>NC_141700.1:512324500-513780333 GCF_964263255.1 Lissotriton vulgaris
TTGGCCCTTTAAACAAATAGTGATGTTAAGTGTAGAATCGATTTAATGGGGGTGAGATGGGTTTTGGGGCTAGCAGTCAAGAGAGAGTTACATTGGTCGATTTGGGAGAGCACCTATGTATGAGCAAGAGATTTCAGATTATGCTCAGGAACGTTGCGCTGGATTCCCCTGAGAAAACGCATTTGATAATCTGTGTTTCTGGCCACGGTGCTGATTTGAGACATCAAGTTGAGCTTCTTGTCAAGAATGAATCCAAGGGATTTAGCACTGTCACTAATGGTGGGTTTATGGTTGGGGATGTTGAGGGTGTTCATCCAGAATTATAATCGAAGATTTAATTTCGAAGTGGAGCTGAGGAGGGATTCAGTTTTGGAAAGGTTCAGCTTTAGGTGAGTAAAAGTCTTCTATTTTGAACAGAGTTTAGGGTGATGGCGAGGTGAGAGATGTCGTTTGGAGTTGTGCGTCATAGGCATGTTGATGATAGAAAAGCCCTGCTTTCTTAAGGAGGACAAGTGGCGTTCTGTACAGGTTGATTAGAGACGGGGCAAGGATAGACTCTTTGGGGACTCCTTGCTCAACCACCATTGCTGTTGAGAGACAGACATAATTTTTGCAATCTGGTCCTGAAGAATGATTCAAACTATTTAAGGACCATGCCATCAATGCCCATTCAGTTTATGAGCGTGTCTAAGAGTGAGTAGTGGTTGACCGCGTCGAAGGCTGAAGATAGGTCGAGAAGAATCAGATGGCAGGAGTTGACTGAGTCTGGGATTCAAAGTGCATCAACGACCACTTGTAGTAAAGCTGTTCATGTGCTGTAGCCCTGATTCAAAGTGGATTGACATTTGTGTAGGAAGTTGTTATCTTTGATGTGTTGGGTGAGCTGCTCCGCTTTCAATGATTTGAGTGAAGAAAGGCAGGTTGGCAATCGAATGATAGTTGTTGAGGGCTGAGGAAGAGATATGCCACTTTTGTTCAGTAGGGGAGAATGTGAGTATAAAGGTCTTTGGCAATATTATCCAGAATTAGGTACACAAAATGGTTTGAAAATTTGGTTTTCATGTTGATCTTGAGTAAGTTTTCCTCTGTAATGATGTTAAATATTTTCTAAATGTCTTTAGATTTTTACATCAAGGGAGAAGGAGAGTGGACGTCTTAGGCTTTTGCTCTCTCATTCACAATGTTCTTCCACCCACTGCAGCATACAGCATAGGACACAGAGCCAGCAGCTTCAGCCATTGGCTAGCTTTCCTCTTGAGGTGTCATTGTTCTTTGATACAAAGTAGTTCCTTTGTATGCTAGGAAATACCAACTATGTCAATGTGGGCTTTCTGAAACCCCGCCAAAGAGATTTTGCTCTTAGCAATTATTTAATATTGGTAAGGACCCTGCTGCTACTCCAACAAGAAACGTTTAAAAAAAAACAGGAAAAAAACAAGCATTGACAAAGCCAAAAGACTGCCACCCACTGTCAGACATAATGGCTTTGCCACTGCTTGTCTAAATCTTTGTTACTGTCAATCTAACATCAGCTGCTTACCTAGAACTATTGACTGTATTTTCTGGTGCAAATCAGAATTACTTCAAAAGTACGTGAGTAACTCCTTCAATTCTATATGAAACTTTAACTCTCCTTAAGTGCATTTCAGAGAATCTGCCTTGAGGTGAAAGGCTATAATTATCCATTAAAATAGAGATAAATGCTAGATTGCTGTCCAGGATTGAAACGAAATTGTGACCTTTTGCGGCAAACAAACACCAGCAAAAATCAATCAGGGAAATAAGATTAGCTCCACTAAGTACTTACTTTTGGAGCAACAGTGAAGCTAAATCTTATTTACAGCGAGACAAGCTAATACTGAATCAGGCTTCCGGGGAAACAAAATGGAAGACATATGACTGCTGGCAGGTGGGAGGAGAAGCAATTTCAAATAATCCATAAATGTCGATACAGTTCGAGCAGGAGCAGGTAATTTAATTGCTATTAATGCAGGTTTTAGGTTGATTTTTTGCGGGGACTTCAATTTAGCACGATAACACCCAA
Source organism: Lissotriton vulgaris (assembly GCF_964263255.1). NCBI lineage: Eukaryota > Metazoa > Chordata > Amphibia > Caudata > Salamandridae > Lissotriton > Lissotriton vulgaris. The sequence continues at coordinate 512,326,545 of NC_141700.1, forward strand.
TGGCAATCTAGACTCGCTCCTTGGGGAACTAATCTCACTCGTTGTGTAAAGACCTAGTTCAGGATAGAGTACTTCTGAAAAGCCCACAGTCCTGGTCAGATATCCGCTTGCATCTCCTTTCCGCTTCAGAGCCACTCCTGGTTTATAAATAATTCTCGCCTGGAACAAGCATTGGTGATGGCATTTGAACCCCTTCGTGTTTCCAATCACATGGTCATTTTTTTGGCCATTCCTGCTCGGAGACCAGGGGTGAGCGGCATTGCATTTTTTCCTCATGCACAGTAGAATTGGGCGAGCCAATTAATTAAAAGGGCGAGCCGGGCCGAGGCCCTGGCTGGAGTCTAAGAGCCCGTTCACGAGCCAGCCCTGAAAATAGATGGCATCTAAATGATGCAACAGACCGTGTGTACATATGATAGGCTCTTTAAAATTAAAAAAAGCTATTTCTTTAACATGCAGAAGAGCTTCACCTTATACATCAGTTTATTTTGGTACAGTATTTTGGTACAGTGCATACCCTCAACTCACCTATTAGAAGCTGCTCTCATGTGATAAAGAAGAAAAAAGTTTCTATAGGATAAAATATTTGCCTAGGATCACACAATTTGGCTAAATGGGGAAGCGAGGATGGATCCATTATGCAATTCACCCATTACATGGCTACCTCTCTCTCCCTATTAACACAAGGTGTATGCTTTGCTTTAAATTATTGACCAATTATGGTACAGCGTGGGTGGCAGGCAGAAGCCACATTAAAGCTCGGCTCGTTTTGGGCTCGACTCGAGGTCCCAGTAGGACCTCGGACTGAGCCAGATTCGGGACTCTAGCACGAGCCCTAAGTGGCTCGCCCACCTCTAAAGTGTTGTAAGAGTAATGTTTGAAAAAAATGTGTATATGATGAAAAATATGCTTCTGCGGTGATCTGCGTGAAAGTTATACGCTAAAGTTGCCCTCAGGGACAGAAATACTTGCTCTGCTGGAACCAGTCCTCTATGAGCAAAAATTAAGCCAAAAGCATACTTTTAAGTAAAACAACATGCAATGGCAAAGCCAATAGGTGCCATCTTTTCAATGCAGACACAGAGCTTTCGGCTTTGCCAAAGCTCTTTGTTTTTGACATACTTCATAGCCGAGATTACCGCCCCACACGTGCATGTGTGAAGTGTGGAGATGCACAGGTGACCATCCTGGAATTTTTATTGACATTAAAAATCAGTCTCAGGTGCCCCCCCCCCCCCCCCCCCCCCCCCCCCCCCCCCGCATACACGTGCTCATGCACCACTGGTTATCTTTGAATGATTTTAGAAATACTTTGGAAAAAAAAGTTCCAAGATGGTCACTGTGCATAGGCATGCATACAACTGAACGGGTATCTTGATATTTTTTTTTTTATTAAAAAAAAAATCATAAGAAAATGGCCAGGATTGCTTGCGAGTGCATGAGTGCTCAGGCATGGCGACCTTTTATTTAAAGTTTGTTTTTGATCTTTGAATATGGTGGACACCCATTTCGAAAAAGTTAATTAAAAATGAACTGTGTGCAGGTTGCTGCACAGGGAGGTGCGTGTGGCCCAGTAGCAGCGTGCTCAGGCCTCCCAATCGCAGCATTGTAAGCTCATTACCACTGAGAGGATTATAAATGCAGGGTGACAAGGGGTAGGATGAAAGAGTTATGTGTTAACCTAACCGGGAAACGTCCTTCTATGAACTCTAGCTGCAAAATAAAACATGCACATCAAAATGAGATGAACAAGTATGAATCCTACTGCTAGGATTGCGTAATAACACCTTGGTATAGAAGTTCCTTAGCAGCCCAAGATTGGCATGTCTTTTGTAAGGCTATTCGATGTTTAAAATGCACTGAACCAAATATTGGATTATTAGAAAGATTGGTAAGGCACCGTATGAGCAAAAAGAAGTGCTATTCGGCACAAAGCCATGACAACAACAAGACCCGAAGCTTTAACTTTCAGTCTGAGATCCAGAGACCATCTTCTTATGTGGCACTCACAGCCTGCCGTCCGTGACCTGAAGCCATGACTTTCAGTCTGACACTCTAATGTGGCAAATCCACGAAAGGAACCAGCTTCGATTCCATCAGGCTGCACAGCCACGTCAATATTTGAATCCAATGAACCAAATTCATGTGCTTCACTCTTTACTTTTCTCCAATTTTAAACATAACTTTTTTTCCCATACTTTTACTTGTGGTGATTCAATTCATTTTATTCAATCATTTTATTCAATCATTTCTTCCTGTATGTGTTTCGTTGTTAATCAAAAAGACTCAGGAGGTCAAAGATGGGTTCCACATGCCATGATTTATTAAAAATAACCCAATGCATTTCGGGAACTAATTCCCTTCGTCAGGGGCATCTGCAAATGCAAACATAACCATGTATCAATCAACTGTAGTGACGTGATAAAACATTTCCCTCAAGTTAAAAAAGCACACAAGTCTGTACGTATCTACCAAATGCATAGTAACAAATAAGCAGTAATCCCAGCAATACGAAACATTTCAACCCATTCCCGACACCCCCCAATATATTGCATTCTGACGCACCCTCATTATTCGCCCACAGTTAAACCTGGCGCATGAATTCTAGGCTCATACTCCCTCTTAATATGCTGATCAAAACAGCAAGTTTACCCACAGCGCGCTTGCAAGTATAAACAGCTTTTGTGCTCACCATGGCATTCCGATCACTCCAAAAAATTCGTCATGACATCCTCGTGGCACAATCTATTATCCTCCCTTCACTGAGCGTACAAAGACGCGTGTCACTCGAATACAAACAAGATAAACTGAATACTTGCACAAAGCTTCTTTATAATCACGCCCCTACTCACTCTGGTTAATTGTTTTCACCTGTATCTAGGGTGACTTTTCACTAACATAAACAACGGGCTGAATATGCTGTGCTTTTTCGCTGCTCTAACGGTGCTCCTACATCTCCCAAAATGCAATATGTTTCATACCCCTCTACATGCCATCTTCCTAAACACCCTGATATACTCGAATTACTCATCAATCATTATTAAAAACGATTTTACCACTCCTTCATAAAGAGGTCCATATTGTGTCATAGTCCTGTTATTATGTGCTGTACAAGAAATGCTTCTGTCCATGTTGATCCAGCATGGCTGGAAACCCGACTCCTGGGTCCTTTTGTCGTTGTTATGTTTAAAATTGGAGAAAAGTAAAGAGTGAAGCACATGAATTTGGTTCATTGGATTCAAATATTGACGTGGCTGTGCAGCCTGATGGAATCGAAGCTGGTTCCTTTCGTGGATTTGTTATATTGTCAGCGCAATGAGCCGATGGGCGGAGCAGGTATTGCACGCCTTTAAAAGTGGAATGTTAGAAAAATGGATAAATACGGATGAACATGGAGAACGATGGTGTGCATCTCATCCTGTTTAAACTCTAATGTGGCACTCACAGCCTGCCGTCCGTGACCCGAAGCTATGACTTTCAGTCTGAGATCCAGAGACCATACTCTAATGTGGCACTCACAGCCTGCCGTCTGTGACCCGAAGCTTTAACTTTCAGTCTGAGATCCAGAGACCATCCTCTTATGTGGCACTCACAGCCTGCCGTCCGTGACCTGAACCTATAACTTTCAGTCTGAGATCCAGAGCCAATACTCTTATGTGGCACTCACAGCCCGCCGTCCTTGACCTGAAGCCATGACTTTCAGTCTGAGATCCAGAGACCATACTCTAATGTGGCACTCACAGCCTGCCGTCCTTGACCCGAAGCTTTAACTTTCAGTCTGAGATCCAGAGACCATCCTCTTATGTGGCACTCACAGCCTGCCGTCCGTGACCTGAACCTATAACTTTCAGTCTGAGATCCAGAGACCATACTCTAATGTGGCACTCACAGCCTGCCGTCCGTGAACTGAAGCTATAACTTTCAGTGTGACACTGTAATGTGGCACTCACAGCCTGCCGTCCGTGACCTGAAGCTATAACTTTCAGTCTGACACTCTAATGTGGCACTCACAGCCTGCCGTCCGTGACCCGAAGCTATGACTTTCAGTCTGAGATCCAGAGACCCTACTCTTATGTGGCACTCACAGCCTGTCGTCCGTGACCCGAAGCTTTAACTTTCAGTCTGAGATCCAGAGACCATCCTCTTATGTGAAACTCACAGCCCGCCGTCCGTGACCCGAAGCTTTAACTTTCAGTCTGAGATCCAGAGGCCATCCTCTTATGTGGCCCTCACAGCCTGCCGTCCGTGACCTGAACCTATAACTTTCAGTCTGAGATCCAGAGACCATACTCTAATGTGGCACTCACAGCCTGCCGTCCGTGACCTGAAGCTATAACTTTCAGTGTGGCACTGTAATGTGGCACTCACAGCCCACCGTCCGTGACCTGAAGCCATGACTTTCAGTCTGAGATCCAGAGACCATACTCTTATGTGGCACTCACAGCCTGCCGTCCGTGACCTGAACCTATAACTTTCAGTCTGAGATCCAGAGACCATACTCTCATGTGGCACTCACAGCCCGCCGTCCGTGACCTGAAGCCATGACTTTCAGTCTGAGATCCAGAGACCATACTACAATGTGGCACTCACAGCCAGCCGTCGTTACCCAAAGCTTTAACTTTCAGTCTGAGATCCAGAGACCATCCTCTTATGTGGCACTCACAGCCTGCCGTCCGTGACCTGAACCTATAACTTTCAGTCTGAGATCCAGAGACCATACTCTTATGTGGCACTCACAGCCTGCCGTCCGTGACCTGAACCTATAACTTTCAGTCTGAGATCCAGAGACCATACTCTAATGTGGCACTCATAGCCTGCCGTCCGTGACACTAGGCTTTAACTTTCAGTCTGAGATCCAGAGACCATACTCTTATGTGGCACTCACAGCCTGCCGTCCGTGACCTGAACCTATAACTTTCAGTCTGAGATCCAGAGACCATACTCTTATGTGGCACTCACAGCCCGCCGTCCGTGACCTGAAGCCATGACTTTCAGTCTGAGATCCAGAGACCATACTCTAATGTGGCACTCACAGCCCGCGGTCTGTGACCTGAAGCTATAACTTTCAGTCTGACACTCTAATGTGGCACTCACAGCCTGCTGTCCGTGACCCGAAGCTATGACTTTAAGTCTGAGATCCAGAGACCATACTCTAATGTGGCACTCACAGCCTGCCGTCCGTGATCTGAACCTATAACTTTCAGTCTGAGATCCAGAGACCATACTCTTATGTGGCACTCACAGCCCGCCATTCGTGACCAGAAGCCATGACTTTCAGTCTGAGATCCAGAGACCATACTCTAATGTGGCACTCACAGCCTGCCGTCCGTGAACTGAAGCTATAACTTTCAGTGTGACACTATAATGTGGCACTCACAGCCTGCCGTCCGTGACCTGAAGCTATGACTTTCAGTCTGAGATCCAGAGACCATACTCTTATGTGGCACTCACAGCCCGCCACCATTGGCTCGAAGCTATAACCTTCAGTCTGAGATCCAGAGAACATACTCTTATGTGGCACTCACAGCCAGCCAACTGTGACCCGAAGCTATGACTTTCAGTATGACACGCACAGACCATACTCTTATGTGGCACTCACAGCCTGCCACCCGTGGCTCGAAGGTATGACTTTCAGTCTGAGATCCAGAGACCATACTCATATGTGGCACTGCCAGCCCACCATCCGTGATGTCAGCAGGGCTCCGTGCTCCCTTCTGACTGACACTATTGGGTATCAAGCGTGCCAGGCCTGCAGCTATCATTAAAGCAACAGTGGCAACAGATTCAAAGCTGTATTTTACTACCCAAGAGATGGGCTGAGAGAGCATTTTGCTTGCTTGCGCTAAGGCCCAGAGCGCCTCTACAATGCGACTGCAAAAAAAAGTGCAAAGCCCCTGTAGGCGTTAAATCAGACAGTGGTTCAAAACTAGGGGCTGCCTTAACCAAAAGTGTCTGCAAAATTAAAACAGGGGAAGGTTTTTATTGCAATCAGGGTGCACGTGCATAGTTTCAAAGTTACAGTTTAATTTGAGCCTTTCCCCTACTTTCTCAAGAAGCAAACAGGAGGACTAAAGCGACAGTAGATCTTGAACTCTTCACCTTCAGACAGAGTCAATCGCCTTAACCATTCATTAGGCCACAAAGGATGTTACTTAAGTGTTCAAATAGGATAACGGAAGCTTTGAGGCTTATCCAGTACATACCGGAGACGCTAAAGCCTGACAATGTGAGATTTCTTATCTAGCTTCAATATACATAGAAGTAGGCTATGAAACCAAGCATTGGCAAAGCCAGAAGGTCAAACCCCAGTATGGACTATAGGCTTTGCCGTTGGCGTTTAGAAACACTGCACAACATCCCTAATGCTATGTGCAGTGTGGCTAAAGTTTTTTAAAAAACGACTTTCGGCATGATGCACTTGGTGCCTACCATATAATGCAGTTGTTTTTTTGGTGACCCCTGAAACCGCGCATGCACTGTCGGCGAATTCCTTTATTAACAGAAAAAAGTGTAAATTGCCTTAGAGACCGCCCGTTACTTTCCTTTGGTTGGCTTAAAAGTCACTCTTGTTTCCTCGCTTTTTACTGGCCAGCGCCCCCTGCTATCTCCTGGTGCTTACGTGTTTTTCCCTACTGTGGAGCAAGGGCGAAGTACAGCTGCCTGTCTGCAGCCAGTGACCTTCCGTCGGCAGTGAGTTCCTGTAGGTACTTGTTTTTTTTTAACTTTTTTGCATGCACTCTATGCATGGGGCATATTTACAAGCCCTATCGCCACTGAAACATCACTTTTTACGACGCGTTCCTGTGGCGATAGGGGCTTTGCCTTATTTACAAGGCGGCATTAAGCCACTTAACATGGCTTAAGGCTGCCTAGTAAATAAGGTACCTTTTCACTCTAAGTTGAAAGGGGTGGTCAATGGGGGTTGTGGTGGGCGATCCACCACAACACCCATTGATTTTGACGCTGACCCATATTTACAAGTGTGGCGTAAATATGGGGCAGCGCCAAAATAAAAACCAGGGGAAACCTGGTCTAAACATGCCTAATTTCTCCTTGTTTTTACTGTTTCTATGTGTGCTGCATTGTACAGCACACATAGAAACAGCAAAACGCCATGAATGATTGTTTATCTGCAAGAAGGTGTCCTTTCCTGTACATAAACAATCATAAAAAAATGACGATTTGCAACTTCTATGTGTGCTGCACAATGCAGCACACATATGAGTTACAATTCACCATTTGTGATTGTTTATGTGCAGGAAGGGACATCTTCCTGCACATAAACAATAATTCCCCCCACACTGGAACCCTTGCACTATGGTGTGTGGGTGCCTGCGTTTGCACTAGGCAGCTTAATTTAGTACCCGCGCTAGGGGGAAATGCAGGGGTGCACCGTAACTTTGTAAATATGGTACAACCCTGCGTTTTCAGAATGGCAGAGCATGGCGTTAGCAGGTTTTGCTTAATGCCATGCTCCGTCATTCATTTGTACATATGCCCCTATGTGTCTTCAGTCCCTCTTTCCTTCCACTGTCCATGCTTTTGCCCTGAACCCGCTACCTCCACTTGTCCTTTGTTTTGCTGCTGCCTCCCTCCTCCCCACACTTGCCTTGTGTTGCTTAACCCCCACACCCTCCTCCTCCTGTCTGTTGTTGCTGCTCCCTCCCTCTTCCCCCACATTTCCCTTGTGTTGCTTGTCTTTGCCCGACTCCCACTTTCCTTTGAATTTCTTCACCCTCCCTACTTCCCCACACCGCCCCGTTGCTTGCCCCAACCCTCCTCCGGATGTCTGCACTTCCCACGCGTTGCTGGCCACCACCCTCCTGTGCTGCTGCTCCTTCCCTCCTCCCCCATATATCCCTCGTGTGGCGTGCCACCCCACCCTCCACCTAATGGCTGTTGATTCTGTGCTCCCACTGTACGCCTGCCCCTCCAACCCTCCTGTCTGTTACAAAAAACAATAAACAAGGCCAAATATCTCTGCGGATGCGCTGACTGCTGTGCAATATGGCTTAATGAAAAAAAAAAAGCGCAATCACGTGTTCGGTGCTATAATACAAACAAGAACTGTGGGAATGCTTCTCGATCTGCACATCTAATGTTAAACGGTCTTCTACTTGTAATACCAATTTATACTATGCCACATTCTGTGAGGGTGCTCTCATGGTGTCACAATACCCACCCACTTGGGTAAAAGTCCACTAGAACTGCAATAACAGTCTAGATCAAATGTCCAACAAGAAAACAAGTTACTTACCTGTAACTTTGGTTCCCCAGTATTGGTAACGTTCATAGATTCCCATGCTTTGTATCATTCCCCGTCGTCGGAATGGGAGCCTCGGTAAATAGAAAATACCTTAGTAGTAAGCACAAAGTGAAAAAATAGGCCTAGGCCTCATCTCATGTTGTAGCTTATCCACCTCTTTTTGTAAAAGAGACCAAATTCTTGCAGTAGCCAATCAGAGCAGCCTCACCCCATAGAACCTTCCTGAGAGAGCCTCAGAGCCTCAGGTTTTCGTAGCCGTTGTGAACAGCAACATCATTGGACAATAAGGCTGAGCTTTCCCAGGGGAGGAGGGTGGGCGCATGGGAATCTATGAAAGTTACCAATACCGGGGAACCAAAGTTACAAGTAAGTAACATGTTTTCTTGCCCCAGTATTGGAACTTTCATAGATTCACATGCTTTGTATCAGAATAGCTAGCAGTAAAGAGAAAAGCATATTTTGTAATATGTGTACCTGTAAATGTCATACATAATCCTGATAAGAAAAAGAGATACACATTTGCATCACAAAGCAGAACAATTACAAGTAATACAAAATATGCAAACAGGAAGGCGGGATAGTAAGGAAAGCTCAACGACTTATTGGAAAAGGTTCCTCAAAACCGCCTGGCCCACTGCCGCATCCTCTTTCACAGAAGAATCCAAGCAGTAGTGGCGAGTGAAGGTGTGGACACTGCTCCATGTCGCCGCTCTACATATGTCCTTGATCGGGCTGAGAATAGAGCCACTGATGAAGCCATTGATCTCGTAGAATGAGCACGAACTGCTCGTTGAAGTGGTTTCCCCGCTGCTTGATGGCAAAAGTGTATTGCACTGGATATCCAGCGGGAAATGCAGGGTTTAGAAATTGGACACCCCTTTCGTGGAGCACTGAATGAAACAAAAAGCTGGGAAGATTTTCTGAACAGTCTTGTGCGCTCCAAGTAGAACTTGAGACATCTGTGAATGTCCCAAGAGTGCAAAGCCCTTTCAGCTGGCGTGGAGGGCAGCGGGAAGAAGGATTTTAAGACCACCGGCTCATGCAGATGAAATTCTGAGGGTACCTTCGGAATACATTTAGGATTTGTTCTTAGGATGAGAACATACTTTTTGAATTGTAGAAAAGGTTCCTCAATTGTGAAAGCCTGGAGCTCACTAAATCTTCTAGCCGATATCATGGCCAAGAGAAGAGCCAGTTTCCATGAGACAAACTTCAGGTCGGCCCTTTGAATAGGTTCAAATGGGGCCTTCATTAGATGTGACAGGACCAAATTAATATGCCAGGCTGGTGGTGGAGGCCGGAATGGTGGAAAAAGCCTGAACAAACCCTTCAGGAATTGTTTAATGATCCTTGCAGACCAAAGGGAAGGACCTGATGATGATCGTCTAAATCTAGAAATGGCCGCTAGATGTACCTTTACAGAAGGAGGAGCCAATCCAGATTTCGCAAGAGAAAGGATGTAAGGCAAGAGTTGGTGCGGTGCAGAAGTATATGGATGTAGACCTTCTCTCCGACAACAAAGGCAAAATCTCTTCCACTTAGCCTGATAGGTTTTATTCGTACTAGGCGCTCGGGCCTGGGCCAAAATGTCTTTACATTCTCCTGAAAGATTTAAACCCTGGAACTCTGAACTCAGGAGCCACGCTGTCAATTGTAGTGACTTCAGGTCTGGATGCAGAACCTGTCCGTGAGCCATTGTCAACAGTGATGGAACAGGACGCAGGAGAATTGGTTGATCTTGGGAGAGGAGAAGATGTTCTGTGTACCAAAACTGCCTGGGCCATGCTGGTGCGATCAGAATCATTCTGCACGGTTCCACCTTGAGCTTGCGGATCAGTCTCGGGATCAGCGGAATAGGAGGAAAGGCGTAAACAAATGCGCCATACCAGGCAATCAAAAGCGCATTCCCCAAGGATCCCCGATGGTGAACCCTGCTTGCATAGGACTGGCATTTGGCGTTTTTGGGAGTTGCAAACAGATCGATGGTTGGGGTCCCCCAACGTGCAAACAGTTCCTCTTGAATGGTCTGATCTAGTTCCCATTCGTGGCTGATAGTCTTTTGGCGACTCAAAGCGTCCGCTGTGGCATTGAGTGTGCCCGCCAGATGTTCCGCTGAAAGGGTGATATTGTGTTGGATCACCCAATTCCAAAGCCTCTGTGCTTCCTTCGAAAGGGTGCAAGATCTCGTTCCGCCCTGCTTGTTTATGTAGTGCATGGCTGTGGTGTTGTCTGTACGAACCAGCACTGAACGGTTGCGGATCCTTGGAAGGAAAGCCTGTTAGGCTAGACGAATGGCCATAAGTTCCAGTAGATTGATGTGGAACTTGACTTGGACTGAGCTCCAATGACCAGTGACTTTTAGTTCTTGGAGGACCGCTCCCCATCCCTCCATGGAAGCTTCTGTTGTCAATACCATGGGAGAATGTGGAAGTTGGAATGGCAAACCTACTGAAAGATTGTCTTTTAGCAACCACCAGCTTCCTGCCTTCCGCATTTCCGGAGTGATTACAATCCTGTCGTCGAAGGAGCCCGTCACCTGATGCCATTGTTTGTCCAACTGTTCCTGCAGTGGACGCATTCGCAGCCTGTAGTGTGGTACCAATGGTATGCAGGATGATATCGATCCGAGAAGCGATTTGTATTTGCGAACTGACAGAAACTTCTGTGTTCGTAGAAGGCGAGCTGAAAGAATTAGCTTGGTTTGGCGCTCTTCTGAAGGAAAAGCCAGGCAGCACTCCGTGTCTAGGATCGCACCCAAAAACTTCGCTGTTTTGGAGGGGCCCAAAATCGATTTTTCTCTGTTGAGCCGAAGGCCCAGCTGCTCGAACAGTTGTTTGTAGCTCGTGACTGCCCTGGACGCCTCTTGGAACGCAGGAGCCTTTAGCAGCCAATCGTCCAGATATGGGAAGACTTCGAAAGACTGCTTTCTGAGAAAGGCTGCCACCGGAGCCAGTACCTTTGTAGAGATCCGCGGAGCGGACTGGAGACCAAAAGGCAGTACTTTCAATTGAAAATGGCTCTTGCCTACTGTAAATCGAAGATATTGCCTGTGAGCTGGATGAATCGGTACATGGAAGTAAGCGTCTTCCAAATCTAGGGTCGCCATGTAGTCCCCTGGATTGAGAAGGCGGAGGATGTCCTGAAGAGTGACCATCCTGAAGGACAACTTGATGAGATAAGTGATGAGCTGTCGTAGATCTAAGATCGGACGCCACTTGTCCTTCGTCTTCCGAACCAGGAAGAACTTGGAATAGAACCCTTTCCCCTTTTGGGAGAGAGGTACAGGTTCTATTGCCCCCTTGGTGAAGAGTTGGTGGGCCTCGAGATGAAGGAGTTTCAGATGTTTGGGTGTAAAGGCGTCTGGGGCTCTCGTTGGAGGAAGATCTTGGAAATCCAACGTGTGTCCTTTCTTGATGATGTTTAGGACCCACTGGTCTGTTAATATGACCATCCAGTTGTTGTTGAGGCAATGGGCAATCCTGCCCCCCACTGGTGTTAATGAGGGCACAGGAACAGTAGAAAGAGCCACCTGGCCGCTATTGTCTCTTGGTATTATCTCTCCTCTGCTGCCCTTGTCGTCCTCTCGGCGGCTGGCGAGAGAAAGAACCCCTCTGTGAATACTGGGGTTTGTATGTTTGGCCAGGTTGGGAGTTGGAAGAGTAGCGGTGCTGATTGCCGCCTCTATAGGAGGAGATTCCTCTTCCTCTTGCTCTTTTAAAGGGCACTTTGCGGTATTGTAAAGTTCCTAAGGACTTGGCCGTATCCGTATCTTTCTTTATGCCCTGTAGGACGTCATCCACGTGTTTGCCAAATAACATCTCCCCATCGTAAGGCAGATCCAGAATTTTATTTTGTACCTCCTGTCTAAACCACGGGGCTCTCAACCAACCCTGGCATCTCAGAACTGCCGAGCCGGCTAGCGCTCGGAAGGCCGTAGTTGCTCTATCCATAGCGCAGTCGATTACCTCAGAAGAGGCTCGCTCTCCTTCCAGTAAGATCTTTTTTACCTCGTCCTTAGATGCATCCTGAAGTTCTTCCACAAACGGGGAGAGGTCACACCACATCTGGCGATCGTATCTCCCGAGAATCGCCAAAGCATTAGCCGCCCTAACGAGGAGGCTGGCCATTGTGGAGAATCTTTTTCCAACATTGTCCAAACGCCTGCCCTCTTTGTCCGGTGGCGTCGTTAGCGGCATGGATGGGTTTTTAGATTTACTCTGGGAAATGACCGAGCCCGGTTTTGGTTGACCTAGTAGACATGCCGGGCTGCCCTCTGGCGCCTTATATTTTTTCTCCAGTCTGGGGAGCACCGGGAGGACCGTGGCCGGATTCTGCATAGCTTTTAGGCCTTCAGACCAAACATGTTCAATGATGGGGATTGAACGTACGGATTTCCAGAATGGTTCTTTGAAATCGTACAAAAAACATTTGGACTGAACTGTGGTAACCGGAAGACCAAATCTCTTGGAAGCTCGTTCCATCAAGTTGTGAAAGCCTCAGATATCTGCTGGAGGAGAGATCGCGGTATCAGGCCCTGTGACGTCTGGATCTCGAAGGTCATCCTGATTTCAGTCTATATTCTGGTCTTGGTCAGGGTCCACTTGCCGATCTACATCCGATGAGGCATTATCATCATCTGTATCATCCCGGATGGGCACCACCTCTTGTGGATGTTCTACGGGCTCTGGGTCACGCCCTCTTGAAGGAAAAGAGTGTTCTGCCACAGGCTGGGATAACTGAGGCGGAGGTGTAGGAGGGCGTACCTGTTGAACCCCCTGATGAGTAGGAAATCGCCTCCGATAGTCCTGCAACATTAGTTGTAGATCAGGGATGAGAGTGGATGGCATCGCCACCATCTCCTGCTGAGATTGACGTGGAGGTTTCTGCAAAGGAACCTGCATGCTTGGCCTCTCCATTTGGTCATAATAATCCTGTGGAACATAGTGTTGTTGCTCCATTTCACCTTCCTCAGAACTGATGTCTTGTAATTTTACTTGTAAGTCAGAAGGGCTATAAGCCGGGCCAAAATCGCTATAAGCCTCTTCTTCAGAGTCCTCATCCAGCAATAGGGTAGGAGGAAACTGTTGAACTTGCCGTGGAGATGTCATTTCCAGTGTTATTTGCCTTTTCCTGTGTGAAAAAAACAACTTTTCCAGTCGTCGACGACGTCGTCGACGGTTGTATCTTCAGAGACTGTTTCGTCGACGGAGGCGCCGACGAAGAAACTGCGCTCGTCGTCGAGGATTGAGTCGTCGACGGGGAGATGGTCATCGTCGACGATGGTTGGATCGTCGACGGAACCGTCGACGAACTCGTCATCAGCAGCAAGGTGATAGGTGTCGTCGACATGGTGGTCGTCGACGTTGTCCTCGTCGTCGACGCGACTTTGTCGTCATCGTCGTCGACGTGGAGAAAGTCATTTTTGTCGACGACGAACAGGCATCAGGTGTCTTAAACATCGTCGACGGCGCAGGTGCCGTCGTCATAGCCATCGTCGGCGAGCCCGTCGACGAGGCCAATTTTACAGACAAGTCTTTCTTGATAGAAATCGTCGGCGTACCTGTGGTTTTCACCGTCGACGAACGCTGTTTCTTGTCTGAAACAACCTCCTGAGTCGCAGTAGAAGGCTTTTTCACCCCTTTATCCTTGTCAGAGGGTGGTGAAGTCACAGGGACGATCTTCTTAGCCTTTTTTGAAGGTTACGACTCCTCAAGCTTTTCCTGCCTCTCCTTTTCACCGTGGTGAGGAGATTTTTGGGAAGCAGGCCTATCAGACCTATCAGAGGTCCCAGGCAAGGCCTTGACATGGGGCTCATGAGATGTAGTAGGGAGAGACCTACCCCACTTCTTCGATTTTCTTGATGACACCATCGAAGAGGAGCCCTCACTGGCAGAAGACATAACTTCCTTGCGGTCCTTCATTTTCTTTAGCCAAGTGAGGAGACGTCCCTCTCTGTCCCTCAAGCTCTTGGTGGAGAAGATTCTGCAAATCTTGCAGTCCGTGGCCTTATGATCCGGATATAAGCAGTATATGCAGTCTTCATGTTTGTCCTCAACAAACAACCTCTTTTTTGAGCAAGTAGCACAGGCTCTAAAAAGTGCTTTCTTCTCTTTGTCAGACATGACGAAAAAATAGGCAAAAGTTGAAGAAAAATACTCAGAAGTGAAGAAAATTGAGCAGAGCTCAATGGAGACTCCCTTGCACAACGTGCAGTAGAAAATCTGAGGCTCTGAGGCTCTCTCAGGAAGGTTCTATGGGGTGAGGCTGCTCTGATTGGCTACTGCAAGAATTCGGTCTCTTTTACAAAAAGAGGTGGATAAGCTACAAAATGAGATGAGGCCTAGGCCTATTTTTTCACTTTGTGCTTACCACTAAGGTATTTTCTATTTACCGAGGCTCCCATTCCGACGACGGGGAATGATACAAAGCATGGGAATCTATGAAAATTCCAATACTGGGGCAAATACACCATAGCACACCACTGGATTGTTACTCTTATCCTTGGACAGTAATCTGAGATCCAGCCAATCATAAGGGTTTCCTTGCAAGAAGTTCACAACAGTTGATGAATCAGGTCCCTTTACTCTTTTGATTCATTCCATTGCAGACAAAAACAGCAGCCGACGTGCGTTTCGTCCTCCTGGACTTTCTCAAGGCTTGATTCAGAATTCTCAGAGTTAAGTTTAATTTCATATAATTCACAAAAAGTGTTCTTTGCTTCAGACAGATAAGGAGTAACTGTCTGTATATCCGATGACACAAGTAACAAATAAGCCCAAGTAGCAGCTGCTAAAAGCCTTGCCGTGTCATGAGTCCCACATTAATCCTTATAAGAAGCTCTATTCCATCCATGCATGTGGGACCTTGATAAGTCCATGTAACATACCAATGTTCTGAGTCCTCGCACCGTTTAAACCGAGTGTTTGGCTACTAAACAATACTAGCGATACCTTTAAATCTAGAGATTTGTTTCCCTTATCGTTTGCTATCATACCTATTCAATCCTCCTACATTATGCCTCAGTTATGTAGGTACAACAAAACACATAGTTCGAAAACTCAGATTTCGAGCAGAGAGCTCTGTCTACCTCAACAAACAGAATATGACATACAGGCACATCTTAAGGATTTTGGGGGCCTGGGCTAAAAATATTTTGGGGGCCCCTGTTCAGAACAGCTTTGAATTTATGGTCCAATTTCGGCTGTTTCATGCTGCCTTTGGCCAGGTCACTGACAGTGCACAGACGCACTCGTCCAAATTCTAAAGTTGTTACATCTAATATTCAGGGATAATCTCTGTGACACCCTCCCAGTTCTTGTATGTGAGTTCCTGTTTTGTTCTAAAAGAAGCCTTTTTATGGATGTTACATGAAACAAACACAATATTTCTCTGCAGACTGTCTCCAAAAGACTCTCACACACCACTCACATTAAAAAGAAATGAAAGGGAAAGGCAAACGGTAATTTAAACCATCTGTTTAAGAATTTTTCAAGGTTATCAGGGCAAGACTCCCTGCAGAACAGAGCTGGCTCTATCAGGCCCCCCTGAAAGGCTGGGGCCCTGGGCCAGAGCCCACATCGCCCATGCATTAAAACGTCTCCAGGAATAGGAGGTAAGCCCTTCTTTTTTTTGGTAGATCTTTTTATTGAAAATTTCAAACACAAAGAAAACAAACACAACCACACCATGCCTAACTCCGCAGAGCGACAGGGCGCTATACATGTAGACACCGTAGATACAGCAATAAGAGAGAGAAGTAGGCCATTCTTGAACCATCCAAGGGCACCACGCAATCCCCCTCCATCCTGCTGCTCCGACATGGCTGAGGATCGTGAGACAAGAGCCCTCAGTTTATCGCATCATCGAGGAGGAGGAGGCCTCGAGAGTATCCTCAGCGTTTCAGGGGACCTAAGAACTTGAGCCGTGAGGTGCACGAACCTGAGCCGAGAGGTGCACGAACCTGAGCCGTGAGGTGCACGAACCTGAGCCGTGAGGTGCACGAACCAGAGCTGTGAGATGCACGAACCTGAGCTGTGAGATGCACAAACCTGAGCCGTGAGGTGCACAAACCTGAGCAATGAGCTGAAAAACACGAACCTGAGCCGTGAGGTGCACAAACCTGAGCTGTGAGATGCACGAACCTGAGCCGTGAGGTGCACAAACCTGAGCTGTGAGATGCACGAACCTGCAATGAGCTGCAAACACGAACCTGAGCCGTGAAGTGCACGAACCTGAGCTGTGAGATGCATGAAACTGAGCCGTGAGGTGCATAAACCTGAGCCGTGAGGAGCACGAACCTGAGCCGTGAGGTGCACGAACCTGAGCAATGAGCTGCAAACACGAACCTGAGCCATGAGGTGCACCAACCTGAGCTGTGAGATGCACAAACCGGAGCCGTGAGGTGCACGAACCTGAGCTGTGAGATGCACAAACCTGAGCTGTGAGGTGCACGAACCTGAGCCGTGAGGTGCACGAACCTGAGCTGTGAGATTCACGAACCTGAGCCGTGAGGTGCACGTACCTGAGCCGTGAGGTGCACGTACCTGAGCCGTGAGGTCCACGAACCTGAGCAATGAGTTGCAAACACGAACCTGAGCCGTGAGGTGCATGAACCTGAGCCATGAGGTGCACGAACCTAAGCAATGAGCTGCAAACAAAGATATGGTTGGCCATTGCCATGCGCTGCAGTGTTGTGGGTGTTCACACCTGGGTAGATAGGGGGCACACAAGCACTTGAAGGACATCTGGTGCTGGGCCATGCTTGACAGTGCGGGATGTGCTGGGAATAACCCCCCAAAGCCCCATGCGTTACCCTAGACTCTCCTCACTACCGGAGGGTCTATGG
This sequence comes from Lissotriton vulgaris, assembly GCF_964263255.1. NCBI lineage: Eukaryota > Metazoa > Chordata > Amphibia > Caudata > Salamandridae > Lissotriton > Lissotriton vulgaris. The sequence continues at coordinate 512,343,656 of NC_141700.1, forward strand.
ACAGCATGGCCCACCTTGATGCTTAGCTTTAGGCCCACAATCTATCTATAGCAAGGCAGTTAGTCTTGCATTATTATTTATTAAACACTTTTCCTGTAGTTTGAAAGTTTTGCATTGCCATGTGTGATGTTTAACATGTTTGTCATGTCGGAGTTGTTACTATTGTATGCTGATGACTACAGTGTGATCCAGATGAATGCTGCTTATGGATATATATATATATATATATTTTTTTTTATTTCAACATGTTTTATTAACAAAATTTTAAAACAAACATAGTACAGTGATAGCTCTGATAGTGCCTCGCGGGTGCCCTTAGGGTTACAATGGGCTTGGCGGGCTTCATGGCAGAGCGTATATCACATATCCGATAGTAAGAGTGTTGTATCCTCGAGCTTTCTCATGCTTCTTCTCGTGCTCGCCTCGCCGCATGCACTGGAATGTGGAATCCTATGTCTAGGCATTCCTGGGATTCCAGTGCAGCGGTTGGCGTGGGCTCTACATGTTCCTATCTCGGCTACTGAATAAATTACCAATAATCATCATACGCTGTGCAGACTACTTCTTCATAATCAGAATACATCACTGGCGACTTGGTAGAAGTGGACCTACGCGATTTGAGAGCCTGCAGCCCCGGTACCTCCGGACCAAGATTACCGTTGCCGTTGTGGTATGCTGAATCTTCTCTGTCAGCTTAGCGGAGGCTTCGTTGTAGATTTATTGATACTTTCCTGAAAATCCCGCTATTTCGTTGGCAAGCGGTGAAACTATTTTCATTTTATTCCTTTTTCGTGGCAAAACACTTGGCTTTTCCGTGCGCGAGTTAACGCATGCGCACTGTCACGCGCTCAGAACACTAATTTCTGCGCGAGTAAACGCATGCGCACAAGCTCCTTCTCCGCATTCTAGGCTGGCAGCGTCAGCACAAGCAAGCAGCGTCAGCACTAAGGCATTTCTAACCTGCCTGGCTATTCGCCTTTGTGACGTCACAAAGCCCTACTTCAAGGAAGTTCTTGTTTTATTCAACAAAAGACTATACCTATGTCACAATAAGTCTCTTTCTATAAGGAATTATTTCATTCAAGAACTTCTGCCACAGTTGTTTATGACATCACAGTCTCTTTCTACAAAGGCATTTTGTTGTACTAACTAAATTATATTTCACCATTTCTATTCATTTTCTATAATTCATTGCTAATTATAATGGAGAGTTTCAATGCTCCTCCCCCATTTTTAGCGAGTCCTGGTGAACCACCCTTGGAATGGAAACAATGGCGTGAAGGTTTTGAGGCATATCTAGAAGCCATTGGTGGCGAGAACTATACGGACAAACGCAAACTCGCCATTCTTAAACATTCACTTGGCGCAGAAGGAAGACAAATTCTTTCTCATCTTCCTCCCCTGACTTTAGATAATTCCTCTGAAGAAGAAATCGATGTTTATGAAAATGCAATTATGCAGCTCGATAAACAGTTTATCAAAAAGGTCTATGAAGTGGTGGCACGTCATAAATTTCTCAGTAGACAACAACTTCCCATTGAACTAATTGATTCTTTTGTCAAGGATGTAAGAATCTTGGCTGCCAAGTGCAACTATCAGCAGTTCAATGATCAAATGGTAAGAGACCAGCTTGTGCATAACGTTTCTGATGTGAAACTCCAAGAGAAATTACTCGATGCAAAGGATTTATCACTTTCAAAGGCACTTGACATCGCGCACCGATTTGAAGATATGAAGTTGGGCATCAAAGAATTGTCCGATAAAAAACCAAAAGAATCCTCTTTGGAAAAACCCAATATTTCTGTAGTTCAAAATGTCAAGAAAAATCCATCTGAATCTGCTTCCAACAAACCTATGTTTCCTTCTTCCTCACATCAAGGTTTCAGAAAAGATGTGGTTTGTTTCAAATGTGGCTTTCCTGGCCACGTGGCAACGGATAAGAGATGTCCCGCTATCGGACAATTCTGCAACTACTGTAAATCTAGAGGTCATTTCGCCAGAATGTGCAAAAGTCGCAACAGATCAAAATACTCTAATTCTGATTCTAGATGCCCCAGATTCTCTGAGGTTCAACCGGTGGACATTGATGACGATGTATACGATGATATTTGCACCATCTACGAAGTTGGAGAAGAAAAAAAAGACTCACCTTTCTGTATGCTTCAAATTGGATCCAAATCTATAAAAGTCATGGCAGACTCTGGTGCAAAGTACACGTTAATTGGTGATGATGTGTTGTTAAAAGAATTTCCAGATGTCATATCTTTATTTCCCTCTGACATAAAATTAAGGGGATATGGTAAAAAACCCATTGAGGTATTTGGGTACTTTCCATCCACTTTATCGTTTAAGGGCAAGTCAATACATGCTAAAGTATATGTTGCCAAAGATGGGTCATGCTTATTAGGTTGGCCACAACAAAGAGAATTGATGATGAAACTTGATCCTAATCATCCTGATCAGGTTTTGGGATATTCTGATTTCATCAATTCAGTTGATGTGTCCTCTGACAACAAATGGGAAACTATTTTTCCGCAGGTCTTTTCCCCTAGTTTGGGTTTGCTTAAAAATTTTTTTTTTTTGTTTACATTTTTTGAAAACCTTTATTCGTGCATGTAAAAAGAACAAATACGGGCCTACAACCATCAGGCCGGCCACGATACTTTTGAGCACTAATACAAACATTGTGGCCCCCGAGCGTCAACGGACAAAAAATTGCGACAATTTGTGTATGTTACACTGAGGGGAACCATGACACCAGGGGGAAGGAGAAATGAAGGTTAATTTTAAAGTTTTTATAATTTTATCAGGGAAAAAGGCAGTGAAGAATAAGTCCAAGGAGATTCAAGTCCGCATACTATCTTCACATCACGGGAGAGCGGCAGTATTTCGGAAAACAACCGTGGAAATTTAAAATCTCAGGCAGTGAGGCGGTGCAAATCAACAGCAGGATATTCACACCAGTAAGTACGCACCCCTACAGCGCCGTCCCCATTCAGCCAACCCCAAGCCCGGACCCAGAATCAACCAAGGAAAAAGCACAGAAAACAAAGAAAGAAATAAAGGCCCATAGAACCAATAAAGATACTAAATTACCCCCCCACCCTACACCAATGCGGAGGCTACGGCCTGCCCCCCCCCCCAGCATAGTGCCTGTCGCCCAGTAAACCCGAAATATAGAAGAGAAAGAAGAGCAAGAGAAGAATGAGAAAGAGAAAGAGAAACGTGAACACCTATGATATAGGGGGTGAGAAAAGAATGCACTATTCTGATCTAAACTCCCAAAAAGAAGAAGGTGGGGAGGAGCCTACGTATCATCAGAGCACCCGGGACCCCCGGCCATCCACAGTTTCCACACACTAAAACCTCCTACTCCAAAAACAACAGTGCTGTAGTCAATTGCAACAATAGCATAGATGGAAAAAGTCATTTCGCCATGTGCGCTAACAGTACACACAAGCAGTCCCAATCCCGGGTCAGTCCACCCGGGAAGCCATTTTGTTATGAATCAGCCCAATCTCGGCCAGGTAGCGGGTGCAAAACAAGCCAGCTCCTATGAATAGAACATTAACACTTAGAGCCCCGGTCCCGTACAGAACCGCCTCCCCATCAGCAAGAAACACAGAAGAACATACTAATCGCAATCGCAAGTGGGAAAAAGGCTAAAATTGCAACAATTAAGCATAGCAAAATACAGTACAGTCCGGGTCTCCGCCAGCCGGTCAAGCAAAATCGAGATGAGGGGCACCTTCAACCCTGGCCAGAACGACGAAATCTCTCCAGGCATGACCATCTCCGCGGACACTGTGCAGGCAGAACAAAGGAGCAAGATGGCCGCTCTCGACATGGGAGGGGCAGAAGTGAAGAAGACGAGTGATCCCAGTCTCCAACAGCTGCAGCGGACAAAATGGCGAACCCCCCCTGCCGTGCAGGATGACACACACTCCAGCAGCGCAGAAAAAAGGCTCCGAAGGCAATATCCTCGTAGGGGGCAAGCAGCTGGAAGGGCGACAAACAGAGCTCTGGCAGCAGTTGTTCAGGCAGAGTCACAATACTCGGAGCGAGGGGAGACTTTGTAACAATGGCATCGTCAGTAGGGAGACATGCAACATTGTAGCCGGGGACACCTCGATCTACCGCTCGTACATGCTGCAACATTGTATCCAGTGTAGGAACACACGTGGGCAGCAGGGAGATAGGCAGCCCCGGTCGCATAGTGGAAAAAGTAGCCTCTTCGATCTTTCTCCCCAGCTCTTGAGCATTGCGCCGCCATGTTGCCCGCAAGCCTGTAAGGGCATCAAGGATATCCCCATAAGTCAGAACACTCTGCAGTTGCTTAAAAATTTTAAACACAAAATCATTCTTAAACATAATGCTGTTCCCAAGGTACACAAAGTACGCAACATCCCTTTAGCCTTATGAGAATCTGTTAAAAAAGAACTTCAGAGATTATGCGACTTAGATGTAATCGAGGAAATTGAATCCTCTGAGTGGCTTTCGCCTGTAGTCGTTGCCCACAAACCCAATGGGAAAATTCGTCTTTGTGTGGATATGCGCGATTTAAATTCAAATGTGTGGGTTGATAGACATCCTCTACCCAATATTGGAGAGATGTTCTCTAAACTTAAGGATGCATCTATTTTCACCACATTGGATTTATCTAACGCATATCATCAGATAGCTCTTCATGATGATAGTAAGCATCTGACATCGTTTATAACCAATGAGGGTGCATACAGATATAAAAGGATGCCTTTTGGCTTAGTGTCCGCATCCTCAGTGTTTCAGCGAGTAATGCACAACATGTTTAAGAATGTTTCTAATGTGTTATATTTTCAGGACGACATATTAGTTTTCGGCAAAGACGAATGTGAACATTCTGAAATTTTGTTTAAAGTCCTGTCCATCTTACAAGACAATGGTCTTACCCTCACCAAGGAAAAGTGCAAATTTGGAAAAAATTCAGTAGATTATCTGGGCCATTCCATCAGTAAAGAGGGCATCTCTCCCAAATTGAGTTTAGTTAAGGCAATTGAAAATGCACCTGAACCAGTCAACAAGGATCAGCTCAGATCCTTTCTCGGTTTAGCCGAGTATTATGCCAAGTTCATCACTTCCTTCTCTGATAAAACTTCTCACTTACGTAGGTTGATGAAAAATCAACAACAATTTATTTGGGATGACAATTGCAAAAGTCAATTTAATTTTATTAAGAAATGCATTGTTTCTGCTCCTGCCTTATCCCCGTTTGACACCAATTGTAAATCATTTATTGTCACGGATGCAAGCAACGTTGGCATTGGTGCGGTTCTGATACAGAAGCAAAACAGCGGTTTTGTCACAATTGCTTTTGCATCGAGACCGTTACGGGGTGCTGAAACAAAATATTCCACTCTCGAAAAAGAAACATTGGCTTGCTGGTGGGGAATTGAGTACTTTCGCAGATATGTATACGGTACAGATTTTGTTGTACGCTCTGACCATCGTCCCCTTGTAGATCTTTTTACGACCAAAGGATGTGGCAAAGCCACTTCCAGAATTGCAAGATGGCAGTACAAGTTACAGGATTTTCATTTCTCTGTTGAGTATATTCCCGGTGCAAAGAATGTCCTTGCTGACTTTCTTTCTAGGTTACCTGTAGAAGATGATGATCTTGTTGCTCCTGATGATGAGCCTGACAAAGTGGTGTCAATTTGTGAAGTATCCAATGGATGCATCCGTGAAGATGATTGGGTTTTGGCTTGTAGTAGTGATCGTGATTACTTGGATGTCGTGTCTTTTGTCAAAAATGGTTGGCCTTCCAATAACAGTTTATCCCCTAGTATTTTGCCTTACTTTCAAGTTGCTCAAGAACTTTCCATCCAGGGAGAAACTCTGTTGAGAGGCTTACTTTTAGTGGTTCCAGATAGCTTAAGGGACACCGTATTAGACATGGCTCATGAGGGTCACCCGGGCATGTCCAGTATGAAAAGAAGAATAAGGAGTGAATTTTGGTGGCCTGGTGTCGACAAGTTAATTGAGAAAAAAGTAAGATTTTGTGTTGAATGTTGTGTGAGTGATAAATCGCAAAAACCTGTTAAATATCATCATGATTCTATCTCGAGACCATCAAAACCATGGGAATGCGTTTCTATAGACATTGCTGGTCCGATGTCTTTAGGTCAAAGTCCAGTCTATGCCATTGTTTTGATAGACCAGTTCTCCAGTTGGCCTGAAGTGAAATTTGTTCCCCATGTATCTTCTAGGGTAGTTATCGATTTCCTCAATTCAATTTTTTAAAAAGAGGGTTTCCCTACTTCCATCCTTTCTGATAATGGCACACAGTTCACCTCTGCGGAGATGAAGTCCTTTTGTTGCAACCATGGCATTTTACACAAACGCTCTTCTGTCTATTATCCTCAAGGCAACGGCATGGTTGAAAGATGGATTAGGGTGCTCAAAGAAGGTCTGCAACTTGCTGTCTGCAACGATGAGAATTGCTATGAGGCTGTTAGGAAACTCTTGTGGAGTTATCGGAATACCCCAAAGTCCGATGGTGATTTGTCCCCTTTTGAGAAAATGCGGGGGAGGAAGGGTGTATGTAACTTAAGCCAGCCCTGGATGCGGGATCTTGTCGATGGTAAACGTATTAGACGCCGTGCTCCTGTGGTGTCTGCTAATTCCAGCAATCCATGCAAGGTTGGAGATTGGGTACGTGTGAGAGTCTGGTTTTTTTTAGATCTGGTGTATCACATTTCTCTGACCCGTTGTTAGTTGTTAGAGTGGGTAGGCAGGTTGTGGAATTGTCAGACGGCAATGTTTGGAGCCTCTCCAAGGTTGTCAAAGTTCCGTCTCTCCTTAGTAGTTCCTTTTCTCCTAACCAATCAGGGACCTCTTTTTCTTCTTCCAGTTCTTGTCACCTTCCTGCTACTCCTCATCCACATCTGCCAGTTCCCATTCACTCCCGCAATATGAGTATTCCCCGTCTGAGGAAACCTCCTGTTTGGCACAAAGACTACAATGTTGGTGAATGATTTTCTTCCATCAAACTGTTATGTAATTTCATTCATTGTTTTGCTTGTATGAATTTTATGTTATGGTTAATTCTTTTCTTTTCTAGAAAGGAGGATGTGTTGTATCCTCGAGCTTTCTCATGCTTCTTCTCGTGCTCGCCTCGCCGCATGCACTGGAATGTGGAATCCTATGTCTAGGCATTCCTGGGATTCCAGTGCAGCGGTTGGCGTGGGCTCTACATGTTCCTATCTCGGCTACTGAATAAATTACCAATAATCATCATACGCTGTGCAGACTACTTCTTCATAATCAGAATACATCAAAGAGTTCTTTGTTGAATCTTGTTGCACCCTTGTCCAAGAAAAAGGAGAGTGAAAGGTGAAGAGAAGAGGGTGAAAAGAAAAGAGAGGCAGATAGAGACTAGTTAGCATGTGGTTGTGCAGTGTTGAACGCTGGTGGCCAGTGGGGCGTCGGTGACCCGTATTGAGCCTTTATTCAAGGGGGTTCATACGTGCCCAGGTGTTTGTCTAGCGATGCCCACATTTCACCTCTTGCCGTGTGGTTGGGAGCGTGAGTTGCCGCTATGTTGTCCGCCCCTTCCTAGAAAGGTAATCCAGTTGACCCAGCCCATGAAAGTAGCCTTCCCTGTGTTTTTCCAGTTTGCCAGTATTGTCTTAACTGCTGCTGTGAGGAGGAGGTCTGTGAGGTCGGCATCCTCTTTGGATTTTAAGCCTGGGGCCATGAAGGCCGTTACTAGCCCTACAAAGCCTGGCTGTATGTCCCTCCACACTATCCTTGCGATGAAGTCTTTGATTTTTGCCCAAAAGGTCTTGACTCGAGTGCAGTGAAAGATTAGGTGTGCAAGGTCTCCTCTCTCTTTTTTGCAGTTCCAGCAAGTGTCGTTTTCTCTGACTCCAATGCTATCACTAACACTCACAACAGACTTTCATAGACAGCTAGACGCCATGATCAATAAATTCATATGGAAAGGGAAAAAACCCAGGATAAACCTGCACAAACTTAGGTTAAGCAAAAACCTAGGTGGATTGAACATTACCAACTTTAAAACCTTCCAAACGGCATGCTTAGCCAGACAGGGGGCCCACTGGCTAGCCCCTGATAAGGAGTACACACCGGTGTGGCTAGAACTGGAAAGAGCTATGCTGGGAGGCCTAGACCCCATAGCTATGCTTACGGCAAACAAACATCCAGAGACAGACAACATGATCATCAAAAACACTAAAGTAGCCCTTCTTAAGGTAGACACTAAGATGGAACAGAGCATCAGGAACACCAAATGGGAGTCCATATGGTTCAACCCCAAAGTCCAATACAAAGGGAAGTTTTTAGCCAACGCCACCTGGTACGGGAAGGGTATATCCACTCCACAGCAACTAGAAAAGAAAAACACACCACTGACTTTTGACGCCCTGAAAGACCTTCATGCCCTAACCACAGTCGACTTCTATGGGTTCCTCAAAATAAAAGCAGCCATCACGAAAGCCAACCTGAACACAAAAACACCTTCCATCATACAATACATGGGCACCCTGAACAAGGTAGGCCACCACACCTCCCATTTATACAAACTATTAAGTCCAACAAAGTCAAAACTCAACACTAAAACAGTGGGGTTCTGGGACGACCTGCTAGGCAGACAACTGAGTGAGAAAGTAAAAAGCCATCTGTGGATATCTGCCTCCCAGAGCAAAGTTTACCCGCAAGTGGCACAGTCAAAATACTGGCTGCTGCACAGGGCCTATGGATATATTTGTAATTCTATTTTTTAATCAGGTTTTTTAGTATATTATGTTCACACAAAGGCTATTTTTGATAATTATATTTGTACCTCATTATTGACATGTGGCCTTATTTTTTACAGACTAACTTTCGTTGCCACAAACCCTCTAGTTGATGTTGTCTTGTAAGCACGCATCTTATGCAGTGTCTTAGATATGTTGTTCCTTAACAAGCATAGACATGTCAATATTTTATGTGATGCACATAAAATGTACTGTTACTATTACCATCCATGACATGTCCACATAAACCTTTGTTTTCATTATGTTTACGTTTTCTTTTGTTCCGAGAGTCTCCAGAATCGGTCTTGTGATATCCCATACAACTAGTCCATATCACCCACACACAGTTGTCCTACTGCACACAGATTGTTACTGAGCTAGGCTAACACAGGCAGGCCTGCTGAGGTCGTGTCTTCAATGGACTTTTTACAGCAATTTTCCATTGACCAATTCAAAACACTATTTCCGGATTTTCATATTAATTGAAAGCTGTTTATCATACATATGCAGTTCTCAAATATGGTACATTTCTAGGACCCTACTTGATGAAATGGTTATTTACACGCAGTGCTTCCATCTAATTTATTTGAAACACGAATTAAAATCTTTATGGAGTCAACTCATGAAACATCCTCTTAGCATCAAATGCATCACAAAGGCCTATACGACTGTCCAAAATAATACAAGCCCAAAGAAGGGACAGTTAATGTTTACATCAAATAAAACTCGATGAATGTATATCATCATCCTTGGTCTTAAAAATACATTTAATACATGCTGTGTGTGGAGGAGCCCATGAGTAGTGAGTAAGTGAACCAAATAAGCAGCGATGAAACAATAAACCCACTTAACGAGGTTGGCTGTAAAGGTTCATTGAATCCAGTTATAGTCCAAAATTAGATAACAGTTGACGTTTTGACACAGAGAAACGACTTAACAAAGGGCTTCATCACTACAAGGATCATAAGACATTTGAATATCACCCTGGAGAAAGTGAAAGGGGCCAAAGTCAATACTGTGCACCAGATATGTCAATGCTGAGACCAAAGACAAAATCAACAGGCTTACCTAAATATGGCTTACCTGAATGGAGATGGTCTCTCAAATATCACTTCAACAGAAGTGGTAACCTTATTGCAGAATGTGAAGGGGCGTGAGAGGTGCACATCCACCATAAAACGTGCATCTGAAAGAAAGGAGTAATTAACTTACTTCTTCAAATCATTGGCCAAGAACCCTAATCTAAAAAAGGAAATTTGTGAAGTCACAAAATTATGGTTCTATGCACATCAAAAGTGAAAGGTTGAGTCTCAAAATAAGGTAAAACAGGCACGGATGAAAGAGTTGGCAGAGGTGGCACTATATGAAATTCACTACAACCAGAATGTGACATCCCTTATTCTCAAAATGCAACATATCGCACACCTGATAAAGCCAAGCAAATAAAATAAATTAAAGCAAACGTGTGGTTGCTCAAAATCAAATGCCGGGGCAGTTTATTATTAGACATATCAACAATTCAAAAGGTACCAAAACATTGAAAAGGGAAATTGAAATGATGTCAAGGTGCACAGCTACCAAATTTGTGAAAAAGACAAGGGTGAGTCGTGAAAATGGGCAACAGACGTTTTTCTGTCTTTTTCAACGAGTCTGTCGTCCATCTTTAGCTCTCGCCTAGGCAGCGCTTGCGCTGTCTCTTCGAGACATGCTGTATTCAGGATATGTGCATAAAGCTCCGCCTACTTCCCGCCCATCTTTTAAATTGGCTCCTGTCCCTGTCCTTTGTAAATGGTGGCTTTTCATTGGTCATTAGGCTCTGTAGTTCCTTCGTGGTACCTCTCTGTCTCTTTTTGTAACCTCCCATGAGGACATCCCCTATTACATGTGTTGTTACGCCCTAGGTTTTAATTACAGCCTCAAGGCACTATTTCTTAAAGACCTTCAGACAGGACACTCGCTCCTAAACAAGGTTGGCAATGGTTACTTTACTCGCTAGCACATCTCACATTTATATTAGACCTTCTATAAATTTCCCTTTATCAGCTTCACATACAGTACAACCTAATCTGGAATTAATGTAATAATTCTTTTGTCACATTTCAAAGCTACTTATTGTATATATTGAATGTACTATGGTGCTATCTTGCATGCAATGCATCATGGGTAGGGTGGATTTACCATATCTTTAAAGTTTATGATGCTCACTAGGGACCTCTAGACGCACCTTGCGATACTGCTCCTACACTTCTCACATTTATGGACCTTCTATAATTTCCCCTTCATCAGCTCCACATAGAGACAACCTAATCGGAATTTATATAATAATTGTTTTGTCACACTTCATATGGACATAGCTATTTGAATGTACTCGTTGTACTGTCTTGCATACAATGCATTAGGGGAGTACTCTATGTGACCAAAAGTTTGATGCTCACTAGGGACCTCTACAAAAGGGGGTGGTGATGGACGGAGCATCTGAATCAATCAAACACTCACACCCAGTCAAAAGATCTGGGTTTAATCCATCACCGTTCTTTAGCCCACTCTGCCACCCCAGTTCAGACATGGCTATATGCAAATCAGTCTGACCCTGTGCCTCATGGGAACAGTGCAGCCGAAACTGCCAAGCCACTGGATTCAAGCAAGCCGGGCTGAAGACGGCTGGAATGCCAGAAACCGGTCCTCGGAAGCTTGTTTCCGGTCCAGGGAAGGCATGGCTTGGCAGTTCGGGCTGGACTGTTCCCATGAGGCACAGGGTCAGACTGATTTGCATATAGCCATGTCTGAACTGGGGTGGCAGAGTGGGCTAAAGAACGGTGATGGATTAAAACCAGATATTTTGACTGGGTGTGAGTGTTTGATTGATTCAAATGCTCCGTCCATCACCACCCCCTTTTGTACCGCTTTTGGCCGCCATAAGTGTGGCAGGGTATGCTCAGACGTGAGTCCTTTGCTCACTTTGCCACTGGATTCAAGCAAGCCGGGCTGAAGACGGCTGGAATGCCAGAAACCGGTCCTCGGAAGCTTGTTTCCGGTCCAGGGAAGGCATGGCTTGGCAGTTCGGGCTGGACTGTTCCCATGAGGCACAGGGTCAGACTGATTTGCATATAGCCATGTCTGAACTGGGGTGGCAGAGTGGGCTAAAGAACGGTGATGGATTAAACCCAGATATTTTGACTGGGTGTAAGTGTTTGATTGATTCAGATGCTTTTCGAATGACCGGAGCTGCACAAATGACCCCCCCCCCCCCCAGTGCTTTGAGACCCTCACGGGTGAGTAGTGCACTCTATAAATCCCTGATTGATTGATTGATTGATAGGCCAACAGAGTGTGTGTTTGAGTGTTATCAAGAGGTCCTGCCATTGTTTTGGCTGTCTGTAGCTCTTACGGGTAATGAAACAAGCAGTGCTGCCTTCTTTAATATACACAGAATCCCTGAGATCAGATTGGTTTGGCTTCTCTTCTGAGAGCTACTTTGAGGGTGCTGGTGAGCTACAAGTAGCTTCCGAGCTACTGGTTGGAGACGCCTGGTTTTTGGTAAATGCTGGCTTCCGATTGAAAATGAGGCTTCTTTGTTATCGCCCTGTCTCCTTTTGGGACAGCCCATCCGGACTGGATCTTTTATTTGCAGGGTTATACAGTCTCCTTTAATCAGTGGGTAAGCACTTCTTTTATTATTTGAGTAATGGCGACAGCTTGTTTTAGTCATCTTCGGCAAGGGCGGCTCCGTGTTTATTTTTGCATCGCACTTCCACTTAAAGTGAAAGCGCGATGCAAATTTAAACAAGCGGCTGCCTTTGCGCAATGGTGAGAGCTTGTTTTGTGGTATGTGCATGCTGAGCATGGCGCACGCTTTAGAGACACCACGCTCAGTATACATATTTTTTATGGTTAGAAGTTGAGCACGGCACCCACTTCAGGGACACAGCGCTCTGTTTGTTTATTTTATTTATTTACTGTAATTTGTAGGGCGGCACCCACTTCACGGACAACGCGCTTTGCACAGCCTCCTTTTGCTGGTTGTGTGCTATCGGCAGCATGTGGATTTCAACATGTTTAACATGAGACTGTGACTTGATATGACTGGTTTCCGGCAGTTTCACATTAAAATACCGCACCAATCAGCCTCGATTCTTGGTTCATTGTAGATAGCCACCACCGACAAGGCTCCCCGTGCCTGGCAGGAACCAGCTTGGATGTGGTAGCCTCATTATTATTTTGTTGGTGCGGTCTAAGGGGACAGTGTTTAATTTGAGCCGGTGGGTGGGCCCACCGGCACTAATTTTTAGGGCTGGCATTTATTTTTCCGCAGACTGACCCAGAGCAAGAGAAAAACACAAAAGGCTGAAAAAATTAGCTAGAGGGACGAAACAACAGTGACAGAGAAAGAACGAAGTCTGGGATGAAAAAAACCTAGAAGAGGGAGGGAAAGGCGCAGGGAGCGTACAGTGATGACTTAAAGAGGCTCGAGGTGGAGCAAAACTACGCATCCTTGGTTTTATGCACCCGATATCATGGTGCTTATTATTTTTTTACAAATTAAGCAGAGGGTAGCTGACAAATGGGAGGAGAATTGCTGGCATCAAGGAGCTCGGGGAAGGCTGCTGTACTGCAGACGCTCACCATGTCTGTGCACAAGAGACAACGCATTCTACAGAATTAACAAATATGACAAAAAAGAGACGTTTCACCCATGGGCGTCCGCAGACATTTTTCCAGGGGGTGGGGGGGGGGGGGGGGGGGCAAAATGTTATCGTCATCACCATCCTCCGACATGTGTGCCAGGTGGGGCACAAGAAACCCTGGTGCGCAGAACTAGGATAGACTCAATTAAATGCCAGGAATCCAGGACATGTGACTGACCCTGCCACAGGCCAACAAACACCACCTTTAGGGAAAATGCTAAACTTTCTGACAAGGTGCTTTATCTCGGTCTGCAAGGTGTGCAGACTTCCGGGTCCTCGATCCAACACCAATCAAGGCTGTCTTATGCACGATTCGATTTTTATCAGAATACATCAAAACAGCCTATGATTAAAGCACCAGATTAAATATACTGTATGCTCAGTGTATGTTAGTGATTATTTGTAGCACACATATTTACCAATATTGGCTTCTTGGTGCTAGAATTCATGATAAATTTTATCCAAAGTTAAAGCACAACTTCAAAGTTAGTAATAAACAATGCAGCAATCACACACGCTAGTGATTCGCCAATCGGTGCTCCCTTTAATAGAATTCCCCGGGTATTGCTACATTTTACACACATTCAATTAATTTATATAAAATAAAATGTATAGGTCCAAATGTTAGCTATATTTTTTAAAAGAAACTTAGAGTCCCTCTACGTGTAGTCAATGTCAAACTGACAATGTGCGCACGTTTAGGGATACAATAATGGCCAGCTCCCTTATGCGGAAGCCCGGCATCGTAAATGTGTGGCACATGCGGCGCCCGCAGCGACGGCACATCACAGGTCCCGGGATGCTGAGTCTTACACAGTGGTCGAAGTGGGGGAAAAAAGTAGGGGGAACAGTGGGTGGAGAATCAGAGGGTGGGAATAACCCAAGGATTGGATCTGTGGGTGGAGCCAGAGGTGTGGCCAGAATGTGCAGACATCCCAATTTTTAGTATATGTTTGGCATTTCACTGCCCAGTTTAATAAACCAATGGATACACATGATTATTTAAGGTTATAATGAGTTATTGACATTAAAATATATTCACAACGTGGGATATGCTTCTAATCACAGAATGTACCAAATACGATAAAATGTGGAAACACAAGCCATTTGTCTCCGAGCCATGGAGTTTCTGTCATCAGCACTTCTCCCTTTTTCCACAACAGCAGTTCAAACAGGAATGGCAAAATATCCTAGTTTGCAAATGTTTTCTCTAGAATTATGGCTCTGCCATATTTGCCTCATAATGCAAGATCTGCTGCATGATCTGACCATTTAAACTACTAAATTGTTTGGCGCTCAAACGTATCAAAAGTTAGTATAAAATGTGACTTGTGTTGCTGCGGAGTGGATGGCCTATTGTAAAGGTTGACTGGTAACCTTTCTCACTGCTGCATTTGTATGTTACACTGGTACTAATAAGGCAAAATCTTTCCAGAGACTGTTTGCATGTGTACAACACGTCAAACTAATAAAATATCTGAAAATATACTGCATTACGCTGCAGCCTTTTTTAAATGCATAATTTAGTCAACACTACGGCATAATGTTGTCATCCTTTGCTGAATAATTAATTCCAGTGTCCCCACAGCAGGCAGCACATGTTAAAAGTGCTTGTTAATGAAGCAGGGAGACTGTGAAGTTTGCGAACTTAGTTTGGTGTGCGTGCAAATCCTGCATTACCAATCCCTGGTGAGTTGCAGCTACTACTGCTGAAACAAGGCCAATGGAGGTACCTATGGGTGAGGCAGACTGGCCTCAAGGGCTGGGCCAGCCATAGCACTGGTGGTGTCCTGTACATTAATGTTTGTTAGTAACCCCCAATGACCACCTCTGCCATGGATTCCCTCACTACCACCCTTTAACTCTGCCCCCCAAGTCTCCATAACCACTCTCTTTCAGATGCATTTAATTTGATTTACAGCGCCACTCATACCAGTGTAGGGCATCAGAGCACTTTACATTATACACATTACACAGAGACAATCAATATGTGTGTAAATCACTGTATAGAACATGTTACATAAGACTAAGGACTACAAGGTGTAGGAGTCACATAACAACCATTCTAGAAGCCCGTATAGTTTTATAGTGATTGGTCTGGAGAAACACAATACACGGAATTAAAAATGTAATACCATGGTTGGGGGTTCTCCTTAATAATCAGAAGTGATTGCTGTCCAAAAGAACACTTTTTGGGACATTAGGATAATCAAAGACTGGGGGAGGGGGGGTCATAACGCTCTAATTTATACCTTGCAGTTTGTATGCAGCTCTTAGATGACAGTTAATAGCTCACTGTTCTAAGTTAGGATTTTAACTTATAAACTGCAAGTAACAAAAGGATCTCTCTGACAAATGCAGTAGCCCACTGACCTGTTTACATTATGTGCACTTTGTGATCTGCATGGCGCATGTTCGTTTCAGCCGGTACATTAACCCTCTAAGCTACCTTTCCATGAGTCAACACTTCCACTAGACAAAATTCTGATCTCTCTCTAGGAAGAACATTAATCACCAAAGTCATCTTGTATTGTTGCCGAAAATTGCTGGAGGCCAGTAAGGAGGAAGCAAGCATTTTTAAAGCCAAAGCAAACATGATGCCTCCACCTAAAGTCGGCACCCGGTGCGGTCACACTGGATGCACCGCCCTATAGCTGGCCCTTCTCAAGGGTCCTGTGACCTCAGTAACTGTTGTTCTATGGTGTGCTGCTTCATAGGCCTACCCGCAAGACTGGAGGTGAACTTCAGTATGGATAGTGGTGGACAAGCCTTAAAGGTTAACCTACACTTGTCATGCTAGGGTCTACCTGCTGGTGCGAAGACACCAGGACTTCTAAGGTGTTGCGAAGCCTTCTAAGGTCTAGCATGTGATTCTGCTCTCTCAAGAGAGTGGTCTGGTGGACTGGTTATTAAGGCTGAACCTGGTTTCCAGTTCCAAATTCAGCAGCTCTGACCATAGTGCCACATCCTCTCCCCCACTGAACACTGTACTGCCCCACTGAGAAAAACTCCCACTGTCTTCAACTACAGCCCAATTGTTACCCGCTATAAACACCTGGATGCGGCTCAATTTAAATTACGCACTAGACAAGAGCAATATGCGGCCTACAAAAAAAAGTAACAACATCCTGGAAAAAGCAAACACTTATAGGGAATGCAAAAATTAGCAAACCATGGGAAATGTAAGCAGGAACAACAAGGTTACCTTAATACTTTTACACTCACTATTCAAAAATCAGTGAGTGCTTTTGCCTGAAAAGTTAAGGACACAACTACAGGGCCCTGAATGGACTCATTTCAATGGCCATTGTTATATCCTTACAAAACGTAAGCAGTATGGTAAAAAGACCACATCCTTGGACGCAGAGCCGCAGCACACATTTTGTTTTCCAATCCACACATTGCAGTAAATCCTGGATTGGTGCACTAGTTCCAAGTCCAGGGAAAACAAAGACAAGAAAACAAAAATAGCGCTTCACTGGCAAACTCTGTAAAAGTGGCGCTAATGTGTTTCGGTGTTAATGAAATCAGTTTGGCCAGTTTGCTACCACTCTGTCTTACTTTATTTAGTTATTTATCTATTTTTCATATTTGTAGCCTTTTATTCCCAATGCTGCACTTTGGAATCAAAATTTAAGAAAAATACGACATTTCCAGCAAAAGAGTCTTTCTTTTTTGGATCCATTTCACAGGGAAGCAAATAAAAGAAAGGAGAGGAAAGAGAGTGAGAACCCCGTCTTGAAGTCACGGTTTTCATGGGCGTCCGCAAGGGGGGCAAGGAGGGTCGCTCAAGGGGGGGGGGCAAGCGCCCCTCCTTGCCCCCCCTGCGGACGCCCATGGTTTCACCTGGTGTGCGAGGGAGCCCCTCAAACTACACAGCCAGTCGCTGCAGACATTAACAGCCCAATCTGATTTATTAGGGTCTCGCGAGTTAGGTAACTAAAGCAAACAGAACAAACACACTGCCAGATTTAAAGACTGAACCGGGACCTTTACCCAGATGAGCAGCCCCGGGCCAGCAATTACAGACACCGACCTCCGAGTTCGGCCTCGCGCCTCATAACCGCGACGGTGCCTCCTACTCCGTGTGATTTTAAACTTTTGTACGGGCACTCCAAAGGTAACAAAGCGCTGACTTCAGTGCTTAATTTGTAAAATATGAAGTCCAGGTGCTCAAATGTTTGTTGGACACCACACCCATTTGTCCCGACTCCACCCACTTCCTATGTTGGCTCCACCCACATCCTCAACTGGTACTGCTGAAAGTCAGATGTAATGCTCGATCTGAATTTCAGCAAGGGAGCCTTCCTCCAAGTAAGTTTTTTATAGGAGGTTCCCTTGCCCTGTAACAATTTTAAAAAACATTAAATCAAAAGGGCATTTAAAGCTCAATTTTGGAATAAAATAGCTAAAATGACTAATGCATTGACTAGGGACATGTGAAATATTCCAGTGCTCTATGTGCCAATTTGGGGAAAGGACAATACTGGGTTATGCTATTTTTAAGAGAGTCTAATTGTGTCATGAGTTCAAAGATACAACGTTTACATATCACTGAAGTCAGAGGAATTTGAAAAATCCAATTATCACACCTAAGAACAAGGACAACCCATCTAGGGCCAAAGGGCATGTCCACAATGCAAGGGTCACAATGGAAGGACCACCAGACACAATTTATTTAACAAGTACTTTACATAAAACATCTTGGTCTGTGATGTTTGTTGAGTTGGCTGAATAAAGCAGAGACACGCAAACAGAGACACACACAAGGACAACTGTACATATGCATGCAACATGCGCATACACAGATATTTTAAATTTGTCGATAGTAGAGGAGGCACGCAGAGTGCTAAAACATAGCAATACAAAGGTGCTGCACATACCCACTGGCAAAGACCGAGGACAGAAATGAAAATTACATAGAATCAAAATATGTGCCCTTCACTCCATGCTAAAGACAGAGAGAACAAATTAGACATTAACATATGTAGAATATGCCAACACCCGTGTGGAGTACAATAGCAAAACACTGTACTTTGCTGACAAGAGAGTGCAGTGTCTCCCGCCTTTTGCTAGTCAAGAACACTTGTTTAAAGAAACTTTCTTTGTGCACTAAAACACCCTAATTAAAGATTTCAGGTCAATGATATGCTCTGCCATAAGAATGGCAAATAGGATCCTCTTTTATATTTCAGGAAAATATGCTTCATGCAGTGCTTAGTTTGAAAAAAGTACCAATGCCCATCTCAGTAGGACACAGTAGCCTGCACCACCTATTGCCCCTGTCAGCTCTGCCAATGATAGTACCAACACAAATACTTACCATCCTATTCCTACAAGTGTGACAATTCAGACTATTGCTGGCCATCCAAAGGAATAAGGATGGCGTGGGTGGCAGGCATTCATTTTTAATGTATATTGACATAATAATCACTGTTGCTGTGCATTTCTGGAAATTAGACACAGAGCTCTGCCATGTGGTGGACTGTCATTAGTGTCTGTGTTGAGAATTATGTGCCATTGCTGAAAATCGGAAACCACTGCCTCAAATTTAGCACTGCTTTCATGTAGGTTGTAGAAAGCATCACCTGATTACAGTCATGCATGATGCAGTTAAGTTTAGAGTTTAAAAAACCACCTCTTTGTGCCTCAGGGGCATTAATCATCATGTATGTTATAGCTGCGAATTCGAAGCTCATGCCATAGTGCGTAAACAGGTAAACAGCTATTAGCACTTGCCCCTTCTTTGCTTGTGACTATTAGTACTGAAGCTTGCATAGGAGATCAATGAGCACTGCTGTGATTGAGGCCAAACAGGTGCGAGCACAAACTAGCATTCACACTGTAGCAAGTGGGGAACATCTTTGATGTTGCAACTATTGGGCCACACTCAACTCACTCAACATGAGAGGATAACAAATAAGCATGACTATCTAATCCAGGCAGCATTTGAGCATTGCCCTCCTATGAAGCCCATGTAAGGACGCAGAAGAGCAATAGAAGGGCAACTGAAAACAAGCCTTTGTCCCTCTCACCCTCTCTCTTGCTCTCTTTCTTGCAAACACACATTGCCAACAGTGCCTCAAGTTTATATGAGACATGTAAATTCGACAGACATATTTATGGTTAGAGGTCCCTGCTTGAAATGCAAGTCATGGGGTTGCATTCCACAGCATAGATAAGAAGATGTGTGGCAAATCTAACAGCTCTTATTAGAAAGTGTCCACAAGCACATTTAAGTACTTTAGTGTCATCCACATGCATCACTGGTCCAGCTATTGCCCAATCTAAGCAACTACTTACACTGGCAGGAATGCCAAGCAAGCAGTTATTTCTTTAACAGCAACTGACTGCTGCTAACTTGCTTCCCTCTTGTCAGAGGAATGAAAGGAATCTATTAAAGTCAGATACTATTTTGACATGGAAATGATGGAGCACCAGCATTACTATTGTTACAAAAGGCTATCTTTAGCCAACCCACCAACTCGCAAAGATAGTGTTTTGATTTTGTTGCGATGAGAGGGAACTGGTGGACTAATGTGTGGGGATGGAGTAGTTGTCTGGGCGCTGTCTCATTTTCAGCAGCATGTAACCTTTACATTGCCAGAGATTGAACTATGGAGTTCCATTTAAACCAATTCTTCCATTTTTACTCAATCATCACTCTTACAAACCGACTTCCACCCGCCCACTACGATTATGTAGATAGATTAGAGAGAATTCAGGGAATAAGTGCTTAGCCACTATTAGCAGCACTATCTAGCAAAAGGGGGGAGACACTACACTCCCTTGTCAGCAAAGAACAGTGTTTTGCTATTGTACTACACACGGGTGTTGGCATATTCTACATATATTAATGTCTAATTTGTTCTCTCTGTCTTTAGCATAGAGTGAAGGGCGCATATTTTGATTCTATGTAAGTCTCAGTTGCTCTGGTTCATATTCATTTCTGTCCTCGGTCTCTGCCACTGGGTATGTGCAACACCTTTGCATTGCTATGTTTTTGCACTCTGCGTGCGTCCTGTACTATCCACAAATGTAAAATATCTGTGTATGCGCATGTGCATGCATATGTACAGATGTCCTTGTGTGTGTCTCTGTTTGTGTGTCTTTGCTTTATTCAGCCAACTCAACAAATATCACAGACCAAGATGTTTTATGTAAAGTACTTGTTAAATAAATTGTGTCTTGTGGTCCTTCCACTGTGACCCTTGCATTGTGGACATGCCTTTTGGCCCTAGATGGGTTGTCCTTGTTCTTAGGTGTGATGATTGGATTTTTCACAATCCTCTGACTTCAGTGATATGTAAAAGTTGTATATTTGAACTCATGACACAATTAGACTCTCTTAAAAATGGCATAACCCAGTATTGTCCTTTCCCCAAATTGGCACATAGAGCACTGGAATATTTCACATGTCCCTAGTCAATGCATTAGTCATTTTAGCTATTTTATTCCAAAATTGAGCTTTAAATGCCCTTTTGATTTACTGTTTTTCAAACTTTTTACAGGACAAGTATACCTCCACATTTGGAGGAAGGCTCCCTTGCTGAAATTCAGATGGAGCATTACATCTGACTTTCAGCAGTACCACTTTAGGATGTGGGTGGGGCCAACATAGAAAGTGGGTGGAGCCAGTGGAGGAAGTGTGTGGAGCCGGGAGAAGTGGGTGTGGTGTCAGAAAAACATTTGAGCACCTGGACATCATATTTTACAAATTAAGCACTGAACAGCGGCAGGCTTATGTTAACTTAAACTTACGTGGGCTGTCACCGGTAGCAAGCAGCTCGAGGTCGAAAATGCCATGGTTGAATTTGGCGCAACCTGCATAGCCAGCACCTTACAACAAACGGAACTCCCCGCTGGCAGCAGGATGTGACGTCCCCCAGCAGCACCAGCTCAATGAGTTATGCTAGCTACATAACATTTTAACAGTGAGTGTGAACCTTGAGGCGCATGCCCCAAACCTGCATGCACATGCCATGACTGCAGGCAGCCAGCTGCTACACTTTTAGGCAGCAGAGCTTCAGTGACAACACAGATATATATATATATATATATATATATATATATATATATATATATATATTGCGTGACAATGCATCTCAGTGCTGTAATGCGGAGTACCACACTGAAATGTGTTAGTCTCACGCCTGTAGTAGCGTGATACTTGGCAGGACTGCAGAGGGGGCCCTTGGAGTGCGGGGGGCCCCCGCACTGTGGGGGCTGCGGAGGCCTGTGTTACGCCCCAGCCACGGCTTCCCCAGTTGTTGCACATAGGGAAACTCCTCCCCCTTTCACAGCGGTGCTCAACTTCACTGCGACTGGGCCACTCCTCACCATTCAGCCCGTACTACCTCAACATGAACCCCCAGCAGCACAGCTTCACACCACTCGAGCCACAGGGTAAGTCCACCTTGTTGCCAGTGTAGAGGGTGCCACCCTCGCATGTGTCGCTCACTAGCTTGGCCCCTCTTACAGTGCACAGGATAACCACTCTGGACACCACTATGTCGTTACGTGCTTGGACCACGAGCGATCCATGCACTTTTATTTATTCCCTCAGGTCCTAGCCCGGCACTCGTCTGCATGCTGACACAATGTATAGTAGCGGTGTGGTGACTCGCTACTGGTGTTTCGTTCACTGACAACTAAACCTGGCTGCACTGTTCCTCAGGTGTATGCTGCTTGCTGGGGTGTAGGGTGCCTGAGTGGAACAAGAGGTGCCAGAGACACTAACATGTTCCCCTCTTGTCCCTGGATACGGTCTGCTTCCTCCTTTTTTTTTTTTTTTGTTGTCCTCATATTTGCCCTTGGAAACCAAACAATAACGATCAGTTAGAGGGGGTAACTGAGACACTGACCCAGATTAACTGACGGGGACTTTCTTGGATCCTACCGGGGTATCCCGCAGTGCCAAGCATCAACACCTCAATGATCGAAGAATGGTACCAACTGGACAAGC
Source organism: Lissotriton vulgaris (assembly GCF_964263255.1). Taxonomy (NCBI): domain Eukaryota; kingdom Metazoa; phylum Chordata; class Amphibia; order Caudata; family Salamandridae; genus Lissotriton; species Lissotriton vulgaris. Next base: position 512,366,101 of record NC_141700.1, read on the forward strand.
GTACTGCTCAATACAACCCAGATTGTAACCGATGTCGCCCTAGTTGGGTATGTATAAAAGGCGAGGATCGAATAGACGACCCAACAGGCAGCGAAATCATAGGACATGGGGAAAAAAAAAACAAAAAAAACCCATTACCAATTCAAAAGCAGCCAAAATCTTCTCTTGTGTTGGTTACCTTCTCTAGCCATGTCTAATTTAGACATCTGTAGCATTGCTGCACGCCAATCGGTAAAAAGAGGGGGTGTCTTATCTTTTCACCGTCTGCATATTTCTCTTCTGGCTAGCAAACAACTATAGAAAACCAATTTTTTACACATGCCGTCTAGCTCTGGTATAATGCCAAAGAAAATTAACATGGGACTAGGGTTAACATGCGAGCCTATTGCTAACGAGAGAGAAGCACAGATTTCATTCCAAAATAATGATATAAACGGACACTCAAAAAACATATGGATATCTGATGCTGCTACCAAGCCACATCTAGGGCATGCCACTTGATCATTATTGGGGAACTTTGATAGACGCAATGGAGAGTAATACACCCTATGCAGAGTAAACAGGTGGTTGCGACGGAGCCAAGATGGTTTAACGATCTCACCCAAAATCCTAAATGATTTTATCCACAGGCCTTCCACGTCGGTGTCGGAGATAAAGGTTTTCCAAAGCGAAAGGGGTAACAGAAACTCGCCATCAGTCTCATCCAGAATAAGATTGTACCAAAATGTAATTTCTTTTTTGAAGGGTGGTTTATCCATCAGGTGAGTTAGTAAATTACTCTCGATACCTATTTTAAACCTACCCCTTCCTTGGCTATAGGCCTGTGACCAACTCTGAATTTGGAGATATTTAAATCGTGAAAAACGAGTTCCTATAGTTAGGCTCAACGTCTCCCATGTAAGTAAAGTTCCTTCAACAAATAGATCCCCCCATGATGAAAGTCCGGCTGCCCTAATTGGGAGAGCTAAACTATCTAAGAGCCAAGACGGTGCTCCTGGGGAATCCCAAAGTGGGGCCCTACTAGAATAGTAATCCAATTTGAGTGTTCGTCTTAGACTAGCCCATGTTCTAGCCAGGTCCCTTAAAACCTTTAGTTTGACCTTCTTGAAATATTTAGGGTCGCCAAATTTTAATAGAAAATTCGTCGGCCCGATTTTTTCCCCCCTTAGAAGTGCTGAGAATAGTTTCCCACATCCAGCATTATTAGGGGCCTTTAAGAGCATCCTGATATGTGAGAGTTGGAAGGCCCAGCCATAGAGTTGCAAGTCTGGTGCTGCAAGGCCTCCTTTTTCTCGACGACGTCTAATCTTCTTCCAAGATAGTCTAGGCGTATGACTGTTCCATATGAATCTATTTATTTCAGTTTGAAGTTTGGCAATCAAGGATGAATCAAAAAAAAGAGGGATTGTATTGAATAGGTATGTGATCTTGGGCAAAATGGTCATTTTGACGAGATTAGACCTGCCTATTAGGGAAATAGGGAGAGCAGACCATAATCTCATCGATCTTCGAGCCGCCTTAGCTACTTCAGCAAAGTTTAAGGGGACAATCTTATTGATGTCAGTGCAGATGTTTAACCCAAGATATCTGAGGGTAGAGCTAGGCTGTACTCCTACAGTCGGTACAGGATGATTCCAAACCATGATATCAGTTTTGGATGCATTTACTTCGTATCCGGATATAGCCCCGAATTCTTCCGCAATAGATATAACGGTAGGAAAGAACGAGTTCAGCTCGGATGAAAAAATAAGAACATCATCCGCATACAATGCTACTTTCTTCTCCCATCCTTCAAAAATAAAAGGTTTTATATTAGAGTTATCCCGAATTAACTGAGCAAAAGGTTCAATATATAAATCAAACAAGAGTGGTGAGAGAGGACACCCCTGACGAGTTCCTCGCGAGATGTTAAATGGCTCAGTAAGTTCACCGTTAACAAGTAGTAAGGCAGAAGGGCTTTTATATAGTAACTTAATAGCTCGCCTAAAGTTATCACCTAAGTTAAATTTACTCAACACTTCCTCTAGATAAACCCAGTTTACCCTATCGAAAGCTTTTGTTGCATCAAGGGTAAAGACTGCTAAAGGTAGAGATGCTGATGTGGCCATGTCTATTGCTCCAATAAGGTCGTAAGTCAATTCATAGAGTTGCCTTCCTTTTACAAATCCCTTCTGGTTGACATGTAAGATGTTGTTTGCAACTTCCCCCAATCTGTTTGCGAGGACCGATGTAAAGAGTTTATAATCTGTACACAGAATTGAGATCGGCCTGTATGACCCACAGCTAGTTGTAGGTTTACCGGGTTTTAAAATCAATGTTATAGAGGCCCTATCCCAGGATGCAGGAGGTAAGGCACCATCGACTAGGATACTGTTAAAGAGGTCTGTTAGATGGGCAAGAATTATAGGGCACAAAATTTTATATATTTCGGAGGGAAGCCCATCGGGACCTGCAGCTTTATTTTTTTTACTTTTAGAAATGGCAAGGTTTACTTCCTCCTGTGTGAAAGGGCGATTTAAGGAAATCCTTTGTTCTAAATTTAAGGATGGTAGAGATATACCAGTTAGCCAGTCCCTTGCTTGACTAGATTGTACCCTCTTATCCTCTTGATATATATCCATAAAGAAACTTTTAAAAGCTCCACTGATTTCCTCATCTGTAGAGAATAGAACTCCATCCTTACAAATGGAACTAACATTATTTCGGACCCTATCTGTCTTAGCCTTCCAGGCCAGGAGCTTCCCGGCCCCTTCCCCATATTCAAAGTGGGCCAACTTACTAGCCTCCCATCTCTCTAAGACCCGAGCATTTAGAACTGAGGAGAGATCTCCTTTCAAGACCTTTAATTTATCTTGCAGCTCCACTAGTGGGGACCCTAGGTTTAGATCGATCTCTTCTTGAAGGCCTGCGATCCCTAATTCAAGCGAGGCTACTGCATCCCTGTAGGTCTTATTTTTATGTGAGGATAAGTTGGTTAAATAACCCCTTAGTGTGGCTTTAAAGGCATCCCAGGTGATCCCGGGTGAGGCAGTCCCCTGATTAATCTCCCAAAAGGACTTAGATTCCTGTATTAATGCTTCTACCATATTGGATGAAGCTAGAATTGATCTATCAAAAGACCAATTTCTTACAGAGGGCCTAGAAGCAGCGTCAAGCTCAAGAAGGATGGCTGTGTGGTCAGAAAGATGAAAAGGTAAATGAGAGATTGATTTTACCTGTTTAACTAAGATATGGCTAATCAATATAAAATCTATCCGAGACTGGTGGTGAAATTTAAAATTCTTAAATGTCACCCCCCTTTGAGACCCGTGGAGTTTCCTCCAAATATCAATGTAATTCAATGCTTTCATGTTATTTAGTAAATACATCCTAGTTTTGGATAGGGATTTAGCCCTATTAGAGGGTGACTTATCCAATACTGGGTCCAATACTATGTTGTAATCGCCTGCCAAGATAACAGGTTCTGGGAATAGGTACAAGTGAGAAAAGAGTGTGGTTAGAACAGATGGATCGTCCTGGTTAGGGCCGTAATACCCTACTATCGTGAATGCAGAGCCCAAAGCAATAACAGAGGCTATTGCCCATCTACCGTAAGGATCTACCTGTTTAGAAATTTGCCTTGCCTTGATAGATTTTTTAAAAAGAATGGCCACCCCCCTAATGTGTGAAGTTTGTGAAGTAATGACCCCAAAGTCTATCCATTTGTTCTTACACAGCAGATTTTGCATTTCAATCTCTGCCAAGTGTGTCTCCTGGAGCACTAATACTTGTGCAACCGAATCTCATAAATATTGCATTATAATGTTCCTTCTTGGGGTAGTGCGGAGACCATTAGTGTTCCAGGATAAAATGCGTATATTATGCATTATACTGAAACTGAGTTACCAGAACCAAGGGCCAATACTGCCAATCTATGGATAATGAATTGTACATATTCATAACTTTCCCCTCCAAGAACTGTTTTAAAGGACATTTAAGAGGACGAATTTTGCTTTTCCCCCGCCCCCTACCCCCCCTCCCCCCCCAGACCCCCCACCCGTGGGAAACCCCTACTCTATCTATCTGGATTAACCAGAGAGATAGCACCCTGCTATGGACCCCCGCCACCATCGACAAAGTACCAAAATTTGGAGGGAAGACCTAAAGAGAATCAAAAGTGGAAAAGTGAATCGTGAATAGATATAATATTATTTCCCAGTTAGAGAAAAACCTTTTGACAGGAGATAAAGAGTTCTTTTTTTTTTTTTTTCTGTTCCTTTCTTCTTTCCCCCATTTTTTTTTCCTCTTTATCTTTTTTTTTTCCCTTTCTTTTACCCTTCTTCTTTCTTCCCCCCCTTTCTATCCCTTTTTTTTTTTTGCACGTATGCATTTCACTGTGTACTATATACCTCCCATACTATTATATTATTGTATTTATTCTTGTATTTAGAGTGTTTAGTCTCTTTATCTCAATACAAGGAATAGAATCTTAAACCCTTTATGAGATAATCTAAGCAAGCCTCAAAGACTCCACTGAGATCAGACAAGGGAAATAGAAAAGTAACTAGTATATACACAGTATAAACAGAGAAGCAGATAGTGTAGAAAAGTAGACCGAAACTACTTAGGAGACTCCGACCTTCTATCCATACTTAAGAGGAATTCATCTGCGGCCTGCACTGATCTTATATTGTGCATTGTGTTCTTATACATTACTCTTAGTGCCGCAGGGAAGGCCAACTGGGCTACGGCCCCCTGACTCCTGAACGCTTCCAACCTCTTACCCAGCTCCCACTGCCTATCCAGCGTTATCCTAGACAGGTCTGATCTGATCTGAAAGTTAAACCCCTTAGTATTTACCACCTTCTGTTTCAATGCTATATTCAGAATGGTTTCTTTAAGGGAGTAGGTAAGAAAGTTGACCAAAACTTTTCTGGGTTTAGTTCTCTGAGGATTCTTTCGAAAAGGCTCTCTATGAATGCGCTGGATGTCCAGAGCTATTTCTTGCTCAGAGAAGTCCAGTCTTAACGCTTCCTTTAACAGGGAAACCACGAATTGTTTAATGTCAGAGCCCTCTTTCTCCTCGGGAATATTCAGAATTCGTAAATTGTTCCTCCGAGCGTGATTTTCCAAAGTCTCCATCCTATCGGACAAACTCTGGTTTTCCTGTCTGAGGTTTGTTAGTTCAGTTTTTGTGGCGTTCAGGTTAATATACACTTCCGCGACAGAATCTTCAAGTGTTTCCGTTCTAGTAGTAAGATCACCTAGCTTACTGTCAAGTGATTGACAGTAACATCGAATATCAGCTTGATTGGATGCGGAAGTCTCAAACCCCTTTTTAATATCTGCCGCCAAAGATGTAAACATTGTCTGGAAAGAGGCCTGCAATGTGGACACCAGATCACTATTCAAGGCCTGGGTGGTATCCTGGAAAGAGCTAGGATCTTCCTGATTCCTAGTAGAAGCCTTAGAGCCTGCTTCTTGAAGGATTGACTGCAGGCTTAGCCCTGCTGCTATGCTCGGAGGGGCAAGCGGTAGTGGTGGGGCTAAGGGATTGAACAGAACCAATGAAGACACAGAAGACACAGAAGGCATAGCCTGCTCCAAATTAGTAGGGATCTGACAATCGACTAGCCCCACTTGACTAACCTCTCCTAATGTAGGGGAGAGAGATTGATCGTCATTGGTTTCCATGCCCTTATCAGTGTTATTATGGATAACCATATTGCTGTTTGTAAGGGTGTTTGTACTCGCTGCACCCTCCATATCCTCCATATCCTCAATAGGGGAACCTAACACCAAATTAGCAGCTTTCCGAGTTTCAAGAACAGTATCACCTTCGTTCCCTAACCGCAGCACTTGGGGGACCACTTTAAAGTAGGAACGCAGTGAGGGGGTTATTTTGGAGGTAGAGACCAAGGTCTTTGATTTAGTTTTGGCTGTTTTGGCTGTTTTAGGGGTATATGAACGCTTTGCCTTAACCTGACCTGTTAAGTAAGTTGATAGTTTTTTATTCTCTATTCCAGCTGTATTAGTGGCAGAAATAGTAACAGTGTCAGCGTCAGCGTCAATATCAGCATCAAGTCCCTTTAACCCTGGTCCCCTCACACCATTAATTGTGCAATCCAGGTCCTCGACATCAATAATAGTGGTGGCTGTGATAACTTCAGGGGCGGGGGGAGTATCTTTTGGTTCCGGGGTTTGGGGAATAGGTGATTTACTTACTTCTTTAGAGATAATGGAGGCACATTTCTTCCTTAAAGCTGCTTTCACCTTTCCTTTCCCCCTCCCTTTGCCCCCTCTGCCCCCTCTGGTGGTTTCCCTCGTGTTGGCTGTTACCCCTTCAGAAGTCAAGGTAGCTGAATTGCACCCACTGGCCCCTTCCCCACCGTTACCACCGATACCTCTGACACCTTTTTTGCACTGCCGGCTGTATTGCATGTGCTGTGGATTCTGCTTAGCTTGATGCAATTCCTCCTCCAGAATCTCCCCTTCGCGTTGGTCAGCCTGCTCCAAAGACGCTACCATAGAAACATGTCGCCCCGGCAGAGTGTCGCGTACTCGACGACCTCTCCTGAGCTCCAGGGCGGCTCGGAACCAAATCAACCCCCCCGCTAGCAAATGCGGGGGTCCCTGCACCGGCTGCCCAGAGTCGCCTGCCGGGATCGAAAATGCTGCTACAGCGGAACGTCTGACACCGGTCTGCTCCGCGGCCGCTGCTAGAGGAGCTGCTGCACTAGTCTCCTCCCCCAGGCACATAGGCGGTAGTGGAATGGCGGAGAGACACCTCCGCTGTAGGAAACGTGCAAAACGATCGGCCGCCTCGAAAAAAAAAAAAAAGAACGCCAGCTGATCCAGAATGTGTTGTCGGCAGTTCGGCTTCAGAGGTAAGGTCTAACCCTCCGATTCATTGCATACGACGGGAGTCCAAGAGCAGAGAGCTGCTGCGGCTCAACCTGCCGCCGCCATGTTTCCCCTCCCTGCTTCCTCCTTTCACTGGGCTGTCTCTCTTCCCGCACCGTCCCTCCAATGCATGCTGGGAACCTGAACCTGTCCATTATTTTTTGTGCTGTTTTATGTAGCGCAAGCTCAACCTGAAGGTATTGGAGCACTTTACATCAGCACCAGTTACATTACACAAGGACACATTCATTTTTTTTTTTTGGTAGACAAGGGGAGATTAAGTGATTTGCCCTGAATCATAAAATGTTGAACCGAAGCCGAGATTCGAACCTGGTTCCCCAGCTTCAAAGTCAGCAGCTCTAGCCGTTAGGCCACACCCTCCTTGTTTACGGCTGGTGAAGTTTTTAGGTGAAGGTTGAAGTGTTCTTCGTCTTTGATGCCAAAGTGTGCCTGTGGCCTCAGCAACCTACACGTGACAGCCATCAGGCAGGATTAAGCAAAAGAAAAGACTGCAATAAAGAATTTAAATGCATGTCTGCCCATGCGTCCCCTGAAGGGATGAGTATAGCAACTGGTTTATTGAAAAGCTTAGCTTTTGAGCCAAGAAGCACCGTAATAAAACTGTACATTAGGTAAGGTTGGCCTGAACAATTTACACCATATAGTCCATGGGGTTTTATGGACTCAGGAAAGCATGAGGAAGAGGTGTGGTGCAGCGGCCAGGGCTGCTGACTACGGGACATGGGGCTCACGGTTCGATCGCCAGTGGCAGCTTAGCCCAGCACCATGTGACTCTGGGCGATAGGTCGCTTAATCTTCCCCACGGCCTACATCGCCTTGAGACCCTTAGGGGGTGATTAGTTTGCGCTTTACAAATACCGGGTTAAGAGTTAAGGGTTATGTTTGTCGAGGTTTGGGCGTCATCCAGAAGCGTCTGTGCTTATGTCAATGCTCATGCACAAAGCAATTAGCAGTGATCATGTTGGGTGACAGTGTTATAGCCTGAGGCACTCTGTTCAGTTTCCTGAATATTTATTTATCCCTCGTGACTGCATTATACAGTTAGCTTTGCATGTCATTGACTATTTATTGATTCTATATATAACAATGTATGTAACAATGGATCTTATTTGGATTTTGGCAAACAAACACTAAGTATTGCTATCAGGTGTGATTTTGCAATGGTTCACTTCCTTCCTCCACAGCAAATTTCATCAAAGAGTCAATCAATCAATTCATTCTTTATTCGATTTTACAGGTAAAATCATAAAATATCATAACAATGTATGTATCATAGTCAATCTCATTCATGTTTTAAAACCCCTGCCAAAAAGCGTACAAGAAAAAAGCAAACAAGAGGAGAGGTTATAAGCTGTAAAAACAATAGAGCAGGCCTGACTTGGGTAAAATTCATTGGCTTTAAGATCGGAAATAAAAACTTGTGCTGCAGATTATTGTATTTTGGACAAAACATAGTGATGTGCAGAGTATCGTTAATCGTTATATTATCACAATCACAGCTGGGCAGGTCCGTGTACGAAAAACAACTGTAATTAGAGGGGATAAGGTGAGGAAATAGGTTGAACCTGAAATGGGTCAGCAGACGACGCTGATGGCGTTTCATATTCCAGGTTAAATATGGTTGTATATGACTGACAGTTTGTACTGAAACTGCAAGAGTGTTTAGTTAGTGCAAAATCCTCACGCTCTGATGCCAGCTTGTCCCTAAGCGCTGGTCCTGCCTTTATGTCCACAAAGCATGTCAAAGCAGAGGGATTATCATACCGATCGGACCGTCCTAAAGCCCGCAGATTACCTGTCACATATGCCTGCTACGGATACAGGGAGGGTTTATCCATCTTTTAAATAGACCTGCAGAATAAATCTGCTAAAACTAAGTTCCTCCTTTAACCAAATTGAGTTCCAGAGCTTTAAAGGGCAGGGGCATAGCTGGTCAAAGAGAAAGTCTAAAAGTAACTCCTCATGGACAATTTCAGAGGGTATACTTTGGGGACCCCTAAAGCGGACCACCACCACGTTGTCCATCTTTAAGAGGACAAAGCATTTCACCCTATGTTTGGTCCAACAGCGGATTGCGAAGGACCCCGCCATCAACTCCAAGCAGTTGATGTGTAAAGAATGTTCGACAGAAGACCATTTTCTGCCTGTGGAGAACTCCCCCTACAATGCGCCCCATCCGGAACCGCTGGCGTCTGACTCGATTATGATCCGAAGATCGCCCTGACATTCCAGGCTTCCATGTGGTTCAACCACCAACCCATCTCTTCTTTGGCCTCGGGTCTGAGAGGAACCATCTGTGAGTAAGCTAGGCCCTTCCGAAAATGTTCGCTTTTTAGCAGCTGTAGGGCCCTGTAATGGAGAGGACCCGGAAAGATCGCCTGGATAGAGGATGACAGAAGTCCCACTATCCTTGCCAACTGACGAAGTGAGATGTGGGACCTTGTCATAGCCCGTCGTAATTCGTGACAGATTTTTGATAGTTTTCTCGTTGGAAGGCTGAGAGTTGTTTCTATTGCGTTCACTACAAAGTCCAGGAATTCCATTGATTGGGATGGACTTAAAGCAGATTTGCTCTTGTTGATCATGAAGCCTAGGGATTCCAATAAGTCTATTGCCGTTTGCAAATGCCTGGACAGTCGAGTCGGGCATTGATCCATCAGCAGGATATCGTCGAGGTAGACAATGAGTCTCATCCCCTGAGCCGAAGATGTTCGACAACTGGCTACAGCAACTTGGTGAAGCATCAAGGATCTGAGGAGAGGCCGAACGGAAGAGTGGTGAATTAAAACATTTTGGACTCCCAGTAAAACTGTAGGAATCGCCTGTGTGGGGGGAAAATGGGTACTGCCAAATGGGCATCTTTCAGATCTAGGCAAACCATCTAGTCTGAATCTGGAGTAGGTCCCGTAGGAGGTGTATACCCTCCATCTTGAAGTGCCGGTAGAGTAGCCAAGAGTTGACTGTTCTCTGACCGCTGTCCCTCTTTTCCACTAGGAAAATGTTTCTGACTAAACCATGGGGGTGGAGCACTGAACGAGTTATTGCTCCCTTTTGTAAGAGGTCGCCCACCTCTTGAGTTAGCAGCGCTCTCTGCTCAGGAGGGAACACCAACGGTGCAGGAGGACGGGTTTGGGACCGAGTACCGTAAAATTCTATGTGGAAGCTTCCCATCGTCTGTATCACCCATGCATCCGAGGACAAATTTCTCCAGTTCAATTGAAAAAGGGCCAACCGCCCCCGATTGAAATCCCCATGGCATCCTGCAACCTTACCTTGTGTGTTATTAACGTTGCCTCTCTGGCTGCCTCTGCCTCCACGACGATGGAGGTAGGATTTTCTCTGGTAGAAGTTTACAAACTTCCCAGGGTCCTGCCACTGGCCACGTCTGGAGTCTCCACCTTTGGAGGCTGTTTGGAACGGGCGGCCAGACGAGCGCCCCCTACCTTGTCCAGCAGACGCAATAACACGGGGAGTAAAAATTCTCTTGATTGAGGATTGTGCCTTGTCTAGGGAATTAAAACTGTTGACAAATGTTCCCAACCTTTTGATAAAGGGGTCCCGAACAAGTTCCCCATGGCTACTGTCCCTGCCTCTGATGTGGAGAGTTCTCCCAGTTTGGGATCGATTTTAATAAGAAGTGACCTGCGTTTTTCTGTGGAAATTGCGCAATTTGTGTTTCCCAGAAATATAATTGCCCGTTGGACCTAATTGGAGAGCACCTCCGGGGATATGAGGGCACCAGAGGCTTTGGCGTCTTCCGCAATGTCCATTATTTAGACTAGGGGACCAGCGACATCCAAGAGTTTATCTTCGCATGAGCGCCAAGAACGGTCAACCCTTTTTTAGGGTTGTGTACAAGCTTTGTGAGAAAGGTGGCCATTTTGGGATCTATCTCTGGGGTCGTGGCCACCTTTCCGTCCAGTGCAGGATGATGAAATACTGCCTTAAGGCAGCCTCTCACCTCCTTATCCAGAGGTTTTCGAAGCCTTCTGGCCATGTAGGCAGTCACTTTAGGAGCCTGACACCATTCCCCCGATCTAGGGTGTAGGAGGTTATCAGGATTCAGAAAATCGTTGTGGGAGGGAAGATCAGTGTCCGTCAGGGGATTAGACCCTCCCAGGGAACTAGGCTCTGGGCACCATGGTCGAGAACCATCCCCCTCCCTGTCAGAGTTGGTGGGAGTGTCATCTCCATCCCCTAAATCTGATTGTGGTGGAAAAGGTGGGTCTGCGTTCGAGGGACCTGGTGTCAAAATGTCCACAATGGGTTGGGCATCAAGAAAAGCCTTTTTAAGGTGTACAAAGGCATCCAAATCAACCCCAGGGCCATCTGCGCGCTTACGCTTTTCCAAATTTGGGGCATGGCACAAGGTGGATTACCAACAATTAAACAACAAAGGCAATAATGGGAGCGGTCTCGAAGCGTTACGTCCCCCAGCTTGTAAAGTACAATTATAAGGCAATTTGACAAGGAAACACAGAGCACTTATCTGATAGCTGCTGGAGCTGCGAAGAAAGAGGGATGTAGATGGTCTCCACCGCATATTATTGGATGGACTGTAATACTATTGGATGAACTGTGATGATGTCATTCCCAGATGTCCATGGGAGATGTCGTTTTTTTCCTAGTAATATTTCAAAGTTAAAGTGGCTGCTGGAGTGAATTTATATGTTAAAGTGAAGAGAGAATAAGCCTAATCCTCGCCTCCGGGTCCTGCAATGGAATTCCGTATGACACGAGGAGATCAATATTTGGACAAAAACCTCTGGGACTATAGGGGACCATCTCACTCTTCAACCCTGATCAGTAAGGGTCAGAGGTTCTTTATATAAGGATATGGGATCTGGTGATCTGTTATCCCAGAGAAATAAAGCTGTTACTGGGTTATGATCACTTAGGTGATGACTTAAAAACTTAAAATCTAAAAGTACAGGGAAAAGGCAACTAGAAACAAAAATATAACCAATAACAGTAAAATGTCCCCTCCCCTTAAACTCAGGCATTCTCTCGTATTGGGAATCCTGTGTACTATCCATTTAGTTTCTTAAGTTAAACTCGGAAAAAGGCTAACGGCTGTTTACAGCGTCACCTAGGCAGGAATGTTTAAAATGCACCAACAATTCAGGTGAGCTTTCAAGGTCGGAATCCATGATTATTGTACATGACTGAAAGAGGTGCATATTAAAGTCTCTGAGTATCATGATTAGAGTGAAAGGTGGTTCCGCTGAGTAAAATTAATTGATAAGTGCTTTAAGGCTGGCGATTGAATCTGATTCCTCTTTGGATGTGACAGTGTTGTAAAAATTAAAAAGAAGCAATCCACGCTTGTTGGGGAGTGTTACTAGGGTACCCTGGTAGATCATGGAGGAGGACTTTAAAACCTCTACTGTGCACTTGTGCTCCAGTCTTACTAAGGTTATTAGACCACCCTTAGCTCGTCCACTAGAGGAGTGGATTGCTGGGACGAAGTACGAGTAGAAACCGTTGAGATGTAAACAACCCAAAGTATCCCACGTTTCCTGTAGACAAATGAAGTCATAACTCTTTATCACACACAGCCACCATACATCTGTGACCTTACTCTGTACCCAGGCGATGTTCCAACTAAGGACTGCAATGGTGTTTGGTTTCCTATTAATTTGTTCCTGGTTCAGAGTGGCTAGAATTTCAGTGGCAGTTGGGAGCGGATGGTACAGTCAGTTGGGGTCTACCAGCTCACTCAAAGGAAAACAACAGTTGGTTAGTTGTAGGGTGGGAGTGACAATGGGGACCCAGAGGTTAGTTGGCTCATGGCGCGGCTTTAACTGGATTGAATGCCAATCATTCCTGACCAGGGCGTCAGGATTCATGGGCAGATTTTTTAAAAACACAAGGTCGTGTTTCGGTGCCCGGCAAATGTCTGGGGCATCTCACGACATCCTAGGTTCTCCGACATAGAATACCCCTTGCTTATAGACTACCTTTACGGTGTCACTAAAAATTTGTGTTCTATTCACCAACAGATCACTGAAACATTACTGAAACGAAAAATAATCAATGAATATCTTAGGTGATTTATTGTTATAATTATGTGAATGTTGTCGTTCACCCGTTCGCCTCGAAGGCTCTGGAAAAATGGGTGGGACTGACATCAGCACCTTGCAGCGGAAGAGCAGTTTGGAGATACTCTGGAAGGGACCTCTGCAGGTCCTTCTGGCCACCAGGACAACGGTGAAAGTCGGCAGTCGGAAGAATTGGATCCACAATACCCATTGTAAGAGGGTACCCCTCCGACTGCCCTGCGATGAGTGGGTTGCGGACGGGATTGGGGACTGTTAGACGGAGCAGGTGCCATGGTTCATTCCCTTCTCGGACGCCCGGCTCACCTAGGCACCGAGCTAGCGTGGGCACCGACGGAGGAGGAGAGTCATGCAGTGCTGAATGAGGCGGTGCCACCTGAAATTAAGGCCATCCAGGAGCCCCAGCCTGTTGGCCCACCTGTGATTGAACCTCTGATAGCAGCTATACCTAGTTGGGTGTAGCTGACCCCCCGGGCACCGATATGTGCTGTGTCAGCTCTAAGTTTTCTGTTTTTCAGGTACCAAGTTTATATTCCAAATAAAACGGTTAATCCATTGTTCATATATATTTCATTTATTCTTCATGAAATTATTTTCAAGAAATTGTTTTCAATTATTTCACATGAAAATCCAATGCATTTCGGCAGTGTATTCCTGCCTTCATCAGGGAAATAGTAAATCTACAATTCAAAGAAACATGGTTGTAATCTTATGTACATCTAGGCATATTACATCAAATTTAACTCAACTGTTCGTTCTATACAATCATATTGTTTTAACTAAATCAACGGGCGTACTATCTCAAATTAGTAGTCACTTAGGGTTCTCATTTAGCTTGTATAGGAATGTTAATAAACAAGATCCTTCTAAATGTCACACCGTTTCTTAAGACAGTTACAATCACCAGACTCGGTTTCTAACTGTTGTTTCCTGCCATCTTCAAAAGCGGTTAAAACGTGAGAGCCTCGCATTACGCGCTGGCAGTGTTAGTTTAAACAGAATCGAATGTTAAACCATGTGCGTTAAATGTGCGCGTTATCAGGTATATTAGGCTCGCTTTTACTAAGAAGGGTATTGTTTCTGCTAAGAAGGAGAATTTATTCATTCTTGTCTTACGCGCTTAAACAGCCTGTGTGTGGCTGCTTGTCTGCTTACCTCGGCGTTTCTGCTTGTCACGCCATTCCTCTACGGACTGATCCTGCTCTCCTCCGGTGTTGCGCCCCTCGCGCCTGCGCACTATTTAACTCCCGCTGACCCGTTTTTTATATGTGTATTCGCGCTAACTTTATTCAGTTCCTATTGAAGGGATCTATACCAGTGCTCGCTACCACTATGTGTCTGTGCTGCTGCCGCGCTAGCACGATGTTAGTGTAAACTGTTGGTGCTATACTCAAAAGTGTCAAAGCAATGAGAATACTTTACTCATTTTAAATAACACAAATCATTATAAATAACAAAGAAATTCTGTTCTTTCATTAAGTCCTCCGGGCTTCAAGCTGCCCAGATTATAAATCCAGTAATTCTCCTGTTTGAGTAACCTAGTTTTATTCATGGAACCTTCCATTCTGGGCAGTGTTTCAAGAACACATACTCGTAGTTGGCTGACATTGTGTTGCATCTGCGTGAAATGTTCCGCCACACTGGTTTTCTTGGTTTTAAGTCTGATGGTACTTTTATGTTCGTTTATGCGGATTTTTAATTTGCGTTCAGTGTGTCCCACATAAACGTCTCCACAAGGACATTTAATCATGTAGATTAGGTTGCTTGAGTCACATGTTGCATTCACTTTTAATGATATGGGATAACCCTTTTGTGGGTGTGTTATACTTGATCCTTTGATAATGTTGTTGCATGTGCTTCAGTTATAACACGGGATCGTCCCCCGGAATGGTGTTTCAATGGGTTTTTCAACCTGTGGTTTTAGGAAGTCTGCTAAATTTTTGGCACGGGTATGTGCAAAAATTGGTTCCTCTGAAAAAATTCCTTTGAAGTCTGGTTCCATTGTGAGCATTGGCCAATGTTTTTTGATAATTTGTTTGAATTGGGTACTGACTGTGGAGAATTTACTCACGCATGTGATGCGGTTACTAGGTACGGGTGTTTTCCGGATTAAGAGCTCTTGTCTGGATTTTTGTTGAGCTCGTATTAGTGCGGCTTGAGTGATATCTGAAGGATATCCCCTTTCAATGAATCTTTGTTTCATTACATTCATTTGTTCTCTACATTTTGAAGCCTCTGAGACCACTCTCTTCACCCGTAGCATCTGAGAATATGGGAGGTGTTTTTTAAGGGCTGGAGGATGGTGACTTTTAAATTGCAACAGGTTGTTTCTGTCTGTTTGCTTACGATATAGGTTTGTGGAAAATACATCAACTTCTTTAGTTATCTCAACATCCAGGTATTGTATTCTGGATTCGTGGATGTTCCATGTGAATCCAATTTGATCTATTCTCGAATCCATAATTTGTAATTGATGTTCTAGTAGGTTATGAGAACCTTTCCATATCAAAAAAATGTCATCTATAAATCGTACATACATGACGATATTGTTGTTCCAGATCGTGTCTTGAAATACATGTGCTTCCTCAAATGCTGCCATAAACAAATTTGCATACGCCGGAGCGGCGCAATTTCCCATGGATGTCCCACTTTGTTGCATAAACCATTTCTTGTCTTGTTCAAAATAACTGTGTAGTAATGTAAACTGCATTAGTTCTAAAAGAAATAATTGCTGTTCCTGTGAGTAATCACTTTCTAGGAGGGCGCTTTCAATAGCTTCCAATCCCTGCTGATGCGGTATTGAGGTATAGAGGGCTTTTACATCAATAGTAGCCATGATCAGGCTTTCGTCCGGTTGAATGGTAGACAGTTTTAATAGGAAGTCTGTGGTGTCCTTCAAATATGATCTGGTTTTCAATACTAATGGTTGCAAATATCTGTCAAGATATTTCCCGACTGGTTCGTGGATACTTTGTTTAGTGGACACGATTGGTCTACATGGTGGTTTCAGTAGGTCTTTATGAACTTTAGGGACTAGATAAATTGTTGGTGTTCTTTGATGTTCTTGCGTGAGATATTTGAGGGTTTTTTCCGTGATAGTTCCTTGGTCATGCGCTTTCTGAACAATAGTCTGCAAAACCTTTTTGATTTCTGTCGTTGGATTGGTTTCCATCTTCATGTATAAATTCGTGTCTCCTAGGTGTTCATTCATGGTGTTTTGATAATATGTTTTGTTGAGGATAACCGTCGCACCTCCTTTATCTGCCTTTTGACATATGATGTTTTGATTCTTAGCTATAGATCTGAGAATTCCAAATTCTTTTTTGGTGATGTTCATTTTGTGCGGTTTTTGTTTGGTGCTTAATTGTTTTAGGTCTTTACTGCATAGTTGCTCATATAGGTCTATGGTCTTGTGACTTATAGGAGGCATATATGTACTTCTGGTTTTTAATCCCCTTAATTCATCGGTCTCCGTTGTAGGCTGTTTTTCCACAATATTTTCAAAGAAGTGTCTGAGGCGCAATTTTCTTGAGAGTTTGAATAAACTTACTTCTAGCTCTAGAGTGTTAGTGTGGGCTGTCGGGACAAAAGATAATCCTTTTTGTAGTGTCGCTATTTGAATTTCGCTGAAGGTGTAATCCGATATATTCAACACTAAGCTTTGCTGGTCTGTTGTTGCTTCTTCTTCTCTTTCTTGGTTAATGTAGACCGTGTTTGCGGTTGATTGGATCCCGTTTCTTTTTCTGCGTCCCCTCCGGAGTCTTCTGTTTCTATCCGGCCTTCCTCTAAAAAAGATACCGCTGTGGATGTAGTGGCTTGTTCTTTTGACTGTAAATCTTTTTGAGGTTTGCTTTTTGTCTGGGTTGTCCTTTCACTGTCTGTGGAAGATGTGTCGGTATGGGATGTGTACCCTTTGGATTGTCTTTTTCTCGCATATACCTCAGCCCATGTGTAGACTTCTTGTAATTTATAATCCAAAGTGTCCCGCTTGTACTTGCGTAACTTGCGCTCATTAATTTCTTGGGTATGTTTTATTAATTGAGTATTAATATCTTCTAAGGTTACAGCCAGTTCTTCAGGTGTGATTAGTTTGCCGATTTCTGTTTTGGTTTGTTCAATTTCAAGAGTAAGTTCCTCTAATATTTGGGCCAATTCTTCTATGATCAATAGGATGAGGTCTAAACTACACTTATTCAAAATAGCGAACCATTTTTCAGTGAAATTTTTCGAATTTTTACACAGACTGGGTTTGAGTGCAATCCTGAGGCCTCTGGGTATCCTTTGGGCTTTGTGATATTTAATCATGGTGGATGCGTGCATTCTCTGGTTGATCTCCTTTCGAGTTAAATATAGTAGGTGTCTTACTTGTTGCTCCTTATTTTTTGAGTAGACTGGTTCTTTGCTTGATGGTTGAATTAATGAATAGATCTTTTCACTTGCGTCTGTCGCATATGCGAACGTTTCTGCCCTCCTGTCTGTAGAGACAGTAATATCTTCGTATTGCATTTTTGATTCTTCGAAAGTTCATATGCGTGCTTCTATCCTTTGGGGCGGGTGAAGTAATGTACTGAGAGTGTAGGACAGAGCACCGCAGTTCAAACTGGAAAATTAACGTTGTTTTCGTGCCTCCGGGGCTCTCTCCCCATCTGGAGAGATATAAGTAGAACCTCTGATAGCAGCTATACCTAGTTGGGTGTAGCTGACCCCCCGGGCACCGATATGTGCTGTGTCAGTTCTAAGTTTTCTGTTTTTCAGGTACCAAGTTTATATTCCAAATAAAACGGTTAATCCATTGTTCATATATATTTCATTTATTCTTCATGAAATTATTTTCAAGAAATTGTTTTCAATTATTTCACATGAAAATCCAATGCATTTCGGCAGTGTATTCCTGCCTTCATCAGGGAAATAGTAAATCTACAATTCAAAGAAACATGGTTGTAATCTTATGTACATCTAGGCATATTACATCAAATTTAACTCAACTGTTCGTTCTATACAATCATATTGTTTTAACTAAATCAACGGGCGTACTATCTCAAATTAGTAGTCACTTAGGGTTCTCATTTAGCTTGTATAGGAATGTTAATAAACAAGATCCTTCTAAATGTCACACCGTTTCTTAAGACAGTTACAATCACCAGACTCGGTTTCTAACTGTTGTTTCCTGCCATCTTCAAAAGCGGTTAAAACGTGAGAGCCTCGCATTACGCGCTGGCAGTGTTAGTTTAAACAGAATCGAATGTTAAACCATGTGCGTTAAATGTGCGCGTTATCAGGTATATTAGGCTCGCTTTTACTAAGAAGGGTATTGTTTCTGCTAAGAAGGAGAATTTATTCATTCTTGTCTTACGCGCTTAAACAGCCTGTGTGTGGCTGCTTGTCTGCTTACCTCGGCGTTTCTGCTTGTCACGCCATTCCTCTATGGACTGATCCTGCTCTCCTCCGGTGTTGCGCCCCTCGCGCCTGCGCACTATTTAACTCCAGCTGACCCGTTTTTTATATGTGTATTCGCGCTAACTTTATTCAGTTCCTATTGAAGGGGATCTATACCAGTGCTCGCTACCACTATGTGTCTGTGCTGCTGCCGCGCTAGCACGATGTTAGTGTAAACTGTTGGTGCTATACTCAAAAGTGTCAAAGCAATGAGAATACTTTACTCATTTTAAATAACACAAATCATTATAAATAACAAAGAAATTCTGTTCTTTCATTAAGTCCTCCGGGCTTCAAGCTGCCCAGATTATAAATCCAGTAATTCTCCTGTTTGAGTAACCTAGTTTTATTCATGGAACCTTCCATTCTGGGCAGTGTTTCAAGAACACATACTCGTAGTTGGCTGACATTGTGTTGCATCTGCGTGAAATGTTCCGCCACACTGGTTTTCTTGGTTTTAAGTCTGATGGTACTTTTATGTTCGTTTATGCGGATTTTTAATTTGCGTTCAGTGTGTCCCACATAAACGTCTCCACAAGGACATTTAATCATGTAGATTAGGTTGCTTGAGTCACATGTTGCATTCACTTTTAATGATATGGGATAACCCTTTTGTGGGTGTGTTATACTTGATCCTTTGATAATGTGGTTGCATGTGCTGCAGTTATAACACGGGATCGTCCCCCGGAATGGTGTTTCAATGGGTTTTTCAACCTGTGGTTTTAGGAAGTCTGCTAAATTTTTGGCACGGGTATGTGCAAAAATTGGTTCCTCTGAAAAAATTCCTTTGAAGTCTGGTTCCATTGTGAGCATTGGCCAATGTTTTTTGATAATTTGTTTGAATTGGGTACTGACTGTGGAGAATTTACTCACGCATGTGATGCGGTTACTAGGTACGGGTGTTTTCCGGATTAATAGCTCTTGTCTGGATTTTTGTTGAGCTCGTATTAGTGCGGCTTGAGTGATATCTGAAGGATATCCCCTTTCAATGAATCTTTGTTTCATTACATTCATTTGTTCTCTACATTTTGAAGCCTCCGAGACCACTCTCTTCACCCGTAGCATCTGAGAATATGGGAGGTGTTTTTTAAGGGCTGGAGGATGGTGACTTTTAAATTGCAACAGGTTGTTTCTGGCTGTTTGCTTACGATATAGGTTTGTGGAAAATACATCAACTTCTTTAGTTATCTCAACATCCAGGTATTGTATTCTGGATTCGTGGATGTTCCATGTGAATCCAATTTGATCTATTCTCGAATCCATAATTTGTAATTGATGTTCTAGTAGGTTATGAGAACCTTTCCATATCAAAAAAATGTCATCTATAAATCGTACATACATGACGATATTGTTGTTCCAGATTGTGTCTTGAAATACATGTACTTCCTCAAATGCTGCCATAAACAAATTTGCATACGCCGGAGCGGCGCAATTTCCCATGGATGTCCCACTTTGTTGCATAAACCATTTCTTGTCTTGTTCAAAATAACTGTGTAGTAATGTAAACTGCATTAGTTCTAAAAGAAATAATTACTGTTCCTGTGAGTAATCACTTTCTAGGAGGGCGCTTTCAATAGCTTCCAATCCCTGCTGATGCGGTATTGAGGTATAGAGGGCTTTCACATCAATAGTAGCCATGATCATGCTTTCATGCATATGTCAAAAGGCAGATAAAGGAGGTGCGACGGTTATCCTCAACAAAACATATTATCAAAACACCATGAATGAACACCTAGGAGACACAAATTTATACATGAAGATGGAAACCAATCCAACGACAGAAATCAAAAAAGTTTTGCAGACTATTGTTCAGAAAGCGCATGACCAAGGAACTATCACGGAAAAAACCCTCAAATATCTCACGCAAGAACATCAAAGAACACCAACAATTTATCTAGTCCCTAAAGTTCATAAAGACCTACTGAAACCACCATGTAGACCAATCGTGTCCACTAAACAAAGTATCCACGAACCAGTCGGGAAATATCTTGACAGATATTTGCAACCATTAGTATTGAAAACCAGATCATATTTGAAGGACACCACAGACTTCCTATTAAAACTGTCTACCATTCAACCGGAAGAAAGCATGATCATGGCTACTATTGATGTAAAAGCCCTCTATACCTCAATACCGCATCAGCAGGGATTGGAAGCTATTGAAAGCGCCCTCCTAGAAAGTGATTACTCACAGGAACAGCAATTATTTCTTTTAGAACTAATGCAGTTTACATTACTACACAGTTATTCTGAACAAGACAAGAAATGGTTTATGCAACAAAGTGGGACATCCATGGGAAATTGCGCCGCTCCGGCGTATGCAAATTTGTTTATGGCAGCATTTGAGGAAGCACATGTATTTCAAGACACGATCTGGAACAACAATATCGTCATGTATGTACGATTTATAGATGACATTTTTTTGATATGGAAAGGTTCTCATAACCTACTAGAACATCAATTACAAATTATGGATTCGAGAATAGATCAAATTGGATTCACATGGAACATCCACGAATCCAGAATACAATACCTGGATGTTGAGATAACTAAAGAAGTTGATGTATTTTCCACAAACCTATATCGTAAGCAAACAGACAGAAACAACCTGTTGCAATTTAAAAGTCACCATCCTCCAGCCCTTAAAAAACACCTCCCATATTCTCAGATGCTACGGGGGAAGAGAGTGGTCTCAGAGGCTTCAAAATGTAGAGAACAAATGAATGTAATGAAACAAAGATTCATTGAAAGGGGATATCCTTCAGATATCACTCAAGCCGCACTAATACGAGCTCAACAAAAATCCAGACAAGAGCTATTAATCCGGAAAACACCCGTACCTAGTAACCGCATCACATGCGTGAGTAAATTCTCCACAGTCAGTACCCAATTCAAACAAATTATCAAAAAACATTGGCCAATGCTCACAATGGAACCAGACTTCAAAGGAATTTTTTCAGAGGAACCAATTTTTGCACATACCCGTGCCAAAAATTTAGCAGACTTCCTAAAACCACAGGTTGAAAAACCCATTGAAACACCATTCCGGGGGACGATCCCGTGTTATAACTGAAGCACATGCAACAACATTATCAAAGGATCAAGTATAACACACCCACAAAAGGGTTATCCCATATCATTAAAAGTGAATGCAACATGTGACTCAAGCAACCTAATCTACATGATTAAATGTCCTTGTGGAGACGTTTATGTGGGACACACTGAACGCAAATTAAAAATCCGCATAAACGAACATAAAAGTACCATCAGACTTAAAACCAAGAAAACCAGTGTGGCGGAACATTTCACGCAGATGCAACACAATGTCAGCCAACTACGAGTATGTGTTCTTGAAACACTGCCCAGAATGGAAGGTTCCATGAATAAAACTAGGTTACTCAAACAGGAGAATTACTGGATTAATAATCTGGGCAGCTTGAAGCCCGGAGGACTTAATGAAAGAACAGAATTTCTTTGTTATTTATAATGATTTGTGTTATTTAAAATGAGTAAAGTATTCTCATTGCTTTGACACTTTTGAGTATAGCACCAACAGTTTACACTAACATCGTGCTAGCGCGGCAGCAGCACAGACACATAGTGGTAGCGAGCACTGGTATAGATACCCTTCAATAGGAACTGAATAAAGTTAGCGCGAATACACATATAAAAAACGGGTCAGCGGGAGTTAAATAGTGCGCAGGCGTGAGGGGCGCAACACCGGAGGAGAGCAGGATCAGTCCGTAGAGGAATGGCGTGACAAGCAGAAACGCCGAGGTAAGCAGACAAGCAGCCACACACAGGCTGTTTAAGCGCGTAAGACAAGAATGAATAAATTCTCCTTCTTAGCAGAAACAATACCCTTCTTAGTAAAAGCGAGCCTAATATACCTGATAACGCGCTCATTTAACGCACATGGTTTAACATTCGATTCTGTTTAAACTAACACTGCCAGCGCGTAATGCGAGGCTCTCACGTTTTAACCGCTTTTGAAGATGGCAGGAAATAACAGTTAGAAACCGAGTCTGGTGATTGTAACTGTCTTAAGAAACGGTGTGACATTTAGAAGGATCTTGTTTATTAACATTCCTATACAAGCTAAATGAGAACCCTAAGTGACTACTAATTTGAGATAGTACGCCCGTTGATTTAGTTAAAACAATATGATTGTATAGAACGAACAGTTGAGTTAAATTTGATGTAATATGCCTAGATGTACATAAGATTACAACCATGTTTCTTTGAATTGTAGATTTACTATTTCCCTGATGAAGGCAGGAATACACTGCCGAAATGCATTGGATTTTCATGTGAAATAATTGAAAACAATTTCTTGAAAATAATTTCATGAAGAATAAATGAAATATATATGAACAATGGATTAACCGTTTTATTTGGAATATAAACTTGGTACCTGAAAAACAGAAAACTTAGAGCTGACACAGCACATATCGGTGCCCGGGGGGTCAGCTACACCCAACTAGGTATAGCTGCTATCAGAGGTTCTACTTATATCTCTCCAGACGGGGAGAGAGCCCCGGAGGCACGTAAACAACGTTAATTTTCCAGTCTGAACTGCGGTGCTCTGTCCTACACTCTCAGTACATTACTTCACCCACCTGTGATTGAGTCACGTTCAGTTGAGCCCCAATCCACCAACCTGTCTGAGTCCGACCCTTTGCCCCTTGGTCCCCTTGAGCCTGACCCCTTGTTCTCTGACCTGCTGTGCCTTGAGTGTTGAGGTACAATTTGCGCCCTCGTAAGAGGAGCAGTTCACTAAAGGGAAAGTCAGCTTAGTAGGGATGGATGGTATTTCCGAAGAATAGAACGGATGTACCCTGCCTGTGGTACCAATGATAGCTTAGGGAAAGGGAGATTGGTGCGTTATTCGGACAGTAACCGTAGAGGGCAAACCAACTATGTTTCTGAGTAGAAGGTATTTTGCCCTGCAACGTGGGATCTGGATCCGAGCTAGACGAACAGCTCCACCACCAGTGCTCAACAGCGCTGATGTCTAAAGAACAATATATTGTCTTAATTTCTTGCTTTTACTCCAGCTTGGCTCCAAGTGTAAGTCTTTTCCGCTGCTTTACAAGAATGTATCCCTTTGGTCGCCCCATTAAGGAGGAAGAGCAGTTTTTTGCAGCTCCGCGTCCTGAGCGGGATGGGCCTGTTTGGTCCCCCTGGTCTGTGAAAAGTAAAGTTGTGTTAGTAGCAGCTATTCTGATTTCTATAATATTGATACTTGGGGTAACATACTTTCTTGAGGAGAAATATCCTGTGCATTCTTTGATTGGTACTACGCCTGTTCCCCCGAGCATATCTTTGTTACTCTGGCGCCTCACAAGGAGGAGCAAAGGAAATCTTATATAGAGAATATGTTCATTCAGACCTTGCATCAAACGCACACTGCTTACAATACGACAAAATGTTGGGTATGGATCGCTTCTCGGCCTTTTGGCTAAGATCAAGCGTAGTTATGCACTTGCTCTGTCAATAGGTGGGGAATGTTGATCATGGCTGGGATGCCTTCGTTTGCGTTTTGCGGATGATGCTCCAGAGCATTTTGTTGTGTTTTGGCTGATGTGGTGGGGGTACTGATTGGCTTTTGTTTAGCATATGTACTGATTGCCAGGTCGTACAGTTGGGTGGCTTGCAATTATAGCGGGCTGACCGGCTTGACGGTTTCGCAATTGGTTTTGAAAAAAAAAAATGTTGGGTATGTGGATTGCTGCCCCCAGTAGCTCATAGAAGTGAGAACTTGCTATCCATGCCATTGTCATATGATAGTAGCTGTGAGGGGTGGTTTGCATTGCTTAGCATAGTCCATTCATTTCACCAGGCTGACACATTGGAACGAAAAGGTACTAGCTCTCGTACCCTGACACAGAATGTATGTTTCCAGCATAGAGTACCCCCCAGTGCTCCCACAGACCGAAAGCCATTTGACAGGTTGTTCTTGAGCTCTTGCATTCATGCGTCCAAGGGGATGAGGAAGGGAAATTGGTCTCAGGTGGAAAGGGACAATTTTCTACAGTTCAACGCATCAGAATACTACCAGTCCTTTCAGACCCGCAACGTTACTGAAGATAAGCCAATACCCTTGTCAGTGGTGGATGTCACAGCTACCTTCTGTGTCCAGGGGAATGGGAAAATAAAGGAGGGGGAGAGCAGATGCAATGCTACTTATAGCTTTAGAGTAACTAATAGTTCACCGCTGATCCCACCACCTAATGTCTATTTTGTTTTTGGAGCTCAAGGTTATGTTTGGCTTCCTCTGGGGTGGACGGGACGGTGTTACCTTTATTACCTCTTGCCACCTGTGTATATAACCGCTCCCAATTACCATAGGGACCACAGCTTACAACGTAGAGGTGCCCATGTGCTCCGGTTTAAGAAAATGATTAGCACCAATGACATAGATCAGACATACACCACTTTGCAGCAAGTCAATGAAAGGCATCATACCATTCTGGGGCCCTATGGCTAATAGTCTTAATATTAGACGGCTCACTAGAGTGGTGGAAAGAGTCATTAATACGACTTCAGGAATTTTGACAAATATCACAGTAGAGGTCCAGGCTACAAGACCTGTTTCCCTTCAAAATCATATGGTTTTTAGACGTTATCCTAGCTGATCGGGGTGGGATCTGTTGTGTCATCGGCAGTAGCTGTTGTGTGTACCTCCCTGACCACGCCCCAACTGAATACGTTGCTATACAGAAATTGCATAAAATAGCCTTGGATATACACCAGGAGAATGGTACATGGTCATTCACAGGATGGTTCTGGGGCCTGTTCGCCACTTAGGGTTGGAAGATCCTTATTTTTCTAGTTGCCCTAGCAGGTATCATTTTGGCATGCTGTCTGTGCATACACTGTCTCCCCTGTTGTGCCTGCTGTGTATCAATGTTCAAGGTATGTCCTAGGACCCCGAGGCGTGATTCTAATGATGCAGGGTATTCACGATTTGATGAGTATAGACAAGGGTATTTTTTAATTTTGATTACATGTGCTTAACATTTTTTAGTATTAGTTTCCACGGACAGTCCATATGTTAGCAATGATAGTTTATGTGTGAATTATTCTCTTTTCCCCTCTTTAGAATTGTAAAGACCCTTACCTGAAGGCACCAATAAAGCTTAGCATGAATGCTAAAAGGAGGGTCTGTTAGATTTGAAATGTTATTTCCGTAATGTACAGAATCGAAAAGTTCCCTTTGCTATGCTCAAACTCTATTCCGTGTTAAGTTAGCATTCATGGCACCATCTTTATTGGTGCCATCTTGTTCTGTAACTGAGATCGAGCTTCTGTCTCATAATGCTTGCCTCAGCAGAAAGGCTACCCCTGCGCCTCCAGCTTGTACTTCTCAAGGTTGAAGCTTTGCTGCACTAATGAATGTACTATCTATTGTTGCATACCTTTGCTCTTAGATAGACCCGTTCCCACATCTTAGAATGGTAGGCACCGGCCGAGCGGCCTTGGTGTGGAGATAGCATGTACCCAGCCCTGTGCCATGGCTCATCTCGGTTTGCCTTCTTAGTTCACCATGGCCTGAGCTGGAAAATTCCAGTTTGGGCAGGACTCTAGTGGTGTTGGAAACGTATATTTTGTGTTACCGTTTGAAAGGGGGTCAGTCCCTCGGCAGTCATCTCAGGAGACAGGTCAGACTGGGCTCCGCTGCAGCTTATTGCTAATAAACTAGTTGTTTGTATTCTCTACTGTCTGACCGACTCTTCATTTATTGGGAAGGCAGAGAGGTGGTTGTGAGTGACCCCGGTGACCCTAATCTGGTCACTTCCTTCACCTGAACATTTGGAACTCCCTTCCACCCGAAGTCCGTCGAATCCCATCCACAGCTTCCTTCAAAAAAGAAGTGAAAAAAATCCTAATGCTGAAGTTCCTGCCCAAAAGTCCTTGGCTCAGCTGCTTCAATACCGCCTTTCTCTCTGTTGCTATGAATGTCTATCACACGGTTGTACTTCTGGGATTAATAGCATTAGCAGACCATTGCACATCTTTGTATGGTATTTATGGAATGTTTTTTTTCCCAGTCCCTGATCGTTGTCTTTTACTTGTGTGTAATCCGGTGATTAATAGTGTTGGCAGGCTATGACCTTACTGGTACTGTGTACATGTTCTTCTCCATTATTGGATCCGTCTGGACTCGTTATTAAATGCTCGGAATCGCGCCGATATCATGCTCTTGTCTTGAACCTAATTGTAACAATTGCTCTTGTCCCATTTTTGTATCCTACCTACCCCAACTGTGAAGCACTCTGATACCCGCCTGGGTCATGTTCGCGCTATACAAAACTTTATAAAATAAATAAATAAATTGCATATCACCACTTTTGGTTTAGGCATATCACACCTTTGGGTGTAGGTATATCACACCTTTGGGAGTAGAGACACTTCTGGGTAGATAGATTCCTTTTTTCCTTGGTTTGTTGGAGAAAGTGAATCTTTCCGACACGGTGCTGGTTTGCATTAATATATTTGTTTTCCCTGGTATAATCAGAAGGAAAACAAGCACTGGCGTTGCCAATAGGTCTCGCATTAGGAAAGTGTGAGCTATTGGTATTGTAAATGACAATTATTTTTTTAATATGTGTTGGCATTGAAAATATATAAATTAATAGCATTGTTATTTACAAAGCAAATAGCTTACACTTTCCTAATGCGAGTCCTATTGGCTATGGGAATGCTTGATGTTAGCCAGCAAGGACAGTGCTGTTGTGGTGCTGAGTGATGCTGTTATGGTGCTGAGTGATGTGGTGGTGTATTAGAGTGATGTGGTGGTGTCCCAGAGTGATGTGGTGGTGTCCCAGAGTGATGTGGTGGTGTCCCAGAGTGATGTGGTGGTGTCCCAGAGTGATGTGGTGGTGTCCGTGAGTGATGTGGTGGTGTCCCAGAGTGATGTGGTGGTGTCCCTGAGTGGTGTGGTGGTGTCCCTGAGTGGTGTGGTGGTGTCCCTGAGTGATGTGGTGGTGTCCCCGATTGATTTTGTGGTGTACATCAGTGATGTGGTGGTGTCCCTGAGTGCTGTGTTGGTGTCCCTAAGGGCTGTGGTGGTGTCCCTGAGTGCCGTGTTGGTGTCCCTGAGGGCTGTGGTGGTGTCCCTGAGGGCTGTGGTGGTGTCCCTGAGGGCTGTGGTGGTGTCCCTCAGTGCTGTGGTGGTGTCCCTGAGTGGTGTAGTGGTGTCCCTGAGTGGAGTGGTGGTGTCCCTGAGTGGTGTGGTGGTGTCCCTGAGTAGTGTGGTGGTGTCCCTGAGTAGTGTGGTGGTGTCCCTGAGTGATGATGTGGTGGTGTCCCTGAGTGATGTAGTGGTGTCCCTGAGTGATGTGGTGATGTCCCTGAGTGGTGTGTGATGTCCCTGAGTGGTGTGGTGGTGTTGCTGAGTGGTGTGATGGTGTACCTGAGTGATGTGGTGGTGTCCCTTAATATTTAACACTGAAACTGTAGTAATAGCCCGGACTAGTGCTTGATCCTTGTGATCAGGGCCGGCATCTGAGGTGTTGGCACCCGGTGCAACAGTCTTTTTATTGGGCACCCCACCATGACGTCTTTCATGAACTCCCTCACTACCACTCATCTCTCCATAGTCTCGCCCTGCTCGTGATACATATCTATCAGCAGTGAGACAGAGAGTGACATCAACTGGCTGTAGTAACTGCTAGTGCTTCACAGCGAAGTCACTAACACCACCACTACCCCTCAGTTTACAAAGTACTCGGTAACGACAGGGACGGCAGACCTCTCCCCACCACATGTAACCTGGAGCCAGAGATGCCCGGTTCTCCAGTGTCTCGAGCAGGACTTCCACTCGCTACTGATTATGTTCTTGCCCCCCATTTTACTACGGCTATTCAATTTTCAATGATAAATAATGCAGAACTACAGATACCAGAATACAAAGCAGAAGAAAGAAAAATGCAACTTTTTCGGAAGCAGCACAGCACACCTCCTGTGCTGCGCTGCTTACGAAAAGTGTATACAATTGAAAGAAGCAGCTATGGACAGAAAGCAATATGGATAGTATGTAATGCACACACCTGTTAACCTAATGTTCACAGTGCATGCGATCGCCTACTGAGCACTGCCCTCTTGGAGGAGATGACGGTGTAAGTCTTGAAGACATTTAATCGTGGACACAAGGAGTACGTTCACAGCCGCTGCAGACTGCAGCACAGACAAGGAAAGCAAGCCCGGTGCTGCTATCAGACTCAAGCTGCCAGACATCTTGATAGCTGGCCAGAGAGACGCCCCAGCATCTAAATAACTGAATAGTGGAAAAATTACCAATCCAGGCGTGTGAATTCGACTTTCACGTGGACGACCGTAAAAAACACCGGCTCCCTTCCACGGGACAGGACTGTACCACTCCGGCAGCCCATTTCAAAAACTGATTAAACCCACATGTTCAGGTGCGTGGAGGCGGGGTTATCGCTCTCAGCGGTCGGGTCACTTACTACAGAGGCAGGTTATTCTAGCCTCCTACACACAACTGATGACCCATTCCACGGGGACAGAGATTTTTACTGCATAAACGCTTCAAAGAAAAGCACTGAAGTAAGAGACCAGCAGGTCGCATAGATTATAGATATCAAACCATCATTTGCCTCCCTGCCCTTTAATTACTTCCTGGTACTTGTAGTTCTCTATTTAAATAATTAGCAAGTCAAAACTGAAACTATCGGGATAGGAACTACCACCGATACCTGACGCTGAGCGCCTATCTGGGAAATTAGAAGTCAAAAGTATTGTCAGCAAAATGCATCAAAGGGAAGGAAAATAAGTTATTAAAGTAAACTGCATTGATCGGTTTGGATTTGCCAAAACAATGTGGAGTTTAGTGGGGAAGCGGCCAAAGGAAACTGAAGTATGAGGGAAAGTTCCGAATCTCTCACACTAGCATCAGTCTTCCCTGCTCCTAGCATTCAGGGGAGAGGCAGGCTGTGGTGCCGGACTCCCCCAATGAAAGCCCAGAAAAGTGAATTTGGCGTCACCAATGAGTGCGGTCATTCTAGCCTCTACGGAAGCAGGACATGGGCTGGGTGGGACTCGAGCTCAGCAGATGGGTGATACGGGCTGTCGGAAAAACATCAGACCACCTGAAATGCCTCACGGAGGTGCCTCTTTTGAGGGGAAACACAATGATCCAGGTTGCTTATTTTTACGGGAGTGAACATTAACACACTAATAACAAGCAACGAGTTAAACGAGCACCAACACAAGGACAATTCCATAAGACTGCCAACAAAGGCATATGTGAGAAAAAACACAGTCTTCAAAAGAAACATTTACTTGCACCAGAGAATCAAGCCCAATTACAGCTGTACAACTATTCATTTTCTTATGGAGACACAGCCGTTGACGTTTGTAGGAAATGGGACCCCCGGCCGGCCAGGGCTTGCGCCACAGCCAGTCAGAGACCGCCACCCCTATGTAAAAACAACCCCCTGCTCACCCATCTAGGTAACGCGGTGCGAGCAGTCAGGCCTACCTCGGAGGACATGTGTGAAGCATTTGCGCATGCACCCACCAACAACAACGTCCCGGGCCTCCCACAAAAGGAACTCCACACCAAATATATATATGTAAAGAATCTTTGTATTAGGAAGGACACATAGGAACATACACTTTACAATGTGCCAGGGGCACGGCAGGAGTTACAAGGGAAAAAGGGTACAGGGCAGGGCCAAGGGGCCCCTGCCGGGTGTAGACATATCCCTGGGAACTTCCTAGCACTAGCAGTAGAACCCACTCTGACCAGGAATCACATACATGGGACATCGGGTATTCAGGGGAGAAGGGACAAGGTACATAACACAACAGAGGCCCCCATCAGCAGGACAACACATGATAATTCTCAGCACCACATTGATATTGGTCCAGAGCATTCCACAGGCCAGCTGGCCTTTCTGGGGCAAGGGCGCCCCACAGTCTCGATGTCCAGGGCAGGCTGCTGGTAGCCTACACTCAACCTAAACGTGGCGGCTGCCCACGAAGTGCTGGGTAGCCGTAGATGATGGGGGCATCACGTTGGAGCTTCGCAGGCTCCGAGACAAAGAAGCTGGGAATGCGCCAAAGGGGCAAGGGCCACGAGGGAGCCATCTCGGGGCTCGAGAACAAAATGGTGGGCGGAGCCTTGCAGGCTCATAGGACCAGGGACCAATGTGGAGCCTCTCGGGGCTCAGGGACAACGGGGGAGCCCCCCTCGGGGGACCCGATCTCGCTGGGGCCCCACGGGCCATGAAGGAGCCCCTCGGGCTCTAGGAGGTGGGTGACAGGCGGAGCCTTTCAGGGCTCAGAGGGGTGAGGTGCGACAGAGCCTCGCCAGGCGCAAGGAATGCAGGGGTCAACGGTGGAGCCTCTCAGGGCTCAGTCTGTTTGTGGGCGGGCATCGTTGGAGTCCTTCCCGGACTTGCGGACCAAGGGAGGGGCCCTCGGGGCCCTCATGGGCACACGGCACCCCCCAGGGGCAGAGGAGCGCCACAGAGCCCGCCCGCACTCACCGATCTCAACGTGCGGCGGCTCCTCGTGGCATCAGCTTCCCTCGGCTTCCACTCGGCGGGACGGTGGCAGGGATCTCCCTCTCTCCTCGGGGGAATCCTCGCCGCCGGACAGACGGGGACGCCCTCAGAGCCGGGCCAATCCCTGCGCGGCCCCGCGATGACGTCCTGGGAGTCTCGGCGGCCAGGACCAATCAGCGGGCAGCATCGCTCTCCCCAGGGCCGCCAATGGTAGCGCGGCCCCGGGTAGGAAGGCGGGAGCAGCGCCTCCCCGGCTAACTCCGGGCTGCGGCGGTGATCACGGGGGAAGCAACGGGGGCCGGGCTCCCTCGATCATGTAGCGAGGGCGGGGGCAAGCGAGGTAGGCACTCGCTGGGGGCTCGGGCCCCCTCACACGAACGGTCAATTGCCGGGTGGCACCGGCTGGTGAAGGATAGCGCTCCCAGCGCTAGGAACATAAATGAAGCGCCCCCAGGTGCTAGGCCAGCAGGAAAGCGCTCCCGAGCGCTAGAAGCATCGATGAAGCGCCCAAGGCGCTAGGACAGCAGGAAAGCACTCCCAAGCGCTAGAGGCATAGAAAGCAGAGTCCATAGGAAGTCCAGGAAGTCAGTAGTTCAGGAGCAGTGCAGGGCTCAGGGAGGCACGCCCTTCCCTGAGCCCAAGCAGCAGCACGACCCTGGCAGGGTCCCAAGCAGGAAGAAGAAGAAGAAGAGAGAGAGAAGAGGGCCCACCCTCCTTTTATACATGAGCTTCCTTTGTCTCCAAAGGGGCAGGCAGGGAGAGAACCAGCTAGAACTGGTTATAAGGAATTTCTTGTTACTGGCCAGGCTAGGGACACTGGACGCACCCCAGGGGGGTGGAGCCAGCCTGGTGGGGGAAGGCCCAGCTGGCTTCAGCCAATCATACGCCAGCACACCTACTGCACACACGCACCAAGGTCTAGAAGTGGCACTTCCCTTCTAGTCACACACATGCCGCATACATCATCTTGTAGCATTCAACCTCACGAGCGCACACATACCAAACTCGACCCGGCACGCCCCACGCATCAGGGACTACCAGCCACATACATTCCCCATGCATTCCTATGGGAGGCAGGTCTCTCTCACCACACACACACTCAGAAGGGGAATCACCATCCCCAGGTCACATATAACAAGCACAAAACTTCAGGGGTGGACCTGCCAGACGGGCCAAGTCCAACAAAGTTGTAATGGCTTTGGCGGAAAAGCACAGATTAGAATCTCTTTGGGGAGGAGAAATCCAAATAAGGCTGTGTGCGGGGAGAGAGAGGGGAGGTGCTGGAGCTGGGGAACAGATGGCCTGGGGGAAGCTGGCTGGGGAGGGGGGAGGAGAAATCCAAGGAAGGCTGTGCGCGGGGAGAGAGAGGGGAGGTGCTGGAGCTGGGGAACAGATGGCCATGAAAGTTTATGGCCCAAAAGCGCGTGCCTGTGGCCACGTGAACTCGAAGAAAACCACACGAAAAAACCTGTGATTTCACGAGTATTTTGAGCACTTTAATTCTCGCCATTTCCCATTCCTTCGTAATGGAAACGGCGAGACCTAAAAAATCCTATGCACCAAGGACCGATTTCATGGTGAAATAATGGCACAAAAACAGTTTCAGACTTGGTGACCGTTTCACAGAAGATACATAAATCTATGCTTCGTCCACTTAGACCTGTGTATTGAGTACATGTACACATTGCAGGAGATTAGCAAAAATGTACCGATGTGTGTCGGTAATCTACATGAGTGGTAGATTTCCTGGTCTATGCTTATTGCCCTATGCTTAATCCAGCGGATTATATGCATGACACATAATGTACAAGCAAATTTATAGCGAAATTTGCATTTTCTCATTTTGCCTTTTCTTTTCTTCTACCGGTTTGAAAATATTGTTCCATGTGTGAAAATCTCTACTCATAGCCCTTGCTAAAAACATATAGTTGCTTGAGGTACTTTGACACGCATTTTGTGCACTTCACAGCCATCTGTTTTTTATCTCTTAAATTAAAAGATGCATTTTAGGTTTTATTTACACCCAATCTGTGCATTAAGCCACTTTGTCGCACTAAAGTTAAAGTGTGGATGTCATTGCAAATGCCTGTCAAACCATGAAAGTTCTACGTTTGTAGGCTAATGATAACATGCCACGTGGTCACTTCTCTGAAAATCGCCCTGTTCTCTCCCTGAGCCTGGTATGCATTGGCTGAGCCTGTTATCAATTGGCTGAGCCTGTTATGCATTGCTTGAGCCTGTTATCCATTGGCTGAGCCTGTTATTGGCTGAGCTTGTTATGCATTGGCTGAGCCTGTAATCCATTTTCTCCCAGGATTGTGGCCTACTGCTATCAGCAGGAACCTGCCCTATACTGATGGGACCCATGTAAGCAGCACTCCCTTATGCCAGCCTTGAAGGGCTCGTTATTGCCAAAGATTAGATGTACATTTCTACCACTAGGTGAGGGGTGGCAATGTAAAACCGTAGTCGCCCATTCATGTATCTAATGAGCGCTGGAGTAGGGGGTGTCTGCAATACAGATGTTTGCACCGCTGCCTGCATGGCACCTTCCCCAGTACAGCCCTGTGCTAGGTCAGGGTATGTAAAGTACAGGTTCAATGCATACTTCAGTGAGGGGTGCACTCTAATATGTGACAGCCAATCCAACGGGGACAATAATCCCAGCTGACATTAACAGTTGAAATTATGTCCCCGTAAAACCAGACCGCCAAAACCACCTGCTTTTCACGTCAGATATTCCACTCGCTAGAAGCAGGGCAATGCCTCCTGGTATAGGTCTCACTGTCCCAGTTCTACATTGTGTGATCCTGGACAACTCACATGTTGCGCGAGAGATGCCTTACCAGCTGAAGCTGGGAGCACTTAAACACAGGGCAGGGGTAATGATAACAACTACGTAACAAACTGAACGCATGCCAGCTTCTGGGCATAGCCTAGGGCAGCACTGGAAACACAGCATCTGCTCGCAGTCTTTATAAAGCCATTGAAATAATTGAGATGGAATGAAAACCTCCGACCATGAACCGCGGTAGCGATCACTGCCAAGGAAAAGCTGTAACAAAACAATGAATGAGATGAAGTACTGCAGCAATCAGTGTGAAGGCCGAGGTGGAGCGCGGACAAGGTCGTATCAGATCCAGAGAGGACGCTAGTGGCACGAGTCCAATTCAACTCGGAAGTGAATGTTAATGAAAGACCTTCATAACTGGTAGTAAACAGCGAAATTACTTTCATGCAGCTGATCCCCTGGCCGCTAGTACGTACTGGCATTTACACTGCACCAACGTACCCGATAGCAACGAAAAGCAGGCAACACGTCTATCGGGGATTTGCACATTTGCGTTTCACAATAACATTATATTTCATATCTTTACAATTGCATTATTGACACATTTACACTGTAAGCCCAGTTCGATTGTGCTTTGCACAGAATCACACGATGCACATATAGAGAAGTGTTGGACCCAGCAGTACAGCCCAAGTCGGCAGCTGTGTTATTAGTCCACACATCCTCCATGTACCACCTCACCATGGGCGTTAGACCTGTCACCCTTAGGGTGCTCTTCCCCCAAACTTTTTGTCTGCTTACCTCCTCTTTTTGCTGTATCTTTTTTTGTTGGCCTTGGGACTCGAAGCCATTTACCACGGCTCAACAGTGCTGAAGGGCATGTGCTTCTCCCCCAATATGGTAACATTGGTGTATACACATTTGACATCCTTAATTTATTTGTAAGTCCCTTCTAAAGGGGTATACCATATACCCAGGGCCTGTAAATTAAATGCAAAGCGGGGACCTGCAGCACTGATTGTGCCACCCACACAAGTTGCCTTTCAAACCTCTCTCAGGCCTCCCACTGCTGGGCCTGTGTTTTCAGTTTACCACCACTTCGACTTGTCGTTTAAAACTACTTCTCACACCAGAGGTGGGGGACCAGACTTGCTACACTGCAATGAAGACCATACTAGTCAACAAGTTTGGGCTGACATCTGAGAAATACAGACAGAGGTTCAGGGCCAATCACAAGATTGCATCACAGAGATGGGTGGACTGCTTGAACTATGCGAGTAAGGCACTAAAGGGCTGGGTGAGAGGCTGCAAGGTTGATGATTATTCAGGGCTGTACAACTTAATATTGAAGGAGCACATGCATGATATTTTTTTTACAGATCTGCACCCACACTTAATGCAATGATTCCCAATCTGGGCGCCGCAGCACCCTGGTGCTCCGTAAAACACTAGCCAGGGGCGCCGCGATCAGATGTGCACCAAACACACAGTTTAATTTTGGATCACGGTGCTGTGGGGTTGGGTGATTGCTATGATCAAACTGGCTCAGCAGACTGCGTACTGGAGCAATGAGGAGTGTGTTAACACAGACCCACACAACAAACAAAAATACTTTACGTTTTTAAAATCCCACAGCACCTCTATCAAAACCAGCCCACAAATACAACAATTAGAAAAACAGTGAGGCATTATGCACTGTTGCACACAGAACGAAATCCAACTTTAGAATGTTGACTTTGAGAGGTTTTTTTGTGCTCCTGAGTAACATACAGAGTAGAGGCGTGTAGAGTAGTGCATGCCTTTGGCCACCTCAGATTTTATAAACCTAAAGCTACGTGAAATGTCTACAGCAACAGTATTTCCGAAAGATCGCATCAACCTCAGACTGAAAGGCGGTCTTCAGCCTGCCAGAAATAAGCTACATTTCTCAGCAGCAAGCACCAATTCTACAGCGCTATCTACCTGCAACAGCCAGAGGAGAGTGGAGATTAAGTCACTGATAAAGTTATATGAATCAATCAATGAAGCTTCTGAGGATCTTCTCATACCCCTCCCCTTCCTCAAAAGTCACAGAGACACCCCTCCTCCCACAAATGCAAACCATGGACCCACCGGTTTTCATCCACAGGGTAGATATAGATATATTCACTTATCATTTGCCGTGCTTAATTTGTAAATGAAAGTGCCGGTGCTGCTAGATGTCAGTGCACCGAATACCAAGTCTGCCAAGTCTTGAATCACCTCATGCCTCTTTAAATAACTACTAGGAAATCAATCAATCAATCAATCAGGACATTTATAAAGCGCGCTGCCTACCCGTGAGGATCTCAAGACGCTGGCACCCTCTGCATCTTTATTTTACACTTGCATGTTTCTGCTTTCTGCTTTTGCAATGGTTTTTCTTCTTTCTCTTCTTCCGTCTTTCTGCTTTGTTTTTCCCTCTCCTGCTCTCGGGAGTGTCTGGTGAGTTAAAATAAGAGCCAGTGCCCAAAAATGAGTGTTCGTGACCCCGAGCAGACACAGGCTCAAATTGAGCACCAGGCATCACGTGGAACCCGCAGCTCAAATTAAACCCTGTCTAAACCACAGCGATTCATTTGAGAAACAGACAAAGAAGTCCTGTACCAACTCGCTTCTTGGTCCAAAATAAGGCTTGAAATGAGGAAAACAACAATTCAATGATGAAATCCACAAATGAGTCTTGCAAAAAACAGCCAAAAGTTTTTTTG
Source organism: Lissotriton vulgaris (assembly GCF_964263255.1). NCBI lineage: Eukaryota > Metazoa > Chordata > Amphibia > Caudata > Salamandridae > Lissotriton > Lissotriton vulgaris. The sequence goes on from NC_141700.1 coordinate 512,402,555, forward strand.
CAAAAACTATACATTATCAGAGAAGTGTCTCAGTCCAACCTCAGAAGCCCTGCCGCCAGTGACAAAGAAAAGCACAAATTGCAGACACAACACTGACCCACCAGAGGGGGCATTGTCATCAGGACACTGCTTTTCTATTTCCGTGTTTTATTGTTACATGTCCTCTCCAGGTGTGTTGGCCCCACTGGCCCTAATAAAATGAACCAAGACCACAACTCACAGAGTCCCCCTAGTTAAATTGAAACCCAGAAGTGAAAAGTTGTGTTCCTGTGACATGAAGTCAGACATAGAAACCAGATCTCATGCAGTGGCTTTTGCTTATTTGCACTGTTTGTGAAATTAAGCTGTACTAAATTACATCTTAAGTGCTGCAAAGGTACGATCTAATTATTGCATTTTTTCCTCATCATACTGATGTTCTTAATACTTGTTTTTTAGCAATTTTAACAAATCGTCTTTTTTATGGTGTATTATACTGTATCTGTCTTTTTGCTGTGACTTTTATGGTTCAGTAGAGCCGACTAAAATATCTTGATGATGATGATTGGGTCACCCTAATCATTATACAACACCCCTCCATGCTGGGAGTGTAGAGAAGACTGACTCACCCACACGCCAAGACTTTCTGATCAGCTCAAGGCCTCCCACTGAAACTCTATCTATCTAAGGTGGCCGGAGTTGAGAGTTTTATTTTACAATCTGGGCTGATTAGCTTATTGACAGATTAGGGGCTGTCCACTACTTAAATACCTTTGATCTTACATCAGGGTACTGGCAGATCACCCTAACAGATAGAGCAAAGGAGAGGGCAGCCTTTTCCACTCCAGAGGGCCACTATCAGTTTATGGTGATACCATTGAGACTCAAGAATGCCCCACCTTCCAGAGGTTGGTGAACCAGGTCCTTGCTGGTATGAAGGCCTTCAGTGTTGCCTATCAATCAATCAATCAATCAATCAGAGTATTTGTAAAGCGCGCTACTTACCCGTGAGGGTCTCAAGGCGCTGATGGAAGGGGAGGATGCTGCTACTGTTCGAAGAGCCAGGTCTTGAGGAGTCTTCTGAAGGCGAGTAGGTCTTGGGCCTGCCGTATGTGGGTAGGGAGGGTGTTCCAGGTCTTGGCGGCGAGGTAGGAGAAGGATCTGCCGCCGGAGGTCGAACGTTGGATGCGGGGGACAGTGGAGAGGGCGAGGCTGGCAGAGTGGAGCTGGTGGGTAGGGGTGTGGAAGTTGAGTCTGCTGTTCAGGTAGGCTGGTCCGGTGTTGTGGAGTGCTTTGTGTGCGTGGGTGAGAAGATTGAAAGTGATCCTCTTGTCAATGGGGAGCCAGTGTAGGCTTCTCAGGTGGGGGGTGATGTGGTTGCGGCCGGGGACGTTGACAATCAGACTGGCGGAGGCGTTTTGGATGCGTTGTAGTCGTCGTAGGTGTTTGGCTGGGATTCCTGCGTAGAGAGCGTTGCCATAGTCTAGTCTGCTCCTGACGAGGGCATGTGTCACCGTTCTTCTTGTTTCGGTCGGGATCCACTTGTAGATCCTGCGGAGCATGCGGAGGGTGTTGTAGCAGGAGGAGGAGGAGGCGTTGACCTGTTTGGAAATGGAGAGCGAGGAGTCGAGGATGAATCCTAGGTTGCGTGCATGGTCGGTGGGGGTTGGTGCTGTTTCCATTGTGGTCGGCCATCAGGAGTCGTCCCAGGCTGAATAGAGTTTTTATTGCTGATGCTGTACAGCATGGCTCAAAGGCATTGACAAAGCCAAAAGGTCCCAAAGGCGAGTACCATTGGCTTTGCTCGTACTTGTTTCAAAGAGACATAACACTGTGTAGACAATTGAGTTATTGTGAGATATTTATGTGCCAACTTATATTGTTTACCTTACAAACAGCCGTCAAGGGTAAGGCTTGACTGCTCAAACTTGCTACTCCCAAAAGTCAGAGGTGAGCTCATGGTCCTAGCTTCTTCCTTTGGATTTGGCACAACCCTTTGCAATGCTCAGTTCAGCCCCTTCCGCCCAGTAGCAAAATAATGGTTGCCCCAAGCTCTGCATGAGAAGCACTGCTCGGACTAATCTTGTCCCTTTAACAAGATAGAGGTCCCTTTCTAATTACACCACAGTTTCACCATCAGTCATATGCTTCGAAGTTAAAACTAAGAATGGGTGGTGAACTACGCTCCGCCAGCGTAGGTTGCCAAGTTGATTTCGGAAAAAAAACTCTGATTCCACCACGTGGTGCAGTTTGCCCCTGCCGCCCACCCTTAAAGCAAGCAATCAGGCCCTGCTCCTGCCTGAGTCCTTACCTGGATCTCGGCGTGGCATTCTCCATGCCCGGGCTGACTCCTCGTCCTCGGTGGTGCAGGATTTTTGTCCTGGGCTGTAACTAATGAAACCCCTTTGCTGCAGGACTCGCGAGACTGCGCATGCGCGGGCATGGAGAGTGGAGACCAGGGTAAGGTCACCACTCTCCATGCGTGCGCATGCGCAGTCCTTGCGAGTTCTGCAGCAAAGCGGTTTCATTAGTTACAGCCCAGGACTGGAGAAGAAACACTGTGATCACTGCCACGACTGAGGTAAGCCGGTGAAAGCAGGTGGCAGTCTGTGGGTCAGGAACCCTCCATGACAAACGTGCAGTGCGCTGCCCAGCCAGATCTGGACTCTCCTGCTGCATAGAGCAGAGTGGAGCTCCACAGAATTCAACAGAGTTTTTAGATCACTCCTCCAACTCCACCTACTTTTAGTTAAAACCAGAGATAGACGCAATGAAAGTTTCTTTAGATACCAAAGACCCACTTAATTACAGCCTATTTCCAGACTCCCTTTCCCTTCTAAATTGGTGGAAAAGGCCATTATTCTAGAATTGTCTGCCTTCATCAAGCAAAATGAAATTTTGGATTCCTCACAGTTCGGTTTTCCTGCACATTACAGCACAGAACTTGCCCTAATCACGGCCACTGAGGAGCTCAGATGAACACTGGATAGCAGGGGGAGCGCCACCCTGATCCTGTTAGATCTATCAGCAGGATTTGACACTGTCAATCACAGGCTGCTGTTGGACAGTAATGGCCACCATAGGAATCAGGGATAAAGCGCGCTCCCTGTTAGATGCTTTCCCGTTGTAGCGATCACCGTTGGTCGCTTCAGATGACTATGTATCCCCTTCTTTTTCCCTGCTGTGTGGGGTACCTCAGGGCATTTCCCCGAGTCCCACTCTTTTTAACCTTTATGTCACCCCGCTGGCCAGACTTATAAAAAGCTAGTTTTTCCCTGGTATCGTATGCAGATGACACACAAATAATTGTCTCCATAAGTGGATAATTTAGCCCCTCAGCAAGCCGCTTCCATGAATGTATGAGCCATATTGGAAATTGGATGTCAGACAATTGTCTGAAACTCAACTCCTCCAAGACAGAGGTCTTGCTTTCCGGCAGCAACCCTAATTTCTGGACTAGAAACTGGTGGCCAGACCAGCTTGGTTCCTTACCCATGCCTGTTTCTAGAGCGAAAAATCTGGGAGTTATTATGGACACTAAATTGTCCTTTGAAGCTCAGATTAACTCCACTACATCAAGCTGCTTCTTTATCCTAAAAATCCTGAGGAAGGTATTACCTTCTGTCCTGCTAGAATTAAAGAAAACAGTGATATCCGTCCTGATATCGCCCTACTTACTAGCGCAACTAAACGCAGCATCCAAAAACTACAGACCGCACGAAACATGGCAGCCAGGGTCCTCCAAGGAATTCCTTAAACAGAGTTGGTAACCCCCGCTCTCTTCCAACTTCACTGGCTCCCGGTAGCAAAGCGCATTCAATTCAAATCCCTCTGCATTGCTTTTAAATCCCTCAATCAAATCGGCCCCATCCAATTAGCCAATCACCTTAAACTTTATATCCCGTCCAGGTCATTAAGATCATCAGATCTTGAAAATCTGATTGTTCCCAGAGTAAAAAAGGCCAAATGAGGCGGCAAGAGCTTCATTACATCCACAGCTAAATTATAAAACTCGCTGCTTACCTCTCTCAAGAAGGAGACTAACCTGCTGATTTTTAGGAAAAGACTCAAAACCTGGCTTTTACGGGCATAAAACACTTATCTCCTCTGTACTCAGACGCATGTGCTTTCAGGTAGCGCCTAGACACCTCAGGGAATTTCTGTGCTTTTCAAATTATTCATTCATTCATTCTTACTAAGCAAAAGTGAAGAGGTGATTGATTTTGCAGACTGATCAGCCACTTCAGTTGATGCACATGTCAGCCTAACCACATAGGTGGGGTTAGAAAACCAAGAATTAAACCACATTTTCAGCTTTGATTTACCCTGTGGCAAGAAGATATGTTACTTACTCCGGAATGCACTCCATTTTATTCATACTTTGTGATAAGGACTCACATAGTACACAATAGCTCGAAGTGAAGGCTGGTTGTCGTTTAAACGTTGGATTAGGAGCCCTGAGTCCAGATCAAGAATCTCAGGAACCTCCGCCCTTCAAACCTCTGGGTTCCAGTCTCCTCTCAGTACGATGTGCTGTTGTTGTGTTATATGTTTCTTTGCTGTAAAGGACCAGTGCAGACAGAAGCATTTCCAGGTGTAGTCAATTCTTCTTTAGAGCTGCTTTGTTTCTTTCCACAGAGCTGGAAGTGCGCCAGAAGCGAGGAACCATCGCTGCAGGGACCCTCCTGCTCACCGTTGATGACCCAAAGGCCCATCTGGGCAGCGGCGGGGCAACGCTTAATGCCCTCCTTGTGGCAGCCGAACACCTCAGCGCCCAGGCTGGCTATACAGTGAGTGTGAGAATTGGATGGTTTGTGCACTTGTCACTGAGGACAGTGAGTAGCTAGAGGGGAGTCGCTGGAAGAGGTGTCGTAACCCAACATGTATAAGAGCTGGAAGGAGCAACTGTGTAAGGGGGCTGGAGTTTCTATTTCCATTGCAGACCTGCTGATAGAGGGATGGCATAAAGAGTAAAAAGGATAATCATTAGGAGTGATATGAATTTAATTCACCATGCTACCCCTTTCAATAACTGGCCTCTCTCACTGAAAATCGCATTGAAGGTTATAAGGGACATTGGACCAGATGTATCAAGATACTGGTCTCAAATGGTGGTCATAAATTACGACCAGTATCTCATTTTGCAAACTGTCAGTGTATTAATAGTTTGGCTCACGAAAAAAGAAATCGTAGGGAGTCATAGAATGACCTACCTACTGAATATTGTTTAGGCCAGTCACAATTTGAGGCCCTATATGGTTAGCTACAATCATAGTGATGGGGGCCGGCAGTCATCCATTATTTTGATTGCATTTTGAAAACCTTGTGTTTAATGCAGTCCACTTTTCTTAATGGAAAAGGGGCTGTATAAAGTTTTCTGTTGTGAAAGCCTTCAGCAAAAGTTGCCAGTTGTACCCTGGATCACTGCCTTCTCTGCCTCCCAATAAAGTAAGGGGCAAAAAAGAACTCCTTACCCTCCAGCGACACACCCAATTGAGTGTCAGTAACTGTTCAGGGTTTTCAACCAGAATTACGGTCACAATCATTGATACATATAGTCACAATTCACAGTGAGGAAGGACGCTCAAAACAAATCATTTCCAAATTGTTAACTGGTAACCATTTCTAAACCCTTTTTATGACTTGGTAAACCTTTACCCGCTCATAAAAGGCGTTTAGTAAATAAGAAAAAACGATTTTGTAGTCGCAAACTCTGTAATTTTGTGAATATCAGGATTTGCCACACCAAAATCCCATAGTACATCTCGCCCTTGGTTTGTAAACCATTCATTCTTTGGCCTCTCTCTGAAGGGTTAGAGAAATCTGTCTGTAAACCTAAGCAATCCTTTACCTTATTCAATCAATTCATCAGGATTGGTAAAGCGCAATTTCTCAAGGTATGGGGTGGTGGGGGCGGCTCCGTAGTTTGCTTATTCTTGAGTGATTAAGTCTAAGGCCTTCATTAGAAGTGTCCCGGAGCAGTATCTTGGGAAGGATTCAAATCCAGGCCATTTGAACATGTTTGGTGTGTCCGGGATTGGAATTACCAACTGTGTAAAAACTGGAGCAGGTAATGCCAGGCCCTGAGACACTGGAGCCTAGTGCAGAGCTATGGTGGCAGCCGGGCAGCAGTTGCATCTGCCCTCCTCATGCACAACAGGGGGAGAAACTCTGCTAAGCTCTTCCAGCACCTACTCTGCTCTCCCCGCCGCCCATCTTCCACATCTCAACCCTACAAATAGGCCCCGTATCAATTAACCACCTTTTCCAAGCAGGTGGGAAATGGATACGGATTTGGGCCGATTTTGTTTCTTGGAATGTGGAAAAACAGCATCATTTGACCTGGTACTCCTGTTCCAGGCGAATATAAATTGTAATCCCATTATATTGGTGCAGAGATACCAGCTGGAATCTGTGGCTCTGTCCTCTACATCTCTCACTAAAATACAGGTGACAGGTGAATGCACATTACATACTGGCAAATTCTTCTGGGCCTACATTGTAATAGGCTAGATTTTCCCCATCCCCAGTTACTGATGAGGAAATAGCAGCCCAGTTTCCTGGCCACTCTCAATGAGGACCACTAGACGTCAGGGAGAGGGCCGATGGGGGTCGGTTGGACAGGGGGAGCACTGTCTGCTCTCCCATGATGCTGCACAGGTTGGACAGGTGCTGGGCTGTCTTCCTACCTCCAGCCCCTGTCCCTGTAGCAGTTTCACTGGATGCAGTTCCTCACCGGTGAAACCCGTCCGCTGTCTTCAGACCTCACATTATTGAGTCCAATGACATGCAATAGCCCAAAGTGAGACCCACCTTGGAGTTAAATTTCGTGTTGAAATACTGCAACTTGTAATTGAGGGTCTAAATATTCCAGCTTTATGTCTATTTCTTCTTTGGCCTCTGTGCAGGATCACCTCTAGGGTGGGAGTCTGGGTCAGATGTGATTGGAGGTCTCCAGCTCTGGCTTGTATCTCATGGTGTTCCTCTGTGTCGCCTCAGGTGGTCTCCGCTGATGTCCTGCAGAACGCCTGGATCCTGATAATGCACATGGTGAGTCTTACCTGTGATGGTGCAGTGGGCGCCAAGCACTGAGGGGTGGAGGAGTAGGGATGCAGGAGGACATTGTTGACATTGCGGCCATTGGCCTGGCAGTCTGCTGTAAACATACCCTTTATCCAGAGGGGACTCTTACGTTTGTTACAAAATACAGCAAATGTTTTTATTGCATTCATCAAATGTATTATTTTTGAAGAGAAGTATGACATTTGCTCCGTTTAATGATATGTTAAATGAAAAAGCAAATAAAGGTAACATCTACATTATGATCGTAGTTGTAAATTGCTCAAGGAGAAACCTGAGGGTTGAAAGGGATGGAGAAGCTAGAATCAAATAAATTGTCGTTTTATATAAATATTTTAAAACAATTAAATCATTCAATGTGGGATGACTCCCCTCTAACACCCACGCGTTTATCTTCTCCGTGTGGATAAGGTCCCCATGCTTATTCACTGTATGATCTATGATGCACTGCACAACTTGTAAACATAAGCTATCAGCACAGGCAGATTTGTAAGAATTCCTGTCTAAATCTAAAATCATTTTACATTTATGCCAAGTCAGAAAACGTATGAATTCACCTACTGCGTAGAAAGTTAGTTTAGAGAACTGTGCAATTTGTTTTGACTTTTAAAGCCAGTCGTTTCCACTGTTTTTAGAAGAGGGCTTCTTTCCGCACCACCAGCTCCTCTACACGACTCAGTACCTACTTGTGGAAATATTGGTTTAGGCCTAAGGCCTTTACACCATGTGCTGCGATCAGCGTTTACATGATTATGGGGGCCAGTAGAATGACTGAAGCCACGGCGCTTACAGCATATTTATGGATTTGCCGCCTTTCCCACATAAACAATCATTTGCTGTATAATTTGCATATTTTAAGAAAAAAAATTGTTTCTAGCTCAACAGATCAAAAGTTACTAAAAAATGAAGTAACGTGTACTGTCGTACATTGGAAGGCCTCTTGCAAAGGTTGACTGGTCACTTTAGTTGCTTATTGCCGTATTTGGGAGTTAAATTTGATTGGTGCTAATGAGGTGAAAAATGTACCCAGATAGTGCAGAAATGGCAAAATAATTAAGTAATACTATCACAAATGATACTGAATTACGTGGAATATTTAGCTTTTTCTTGACGCATAATTTAGTCAGCACTGCTGTATAATTTGGTCCTTTCCTGTTGCATGATTCCAGTGGGTTTGCTACCTTAACTTTCAGAATTAGCTACAAAGTGACTCTGCTGCCAGAGCTGTCCAAGTTCCTAAATTATATTAATACTTCGTCCTCATAGGTTCTCACAGAGATCCTCTGATTGTTTAAAATAATCTGTTCCCTCCACATGATTTCTTCCTATTAGAAAGAACCGACCAATCACACACAGCCCCTTCGACTCCAAGGTCTTTGGCTTGTTTCCCCAGAGCGGGTTGACTGTAGGTTTGACGTAAGGATGTCTAGGTAGCATACTCTTCACGTTGGGGTGCCTTACCTGACTTGTAAAGGACCTCAAGGTCTTGTGTGTATATGTGAATATATGGCGTTACACGCAAACAATTACAACCCATGCTTTTACAACGGGAGCCATGCTACCATTACGGACCGGACACTCTGCTTGCCGCCACAGTGAGACCACAGCCCCCAGCAGCACACGTGGCGCGCACGCCGCCAATGCGTTCTTCAAGCTCCAGGAGGCATTTTTAAGGAGAGCAGGGCTCCGGTGGAGCGGGAGCCCTGCTACCATTACCGACCGGACACTCTGCTTGCCGCCACAGTGGGACCACAGCCCCCAGCAGCACACGCGGCGCGGACGCCGGCAATGTGCTCTTTAAGCGTCAGGAGGCGTTTTTAAGGAGAGCAGGGCTCCGGTGGAGCGGGAGCCCTGCTACCATTACCGACCGGACACTCTGCTTGCCGCTACAGTGGGACCACAGCCACCAGCAGCACACGCGGCGCGTACGCCGCCAACGCGTTCTTCAAGCGCCAGGAGGCGTTTTTAAGGAGAGCAGAGCTCCCGCGTCGTGGGACACGCGCAGGCGTCGCCGGGCGAAGCCCGGGCCAAGGGCGGGACCGTTTAAGCCTGTTGTAGACCGGTGGAGGCTGGGCTGCGCCCCTCCCTCTGAACCTTGTGTTCTAAGGTTAATGCTCATAAGACTGTTGCACATTTGTGTTACTATCTCCATCTGACGTTTATGAACTTGGGCTTGGTTGTAGGGGTGGTTACAAAGTTGTGATGTCTATCAGAGGAGGTAACTGGAGGAATTCAACCACGAGTGGGTCAGTGGTGGGGACACTGGACCAGTTTTTAATTAGAGCAACATCGGTATTGGAGCACAAAATTAAATTAACTGAACGCCGTTTATCCCTGGACCCCATGCTAGCCAAACGTTCATCCTTGGACGGGTTAATGCACGTAAGGTCACCCGTGAAATCTTTAGCCTCGGCTACTGATCTTCTAGCCCCTGCAGGAGGCGCCAACCAGTTATCGCAGGATCTAGTGAATCCAGTAAACACTTCCTGTTCTTTGGAGTCTGCAACAACGACTTTGTATATTAACCCTGCGAACAAAAAGTCTGCTAGTATTACATCCTCCCAAACCCTAACAAGGTCTGCATGTAGTTCTTCGTCACAAGCGGTGGCTTAACTGCGAGAGCCGGCAGCAAAGAGAAAGCAGGGTGGAGGTCCCCAGAGAAACAAAAATGCCAAAATCCAAAAATCTACAAGGTCCGGAACAACGGAAACGATAGAAGCGCCAACAACATCCGAAACCTGTTCCTTGTCTCACATGGAGGGTATGACTGCTCCAAATTCGGGTGATGCCCATCTGTCCCAAACTGGAGTGGATTTTTGGGCTAGAATGGAAGCGTTACTCACTAGATCACTTTTACTACTCCTGGAAATACTCTCTTTATTAGAGGAAAGGCTTTTGCATTATGAAACATTACTTGCTCCTGATCATGCTAATATCGCTAACACAGTGGGGGGGGGGGGGGGGCATTTGGCCTTCTGAAACAATAGCAAAAGTACTGTGTATCCCTTCTGCCCCCTCTAGCTCATCTTTTCCAGTCTTGTCTAACTTACCTGTATCCTCTTGTAGTGGGAGTGCTGAGGCTCCCACTATTGTAAATTCTGCCAGTATGATACGCCGGGGGTAGATACTACTGAGATACTGAGAATATGAATAGAGTGATATTGACCGATGGGGGGGACGGGGGTGCTTTGGCGCCTGGAGCCGTGAATAGGGATAAAACTCATGCCCCACATAGGAGCTCGCTGTGTCAGTGTGCAAAGAAGCCAAGCTTGCAAAGTATAGATTTACCGCCTGCATCCACTCCATATGTTGTTGTACTAGCTGGGGTCCCTGTGTTGGATTATGGTAAAGAGGAGTCGTATTTTGACCTCAAAAACAAATGCACTCATTGGTTAAACATTAACAGGCCACTTCCACCGCAGGTATACAGTGAAATCTTATTTGCCCGTAGAGTCAACTGGGTGGGCCAAAGAAAAAAACATATTGAGGGCGATTTTATCTTGATTAACTGTAGAGCACATATGCCATTGGCATCTGACACGGTCTTCAACCCAGATACAGTCTCTCCCTTTAACTTATTTTTATCCTGCCATTCCCTTTCAGCCATCATCAGAGGGAAGGAGGGGGCCATGGGTAAACTGGGTAAGAAGGGACTTGAGAGCGTAGACAGGAGGTCCATGCAATGGGCGTTGTACCTATGACTCCACCCTACCAGTCGCCTTCCCTGTAAGCAACAGATTTAGCGTCCTAGATCAGGAAGACTGACTAATCACCAGCAGTCATTATTTAATTACTGAGGCCCAAAGGCTAGGTACCCCTACTGTTGGTGAGGAAGTTGTGGCCCATCAGCAGTCATTGTAGCCGAACAGGGAACTGGTGGATAAGAAATCGTCAATGGGACCGATCGATACAGTTTGTGCATTGCCCGGCTGGGTGAGGAATAAGTCTATTGCGACTCATTGTGGGAAACCCACCTCCCTACACCAGGTTACAGAAGCCCAAAGGTAACAGGTAGTTGAAGCTCCTGATTATCCGGTGAAGTTGGGTAATGAGGACATTGTTGAAACTATTGTTGGTCACGATGAGGAAGAATTGTCTTTTTCCTGTGAGAAAGGGGACCCCATTCCAGATTCTCAGAGTAATAAGGAATTTATAGCACAGGGCCTAAGGATGCTCTCCTGGAATATTGCTGGCTTGAGTACCAAAATGGATCTCCCCGATTGGGGTGAATTCATGGACACTCATGAGATCTGGCTATTCCAGGAGACCTGGGCCTTGAAGCCTATGCATAGAGTGGGGTTTGTAACATACTGTAAAACAGCGGTACAGGGGCTGAGGGGAAGACCATCAGGGGGTTGGGTATCTGGGTTGGCGTTCATTTAGACTGCTCAGTTAGGACGAGTGAAACTCACTGCCCTGATATCCTCTGTATTATCCTCTCCCTCATTAATTTACCAAAGGTGGCCATTATTAACGTCTACTCCCGTCTGGTTAGGTATGGCCAGACGTCGCAGACGTTAGACCACCTATCCTCCCTTCTTTCCACGCTGCCTGATGGAGTTTTTCCTATCATTGGTGGGGATTCCAATTGCCACTTTGAACCTTTGAATGCTCTACCTGATTCTGTCACGAGTGATGAGGATTCATCGTGGGGAATCCCAATGTGTAACCATTACCCGGTGAAGGGCTGCACCCCCCTAGTCTTGCAATTGACCACTCTTACTCTTAGCCATTCATTGAGAGCATGTAATGGTCGCCTATCTGCCGATAACCCAGGGAAATACACCTTTGAAAGGAATGGCCAAGCCTCTGCAATAGATTATATCTTGATTAGTGTGGAGGTGTGGCTTAGGATTGTGAACTTTCTGGTGCAGCCCGTGCCAAAAGTGATCACAACCCCTTGGTTGTTACCCTGGAGTGGTGCCATTCGGCAGAGGGACAGGTTGTGACTATCCCCCCCTTCTGATTTGCTTGCTGTTGATGGAGGCAGAATAATTTGATGGGGAACCTTTCTACGATCCCCAGAGGCTAAGGCTTCCTTGTATAAATCTATTATACTGTTTCTAGTCAAGGCAAGCTCATTTGCAGATAGCAATGGCGCCACTGACTTGCTAGAAGTGTTGGGGGAAAACCATGTGGCTATGGTTAGCACCCTAGTTGCGTTTTTTATAGTGCATCAACCCACTTAAAGAATAATCAAAGAATCAATAACCTTTGGTACAATAGGGCATGTAGAGAAGCAAAGAACACCCTGTTGACCCATTTACGACAGGGTGACACCACGCATAAGGGAGGCTAAAGCATCTTTTAAAAAATGTATTTTAGAAGCTAAATCAGAATGGGAAGTTGACAGATGGCAGGCCATTAAGAAAGCCTTAGAAGATAAAGATTCCAGAGGGTTTTGGAACTTGGTAAAGAACGGAACGCCTGAGGGCAGGAATGCCATTGAACCAAATCTTGGGGAGGAGGTTTGGCGCTCCCACTTTGAACCTCTGTATTCCAAACCTCTAAATGGAGTCATTGTGATGGGGTTGCCTAACATTGATCTTATTCTTGTCTCCCAGGCAGATACACCCCCGTGTTCATTTGGTGAGGTTACAGTGGCCCTGTCCAAAGTTCTCCCAAACAAGGCACCAGGACTGGATAGGATCCCAGGAGACCTGTTCAAATCTGAATTGGCGGTCTGGGGCCCGTATCTGCAGTGCCTATTTAATGCAATCCTCTGCGGCCTGACACGCCCGCAAACGTGGGCAGGTGCGGAGATTATTCCCATTCATAAAAGAGGGTCCCCCTTAGAACCGGCAAACTATAGGCCTATCAGCCTAATTGATGTAACTCAAAAGATTTTTGCTTGTGTTCTCTTGGGAAGACTGCAGAGCTGGATGGACGACCATAATATACTTACTACCCTACAAGCAGGTTTTAGGTCTAAAACCTCCACTATAGACCAGTTGTTTAGACCTCAACTGATCTATTGGAAAACTATACTGTTGGAGGGAGGTTCTCTCTATCTAACTTTTGTGGACCTCAAATCTGCGTTTGACATGGTAGATGGAGACCAATTGTGGGATTTACTGCTTGAAATGGGGGCTCCAGTTTACCTTTGTCAACAGCTTAAACGTTTACATGAAGGTACATTTGCCAAAATAAGATTCAGGAAAAGTGGGAAACTTTCTGCACCATTTCCTGTAGAGAAAGGAGTGAAATGGGCTTATAAAGGACCTTTTCGCTGTTAAGGACATAGACCCGCCAAAACTTGCTAACCGCAGAATACCAGCTTTAATATTTGCGGACGACACACTGCTCCTATCTAAAACACCTATGGGGATGCAGCGTGTCCTAGATGAATTCAGCTCGTTTTGCAAAAAAAGGAATCTGAAGGTCAACATTTTGAAAACAAAGTATATGGTACTCCATGCCAATTCTACCAACTGCCCCCATCCCAAAATGGATTCTAGACCACTAGAAAGGGTGAATGTTTTTGACTATCTGGGTCTCACTTTGAATGAGAGAAGGGAATGTGGGCCACAGATTTTTAAGGCGAATCTAAAATTAACCCAAGCAAGTGGGGGAATTCTAAAAGTCTATAGAAGTTGTCCTGTTAAAGTTATTGGCCCTCCTGCAGAAATATATAAAGTCCAAACCAGGGCAGCTTCTTTATACAGTGCTGAACGTTGGGGTCATTGCCCAACTAATACTCTAATTGTGACAGAGAACAACTTTTTAAGGCAACTCTTGGGTCTACCGCAGAGCACTCCCCTAATTCCATTGAGGAAAGACTTGGGAATTGCTCCCGTTGCTGACCTGATCACCTCTCGTCCACTCCCCTACTGGCGTCGGTTATGGAGTATGCAAGAGTTGGTGGATTACAGCGAAGAACTGAAATCGGTTATGACGATTTTGAGGGCGGGGAAGATCGCTTGGCTGTCCTTCATTCGGGACACTTTTCGTAAAATAGGGAGAAATTACTGTGGTCTGTACCTGAGAAGTCTTGTTCTGTTACCACCAAACAATGACTAACCTCTGCCCTGAAAGAATTCAGATTGACAAGAATTATGCAATCGACTGAGTCATCTAGTTTAACCTCCAGGTTTCTGGACGTAAAATTGCATTATACCCTGGAGCCGGCTCTAGACCTGATAAAACCTCTTGTAGCTAAGAAATTGTTTCTTCAATTCAGGCACGAGACGCTCCCCCTCCATGCATTTACTAATAGGTGGTTGGGTGCCAATAAATCTTTATGTCCGGGTGTAATGAGATAGAAGAGACGGAGATCCATGTGATCTTTTTTTGCCCAGCATACCATCCGGCTAGATCTAAATGGATTCTCCAACTTTGTAAGAACTTAGGAACAAGAAACTACAGAGAGGTTTAATAGACTATTAAAGCGTGATACGCACCTGGATGTTGTTGCTATAGCAAAATTTCTATTTACAATGTGGTACAAGCGCAGATGTTTAGTGAGATGCTCGGATTGAGTAGTAGATGGTGTTGTTTCACTACTGATCAATTCCCTGATTTTAAATGGTATTAATTGATGTTGAAATCTATTAACCTCCCCTGTTAGTTTATTTATATTTTTAAATTTAAATTTTTAGCATTATATGATGTTATTTTTCCGTCTTGATTTTAAAGATTGATTATATTTGGGATGCTCGATCTTGCCTAACTGTTACCAAAGGTTAATCTGTAGAGGGGTAGTCTCCCTCTTCATATCGTTTAGTTTTTGATATTCAGGGTTTAAATGTGAGAGAGCAATTATTGTAATTGTTTTCATATTTCATTATGCAATTTTATGCTGTGGCACTTTTTATGTGTTTCATTACTGTGCTTTTATGGCAGTATTGCCGATATAAAGTTTTTTAAACTTGAACAACGCAGTTTTCACTTTGCAACTACCATTACAACGCATTCCATTACTACGCATAATACTTTTAGGGCAACAGTAGGGTAAGTGTTGGATAGTGTAGGGGTAAAAGGAAAATGCTTCTTACCAGTATGCATCTGTTCTTGGCATGTAGAGCTGCAGATTCACACACTATGCATTGATCGCCATCTGGTGTAGGGCCCAGATGTTTGCAGTTTGTTATTGTCTTGGAACAAGTCTTTGGAAGTAACGAGATAGGTGACTCCTCCTTTGGACGATAGTGTGCATGGGCAACAGAGTTTTGTGAGAACAGAAAGAGATGTCCATGTATGTTATATCTAATTAAGATAATACTGGAACAGATAAAGGTAGTGGGTGGGTGGGCGTGTGTGAATATGCAGCTCTACATGCCAAGAACAGATGCATACTGGTAAGTAGCATTTTTTGTTTGAGGCAAATGAGCTGCAGATCACACACTATGCATAGATTGCATAGCAGTACTGTCCCTTTTAGCGGCGACCACCAGTATCTGTTGCAGTAGTCTGAAATAGTGTTTTGAGTACAGCCTGGCCCACACTAGCTTGTTGTTTTGCTTGCACATCTACACAATAGTGTTTTGTGAATGTGTGCGATGTAGACCATGTAGCTGCTTTGCAGATATCTAAGGGAATGTTTCCTAAAAAAGTCATGGAAGCCCCTATTTTGCGAGTGGAATGAGCTTTAGTGGGAATAGAAAGTGTACGTTTTGCTTTGTGATAGCAAATTTGTATACATTTGACGATCCACCTTGCAATTCCAGACTTTGATATGGGATTGTCTGTATGTGGTGGTGAGAAGGAAACAAAAAGTTGTTTTGTTTTGCGAAAAGGTTTTGTTCTATCAATGTAGTAGAGAAGTGCTCTTTTTACGTCTAGTGTATGAAGAGCTCTTTCTGCAACTGTTTGTGGTTGAGAGAAGAATACTGGCAACTCTACAGACTGGTTGAGATGGAAGGGAATAATAGATTTTGGGAGGAATTTGGGATTTGTCCTGAGAACCACATAGTTATGATGGAGTTGTAAAAATGGTTCTTGAATAGTTAGTGCCTGTAGCTCACTGACTCTCCTGAGAGATGTGATAGCGACAAGGAAAGCGACCTTCCATGTAAGAAATTGTAGCTCACATTTGTGCAGAGGTTCAAATGGAGTACCCATTAGCCTAGTGAGGTAATGTTTAGATTCCATACTGGAGAGGGTGGTATTCTGGGAGGAATTATTCTTTTGAGGCCTTCCATAAATGCTTTAATGGCAGGCACCCTGAATAATGATAGATGTTGTATATTTTTGAGATAGGCTGCTTTGGCAGCGAGATGTAATCTGATTGAGGTGTATGCTAGATTACATCTTTGAAGATGTAGTAGGTGACATATGATGTGTTGAACAGACAAATCTAGAGGATTGATTGTGTTATTGGTACAGTATATTACAAATCTTTTCCACCTGGCTACATAACAGGCTCTAGTGGTGGGACGCCTAGCTTCTTTTATTACATTCATACAATCAGGTGGAAGATTGAGATAACCAAATTCTAGGACTTCAGGAGCCAGATCGCAATGGTTGAGCTGTGCTGAATCTGGGTGTCTGATCTCTCCATGGTTCTGTGTTAAGAGTTGTGGGGAGAGATGTCGTTTTTGGTGTGGGACTACTGATAGTTCCAGCAAGGTTGTGTACCAGGATTGTCTGGCCCATGTTGGAGCAACTAGGATCAGTGTTAGTGACTGTTGTTGCAGCTTGCGTACCACTAGTGGAATGAGTGGGAGAGGCGGAAAAGCAAAGGCAAATCTGCATGACCAATTCATCCATATCGCATTGCCTTTGGACAATAGGTGTGGATATCTGGCGGCGAATCTTGGGTTGTGTTCAAATGTGTGGCGAAGAGATCTATGTCTGGATGTCCCCACATGTGGAAAAAACGGTTGGAGGACTTGTGGGTGGAGTTCCCACTTGTGAATCTGTTGTGTCTGACGACTTAACAGATCTGCCATATGATTCTGTGTTCCTGGAAGATGTTGGGCTAAAAGGAATATGCTTTGAGAAATTGCCCATCTCCATATGCTCTGTGCTAGTTTAGAGAGCTGCAGAGAATGTGTCCCCCCTTGTTTTTGAGATAATACATTGCTGTTATATTGTCTGTCCGGACTAAAACAGCTTTGTTTGATACGTGTTTCTGGAATGCTTTCAATGCCAGAAATATTGCTAGTAGCTCCAAATGATTGATGTAGAATAGCTTTTGCGGTGGCGTCCACCTGCCCTGTATGGTGTGATGTAGTAGAAGAGCTCCCCAGCCGGTGAGCGATGCGTCTGTTGTTAACACAATTTGTGGAACCGGCTCTAGGAACGGTCACCCTTTGGAAAGGTTTTGGGTGTTCCACCACTGCATAGAGCAATGTGTGTGGTCGTCCACCAACACCAGATCTGTTAACTGACCTTGAGCTTGGTTCCACTGACGTGCTAAGCATTCCTGTAAGGGGCGCATTTGGAGTCTTGTGTGAGGTACTATGAATATGCAAGAGGCCATCATCCCTATTAGTTGCATAAACACTCGAGCTGGCAGCGAGTGTTGCTGTTGGAATTTTGTTATCAGGGCCTGCATACTTGCTATCCTGGCTGGATTGGGATATGCAAGGCCTTTTGATGTGTCTATTAAGGCACCTAGATATTGTTGTATGCGGGATGGTTGGAGGTGAACTTTGGGAGATTTATTGTAAACCCTAAGTCGTGAAGAAGTTGGATTGTGGTGTGTGTGTGTGTGATTTACACACTGGGTATGTGACTTGACTTTTATGAGTCAGTCGTCCAAGTATGGGAAGACGTGAATTTGTTATCTTCTTAAGTGGGCTGCTACCACTGCTAGACATTTTGTGAATACTCTGGGTGCTGTGATAACTCCGTATGGGAGAACCTTGAATTGATAATGCTGACCGTCCAGTACAAATCGAAGATATTTCCTGTGAGCAGGGTGAATGGGAATGTGAAGGTAGGCGTCCTTGAGATCTAAAGTGGCAAGGAAATCACCTTGTTTGAGTAGAGGAAGGACCTGTTGAAGAGTTTCCATATGAAAATGGTTTGATTGTATGTATAGGTTTAATGGTCTGAAGTCTAAGATGGGTCTCAGGGTTCCATCCTTCTTTGGGATTAGAAAATACAGGGAGTAAACTCCTGTGTTTTGATGGTGAAGCGGAACTGGTTCTATTGCATGTTTGTGCAGTAGGGAAAGCACCTCTTGTTTTAGAAGCGTTAAATGTTCTGTTGACATTGGATGCTGTCTGGGTGTTATGTTGGGGGAAGTCGCAGTGAGCACCAGGCAATAACCGGATTGGATGATTTGTCTCACCTACCTGTCCGTAGTGATATTGTTCCAGACAGGTAGGAACTGGGTCAATCTTCCCCAGACTGGAATATAATGGTCAGGGGGGAGCGGCGGTAAGTCATTGTTTGGAGGGGGTGGCAGTACGAGTATTGGTAGCTTTGCCTCTACCTTTGCTGTTATTGCCTCTGTAATAACCTCTGGTAGAGGAGGTCTGTGTGGGACTTTTATATGAAGTGGAGGAGTTATCGGTGTTAAAGCCTCTAGAGGCGCCCCTATAAGAGGAGCGACGAAAGGAACATCTCGGAGCTTTATGTTGCAAGGCTCCCATTGATTTGGCGGTATCAGCATATTTTTTCATGTTTTCTAAAGATGAATCCACCGTAGGTCCAAATAAGTGTTCTTGGTCAAAGGGTTGGTTCAGTAGTCTGAACCTCTGGTTTAAACCCTGATATCCTTAGCCAGGCATGTCAGCATAAAAGGACATTGGTATTAATGGCTCGGGAAGCTGTATCTGTGGCATCTAGAGCACATCGAATGAAGGTATTGGTTACTTGTTTACCTTCTTGTATGAGATCATGGGCTCTTGTCTTATATTGATCTGGAAGGTGTTGTAGTAGGGTCTCTAGTTCATCATAGTGCACCCTATCATACCTAGCTAATAAAGCCTTTGTGTTGGCATTCGTCCATATGTTGGCTGCTTGTGACGCTGTTCTTTTGGCAGATGTGTCCAAGAGTTTTGACTCCTTGTCAGGTGGTGGAGCATCGCCTGAGGTTTGAGAGTTGGCCCTTTTCCTGGCGTTGGAAACAACCAAGGAATCTAAGGGAAGCTGTCCCTTAATGTAGGCAGGATCAGTTGGGGCAGCCTTGTACTTTTTTTCTATCCTAGGGTTAATGACTCTAGCCCTTACAGGGTCTTTAAAGACTTCAGGAGCGTGTTAAATTACCCCTTTTAACATTGGTCGAATGGAGGTGGACCTTTGAGATGCTGCAAAAGTGTCCACGAGGAAGTCTTCTTCTATGAGGTCTGTATGTAAATTTACCCTGTGGTATTCTGCAGCCCTGTGTATTAGCCGAATGAAATCTATAGTGTCCTCTGGAGGGGATGGTCTAGATGGTTAGACAGCTTCTTGTGGTACATTAGGAACATCTGGTGTGCCATAATTTTCCCATGGGTCACTTGGGATGTAAGGATGACTAGGTTCCTCTAAAGTTTCATCATCCCCTTTGTCACCAGAGGTACCATCATCACCTGGAGGTGGAGGAGATTGTGAGGGTACTGGAGATGGGATAGGAGAGATGTATTGTGAAGGTGGTGGAGAAGGAATCCTTAAAGGGGAAGTAGCAATGTCTTTTTTCTTTGAAAGAATTGGTGGTGATGTTGGTTTGTCCATTTTCCTTTTGTTGGAAGGACTAATCCTAAAGTGACCTGTTTCTGGGTCTATTTCTAGAGTTTTTTGTGTAGGATCGGGTCAAAAAAGCTCCTCCTCTGAATTATAGTGATCCGGTGCCGATTTTTTTGGGTCCGAATGTTTGTGTGGCACAGTTTTTGTAGTTGTTTTATGATCCTTCGGTTTCAAATCGGGAGCTTTGTTGGGTTCCAAAGGTTTGGTTGGAGTCTTTGGAACCAGTTGTTTGGTTGGCTCGGATAATTTTTCGGATCCGGGTTGTGTGTGCCAGATGTTTTTGGAAGCGGTTGTTTTTTGGGTTCCGACTATTTTTTGGGATCTGAAGGTTGATTAATGGTTTTCGGAACCGATGTCTTTCTTGGTTCCGATGATTTTTTCAGATCCAAAGGTTCAGTCTCTATAGGTTTCAGTGCCGAATGCCCGATGTGGAACCCGGCTTCGGCACGGACGAAGCCAATGGTTTCTTTTTTGGTTTCTCTTTTGTCGGTGCCGAGGCTGGGGTTTTGGCACCAACAGTAGGCTGGCTCGATCCCAAGTGGCCTGAAGGCTTATATGTTGACTTCTTTGCCAGGCCCGAAGGTGGGGCTTGGGAAGTTTAATCCCGGTGTGAACCGAGGCCCGAAGGTGAAGGTGTTACCGAAGCCTTTGAATAGGTGGGTGGGGGTAAACGTCAGTACTTAAGACCCGTTGCCCCGTAGCGCGGTCTTCGATGTCGGATTCTTCGGCTTCGGAGGCGCTAAAGGTGCCTTCTTCCATCAGCTCCTGCTACGGCACATTGATGCCTTCTTGGACGATGTCGTCCGGTATCGATGTTGGCGATCGAGCCAAGATTCTTCGAGCTTGACGATCTCTGATGGTTTTCTTGGAGCGGAAAGAGGTGCAAGCCGGACAGTCTTGGCCTCGTGCTCAGGTGAAAGGCAGAGTTTATACACCTCATGAAGATCGGCGTGTGGAAACTTGGATCCACATTAAGGACACTTCTAGCAGTGAGTCCTTTCCATGAGCCAAAAAGGCCTGTGGCGCAGATAGGCCCAAAGGCATGCTTCCACGACCGGAACTGAACTGGAACGCGTCGAACACATCCGAGCCCAATGGCGGAAAAAATAATCTGAAGATGGAGTTGATGCCCATGCGCACTATTGTCCAAAGGAGGAGTCACCTATCTGGTGACTTCAAAGAGTTGTTCCAAGACCATAACAAACTGCAGACATCAAAACAAGGCAAAACGGTATGCGTACATGATCTTGCAGTTGGGGAGGTTGGTGGATTCTAAAAATCTGCAGCAAAATGAGGCTCTATTGCTGCAAGAGATCATGAAGAGAAGTAGGCCACGAAATGTGGTCTCAAATGTGATAGAAGTTTCATCCTTTCATTCATGTCTTAAAGACCGGTTGTCTGTGGTCCATGCAAAGGTCCATGGAGGCTTATAAACTTACTGGATGTGTGATTCATCTGTTGCGATAAACTATCTTGCCATGGGATTCTTTAAAACATGGGTCGGCGGTTCTGCAATCCCAATTAAGATGCGACTGCAGAGCAGTCGTAAACTACAATTTTTCAATGGAAGCTTGTGTGACAGGCTGAAAACGCCTGCAGCATGAGCTCTTATTGAAAAATGGAGGTTTGTAAACATCCCTGCAACGTGTGCTGCCACACGGTGCAAGGATGTTGAGGGGGTGCCATAGTGCCCCTCAGGGCACTATGCGGAGGGCTAGGGGGGAAGGAGCCCTACTAGGGGCCCCGACAGCCTTTCCATGTCGGAAAGGCCGACATGGAATGGCTGTCGGAAACCGACATCATAATCTCAATGGCGAAAACGGTGTCTTTAAGGGATTATGCTGCCTTTCCGACTGACCGACGGGCTCACTTCGGAACCACGTCTGAATCGAGCGCAGGTTTAAACTCCGACTGCTATCATCCTATTACGGAGGTCGGACTTGAAACCTACCATGTCGGGTGGAAAGCCTCTGACTGCTGGTTGGAGGCTTTCCGTCCAACATTGTAATTGGGCCCAAAGTGTGCAGTATGCTGTAGCCCGCCTGGCTTCAGGTCTTGGGAGGCAGGAGCATATAGTCTGAGAGCCTTAGGGCTGTGCTGCTTTCCCACTAGATTGACTATTCCTGGAACCGTCTCTCTGCTTCACCTGAGACTGCATCTCAAGGTTACATCTCAAGGTTACTCACCTACAGGCAGGTCCACTTGAATTATGTGACAGGGGAAGACCAAATTATGCGGCAAGGTTGACTAAATAATGCAGCAAGAAAATGCAGATTATGTGGCATAATGCAGCACATTTTGTGTCAGTGCCATTGCAATATTTTGTCTTTCTATTTATTTTTTTTACAAATGTTAACACTGTCGGGGAAAAGTTTACATCTCACTCACGTAAAGCAACAGGCAAATGAATGGTGAATCAACTTTTGAATGGGGCCTCCCAACGCGCGCAACACGTCACTACATTTTGAACCATTTGAGCTAGAAACATGCAAGTGATGATAGATTATGTGGCACGACCAAATATTTTGAGGCCGCATAATTCCAGTAGCCCTGCCTGCAGGTATAGTAAGAAGAGAGAAAAGGTTGCCTCACAGTATAAGCTCTCCGTCGTCTCAGGTCGAGTACATTTCTTATTTTAAAAGTTTTAAGGTCGAGTCTTGGCAATGCATGCGCTGTTCTGCGAGGCATGCGTATTGAGATAGGGACTTGAAGCTCCGTCCACTCTCCACCCACATTTTTCATTGGCTTGTGTCATTGTCCACTATAAACTGTGGCTGTTCATTGGTCATAAGGCTTAGTAGTCCCTCCTTAGTACCTCCATGTCTCATTTTGTAACCTCCCATGGCGACACACCTTGTGACGTGTGCTGTTGCTCGGTAGGCTTTAATTACAGCCTCTAAACACTATTTTCACAAATTGCTTTGTCCTGCCTGCTGTTGTAGGCAGGACACGCTGTCTCCTAACGCTTTTTTTTATAGCACATCTTTGCAATGCAATAGGTCTTGTATTTGCGAGAGTTTAAGCTGTTGTCATTGTAAATGACAATGCCTTTTATTTATCTGTTTTAAAGACAACACATAAGTAAAACGCATCTTCATTTACAATGCCAATAGCTCAAACTCTCATAATTGCAAGAACTATTGCATTGCAAATGCTTGTTTCCCCAGCCATTGGAATGGACATGGAGGTGTCTTATTCCACTTATTGCTGAGGCCCACGCACGCTATCTGCGGCCATTATGGATTTCTACGCGCCAAGTTATCAATCTAGGTTTCTGTTGTACAGATTTGGCAATCTCCCCAGGGCTTGCAGCCTTGTCTGCCCTTTACCTGGCCCAGTCTCCTGCCACTTTTAATATTTATACTCCGTTCTGGAGAGCTGAATGGCGGGAGGAAACACCTCATTGGTGTGCAGAGTCAGGCCCTGTCTGTCTCCTTCCCTCTCGTGAGATTCCAGAACGTGAGAGCGGAGGAAGAGGAGGGGTGAGGCCACCCAGGATGACACCCACTGTTCTGCACATGGAATAATACGGCAGGGAAAAACCAATTTATGCTGCAGGGTTCACAAATTATTTTTTAAGAAAAGGCAAATTATGTGGCATAATGCTGCACATTTTTTTATAGTATTACTTCATTCTTTTGGAATTTGTACACGTGGTAATACTGTCTGGGCAATACAGAAATAAGCAACAGAAGGCTGCCCAGTCCTTTGCGAGGGGCCTTACACTGCATGCTACATTTTTAGAAACGTTTGGTTCGTCTGAGCTACAATTTTTTTGTTAAAATCTGCAAATTATGCAGCAGATGGTGGATTATGTGGCAAATGCTGCAAATACATGATCATGCGGAAATAGCCTCGACTGTAGAATCACATAATTCCAGTGACCCCGATTATTGGCTTTTTCTGTTCTATGCTCCTGGGCTATTTGGTATTGCAGCTGCGAGCGGATAAATAGTGCACCCTATGAGTTATTATCTGCTCAGCAAGGTAAAAAGTGATGGTTGAAAATGCTTGAATTATAATTACAGGCAATTTTTCTGGGTTGATTCCATTCCACAGTTTTTTGTTCACTCTGCCATTACCTCTTAGGAAAACCATGTGCAACTCAGTCTTGGCCCTGCCTCTGAAATGACCAATCTTTCAAAAGTAGAGTCTAGTAAATTGATGTGTGTGCTCTGTTCAATGCCAGTAATATGACTTTGCTGCTAGCAAGGTCCTACATCCCTCAATTCTCGACCAGGAAAGGTAAATAATATAGCTGTAAATATGTGGTTACCAGGGATTAGTGAGGAAGCTTACCCCCCCCTGTAGTGCGTGCCCCATGGGGGCGGTGGTCACCTTTGGGGGGAGTGGTCATGTAGAGGGATTGGACCAGGGGAGGGTGGGGTTATGGAGTAGGGCATCTAGGAAAGGTGGCACACTGATTCGGAGTGGGCTGCCTGGAGGATAGAGGAAGATGAGTTGCTGAAACTACTTGGGACTTTGTGGATGATGGATTGCCAGCTTTAAACTATTCTGTGATTTGAGGGGTCTTGCCATTAATGTAGGCAAAACTAAGTTTCTGGTTTTAAACCCCCCTAGGAAAACTGTCACTCCACCCACCTTGGACTCAGCCCCTCTCGAAAGGGTAAAAGAGTTCGATTATTTGGGTATCCGCCTCTCCGATTCTATGAATTGGAAGGCCCACCATCAAAAGATTTCCCTGTCACATAAGAGGTTAACAGGAGCCCTATTGAAGGAACAACGTGCTTCGTCCCTCAAACCAATTGGTGCTGTTCTTGACATCTATAGGGCAAGGGTGGTGAGCGCAGCTCTGTATGGGTCTGAATTGTGGGGCGTGCAGAACGCAGACTTCTTGGGGAGCCTAGAAAACAAATTTCACAAAGACCTCATGAGACTACCGCATGGCACCCCTTCCCTTCCACTTTTATTAGATGCGGGCACCCGCCCAATAAAAGATCAGGCGAGGTTACGTCCCCTTCTATTGTGGGCACGAATATGGAGGGTACCAGAATTATCCAGTTATGCTGAAGGCTTGAGGGAACTCCTCATTACATCTGGCTGGCCCAAGGTCCGCTGGCTTAGAGAAGTTAAGCGGCTTCTCTATGACCTAGGACTTGAAGACGCCTGGGCTAATAGATCTGCCCCTCCAAAAGAGATACTTAAGAAGCTATACTGGTCCTGGGTGGCAAATGAGTGAAACATTAACTCCAAACTATGTAGATCTACTGCAGAATTTTTGATGGTTAAGGAGCTCCCACTTAGAGAACCCTATCTAGATATGATCCACAAATCTTGGGACAGGGCATTATACTTTAAATTTAGGGTGGGTGTCTTGCCACTAGGACAGTTAACATCAACTTGGAAAACATTGTTACAATCTAGTCCATATTGCCCTTTTTGTGATAATAGACAAGAGACAGTCCCCCACCTAATGTTCGAATGCCCAGCCTATGCAGCCCTGCGCTGCGTGTGGCTAAAACCGTTATGTAGGAACCTTGGCACTAGATCTTACTTGGAAGCGTTACGAATACTAAGATCTGATGCCCGCCCCCTGTTTGCGTGTTGTTTGGCGAAATTTCTGGGTTGGGCCTGGCGGATTAGATCCGCCAGACAATTGAGTCTCCAATAATATGTACTGTATTGCACTATTGTTCTCCTTTTTGCTGCTATCAAAATTTCTCCACTAATGAGTGTTTCCCCCAATCGCGTTTTGAGGGCTTTGCCTTTTTAACATTTTTTAATGTAGGATATAATACCAAAATGTACTGCTGTTTTATTTACTTACACTGTAATGCCAGTACTGTGTTTTTATATTTCTTGTACTGTAATGCTTTTATGATATGACTAAAATATCGAAATAAAGCTTTTCTACTACTACAAGTTATTTATTTTTGGGCTTTGGCTTTGGGCAACTCTACTTTTGGTTACTTTAGAGCGAAAGAAGCCTTGTCAAGAAAGTCTACTTTGGGGTACAGGTGGGGCGTTAAAGTCACAACCACTTTCCATTGTAGAGATCAGCTGTAGGCAAGTTAAAAAAGTTCAGTTGTAATTATTTTCTGACCCCCACATCGTAGTTTGCAGGTTTGAATTAAGGGCATTCTAGTAACTAGAGTCTAGAGCATGGTTACTCGCAAACATTTCTCTGGTAGCCGCAAAGTACTGTCTGTGGTATGCCCGAGGACCGCACCAATGGTAACAATGCGAGGGTCGAGTGATGAAATGTGAGCGTAAGGAAACACGAAACAGACATGGTGTGGACAAACAACCAAGCCTTCACTTGACTTCTGCATGCCATTAACGCTCTATTCTCATGCACCAAGAATTAAAGTCAAAGCATTAACTTCAAATGTAAAACGTGAGATATAAAGAGATACTCATCAGGTGGCTGAATTGTAAAATGTGAAACCAGAAAACCTGGTATCAGTCCTTTCATCCCCATTTGACCAAATTGTGTAATCCTGGGCAATTGTTTTATTTCACTTTGGCTCCTATTTCTTCAGTTCCACATATGAGAGCCCCTTAAAGTATATATACACAAAAGTTTAGGATGTGTGCTTGTAGGAAGGTGGATAACTGACTATGGTGACCCCAGATTTTTTGCCTAGTGTTTAGCTGGTTTTCGACTTAGTTGGCCTGGGATCCTGCTAATCAGGGTCCCAGGCTATCTGCTCTCTCTGGAAAATGGACTCCATGTACCCTAGGTACATCCCCAATGGGATATTGGGTCACTTTATCAGCCCCTGTACAGTGTACTATAGGTACCCAGGGAATAGGCGCATCCAAGGCCTACCAGGGGCTGCAGCATATCTTTTGCCACCCCTGGCTGGCCATCCAAAATGACACAACTGGCTGATCACTCAGCTGGGGCAAGGTGGTGTAATCACCCCTTGCTAGATATAGTATATCTATATCTAAACCTATATCTGGACACATATACACCTATAAGTCACTCCTATGGCAGGCCTTAACAATCCTGGAGGCAGAGTGCTTGGTTTTATGTGAGATGGTGCTCTAGCATAAGCTGAGCCTGTCTGCAGCTTTCGGGACCAACTCCCTTAGCTGTTCTGTGATATTGCCAAACCATATACTCTTAAGTGCATTATAATCCTCGCGGTTACTTGCTAACTTTGGTTTGGCTTTATCAAAACATGTTGCGTAAGGTGTTATACGCTTTGGAATAATATTCCCTCGCCAGTTCTGGCGACGGGGGTAGCATTCCACCCTTCTAGAGGGAGAAGACATGTTACTTTGCTTAAACGCGGTTAAATCTAACCAGAGCCCCAGCATCACAAAATGGATGCTGCTGCCACAGACACAAGTCTGGCCTCCTGCTGCTGACCGAAACTCCGGCAGGGGAGGCCTGGACAAATGGTATCCTGTCACAGGGAGGTGTTACACCACCCCAGACAGGAGATAGTGGATTGTAGCAGGGAGGGTTGAATGACACTAGAAACTGCCTGGGGCAGACAAGGTGACCCATGCATAGTCCAGTTCAAACCGATGCTGGGGTACTCCAGCCCCAGCTCTGGCGCGAAACTGGACAAAGGGAAATGGGTGTAACCACCCTCTTCCTGGGTCCCACCCATAGGAGGGACCTAGCAGGTGATCCAGCCCCTTGATTTGGAATAAAGGTAGGAGCTGTGCCAATGCAATTTAGATCATCCTGCCTTACTCAACGTAGAAGACTGAAGAATCTCCCTTGTGGTCAAGGAGTGGCCACCCTGTGCAAGCATTCTGCCCAGGATTGAATCCGGCTGATTACAGATGGTGTGACTGATCTACACCGTTTTCCATTGATCCACGTCGTTACCAGGCACGACCCGGACCTCCAGTTCCCTCCCGGAGGAGAACACAAAAATCAAGATAGCGGCGCAAGTCTCCAACCTAACTGGGACAGCAACAATGCCAAAACTAATGTGCTCACAACCCTCATAGTCCTGATGAAGACACCAGACTGAGGAATAACTTGCCCTTACTACGGGGGTCGAAACGTCGACAGTTTTTTCTTCAACATACACGCTCAAATTATAATTAGCCATAGATGGCTCTCGTGTAATGTTTTATAGGGAACCTTGTGATCTATTTGAGACTGGAAATGCTCTTAGATTGATTTAGAATTGTTCACAGGACACAATTCCTTTTCTTTGTCCCTCCATCTATTCCAACCACACCCTACCCTATCTGTTTGAACCCTTTTCTTTTGCACCTACGGAGAACTATAATATGTGATTACTATATGAACTATGTTAGAAAATTACACTGTATGTGATGAAATGAGAGATATATCATATGTGAATGAAATTAACATTATTGCATACAGCTGAATTAAAATTCAGTTTTCTAATTTCCTTTATTTTGTGTACCACTTTAAGCATTCATTGCAAAGTTTGTTTTATGAAATGTTGCATAGCCGACCACTTTTCCGCAATTACACTATGACCCAGGTCGGTTAGTATCAAGGGTTTACCCCATTATTACTTACCACCCTGTGCAAGCAGGCACCATCAGCGCGACAAGACTTTCTTTGTCTTTGCTCCCGCCGGAGCTCAAACGACAGACACCGACAAGACCCAGACTCCCAGACATCCAACAGCCCAATCCACAGTCCTGGCAAAGCTGAGACCCATGGAGGCAACGTGAGACGTGGGACCGGCCATCTTGAAAAGTCGTCGAAGTGCTTCCTGTGCAGCTCCCGAGGCTCCCTCGACGCTGTGCTTTGGGGTTTGAAAAGCCCCAGCCCCGAGCAGCCTGTGCTCCAAAGATTACCTCTCCACACTCTCCGAGTGCTGCGTGGGGCCCTTTTGCACTTTTCCTGCTCGCCGCGTTGTCCGGTCGCTTGCCCGTTGGCTAGTGGCCTCTGTGACAACGAAACATCGAAACTACACTGCTGGTCTGGTTGTTCCAGACTGGCCCCAGCTCCCCTGAAAAGGAGCCATCGATCTGACCTTCCCGGTCCGATCAAGGAGACATCTTCGAATCCTGCGTGGGTTGCCTTTGCCAAGGCTTGGTGACTCCGAATCGAGTACCGACACCGCCGACAGCAAGAGCCTTTGTGGGACAGCTCGTGTTCACCAGCTGGTCATCCTCGATCCTTCCTGGTCCACGTGGCAGTGGAGACAAGCACCTCGACATCACCTGATTGCAACCCGACATCGCCTGGTTCCTTCCTGTTTCCTCGCTGGTCACTGGCTAGTGACCTGAACTCTGACTCTCTGCTTTCAGGTACTCTACATCTTCGATCCACCCTTGGATCCAACCGGACTCTTCTCTCCTGGCCGCCTGCAGCATCTTTTCCTCCAGGCTCCACAGAACTTCACGACGAAACCTGACCCGCTTCCTGTCAGTGAGGTAAAGATCTAACTTCGGTGGTCCTATAGTGGATTACACCTCTAGTGTCCTAGTTTTAAGTGGCTAATTTCTAGTCCAGTCGGAAGTCTCCGAAACCTATAACTTTCAGATTTTTACGCACCATTGACTTGTATGGTAAACGCGGGAGCCTATAGACTCTGCACCCGTATCCTGTGGGCCTCTCCCGACCTAACCTTCGTTAGTCCAGTGTAGGCCCAGCGATTCCCTAGGCCTGTTCATTGTTCGTGACGTGGTACTTATACCACTTTCTTAATATATGGTTTAAGTGGCCACCTGGCCTATCCATAATTGTGCAGCTTATTGTATGTTATACTGTGTTCTTTGTTTAACGCTTGTGCTCCTGTGCTCATAAAGAGTTAAGGGGATTATTCTAGAAATAAATACATATATTTTATAATATATAACTTGTGTGGTGTCCTTTCATTTGGTATTAAAAGGGATTGCATATGGTAAAATAGCTGGCTTCACATGCCCTCTTGAGTTTAGCCTAAGACTGCTTTGTCCACGCTACCATTAGGATAGCTGGTCTATAAGGTTGACTTACAACCAATCACCATAAGGGTCGTTTGGACTGGTGCAAGGCGCTCACTAGAATAGTGAACACCATATACAAGGCCAACTTCTCACAGTGCTGTACAGAACATTCTCTTGTGTTTTTTTTATTTTTAAATAAACTATAATGTTGTTTCAATTATAAAACAATTGCAGCTAGACACAAGGTGCACCTGACAAATGACTTGTCTCTTGGTTCACTAATAGCATTGTTTTCAGAAGGAGGTCGGCATCAATATTTCCAAGATAATGTTTGAAAACTATCACTGCTAATAAATGCCTCCCAATGAAGTGATATAATTTGATCTACTAAGAGAAAACGCTCATTCATGTTAAATATACTTGTTTTTGTAGTTTAGAGAGAGCATATCACGTTTTTTACATGTTTAGTGCAAGGTGTCTTTAAAACTAAAGTTGTCTATGACACCACCTTTTCTTCTTTATCATTTCTTTAGTTAAGGTGATAATAAAGTATGCCTGTTTGTTTCACAGTTTTCGGCGTGCTCCTGCTCTGTTCAAGCTAACAGCGGCCCAGTGCTGCTGTTCACCAGGGGGCTGCAATTGAAGGTCAGGAGGGCCGCATTCGACCCCCAGGCCCTACTTTGAGTATCCCTGGTCGAGCTTTATTACATAATGTAGTGTGAGTCATTGAGCAAAGTTTCTTGCTTTTTTAAAAATATTTGTTATTGGCAATACATCTAGTTACTTCATTTATCAGATACATATTCTATCCAACTCTTCGGTACATGCATTTCATATGTGGACTTAGTTCAGGTTGCATATCAGAAAGTTATTAAACCGTCATAAGTAGAATATAGGTCGTGTCAGGGGATTTGTATTTTACCTACTCGGCTGGTGTCATGTGCAAGGTTACTCTGTAGCAAAAATCAGATCCATGTATAACTACATTTACCTGGATGTGGCCATTTTTATGGCAGAAAACATGAGCAGTGTATGAAGATAGGTTAGAACACAAATTGTCACTTATACCATGCAGCTTAAACTAAGGGTGGCTTACATATAAAAGTGGAAGTGTGGAATGAGGTCTAGTCCCTGATTGGTGTAGGAAATGGGGAAAGGTGGCCACAGCAATACCTAGGGGAATTGCACAAGGAGGTGGGAATACAGCTAT
The DNA here is from genome assembly GCF_964263255.1 of Lissotriton vulgaris. Classification (NCBI taxonomy): domain Eukaryota; kingdom Metazoa; phylum Chordata; class Amphibia; order Caudata; family Salamandridae; genus Lissotriton; species Lissotriton vulgaris. Next base: position 512,433,288 of record NC_141700.1, read on the forward strand.
CCTAAAAATGCAGGTTGTGCGCATATGTGCAATGAAAGGGTCATTTGAGCGATATGGTAGTAGCAATGGCACTGTACACCAAGTGTTTGCATCCAATAACTGGGCCCCTATTTCAGTCATCCTTATTTAACAAAAAGGTTCTACATAACTCATCCAATTTGCTAGTGATCTGGTACTTTTGCGTTCCGCGTGCTTCCTCCCTGCGTAGTGCCATGCTCTAGCTAGCTATGACTCTCTCCACTGCCGCCTCTTATTGTTTACTATTGGGACCAGTGATAGATTTCACTGTGATTTCATGTTTTGCCAGGTCAACAGCTAATTTGTAAATCTAGTCCCATGCCCCACCTGGTTTAGAGCAGAGACCAGTCCCACAGAACAGGCCTCAGGAGTTGCATAACAGTCCAATCCTATATTAAACAGTTAGCCACAGCACCAGAACTCTGGCCAAGCTTCCGGGAGGAGCCCATCCCTTCCCAGGCGTTAACTAGGTTGCTTGATATGACAGGGGGTCGGAAACTCATTACCCATCTGTACAGAGCTATGTGGGAAGATGCTCCAACGATTACTCCAAAGGCGCACTCCAGATAGGAGAAAGCTCTTGGAGAGGACATTTCCCTGCGAGACTGGCAGAAAGTCCACGAGGAGACACGTACAGTAAATTCAAATGCCCCATTTAAATTAATTCAATTGAATTTTGTCCACCAACTGTACCTCACCCCTAAGACTCTACACAATATCTATCCTACCAGATCAGATGAATTCACATGCTGCCGGGCTCCCGAGGCAGACTTCTTGCATATCGTCTGGGGTTGTGCATGAATAAAGACATACTGGAAAGAGATTGTTGTACACTTAAACAAGCAACAGAATGGAAATTTGAGGGTACTCCCAGTGAGATAATACTGGGCCTTCTTCTGGCCCCAGTCAATAAGAAACTTAGTTGTAAATTCCTAAATCTAGGACTGGTATTGGCCAAGCACATTATTGCCATAAGATGACTTAACGCAAAGCTGCCAAGTCACGAAGAATGGTTGCGGGATATGATGGAATGGGTCACTGCCGAAGAAGTTAGATTGAAAAATGTTAATGAGATGAAAACTAGAAGATGACCTGAGAGCATGGAGACAGATGATATTAGAGTTAAACAACCAGGGCATGAGGGTACACCTATTTAAACAAAGTTGATGTATATTTCTTCATGCCAGATGCTTGGAGAATGATCTGTGGAGGGTTGCGGGTGAAGCAGGAGAATCGCTTACTGCTGTTCTGCAATGTATGGGGAATCCATTATGCTGTATATGTATCCATGCCATAGATCTGTATCAAAATGCTTCTATTATTTCTCAACCATCGAACTTTCCACCTGGGAGGGAGGAGGGAGGACAAAAAAGGGGAATGTTCTTTTAAAATGTAACCACAGTATCAAAATAATGTTGTACAATACATGCAAAAATAGATCTCTAATGTTGCCAAATCAATAAAAAAATGGTTAAAAAAAAAGACAGTCCCTTCCTGACAGCTCATCATCCGGGCATGCTGCACCACATAAACAAGTCTCGCCTTTGGTTAGGTTTAAGCCATTTGCTTTGCTAATGGTATTGTATAGCAAAGCAAATGGCTGTAACTTAATAAAAGGCGAGACCTATTGCATTTTTAATGCTTGTTCCCCCTGAGATCAGCAAGGCTAAGTTGGAGGGCCATGGTGGCTGGAGGCTGGGAAGCTCCTCCGAGTTATGGGAGAGAGACGAGGAGAGAGGGAGGCGGAGGGAGGCAGAGAGGGGGGGGTGGGCAGCGGATCCTGAGATCGGCAAGGCAGCCCAAGGTGCGGGGCTGTGTAGAACTTGATGGTCACCCGGTGAGCCCACCCTATGGCGGAGCAAAGGTGCACAATTGTGATGGACAATGTATAGTGCTTATGCAACTAATTTATGCAGTTTCATTTTCCTGTACGAGGCACCTTTAGCTGCACAGGTTGACAGCATCTGGCATGCCACTGCTCTAAATTCATTAGGAAATCCTCGACCCCCGCATATACACACAAGTTGCCCATTTGTCCCCACCACAATGCATACAATTGCTAGACCCGGAAAAGTGACAAATTGCCAGGGTTCGTAAAACAACCTTTACCAACGGGGTATGTAGAGACGTGGTTTTGCATATAAAAGTGATACTTATAAAGCAGGGTCGGATTGGGATCACAATTTGGCCCGGGCACTGACGAAAAAAGTGGCCCACATTCAAGGGGCGTGGCCCACAATTAAGGGGCGTGGCCCACATTCAAGGGGCGTGCCCTTTCATGAAACACCATTTGGTTACACACGTCAATGTCCTTGAATATTAGATGTAAATACATTAGGAATTTGGACAAGTATGGTAGTGCACTGTCCAGTGACCAGCTGAAAGAGGGCATCAAAGATCAGAAATTGGATTATAAATTCAAATCTGTTCCGAACAGTGGCCCAAAAATATGTTTGGCCCAGGGCCCCCAAAATCCTTGAGATGTTTGGCACAGAAATGAATTAAAGTGAGAGGATACTGTTCTTGCACAGGAGACACGGGGGAAAGGTGACAATGGCGCCATGCTGAGCAACTAAAAAAACAGCAAGGCCCCTTTCTGTCACAAAATTATTGGAGCCCTTCAGGGAAGGAGCACTTAATAAGCAGCGAAGCCCCTGCTATTACTAACCTACTCAGCCCTCCTCAGACCTTCAGCTCAGGAGCACATGAACAGCAGTGAGGCCCCTGCAATTAGTAAATTAATCAGCCCTCCCCAGCCCTCCAGGCCTCAGGGCAATGTCCTGGCAGGGGAGCACAAAACACAGCTGCTGGGGCATCCATGGTAGCCAGGGGGAGGCTGAGGTGAAGATGGTGCAAGCTGCAAAGATCACCTGGCCCCCACAGCGAGACCCATTCTTCCTCGCCCACTGTTCCCTCATCCATTTTTCTCTGGACCCCGACCCACCATCTTGTCCATTCCCTTGTCTTGTACCCTTCTCCCTCGTTTCCCCCTTGACGATCCTCAAATGTTTCTTCCCTTTTCTGTTTTGCCTTTTCTCCATACCCTTGTATCCCTCCCACCCTCCCTTGGTGCTGTGACTGCATCCCCCTCCAACCCCACTTAATGGAACTCTGCATGAGAAAATCTACTATGTGTGTATATATATATGTATATAGAGAACTCTAATCACTAGTATATGAAGTAGACCTTTGTACTATCTACCATTCCTATGTGACTTTTAGAGCATATCCATTCGTATCCCTTCCTTAGGTATTTGGAGATAACTCTAATCACTAGTATATGCAGTAGACCTTTGTACTCTCTACCATTCCTATGTGACTTTTAGAGTATATCCATTTGTTTCTCTTCCTTTAGTGACTTTACTACTTGTACATTTGCAATTTTTCATTCTGTTTGTATCTATTCCTTGTGTGACTTTACATCTTGTACATTTGCAATTTTTTCTGCTTGTATCTTTTATGTAACGCATGTAATCCTAAGTCCTTATGTTTCGCAACTGATTCTTATGTAAAGCGCTCTGACACCTTCTGGTAAAGTTCGCGCTATATAAAATCGCATTAAATTTAAAAAAAAAAAAAAACTAACACTGTTTATGTGCTGCGTGGGCCCCAGGGGGGCCGAGGTGAAAATGGCTCAAAGGCCTGAGCAACACCTGGCCCCCAGGGAGGTGGATTTTTGCAAACAATCACCCCCTCCCCAGCCACCCTCAGCCTGATTGCTTTGCCACATGAGAAAGTATCTATGTCTGTTGGCAGGCATATATATGGCGAATAAAAACTGCATGATGCAGGGCGGACCGCCCTGCCACTGAGGTACCACCATGCAAGCAATCCGACCACCCTACAACGTGGCAGTGGCCCTAAATACACTTTTCTCAGCCATCGTTAAACCACATGGTTCATCTTTAGCATTTGCCTGCCCATGCTGTGCATACAATGGACTTACTTTGTTTTCCGGTTCATTTCGGCGAACACCAATTCCACCAATAGCCATACACTATTTCAGCCGCCGAGCGTTCTAAGAGGGACACAGGCCTGCCCACCCAATCTAAGGCAGCGGCGCTCACTACCCCGCCTATCGGCCTCGGTCAAATCAGTGACTACTTCTGCCCTGCACCCGAAATCATGAGAATTGCCTAGGGATACTGGGTGTTGGGGCCCGGGGCCTCCCACACGCCATGTGCCCCATATAGGCATACCCCCCAAATGTCAGCCAATGCCACGTAATCCGATTTGGGGGGGTGAAATCTTGTATACTTAAACACATTTTACACACAATTTAAACAACTTAAACACAAATTTTGCTGCGCAAAATGCCCGAACACTGGGCACGCCCCAGTCGACCTGGACTCCCTGTAAAATCACTGACACAGCTCCCTAACAAACGGCGCGACGAGGCACAGCGAGGGGGGCACCCATGGCTGCAGACGGCATGCAAAGCAAAAAAGAGGTGGAGGAAGGCAGAGAGGGGGGAGTGGGCAGCAGATCCTGAGATCGGCAAGGCTAGGTTGGAGGGCCATGGTGGCTGGCGGGCTGGGAAGCTCCTCCGGGTTATGGGAGAGAGGCGAGGAGGAAGGAAGGCGGAAGGAGGCAGAGAGGGGGGAGTGGTCAGCGGATCCTGAGATCGGCAAAGGCTAGGTTGGAGGGCCATGGCGGCTGGTGGGCTGGGAAGCTCCTCTGAGTAATGGGAGAGGCGAGGAGGGAGGGAGGCGGAGGGAGACAGAGAGGGGGGAGTTTGCAGCAGATTCTGCGATCGTCAAAGCTAGGTTGGGGGGTCATGGCGGGTGGCGGGCTGGGAAGCTCCTCCGAGTTATGGGAGAGAGGCGAGGAGAAAGGTGAGGAGGGAGGGAGGCGGGGCTGCACTGGAAGGCAGGTACAGAGGGTAGAGGGAGGAAGAGGCATGGAGTGAGTTAGAGAGGTGGAGAGAGAAGAAACTGGAGATAACATAAACTGGTGAAAGGAGGAACGCGCAGCAGCCGATTTCTTGTCTTTTCGGGGCCATGTGTTTGAAACACAAGTACCATAAAGATAAGAAAGCTTTTGCGACGAACGTAAATCAGACGAGCCCGTCCAAGTGGGCCGTCTGAAAAAGAGAAAAGTCTACGTCACGAAAAGCTCTTTCCCAATGGCTGGCCACCGTTTAAAATAAAATGTGACGCCAGCCAATGGGAAAGAGGGGCGGGCTTGAAACCCTTTAATGAAAGTCCTCCAAAACATAAAATCTCGCCGAGGTAGCTGCGCATGTGTGCAGCAACGCTAGCCAAGGCGTAAAAACACTTACTGTCGTGACAACAGAATATAGCCAGTCCTTCTGTGACTCTCTAGCAATTGCTTTTCGTCTAAAGTTGAGGAGGTCTATAACAATTTTTCTAATTGTAATTCTTCTTTCTCAGGAGTTACACCTCTCTCCTCATAGGAGGTATCAGCGCCTTTATTATCTCATTGTAGTCCCCCACCAGCTGAAAAAATCACAACGAGGATTAAGTCTTATAAGGGAGGCTCGCCAACAGACCCATGTCCTCCAAGAGTGGCATCTCTGGTGGCTGAGACCTTAGGGCCAAAACTGGCAGACATTTTTAACAGGATGTGTCAATCAGGAATGTTTCCATTAGTAGGGAAGACAGTGTCAAACAGACCTCTGCTAAGCAAATCTACACTCGACTTATAGGACATCGGTAGTTATTGGCCCATTTCTTGCCTTTCTTTACCTACAAAAATCATTTAAATAGTCATGAATGAGCAGCTAGTGGATTATGTACAGACAAACAATCTGCAGGGCGATATCCAATTTGGGTTTTGGGCAGTACACAGCACAGAGATGGCCCTTATCAAGACAACGCAGGAGATCCAGATGTCCCTTGATTAGGGAGGTAGAGCGGCCCTAATCCCGCTTGATCTGTCAGCAGCATTCGACACAGTCAGTCATGGGCTGCTGATGAATCGGTTGGGTAGGATCGGGGTGAAAAGGTCTGCATGCAATTTGCTCAACTCCTTTCTTACAGGATAAGAGCAATCGGTTGTATTAGGATAATTTTCTTCAGCTCCTTTTTCTCTTCCATGCAGGGTTTCCCGCTTAGTCCAACACTTTTCAACATCTATGTTAGGCCCTTAGCTGACCTAATCCATTTCTTTGGCTTCACATAAACATCTTACGCTGATGACACACAAACTGTTGTGTTGTTTACTCTGAATGACCAAGCAGTTGCTGGTAACTTTTGCATCTGCGTGAGAGAAGTGAGCGGCTGGATGGCTGCGAAATGTCACCAGCTAAACTCTAGCAAGATTGAGGTAATGTTGTTTGGGGCTCAGCCATCATTTTGGACTCCACTGTGGTGGCCTTCGGAAGTGGGAACACCTCCTTCTCTGGTCAAGTCAGCTAGGAATCTGGGTGTTGTTCTCAATTACATATTGTCTTATATATATCCCTATGTTACCTTACCGGCTTTTCCATTCTAAAAATGGCTAAGAAAGTGTTGCCTTTTATCCCGGTTGATTTACAGAAGACTGTGATTGCAACGTTGATGCTATCGCGGATTGACTACTGCAATGGTTTGTATATTCATGCACACCAACATATTTTGTACAAATAACAGATCTTCCAGAATGCAGCAGCTTGGGTGCTCCTTACTCCTTAAGATCCCTCAGCAGCAGTCAGCCTCCCAAGCACTTCTGAAACTACACTGACTTCCAATTAGGAAGATAATTATTTTCAAAGCTCTTTGTTTAGTGCATAAAGCACTACATCATCAGGGGCCCCTCTTTCTACGGAAGAGTATCCTGGTACACACCAAGCAGGCTCTTACGTTTGGCCTCGGCCAACCTGGTGATCATTTCTAGATTTAAACGGGTGAATTGGGGAGGAAGAAGCTTTGTGTTGGGAGCCTCACAGACCTGAAATGGCCTACCCCCTATCTTAGAGCCCTACCTAACCCTTTGACGTTTAGAAAACTCCTGAAGTCATGGCTTTTTTCCATTTAATTTGGCTGGGTTATTAGTGAGCAGCATTCAGTTAGTGCTGAGACAACTTTTTGTTGGTATTTGCGCCGCTATATAAGCGACATAACATTAAAATGAACACCTTCTAACTATATAATGGGTCATATGGGCTCTGTGTGTTTGATAATTCTGAATGAGTTGCAGTCTAGCATTACGGGACACCCTCCTAGGATATTCAAGGAATCTTCCCTATTCCTTATCTGCGAGGGGCGTCGTATGTCAGCCTTCCAACAGAGTTTAAGTTTGGTTTAGGGAGAAGCATACAAAGTCTGTAAAGAGCCATATAACCAAGTGAAAAATCTTTCGTCCCATGCCATGTTAAAAAGAGTCTGCATATAACTTAGTGTTTCCGGTACAGAGTCATTAATGCTGAATCTGAGTCATGAACCTACATGATTCCACTGGCCGACATTGCGCATTCTCATGGACTCAGCATTATTAACTCATCCTCATTCTCACTGAAGACACCACCGCTATCAGAATCAACTTAGAGAATGCCATGACTAACGTTGTTGACTAGATAAGATCCAACTGCCTAAAGCTGAAGAAGGACAAGATGGAAGGGCTCATCTTCGGGAAAAACACTTCCCCAGGGGACGACACATGGTGGCCCACTGCACTCGGACCCTCACCCACCCCCACTCACCACGGCCACAACCTCAGCATCATCCTGGACAGCAATCTCTCCATGAAGCTTCAGGTCAACGCAGTGGCCTCCTACTGCTTCTAAACACTCTGCATTCTTCACAAGATCTTCAGGTGGATCCCCGCCAGTACCAGGAAAACAGTGACTCAAGCCCTCATCACTAGCCGACTGGAAAACGGGAATGCACTCTACACCAGAACTACCACCCAACTCCTCAAACTCCTACAGATCAAACAGAATGCCTCAGCCAGACTCATACTAGACCTCCCTAAATGGATCAGCATCACTCCTCACCTCAAAAGCCTCCAATGGCTCCCTCTCCAGAAGGGATGCCAGTTCAAGCTGCTGACTCGCGCCTACAAGGCCCTCCACAACACCGGACCCTCCTACATCAACCGCCGCCTGACCTTCCACCAGCCAACCAGACTACTCCGATCTGCTTCCCTTGCACTTGCATACATCCCTGCATCCGGCGGAGCAGCAGTGGAGGTTGTTCTTTCTCCTACCTCACCACCAAGTCCTGGAACAACCTCCCACTCCGAACCTCCAATACACTCACCGACTTCTGGAAGAGAGTCATGACCTGGTTCTTTGACTAAGACCCAACATTCCTCGAAGCCTGGATTCCCCCGGGTGACACGTCATGCTTTATAAATAAATTGAGAGGGTGTGCATCTGCCAGCAAAGCTCTGGTTGTAAGGAATGATACGGTGTGAATGTTGTGGTAGGAAGTAAGAAGTTGAAGGGGATCAATATTCAATTTTTAGGTTTTGTCTGAACGGTGTTTGTGCTGTGCTTGTGAAATCTCTTGAATTTGAACAAAAATCTTAAAAGGTGCTTAGAGCCTTCCCATGACATACCTTTACTTGCCATTGGCTGGCTCCCACACCACTCTAGTTTCTTTACATCCTTTTGGTCAGCCTCCCTCTTTACCTACGTCTTCTTACTAATTTTCTTGTCTTCCTCCTGCCATGGAGCCTGGATCAAGTGCTGCTTTAGGTTTCTAATATCTTATCAAAGCAGGCTCCAGTAGGTACTCTTTTTTTAGGTCTCCGCTATAGACAGTGCATGTGCTGTCTCGAAAGAAACATGTTGTATATACTTTGTGGGCTTCAGCCCACCCATAGGTTTCCCATTTGCTGGCTCCATTGTCGCTTTTTTATTTTTTTCATTTCATTGAGTTTTTTATAGCACTGGCTAGACCCGGAGGTCTCAGAGCGCTTTACATAAGGAAACAGCATGTTAACTAATCTTTCTCCCTATTTTTCCATGGCATGCATGCATCATGCCTCTTGTGTTTAGCCCTCCCTCAGAGCATAGACCAATTACTATTATTCATCCACTCCTCCCATTTAATGACCATTGTAGGAAATTCTTTCTTCGTTTAAGAGCCCACCTCAGGAGCGGTCATGTTTTCACTCGCTCCGAGCCCTGCACCGTTCCTGTAAACAGGCCTGTAAATCATGTTCTTATCTTATTTTTCAAGCCACAGCATGGTTTTAAATTACCAGGGGAGCATTCATGGGGAGAGAGTGAGAAATTCAGCAATGCCCTCAATGTTCTCCATTGCCTTGCAAGGTCACATGACTGCTTCGTTGCAGCTGCCCTTCAATCACTCATTCTCACCCCCATCCCCACCCCTGAGATAGTAAAAAAAAAAAAGGAGCATGTCATAACGAGCTCACTGGTTACTAATAAAACAGGTCTTCGGGAAGGGCTTGTTTCAATTTATTGACTGTACATTGTAATGTGCCACATCCAACTGCACTCCTTGGTGCTGGAGTGCATCTGTATATTAAGCGTTTTGTAGTTTAAATTACAGTGCACAGTAAATAAGCTAGGACATTTTATTTATTTATTTAAAACATTTCTAAAGCGCATCTGTCATATCCTGGTGCTAGTCTAACAGCTTGAGGACAGGAAAGAGTGGTCCTATGTTATGATTTCAGGCCATACCGAACCATTTCAGTGTTACGCAGGGAAAAGCCAAGATTTAGGACTCTTTCTGAATTGCAAAAGGTTGATGGATAGTCTTAGGGTGTCTGGTAATTGCTCATCCTCCATGTCTAGTTTTTCTATATCTGGCCACGTGCCAACTTAGCTGAAGAGGAGTGAAGGCTCCTCCCCGGGACATACCATTTTAATCTCTTTTGCAATGTGGCTGGTCCAAAACCATGCAAACATTAAAAAACAATACAAAGGTACTTAAATTGCATTCTTTGCTTCAGTGGTAGCCAGTGGCACATGGTTTATTATGTTGCCAAATTACAAGTTAAAGTCAAATGATCAGTAAAAGGCCTATGGCAAGATAAAATAAACAAATATATTTTCAAAAAACGGCACCCCGCCTTTCAGATGTAGGTTTGGTAAATGTTGATGCCAGCACCCAAGTAAATTCAAATTACTCAGATTTTGAAACTGCAACCTACCAGGGGCACCAAAGAAGCACTTTGCACATGCACGTGCATGGTCTCTAAGCCCTGTGCGAACCATAATTACAACAGTGGTAAAAAATAATACAATAATACAATACTATTTTATAACACTTAAAGGCTGACATATTTAAGTAGCGCAATAATTTGTTACTGTTACACAAATTAACAGGATTCATTTTATCAACGTCCAAAGGCCGAGTAAGCCGTGTCAGGATCCGGCCACATGACCCTGTGATGACAGTACAGTGGCCTAATGAGCTGGTTTACCACTTTTTTGCAATGGCCTTGACATCTAGGGGTCGTTGTAAATCCAATTCACTGATTGTAAGGGAGGTATGGCCAGATTATACCATATTTATATCAAACCAGATAGACAAAACAGTGACCCCCAAAACACCATGTAGTAGGAAGAGGGAATAGATTTAATAAAGGATTCCTGAATTTGAATCTATGCATTCAATGATCTCTGCATTTTGGCACATTTCATATAGTGTTTTGCTCTCTATCAAATGGTAAATTTAATTTGGGATGCCTTGTTCATCATGTCTGCCCATGGTTACAGACAGAAAGGAGTAACGGCGCATCATCTGCGGGCGCTTGGCTGCTGCATCTGCCTAAGAAACACTTATTATCTGGCCATGCAATGCCGAAAGACATTGACATTGACATTGACAAAGCCAATAGCTCTCACATTGCCGAGAACGACTATCTTTGCCAATGCTTATTTCTTTAATCGCAACTCTAAGAGGAAACCACTGTGGCACACATGTTCGTGAGTAATCAAATACCATCATTATTCTTTTATGAGCTAATAAAACTCGTGCACGGTACTGCCCTACAATGCTTGCAGAACATTTCCAGGGTTTCTCGTTCATAGCTGAAGCCTAGGGCTGTTCAAAAGTTCATGCAGTCTTTCACCCCATCATCTTTCCGTGCCATTGTCTGCGGCCCCATCCTTTTCAATTACAGCTTTAAAGAGCCCCCCGGGCCACCTTGAGACAGGCACAGCAGAAATAAATACCTCTTCCCTCAATAATTTTTCTGTCCGCTCCAACACCTGTCACGATAATGGTGCATGCTGAAATACTGATGTTCATGCCACAGGGAATGGGGAATTCATTTGAACCCAGGAATTAGAGTTGTGTAGACATTCACTTTTTAAGACATGTTGCACAGTGGCACTAGCTGCTGTTCAAATTGGCAAAACATTTTTATCTAAAAGCGCTATGACACGGCCAGCGTTGACCGTGTGACAGAACCATTTTGTTAAAACAAATCCACAAAAAGATGGACCACTGTATATATATTTTACATTTCACCAAGAGTCCAAAGTTAATCAAAGATACCTCCAAAATTGTATGATACTTTTATGCAAGCACAATAACAGCAAGTGCCTTACTTTTCACTCAGTTAAATGACAGCAGGAAAACATGTTCTAATTTCACAATACTCCAAATGTCAGATAGTTTTTCATCTTTATTTTCTCAAAATGTATAATAATACAAAAAGACAAATACACATTGGGAACAGCCTACGCATTTCGTCCCTGTTCTCATGGGACTTCTTCAGAGCTGCTTAAACATAAGAACATACAATACAAATACTATATTAGAAGAACAACCAGAGAAAAAGACCAACATTTAGGAAAACTCTTTTGAAAAAACAGTGTCATTTTGTGATTAACATACTCTATATACAAACATACAAAACACACATTTAAAAACATTAAGTTTATATTTTACAACTAATTCATAAAACACATATGTTAAATCCAACACCCCATTTTTCAGTAGACCAAAGACAATGTTGTAATATTTAAGCAATCAATTTTCATATTTACACCAATTTACACAATCTTCGCACCTTTTACATAAAAAGCGACAAGGTAAAACATTATCTTCAGTCTCATTCCTATCAAATGACCTACTTTCAGTTTACTGCATCATAACTCTTTAGCCTTAGTTCAATACTATTCCCTAAATATAGCTCTTATACACTTGCTGTCAGATAATCTCCTCTCTGTTGTAATGACCCTTAATTTGGGCTTTGACTTGTGTGACACTTTGTATATCCAGTTCCAAGCAGAATCAATGGCTTCATGTTATCATGCCTAATGTAATCGAACGGTAGTGCTAGCTTCTACTCTTTACATTTCCATTAATTACTCTGATTTTAAGTCAACGTTGCCATTATTATACCTAGTTTGATTATCAGTAGTACAACCTGTTGTTATCCACTCACAGATAATCACCCCAGTCAAATTCAATCAACAAACCCCCCATACTTTGAAGTTCCACAACCATCAAAAAGAACAATTGTTACTTACCTGTAAACAGGTGGTTCTCCAGTATTGGTGTCTTTCATAGATTCACATGCTTGAATATTCCCCGTCATCGAAGTGGGAGTCCCACGGTAAATAAAATAGCAATAATGCTAATAAATATATATATATATATATATATGTAATATCATAATACATAATAAAACAGATAAAATATACACTGAAAAACCTCAACAATGGTTCCTACATAGGAATGCATTAGAGAGAGAAAACTCATTTGCAACATATCAGTGTCATTATGTTAGTCCAAACTGCAGCCAATCAGGCTCAAGCACCCTCTAGAACCTTCTCCTCAGAAGCTCAAGCCCTCAGATTTTCGTAGCACAAGTAATAAAAGCGTATGAGGATAAAAAGAGCCTCTGAGGGGAGGAGGGAGGGTCGCATGTGAATCTATGAAAGACACCAATACTGGAGAACCACCTGTTTACAGGTAAGTAACAATTGTTCTTCTCCAGTATTAGGGGTGTCTTTCATAGATTCACATGCTTGAATAGAATAGATAGCAGTAACCTCCTTAGAAGCTGAGATTGCAATATATTCTTAACACTTGAAAAGAACAACATATAGCTTAAACGCATTAGCAATCTCAAAAGAAATGGAGGAGGGAACAGAGGCTCATCTTATTTGAAAAGATGACGAAGCACTGCTTGCCCCACTGCGGTATCCGCTTCGTTGATAGCTTCCAAACAATAATGTCTGGTAAAGGTGTGCCTGCTGGACCATGTCGCTGCCCGACAAATCTGGTGTAGAGGCACCCCGCAAACAACGCGGTGGATGACGCCATCGCTCTCGTTGAATGTGCCTTCACTGGACGCTGTAAAGGCCTGCCAGCCTGCTGCTGACAAAAGGATATGGCTGAAGAGAGCCATATTGCAACTGTTTGTTTAGTCACTGAATGCCCCTTCCGCAACTGTCCATATGCTATAAATAGCTGATCGGATTTACGGAAAGGGGTGGTCCTTGAAATGTAGAATTTTAGACAACGCTTGATGTCTAAAGAATGTAGTCGTTGTTCTGCCGGAGATTTAGGATCCGGGAAAAAAGTTTTTAAGAAGACAGGCTCGTTCAAATGGAAGTCAGTAGGTACTTTCGGCAAAAACAAAGGATTGGTACGAAGTGACACTCCATCGGGCTTAAACTGTAAATACGGAGGCTTGATCGTGAAAGCGTGAAGGTCACTTACACAACGAGACGATGTTAAAGCCAAAAGTAAAGCAACCTTCCAGGTAAGATACTTAATGTGTGCTCAGTGAATTGGTTCAAATGGAGGCTTCATAAGTTGTGACAATACCACATTGAGGTGCCATGCCGGAGGAGGGCGCCTTATCGGAGGAAAATTCCTGAAAAGTCCTTTAAAGAACTGTCGGATGATTCTGGATGAACAGAGAGACGTTGAGCCATCATGGCGGTAGCGTGAGATAGCCGCCAGAAAAACTCTCAAGGTGGCATGAGAGAGACCAGACTGAGCGAGGCTCAGAAAGAAAGGCAAAAGTTGCTCCGGAGTGGAGTCAATTGGATGAACATTGGATGCAGCGCACCAATGACAGAAACGCTTCCACTTTAGCTTATATGTTTTGATGGTTGATGGAGCTCTAGCAGACGCTAGAATGTCTCTACATTCTTGGGGCATACTTAAGGAGGCAAATTCAACGTACTCAGGTTCCATGCCGACAATTGAAGCGTCAATGGGTCTGGATGGCAAATTTGACCGTCGTCCATCGTCAGGAGGTCCGAACGTGGATGCAGATGAATGGGCGTGCATTGTGACAGTAGTAGGAGTTCCGAAAACCAAGCCTGTCTGGGCCAACGTGGGGCGATCAGAATCAAGCGGCAGGGTTGCCTGCGCATCTTCCACAACGATCTTGGCACCAACAGGATCGGTGGAAATGCATAAGCAAACAGTCCGCTCCAATCCATGAGTATGGCATTTCCGCTGGATTCTGGATGAGGATGCCAACTTGCGAAAGATTGGCACTTCTGATTCACTGGGGTTGCAAAGAGGTCTATCCTGGGATGACCCCATCGGCGGAACACCAGGTCTAGAGTTGGTTGATGCAACTCCCATTCGTGAGTGGATGACGCGGACCTGCTCAGGGAATCTGCCAGTATGTTGGATACCCCTGGCAGATGGACTGCCGTCAAAGAAATGTTGTGACGAAGTGCCCATTCCCAAATTCTTTGAGCTAGACGAGACAGTGGCTGAGATCTTGTGCCGCCCTGTTTGTTCATGTAGTGCATGCTGGTGGTGTTGTCTGTTTGAACCAGCACCGACTCCCCCTGCACTACGGGCAAGAATGCTTTGAGCGCTAGGAAGATTGCCATCAACTCCAGCCGATTGATATGCCAGGTTTGCTGAATCGCCGTCCATTTTCCCTTGATGGAAAGGTCCAGGAGATGAGCACCCCAACCTTCCATGGACGCATCCGTTGTCAATGTCCGATCCGGAGACTGGGCAAGGAAAGAAATCCCTTCGTCTAGATTGGCTGGTTGTTCCCACCAGAGCAGACTGGTCTTCATGCGGGGTGTGACCGTCACCTGATCGTTGAACGACCCTGACACTTGCCGCCATTGCAGGTCCAATTCCTCCTGTACAGGACGGGTACGTAACCTGCAATTTGGGATCAGTGCGATACAAGATGATGCCATCCCCAGAAACGATTTTAACATTCGCACAGAAACTGACTGCTTTGACCTGATGATTGAGACCAGATGAACTATCTTCTGGCGCCGTTCGATGGAGACGAAGGCTTTTGACAAGTCTGTGTCTAGGATTGCTCCTAGGAAGATCCTTTTCCGCAGAGGTGTGAAGTGTGACTTCTCCACATTGATGGTCAACCCTAGAGACTTGAACAGGTGTTGGCATAAAAGTGTGTTGTGAGCCAACTGTAGCGAGGATTGGGATTTTAGAAGACAATCGTCCAGGTAAGGAAATATCTGAACTCCCTGAAGACGCAGATGAGCCATGACCGGAGCCAGAACCTTCGTGAAAACACGAGGAGCTGATCGGAGGCCAAAAGGTAGGACTCTGAACTGATAGTGAACGTGACCCACCTTGAACCTCAAGTATTGCCGATGTTGATGGATAATTGGCACATGAAAATAGGCGTCTTGCAGGTCTATTGTCGTTAAGAAATCTCCGCTGCAGAGAACTCGTAAGACTTCCGATAACGTCAACATGCGGAAAGATTGTTGTTTGAGGAATAGATTGAGAGCTCTGAAGTCCATAATGGGTCGCCACACCCCCGTCTTTTTTAGAATGAGGAAAAACCTTGAGTAGAAACCTTTCCCTCGCTGAGATACAGGAACCACTTCGACTGCACCCTTTGTTAATAAAAGAAGAACTTGATGTTGCAGTTCCTCTAGATGGGGAGGTGGCGGGCCCGAAGGCGGAGAATGTGGAGGAATCTCTGTGAACTCCAAGGCATGACCCTTGCGCACAATGTCCAAAACCCATTGGTCTGATGTTATCAGAGACCACTGGGAGTAAAACTGCGAGATTCGCCCTCCAACTTTCTGCTGAACTTGAAAGTCATTGACGTTTGTTGTTGTTGTTGGATCCTTTATAGTTAGACTTTCCTCTATAGGGCTTGGAGTGTTGCTGACGAGAAGATTGCTGGTTTGAGTAACGCTGGTTCCCCTGATTGTACTGGCGGTACTGTGATTGTCCTCCTCGTGAAAAATTGGACAAGGTGCCCCGTCCACGCGCTCCACGAAAAGGCTGCTTCTTGAACTGTAAGGACCCAAGCGACTTTGCCGTGTCGGTATCTTTCTTTATGGACTCTAACGACTCATCGATGTGAGAACCAAACAAAGACTCTCCGTCATACGGCATGTCAAGTATTTTTGACTGGACCTCTTGTCGGAACGACGTGGATTTCAGCCAACCCTGGCGTCGGAGCGCCGCAGCACTGGCAAGGATACGGAAGGCAGTACCCGCAACGTCCACAGCACAGTCAATTATTTCCTCCGAAGCCCTTTGCCCATCTTGAAGGATCTGGTGCGCTTCCGCTCTGGATGTTTCCGGAATTAACGCAATCAGCGCGGAAATGTCTGACCACATTTGTCGGTCGAAACGACCTAAAATGGCCAAAGCATTAGCGGCACGGGCTGAAGTAGATGCCATGGACGAAAACTTTTTCCCAATTGCATCCAAACGTCGACCCTCTCTATCAGGAGGGGAAGTGATAGGAGCTGCCGGGTTGCGCGCCCGACGCTGCGCTGCCTGAGTCACTACGGAATCTGGCTTAGAATGCGAGAGCAAACAGGCAGGCGAGCCCGCTGGGGCCTTATATTTCTTTTCTAATCGAGGTATTTGAGCAGGCAAGGAGTTAGGAGCCTGCATGATCTTCATTCCCTCCTTCCAAACAAACTCGATAATTGGTATGGTATGGACCTGCTTATAAGGCTGGTTCTTAAAATCATAAAGAAAGCAGTCTTCCTCTCGCTGCACTCTAGGTAATTTGAAGCGACCTGCCGCTTTATCCATCAATTTATGGAAGCTAGCGATGTCAACCGGAGGTGAATCACTGGAATCGCCCTGTTGTGGCGAGGGTGTCTGTATTCGATAGTCATCGAATTCTGCCATATCTGGATCCTGTTCATCATCTGTATCTTGATTAACTTCCCCTTCCTCTCTTTCCGGCTCCGACTCATCATCCACATCTCGTTGTGAATTAGTGGGGATAGCTGGACGTGGCTCTTCTGATGGAGTAGCCTGCCTAGGAGGAGTTTGCTGAGGCTGAAAAGATATTGTGGTCTCAGAGGTAACATGTCCCGGAGTACCCTGGGGGGTAGGAGGAAATCTCTTATTGTAATCATCCAACATATGTTGGAGGTTGAAAAATAGCGATACTGGAAAAGTCGCCATAGGAACCTGCACATATTGTTCTTCTTGTTGGTCTACAGCCTCATCCTCGTCCTCTTCAGAACTAGTGTCCTGACACTTGATAATCAAATCCGATGGACTTTGAGCATCACCATAAACAGTGTCGTCCGGAACGGATTCCGTTTCATGGTCTGTTACGAACAATGGAGAAGGTGGCTGAAGAGTAGGAGTTGGCAATTGGAGAGCAGAATCCTCAACATTGCTGACAGAAGACTCCGTAATGACTGTAGGGGCTGAAATGTCCAAAGGCACTAAGGGCATATTGGCGAAGGACAGTGATCCTGAAGTGGATGCTGCGTCCTCTTGCTGTGTCCCTGAAGGTAAAGGTAAAGCTGTCGTCGACACAGCCGTTGACGTAGATATTTGAACTGGAGCAGCCGTCGACGATGATGATTTAGAAACAGTCGTCGGAGACGGTGATGTCTTGGATGAATTCGTCGACGCCGAATGCTTTGATACAACCGTCGACGGTGTTTTAGTCGACGGGATCGTCGTCGAATCCTTGGATGATATCTTCGCCGTCGACGAAGCTGTCGTCGACGAGCTGGTCGACGGGGTCTTCGACGTCGATGGGGTCTTCGCCGTCGACGGTGTCTTCGCCGTCGACGGAGTCTTCGACGTCGACGGAGTCTTCGCCGTCGACGGGAACTTTGCAGTCGACGGGATCTTGGACGTCGACGGAATCATCGACGATGACTTCTTCGTCGACGTTGGCTTCTTCGTCGACGATATAATAGGAATCGTCGAAGAGACTGAAGAGGTAGAGGCTTTCGTAGTCGTGAAAGCCGTCAATCTCGTCGATGGAATGGTCGTCGACGAGCCCGTCGACGACCGCGCTGTCATAAGTATAACAACACTTATAGAGGCTGGAAAAGACGCCTGAGAGCTAGGTCTCGTGGGCGTAGACACAGCAGTCACAGTAGCAGTAGGTTTTACTGGAGCTACAGTCAAGGCCAGCTTTTTCTTCTTTAGAAAAGCAGATGGTAACTCCTGAACACTGCCACGCTTGGAAGCCACAGTAGAAGGACCTGACTGGAAACTTTCTGCGTCTGACAAAACTGCGTCTTTATCCTGAAGGCGCTTCAGCCATAACAGTAGACGACCCTCCCTGTCTCTGAGGGTTTTAGCAGGGAAAGTTCTACAGAACTTACAGTCAGCCACCTTGTGTTCTGGATATAAGCAGTAAATACACTTTTGGTGGGGTTCCTTCTCAAATGAACGCAGTTTCCCACAGGAAGAGCAAGGTCTAAATAAAGACTTCTTACTTGACATCTTGAGAAAACACTGAGTAGAAGAGTAGATATGAAGAAAACTGAGCAGAGCTCAGGGAGACTCCCTTCACACGACGTGCGGTAGAAAATCTGAGGGCTTGAGCTTCTGAGGAGAAGGTTCTAGAGGGTGCTTGAGCCTGATTGGCTGCAGTTTGGACTAACATAATGACACTGATATGTTGCAAATGAGTTTTCTCTCTCTAATGCATTCCTATGTAGGAACCATTGTTGAGGTTTTTCAGTGTATATTTTATCTGTTTTATTATGTATTATGATATTACATATATATATATATTAGCATTATTGCTATTTTATTTACCGTGGGACTCCCACTTCGACGACGGGGAATATTCAAGCATGTGAATCTATGAAAGACACCCCTAATACTGGAGAAATATAAACTACAACGGCTTACCACTAATCCAACCTGTGTGGAAGTCCTGTGTGCAATCAATTTATGTGATTCCAAGAATGGACCTTTAATGTAATATTAGAACCTGAATGATGAGGAATATAAAGGAAAAGAGAACATTCTAAATACTACCCCAGGTGAAGGTACATAAGCAACCTAATTACAAATCCACACCCTAATGGGCATCTACGAGTTACGAAGTCTTACCTCAAGGAATTCTCCTGTTAACTCAACGGTTGGTGAATTCCTCTACTACATCAATGAATACAGAGCAGGTCTCCCTTTTGTTTGTTCTATCAAAAGAGGAAAACACAACCGCACTTGGATCTTCTTTCATGAATAATTTATAATTAAAACACATTTTTACTACTCTTGTACAACAAACACCAGAGCAAAATCTCACCTCCCCTATAGATCATGTGTTCCGTATTCCGGAGAGAAAAGGGCAAGCAACAGTTTAATTGGTGAATACCTTTATGCCCAGCATCAGTTGCTACTGGCCCCTCTACAGCTTTTCTCGAGCACCTGGGCGTGTAGTGCCCCCTAGAGGGAATTAAGGCAAATTCTCAATATCTTCAATTAACTCCCACAGCATTCCACTCTTTTTTAGGTCTCGCCTATCCCATTCCGCAAGGAATGGATAGGGGAGAATTTTAGTGGGCAAAATTGTTCTCAAACCAACGGCAGATTTCAAACAGTGCATGTGCTCGTGAACGCGCTTCTCCCCGAGCCGCCTGCTTCCTAGAGCTTCACTTCAAAGGGCTTCACTTCAAAGTCTACGCCCATATCGTGCTGCTTCACTTCAAAGGGCTTCACTTCAAAGGCTCTGCCCACAGTGTGCGCTCGACCTCAGGCATTTCTCCTCCCACTGCCGGCCGGCGGTACTTTCACGGCCGACAGGCCGTGTCTCGCATTTCTCCTCCCCACAGCAATGCCAAGAGCTTGTTATCTTTGTGCTGCATTGTATTTTGAGAACTCCGAGAACTGTATGTTTCTTGATGCATAACTTCTGGATTACATGTTATGTCATTATGACAAGACTGACTAGTCTTTCAGTCCCTCCCAGGTCGGTATATCGAGTATCATTTCAAAACTCGGACCTACGGACTCGAAACACTTCTTTGTCAGCACCTTGAAAGAAAGACTGCCATTTTGATCATTTGAGACTTCATTTCATTTCAAAACATTTTACTGCTCTAAAGATTTTCCATAAGTGCTAACACCTGCTGCAGCGAAAATGGGTCGCTCCATCAGTGCAACATTCTCTGGTGGAATTGCAGTAGAACAGTTCCAGTTATGTATTTTGACATTCAATCTTTCACGTAACCAATAGTGATGCTGGAAGAGCATCTGCAGGGGTTCAAGGATGGACATGGTAACCCCAGCACCCCCAGCCCCCATTACACACACACACACGCTTATCTTGTACCCCCGCATTACTACAGAGCGCTGAAATATGCAGTATATTGTGTAGGGATCAGAAACGTTATGCACCATTAAAACGGGCATGGAAACTGGCACACGCGTTGTTGCCATTGGTCGTACTTAAATAGCGCTGACTTATTTACAGTGCCGCAAAACGACAAAAGTGTGTTGCATGCTTTCCCTATATCCTCCGGCTTCCCTTTCCCCTGTTAGCACCCCTGCCCCCATTTCAAGGTAAAAAACAGGACAGGGAGGACATTTTTGTACTTTAACGGGCGTTGATGTTTTTTAGTTGTGCTCAAAGCTGCCTAAACAAGTTGACCTCAGTCCAACAGGTAGTGAAGACAATAAACAAAGAACTAATTAAATGTTTAAAAACGCCTTGAGGCAGGGCCAGATCTTATGGAACCAGGAATAAACCGGGAAGGCAGCATTGCAAACGGCAGACGTGCTGGAGAACTGGCTGGCCCAGGACTTCGCCAGGGCGGAGAGGCAACCCAGAATGCATAATGAATGTCAAACAAACCTACAGGACATAGGCTTGGGGGAGATTAATGCCTCATTCATGGGAAGGTTGCCAAGGAATGCTTGAACTGAGCAATAGCAGCACAGGAGAAGGGACGTGCTGTCCTTTGCCACTGCAAGGCTCGGTTTATTGCATGATTGTGCAGAGGAAGTATTTGCAACTTCTACATGCTTCTTTGCTGAATGCCATATCCACATTTGGAGTACAGCTGAGAGGTGGTCTTGCATTTTGTTGTGTACTGGGTTCACACTACCAATGATTGAAACACAGTTTATCTACCTGACCACGTTATGCTATTCTGAATGGTTTCATCATCCAGTTTCCCTGCTCGCTCATCTAATATATATATATATATATATATATATATATAACACATTACATTTTGCAGAAGAGCCTCACTCAAAAGCTGTAGAATGTTGGAATTGCAACCTTCTGAGGGATGTATGATGGTACGACGCGGACCGTCACAACGCGTGCTTTTACAATGCGTCTTTAACAGCGCAAGTCGTTACAACGACTTGCGTTGGGGGGCGCTGATAGTGAATAGTATAATTTACTATTCTAACACCAGTCCCCGTGGATACTAGGGAAGGTGTTGGAATAGTAAATATACTATTCTTTATCCTCTAGCGCCCTCCAGCGCAAGTCGTGGTTACGACTTGCGCTGTAACGGACGCGTTGTAAAAGTACTGCGGAGTAAAATCCGCGTCGAAAAGGATGTTCCCCCCTTCTGAATTGTCTTTGAAGAATTAAAGATGCTCGGTTAGGGCTTCTTTTTAGTATGAATCATTATTAGGGTTTCCTTGCAGGTGCCTCATCAGGATTTTGGTATACTGGGTCAAAGCCATGGATGTTTGGAGGAAAAGGGTTTACAGAGTTGCAAGAAGGTAGACAACAAGGTAACCGTGGGCGTTATCGAAGAACTTTCTTGTTTAGGTTACTAGCTAAAGGCACATCACTCACAGCCTCCACAGCATCACTGAACGCCACAGCATCACTCGTCGCCACCACAACATCACTCCGCACCATCACATCATCAATCTGTGCCACAATTCAACAACAACTGGGTCAAATATGTTCTCTCAATGTTTCAAGCATTATAACAAATGTCACAAAAAATGTTACTATTTCACTTCTGTTCTTGGATTTTCATCACAAAAAAATACAATAAACATAATCTTCACAAAAAAATTTACAAAAATTTCAGCTATTGCCATTATAAATTACAATCACTTTTATTTCAGTATTAATTATTTAAAAAAATTAAAAAGCATAGTTATTTGTATTATCAATACATCGAAATCACATAAATAGAAATCATGTTGCATTATAAATGCTATAGGTGTCACATTTGCGAAAGTTATAACTATTGGCTTTGTAAATGACAAGGCAATTAATTTAGCTACTTTCAAAACAAAAACTTAAACAAAAATATTGTCATTTACAAGACCAATAGCTCAAACTTTCATAATGCGAGACCTATTGCATTGCAAATGCTTGTCTATATTTTCGTACCAGAAACCGAACGTCTTACAACCCAAATCCTACATGATTTCATAAACACAGCCACCAAAGAGATATAACCTGGTAAAAAAGTTTTTTTATATACACAGGTTGATTTTAAGGCCACACGCACTATTAACATTTTACACGCAACGTCCCTCTAATAGCAAGAATAATATCCGCGCCATGTTCGTTAAGCACTTGCCACTGACATTCCACACACCCATATTCTAACGCAGTACCCGAGACTGCAATTTAGAGCACACATCTACCTCTTGTCCAATTCACTATGAGGCGCCGTATCCCTGCAATCGAGAGCAGAATTGATGTCGAGCCAGTTTACGAGCTCCGCACTAGCATTTAATACTCCCATGTTCATGCAAAAACAACAAGCATTTGTAATGCAATAGGTCTCGCATTTGCGAGAGTTGGAGCTATTTATTGGCATTGTAAATGACTGCCTTTTATTGATGTGTTTTCAAAACCTGCAAGAGGTGCGTAAACACTCACTCTTGCAAGTTTTGAAAACATATACTTTCACACTATTGTTCAAAGGTGGTGTATTATACAACATAACCCTAGCTTATTAAATCCAAAAGGGCTGTGAGAAGTAGTAAACAAGCAAAACACATACTTCACCTCGTCTTTCCCCGAAGACATGGCAAGTGCTTGTCTCAGACACAGGAATGAGCAGGTGCAGTGATAAACTACAAAAAAATGAGAACCGATCATTGTTAGTAAAACAACAGTGGACAAATGAAGTGGAGATCAGATAGGATAGCGATGAGTTGCACTAGAATTAGCTGCCTTGGACGACACCATAGACGGCCACAAGATGGTGGAATGCTGTAACAAATGACCTCTCTGTTGGCTTGTTGGGAGCGTCCAAATGACAACATGTCATTTTGCTGCAGCTCGGGAAATACTTGCACCGGAACCGAGTGTTTGGCAGAGTAGATGTGACAAAATTACTCCCCTTAAAAGTAAAAACTGCGCAAATACACACTGCATTTTGTCTGCTTGGTGAGGAACAGGAGTTTTGTTTGCTGTAAAAGATTACTCACAAGGAATATTACAGCTTAAAATATTTAAACTGCAGTAGAAATGCAAATATATGCATTTCTGCTAGGCTATCAAACCACTATCACAAAGCATTTCTCAAAAAACATGCCAGTAGATATTTAGTATGCCATCCCTTTCACAGCTCGGATTACTGTTTTTTTGTATTTAATATTAGTATGAGTAAAAGCCCAGCTCACCTGTCGAACAGCGAGAGCCTTGAACTCTGCCGGTGAGGACTTCAAGGCTCCCCGTGTTTACTCGGGTCTCCAGGTCTGGCGTCTTCTAGGAGGGGCTGACTGTGTATAAATCCCTGCCCTGCCTGTCTGGCAGCTCCGAGGCTGCAGCTGTGCCAATGCCAATGCCCTCTGTGCCAATGTGTGAAGTTAAACGAGGGCGGGCACGCCCAGACCGGAGGGGGCATGAGAGCTGCTGGCACAATCACTCGAAGGTTACTGCAGCATTTCGGGTGAATTTCTCACAGTGCATGAATCCCTGCACCCTGTGTTTGATGTGATGGCGTGTGCTCGAGTGACGTGTGCATTTCGATGTATTTATTTTACAGTTAAGGGGTAACGCTCCAGCCCCGAGTACAGCCGCAGAGGAATGTACAAGGGGAGGATGGAGGGTTAAACTGCACATTAAGGCATCATTCTGCAGGCCCAATGAGACCCATGGCAGGAGCCCGCCTCTTTGTAAACAAATCATCACGGATAAAGCCTTAAAACAGGCAGAATACGAGTCATTAATTATTATCTCGGCAACTCTGACCGGATAAAAGTTCAGAGTCCGAGTATTTTACATTCCGCATAGTCCAAACGCTGCATAGCCAGTCGGGTACAATACAAGCATTTACGAAGCAATAGATTTCGCATTTGTTTTTGGAAGAAAGTGACTCTGGCGTAAGTGCGGGACAGTTTTATTAAGAACTTCAGTTCTTGCCTAAATTGTGAAAGTGTACTGCCACAACTTATGTTTTTTACGACCATCTCCAAAAGCACAGTTTGGTACATAAACCAGAAAACAAGCCAGCGAGTGGTGCGCGCCAGCAGTCCACCTCTCTTTCCTTATTTCATTTAGTTGCTTACCGGGAAATGGATCCAAAAACAGAAGAATCCCGCGAGTGGTGCGCGCGTGCTTGCGCCACAGCAGACATGTGGTTTCGATTATCGCGCCTGTGTCTGGGCACGATAATTGAAACCACGCGACAGCCGGTGCTCGTAACAGACACCAATAGGCCGTGGGCGGAACAATGCGCCCGCCATTGGCCAATAGCGTCTGTCTTTTATAAAAAGACGCACGCAAAGGCCAATAGCGGGCCACAAAAGGAAAAGCACACGCACAAGCATGTGCGATTCCTAGGTCAGCTTGTAAACCCCATTTTTAGCTACTAAATGTCCCGCGCTGCGTGCGCAATGCTGCGCACTGCACCGATAGGCACGAGACCGAAAAACGACTCGACATAGTGGTTAAACATACATTAAATAAAACCACGCCGGACCCTAGAACAGATGCTTGTGTTGGTGCTCGAGCTGGTGTTGCACATTGTTTCACTTGGAATCCCTCAGTCACCCAAAAATTTCCTGCAAATTGTTCTACGACCAAGGCGAATAAGAGAGGGGAAATAGGTTGCTCTTGCCAGGTCCCTCTCCCCACTAGATATTGGCTGGGGATCATTCGGTCAGTGCGCACACGTGCCGAGTTATACAAGACGCAAAAACATTTAAGAAAGGTGGCTCCCCAGACAAAGGGATACAGCTCTTTGTATTAATATCTCTAGATGAGGGAGTCAAACCCCTTCTTCATATCCACTAAAAACACAGCTTCTTTAAGAAATGTCTCAGCAGCCATCCCCAATATCTTAAGCAATTGCGGTATATTTTTAGATCTGCTGTGACCAAGAATTAAACTTTTTTCCTTAACATGGACATGGCATTTAAGGTAGTAATCTGTGGCTAATAATTTACCAAGTATCTTGTAATCTACATTCATTATTGAGAGGGGGCGATGCACTGCTAAATCGTCTGGGGTTCTTCCAGGTTTCAGGAGAGCCATGACTAATGCTTTACTAATAGTGGGTGGAAGAATAACCTTCTCATATGTCTCATTATAGAGGCTGACCAACTTAGATGCCAGCTGGTCTTTGTAAACTACGTAGAATTTGAAAGAAAGACGTCCGCCTCCTGGATGGCGTGTCCTGATCTTGACATGTCAGCAGGGGCAATAAAGTGTTTCTCAAGAATGCATCTATTGCAGAATCTTGCCCTCAGTTACAATTAGTATATAGCTGTTTATAGTAGTAAAAAATGCTGTGTCAATGCCTGTGAATGCTGTAGCGTCCCATCAAATTATCTTTTACTAGTGAGGGTGTACCCAGGCCTATCTGCTTTTACCAACAAGGCTAAGAGTTGTGTGAGGAAGTCAAGACAGTTTTGCCATTCGACCGACCACTGCAGCATGCTACTCCTTAGCCTTAAGAAAGGCAGTTGTATGTTCTGTCTCAGTGATTGTTTTCCCTTCAAGGTCGTGAATTCACCTGTCTAGCGCTGCAAACTGACTGTCCATCTGTCTCTGGACCCCACTGAGGTCTGTATGCAATAACCATGGATGGCTACTTGTAATCCTTTTCAAACCGTGACGTAGGAACCGTTTGAGCCCTTGTTCTCTTTAAAGAAATGCCCTATAAAGGCTCCAAATGACACGCTAAATGCCTTGTCTTTAATGCTTCGCACTGCAGCCCCATGTGGGGTTGGGCCCTTTACCTCTCCTCCATAAGATATGCAAAAGCAGTGGGTTCTGGTCTGAAACAGTTCTGTCTAGATATTTCACTGCCTTGGTCTCCAGCAGCTGGTAAAAGGGCAAATAATGCAATCTACGCCACATGACCTCCATGGACTGTTGAGTAGTATGAATATTCCTGTAGCATTGAGGTTCCTATTGCTAGATGTCACCATAAGACCAATGAGTTACCAGTCCGTAAGGGCTTTGGCAATTGCATGCACTGGGGAGCCAGGGAGGAGGGGATAAGAATAATCTAATTTTACATCTCCCGCTCCACTGAAATAACCTCCTGTAAGTGCTGGGTACTTGGGACAGTTCGCCAGTGGGGGGGGGGGGGGGGGGGGGGGGGGTCCTATGTTAGGAGCATATATGCTACGCAACAATAAGAGTCAACTATCTAATCTACCCTCAACAAACACATATCTGTCATTATTGTCGACAATATGGCGACAGAGCTCGAATGGTACCCCTGGGCTTATCCAGATAAGTGATCCCCTGGCATAGGAAGAGAACGAATTGGATATGACTTGCCCCCTCATCTGATTTGGAGTTTCATACCCTTCCAAATATTCTATTGGAGGATAGTGATGTGTATCCACATGCTGCAGATATCCCATGGATATTTCAAGTCATAACCTTATATGCATTCACACGCATCCTCAATCGAGCTTGAATGGGCAACAGACCCCGGGTCCTAAAGTTATCCAACCAGACATCGCCTACCACTCTCCCTCGCCCACCCCCCAAAAAAGGGAACAAACTTGTAACCAAACAGTCAAATGAGATGCTTCTATTTCACGTTTCCTACCACTTAGAGGAATAAATATGCTACAGGGTGAGAAGGGGGCGAGCTATAGTCAACACAAAACAGCAGTAGGAAACTTGTAGAAATATGGAGAATTGGCTCACAACCAGCCCAGCGTGCAGACTGGAGCATAATACTGAAAAGACTAATTGACCCAGAAGTTGC
This sequence comes from Lissotriton vulgaris, assembly GCF_964263255.1. Taxonomy (NCBI): domain Eukaryota; kingdom Metazoa; phylum Chordata; class Amphibia; order Caudata; family Salamandridae; genus Lissotriton; species Lissotriton vulgaris. The sequence goes on from NC_141700.1 coordinate 512,460,556, forward strand.
TGTGGCATCTATATCCTAAAAGGAGCAAACAGTTGGAGATTGAGTTGAGTTACTTTGCCAGTCAATTCTTTGCACGTTAGGGGCTGCACAAGCCGCTCTCTTACTTGGGGGCAAGATGGCGGCCGCGTGAGTGGCCGGTGCAGAGCTGCGGCGAGGACGCTGACTTTACTGAAACCCATGGTGTAGCGCACAGCGGAGCCAGCCTTTCGGTCATACAGGGAAAAGTAAAAGCTCACGCATACCATATCCTGAGGAAAACTTCACGGCGTTGGGAAAAGGCAATGCTGACGACCTTCGCCCGGTACGGGTCCGCGAGGCTGCTTCTGAGGGCAGTGGTGCAGGCGCTGGAGGCTGTCATTCCCGCCCGCTACGCTCCAAGAGGTGGGCGGAGCCAGTTGCCGAATCGGAATCGGACGCGTAGTCTGACGCGGTGCCGACGGAGCTGGAGGAGAAAGGGGAAACCGTGCACGGAGTTTGCCGGGGATTGCAGTCGGCCTGATTATCGGCAGGGGAAGCGGTTCCAGGGCGGAATGGCTCCTAAACAGAACCCTAGCTCAAAAACGGGCAACGCCAGGAAAAAAGCGCCTAGAGAGGAGGTCGAGACTGAGACTTCAGATGCAGTACGGGGGGGAGCATCCCCCGCAGGATCAGCAAAAGAAGAGGCAGCAGGGAGCCCCCAAGATCCGACTGGCTACCGCCTCTGTTTTGGACATGCTGGTCAAAGCGGGTAAGGAGAAAGGTCCTAAGGATTTGGGAGAGGGTAATGCTACAGATGCGGATCATGCACTGGGGATCCATGCTGTACCCCCCCTGACTCAAATACCCGTAGAAGTAATACTGGGCGAAGGTGTCTGTGCAAAGGAGGTGGTAATGCCTGTAGCCAACAGTAAGGAGAACCTGGACCTGGACTTGGGACTATTGTGTCCCCCCCCAGGGGTGGAACAGCCTGATATCGTTTCACACTCGTCGGCCTTGAGTACTGGGGAGGCTAATATCATTGGAGTAGCAGAACTACCTGGCTCATTAGAACCCCCATTAGAACTCCCAGTAATTGAAATAGAAGCTGTAATAGATGGGGCAACAGTTGGAGCTGGAGGTGAAAAGGAGAGTGACCCGAGTGAGGCCTTCTTCTCAGTCTCTGATGGTGGGGCAGAGTGGTCGAAAGAGGATGAGGAACATAGCTCGTGTGAGGAGTCAGATACCGACCCAGAGAACGATTTGCCGGCTACCGCCATGAAAACTAAAAAGGCTGTCTGGGGTCAGGAGCTGGCGCAAAGGGAATTAAGTTGGGACCACTCTTCTGTCCAGCCCCTACTAGGCAGTCCCCTGATGGAACAGGCACAAATGTCCCTGCTAGAGACGATACACCAAGAGATTTTGGCACACAGAGAAGAAACGCGCCAAGATAGTCGAAAATCACAGGCTGCGATGAGGAAAATGCAGGGAGTGATAGACATTAGAATTTGTACACTAAATGTGGGTGGCCTAAACGACTGGAGGAAGAGACAAAGACTGGCCCATTTTGTTAAATTTAATAAGATCGATGTGCTCTGTCTCCAGGAGACGCATCTCCCGTGGGCGAAGAGGAACCTTTTGTTTTTAAACGGCTTTTATTTGGTTGCCTGCTCATCACAATCTTCATTGATCAGGGGGGTCGCCATCTTGGTTAGGAAGTCCTTGGGTGGCTTTAAAAGGGTGAAGGCAGATAGTTGTGGGAGATGGGCTATCGCAGAGTTGGACATGGGCCTTACTCTGCGCTTAATCTATGGCTCTAACGGGGACGATCCAGAGATTTTCGATTTTTTGGAGCTTGAATTAGTTGGCTGTCTGGCACCTTTAATAGTTTGTGGAGGTTTAAATATCTCAGCCAACTGGGATGATAAAGTAAAATATGTCGGTCGAAAACCCAGGGTCTTTAGGGCGATTAAGGCACTTATGGGATCGCTTGGTTTAGTCGATGTTTGGGGTACCAAGGAGCCACAAAACCCTGGTTTTACTTACTTCTCGAACCCAGCCCAGAAGCATTCCAAACTGGATTATCTGTTTATTTCCTCCCCGGAAATCAATAGAGTTGCCATCTCCAGGTTACCGAGGGTACTTTTGGATCACAATCCTTTGGTAATTTTGTATCAAAGGGTTGGTGGTGAAAGGTTGAGATCCTCTTGGTCCTTTGAGAGGAGATTATTGGACCATTCTAGATTTGTTGCCCATATTAAGAGCTGGTCGGATGACTTTTTAGCTGCTAATAGATACAGCGCTTCCCGTAATGCAGTATGGGAGTCTTTCAAAGCGGCTTTGAGAGGTGAAACCATTAGCTTCTCAGCAAAATTGAGGAAAAAAGATAGGATGGCGGAATCGCAATTACTGGAGAGGTTAACAATTATTGAAGAAGAACAGGTCAAGATTATTGCTTCAGGTGGGGATGGGAGTAATAGTCATAATGCCCTCCTGGCTATTAAGGCAGACCTATAGGAATTGGTTACTCAGAAGGCGATAGGGGAATATCAGGCTACAAGAACTAACCGATATGAAACGGGAGAACACGCCGGTAGAGCCCTGGCTCTCCGCCTAAGGCAAGAGAAGTCTAAAAATGTAATTACAAAGATAGTTGAAAGGGGTAAGGAATTTACAGAAGCTAAGGAGATTTTACATGTTTTCAGAGATTTTTATCAGAGACTATATGACGAGGAGGCTAGGGACGGAGGACAGCAGGATAACTTTGGTGACTCAGGACCGCGCCTCGATGCCTCACTACAAGAAGAACTTGATAGGGACATTACCGAAATGGAGATCAAGACTGCCCTGCATGAGTTGGCCTCAGGGAAGGCCGCCGGCCCCGACGACATTCCCTAGGAGGTCTATAAGCACATAGAATATGAAATCATCATTTTGCTAGCAGATCTTTTTAATGGGATTGTTTGTACTGGGCAGACCCCGGATTCATGGAAAGAGACGAACATCATTATATTACATATAAAAGGGAAACCCAGTGAGAATCCGGGGTCGTACAGACCTATCTCGCTTATTAACTCCGATACTAAGCTGTATTCTAAGATCTGGGCTTTGAGGTTGGGTAGGATCATTGGCGGTCTCGTCTCCCCTTGGCAGCATGGGTTTGTCCCCGGGCGTGGCACGACAGATCATACCAGCAGAGCAATAGCTCTGTTTGACGCCCATGCTGCCACGGGAGGGGAGATGGCCATGATCCTGCTTGACGCAGAGAAAGCTTTTGATCGTGTGGTCTGGAGCTTTCTCTGGGGCATCTTGGCAGGAAGAGGGTTTGGGCAGAAAACCATTAGAGCATGATCCTGTTGCTAGAGTGACGGTCATGGGCGAGAAATCGAATCTGTTTTCTATAAAGAGAGGAACTCGTCAAGGGTGCCCGTGCTCCCCGATTCTCTTCTCCCTTTATATTGACCCGCTAATCCAGGCCATATTAGGGTGCCCTAGGTTAAGACCGGTGGTTTTTAATGGGTACGAAAATAAAATTTTAGCGTACGCGGATGATCTTGCGGTATTTTCATCCGACCCCCAGCAGGCAATGGCGGTCCTGTCGGATCTGACAAAACAATTTGGTGCTAGCTCGGGGTACTTATTAAATGAAGCAAAGACCCAGATTATTTGTACGAAAAACATAGTGAAATCGGATCCAAGATTTGTGGACGCAGCTGTATATTTAGAGGTGACAATTAATGCCTCAGTTGATAAAATTGTGGAAGAAAACTATACTCCGCTCATTAAAACAATAGAGTCTGATTTGAGAAGGTGGGACGGGCTACATCTCTCATTGATTGGGAGGGTGAATGCTGTCAAAATGACAATGTTTCCAAAGTTACTATACTTATTTCGGGCCATACCATTATTTCTGGAGGGGAAAATAATTACGAACTTAGAATCAATATTTATTAAATTTATTTGGCAATTTGGGAAGGTAAGGCGGTCCACTAATTTGCTGTCTGTCCCAAAAGAAAGGGGGGGTCTGGCTTTGCCTAACCTAAGATTGTATCATTGGACTTGTCTTTTGACTCAAATGACTGCTTTTCCAGCCAGAGGCTTTTCATAACGATTTAACCATAGAAGTTGAGCGGCCCCCTTCTATATTTGAGCTGCTGTTAGGAAGGAAGGCGTTGGGCTTAATGTTATGCGAAACTGATAGAAGATTTTATAAGAAAGCTAGGTATAAGATTATTGATGGTGTCTGGTGAGTATGGAAGGCCTGTGGAAAGCTGTGTAACATCCCCAAAGTTAATCCATACTTACATATTTATAACTCGAGCCTCTTCTCAGTGTTAGGAGCAGATAGGACTTTTAAAGTTTGGGGAGGGTTGGGCATTAAAACTTTGTGGGAATTAATGGATGGAGAAGGGATTGTAAGCTTTGTTGCCCTTCAAAACAGATTTGGAATCCCAGGCAACCATGGGTTTGTTTATGCCCAACTGGCACGTTCATTGAAGGCACTGAGACCAAAACCGCCACCTCCCGACATTAGTCCCCTATTGGATGCACTGACTAGAGGGTGTAAAAAAATTAAGATCCTTTATAAAATCCTTATTTCAGAGATCCCAAGACGATGTTGATAAGACCGAGGTAGCTTGGGCTAGAAAATTGGGAAATCCAGATATAGATGTTGACTAGGCCTTATTTTTGAATAAAAAGATTTTCAGAGCCACAAATCTAAGGGCCCAGCATTACAAAACGGTGTTCAATCTGTACTATACCCCGGCGAAATTATTTGCATGGGGGGGTCAGGGTTGATGGCACGTGTCCAAGATGTGGGGATGGTCAAGCAGACCTATTGCATATGTTTTTTAACTGTAGCCTTCTGACCCCAGTTAAGAATGAGATCGAAAAATTTTGGGAGGGGCTGCTAGGTCACAAGATCGATCTATCCCCTACCCTAATGATCTTGGGCACGGATTCCAATTTAAAACTGGGGAAAGAGGAAAAAGCTCTGACTTTTATATCTGTGGCTGTGCTCAGGCTGCTAATTTCAGCAGGGTTGTGGGGTTTCGGACCGGGGTTGTGACGCTATTGCGGGGTTCTCAAAAAGATTCGCACACACTGGGGTACTGGGTAGTGCAGGCTTTATTGCTTTGTACAAGCGTCGTTTGCGAACAGGCACTCTGTAAAAGGGTAGGGGTGAGTCCGCCTCCTCCGTTCTGGCCCGTCTTCCTGATCCTCGCCAGTCCCAAGGTCTTCTGGGTGTCGTAGGCCTTTTCCCGGCCGTCCTGCTGGTCTTTTGGCTCCGGTGTCCCAGAAAAGAAGGAAAGAAAGACAAATGTACGTCTCAGTACTAGTGCTGGGATAAACGTCTCACGGGTAAGGGAGTGAGGGGAATCACACGTGCAAGTTCCAAGTCTAACTGTGGGACGTGAACCCTTGAGAAACCACCAAGGGTGTGCAGGGGTGCTTGCTTTTAGGCGGGCTTCCCTCGTCTACCACCTCCCCACGCTATGTTGTCGGACCGTACCTGGGTGAGCCACACTTCCGTGTTAGTGTGGCTGGGCGATGCGCGTCCCGCAGAGCCCCCTGGCTTCCCGCGGTAATCCACCTCAGGTCTGCTGTCTGGTCCCGCCGCCGGCTTCCTCCTTGGAATCGACCTGTAACTCTGACTCGTCTCCGATTCCGTCCGGCTCCACCTTCCTGCTCTCTCTCCGCTTTCCTTGTCCTCCGACCTCCGATCTTGATCTTCCTCCGACCTCCGCTCTTGATCTACCTCCGACCTCCGCTCTTGCTCTTCCTCCGACCTCCGCTCTTGATCTTCCTCCTCCTCCTCCGTCCACTCTGCTCCGCTGTCTCTCCACTCGCTCCACCAACCTCCAACTCCACCTCCGGGTGTCTCGCACACCTGGCTGGACTCCGGAATGGGTTTTACGTCGTCGGGACGGGCGTGGCGCCAATCCGTCTCCGCCCCCTTAAAGGTGTAGTCCTGTAGGTGCACCGCTGCAGGATGTCTCCGGACGACGTCGGGGGTATTCCACGCCTCGGTATTCTGTGAAGAAAAAGTAGACACATTACTAGGCATACCAGGGGGGCCCTCGTCGGGGTCCCCCGCGTCACACATCCCCCCCCTAGGAATCTCCCGATCGGGGAGAGGGTATCGTGACAGAAAGTCCGCCTGGACGTTCTCGGCTCCCTTCTGGTGCCGGACCTGAAACCGAAAGGGCTGCAAGGCCAGGAACCACCGCATGACGCGAGGGTTGTTCGAAATGTTCCGTGCCATCCATATGAGAGGGGCATGGTCCGTATACAGCAGAAAAGACCACCCTTCAAGGTAGTAGCGTAGCTTGTCCACCGCCCACCTGATGGCCAGGCACTCCTTTTCAATAGTCGGGTACCTAACCTCCCTCGGAAACAGCTTCCGACTGATGTAGAGAATGGGGCGGAGACCCCCCTCCCCGGAGTCCTGGGACAACACCGCCCCGATACCAAAGTCAGAGGCATCCGTATGCAATACAAAAGTTTTGTTAAAGTTGGGTGAAGTAAGAACCGGTCTGGTGGTGATGGCTTTCTTAAGGGTCTGGAAGGCAGCCCACATGGCCGGCGTCGGGTTGTGGAAGTCCGGGCTGGCCTTAGTTTTTCTGAGGGTATCGGTCAGGGGCGCCGCGACCTCCGAAAAGGAGGGTATAAAACGCCGGTAGTACCCTACCAAACCCAAAAAGGCACGCATGTCCTTTAGAGACTTCGGAAACGGGGTTTCTGCGATAGCCCGTACCTTCTCCACCTGAGGTTCAATGAGGCCATGACCTAGAAGGTACCCCAAATATTTGACTTTATGGTACCCGATCCTGGACTTCTTGGAATTGACATGCAGACCCGCCGATTCGAGCAAACTGAACACGGCACCCAGATGTTGCAAGTGAGTCTCCCAGGAGGGACTAAATATGATGATGTCATCAAGATAAGCGGAGCAATATTGATGATGCCCCCGCAGAACCGTGTTCATGAGTCTCTGGAATGTGGCGGGAGCCCCATGTAGACCGAAGGGCAAAACCGTAAATTCGAACAGCCCTTCCGAGGTGGAAAAGGCTGTCTTTCTCCTGTCTTCTTCGCGCAGGGGCACCTGCCAGTACCCCTTCGTCAGGTCCAAAGTACTGATATATTTTGCCTCCCCAAGTTTCTCGATGAGCTCATCGATCCGGGGTATGGGGTAGGAATCACAAGCCGATACTTCGTTTAATGCCCGGAAGTCCATACAAAAACGGCTGCTGCCGTCGGGTTTGGGCACCATAACTATAGGCGACGACCACTCACTCCGGGAAGGCCGTATCACCCCTAACCTGAGCATTTCTGCCACCTCTTTCGCTATGGCCTCCCGTTTAGCCTCTGGGATTCTATACGGTCGTTGCTTGACCACGGTACCAGGCGGCGTCTCAATTCGGTGCTCAGCCAAGGTGGTTTTTCCCGGAAGGTCCGAGAAGATGGACGCGTGTTTTGTCAGAACCTGACGGAGGCCCTTCTGCTCAGCCTCAAACAATTCCTCGCTGACAACCAAGTCATCTATCGTGGAGTTGAGGGACTTGGCGGGATTCAGGACCAGATGAGCCGCCACGGGTGGGGTTCCAAGCCATTTTTTTAAGAGATTTATGTGAAAAATCTGGGTCTTTCGGGTGGTAAGTCGGAGACGATAGGTCGTTTTACCTATCGTCTCAATGACCTCATAGGGGCCTTGCCACTCATTACTGAACTTTTTGGCCACTGATGGCAGCAACACCAGGGCCCAGTCACCTACTTTTAGCGACCTCCATTTTTTTCCCCTGTTATAGTGGGTCTGTTGGTGTTTCTGGCTGTCCTCCAAGTGTGTGAACGCGAGTTCCCTGTTTTTTCCTAATTTGTTCCTCAAATTCGAGCTGTATTCGAGAAGACTTCTGGTTTCACCGCCTTGTTCCTTTTCCCACATATCCTTTGTCATATCCAGCAAGCTCCGCGGCTGTCTCCCATAAAGCATCTCGAAAGAGGAACACCCCAGGCTGCTTTGTCGCTGGCCCCTTATCACATATAGGGCTAAGGGCAACAAGGAGTCCCAGTCGGAGTGGTTTACCTCGACCATTTTCTTCAGGACCGTTTTCAAGGTCCTGTTGTAACGTTCAACCAACCCATCCGTTTGAGGGTGGTACACGGACGTCTTGATCTGGTGTAAGCCCAACAATTGGCAAACCTCCTGCATAACCTTGGACATGAATGGGGTCCCCTGGTCCGTGAGGATTTCTTTAGGGAACCCCACTCGAGAAAACAACTCGAGAAATTTGTCAGCAATGTTCCTGGAGGTGGGGGATTTTAGAGGAAACGCCTCAGGAAATCTAGTGGCATAGTCCACGATAACGAGGGCATATCTAAACCCTTTTTTTGTGGTTGTCAAGGGGCCTATCAGGTCCATCCCCACTCTCTCGAATGGGGTCCCGATGACTGGCAGGGGTTGTAAGGGCACCGCGGCCGGACGTTGGGCATTCTTCCGTTGACAGAGGTCACAGGTTTGACAATGTTTTTTTATGTCGCTGTAGATACCAGGCCAGTAGAAGTTCCTGAGGACATTCTGGGTCGTTTTCTCACTCCCGATGTGTCCCGCCAGTAGGTGGGTATGGGCATAGTACATTATTTGGTCGCGAAAACAGACCGGTACCAGCAGTTGCATCGGGTCCTCCCTAGAGGGTACTCTGTACAAAAGATCTTCTTTTATCAAAAAGCGGGGGTAGGAGAGACTAGGACTAGTTAAATTAACATGTGCCTGTTCCCAAGCATTGATGAGTGTCTCGTCATTGGCCTGGGCAAATCGGAAGGACCTATCACCTTCCCAAGGACCCGTGGACAGCAAGTTGGTTAGTGACTCTCCCTGTTCATTGTCTCGGCCCAACTGGCTTTTGAAGAGGTTCAGGAAGTTCGGGTTATCGGTGCCCAGGATCAACGGTTCGGGTAGGGTATCCATGACTCCCACTTTCACTATCATCTTTTCCATACCCTCTAGACCTAGGGGAATGTTAGCCACGGGATACTCCTTTACGTCCCCATGTACGCATTTAATGTACACACTGTTTTCTGGTACTACCTGTTTTGGAGACACATATATCCCTTGTATGACCGATTGCTTACAGCCAGAATCAAGGAGGGCCCTAACCATCACCCCATTAACAGTGACACTCACATGGAAGGAGCCTCCTAGTTCAGCCGAGTACAACACTGACTTTGGAAGATAGTTAACGTCCATTGGTTCTTCATGCGCTCTTTTCAGGGGGCACAAACGGGCTATGTGGCCCCACTGGCCACAATCGAAACACTGTGGGCCCCGAAACGGGGGATGATCGCCAGCCGGGGGTCGGGGTGGAGGAGTGAGGGGTCCCGAGGGTGCCCTCAGTCGTCGCTCGGGTCTTGTTGGTCCTTTGTTTGGCTTCTCTGGTTCCGCACTATGTAGACGAGGTTGGGCCCGGGCGTAGGTGGTTGCCATCTCCATGGCTTGAGCCGTGTTCAGATTAGAGTGCTGGCGTAGCCAGCGCTGTGTCCCATACGGAAGGGCTTCCAAATACTGTTCAAGGTAGATTCTGTCCATGATTTGCTCTTTGGTGCTTGTGGACGGGGTGAGCCACTTGTCCGCCGCAGTCTTTAATCTAAAGAACAAGGTTTTGGGGTTGTCTCCAGCTTGTCCCCTCTCCTTGCGGAATCGGACCCTATAGGCTTCAGCATCTAAGCCTAGGTGATCCAAAATCACAGTTTTGATTTGGGCGTATGGGGTGGTTCCGTTGTTGTTTGCTACCTGATAGGCTGCTTGTGCCTCTCCGCTCAACAACGGTGCCAGAAAAAACGGCCACTTGTCCACAGTCCATCCACAAGCAAGGGCCACCCTTTCAAAATTTGTTAGAAAAGCGTCTGGGTCCTCCCCCGGGACATATTTTTGCAGGGAAATGCCTGCCGGCGTGGGGTTAGCCCTAGTTTCACGTACGGTGACTGTGGCAGGGTCTCCCGTAACTCTCATTCCTTCCATTTGTTGTACCACTGAACTTCGGAATGTATCCCGGTCCAATTGGGCTGCGGCTAGCTGTTGCTCCACTGCCCATGCCAGTTGTTCTTGGCCCTTCACGAGGGCTTGCAGGATCGCATCCATCGTTGTGTCCTCGATGTTACTCCCGGTTACAATGCCCGCATTCTCCACCACTTGTGGGGTTTCGGACCGGGGTTGTGACGCTATTGCGGGGTTCTCAAAAAGATTCGCACACACTGGGGTACTGGGTAGTGCAGGCTTTATTGCTTTGTACAAGCGTCGTTTGCGAACAGGCACTCTGTAAAAGGGTAGGGGTGAGTCCGCCTCCTCCGTTCTGGCCCGTCTTCCTGATCCTCGCCAGTCCCAAGGTCTTCTGGGTGTCGTAGGCCTTTTCCCGGCCGTCCTGCTGGTCTTTTGGCTCCGGTGTCCCAGAAAAGAAGGAAAGAAAGACAAATGTACGTCTCAGTACTAGTGCTGGGATAAACGTCTCACGGGTAAGGGAGTGAGGGGAATCACACGTGCAAGTTCCAAGTCTAACTGTGGGACGTGAACCCTTGAGAAACCACCAAGGGTGTGCAGGGGTGCTTGCTTTTAGGCGGGCTTCCCTCGTCTACCACCTCCCCACGCTATGTTGTCGGACCGTACCTGGGTGAGCCACACTTCCGTGTTAGTGTGGCTGGGCGATGCGCGTCCCGCAGAGCCCCCTGGCTTCCCGCGGTAATCCACCTCAGGTCTGCTGTCTGGTCCCGCCGCCGGCTTCCTCCTTGGAATCGACCTGTAACTCTGACTCGTCTCCGATTCCGTCCGGCTCCACCTTCCTGCTCTCTCTCCGCTTTCCTTGTCCTCCGACCTCCGATCTTGATCTTCCTCCGACCTCCGCTCTTGATCTACCTCCGACCTCCGCTCTTGCTCTTCCTCCGACCTCCGCTCTTGATCTTCCTCCTCCTCCTCCGTCCACTCTGCTCCGCTGTCTCTCCACTCGCTCCACCAACCTCCAACTCCACCTCCGGGTGTCTCGCACACCTGGCTGGACTCCGGAATGGGTTTTACGTCGTCGGGACGGGCGTGGCGCCAATCCGTCTCCGCCCCCTTAAAGGTGTAGTCCTGTAGGTGCACCGCTGCAGGATGTCTCCGGACGACGTCGGGGGTATTCCACGCCTCGGTATTCTGTGAAGAAAAAGTAGACACATTACTAGGCATACCAGGGGGGCCCTCGTCGGGGTCCCCCGCGTCACAAGGGTGGAAGGATGTTGTGGCTCCGTCCTTCCAAATGTGGCTCTCTAGGTTGCTTGGAATTAATAATATTGAGTCTTGCCTGTAAGAACAAAAGGGGTTGAAAACAGGGGTCTTCGGAAGAAGGTTCTGGGCCCCTGTCACTGACTGGAGGCAGTCTAAGTTGTAACAGACTAGATGCAACCTTGCATTTTATGGGTTTTATCTCCCGGCTTCTCTTTTAAAGGTCCCGTTATTATGAATTGTAAATAAGATGAATTAGGTCCTGTTTTATTGGCTGTCTGAGTATTTATGTATATTTGTATTATCTGTGGATTGTATATTTGTATTGAGCCTGCCGTCTAATTGTTGTTTTTATGTCCGGATTAACTCAATAATGTTTTCTATTCTTGTAACTGCACCTATATTCCCAATAAAAAAAGGAGGGAAAAAAAGGGGCTGCACGAGCCAGCCAGGAGTCGATGTATGGCTGGGTGGAGGTGGACAAAGGTGGGCCAGGGTTAGACCCACACCTTCCCAGGGAGGCAAGTACTATAGATGCTCAGAGTAGGTAATCGGCAGTCTGCGGCGTAACAGCAGGCTAAACAAGGGACACTGCATTGCTGGTGTCCGAATCAGTGTCTATGTTGGAATAATGTGTGCTGGTGTAAATAGAAGTGTTTGTTGAGAGGTGGGGGCTGTAGGAAGAATGCTGCAATCTTGATGGTCGCTTGCCTGTCCTGCTGTGTACTCATGGGGCAAAGAGGGCCTGCTACCCAGAGATCCCCCTTTGTCACCCACCACAGCATCTCGAGGAACGTGGCTGGGATACAGTGTCTTTATCCATACAAAATGACATGCTCTTTGTCCCTCGTTGTGTGGGTCATTCCCAGGACCCCTCAAGCTTTCATGTGACTTCCACACAGCTGGCCCTATGGTGCTGCACCACCAGAGCATATTCCAGGAACATCATGACCCTGCTGGGTCCCATAACAAAGTGTTTTTCCTGGTGAGCCCTCTGAATGATTGTCATGATCCCTGTAGTTGAGAATCTTTACGACAACAGCCTAGGTGGTGCAACAGGGGGAGGTTGCTGCACAAGCATTTGGTGGGCTCTTTCCACAGAGAACAAGGTTGAGAGTGCATGGGAGTATCTTTGTCGGATAGCCATGTCTCAATATAGCGAATAGGATTGTCACCCTGAAGCCCTCCACCAACCCAACAATGCAGACGATGCTCCATCTGGCCCTCCCTTTGATGTCTTCAGCTCTTCCTTCCGAGAAGCATATCTGAGCCATGAGCTACTGCACCTCGTTCAGTAGATCTTTTGCCTGAGGATGCAGTTCTTGTAGTGTGAACTCTGTGGGGCTAACTCTGTCGGATAGTTTACGCTGGTTATCCCTTAAGAGGGCAGAGTCTGTAGCCAATCCATCCACTTTGCCTTTAAGGGTTGTCTTTGTTTCTATTATAGCCTCTAGGATCTTATCTAGTTTAACCTGGACATGGTCAGTGGTTTCCATCAGGTTAGAGGGTTCAAGTCCAGCCGATGTTCCAGTTGCGATTATTAGAGTAGTACTGTTAGAGCTGGTGGGGGTTGCTGGGCGTTTAGGGTCTCTGAATTTGCCCATTTCAGAAGAAAAAAGAGGTGGGGGAGGGGGGCCATAGCCCGCCTCACCCAATCTCAGATTAATGCACAGATACAAATCCGAGCTCCACTGGGGGCATGAGCAGCAGGGGTCCCCAAGCCTGGGAAGCTACGCCGGAAACAGCGAAGACATTTGATCAGGTTCTCAGTCAAGTGGGAAGTTGGTGTTGTCACCTGAGAGGATAGAACACTTTTCGAGAAATCAGGGAGCACTCATCATGAATCTGTGCCTGGACAATTGACCTCCTGTAAGTGGATGGCCACCCAGTTGAGTCCGGTGTAGTTGGCCGACTAAAGGAGAACAGCTGAATATAGAAATGCCACCTCATCACATGGAGGTGCCCGTGATCCCCAGCTACAGTTCAAAATATGTTCCGCACTCCATAAGGTCCAAGTATGGAGAAGCTAGCACAGCTCATCAAGTTCAATCAAAAGTGTGTTGGAAAGCACCTATGGAGGGCCCAGTCACACTCAAGTGATGGAATGGGACTCAGCCACTACCAAGGCCGGACTGGCCAGAACGGGCATCAAGGAAATGCCCGGGAGGCTGGAAGGGTGGGGGCTGGTTTTGCAGCTGTGGTGGCCGGTTTTGTTACTGGAGGATGGTTTTGCAGCGGTGCTGCAATATCGGCTCCCAGTAACAAAAGCAGCAGTGCTTCACACTTCACCCCCCACAATCCCTGGGGGTCTGGTTCAACAACATTTTCACGGCTGCTTTGGGTTCCAAGTCCTGCCTTGGCCACGCTGTGCGAGGACTTCAAGAATGGCAATAGGGCAGCTGTTCTCCCAGCTAAGGATAAAATCATATGGTCCGGCTTGCAATCCACGGGTTAGGGAAGTCCTCTGAGGGCAAATCTAATAACAATGTTCCAGCAATGTTCAGGGTGTCCTGGAGCAATGAAACCACCGGACCCCAACCCACCCTAAGCAGGAACTCAAGAGGCGAGACTGGAGACCCATGCTATATGATCAGGTTAGTAGGCCAGTGACTGCGTCATCAAGAAGGCCTTACATAGGACACCTCCTTCAAGTCAGCTCCTGTCCCAACAAGGAAGATTCCAGGTGAGTGGCAGGTATGCTAAGGTATTGGCCCTGTTGTCACCAACCTGGCAGTTGCATGGATGCTGTAGAGATGGGCATACGCCTGCGGCGGAGTGCCCCTAAGTAAAAAGGCTGTCAGCTGAGCGACCGCCCAGCCTGTCTTGACTGGGCAACCACCATTTCAGTGAGCCAGCAACGTTTCCTGGTTAATGCTTATTGAGAGGCTGCAGAGCATAAGTATTCTGGCCCTTTCCCCTCAGTAGGCTTTGTGGACATTACAGAGGGTGTCGAAGTTGATTCTTGCCCACAGGAATCTAAAGGAGCTGAATTTATCTGGTTGCTTCTTCAAAGGTTGAGGGACATTCTGGCTGCATGATTTGTCTCCCTTTGCAGCCTATTGAGGAGCTTATTTGGAAGCCCCGTGTAGATGAAGTTACAGTAGTCAGAGGTATGCCATGATCTGCATTTTCATGAGCGCCACTGCATGATCAGTTTGAACAAGATTGTCGCACAATGGAGACCTCCATGCTAACCCCTTTGCCCGCTGTGTTGATTTGAGGTCTGAACGAGCACTTGGCATCGAAGATGATCCCCTTATTACTATGAACTGAAGACAATTGAGGAGTTCTAAAGTTCCAGGCCCTATGAACGGCGAGGGGCCTGATTCTGACCCTCCGTCACCATGATTTCAGTTTTGGCTCCATTCATTGAAAAATAGCTCTTCATCCTATGGAATATGTGCTCTGGATACTGAGGTCATGCTAGTTTGTTTTTTTGGGCTCTTAGGAGGTGGATTTGTTTGTCATGCTAAAGATTCACCATTAACTCGTAACACTTAAAATTATAGTACGTAACTACCTTTCAATAAACAAAATCCTAGTCTGATCTACGATTGGGATGATATAAAATATAGAGCTCATTTTATGCATTTTTTATTTATGTAAAACAATTTTTTTAAGCGCAAACATGACCCAAGGGTATCAGAACGCCGTACATGGTAGAAAGATACAAAATACAATTAAACACAATACAAGCTGAAAAGAAGCGAATAGTCTATAATACTCAACCAGCTGCCTCCGCTCTGTAATCCTGATTTAAAAGCTATTGGTAATAACTTCTTATTTTTAACAATTTCTCGTCATGGAAGACTTGCCGTCTTGTCATGCTGCCAATAGCAGATCTCACTATTAACTGAATGAAATATTCTGTTTCTCAACCCTCTGAAGATAAAAAAGGCAGGTTTATCCTGCTGCGACTCCTCATGGGATGTTGCACACAGATGTTGCAGCAAGGGCTTAATACACTAAGCTGCCTCATTGGGTTTTTAGCGCTTAATACAAATATTTTTCAAACCAGCGTTCTCTAAGGAAACAATTTGAGAATGGTGGTGTTTATTGAAGTACGAGGATAACTTGGGCGGACAGATCAAAAAACTTGCTGCTAGTTTTTTAACGGTCTAAGAGGTAGCAGTGGCAGCAACAAACTTGAAAAGTGCCCTAGTGTTTTTGGTTTACATTCAGATTAACTTCTCACAAAGGGATTTCCTCATCTGGAAAGCTTTTAACAAGCATTTGCAATGCAATAGTTCTCGCATTTGAGCTATTGGCACTGTAAATGACAATGCCTTTTATTTATGTATTGGTTTTTAAAACAGATAAATAAAAGGCATTGTCATTTACAATGCCAATAGCTTAAATTCTCGCAAATGCAAGACATATTGCATTGCAAATGCTTGTTTGTGAAAGCACTCCAAGTCGCGCTTTCATTTTGAGTGAGTGAAAGAGCGGGTAGATGGACAAAAGGATGGATAGATGAGTGAAGGAGTGAAAGGATGGATGACGGAAAGGATGGATGGATGAGTGGAAGGATGGATGAGTGATAGGGTCAATGGATGGATTCATGAGTGGATGAGTAGATGGGTGGGTGGATGGATGGAAGGATGGCTAAGTGAAAGGGTCGATGGAGAGAGAAAGGGAGGATAGATGGATGACTGAAAGGGAGGATGAATGGATGACTGAAAGTGGGGCCCATCGAGGTCAGGTGTTGCCAGCTTGCGGCTGCGACGGAAAGTCTCCGCAAGATCTGGCACACTTTTTATTTATTTGCCCTTATTATACAGTACCTCGGAGGCTCTATCTAAAACCTTGCCTCAAAAAACTGAAATTTGCACAGATTAAACCAGCACTTTATTACCTTCAATTTTTGAAATGTGACTGCACTTTATTTGTTTGTAGTTTTCTGAAACTGGCAATTACTTTCAGGAAAAGTATGGAGGGATAACTATGCTGCTATTGCCGTTAGGTATTTTTAACTTTTTCTTTATCTTGCTGTAACTATTTATATTTTTAAAATGATTATCCTGCCTGTTGCTCCCGTTTTATATTGTTTAAGAAAATCATGTCTCATAAATGAAATGGTCGGATTGTTTTTAACTGTATGTTTATGAATTGTGCTTTTATGATTGTAAGGTTTACAATCGAATAAAGTTTTTGAATTTTTTGAATTTGACTGAAAGGGTGAATGGGTGGAAGGAAGAGTGACTGGGCAGATGGATGAGTGACTGGGCAGATGGATGAGTAAGTGGAAGGATGGCTGTATGGGTGAAAGGGTAAATGGCGGCTGAATGAATGAGTGAATGGATGGATGGGTAGAAGAGTGGATGGATAAGTAAATGGATGGATAGGGTGAAAGGGTGGATGAATAAGTGAAAGGGTGGATGGAGGGATGGTTGAGTGAAATGATGGATGGAAGGATAGATGATGGATGGAAGGATACATGATGGATAGGTTTGCAAATGGTTGAATATGTTTGGATATGGAAGGGCTTACTTATATACTACTGTGCGACCTTCTTTGATGTGTCTGTAAAAACTTACCTTTTGTCCCGCAGTTTTGTCCTGAATTTTGACCCCGTGTCCTGAATTTTTACACTCACCATCCTGAGTTTGCACCCATGCCAGTTGGTCACCCGACCAGTCACTGGTGAGATCATCATGTCCTGAACTTGACTTCTCCCGCCATTAATTCCTACCACACTAAAGACATTATACCTCATCGAACATCAACGTACTTATTTAAAGCTCTTTTTAAAAGCTGCATGCAAACAAATATTAAATGTCAGATTTGCCTTTTTAGCCAACAAAATCAACGCTGACCCTTTCACCCCACAGCTCCCTCAAATATATTCCCCAAGGGAAGCTAGGCCCAGAGAACAGTCATAGGCCTGTCCTGGTATCCGAGGGCTTTCGACTGGTCCTTTGAACCCTTTAACGCTCCGTGCTGTCAGCTACATGTCCTCTTCTACACCCCGACACAGCAGCTGCCCCCCCGCCTCTGTTTGAAGCTCAAAGGCCACCGTAGAGTTGCGGCGGAACAGAAATAGACGGCTTTTAGCCCTGCAGCCAGCGGTGAGCATCCCGGAGGAAGCAGCGGAGGGGAGGGGGGAAGCTGCTGGCTCAGCTGCGCCGGCTGTCACAGCTGAAGAGATTTATTGACCAGGGAGCCACGATCCGCTGTTTGATCAATGGAACAAGGCGCCATCAGCACTCTGCTGGGAGGTAGAGACAGGAACAGGAGATGATGAGGGGAGATAAGGAGAGACAACAACAGAGGAAGAGAGGGAACACCTAGATAGACGCGGAGTGGAGCAGCAATCTACAGGGACCTGAACAGCAGATTTATTTATGCAATTTTATATAGCCCTGGCATTACCCGAAGGTGTTAGCGCGCTGTACACAAGAAGTAGCAACGTTACATGTAGGTAACTAGTTACACATTCCTTACTAATAAGTGTCCAGATCATGATGCATGGAACTACAGTGCTGTGCACGCTATACAATGTATGCATGGGAAGAATTAGCAAAATAAGGCAGCCAGGCACAATCCATTAGTCACGCAACAGCCCTCTGGAAATCTAAAACCAACAAGATGGCGGAAGGAATTTACCTGAGTCCGGGGAATAAGGCGTGTGATGATCGTGAGAGGTGAAAAAAAAACACGAAGAGAAGATCTGGCCGTTAATATAGATGGATTAGTCTGGCACAGGGGCAGAGTGAGAGGGGGGACAGGTGAGAAGAAAACAGCCCTAGCCAGACCTTCAAAGGTGCCTAGTGGAAGCATTATTATATTTAGAGCAAGCCAGGACAGATCTGGATTAGAGGGTCTAATTAAAACTATATTTCGAAAAGGAGGACTTGCAGTTCTGCTTCGGATTTAGGCAA
This sequence comes from Lissotriton vulgaris, assembly GCF_964263255.1. Classification (NCBI taxonomy): domain Eukaryota; kingdom Metazoa; phylum Chordata; class Amphibia; order Caudata; family Salamandridae; genus Lissotriton; species Lissotriton vulgaris. The sequence continues at coordinate 512,478,643 of NC_141700.1, forward strand.
TCACTTAGTGGTTTGCAGTCCCAGGGCAGAGAGTTCCAGACTCTGGTATCACTATCAGAATAAGATTGGGCCATTGTGTGTTCTTTTTTAAAGGTTAGGAATTCAAGACCCAGTGTTTTAGCACTGTAAGTGGTTCAAAGCCCAGCAGAGATATTTAGCTTCAATGCCAGATGTCGTGGAGCATGGAGTCCCTTATGTATGATCCAGGCTGTTGTATTTAAGGTTCTGGATTTAATGGCAAGCCAATGGAGAGTTACAAGTACCGGTGAGATGTGGTCATCCTTTTAACACCTGAGAGCAATAACGCTACAGGATGGACTGTTGCTTTCAAAGGAACAAGATGCTCTTTGGAAGACCGGTCAGGAGAGAATTGCAATCATCAACCCTTGACTGCACCAGTGAGCGGACAAGGGTCTTCACATCTGGAACAACAATGAAATTACATATCCTCCATGCAGCAACTTAGGGTTGCTACCCCTAGGCCTTTGAGAATGCAAGGACCCTGAAGTTACTTACAACCATAAAATGTGTGCAACATAATAATGACAGGGACATTCTTTGTGGATAAATTATGTCGCAAGTTCATTGATTACACAAGTTGGGTTAGCTTACGGGTGATCCAGGTGTAGATAGTGAGTTCCGTTAAAGGCCAACACCCATCCTGAGAAAGCTAGAGCTGTCCTGTTGGTGTTTTGAGCACCAACTCAGTTAGATTCTTTACAGCTCATTCATTACAGTGGGTTGCCACCCTCCTCTTTACTTTGCATCCTGCTCCTGACAAGTCAGTGTGAGACCCCGGCCAGTCTCCACATTTGCTCAGGATTTCAACTGTCCCTTGAAGGATTAAGGAGCGTTGTCGCATCATTCCAGGCGTATGTCTGACCATTGTATTAGTTTGCTTCTGACGATTTACGGTTTTATCGAAAATGATTTAAGTAATTGGCATGATCAGTGATGGTCGGTGTGCAGTCAAGGATGCATATTTATTGCAAAACGGTAAGTTCTCAAGAAGATGACTGACCATAGGGAAGAGTCATCAGTGAAGAGTATTAGATCAGTTTTGAGTTTCCCATCGTGACCACTCTGGTGTGGATTTGGAAATATATGTTTCAGGGAACTCTTCCATGATTCTGTTTGAAGTTTGTGAGTGTGCTTTTGAAAGATAAACAGAGAGATAGAACAATGGATGGGGAGGGAAGGAAGAGGGAGCAAAAGATAGGCGAAGGGGAGGAGAGAAACAAAACTTGACACGGAGAGAGGGAGATTAAGAGACGGAGTGGTAGGGAGAGAGAGAACAAAAGATAGAGGGGAAGCGAGGTGAGAGACCTGGAGATGGAGAGGGGAAGGCAAGGAGAGAGAGAACAAGGGATGAACAGTGAACAAAATATGGAAAGGGGAATGAGCAGTGCTTAATTTGAGCTGACAATTGCTGGTGAGGCACAACTGCACTCTTTTTGGGGACTGGAACTTATTTTTCCATTATTAGACTTTGGCCTTGAACAAGAGAGAGAAAGGCAGAAAATGGGGAAAGGAAGGGAAAGATCATCTAAGAACAATGACGACAGGAGAGAGCAAGGATGATTAAAAATAATCTGGAAGAGTGAGATAAAGAGGCCGAGAGGCCTGGAAGTGGTAATGGTGATAGTGACTAGAACGAAGAAGTAGAGAGGAATTTAATTCTCGATAGGTTAATTTTAGATGATGAGCGGATGTCCAGTCGTAAACAGAGTTTAGAGAATTTGTGAAATGGGAGACATGTTTGGGAGAGGAGATCAATAAATATACCTGATCACGTTACAAATTATACCACAAGGTTATTTCCAATTCCCATTTTAAAGCATGCCCAATGGTGTTTGGTGGTGAGTTCAAAATGAAATCAAGTACTCTTCTCAGTGAGATCTCCTAAAACAATAGGATCACAAGCCCAACAGTTTGGAGTCCTGTAGAACAGCAGGAGGGATTTTTCTCTTAAAAGCAGTAATCAACTGCAGCATCAAAAGTCCTCGGCATTCCACTTTGAATCTTAGAAGGCCCAGCCATGTTGCCAAATCCTGCAGAGACCAACACCAGATGTTCAGGCCGTTTTAAGGAGCTAGTGAACATTAAAGGGGGAATACTTGTAAGAATTCACTCTTTCTAAAATATTATCATCAAAAGTCCTTGAAAAATGTAACGCATCCTTCCAAATCTCAAAATCTTGGTTTTGTAATAGTTAAACGATTTAGTATGTAACTAGCAGCCCGCCCCAGCGTTGCCTGGGGCAGAAAGGGGTTGGGGGCAGCATTTGAGGCTTGCGTGCACTTCTGCCCCCGGCCGCCTCCCGCCCGGCCCGTCTCGGCCCTTCCCGGACCCCTCCCCTCCCGCCTGATACTTTCCTCAGCCGCTGATCCCGCTCCAAGGCGCCCCGCCCGCACAGGCCGCCACTCTCCATGTGCCTCGCCCGCACAGGCCGCCACTTCGCCCAGCAGCAAGCAGGGCCGCGGCAGTCCTCCCAGCACATCGCGATCTTCGGCGCCATTTCCGGAAGTGTTGCCAGGGAGCGCAAACGCAAATGATGTCATTACGCAGACGTCGCGGCCGGCGCTACTTGCAAGGGACTACTTTATTTTTATTTCGACATTTTTTAAACAACATATATTTTTTATTTTTAATAGCCTATGTCCTTCTGCTTGCCCTGAGGTTTTCAAAGATATCTTGGGTGTTTTGATTGGTGGTGTACTTTTCGAGTTTACCTAGCTCAAAGGTTTGTGTTCTCTCTTTATAATAGTAGTATAGATAAGAGTGTAAGCGTTTTTTTAGCATACTGGGAGTAATGCATTAATACCAAATCCTCACCGTAGAGGAGAAGAGGACAGGAGGCCTATCAATTTTTGGAGAACAGGAATTACAGCCCCTCAGTTTCATAAGAGGATCAACTAACTAAAGGCTGATTAAGATGTGGTCCAACACACAGCCTTCAATTTGACATTCTGAGTCCGTATATTCTGCAGCAGATGGCTAGAGAGGTCTTCTATACTGGGGCTCAGTTGGAACAATGAAGAGCATCTAATAGTGTGTTAAACTGCGGTTTCCTTTTGTTTCTGGAAGACCGACCTAGGAGGAATTAGAATGTTTTGCAGTTTTTGGGGATTCATCTTTGAGTTGGGCCTAGAGATGAAGACTGTGCTTGAGGAAGGATATTTTAAAAATAAATTTGGATGCCATCCAAGTATTGACGGAAGACGATCCCCAGCTCCTCTTGAAACTCCCACGTCTGCATGGATGGGTAAATAATGTAGGCGACTGAATAACTCCTTAAGGCATTATAGATGGAATGCAAACAGGCCCTGAGAATTGCACCCTATTCCATTTTTTCAGTTTCTGAAGCTTGTCCCATTCTTACACTTTGCAGGTGCGTAATTGTATTTAAGGGGTAAAGTTTGGCACTATCTCTTTTGTGCGATATTTAACCCACACCTATTTATGAAATCCTAGCTGTTTCTGCCCTTGCATACTCTCTTTTCTCTCTCTCCCTGTACCTCCCTTCATTCTGTCCCTTTCTGTTTGCTGCTGGATGGACCTTTCACAGCACTGAGCCCTTCTTCTTGTCACCATCACAGGGCCGTGACTTCCCCTTCGATGACTGTGGCCGTGCCTTCACATGCCTCCCGGTGGAAGATCCCAATGCTGCTGCTGAATCACTGGTATGCAACCTGGATAGCCTGCTGGAGACCATGACACAGAAGGTGAGCTGGAAGCCAGGGGGTCTAGCAGAAGCGCACTAGTAACGCCTGTAGGCGGGCGGAAGAGTGCATTATGAGGGACTGGGATGACTTTTCTTGCTCCATCAAGCTCTCCATAAAGGTCTGGCCCAGGCTAATAACCCTCTGCGGTGTCCGCGAGTTATGGATTACTTTCCTGAGCGTAAAGCAATCAGTCTGCTGGTCATCATTGGACTGAGTAATGAAGGGTAGCGCTGTAGATCATGTAGACTGGGGAACTCCGGAGACTGAAAGGTCTTATCTTCTTTGATATCCCATGTTTTAACAAGAGGTCTGAAGTAAATCCCATGTTTTGACAGGTAGTAATATGCAGCCAATAGCATAGCGACAGTCAATGATTTATTTCCCACATTCATTAAAAAAGCAGTAAGAGGTGGCTGACACAGGCGGTAATTCTTTTTCCAGTGCAGCGCTATACGGTGCCGGGGTTAAGATCCAGGCGAGTGAGCATGCCACTTCTTGTCTTCTTCCTCGCCAGAGCATCACCCAGAGGGTCACTCATCAGTGAAGGTGATCTGGAAAGGGAACCCTCTCTCCTTGGTGGTAAGGCTAGATAAATGCGACTCGAAGAACAGAGATTCAGGGCTCTGTCCTCTCTTAATATTACTAGTGATTCTGCAAGCAGCGCTCCTATTGGAAGATGATGGTGGAGAGGGTTCCGAGATGTTACAAATGCCCGGTGATTGGCTGCTCAGAGAGATCTGTCTCAGGGAGGGGGGGTTTAACGATGTCAGAAATAACGTGTGTGCCTTTAGATGAAAATGTGTTCAATACAATTTGTTATGTAAAGAGAGTAAGGAACAAGAGTGCCTCAACTTATGGAAAACTGTCAATGGGATGCTAAGGGCACAGTTATTTGAATAGAAAACTTTGCTGGTACAAGCAATTGTGTGCTAGGTTTCCTAAAATGCAGAGAGTACACTCTTTTATCAGTAATTTGTTTCATTTAATCAAACAATAAAGAGAAAGTCTAAAAAATGGGAGCACCTTGTAATCACATCGCCGTGCAACGAATTTGTGTTTGGGGTAAGTCACATTTTTTTTGTTGTTGAAGTTTTATATATCGCTAACTCAACCCGAAGTTATCAGAGCTTTCTACATGAGCACAAAGGACATGTTAATTTTTAGGCACAGGGAGATTAAGTGATTTGCCCAGGATGGTTGAGCCTCCCAACAGACTCGAACCTGATTCCCCAGCTTCAAAGTCGGCCACTCTAGCCGTTAAGCCACATTTAAAAACCGGGATAGTTTTGAACTTTTTAAAACACGTTGTATAGGTGTTTTGCAAGGCACAGGAGACTACTAGCATTTTTGCTTGATGCAGACCATGTTTGTGGTATTGTCCAGGTATCAGAGCGCTTTACATGAGCACTAGTTGCATTACAGATGGACACATTTATTTTTAGGCATCAGGAGATTAAGTGATTTGACCAGAATTCCAGGATGTTTGAGCCCTCTCGCCAGACACCAACCTGGTTCCCCAGATTCAAAGTTGGCCGCTCTGGTCGTTAAGCCACATCCTCTCTAAAAATTGTAAAGCTTTGCACAGTTGTTGTGCACATTACAGTGTTATGTTCAGACTTCTATCGCATGCAATATGTTTTTTTTAGCATTTTGTTTTAGACGTTTCAGTTTTTTAAAATACTAGTTTTATGGGCTTATTAGTTATGTGTACAACACCTAGCCTGTACGTTATATATTTTTAGTATGTTGTCCAGTCGGATGAGGAGTGGGTGTAAAAGTTCATACAGGTACCTCATTATAGGCACCCCATTATAGGCTCAGGTAGTCACCTAACCTTTCACCTATATTCTTCTCTACCATTACACTACATAACGGTTCTTGGGAGTGACCATTTGCCTAGTTACGCTACTGCTTACAGGACGTAGGGTTTTCCCTGAAAACTAGCCTTATCCATTATGCATGAGGATTCTTGGAAACTCAGCAAGACTACCATATCCTGGATAATAACTATGTATAAGGGTCGGGGGCGGAGCTTGCCAGCGTCCATGAAAGACGTGTGAGCGTTGAGCTCCTCGCCTGAGCCCCGTTAACATTCGTCAAACTTATCCTTTAGGCGTCCAAATAGCTCTAAAGGTTGGTGTGAACTTCCGGACTACGCTCCAGTCCAGTTGGAGATCTTTGTCCCGCTGAAAAACGGTGCAGTGGAGCATTGCTGGTGAGGAGACCTCGCCGGGGCGGACCAGGCCGGCATCCACGGACTTTCCTGCAGCGCTGCCCGGGCTACGTCACACTACGTGCGGCATTGGCGCACTGAAAGGGACCGGTGCGACAGACCTGCCGCCGGGCACGGGTGGCTGTGCAGTGCTGATACAAACTACTCTCCGGTGGAAGTGGAGCAGGTTGGCGATCGTCTAAGCGGAGACCGAGGTGCCTCGCGTGGTGGTGTTTGCAGCGGCGCTAGCCGCCCGGGACGGTGATCGGCTGATTGCCTCCCCTTGGGGAGATATCCTATTGCCCCACTGCCTATAGACGGACGCAGTGTCGAGAGTCAGGATGGCGGTGGCCCTCTGTCCGGCACTTGGACGGCGTGGTGGAAAGGGAGTGCTTTCACGGTGGAAGAATCTGGAGGTTGGGCCTACTCTTACAGTCCTGCGCACGGCCGCCATTTTGGGCGCAATTTCTTGCTGCGCAACGCACTGCTATTTGGTGCTAACTGACTGAGCAGCTCCAGTTGTCGCCACTGGCTCCCCCCTGCTGTACACTGCAGTCGGCTGTGCGGCTCACCTTGATGTCTACTAGGAACGCCATGGGGAAAGGCGACAGGACACAACCCAAACTATCGTTTGACCAACGTAAGGCGAAGGGCCCTGAGGTGATGGCCCCCGAAACTTCGCCGCGCAGCGCTGCCCCGGACAGCTCATTGTGTGCGGATATCCGTGAAATGCTGGTATCGATGGAAAAAGGCCTCCAGGACAGCATGGCGTCGATTGGTACTAAGCTCGATGCACTGACATATCGCATGGATCGCATGTCTGAAAGAGTCGACAAGCATGCAGAACGGCTCGACATGGCGGAGAGACGTCTGACGGAGGCGGAGGAGGCACAGTCAGACTGGGATAAAGATCGCAAACAGTTTGGCAGACTCCTACAGGTCATTCAAGACAAGACTGAGGACTTGGAGGCGCGTTCTCGGCGCTCCAACGTTCGCATTACTGGGGTGGCGGAGACTACCCAAACTGGCAAAATGGAGCTGTTTGTTGAAAAGTTATTGCGGGCACTGCTGGGGGACGAAGTCTTCTCCCCTATGTTCATCGTGGAGAGGGCTCATCGCACATTGGGGCCGAAGCCACAACCGGGAGTGCCTCTGCGGCCGATTATAGCGAAACTATTGAACTACCGTGACAGGGATATAGCGCTTCGATTGGCCAGAGAAAAAGGAGATCTATAATATGAGGGCATGAACATTTCCCTATACCTGGACTTCACGGCAAAAGTGCAGGAGGAGAGGAAGCGCTTTGCTCCGTACAAAAAACAACTGAGAGACCTTGGGCTTGACTACGCCATGATGTACCCCGTGAAACTCCGTATCAATAGGCAGGGGCACTCGCATTTCTTCACTGATCCTACGGAGCTGTAAAAGTTGCTGAAGGAGTGGGCTAAAGAACGGCGGAACAGTCCGAGGAGTCAACGAGAGGACGCCGATGCCACCTCTCACATGGAAGAGCAGGAGTGAATACGAAAGCCGAGCTGGATCGCCCCAAGATGTTTCGCAGGGACGAAAAGGGACTTGGACTACTTGTACGGAACCTTTGCGGGACAAGTGTTGCACGACGGCCATTGGAACACGAAGGGCGTGTGCAGGCCCACTATGAGACAATTACTGGGTGAGAACTTTCTGGTTAATATTTGCACTGCTTTGCCTGTTTGAGGGAGATTGAAAGACGTTGGGTCTGCTAAACACTCGTTTATGCGGATTGTATCCTCCCACAAGCTGGAGTTCACTTACTGGACTGTATGACGAAACCTATCAAGGGTGCCGATTGCTATTAGGGGGCGGGGTGGATGAGTATCTAGGCATTGCAGTAACGGACTAGAGTTGAACGGTTGTCTGGCTGGGAACCTCTGCCCCTGCGCTTTCGGCCTTTGGCTCTGACCAGAGCCACATAAGGGTTTGTTGGGTTGGCTTGTTGTGTGGGGGGAAGATGGGTGGTAGCAGGGTCTGTCTGACCTGGTTGGGGGTGGTCGGCTGTGGGTGGGGGGGTTCTGGGTGTTCTTCTCTGAACAGGTTGGGTATGTTCAGCTGGAGCAGTTGGGATGTTTTTAGGCCTACTACCGGAGTGTGTCTGCGATCCACTGTGTACGAGTTCACTAAACAGATTCTATTGGAATGGCAGGCACTGAGGTCTTAGAGTTGGAGGACGGCCCCAACTCTCTTAGAGTGCTAACCTGGAACGTGAGGGGGTTGAACGACTACCGTAAACTCCGGAAAGTACTGAGCTATTTACAAAGACACCGAGTTGACCTTGCACTCCTGCAGGAGACACACCTCCCTCTTACCAGCCCTATGCTGACGGCCAGAGGCCTGGGAGGTAATTGTGCAGCAGCGGGCTTCACCACGCATGCCAGGGGAGTGATCATGTGGGCTAACCCCAAAGCACAGCTGAAGTTGCTGCAGTTGATCGTGGATCCGGAGGGTCGTTATCTAATTGCACGCTGTGTGGGGAAAGGTCATGATTTAATTGTTGTTAATGTCTATGGTCCCAACTATGACACCCCTGCCTTTTACTCCTCCCTAGCAGACTTGTGCAGACAGTATGTGGGTTCCAGATTGGTATGGGAGGGTGATTTCAATTTTGTGTTAAGCCCGGAACTGGATAGGTCGGCTGGCACGGCTCGCTGTCCGGCGGCTTCGGCGTTGCTTATTCAGACTGAAATGATAAAGCTCGATCTGGTGGATGTATGGCGCCATAGACACCCAGGGAGGGGAGGGTACACACATTATTCGGCCTATCATAATATACACACGAGAATTGACTATTGGTTTGCGTCTCACTCCCTTCTCAACTCAGTGAAGGGGTGTGCGATACTGCCCCATACATTGTCGGACCACTCGCCATTACTGCTGCTGTTAGATGCTCCGGCTAGGAGAATTCCCCCGTTCACATGGAGGTTTCCCCCATATTCACTCCTAGACGAGGTCTTTAGAGGGGAATTGGCTGAGGACATAGACACATACTTTGAGACTAATGTGGGGTCAGTGGATAGTGTTCAAACACTCTGGGACGCATTCAAAGTGTACATTCGAGGTATGACGATGGCTAAACACTCAGGGTTGCTCAGAGCTATTAGGCAGAGGCTGAAACACTTAGAAACGCAACTATCTGAGCTGGAACAACAATCTAGACATGCCGGGAACACTGACACTGAGGAACGGATTAAAACCCTGATAATAGAATTTAACGAGGAAGCTGATAGAGAAGTACAGCACATGGGGAAGTATGCCACGGCACGCACCTACGGGGAGAGGGATAGCCCTGGTTCACTGCTGGCAAGACTCATGCGCAACAGCAGGCCGCAGTTGGTGGTTGAGGAATTAATGACATCCAGTGGGGGGGTGGTCACTGAGGAGGGCGACATACTTGCAGAATTCCAAGATTACTATAATAAGCTCTATCAATCACGGTCTGGCCAGCTCGAGGAGGAAATTGATGACTATCTTAGTTATATCAATATGCCCTTCCTCGCTAATTTTCAGAGGGAATTTCTCATGATGCCAATTCAGAAGGAAGAGATCTTGGAGGCACTGGAGGGAATGAGATCAGGCAGTGCTCCAGGTGCTGATGGGCTTACAGTGGCCTTCTACAAGGCTTTCCAAGATAAGCTTATTCCACACTTGATGTCTCTTTTTGACGATATTTGCCAGCAGGGCAGCATGCCAAAGTATATGAGGGAGGCGCTCCTTATCACAATACCGAAACCGGGGAAACCCCCCAATGAATGTGGTTCATACAGACCGCTCTCCCTGATAAATGTCGATGCCAAATTATATGCGAAGGTTTTGGCTGCGCGGCTTGCCATACTGGTCCCTGAGCTAGTTGCCCCGGAGCAGGCTGGATTTGTCCCCGCTAGGAATTTGACGTATAATATTCGCACGGTGTTAGGCACCATACAACACGTACGGCAGGAAAATAAGGCAGTTGCTATATTCTTAGACATGGAAAAAGCATTTGATTCGGTTGAAAGGCCGTTCATGCTCAGGGTTCTGAGGAAATACGGACTGGGTGAACCTTTCTTGCAGATGTTGGGGGCCCTATGCTACAAACCGTCGGCTAGACTGAAACTAGGGAATATGGTCACCGCCCCAATAGTGATCAGTAGGGGTACTAGGCAAGGCTGCCCCCTTTCCCCTCTTTTGTATGCCCTGGTAGCGGAACCACTGGCATGCGCGATTAGAGAATATCATGGGTTCGAGGGGATCAACTTCCCCACCTACAAGATTGGCATATCTACATATGCCGATGATACACTGTTGTACGTCAGGGAGCCGGAGGAGAACTTGGCGTCTGTATTGAGGGAGGTGGTGAGATTCGGTGCACTGTCTGGCCTACGAGTCAACTGGGACAAATCAGTGGCGCTTCCCCTGACTCCGGTGACTCGCCCGTTTGACTCGGAGTACCCACTACAGTGGACCTTGGACTCCATACGCTATCTTGGGATTCGCTTGCATACTGACCCCGAGATACTTGTGCGTGAGAACAATGGGGTGGCGTACACTAAACTTGTGGATGGCATGGAGGTGTGGTGCAGGCTTCCGCTGTCTCTGATGGGAAGAATAGCGATAATGAAGATGGTGGTCCTTCCCAGGTTCCTCTTCCTCTTCACTAACATCCCGGTGGTGCTGTCTAGGGCCTTTTTCCGGCAGCTCACGCAGACACTTATCAGACTTGCGTGGGGAGGTAAACAGCCCAGGGTCCGATGGCAGACTTTAATGCTCCCCTATGACCGGGGGGGACTCGGGGCTCCTGACTTGGAGCGGTACTACAGAATAGCGCAGGCGGCACACCTTCACACCTGGATTCATGGGAACCCCGATATCCCGCACATGAAACTAGAACGTCTGTTTGTAGACCCCATTCCTCTCCCAGGTACGATATGCCACCCAGCTGATCGCAGAACTGGGATCTTGGACTCTATAGCGTCTACGAATCACGCCTGGCATGAGCTGGTCCGCGCGGGAAAGTGAGCTACTGTACTCACCCCTCATGCATGTGGAATGGGCGGTATGGCTTGCCCCGTTGACGGAGAAGGGGGTACTTAAGGCACTACATGAACTAGGCATAGATAAGATGGGGGATCTCTTCTTGAATGGCACAGTGAAGACTCTCCAACAGATTCTACAGTCCCAGACCGGGAAGACGCTGCTGCACAGTTTTCAATACCACAGGGTCCGTAGTGCACTTCAGGAGTTGCTTGGTCCGGAATTGGTGGAACCCCCGGAAGTGCTGGAACTCACTTATGTGATCAAATCTCCATCGTCCAGCAAACTGGTCACGAACCTCAAGAAATTGGGGGACCGGCACATGCAACGCCCGATCTCCAAAGCCAGGCTAGATTGGCAGAGTGATTTACAGCTGACGATTACGGATGAGATGTGGCAATACTGCTGCACAAACACCAGAAAGGTGTAGCTCAATAGCCGGCATAGACTGGTACATTTCAAATACCTACAGCGCAGTGGCGGCTGGTGACATTTGAAAGTGGTGGGGCGTAAAATGAAAGTCTTACTGCACCGTAGCTGTACGCCTCTGCTCACAACACATTATAATTAAAAGCACCAATGCGCAAGGCACTGCATTCCTTCAGAACTGATATGAGAGCAAGCAGGTGTGTGTGAAAAGCCCACGACCCTATACAAGATGACCCCAATAACAAGGCGAAAGGATGTAAGGAAACATGAACTATTAAAAGTTCCTACAAGTGCCTCGTGATTTTGGTCTTTTGACTTTTACAATGACACGAGTCGGCTCATGAGCCTGCCGCCTGCCATGCACCCCTCCCTGGTGAGCTCTGGCACCTGTTACTTGGGCACAGCCACCCCCATCGCATCAGATAACATTTCTGCACTTCAACTGTTGTTTCACGCGCTACACATTGGGGCACCTGCAATGGTCATGCCTCAGCCTGTTCTGGCAACTTTGCAATCTGTATTCATCTTAAAATTTTATCGCCGCGCGCCGTTCGAACTGCGTATAAACAATGAGTACAGTTTTTACTGAATGCCTAGTTCAAGTGACTGATTGGCTTCTGACTCATCAGCACCCTGCTTACTTGTGCATGCAGCCGGGGTCAGGAGCCGGGCCTGTGAGTGTCTGATCTGGTCACCTGATTGCGTTCGGAGCGCACACACAGCGGGACCCTCCCCAGAGCGCAGGGCTCCCGAGGTGACACTGGACCTTGGTGTTAATTGATCTGGAGGTGTGAGGGCCCCCCCTCCCCCCACAGACACCCCCACCCCACTCTAATCCCCGCGCCAGGTGGGCCGCCTCCAATCCCTTCAAACAGATGATGAGCAGCAAATGGCTTCCACTAGCCTTAAGGTCACAAATGCTGAAGAGACGTGTAAAATCTAATTGCGTGTATGCAAACTAAACTTCCATTCTGTGTGTTTTCTGCACCATAAAAATATGAACGAATGTTATCATTAAATAATTGTGAAATAAAGTAATCGGGTTGCCGACGACTTCCATCATTTCTCGCCATGGCCTCGGGGTTTCGAACCAGGCGCGATGCCGGGGGAGGGACATCTCTGGTATGTGTCGAGGGGGGGTGGCGAGCTGGCTATCCAACATTCCGCAGCGCGTGACTCACTCTGGCATTGAATATACACTTAGAAATGCTACCGATGCCGCGCGAGGCGGAATGCTTGTAAGTTGTATTCATGAGAGAGCGAGAAGGGACTTCAGCCGAGAGGTTTTAAAAGGTCCAACCATTAAAAAAAAAAATTATGACGGTTAAAAGACATGCATGCTCTTGTACGGCGCATATATGACTCTTCGGATCGATGTACACAGTTTATACACGATTTGAAACAGAATTCTACTGTTTTGCATCAAAAAACTTTTGATTCACATTTTATAAACCAAGGGTGAACAGCCTTTAATGGCGGGCTCTAATTCGCCGGCATTACGGGTTGGGGGGGATTGGAAATGGGGTACGACAGCCAATATATTTTAAATAAAATAGTATAAACTTACCAGAGACTCCGTCCCGATTCCCGCCGTCCTCATTTTCAAGTCCTGTCCTGCGCTGCAGCACGTCATCAGGAAGGCGGCGCGGCAGGCAGCCTCCCTCTCCACTGCCGCAGATTGATTGGTGCGGCCGGCTGCCCCAGGTGACGTAATTTTCTGTCGTATGCTGCTGCTGCAGCATACAGAGAACAGGGAGAGTTGAGGCCGGAGGGGGGGGGGGGGGGGGCTTGGGGAGTGGCTTTCTCACTGTAGTTAATACTGTCTGTTTGGGCGCCGGCCTCAGGCTGTCCAAACAGTCAGTATTAACAATAGTGGGCAAGCCACTCCCCCAAGCCACTCCCCCTGCCCTCGAGTAACACTCCCACTGTAAACAAGGAAACTGTTCTGCTTTCTCGCCGTGCGAGAAGGCACAAACAAATGCTAGTTATCATATTATATAACTTATATAATATGATAACTAGCATTTGTTCTGCCTTCTCGCACGGCGAGAAAGCAGGGGGGGCGGCGCCCAAACGCCCCCATGTAAGAACCGCCACTGCTACAGCGTGTCTATTACACGCCGGAGAGGTTGCACAGGTACGGATTGAGGGGCTCGGCGGAGTGCGAGCGTTGCCACCTCCCGTCGGCGGACTTTCTTCATATGGCTTGGTCTTGCCCTGGGATTTATAAATTTTGGCAGGGGGTTTTCACTGAACTGGGTCTGATGTTGGGCGTAGACATCCCACCATGTCCGGCCCTGGCACTGCTGGGCTATTCCAAGGCACTGCCGGTAGCTTTGAGGCGCCTGGCGGATATAGCCTTGCTGACCGCTAAACGACTGGTTGCTATATGTTGGATGAGAGGGACGATACCGATCAAGAAAAGGTGGGCGGCGGACTTACTATACTGCTGCATGCAGTCGGAGACGTACAGCGAGCTGCTACCTCCGAAAAATCGGCCCAAGAACTTCTGGGGGTTATATAAGACCTATTTGTGCGCCAAGGATAGTGGGGAGACTGACCCGGACTCGGAGAGGGAGGAGATGGGTGAGGTACAGGAGGAGGAGGTAGAGACTCTGGGGAGGGACGCTCTGCACATCTAGCTATGGTATGGTGGGGAGGTGGAGTTCTGGTCCCCCAGGGTTGCCGCGGGCATTGGGTGGGGTGGCCGAGGCCAGGGAGTGTGACACACGAGTCCGGCAGTTGGTGGTCATGGACATTAGGGACACCTTCATACACGTGGGTATGTAGGATCTGTAACCGTAGGGCACAGTGTTAGTCATTAGACGTTCATGGATAATACAAGTGGTTAGGTAGGCACATGTTCGAGTGGGCTGGTTGTTGGGGGGGTGGGGGGGTTAGGTTAGCGGTAGGAATCACTATACTGTTACATGGAGAACGCTGATTTTTAGCGTGAGGACTTGTTATGCACAGACGTACTGTCTGAACCAAAGCAACACCAAGTAATGCGGTCCTGGGTTGTACTACACGGCACACTTTTTCCATATTTGCTTGATGACCGTGCTATGCATGCATGATACTGTTTCTGTTACGCCGCCAGGCCCCCGGGATGCTGCCACCGAGGCTGTGTATACTGTTTTTGAGGCCTAGAGCAGATGCTACCTACTTTTGCCGCCGGTACTCCGGGTTGTAGGCGGGGTGTGCTGTGTGTACATTGACTATGCAATAAAGTACAAATTTAATTTAAAAAAAACTATGTATAAGGGTCATTTCTTCCGTCATCCTAAGTCCGACATGACACAGCAAGGTAGATCTCCTGAGGGTACCACTTTGGGTATGTAAACACCATATCTTGCTGAGGTAGTCAGAGGAGAAAAGGACTTCCATGCCGATACAAAGACCCGTGGCGCTGAGGTTCCTGCACGCAGAAACCCCAGTTCGCAGTGGTCTGACATCCCTTGCGGGGTGTCCATCTCGTGACCAAGACGAGGTCCCACAGTCTCTCACTTCAGGTAATGGGGTTGACTTTATCCTAGATGGATTCTTGGCTTTTACACTTACATACATGCTAGGTACACTTAGGTACATCTAGTTAGGATCGCATCGTAGGAGTACATATTTCACTGTCATGTATTTTATATACTTGCCTGTATTCATTGTTTTAGCACAATGGAAATCTATCATCCTTTTACTCTGTTAGTGCTTCTAATCATTTATATCGGTTTCTGTCTAATGGTTGTTTCAACACACCTAGTTTACATTAGAATTAGGCTGGTTCAATAAATGCTTATTGAAAAACGTCCCCACCGTTTATTCTGTGTATCTCTCTGAGACAAAGTGAGCACTAGTGACTGAGCAAAAAGTATTGCACAGTCTCCACGATCACGAGGGATAAAGGTTGTCATGTTCGATATTTGGCAAGAACCATTCTCTCCTTGGTAAGAGGGGTTTCTAGTGGCACTATGAGTAGCTGGTATACAGGCTAACATACCTGGTGGGGGTGTCTAGAATTAGTCTGGACACCAATCCTACAGTGTATGTTGTCTAAACGCGCAGATTCTATATAGGTTTATAGGAACTACACAACAACAATTCCAGTTTAAAGTGTGGTGAAGACGAGCTAAAGCCTAGAGGTGACTGTGCATGTACGCACACTTACAGGTGATATGTATGTTATTAGATGAAGACCGATAGTAACTGATTATACTAGTCAGTTCTAACACCCCTCTCAGGCACTAGCATTCATAATAAAGAAAGTGATGAAAAAGAACAATAATATAGTGGCTATATTGGCTAAGAGCGAAGTGAGTGAGCAGTGGAATGAGAAGAGAGATTAGTTATGGGACAGAGTGGGAAGACTTGATGACTTTTTTCTGTACATTACTGATAAGTAACGACAAATGGGGAGGGCAGTGAGCCCACAGGCACACAGTTCAAAAAACGTCAGTTCACTGATTTTAGGGAAAGGATTTGAAAGCCGTACAAGTGCCTAATGTTAACTGCATGTATGTGTAGTACCTAAAGGTGAAGGATCCATTGGTTATCCGTTGCAAATTATCGGCGAAGGGGCAATGTCTTAAGTTTTTTTTCTTTTTAATTTTCATTTTCTCTATCCTAAATCCAAGCTACCTCAACCTTAAGAATTAACTATGGCAATGAAATGAATCCCACTTTCATTACCTAGACCTCAACTGCACTTGTGTAAAGTTTCTCAGTAGATGCAATAGCTATCCACATTCCTCCCAAGGCTCTGATCATCATCAATACTGTAATCATTCCCTAACTGGATAACCTGTGTAGCCTACTCCAAGATTTTCCTCTAACCCTACATCTCCCTCTCTCCTCTCAACCAATGGACAATGTCACCATCCTTAAGCTCCTCTTCTGTACAAGTGCAAAAACAACAGTTGATGGACAGAATGCAGAGCAATGGCATACATTCACCCCAGTACAGAGATCGGGGCCTAAATCCATCGTTTTTTTGCACTCCACACCACCCCAGTTCAGACATGGCTATATGCAAATCAGTCTTGACACTGTGCCTCATGGGAACAGTCCAGCCCAAACTGCCAAGCCTTGTCTTCCATGGACCGGAATCAAGCATCCTAGGACCAGTTTCTGGCTATCAGCCGTCATCTGCCAGATACATATGCTGTATTAGGTTGCTGGAATAATGCACTACATTTGCAAATTAAGCTGTCCTCGTGAAACATTGTATGGTATACTATTAATCACATTGGCAGCACTTAAATTGAGCCGATTATTTCCGGTGGGAGCCATCGGAACCTATTTTTGGGGACCAGGTTTTATTTTTCCGCTTCAGACATTTACTGAGCGAAAAGAGTGAAAACACAGAGTTCAGAAAGATGGAGGAAGAGAAAGACAGCAAATCTGTCACAAAAGCAGAACGCAGGAACCTACATGAGTGACAAAAACAGGCAGGCAGTGTCTGATAGTGGACCAAAGAGGCATGAGGTGGATGTAATACTACCAGCCTAGGAATTCAACAAGCCAACGTTTAATTGCACAGACCTTTGGCTACTGAGCAGTTTCTGGCACCAGCATTTTTTCTTTTACAAACTAAGCCCTGCCCATTTAAGTTAGTAGATCCTCTAATGAATTTGCCCGACGTGACCATTGTGTTTGTTCAAGATTCTGACCTAGGTTCCAGTCTGGGTTTATGGGTCGGCCCTTGTTGTTTCATATATAGTCAATCAATCAATCAATCAATCAATCATGGCATTTGTATAGCGCGCTACTCACCCGGAAGGGTCTCAAGGCGCTTGGGGGAAGGGGTCCGCTACCGCTCGAACAGCCAGGTCTTGAGTTGTCTCCTGAAGGCGAGGTAGTCCTGGGTCAGCCGGAGGTGGATGGGGAGGGAGTTCCATGTCTTGGCCGCCAGGTAGGAGAAGGATCTGCCTCCGACGGTGGCTCTTTGGATGCGTGATACGGTTGCGAGGGCGAGGCTGGTAGACCGTAGCTGGCGGGTGGGCGTGTAGAAGGTCAGGCGGTCGTTGAGGTACTTGGGGCCCAGGTCGTGGAGGGACTTGTGTGCGTGGGTGAGGAGCCTGAACGTGATCCTCTTGTCGACGGGGAGCCAGTGCAGGTCCCTCAGGTGGCCGGAGATGTGGCTGCGTCGGGGGATGTCCAGAATGAGTCGGGCGGAGGAGTTCTGGATGCGTTGGAGTCTTTTCTGTAGCTTGGCTGTGGTTCCGGCGTAGAGGGTGTTTCCGTAGTCCAGCCGGCTGGTGACGAGGGCCTGGGTGACCGTCTTCCTGGTTTCGGTCGGGATCCATCGGAAGATCTTGTGAAGCATGCGAAGGGTGTGAAAGCATGATGAGGATACGGCGTTGACTTGTCTGGTCATCGAGAGGGAGGAGTCCAGGATGAAGCCCAGGTTGCGTGTGTGGTCTGTTGGCTTGGGGGCGGTGCCCAGGGCTGGGGGCCACCAAGAGTCATCCCAGGCGGAGGGTGATGTTCCCAGGATGAGGACTTCCGTCTTGTCTGAGTTCAGTTTCAGGCGGCTGTTCTTCATCCACTCAGCGACGCCTTTCATCCCTTCGTGTTGGCTGGTTCTGGCAGTGTCGGGGTCTCTGGTGAGGGAGAGGATCAGCTGGGTGTCGTCGGCGTAGGAGATGATATTGAGGTTGTGTTGGCGTGCGATGGCAGCTAGAGGTCTCATGTAGACGTTGAAGAGGGTGGGGCTGAGTGATGATCCTTGCGGGACGCCACAGATGACTTCGGTGGCCTCGGATCGAAACGGGGGGAGGCGGACTCTCTGTGTTCTTCCGGCGAGGAATGAGATGATCCATTTCAGTGCCTTCTCTTGGATGCCGGTGTTGTCGAGGCGTTGGACTAGGGTGCGGTGGCAGACAGTGTTGAATGCTGCGGAGAGGTCCAGGAGGATGAGTGCCGCTGCTTCCCCGTTGTCGAGCAGGGCTCGGATGTCGTCGGTGGCTGCGATGAGGGCGGTCTTGGTGCTGTGGTTGGCTCTGAAACCTGACTGCGAGGGGTCGAGGGATCCGTTCGTCTCGAGGAAGGCGGCAAGCTGTTTGTTGACGATCTTCTCGATGACTTTGGCAGGAAAAGGGAGGAGCGGGATGGGTCGGAAGTTTTTGAGGTCGGTGGGGTCCGCTGTTGGTTTCTTCAGTAGGGCGCTGAGCTCGGCATGCTTCCAGCTCTCCGGGAAGGTGGCGGTGTTGAAGGAGGTGTTGATGATGTCCCGGAGTTGGGGTGCTATGGTGGAGTCGGCCTTGTTGAAAACGTGGTGGGGGCAGGGGTCGGTTGGAGAGCCGGAGTGGATGGTGTTCATCGTGCGGGCTGTGTCTTAGGTGGTCACCGTGGTCCAGGTGCGGAGGGTGGCGGTGGGGTTCGTTGGTTCGGTGGTTGGGTGCGTGGATGGTGCGCCGAAACTGTTGTGGATGTCGGCAATCTTGCTGTGGAAAAAGGAGGCGAGGGAGTCGCAGAGATCTTGTGAAGGGGTGATGTTGTTGTTGCCGGTGCTGGGGTTGGAGAACTCCTTGATGATGCTGAAGAGTTCCTTGCTGTCGTGTGCATTGTTGTCCAGTCGCTCCTTCAGTGATTTCTTCTTGGTGGTGCGGATGAGCTGGTGGTGCTTGCGGGTGGCGTGTTTGAGGGCGGTCATGTTGTCAGTGGTCCGGTCGAGAAGCCAGGCTTTCTCGAGGGTGCGGCAGGTCTTCTTGGAGTCCTTGAGTTCGTCGGTGAACCAGGGGGCTTTCTTGCTCCTGGGTCTGCTGGGAGGGTTCTTCAATGGTGCGAGGTCATCGGCGCAGGCGGTCAGCCACTGTGTGAAGTTGAGGGCTGCTTCGTTGGTGTCTGATGTGCTGGCAGGTGGGTTCTGGCTGAGGGAGGTGGTGAGCTGGTCGGCGGTGATCTTGCTCCAGCTCCTGTGAGGAACCTGTTGCGGGTGGTGGTGGGTTGTGGTTTTTCTGAATCTGAAGTGGACGCAGCTGTGGTCGGTGCAGTGGAGTCCGCTGGAGTGGCTGAAGCTGATGTGCTGGCTGGATGAGAAGACGGGATCAAGCGTGTGGCCGGCGTAGTGGGTGGGGGTGTTGACCAGTTGCTTGAGGCCCAGGTTGGTGAGGTTGTCCAGCAGGATGGCGGTGTTGCGGTCCTTGTTGTTCTCCAGGTGAAAGTTGAGGTCCCCTAGGAGGATGTAGTCGGCAGAGGGGAGGGCGTGTAGGCTGATAAAGTCTGTGATGTCTTCGCTGTATTGGGTGCGTGGTCCCGGGGGTCGGTAGATGAGGGTGCCTCTGGGGGACGTCTTTGGGTTGGTGTGAATCTGGAAGTGGAGGTGTTCGGCGGTGGCGAGGGTGTCATCGGCGTCGGTCGTGATGCGGACAGTGTTCTTGTGGACGATGGCGATGCCTCCTCCGGTCTGGTTGACGCGGTCCCTCCTGATGATCTTGTATCCATTCGGGATGGCGATGGCGATGTCGGGGGCTGAGGAGGCGTTCATCCATGTTTCAGTGAGGAAGGCCATGTCTGGTGATGTTGTGTCGAGGAGGTTCCAGAGTTCCACGGCGTGTCTGTGGACGGAGCGGGTGTTGAGCAGGATGCACTTGAGGTCGCTGCTGAAGTTTGGCTTGGCGGGCGTGGTGCAGGTTCGGAGGCAGGAGAACTTGCAGGTTGTGCAGGTGAAGGGTCCGTGGATGCGTCTTGGGGCGGCTCGGCAGCAGGTGGGGTTTTGGCCGGCATTGAGTGCGTTGAGGTCGACTTGCATCGGTGGGGACCAGGGATCCTGGCACTGGGCGCGGACGGGCGCAGACGGGCTTGCCTTTGGCGCGCCTTCGGCGCACAATCGGCGCGCCGCTGCGCGTGACCGCTGTGCGTATGCGCGGTCGCCATTTATGGCTAAGTGGGAGGGAGGGAGGAGCAGCTGGGAGGGCACAAAACGAAAAGGGGTCGTGGCTGCTTGGACGGCGGCGGGAAGCGGGGAGCGGGGCGGGCAGGCACAGGGGGACTGAATAACAAGAAACAAAGCTAATACAACTACGTGCAAGGGGACAGCAGTGACAACAGTCAAAAGGCAAATAAAAACAAATAGGAAACAAAACCATTATTCACACACACGCAAATACGGCGGAGGGGCAGGGATCAGCCAGGCAGGCACAACGAGGCTGCGGGCAGCAGCGAGGCGAGGGGCACACACACAGCTGGTGGCCGTGCGGCGCGGGGGTGTCCTGAGACAAGGGGCTTCCAAACACAAACTATCTAAACTGCAAATGGACTAATAATTTATATGTGGCACACCTGCCTAAATTTCTATCACTGACGCACACATCATGTCTCAAACTAGAGTATAAAAGCCTTTCATTTCTGACAATCATGCCTGGTCAACCAGACTGCAGTTGTGCTCCAATGTCTTCTACCTCAACGTGGTTACTACATCATCAACTATTTCAACATCAATAATGACAAGACAAAAATGTTAGTTCGTCAGCTGCAGATCCGTATTCCTATGGTAAATTGACAGGAGATCAAATAATTTGTTGAATTCCTTACCCAACTTGAGGGTGGTACTAACACCAGAATCATCTTGGGCACCTCAATTAAAATAAATGTCGGACAGAGCAGAAGGGCGCAAAACCTTTATATTATGATGTGCTAGTTAGAGCCATTGTTGCAAATGGCACCAGATTTGGCTAATGCTGTGATCATCTATAATGGTGAATTAAATAAACTGAACATTATCAAGTGAAATTAGCCAAGATGTTTTAAAACTTGTATTAAGCAACTCCAAGTGCTTTTTGACTTGAACACTAGGCTCCAGCCTTATGGTCTTATTCGAATGTAATCTGTCTTTTAAAGCACAGCTCTCCTTCTACTTTCAATGCCTTGTTATCCAAGTATGATTTCACCTCAGTATGGCATGATGCACAATTACCCGTCAAAGCAACAAAAGTCTTTTTAAAGCATTACTGCCACCTTTAAAGTTGGCACTGGCGTAGGAAAACTCAGAAATTACAAATCTGGTCACCTGCTTACTCTTAGATATTCAGTGCTCTGACTGGAATGTTATTTGTTAGCACCAGTGTTCTCTAAAGTTGTTCCTCGTTTAACGCAATTTTGAGTTGATTTTGTCATCTTTTGCCACTTGTCAATAAAGTCTCTTGGTAGACACTCCATGACAAGGGATGTTCTACCATAAGATTATACTATTTCCGACACAGGCACCGTAAATGACTGCCGTACGTCTCATTTGCCTGTCCAGAATGGAGTGATTTTAGATGGTGCCTTTTTAGAAATGGATTCGATCTTAAGGGATAATGGTCTTTAGCTGCAGTAGGTAAATTCTTTGACCACGGGCGTTATTATTGAACATGTGTATACCTCATACATTTGGTCGATCAATTGAGGAGGAGTATCAGCACTGATGTAAGTAGTTTTAGTTAGAGTACGTTTTAATATCACCAATCACTTCGTATTTTTAAAACCTTTAAAGAGAATGCACTCACCAGCCCTGTAAACAGGGCTACTTGTAAAGGTCTCTTTGAGTCCAGGTCCCTTTGCAGGGCCGGCTCTAGGCTCATGGTGGCCCTGTGCAGGGAGCGTAGGTCGGGGCCCCGGAAGAGGGGGTCTGGACGGGGCGGAGCTCACTCCGCGCTCCGCGGCCCGCGCCTGGCTGTGTCAAACTGAAAGCGCTCGGGTTGGCCCGGTCGCTCCCCTGCCCCCGAGCTCTAGGGGCCCCCAGGAGTCGCTGGGACTTGGAGCCATATTTCAACTGTCTGCCGCTTAATAGTGCAGAAATATCCTTTCTCTCCACCTTTATTGGCACAGGCGGAGCAGGGGGCCTAAAGAAATCAATCACCACCAGTTTACATGGGAGGCCGCGCCCGCTACCAGTGCTACTGACTGGAAGACAGACAGCGGCCTACGAGTCGATGGATGCGGCACCGGCAAATTGAATGCGGCGGGCCCCCTGCCCCTCGGAGAAAGTGTCAGTGATTCCGAAATGTAATACTCGGCAATGATTAGGCCTTCCGCTGGCTGGGACTCGAGCCATATACTGCCGCTTAATTTAATGCAAAATAGTACCCCCGACTCCACCTTTATTATAGGGCCTGCAGGCACACAGGCGGAGAGGAGCCTAAAGGAAATCAGTGGCTGGCGCGGCCACTGGAAGACAGACAGCGGGCGGCCTACCTCGATGCGGCAAAACTCCCGGCTGCAGTGCAGTAAATTCGCCCCTCCGACCTCAAGCATTAACAGCTACACTCACGCCCGGCTACCTATCTTCATATGACTCGCTTGCTTGCCATGACGCGTCGCGATAGTCAGTCAGTGCCACAAACAGTGTGCAGAAATATCATTAGCAATCATCTGAGAGAATGGATCTATTCTGCCCTTACCCGGCAGGTGCGTTCACACTTCTTCACTTTATTCTCAGTCTAAGCTCAGGGGCCGCTTAGCTTTTGTCCGACTCTGACGTCGACGACCACCAAATGGCTGGGCTGTGCAGAGAGAGTCATACGCCACCAGTCCCACAAGTTAGTTACGCACGCGGGGAAGTCAAGTAGCAGGTTAGGTTGAGTCTGCACGCTGCCGCAGATCACTCTATCCTGGCTTCCGGCGTCTGTGCTAGCCAACCGGGTGACAGTTATGATGATTTGAAACACCCCGGCGCCCCTGCTGCCCAATCAGGAACGAGGTCGGTGTGGACTCGGAGCCAGAGGCCAGGGAAGTTAAAGGGAGGGGGGGGGGGGGGGGTGACTCACTGTGTCAGGGCTTGGAACTGTGACTGTCGGACTCGGAACTTAGTATTGGAAGCCGGGGTCAGAGCCGGAGGCCGCCAAATCCTGCCAGGGGGCCGCCAGTGCCACGATGTATCATTGATCCTTCCGATCCGATCCTCGTCGTGGTGGCCCCTGGGGTTTGGCGGCCCTGTGCAGGTGCAATTTTGCACATGCCTAGGGCCGGCCCTGCCCTTTGCAGATCATTGCGCAATGTTGTGTCACACGGCTGTACATAAATGCACACTGTCTATCTAGTTATTTTCAGATGTTACTTCAACGTTTGGGATCTGTATAGCCTTCACGTGACATGCTTCTGTATGGTGGTGGCACTGTCATCTTTTTCTGAGTCAATAATAATGACTAAATAGGTTATTTTGTATAGTGTAAACAAGAATAAGATAATAATGACATTTGTTTTGATGTGATACAATTTTAGTATATGGTCACTAGTCTTCCGCTGGTCCTGAAGACATCTGGTAAGGTGAATAGGCCAAAACATGTCGACCTGTTTTTCATCAGAGAAGCCAAAAAAAAACAAGCCAAGAAAAGATGGGCCTTGCCTTAAATATATGAGTGGAAAAAGACTGAAGCATTGAATGGTCTTTCTTAGATCTCCCATAACCGTGGCTACCTCACAGTCGATGAAAGATTCCAAACACCAGTGGTTTTGATTCTCCTGAATGATGTCCCCTCACCCAACATGGAAGATTGACAGGCCCTCAGTCCCTCAGTCCCTCAGTCCTGGTCACAACAGGCAGAGCTCATGCTGAGTTTCTCTACGCTGAGGTACAGCTTCAGTTTGTCCATTTGGGAGCCTCAAGAGCCCCTTTTTAGGTCTTGCGCTGCTCTGGCGAGACATTTAGTAAGGGCTTCAGAAAATGCTACCACTGTTGTCTAGTTTGCAGTTACTCGCGCGGATGCGCACTTATGAGCAGAGACGCCACATGGCTTTCCTCTCTCGTCATGGGTCATCAGCTTTCAAGATACAAGAGCTTTTGTTCACATTCCCTAAGTCGATAGCTTCCTTGTTGCTCTTCTCACTAGTACATTTGTGTTTGGAACTGTTACTACAACTGTCCATAAGGTGGTGGTGTTCCCACATTGTATATGGAAGCTACTTAATATACACAACATAGAAGTTAATACAGCATAGTGTTGCTTCCTGGCCAGTATTGTATCGACCCGGCTGGTGTTTGTATGTCACGACCGTTAAAAAAAAAAATTTAAACGGGAAAATACGCAGATGGCACTAGTTTTTCCAACTTCAAGCATGAATTGAAATTTGCACAAACAAAAAAAATGTCACAGCATAGGTATTTTAGAGATGTTTAAACTATTCCTAAATAATTATTAAAGCAAACCGAGGCAGAAATACATTGAAAACATAAAATGCATAGAATTTTACACAGATTCTAAAATAAATACCTATTCATGGCCCGTTGTGAATCTTAAAATATGAACAAATGGCTGATATTTTTGTCCCAGAAAGTTGTCAACCCTAATACCCCATGATAAATTCACACAACATTGTCAGCCTTTGCCATCAGTATGGGGGTCTGTCTCAGACTTACTGCAAATTATCTCTGGAAATAGCCATGTTTTAACTCTGATAATTACAAATAACCGTGTAGAATAAACTACTACTTTAAATACAGTATCATTAGGCGCTCCGCCTTTGCCAGCCATAAATAAGCTTTCCTGAAATGAGCTTTTTGTGGTTCATTGGCGTAGTTCATTTGACTTTCTTTGAAAGCCTCAAAGCTTTCTGGGTGCCAAATCACAAACAACCTTAATTATATACTACGAGTAACAAAGTAGAGAAAACATGACAAAATGTTGTCCCACCGAGCAACAGCCACTTTATTATTTACAGACCAAACCGCTGGCATCCCCAAATAGCATTTAACTGAACTGCAGACTTCATCCAGACTGGAGTGTTGGTTAGGAGTGTCTGTCTGCCATTTCCCGCCCCCCCCCCAACCCCCCCCAAAAATAGCACTCTAGTTCAACACCGACTTCACGGAGCCCACACATGGTAACGGGCTACCCTGGACCTAAATGTCTCCAACCTTAAGTCTGTCAATTAAAACTCCTCTCTCCGCATAAGAAAGACAATACATTAAGTGACACTGTTAAAATTACCCTCCATCCTCTTAGTAACCGTATTTCGACCTGCCCACGTGGGTCTGTACAACGCAGTGAGGCAACGTGTCCAATCACTGTTTCACCATAACTGGCATCGCTGATGAACCTGGGCCTCTTACAATAACGTCAGTAGAGCGACAAAGGAATTGGATCAGCGCACACAAGATGCCATTATTCAGGGCTTGGTCGGGCGCCATAGGAGTTAAAGGAAGTTAAAAATATTCAATATTTTTAGAACTGAAGTTGGGTTTTTAAAATATGCAACAAAAATAGCCTATAATACAGTTTGAATTTGCCACCTGTCTATCCCGCCCTATCAGTGGACAACATTGCAGCTGACTCAAAAAAAAAATCCTGCACTTTTGGGACCTTATAAGTATTTAGTTATGCAGCACAATATCCTTGGTGCAACAACATCAGCTGTTGCATGACTACACCTTGTATCTTATAAGTGTTTAGCCATGCAACAGTTGATGTTGTTGTACCAAGGATATTGTGCTGCATAACTAAATACTTATAAGGTACCAAAAGTGAAACCTATTGGCTATGCCAATGCTTGTTATAATCCTTTCCCAGACACAATTGTGATTTAGGGTATTTTGTCTTTGATCCGGGGGTTGCCTACTTTGAAGTTGGCACTCCTTTGTCTTGCTCTTTCTCCTCATGCCCAGAAATTTGTTACCAAGGATTCAGATATCACGGTAGCTAGGGCACTCAGGGCAGGGGTAAACGTCTATCACCATGCAAAGGACTTTTCCATCCCAACACTTATAAATTGTACACATCTTCTAAATCTATGGTGTAGATCGTATATGGCACGAACTTGCTAAGGCATCTTGGTGCCCTTAAACCCAAAGCACACAACAATTAAACAAAGGGGAGATTAAACCAATTAAAACAGATGATTTTTATGATTTTTTTTAATGCAATTATATTCTGTGCTGCGTAAAGAGAAAGAAAGAGACTGTTCCGTACCTTTGCAGCTGCGACTGACGGCTCTGTAAGTACATTTACAGGTCTGAGTTTTGGGAATTGTTCGACAAAAGACATGGGCTGAGCGTAATGTTCTCTTTGGCATATAAAACGATAATGTATTAGTAAAAAAATTTGGAACAAGTTGATACTTTGTTCTTTGCACAATGATTACAGTTGTGAAAAGGATCCTACCTTTAACTAACAGCCAGGGCAGCTGGTGGAAATGGGTGAAATATGTGCCCTTTCACATGCTCGGTAGTCATTCTTGTGGTTGTATTTTGGACCAACTGTAATTGATGTAATAGGGTATTGGGGAGGCCAAGTAAATAGCATTCTTGTAGTCCAGCCTACACTGAGTCAATGAGTTTACAATGGTGACATGATGACTGGTCTCTGTAATGGGTAATAAGGATTATAGTTTTTTTACAGCCATACCCCCTTTTTTTCGCTACATGGTTTACCTGGTGTTTCAGTGATAATTTATATTACCAACATGATTATGGACCACTTTAGATGGGGTGGGTCAATTCTAGTAGATCATTGGAAACAGAGGATTGAAACAACATTCTGTGCTGTGCACTGTAGCTCAGACATTTTGCTCATCACTGACTGGGACACCATCTGTCATTTTTGGGTAAAAACTGTTTGAGTCTGGAAAGTCTACCAAAGAGCTGCCTGCTTTTGTCCGCCAGGCAATAGAGTTGAGTTCCAATCGGGAAAGTACCACACACCATGATTCAGGCTAAATGTTTCCCGGCGTTTTGCAAACAAGAACTGGCAAAGCCAATAGGTCTGGCCTGTGAGACCTATTGTCTCTGCCTAAGATTTTAGCCATGCTGTACAGCAGTGTGGCAAAAAATAATAACAAAAAAAGGTCTGACATATACATTGATACTGTGTTTTTTTTAAAGCACTATTATGCAGTTAACGCTAATGCACTTACTATTTTTATTTTAAATGGGGGAGTGGGTTAGGGATGAAGCAACAGGGAGAGGAGAGACAACACTGGGTGAGTGGGGGTAGAGGACACAGGATTAACCCCACAGACAACAGTATGGAACGCACACTGATAACAAAGGATGGGCAATGGGGTAAAGCACAAGGACAATAGAAGGTGGGCAAGGGGGGAAGCAAACAGACAACAGGGGATGTGCATGGCTAAAGTACAAGGACGGGTAATGGCAAAATGGGGAAGGGTGGGGATGGAACCAACACAGGGGCATGCCAGATTCCAAGAAACACCCAGGGTCCAAGAAAGGAGGGAGCAGCGGTGGCTTCTTTGCTAAGGCGGAGTAGTGTCACCCCCACTGCTCTCAGAGCAGTGGAAAAAGGAAAAATAAAATGATAATAACACAACGGTATCATTTTATTCTTTGTACAGGCCCAGGTTAGGATGGGGAAGGGCTGGGCTCACAGGGAGGAGGAGTGATTTGTGCACCATAAGTGAGCATTACAGTTTGACAGGCTGTCTTGGGCCTGCCAAACAGTCATGCGCCCTTAGCATTTCTCCACCTGGCTGTTTTGCACAGCCGGGTGGAGAACAGTCCTAAGGCCACCTGGCACTGTCTGAGCGGTCACACAGGACGCTCAGACCAATCACGGCGCTGCTGTCATGCTGGTGACTGCAGGATCGTGATTTGCTTAGGGGAGCCTGTGTGCTGCCATAAGCCAGAAAGAGGAGTGGACGGAGAAGAAGCTGCAGCCGCAATCAGGTAAGTGATTTTTAGGTCTTGACTATTCTATCCCGTTAGGGATTGAATAGGCGAAATTACAGTAAGCAGTCCGAAAAGTCTACCTAGCCTGCGGATCGCATACAGTTCATGTGAGGCAGGCGTGTGCACATCAAACACCATCGGCCTCGGCATCAGACTTCATGGGAAGCCGCTCCCAAACCACCATTTGTCTGAGCCTCGGCATCAGACTTCAAAGAAATCCGCTCCCCGCCCCCCCCCCCATCAGACTTGAAAGGAATGCGCTCCCGCTCCCCCGCCACAGCAATGCCGAGAGCTTGGGTTTTTTTGCATCCATTTCGCGGGGAAGCCGTGTTTTGTTCGGCGTTCTCTGCACCTTTCTCGTTTTTTTTCCGGACAAAAGTGAAATCCTACTGTGCTTGTTTACAGTAGCCTTGCTCCTCAAATGCTGTTGCTGTGTTGCCATCTCTCTAGGGACACTCAGCTTGCTAGCTGCAATGCTACATCCGCTATGCTTTGCCTCTAGACATGTTGATCCCTCGTAGACAGTGCTGACTCTGCCCCTCCTGATTCTGAAACTGACCAACGCAGTAACGACGTAGCCTTTTCTCTCTGTCTTATAATGTCTGCCCTGCCACCATTTACTTCCGACCCTCACCCTCACACCTCCTCACCCTCACACACCCTCTCCCACCCTCACACCCCCTCACACTCCCACACCACCTCACCCTCACGCTCTCTCACACACCTCCTCACACCCCCTCACTCTCACACCCCCTCACCCTCCCACACCCTCATCCTCACACCCCCTCATCCTCACCCCCACACACCCTCACCCTCTCACCCCCTCACACCCTCTCACCCTCACACCCCCTCACCCTCACATCCCCTCACCCTCGCATCCCCTCACCCTCACACCCCTTCATCCTCACACCCTCACCCTCACACCCCCTCACCCTCACACCCCTTCATCCTCACACCCCCTCACCCTCACACCCGCTCACCCTCACACACCCTCTCACCCACCCTCTCACCCTAACACACCCTCTCACCCACCCACACCCTCACAACCCCTCACCCTCACAACCCCTCACACACCCTCACACACACCCACACCCTCACACCCCCTAACCCTCACCCCCAACACACCTCCACACCCCCTCACCCCCTCACCATCACACACACCCTCACACCCCTCACTCTCACACCCCCTCACCCTCACACACCCTCTCACCCTCACACACCCTCTCACCCGCTCACCCTCACACCCCCTCATCCTCACACCCCCTCACCCTTACCCTCACACACCCTCTCGCCCTCACACACCCTCACCCTCACCCCCTCACACCCCCTCACACTCACAACCCCTCAGCCTCAGCCTCACACCACCTCACCCTCACACCCTCTCACCCTCACAACCCACCCCCTCACCACCCCACACCCTCCCCCTCACACACCCTCACACCCCCTCACACCTGCTCACCCTCTAACCATCACACCCCCTCACCCTCACACCCCCTCACCCTCACACCCCCTCACCCTCACACCCCTTCACACACCCTCACACTCCCTCACCCTCACACCCTCACAACCCCACCCCCTCACCCTCACAACCCCACACCCTCCCCCTCGCACACCCTCACCCTCGCACCCCTCACCCCCTCACACACTCTCACTCACCCTCACACCCTCACCCTCACCCTCCCTCACCCTCACATACCCTCACCCTCAAACCCCTTCTCACCCTCTCACCCTCACCCTCACACCCCCTCACCCTCACACCCCCTCATACACCCTCACACTCACACCCCCTCACCCTCACACCACTCACCCTCACACCCCCTCACCCTCACACCCTCTCACCCTCACACCCTCACAACCCCACCCCCTCACCCTCACAGCCCCACACCCTCCCCCTCACACCCCCTCACAACCCCTCACCCTCACACCCCCACACCCTCGCACCCCCTCTCCCTCACATCCCCTCACACCCCCTCACCCTCACACACCCTCACCCTCACACACCCTCACCCTCACACACCCTCACCCTCACACAATCTCACAGACCCTCACACCCCCTCAACCTCATCCCCCTCACCCCTCACACCCCCTCACTCACACCCCCTCACCCCCTCTCACCCTCACACACCCTCAAACCCCCTCACCCTCACATACCCTCACCCTCACACCCCCTCACCCACACCCTCACCAGCATAGCATAACAAAACATAGCATAGCATAACAAAACACAGCATAGCATAGCATAACAAAAGAAATAGGATAGCAAAACATAGCATAACAAAACAAAGCATAGGACAGCAAAACAAAACATAGCATAACAAAACAAAACATAGCATAGCAAAACACAACAAAGCATAGCATAACAAAACGCAACAAAACATAGCATAGCATAACAAAACAAAGCATAGCATAACATAACAAAGCATAACAAAACAAAACATAGCATAGTGTAACAAAACATAGCATAGCATAACAAAACAAAGCAGAATAAAACATAGCATAACATAACAAAACATAGCATAACATAAAACAAAGCATAGCATAACAAAACATAGCAAAACACAACAAAACATAGCATAGCATAACAAAGCACAACAAAACATAGCATACATAACAAAACATAGCATTGCAAAGCATAGCAAAACATAGCATAGCATAACAAAACACAACAAAACATAGCATAGCATAACAAAAGACAACATAGCATAGCATACCATAACAAAACAAAGCTTCGCATAGCATAACAAAACATAGCATAACAAAACATAGCATAACTAAACATAGCATAGCATAACAAAACTCAACAAAACATAGCATAGCATAACAAAACAAAGCACAGGATAACAAAACAAAGCACAGGATAGCAAAACTAAACATAGCATAGCATAACAAAACAAAGCATAGGATAGCAAAACAAAACATAGCATAACAAAACACAACACATAGCATAACAATACATAGCAAAACACAACAAAACATAGCATAGCTTAACAAAACACAAGAAAACATAGGATAGCAAAAAAAACATATAATAGCATAGCAAAGCATAGCATACCAAGCACAACAAAACATAGCATAGCATAGCATAACAAAACATAGTATAGCAAAGCATAGCATAATAAACACAACAAAACATAGCATAGCATAACAAAGCATAACATAGCAAAACATAGCATAGCATAACAAAACATAGCATAGCATAACAAAACAGCATAGCATAGCATAACAATTCAAAGCATAGGATAGCAAAACATAGCATAGCATAACAAAACAAAACATAGGATAGCAAAAAAAACATAGCATAGCATACAGCATCACTCCACACCACCACAGCATCACTCAGGGGCACCACAACATCACTATGCGCTACCACAGCATCACTGAATGCCACAGCATCACTCGTTTGCCATCACAACATCACTCAGCGCCACCACAGCATCAATCTGTGCAACCATTCAACAACACCTGGTTCAAATATGTTCTCTCAATGTTTCAAGCTTTATTACAAATGTCACAAAAAGATGTTAATATTTCACTTCTGTTCTTGGATTTTCGTCATAATAAAATACACTGAACATAATCTTCACAAAAGTAATTTACAAAACTTTAAGCTATTGCCATTATAAATTACAATAACTTTTATTTAAGTATTAATTATTGAAAAAAAATTAAAAGCCATTGCTTTTTTGTAATATCAATACATGTAAGTCATGTAAATACAACACATATTGCATTACAAATGCTGTAGGTGTCACATTTGCGAAAGTTATAACTATTGGCATTGTAAATGACAAAGCTATTAATTTCGCTATTTTCAAAAACAAAACATAAATAAAAAATGAGTCATTTACAATACCAATAGCTCAAACTTTCCTAATGCGATACCTATTGCATTGCAAATGCTTGTTTTTTATCCTGCCCCACCGCACCCGTTCCATAGCTGCCCCCACTGGGAAGGGGGCAAACATGGAAGGCACAGGAGTAAAACAAATGGGAAGAGAGAAGAATGCAACAGAGACAGCTGGAAAACATGCAGTCTCGGTGAGTGCTAAACTAAAAGAAAATAGTAGTGCTTGTTAACGGAGCTGTAGAAGGGCATTAGCTGGACCATGCAAAGGTGTCCATAGTCCAGGGGAGGGACAAACTTATATAGTCACTGTAGAACACAAATAAGCCATCAATAAGAAGCCAGTAAATGAGAGTGACATGAAGCCAACCAATGGTAACTCCTGAGTGGCTTCTAAGCCCCTTTCAGGTAACAAAAGGTCTCGCAAGAGATATCGCGTGCACAAGACCTAAAAACTGGTTATGTATTATGTGTGATTTTGGTATAAGGAAGACGTAGGAAAATTGACAAAAAGTAAACTACCATTACTTTGTAAAATATTCATGACAGTGAAAGGCCAGATAGTAGGCACGGAGGAAATCAAGCTAGATCTGTATGCAGATGATGAATTATGCTTCCTCACAGACTCCTTTTCTCCCATCCCTGCTCTAAAAGAAGAACTTTTACGTTTTATTGAAGTCTCAGGCTTCTCAGCGACTACATAAAATCTAGTGGCCTGGCGGTACCTGCCCCATGAACAGAGAACTGTGATGTCATTATGTGTAATGAATTCACACGCGCCTGCAGTGGCATAGCAAGGGGGGCGCGCTGCCCCAAGCGGCACGAGTTTTGGGGGCAGCGGGCTCCCCCCCCCCCCCTCTCACCTGCAGCCGTCGCGTGCGGCTGCCGGGGAACTTTCCAGCACCTTCGTTGCTTGTGCACACTGTTGCGGGGCTGCACATGAAGGGGCTGCCACTGGTCATGCTGCGCCACTGTGTACGCAAACAACTATCTCTTATTTGGGAGAGCATATTCCTGACTCGAAGGAAAAGCTGTATCAATGTAATGTTCCACCTTTTTAGGGCTCGCCTGCTGATGCGCTTCTGCGCATCGCTGGCGAAGCTCTATTACGGCTTATCCAGTGTTGATCCACCACTGGCGATTCCAGTGGCGATTTCTTCAAGTGCATGTGCTTTTTAGGTCATTGCGCAAGCGCAAGCCCTAAAAAGCACGTGCACAATGCCACCAGCCCCCTGCCTGCCTGCCTCGCATTACCAGATCAAAGGCAGCCCAGTCCCCCTCCCACAAGCTTCTCAGCGTGTGCTCTGCCTCAGGCCGGCATTTCTCCTCCCCTCGGGCAAACAGATAGCCGCAATAACACCCTCCCTGCTCCGCTTTTTTTCTCAATTTCTCCCCGTCTACACTTCCCATTAGGAGCCCTTCCTCCCCCCAGATAATCTATCTCCATAAGAGATAAGCAGCTCTTCCACCATCTCAAACCCGTATTAGTGCTCCTCACTATGCATGTTTTTACTTAAAAAATCAGCACAATGCAGCAGTGTGACATCAAGCCAGGTTCATCGACATCACTGCAAAAGTAAAGTTTTTATTCCCCATTTCCTCTTCAAGAAAGTGCGCATCAGCCTCTACGGATCAGAAAGCGGAGCCCCCCCACTGACCGGGCTGCGAGTCAAATGGCCATGTTTCACAAATTATGGTTTTCGTGGTCTTATTCTGGAGTAGCCCTGTTGGCAAGAGAGGAAAGAGCAAGGCTCTGACAGTCAGTCCTCCTCTGCTTCATAGTATGCCGCGCCACTATAGTAAGTTGAACAAGGGATATTATTTGACAGAAAGAGGCAACCTGCATCTATTCACGGAAATACATTGAGCAGTCTACATTTTTATTTTTAAAGCTACATACAATGCACCATAACTATTCTAGGTCTACAAATGGAAATACATAACAAGCAATATTTTTATTTATTTTTTAAGAGGTGCATACTTAAAAAAATGATTACAAAAATTAAACATCAACTAGTAATTAAAAAACCTAGCAATTAAGATATGCCACGTCAAATAATAACTTTTGTCGCCAATTAATTATCAGTGTCTGGAATGGATATGGTCACACCCTCACTCACCCTCAACCCCTCACCCTCACTCACCCTCAACCCCTCACCCACACCCTCACTCACCCTCAACACCTCACCCTCAACCCCTCCCTCACGCTCACCCACCCTCACTCACCCTCAACCCCTCACCCTCACTCACCCTCAACCCCTCACCCTCAACCCCTCACCCTCACTCACCCTCAACCCCTCACCCTCACTCACCCTCAACCCCTCACCCTCAACACCTCACTCACCCTCACGCTCACCCTCAAGCTCACCCACCCTCACCCTCAACACCTCACCCTCACTCACCCTCAACCCCTCACCCTCACTCACCCTCAACCCCTCACCCTCAACCCCTCACTCACCCTCACTCTCACTCATCCTCTATCACCCTCAACCCCTCACTCACCCTCAACCTCTCACCCTCACTCACCCTCAACCCCTCACCCTCACTCACCCTCAACCCCTCACCCTCACTCACCCTCAGCCCCTCACCCTCAACCCCTCACCCTCACCCTCACCCTCACTCACCCTCAACCCCTCACCCTCACTCACCCTCACCCACCCTCACTCACCCTCAACACCTCACCCTCACCCTCACTCACCCTCACTCACCCTCAACCCCTCACCCTCACCCTCACTCACCCTCACTCACCCTCACCCTCAACCCCTCACCCTCACTCACCCTCACTCACCCTCACTCACCCTCAACCCCTCACCCTCACTCACCCTCAACCCCTCACCCTCAACACCTCACCCTCAAACTCAACATACATACATACATACCCTCACTCACCCTCAACCACTCACCCTCACTCACCCTCAACACCTCACCCTCACTCACCCTCACTCACCCGCACTCACCCTCACCCTCACTCACCCTCACTCACCCTCACCCTCACTCACCCTCAACACCTCACCCTCAACCCCTCCCTCACGCTCACCCACCCTCACTCACCCTCAACCCCTCACCCTCACTCACCCTCAACCCCTCACCCTCAACCCCTCACCCTCACTCACCCTCAACCCCTCACCCTCACTCACCCTCAACCCCTCACCCTCAACACCTCACTCACCCTCACCCTCACGCTCACCCACCCTCACCCTCAACACCTCACCCTCACTCACCCTCAACCCCTCACCCTCACTCACCCTCAACCCCTCACCCTCAACCCCTCACTCACCCTCACTCTCACTCATCCTCTATCACCCTCAACCCCTCACTCACCCTCAACCTCTCACCCTCACTCACCCTCAACCTCTCACCCTCACTCACCCTCAACCCTTCACCCTCACTCACCCTCAGCCCCTCACCCTCAACCCCTCACCCTCACCCTCACTCACCCTCAACCCCTCACCCTCACTCACCCTCACCCACCCTCACTCACCCTCAACACCTCACCCTCACCCTCACTCACCCTCACTCACCCTCAACCCCTCACCCTCACCCTCACTCACCCTCACTCACCCTCACCCTCAACCCCTCACCCTCACTCACCCTCACTCACCCTCACTCACCCTCAACCCCTCACCCTCACTCACCCTCAACCCCTCACCCTCAACACCTCACCCTCAAACTCAACATACATACATACATACCCTCACTCACCCTCAACCACTCACCCTCACTCACCCTCAACACCTCACCCTCACTCACCCTCACTCACCCGCACTCACCCTCACCCTCACTCACCCTCACTCACCCTCACCCTCACTCACCCTCACTCACCCTCAACCACTCACCCTCACTCACCCTCACCCTCACTCACCCTCACCCTCACTCACCCTCAACCCCTCACCCTCACTCACCCTCAACCCCTCACCCTCACCCTCACTCACCCTCAACCCCTCACTCACCCTCACTCTCACTCATCCTCACTCACCCTCAACCCCTCACCCTCACTCACCCTCACCCACCCTCAACCCCTCACCCTAACTCACCCTCACCCTCACTCACCCTCAACCCCTCACCCTCACTCACCCTCAACCCCTCACCCTCACTCACCCTCAACCCCTCACCCTCACTCACCCTCAACCCCTCACCCTCAACACCTCACTCACCCTCACGCTCACCCTCACGCTCACCCACCCTCACCCTCAACACCTCACCCTCACTCACCCTCAACCCCTCACCCTCACTCACCCTCAACCCCTCACCCTCAACCCCTCACTCACCCTCACTCTCACTCATCCTCTATCACCCTCAACCCCTCACTCACCCTCAACCTCTCACCCTCACTCACCCTCAACCCCTCACCCTCACTCACCCTCAACCCCTCACCCTCACTCACCCTCAGCCCCTCACCCTCAACCCCTCACCCTCACTCACCCTCAACCCCTCACCCTCACTCACCCTCAACCCCTCACCCTCACTCACCCTCACCCACCCTCACTCACCCTCAACACCTCACCCTCACCCTCACTCACCCTCACTCACCCTCACTCACCCTCACTCGCCCTCACTCGCCCTCACTCGCCCTCACTCGCCCTCACTCACCCTCACTCACCCTCACTCACCCTCACCCTCACTCACCCTCAACACCTCACCCTCACTCACCCTCACCCTCACTCACCCTCAACCCCTCACCCTCAATCCCTCACCCTCAATCCCTCACCCTCAGTCACCCTCACCCTCACCCTCACTCACCCTCAACCCCTCACCCTCACTCACCCTCAACCCCCTCACTCACCCTCAACCCCTCACCCTCACTCACCCTCACTCACCCTCAACCCCTCACCCTCAACCCCTCACCCTCAACACCTCACCCTCACTCACCCTCAACCCCTCACTCACCCTCAACACCTCACCCTCACTCACCCTCACCCTCACTCACCCGCACTCACCCTCACCCTCACTCACCCTCACTCACCCTCACCCTCACTCACCCTCACTCACCCTCAACCACTCACCCTCACTCACCCTCACTCACCCTCACCCTCACTCACCCTCAACCCCTCACCCTCACTCACCCTCAACCCCTCACTCACCCTCAACCCCTCACTCACCCTCACTCTCACTCATCCTCACTCACCCTCAACCCCTCACCCTCACTCACCCTCACCCACCCTCAACCCCTCACCCTAACTCACCCTCACCCTCACTCACCCTCAACCCCTCACCCTCACTCACCCTCAACCCCTCACCCTCACTCACCCTCAACCCCTCACCCTCACTCACCCTCACCCAACCTCACTCACCCTCACCCTCACTCACCCTCACCCTCACTCACCCTCACTCACCCTCAACCTCACTCACCCTCAACCCCTCACCCTCACCCTCACTCACCCTCACTCAACCTCAACCCCTCACCCTCAATACCTCACCCTCACTCACCCTCACCCTCACCCAACCCCTCACCCTCAATACCTCACCCTCACTCACCCTCACTCACCCTCAACCCCTCACCCTCACTCACCCTCAACCCCTCACCCACACCATCACTCACCCTCACTCGCCCTCACACGCCCTCACTCACCCTCACTCACCCTCACTCACCCTCACTCACACTCACTCACCCTCACTCACCCTCACTCACCCTCACTCACCCTCAACCTCACTCACCCTCACCCAGCCTCAACCCCTCATCCTCACTCACCCTCACCCTCACTCACCCTCAACCCCCTCACCCTCACCCCCTCACCCTCACTCACCCTCACCCTCACTCACCCTCAACCCCTCACCCTCAATCCCTCACCCTCAGTCACCCTCACCCTCACTCACCCTCAACCCCTCACCCTCACTCACCCTCAACCCCCTCACCCTCACTCACCCTCAACCCCTCACCCACACCATCACTCACCCTCACTCACCCTCACTCACCCTCACTCGCCCTCACTCACCCTCACTCGCCCTCACTCGCCCTCACTCGCCCTCACTCGCCCTCACTCACCCTCAACTCACCCTCACTCACCCTCACCCTCACTCACCCTCAACACCTCACCCTCACTCACCCTCAATGCCTCACCCTCACTCACCCTCAACACCTCACCCTCAACCCCTAACTCACCCTCACTCTAACTCACCCTCACTCACCCTCAACACCTCCCTCACCCTCACTCACCCTCACCCACCCTCAACCCCTCACCCTAACTCACCCTCACCCTCACTCACCCTCAACCCCTCACCCTCACTCACCCTCAACCCCTCACCCTCAACCCCTCATCCTCACCCTCACTCACCCTCACTCACCCTCAACCCCTCATCCTCACCCTCACTCACCCTCACTCTCACTCACCCTCACTCACCCTCACTCACCCTCACCCTCACTCACCCTCACCCTCACTCACCCTCACCCTCACTCACCCTCAACCTCACTCACCCTCAACCTCACTCACCCTCACCCACCCTCAACCCCTCATCCTCACTCACTCTCACTCACCCTCACTCACCCTCAACCCCTCACCCTCACTCACCCTCAACCCTTCACCCTCACTCACCCTCAACCCCTCATCCTCACCCTCACTCACCCTCACTCACATTCACCCTCACCCTCACTCACCCTCTCTCACCCTCACCCTCACTCACCCTCACTCACATTCACCCTCACCCTCACTCACCCTCACTCACCCTCACCCTCACTCACCCTCACTCACCCTCCCTCACCCTCACCCTCCCTCACCCTCACCCACCCTCACTCACCCTCCCTCACTCACCCTCACCCACCCTCAACCCCTCATCCTAACTCACCCTCATCCTCACTCACCCTCACCCTCAACCCCTCACCCTCACTCACCCTCAACACCTCACCCTCACTCACCCTCACCCTCACTCACCCTCAACCCCTCACCCTCAATCCCTCACCCTCACTCACAACCCCTCACCCTCACTCACCCTCAACCCCTCACCCTCACCATCACTCACCCTCACTCACCCTCACTCACCCTCACTCACCCTCACTCACCCTCTCTCACCCTCAACACCTCACCCTCACTCACCCTCAACCCCTCACCCTCACTCACCCTCACCCTCTCTCACCCTCAACACCTCACCCTCACTCACCCTCACTCACTCTCAACCCCTCACCCACCCTCACCCTCACTCACCCTCAACACCTCACCCTCACTCACCCTCAACCCCTCACCCTCCCTCACCCTCAACCCCTCACTCACCCTCACTCTCACTCACCCTCACTCACCCTCAACCCCTCAGCCTCACCCTCACCCTCACCCTCACTCACCCTCAACACCTCACCCTCACTCACCCTCACTCACTCTCAACCCCTCACCCACCCTCACCCTCACTCACCCTCAACACCTCACCCTCACTCACCCTCAACCCCTCACCCTCCCTCACCCTCAACCCCTCACCCTCCCTCACCCTCAACCCCTCACCCTCAACCCCTCCCCCTCGACCCCTCCCCCTCAACCCCTCACCCAGCCTCACTCACCCTCAACACCTCACCCTCACTCACCCTCAACACCTCACCCTCACTCACCCTCAACACCTCACCCTCAACCCCTCACCCTCACCCTCACTCACCCTCACAACACATATTGTGTTACAATTGGTGTCACATTTGCAAAAGATAAAACTATTGGCATTGTAAATAACAAAGCTATTAATTCGCTATTTTCAAAACAAGCACATAAATAAAAAATGTCCTTTACAATACCAATAGCTCAAACTTTCCTAATGCAAGACCTATTGCATTGCTGTGCTTCTCTCCCCTGCTGCACTCTCCTGCTCTCTAGAGATGTGGCCTAACGACAAGAGCTGCCATCTAAGTCACGTAAATACAAAATATGTTGCATTCCAAATGCTATAGGTGTCACATTCGCAAAAGTTATAACTATTAGCATTGTAAATGACAAAGCCATCAATTTAGCAATTTTAAAAACCAACAAATAAATAACATATGTCATTTACAATACCAATAACTCCAACTTTTCTAATGCGAGACCTATTGCATTTCCAATGCTTGTTTAAATACTCTTTTTAAGGACCTCAGCTGCTGGGCACGTTAGAAATCTCCTGGCTCGGCAGGATGACCTTAGTTAAAATTAAATTCTTGCCAAAGCTCCTGTACTTGGCTCAAACCCTATCGCTTAAATTTCCTGCATCATCTCTGGATCATATACAAAAAAAATCCTATTTTTTGTGCGGAAAGAGCGGGCCCCTAGAATACCGGGAGCCACACTCTATAAGTTCTCTACAGAGGGAGGTTTGGGGTTCCCGAACATCATTTCTTACATCATGGGGTCACAGCTTTATCCAGCTCTTGACAGGAATGCTCAAACAGGCAATTAAAGCTGGATGCCCACTGAACAACATTTCTGCCCAGTCCCACTCCACGCACTCTTATGTCTCCCCCCAGAAAACCCAAATTGCAAAAAGACACATATTAAACTCTACCTTAACATTGTTAGAATACTGGCAAGAAATCACGTGTAGGACGCAGGCTCTACGTCATTCCCATCTCCGATCACACCTATACTCAACAACATAGATTTCCCACCTGGATTGACAGAGCC
This sequence comes from Lissotriton vulgaris, assembly GCF_964263255.1. Classification (NCBI taxonomy): domain Eukaryota; kingdom Metazoa; phylum Chordata; class Amphibia; order Caudata; family Salamandridae; genus Lissotriton; species Lissotriton vulgaris. The sequence goes on from NC_141700.1 coordinate 512,519,054, forward strand.
AGGCTTTACTCGCTGGAACGCAGGTCATCTTTCCACCCTGGGTGACTTGTATTCGGATGGGGAACTTTACTCTCATGAAGAGCTACAGGCCGAATGGCCCTTTGGCTAGGAAGACGACTTCAATATTACGCATCTCCTCCACTGGGAGGGCACGAGGTGGGAAGACCAGATTGGTAGAGACAAAACTGCCCTAAAGATGATATTTGCAAATAAAACAACACGCAACGGCATACCTCTGCTACAGGAGGCCATATCATACCCAGGCTCTAACCCTAAACCCAGCTAAATGATGGCTTGGTCGGGGGATCTAGAACAAGAAATCCCAAATGGCACAAAGGAACAGATTTGGAGAAGAGTGACTAAATCGTCCATTTGCACTTTCCACTGGGAGTATGCATACAAATTGATCACAAGATTTTATTGTTTTCTAACATACCTACACGCTATGTTTGGTAGTCCGGCTGTCTGCTGGAGGGGTGTGGGGAGAGGAGGAACATTTTCCATATATCTCGCAGCTTGGAACAAAATTACTGGTTGGAAATTTTTATCACATATCAGATTAATGATGGGTAAAAAAAACTACCTATGGACCAACTGGTGGTCCTGTTAGGAGACCCTGGTGTGAGTAGTGTATATCCTTCAACAACCATTGGGTAAGCTCATTGCGCACCTCTTAACTGTAGCATGCCTGGCCGTCGCCCAGTTGTGGAAACAGCCATCCACCCCACCCATACATGTTTGCTGGGGCAAGACTTAGACAACTTACTCTTTGAAGAAGCTAATGGCCTTCGTGCATGAGCGAATGAACACATTTGAAACAATATGGCTGCGTTTTCAAACCTACATGAAGTGTGATCGATCCCTTGCACAGTGGCGGCCACTAGCAGGGGAAAGTGGCGAGGCAGTGCGGGAGCAAAAAAATAAAAATAAAACTTGCCTGCTGCCTCTTTATCTCCCAAAAATGCACACAAAGGCTCCCAGACTCCCCTGTGCCAATCCAGACGCTGCTCTCATGATGGTATTACTCAGCATGAAAGAAGTGCCATGATTGGGCAGAGCGGGCTGGTTTTACATTCCAGCAGGGATTGGGAGCCTGTGCACCTGAGCCCTGCTGATATCTCCAAGCAGCCGTCTGGAGATATCCATGTGCGCATGTCGGTTTGGCTGTCCTAAGACGGCCGGCCCGACTGATTTGCACACTTGCAGTGCCCTGTGCCCTCCACTCACCCAGCTGTTATTCGTCAGAGCATTGCCCAGCCCTTAAGAATCCACTGTGACTCTGGTGTAAAATAAAATGATAATAAATAAGTTTTATTAATTGTTTTATTATCATTTTGTTTTAACACGTCTACTGGTTTCAGCAGTGATGTGATGCTCCTCTGCCATAACGGAGGAGCTGCCCCTGCCCTTACAGCAACTTTGACAGGCATCCCAGGCATAGTCCAACGAGCAGATATCCGTGGGACATCTTCCTCACAACACAGCTCCTCTGATATGAACTCTGCAGACAAAGCATGCCCTTTTCTATACACTTCCTGTTTTATCTGGAGCGCATGGCCCAAACCGAGATCTATTCTTTTTAATTAGTGTCCCTCTGCTAATGCCGCTCTGATTGAGGTACTGTTTGTTCGTCTTTCTTTATACCCCACTTCACCCCCCACTTATTCGTGGTTCTTTCAGTAATTAGGGCTTCTTTATGTTGTTTGTGTTTCTTTATCTTTTTTAAGTTTTATCATTTTTGGAGTTTATATAGCACAAACTGGACTCATTGTCATTGTGTAATGTATACTGGTGCTTTACATCAGCACCAGTTTACATTACACAAGAACTCATTGATTTATTTGTTCTTTAGGCACAGGGAGATTAAGTGATTTGCCCAGAATCATAGAATATTGTGCCGATTCCCCATTTCAAAGTCGACTGCTCTGGCCGTTACACCACATCCTCTCTCATTAACTAAGCGTCTCTGTGTTTACTGATGCCAAACGGTGCAGGGGCACCAAGCAACTGTGAAACTCGGTCGGGCACAGCTCGCCTTAAACTCACCAATGTTGCCTTTCTCCACTCCCCTCTCCCGACGATGACAAGCAGGAAGGAGGAAAATGCTACTTACCAGTATGCATCTGTTCTTGGCATGTAGAGCTGCAGAGTATTACACTGTGCATTAGATCGCCACCTGGTGTTGGGCTCGAATGATTGCAGGTTGTTGTCTTCTTGGAAGAAGTCTTTGCTAGTCCCGATAGGTGACTCCTCCCTTGGACAATACTGCGCATGGGCATCGGCTCCATCCTCAGATAGTTTTTCGCCATGATGGGAAATGATGGAGTCAGTAGAAGTAAAGAAAAGAAGGATGTCCATGCGTGTGCATCTAAGTAAGATGAGAACTGGACCGGATACAAGTCCCGGGGAGGCGGGAGGGAGTGTACTACTCTGCAGCTCTACATGCCAAGAACAGATGCATACTGGTAAGTAGCATTTTCTGTTCGAGGCATATGAACTGCAGATAGTACACTGTGCATCGATTGTGCAGCAGTATCCCCTCTAGCGGTGGTCACCTGTATCTGTTGCAGTAGTTTGAAAGAGAGTTCTAAGGACTGCTTGGCCTACTGCAGCTTGCTGCTTGGCTTGCACATCAACACAATAGTGTTTAGTGAAGGTGTGTGGTGTAGACCATGTTGCTGCCTTGCATATGTCCTCAAGTGGTATATTCCCTAAGAAAGCCATAGAGGCTCCTATTTTGCGAGTGGAGTGTGCTCTAGGAGGAACTGTTAGTGTACGTTTTGCTTTTATATAGCATATTTTTATACACTCTATAATCCACCGTGCAACCCCGCCTTTGGAGATGGGGTTGCCTTTGTGCGGAGGGGAGAAAGCGACAAACAGTTGTTTAGTTTTTCGAAATGATTTAGTCCTGTCGGTATAGTAGAGTAGAGCTCTTTTAACATCTAGGGTGTGTAAAGCCCTTTCTGCTACTGAGTCTGGGTTTTGGAAAAACACAGGTAGCTGGACAGACTGATTGAGGTGAAAAGGAGTGACGACTTTTGGGAGAAATGTTGGATTAGGCCTAAGAACCACTTTGTTGGGATGTATTTGAAAAAATGGTTCTTGTATAGTGAAAGCTTGTATTTCACTTACTCTTCTGAGAGAGGTGATAGCAACAAGGAAAGCAGTTTTCCATGTTAGGAATTGCAGCTCGCATCTATGTAGGGGCTCGAAAGGGGGTCCCATAAGTCTGGTAAGGACAAGATTTAGGTTCCACACAGGAGAAGGAGGCAACCTGGGTGGGATTATCCTTTTTAAGCCTTCCATGAATGCTTTAATCGCGGGAACTCTGAAGAGAGACAGATGTTGTCTGTTCTGTAAATAAGCTGCAATTGCTGCAAGGTGCAGGCGTATGGAAGGATATGCCAAATTAGATCTTTGTAGATGTAGAAGGTAACAAATGATATTCTGGATGGAAGCATCCAGGGGGTCAATTTGATTATTTGTGCAATAAATTGCGAACCTCTTCCATTTAGCAGCGTGACATGCTCTGGTAGTGGGTTTCCTGGCTTCTTTAATAATGGCCATACAGTCTGGTGGTAGGTTTAAGTAACCAAACTCTAGGACTTCAGGAGCCAGATCGCTAAACTCAGTTGGTGCGGGTCTGGGTGCCTGATTTCGCCATGGTTCTGTGTTAACAGAGATGGAGTGAGCCGCAGCTTTTTTTGTGGAACTAGAGAGAGTTCCAACAGCGTGGTGAACCACGGTTGGCGTGCCCACGTGGGAGCTACAAGGATTAGTTTGAGAGACTGTTGTCTGAGCTTGAGCACCACTAATGGAATTAGTGGGAGAGGCGGAAAAGTGTACGCAAATCTGCCTGACCAGTTTATCCATATTGCATTGCCTTCGGACAGTGGGTGTGGGAACCTGGCGGCGAAGGCTGGGCATTTTGTATTTTCGTGGGTGGCAAACAGGTCTATGTGTGGATGACCCCAATGTTGGAAGAATGGCTGAAGAACTTGTGGATGCAATTCCCATTCGTGAATCTGTTGTGACTCTCGACTCAACAGATCTGCCATCTGATTGTGAACTCCTGGAAGGTGTTCTGCTAACAGATGTATGTTTTGAGGAATGGCCCATCTCCAAATGTCTTGTGCTCTAGGCTCTTGGCTCTAGGAACGGCCGCCCCTTTGTCAGGTTTTTGGTGTTCCACCACTGCAGAGAGCGATGTGTGCGGCTGTCCACCAACACCAGGTCTGTTAATTGACCGTGAGCTTGGTTCCACTGTCGTGCTAGACACTCTTGTAACGGACGCATTTGCAACCTTGCGTGTGGAACTATGAAGATGCAAGATGCCATAATGCCTATGAGTTTCATGAACACTCTGGCTGGGAGAGATTGTTGGTGTTGAAAAATAGCAACTGAGTTTTGAATGCTCTGTATCCTTGCTGGACTGGGATAAGCTAGAGCTGTAGACGTGTCTATTGTAGCCCCTAGATACTAGTGTACGTGCGAAGGCTCTAGGTACAACTTGGTGTAGTTTATTGTAAACCCTAGGTTGTGCAACATTTTGATCATCTGATATGTGTGTGCAACGCACTGACTGGCCGATTTGGCTTTTATGAGCCAATCGTCTAGATAAGGGAAGACATGGATCTGTTGTCTTCGCAGATGTGCTGCTACGACTGCTAGGCACTTTGTGAATACTCTTGGTGCCGTTGTCACTCCAAATGGAAGGACCGTGAACTGATAGTGTTGTTCTTCCAGTATAAACCGTAGGTATTTCCTGTGAGCAGGATGTATATGGATGTGAAAGTAGGCGTCTTTCAGATCTAAGGTAGCAAGGAAGTCTCCCAGTTGCAGCAGTGGAAGCACTTGTTGCAGAGTGATCATATGAAAATGATCTGATTGTATGTAATGGTTGAGGGGCCTGAGGTCTAGAATCGGTCTCAAAGTCCCGTCTTTTTTGGGAATTAGAAAGTACAGCGAGTAAACCCCCGTCCCTTGTTCCTGTCAAGGAACTATCTGAATTGCACCCTTCTGTAGAAGGGATAGAACCTCCTGCTGGAGCAGAGCTAGATGATCGGTAGACATTGGACGCTGGCTGGGAGGTATGTGTGGAGGGGTTGCTGTAAGTTCTAGGCAGTAGCCATGTTGGATAATCTGTCTTACCCACTTGTCTGTTGTAATGGAGTTCCAGACAGGCAGGAACTGTGTTAGTCTGCCCCCTAAAGGAGTGGAATGCTGCGGGGGGAGCGTAGGGAAGTCATTGCTTAGGGGCGGAAGAGGTTCAAGTGTTGTTATTACCTCTACTTCTGCCCTTGGTATTATTGCCTCTGTATCCTCCTCTATAGTGACACTTGGTAGAGGAGGTTTGTGTCTTGAAAGACGTGTTAGTGTCTGTTCCAGTTTGTTTGGAGCCGCCTCTGTAAAAGGAGCGATGAAAGGAGCCTCAAGCTGGGGTAGACTGTAAGGCCCCCATAGACTTGGCAGTGTATGTGTCTTTTTTCATTTTTTCGAGGGTAGTGTCTACCTCCGGACCAAATAGCTGGTTTTGGTTAAAAGGCTGGTTCAAAATGGTGGTTTGTACTTCCTGTTTGAACCCCGAAATGCGTAGCCACGCATGTCTCCTAATAGCAACACTGGTATTAATAGCCCTAGATGCTGTGTCTGCGGCATCTAGGGCGCATTTGATGAAAGCGTTGGATATTAACTTGCCTTCCTGTATGAGGTCAGTAGCTTGATCTTTGTACTGATCTGGGAGGTGTTCAAGCAATTTCTCCAATTGGTCGTAGTGAGCCCTATCATAACGAGAGAGGAGGGCTTGCGTATTAGCTATGCGCCATAGGAAGCCTGCGCAGCTATTCTCTTGCCTGACGCATCAATAATCTTGGATTCTTTGTCAGGCGGGGGTGCTTCACCAGAAGTCTGAGAATTGGCCCTTTTTACGTGCGTTGGACACCACTAATGAGTCTAGTGGTAGGCGTCCTTTAATATAGACTGGGTCTGAGGGTGCAGGTCTATATTTCTTTTCAATTCTGGGGTTTAAAATTCTGGTATGCACAGGATCTTTAAAGACCTCAGTAGCATGCTTAACCACCCCTTTGATCATGGGAAGAATTTGAGCGGATCTCTGAGACTGCTCAAAAGTATCTAAGAGAAAATCTTCCTCAATGGCCTCAGAATGCATGGGGACACCATGGTATGTAGCAGCTCTGTTGATCAGCTGGCCAAACCCAATAGTATCCTCAGGAGGAGAAGATTTAGATTGGTATGAGGGTGCCTCAGGGACATCAGGGTCATTTGCAGGGTTTGGAAAACCCCGCCCAGACGCAGGTTTTGTGTATGGAAAAGTCCATGTGCCCTCACCTCCAGGGTATGTAGTGTCTCCTTCCCCGTCCCCTCCACCTAAATCATATTCATAATCATTCTGTGGTGAATGTGATGATAATGAAGATTGTATAGGAGAGTTTTGATGTAAAACATAGGGAGGAGCGGGAGAAGGAGGAGAGATAGGAAAGGAAAAGTGCAGAGGAGAGGTTGCACAGTCCTTCTTTTTGCAGGAACTACAGGTGTAGGTGGTGTAGCTGCAGGTCTCTTTTTGAGTGGTGTGGCACCAACATGACCGATTTTTGGGTCGATGAAGATCTTTCTCTGTTGAGGATCTGGTCGAAAAAGGTCCTCTTGAGGCGCAACCTTCTTCGGCGCTGATTTTTTCGGTGCCGGCGTAGGTTGTCGAGTGCCTTTAGCCTTAGGAGGTATTAGAGGGTCCTGTGGCTTAGGTTTCGGCGCCGAAGGCGTCGATTTTGGCTTGGAAGGCATGTTCGGGGGCTCGGTGGCCTCAGAATCAGGCAATGTGGTTTTCGGCACCGTGTGCAGCTTCGGAGCCGGTGTGTCTTTTGGTTTCGGTTTTGGGGCCGAAACATGTTTCGGTTTCATTGTCGAGAACAAGGGTGGTTTGGCCCTATGGGAAAGAGGGTAGGTTGGGCCAATATAATGAAGAAACAGGGGATTTTTACCTAAGCCTCTAAGGATTGATTCAAACAATAAATGGTATTTTGATAAACAAAACTTTATTTGTTTACCTCGACAATCGATTTTGTCCTTGGTTTCTTTGATTTTTACCAATTTTTCTTATCTTTTTATACACAGAAAAGAGCGCCATCAACCTCACATATAGCCATATGTGATATACAATATAACTGTATGAATATTTACAAGAAGTGAGTGAAACACAGAAAATGTGAAAAACACTTAAATCACAAAGGTGCTCATAATTATAACAAAAACATGGACAATAAAGTAACCATCAGAGTTAGAAAAAACACTTCATTTAACAGTATATAGGCTCAAGGGTAAGAACTTTTCGCATGTGACCCCTGGCCACTCAGGCTGAACAAATCAAACTGCTTAGAGAGAAAAGCCCATTTCAAGCATCAAACGCTTTAAACTCAAATGTCAATTTGCAGGATAAATGCCAAGATAGAAAAGCCGACGCGTTTCGAATCCTGTTTGTGGATTTGCAGGATTCTCATCAGGGCAGTGTAATTCTAGTCCATGGACACTATTTACAAAACAAGAAAGGAAAGTTTGTTTTAATCGAAAGGGGTCCTCAAGCCAATTGTCTATTAGAGTTATTAACATCAATGAAGGCGGCATACCTTGTATAGATTTTGTCCAAGGTTGCGCTTGCTTCGTGAAAAAACGTCTATGCTGTGGAACCACGCTGCAACAGAACGAAGATTGGTTTAACCGGCAATTTAGGGGGGCAGAAACTAGTTGCCTGGATATGGGCGCAGTGAAATGGAATTACCTGGTGCCTTCTTACTCCGGTGGCTAGGCTGCCTGTGTCCGGAAATTAGTTTGCAGGATCCGAGTTACATTTCTGGGGGATTAAGTTAAAACAAGCAGTGAGATCGTGGGTCTCCGCTGCTGGTAGTGTCAAAATATTATGCAGGCACTCGAGGGACTTACTTGTCTGAATCTTTGGCGGCGTACAATTTCCGCTCTGAGTTTCTTAAATTCTTTCTGTTGGAGAAAGGGGAAGGGTCACTGCACTGAATCATGTGCGTGCGTGTTCAAAAACGGGATATATCGGAGCTGAGGCTTACCAGCGCTGTTCGAGTTCTGGCTTCTCGCGTTCACACTGCTGCACGGCCCACTCTGAATGTAGGTGTCTGTGGCTGTGCCTGGAATGAATACCTTGGGGGTATGATTCTGGTTAGCCAATCACAGCCGTGTTGGCCTTGATCATGTTCTAGTGCCTTATGGGATATGTAGTTCCCAAATTAACTCCTAACTCTCAAGTCCTGTTTATTTCACTGAGACAATTTAAACCCCTATTGACGCTGTCAAATTTTAGTATGAGGTATGCCTCTTTACGTAACAGCATGTTGTCGACATCGGACTGGTGTTTTGAATCTATTTTGGCCAGTACCGTCCACTTAAAATCACTTTCACTGTGATTTTTGTCCATAAAATGGTCAACCATTGGCGCGGACAGTACTCTTTTTTTGATTCGGGAACGGTGTTGGGTTATTCTGACATTGACTGCTTGGCTCGTTTTACCAATGTACATTCTGTCACACGGACAGACCACAGCATAGACAACATTTTTCGTTTTGCAGTTTGTAAATACTTGGTGTTTCCATTGTGTGCCATTATGGGTAAACACACTGCCTTCAAGAGTAGTTGAACAAGAAACACAATTACCACATTTGTGGTGCCCACATATTGGTTTCAGGTTCCACTGTGTTCTTAAGTCACTTTTTTGTTGCGGAATGTAGCTGTCCGCTTTTATGAGCTGTTGCCCTATGCTCGTATTCTTACGCATGGCAAAAATTGGTTTGGCTAAGGGATACTCCAATGTTTCTAGTAAGTGCCAATTTTTTAGAATAATGCGTTTAAAGTGGTTTGTGTGTTGACTAAAAGTAGTCACACACACTAATTTATCTGATTCCCATTTGTCTTTGACCTTAAGTAAATTCTCTCTCGGAGTGAATCTGGCTCTATTTTTGGAATGTTTTAAAAGTTTTTTGGGGTCCCCACGTTTCGCCATTTCGCTGCAAAAGGATGTTGCATGGAACTCAAAATCAGATACATTCGTACAGTTTCGTCTGATCCTCAGCAGCTGGCCAAACGGTAAGTTCTCCTTCAAACTTTGTGGATGTGAGCTATTATAGTGGAGAATTGTGTTTCGACCAGTTTCCTTTTTGTGCAAGGAGGCTGTCAGCTTTGCTTCACTGGTGCTTACCGTGACGTCAAGAAAGGTCATTTTCTGTTTGCTGGAATTGAGCGTGAATTTGATGTCTTGGTGGCGTGAATTGAGCCATACATGGAATCCATCAAGGTCCGACTGGCTCCCCTGCCACAGGAGCCAGACGTCGTCGATGTATCTCAGCCATTGGTTAATGTTGCATGAGAAGGGATTATCATTAAATATGAATTTTTCTTCATATTGGGCCATGTATAGCACGGCCAGCTCCGGCGCATAAGGACAGCCCATGGCTGTCCCTTTGATCTGAATGAAAAAATCATTTTCAAACTTAAAATAATTGTTCCGTAGGGTGATTTCTGCCAATGACACGATAAATGAAGTGGGTACCCTGTGGGGTCTGTCTCGCTGATCTAGGTACAACTCAATTACCTCAAGTGCCTCATCCTGGGGGATTTGGGTGTACAGCGAGGCGACATCTAGTGTTGCCATAAGTTGGGTTTGTTCATTGAATGCCAACCCCTCCGTTTTGGTGATAAAGTCCATTGTGTCTCTTAGATATGACTTGACCTTTCCGATAAAGGGTTCCAAGAAGAAATCAATATATTTAGAAATAGGCTCGAGTACAGAATCACAGCCGGATACTATAGGTCTTCCCGGGGGTGTCGTGTCATTTTTGTGTATTTTTGGCAAAAAGTACAGAACTGGCGTTCTTGGTGATTTTTTGTTCAGGAATTCGAATTCTTTAGGACCGAGATAGCCTTCATCAAGTCCAGTTTTAGTGATTTTTGCGATTTTGTCCTGAATAGCATGAATCGGATCTTCCTTGGACGGTCTGTACCACTCACGGTTGGTTACGTGTGTTTGGCCTTCAGCCAGATACATCGTGCGGGGCCATAGAACCACAGCTCCGCCCTTGTCTGCCTGTTTGATTATAATTGATGTGTCAGATTTAAGATCACGAATTGCTTTACTCTGGCTTTTGCTGATATTGTTTTTGGTAAACCATTTGGCTTTTTCCAATTTGGTGAGCGACGATAAGACCGCTTGTTCAAAAGCAATAATTTGCTTTGGAATATTTTGTGTGGGTGTGAACCTCGATTTGACCCGAAGTCCAGTGGTTTCCTGTGTTGACGTCATTTCAGATCCAGCAAAGAAAGCTTTCAGCCTAACCTTGCGACAAAAGTCTAGTGCCTCCAATTTAAGTTTCGTGAAGTCAGTTCTTTGGGTAGGGACAAACTTAAGGCCCAGATTCAAAAGTTTTTCTTCTTCATATGTGAACTGTTTGTTAGAAAGGTTAACTACAGTTGAAGTTTCTAGCTCTTGTAAAACTTGTTGCGAGTTCGCATTTCCCATGGCTGCTTGAAGCGAACTCTGGATTGCCCTCCTCTGGCTAAAAAAGGCGACGATGCCGCAGAGGCTCCCCGTCTTTTTGTGTTATTTTGCCTCGAGTCGGAGGAAGAGTCGGAAGAGGTCATGTCTGAAAAGGTTGTGAACCTATTTCTTGATCTGCCCTGGAATGTAGTTAGGGCCACTCGGGACTCTCCCGAGGTGTAAAAATCTTCCTTAAGAAAAGGGTATACCTGTTCTAGTCTAAAAGATTGGGAATCTCTGTCAAACTGGGCTGTTTTCACGTTAAGAGTGTTATCTTTGAAAAGAGCAATTTCCTTTTCAATCTTCTCTAGGAGCAATTTTGCTTCTGTGGTAGTCTGAGTGTCATGAATGTTTTTGACTAGTTCCTCAATCTCCTTCTCTTCCTGGCTACAAATGCGTTGAGCTGTCTCTATGGTATGGACCATTAGATCTCTGCTACATTTGGTGTTGATTTGGCTAAACCCTTTCTTGTAGTCTGCATCTTCTGTGAAGATGACTGGAATGTTTTTGACCTGAAGGCCCCAAGGTATAGTCCCTGCTTTCAGATGTTTTAACAAAAAATAACCGTGGAGTTCGGTTCGGATATGTTTCTTTTGAAGGCGAGTCAATTTATCTGCCTCATTTTGTTGTTTCGCTGAGGTACTAAGGGTAATAGAGGAAAAAGGCGAGGACTCAATAAGATTTTGAATATGGCTTTCCGTGAAGGATAGCGTATCTTTTTCTGCCATGCTATGCAGGAGACACAACTCCTGCAAGTGGTCACGTTTTGTGAAAGGATATGAGGGACACTTTTTTATGTCAATCCCTATCCACTCGGGCTTCTGCCCGCTCAATAATGCAGAGAACAAGGGTGGTTTGGCCCTACGGGAAAGAGGGTAGGTTGGGCCAATATAATGAAGAAACAGGGGATTTTTACCTAAGCCTCTAAGGATGGATTCAAACAATAAATGGTATTTTGATAAACAAAACTTTATTTGTTTACCTCGACAATCGATTTTGTCCTTGGTTTCTTTGATTTTTACCAATTTTTCTTATCTTTTTATACACAGAAAAAGAGCGCCATCAACCTCACATATAGCCATATGTGATATACAATATAACTGTATGAATATTTACAAGAAGTGAGTGAAACACAGAAAATGTGAAAAACACTTAAATCACAAAGGTGCTCATAATTATAACAAAAACATGGACAATAAAGTAACCATCAGAGTTAGAAAAAACACTTCATTTAACAGTATATAGGCTCAAGGGTAAGAACTTTTCGCATGTGACCCCTGGCCACATCAGGGCAGTGTAATCCACAGCATAGACGTTTTTTCACGAAGCAAGCACAACCTTGGACAAAATCTATACAAGGTATGCCGCCTTCATTGATGTTAATAACTCTAATAGACAATTGGCTTGAGGACCCCTTTCGATTAAAACAAACTTTCCTTTCTTGTTTTGTAAATAGTGTCCATGGACTAGAATTACACTGCCCTGATGAGAATCCTGCAAATCCACAAACAGGATTCGAAACGCGTCGGCTTTTCTATCTTGGCATTTATCCTGCAAATTGACATTTGAGTTTAAAGCGTTTGATGCTTGAAATGGGCTTTTCTCTCTAAGCAGTTTGATTTGTTCAGCCTGAGTGGTCAGGGGTCACATGCGAAAAGTTCTTACCCTTGAGCCTATATACTGTTAAATGAAGTGTTTTTTCTAACTCTGATGGTTACTTTATTGTCCATGTTTTTGTTATAATTATGAGCACCTTTGTGATTTAAGTGTTTTTCACATTTTCTGTGTTTCACTCACTTCTTGTAAATATTCATACAGTTATATTGTATATCACATATGGCTATATGTGAGGTTGATGGCGCTCTTTTTCTGTGTATAAAAAGATAAGAAAAATTGGTAAAAATCAAAGAAACCAAGGACAAAATCGATTGTCGAGGTAAACAAATAAAGTTTTGTTTATCAAAATACCATTTATTGTTTGAATCAATCCTTAGAGGCTTAGGTAAAAATCTCCTGTTTCTTCGGTTTCATTGTCGGCACTTCTTTCGGTGTCGGAGCCGAAGGGTGTTTTGGCTTCGGTGTCGACGGATTCTTGTTCGGTGACGAGGCACAGGAAGGCGGAGGACATTGTTTCGGAGCCGAGGGAAGACTCTTGGTCGGTGTCGAGGCACCGGAAGGCGTGGAAGATTTCTTCGGAGTCGAGCCGGAAGGCGGGACTTTCAAAGTAGATGATCAGTCTTGACTGGGCCCAGCGGGCGGAGTGCTGACCTTTGCCTTCTGCTTGGGCGTGTGTGGTGCAGAGGCAGTAGTACTCACGCGCTGACCCGATGGAATGGAGTCGTCGGAGTCATCTGCCTCGGAGACGATCTGGAGATCCGGTGAGTCTTCTTCGGGAACGAGTGGAGCCTCGTCGTCGAAGATGTCTTCCGATGCTGGGGCTGATCGCCTCATCTCGTTTCGACGGGCCCTCCGGTCTCGGATGGCTTTCTTCGAGCGGAAGGAAGCACAGGCTGTGCAGGTCGACTCATTGTGATCCGGCGACAGACAGAGGTTACAGACCTCGTGGTGGTCGCTATGTGAAAACTTTGATTGACATTTCGGGCATTTTCGGAATGGAGTCCTTTCCATATGGTGTAGGCCGCACGGCGTCGATAGGCCCAGAGGCCCACTTGGATGACCGGAATGGAAACTTTGGCGTCGAAAGGTGCCGCCGTCGATGTCGAAGGCAGGTAGTAATTGTTTTATGAAGTTCTGCGCGTCGAAGTTGCAGAAAAACAGTTTCTGGCCGGAGCGGAGAAACTTTCATTCGAACCCAGTGGCGGAAAAAAACAATCTGAGGATGGAGCCGATGCCCATGCGCAGTATTGTCCAAGAGAGGAGTCACCTATCGGGACTAGCAAAGACTTCTTCCAAGAAGACAACAACCTGCAATCATCCGAGCACAACACCAGGTGGCGATCTAATGCACAGTGTACTATCTGCAGCTCATATGCCTCGAACAGGTTGTTTACTTCCTGCTTATGAATCCAACCAATTCTGGAGCTACAGAAAGCACCTTCAGGACTGGTTCGAGCAGGCTAACCCAGCACTCATTTTGAGGCTGGGGGCCTGTGCCTGCAATCCCTCAGCTGTTTGACAGCACTGGGATTGCAGGCTTTGAAGTGCGCATGACAGATTGGCTGGCTGTAGAAAGCCGGCCAATCTGTCACGCCCAAGTTGGCAGTCATCCGGCAAAAGGCAGGAATCTGTCTGCCCTGCCACCACCATCACACTTGCTCTAGCACGGCCGGCAGCACACGGAATAATAAAATAGTAATGACCTCTTTATTATTGTGTGTATCTGCTGTGCTCGCAACAGGGGGGGGGCGATCACATGATTAATGATGGCGTTTTTGACGTCTGTATATCCAAATCTTATTATCGTCTCACATATTGGATATTACTGGCCCTTCAACACCATGAGCATGCAAACGTTCAAAGCTCATTCTCGGTCATGGTTTTCCAAAAATACCTTGTAGTTTTCACATCATTTAACAGGGGTGACATAGATCAGCTGGCAAGCCGTCAAGTCTCAAATAGACTACCAAGTTCCTGTGCTGTCTCTCCAACTTACACAATAATACACTTGCAGCACACGTGCATTGTACGTGGGTGTGAGATCCTGCAACATTTCCTTGTGCCGGGGCTTCTAAGTCAAGCTTCCATCCATGCACTCATGTACTCCGAGTGCGCTATATCCCTCATACACTCTATGGGCCCCATTTGATCTCACATCATACTATAGGAAACCTGCACAGTCTCATGCACACACAACAAAGTACTTGCATAATTTCGTGCATGTATACTCTATGGTTCCTACATCGCCTTGCCCAGTATCACTTAATGCACAATTGAAGAAATTTCAATATTGTTTCACACAATTTATTTTTTTCAATTTTGCTTTTGTGTTCTATTGATCAAAATTATTATATTTCATTGAAATAATCGGTTTACACCCTTGGGGCACTCCTTTCTATTATTATGAGCCGTGGCTTGGCTACATAATTATGGTTCATTCATAATTAATGAATCATAATTATGCATACAAGCCAAGATATAATTTACATAGTGGTAATCCCAGTTGTGTAGGATGATTTCATTAGTATTTTTATTTTAGAGTATATTTTGATCTTGTCCTGATGAAGCGATTTCAAACATTAGTAAACACTTAGGATACACAAAATATAATTGCAAATAAAATCACAGTCTGGAATTAATAAATAAAGGAACTTCTGATTATCAAACTCAAACAGTTGTGCAATAGACTGATATTTTCAAATGTAGAACCGCCTGATACATATTGATAGAAAGGTGCTCCCTTTGAATATGTAAACAAGTTTTTGATTGCATGTGTGGTAGGACAGTGTCCTACACTAGCAAAGGTAGAACTATACTCTGATCACTACACAGTGGTCCAAAGTTTCTTTAAAATAAATTGTACCTTCAGAGCATTTGTAGCAGTGTATACAAAATATTTCCATTGCTGTCATGATTCAAAATCAATAGTTCCTCAATGCACTGCTGGCTACCTTATTATGTAGTTTATTAGTATTTGAAGTTTAAAATGGAGCTGATTAATACCTCTTAAAGGAAAGCAACAAAATACATGAACAAGCATTTACAATGCAATGGTTTGGCCTTTGGAATTGTTTGAGCTATTGGCATTGTAAATGACACATTTTGTATTTATGTGTTGGTTTTGAAAACAGATAAATAACTGGCATTGTCATTTACATTGCCATTAGCTTAATCTCTCGCAAATGTGAGACCTATTGTACTCTACGGAGGAGCTCAGCAGACAGCAATTACTACCACACACACACACCCAGAGCCACACACACACACACCCAGAGCCAGCCACACACACACAGAGCCGCACACACACACACCCACCCAGAGCCACACACACACACACACAGAGCCACACACACACACACACACAGAGCCACACACACCCACACAGAGCCACACACACACACTTTGCTCTTCTGAAATGTTGGCATGTATGGTAGTGAGCTGTGTGTGGTGAGCTGTGTGTGGCGAGCGCCAGGCGAAACCTAAAAACCAAAATCCTTCAGTGCAGGAAGTGATGACAGTGAAGGCCCAGACAATGGAAGCCCCGAGAAAGAACAGCGATCATACAGAGTGTAATTCAGGGTAGTAGTGAACCTGCTATGTTAAACGATGTTTTAGTAAGAGGCAGGCTATTCAAAAAGCACCTTAAGGACGACCAACACCCACACATTGGAAACGCAGAAAGGTGAGGCAGCTAAATAGTGCCAACCTAACACTGCTAATACATCAAGACACAAACATTGCATTCTAAACGTAAGCTTTTAATAGCGATAAAAATTAGAAATGTATTACATTTTCAGAAAACAATACCCCAGATAGATAATTCAAGCGCTTCAACTTGATCTCACGTTGTGACAACCCGGCAGTATGGACCCAATACCGGTACACATCAAGTGTGGCAACCACCGATTATGTGCCAGCCTTATTTCCTGTAGGGGAAAGACACTTAAAGACAAGGGGAAAGACGGATGGGCAAAAACTTACCAACTTACCAACTAAGCATCAGTGCAGAGAATGGAACCACGAGTGGCATCAAGCAATAGCTCTACAAAATAAAGTGATTATCTACATATGCTCGTAAATTTTACGTTAAAACCGTGATGTCAATTAATTAAATGAAGCTCTAAAAAAGTAACCTAAACAACTTGTACCTTCAAGGTTGCATGTACAGCCATCAACGTACCACCTCAAATAACAATAGAATAAAGATCCCAGCCCAGGAGAAGATAATACACACATCAGATTCACTCTTCAATATAGAACACTGTAGTGCTTCTCCAAGCAGAACTGTCACTAACGAAAGCGACAGACAGAAGATGCAATCACTGGGGAAAAGGTGAAGAGATGTCAAAAGGAGGGGGCGTTGAGTATGGATGGACCTATATGCACCTGCAGGCATTCAGCCCGACAACAGGAGTGGGCAGCGGTGCTGAGAAGCCATTCACACGAAATGTCGCTGACCATAGTTTTGAAAGCGTAGCTACAAGTTTCTCGCCCATACAGTGAAAATAGCATGAAATTAACTAATTAGGGTTAACTACATAAAGCAACATTATGCTCTTAGTTTGATGGTATCAGTGGCAGTAGCAGGGTACAGAATGAGATGTAGGGTGATTTAGTAAGTTTATCGAACTGCTTCATGTCCCCAAGGGCCCGATGCTCAAGTCCTGGGCTTATTTTTTCTTCTTCAAAACATTAATTTCAGGTAAATTAGTTCAACCGAAGCAACTAAATCTGGACTACAACTATAATAGGCTGTAGATTCATAACCTGGGATTGGATCAGTTCACTCTTGTTAACATGGATTTATTTGGTAACTTGATAATCGGAAGACAGAAAGGTTGTCGTGGTTTGGCAAGCACGGTGCTCGTCTTAGCTGGTCACTGCAGGAGGTGTACTACGCATCATCTTAAAAGGTAAACATGAGGCAATTAAGCAGAGTGACTACTAGACTAACATTCTAGATGGAGGCATGGGAAAGCAGGCCCATGGCTGGGGAAGTGTGCAGATGACCACGTTAATAGTTTGGGAGTGACTTGGGAATCATCTTGAGAAAAACAAAATTCACTCAGTTGTGAGGTTTTACGACTCGACTAACAGCAACCAGCAACGTGAATTTTTAGCTAGAAAAAAATAAACATGCTCTGCTTGTTAGAACTGTTGTTAGTAGGGTTTATCCCATACAGTGTCTAATGCTATGTATGTGGTAATAAATTATGTGTTCAGGCCCGTTAAGATTTGTGATTTAATGTTAATATTGTATATGCTTATTTGTGTGTGAAAATCAATGTTATATTTGCTAGTAGGTTTTTATCTAACATACAATAAAGCTGGTAAGAACTGAACTAAGGTAATAACTCTTCCTAGATGCAAGATAGGGCACTGTGGGAATAATGCCGCAGTCAATCTTGGCGATTACCAGGGAGTTTCATCAGCAAGAATTTACACACTCCCAAGACAGGTGTTTTTCCCTTAAGTTTCAAAATGATCATCGTGCCTTCTCTTCTCTGGCAAAAAAAACTTTCCCTAAATTAACAGGAGCAGGTCATTACAGGCTCCAGATCACCTTCCCAAAAGACCTTTCGTATTGACTCCGCAGAGTGAAAAAAAGGCATTGATTCCTCTAATTCCCCCGACTCTCCCACAGGAGTTACCCCTGCTAGAGACACTGAAGTGACCTCCGACAACGTTCACACCCGCACTCTTACCGCAATGATGTGCTTCTCAAAATCAAAGTCTGCCGCAACGCCGTCCGCATACACTGAGCCGCCATGTCTGACCTGTCACACAGCGCACACACGCCGGTCAAGCAGCACCTCCTCCGACGCAAAGCAATGACGCACTCCAGAAATCAGCCAATCACTGCACTTACAACTGCCACGACATAAAGCAACGCCGAAGCCATTCACTCTCTGGAAACAAATAATAAAGCGGCCATTGCTAAAGCCGCCACTCTGCTGAACAAAAACTTAGGCGAGCTGCTGCTTTCGACAAACTGTGAAGTTGAACATAAGTTACTTACCTGTAAACTGTGGTTCTCCAGTATTGGTGTCTTTCATAGATTCACATGCTTGAATATTCCCCGTCGTCGAAGTGGGAGTCCCACGGCACATAAAATAGCAGTAATATATGCATATATAAGTAAAATTATTATAATTATAAAAATACATATACATATATATATAAAATACAGTAAACTGAATAGGCCCATAGAAAGCCTAAGAGAGAAACTCAACTTGGTAACATATCAGTGTCATTATGTTTTGGTCCAAATTCCAGCCAATCAGGCTGTAGTTTCCTCTAGAACCTTCTCCTCAGAAGCCCAAGACCTCAGATTTTCATAGCACAGAGTAACCAAAAGTGCCTGAGGAGAAGAGAGCCTCTGAGGGGAGGATGGGAGGGTCGCATGTGAATCTATGAAAGACACCAATACTGGAGAACCACAGTTTAAAGGTAAGTAACTTATGTTCTTCTCCAGTATTAGGGGTGTCTTTCATAGATTCACATGCTTGAATAAGAGTAGAAAGCAGTAAGCACCATATAAGTCATAAAGGTAACAGTAAATTCAAGCATATAATAAACATATCATATTAAAGAGAAAAAACCTTTATGACTGGAGGCGGGTAGCAACAGAGGCTCACCTTTAATGGAAAAGATTCCGCAGCACCGCTTGTCCTACTGCTGCATCTGCGGCATCTGTTGACTGCAGACAGTAGTGCTTCGTAAAAGTATGGCTGCTCGACCATGTAGCAGCTCTACAAATGTGTCGCAGAGGTACCCCCGCAAAGAGGGCAGTAGAGGCTGACACAGCTCTAGTGGAAGGAGCACGTACTGAAGCTGGAAGAAGCTTGACAGCCCGTTGATGACAAAAGGTAATGGTGGAAGAAATCCACCTAGTAATAGTTTGTTTGGGTACAGGTTGTCCTTTGCAGATCGGGCCATAGGCCACGAACGGTTGACCAGATTTCCTGATGGATGCAGTACGCTGAATGTAAAATTTAAGACAACGTTTCACATCCAGGGAATGTAATGAACGTTCCACAGGAGTCTGTGGATTAGGAAAGAAAGTTTTTAAAATGATTGGTTCGTTGAGATGAAAATCACTGGGAACTTTCGGAATAAATGTCGGATTAGTAGGTAGTGTAACAGCCTCTTTTGAGAACTGAAGAAAAGGAGGCTGAATTGTGAATGCCTGAATGTCACTGACACGCCTAGATGACGTCAAGGCGAGCAATAGGGCAACTTTCCACGTGAGGAATTTTAAGCTTGTTGAATGGATGGTTTCAAAAGGAGGTAGGAGGAGCTGAGACAAAACCAGGTTTAAGCGCCAAGCAGGCGGAGGACGCCGAATGGGTGGAAACATACAGAAGAGGCCTTTGAAAAACTGTTGGATGATTCTAGATGAATACAGTGAGGTCGAACCATCATGACGGAAGCGGGAGAGAGCCGCTAGAAATACCTTCAGAGTGGAGTGGGAAAGTCCTGACTTTGCAAGGGATAGGAAGAAAGGCAGGATCTGTTCTGGTTTGGCGGTCATCGGATCCAAGGCTTTGGTGTGGCACCAGACACAAAAACGCTTCCACTTCAACTGATAGGTTTTAATGGTGGAAGGAGCACGGGCGTGCGGTAACACCTCTCTACAGTCAGCGTTGATGGTCAGACGCGCAAATTGATGGTGTTCAGGTTCCAGGCATGGAGCTGGAGGTATGCTGGATCCGGATGGCAAATCTGCCCTTGCTGCATCGTGAGGAGGTGAGGCAGTGGATGAAGCGGAATTGGCTCGTTCTGGGAGAACAAGAGAAGATCCGAGAACCATGGGCGCCGCGGCCACTTGGGTGCGATCAGGATGATGTGGCAGGGTTGAAGCCTCATCCTGTGCAACAAGCGCGGAATCAGAGGAAGCGGAGGAAAAGCGTAGCTGAATGCGTTCAACCAGCTGATCGAATATGCATTTCAGCTCGACTCTCTGTGGGAATGAAGACTTGCAAAACGTTGGCATTTCCTGTTGGTGATAGTCGCAAAAAGATCCATTTGCGGCTGGCCCCACTGGCGGAAGATGAATTCGAGAGTTGGTTGATTGAGTTCCCACTCGTGATTGTCCGAGAAAGATCTGCTGAGTGAATCCGCCAGAACATTGGAAGCACCCGGCACATGGATGGCTGTGAGATGAGTTTGATGACGAATCGCCCAATTCCATATCTCCTGTGCTTGTTGGGAAAGCAAAAGGGACCTTGTGCCGCCCTGCTTGTTCAGGTAATGCATGCTGGTGGTGTTGTCTGTCCTCACCAGCAGAGATTGACCTTGAACAATCCGTTGAAAAGACTTCAGGGCAAGGAAGATCGCCAGAAGCTCCAGGCGGTTTATATGCCAAGTGAGTTGGACCTCAGTCCATTTTCCTTGTACTGAAAGACCTTCGAGATGTGCTCCCCAGCCTTCCAGGGACGCATCGGCTGTAAGCGTCAGAGTCGGAGCAGCGTCTTGAAAAGACCGACCTTTTGAAATGTTTGGAGGGTGAGCCCACCACTCCAGAGCCTCCTGAATGCGGGACGTGAGAAGGATCCTGTTGTTGAATGATCCTAAAATCTGTTTCCACTGCTTGTCTACCTCCTCTTGGATGACCCTCATAAGTAGTCTGCAGTGGGGAATCAACTGTATGGCAGAGGAAGCCATGCCGAGGAATGATTTCAACATCCGGACTGAAACGTACAGTTTTGACTGGAGGGACTGTACCATCTGGAGCATACGGTCTTGTCTTTCCTGGGAGACAAAAACCATTGCCAGCTGACAATCTAGTGAGGCTCCTAGAAAATCTCGTCGCTGAGATGGGCGAAAGTGTGACTTCTGGCAATTGATGGAAAGGCCCAAGTCTTGAAACAGGGAGAGGCAGGACTGTGTATGCTGGATTGCCAGTTGGAGGTTTGGAGCTTTTATGAGACAGTCGTCCAGGTATGGATAAAACTGTATGCCCTGTAGGCGCAGAAAGGCAGCTACCGGAGCCATGATCTTGGCAAAGACCCTCGGTGCTGAACGGAGGCTGAATGGTAAAACTTTGAATTGGAAATGCAACTGTCCGACTGTGAAGCGTAGATACTTCCTGTGTCTGGGGTGAATCGGCACATGGAAATATGCATCTTGGAGGTCGATGGTTGAAAAGAATTCCCCTGGATTGAGATAATTGAGAATTTGAAGCAGAGTTAACATTTGAAAAGTTTTCGAAATGATAAATTTGTTCAGGGCCCGTAAATCCAAAATTGGACGCCATTCTCCTGAATTTTTCTTGACTAAGAAAAACCGGGAATAGAATCCCTTGCCGCGTTGACTTTGCGGCACTACCTCGATGGCTCCTTTTTTGATCATCAATTTTACCTGGGCCAAAAGTTCTTTGAGGTGGGGAGAGGGTGGCCCCGAAGGTGGACGAGTGGGAGGGAATTTTGTGAACTCCAGGGTATGTCCTTTGGAGATAACGTCCAGGACCCATTGGTCGGAGGTGATTTCTAACCATTTGCAAAAGTATTTTTAGATGCGACCTTCAAGATGCACAGTCGGCAGAAGAAAGGAACTGAGACTCACTGCTTTTTGTTGTTTGCGCCACCTCTATAAGTTGTTTTTCATTGGTATGGTCTGGTGGAAGACTGACGATTTTGGGTTTGGTAAGAACCCCTCTGCCTGTTATCGTTGTAGGTATTGTAGGAACGATATTGGCCTGATCCTCGAAAAGTAGAGGAACCTCCGCCTCTACCTCGTGCCCCCCGAAAGGGCCGTTTCTTGTACTGGAGGGTAGCTAAGGACTTCGCAGTGTCGGTGTCCTTTTTTATCGCCTCAAGGGCATCGTCATCATGCTTGCCAAACAAAGACTCTCCATCGTACGGCAAGTTCAGGACTTTTGCTTGTACCTCTGGATGGAAGGTGGTAGATTTCAGCCAGCCTTGACGCCTCAAGACTGCAGCCCCGGCCAATTGTCGAAAACCCGTGGAGGAAATGTCGAGCGCGCATTCGATAATTTCGGACGAAATTATCTCTCCCTCCTGAATAATGGCCTGCGCTTCTGCACGGATGGCCTCGGGTATTTGAGGAATCAGTGCGGCAATTTCGGACCACATCTGGCGGTCGTAACGGCCCAAAATAGCCAAGGTATTTGCCGCTCTGACAGTAGTAGCCGCCATTGTTGTAAATTTTTTCCCTATAGAGTCCAACTTGCGGCCTTCCTGATCAGGAGGAGACGTGAGTGGGGTAGCAGGATTGCGAGATCTTTTCTGTGCTGCTTGAGTGATTACGGAATCTGCTTTTGGTTGTGACACCAAACAGGCCGGAGCAGATGCAGGAGCCTTATACTTTTTGTCCAATCTGGGCAAGACTGCAGGTACTGAATTTGGATGTTCCATTAATTTAAGGCCTTCCTGCCAAATAAAGTCAATGATTGGTATTGTGTGAGATTGCCTTTGTGAAACGTCCTTAAAATCATACAAAAAACATTCACTTTCATGTTGTTGTTTTTCGACAGTGAGATGAAAGCGTTTTGCAGCACGGACCATCAAAGTATGGAAATGTGCAATGTCCACTGGAGGCGATGCAAGAGGCGAGGTGGGCGGAGTGGAAGGTGTTTGAGCCCTGTAATTGTCCCAATCAGTCATATCGACGTCATTGTCGTCGTCATCAGTGTTGTAAGGATCAGGATCCTCGTTGTCGGTGTCAGGACAAGCACCCCCCGGTGACGCTGGTGGAACAGGTGCAGGTGCTTGTGGAGGTTGAGGTTGATGCTGTGGAGGAGGTTGTGATGTTGGAGAGGCAGGTGTAGATGGAGGAAACCTGCGGTTATAGTCATCAAGCATGTGCTGCAAATTCATGACCAAAGATAGCGGTATTTGCGTAACCGGCTCTGAGGTTACTGCTTCTGATTCGTCAACTGGAAATAATTCATTCCCATCTTCAACGTTTTCCTCTTCGTCACCCTCATCACTATATTCCTGGCACTTAATGTGCAAATCCGATGGACTAGATGCCTGTCCGAACTGGTGTTCTACCTCTGAATCGTTTCCGGATTCTTCCTCACCAGACTGAAACAATTCGTCTGGAAGACTGGTTCCACTCCTGATTGGACTCAGTCGAATGAGAGGCACCATTCTTAAAGAAGAAGCAGTGACCACTGTAAAAGTGGCTGCAGTGGTCAAAGGTAGATGAGATGCCGACGAGCCCGTAGACGTAACAGCGGCAGGTTTACGACCAACCTGAGGCGTTTGCGTCGTTGTCATAGAGGTAATCGACGCTGAAATTGAAGGTTTTGTCTTCGTCGACGAAGATTTCTTGTCCGTCGACAGAGCCGTCGACGAGATTGGAGCTTTACTCGTCGACGATGATGTAGACGACGACGGGATGACAGCCATCGAAGAAGTCGTCGACGATGATATGATGGTCATCGACGGGGGCACCGCCGACGAGACTGCCGTCGACGAGCTGCTTTTAGATGACTTGGTTTTCGTCGACGGCGATCGCGTCGACAGTGTTAGCGTCAACGATGGGAGCGTCGACGATGATTTCTTCGTTAACGATACTGATTTGACACTCGTCGACGAAATCTTTACAATGGAAGTAATGGGTCTCGCCTCCTGGGCTGTCGTCGACGAGGTGGTCGTCGTCGACGCAGTACTGGATGACATAGTGCATGTCGTCGACGACGTAGAGGCTACAGCCACAGTTTTCATCGTCGCCGAAGATGTCGACGGTCGCGTCGACGAGCCCGCCGACGAGCCAATGCCAGTTTTCCGAGAGGAAGGCAAGGCTTTGGGCGCAGACGTCAGAGAACCAGGTCCCGTAGACGTGCCCTGAAGCAAATCCTGTGGGGAAACAATCCTGGAGGATTCCAACAGTCTACTCTTCTCCAGAAAAGGAGATGGAACCTCAGTTTCAGACCCACGCTTCTGAGAGGATTTAGAAATACCAGATGACAAACTTTCTACCTCAGAAACCACAGACTCTGAAGTCTTCAACTTCTGTAGCCACAGAAGGAGACGGGCCTCTCTATCCCTCAGAGTCTTGGGAGGAAAAGTGCGACAGTACTTACAGTTTTTAACTTCGTGGTCTGGGTAGAGACAGTAAATACATTTACTGTGTGGATCCTCATGAAAAAGGCGCAGTTTACCACAAGAAGGACAAGCTTTAAACAAAGATTTCTTATTTGAAGACATTTCTTGAGAAATAAACAGCTAGAGTTGAAGAAAACTGAGCAGAGCTCAGGGAGACTCCCTTCACACGACGTGCGGTAGAAAATCTGAGGTCTTGGGCTTCTGAGGAGAAGGTTCTAGAGGGACCTACAGCCTGATTGGCTGGAATTTGGACCAAAACATAATGACACTGATATGTTACCAAGTTTAGTTTCTCCCTTAGGCTTTCTATGGGCCTATTCAGTTTTATGGTACTTTTGAGTTTACTGTATTTTATATATATATATGTATATGTATTTTTATAATAATAATAATTTTACTTATATATGCATATATTACTGCTATTTTATGTACCGTGGGACTCCCACTTCGACGACGGTGAATATTCAAGCATGTGAATCTATGAAAGACACCCCTAATACTGGAGAAATAAGGCTACTTGCAAATCTTATCCACAGTTGCATATATCGCATATCTTAACAAATTTCGTGAATGTGGCCACAATTTTACAGCTTCAATTAATCCCAAACTGTTCCAGTCTCCTGCAGTGATTCATAAGATTATAGTATTTATTTACAGTTTGTGATTAAAGTTGATATTATAACTGAATAACTTCAGATGTGTAGACTACCAACAGTTTTCTCCAATACGAAGGAGGGAGCGGAAGTAGGGAAAAAGTCATTTTAGAGTTTGCGCAGCCAATGATCGGCCGTTGCCACCGAGCACCTACGGGCACACGGACAGCGGGAGGGGGGCGGGAACGGACAGCGGGAGGGGGGCGGGAACGGGCACACGGACAGCGGGAGAGGGGGGCAGGAACGGGCACACGGACAGCGGGAGGGGGCGGGAATGGACAGCAGGACATTGCGCAAACCACCCCTGCATACGACACTTCCAAAATGGCGAAAACAAAGCTTAAAAAGGGCGGAACAAAGCCACACAGTGTAAGTCATTAGATTTCGCCTGCGCGAAAGGCTGCTTGCGCAGCTTTCGACAGGCGAAACCTAAAAATGAGTAAAACAATAGTTTACTGCTCAATGTAACAAGTAAATTGCCTAAAAATAGATATAGTGTTTAGGCATTTCTAAACAGTACCTCATGGAAGTTTCCAAAATCACAGAGTATGGTGCAGTACTCAGGAGCATAACCATTCAATGACAGCAAATCATGCAGTTGGCTGTAAGAAATTTTGTGCTGCCCGCTTCGTGTCTTTTTTGGTCTTGCGTGCATAAGCATACGTGCACTAACGCGTGAGCTCTGGCTTGAGAGAGACATTGTCCTAAATAAGGCACTTGCCTGCCATTCGTGGACTTCATTGTCACTCTCATTTGATGCCTTTTGATTAGGCAGCGTGAGCTGTCTTCACTTCCGCTTCTTTCTGAAGGAGCACAGACCAAGTACTGATTGCTTCAAATTTATTAAGGTCCTTCCGATGCTGGCACTTTGAGTGAGGCATGCAAAAAAATGTATTTCTTCTCCACCTCCCCCCTGCTTCCCCTTCCATGTTGCCTCTTCTCCCAGACCCCTGTCCATATGCTTTCCCCCCAACCCCATCCATGTTGCTTCTTTTCCCACCCCCAAGCCCAATCCATGTGTCTTCATTTCCCTCCCACCTGCCCCATCCATGTTGCTTCTTTTCCCTCCAACCTGCACCTCACCCATGTTGCTTCTTTTCCCTCCCACCTGTTTCCTCTCCGCCCATTTCCCAGTTTCTTCTCCATCCACTCGCTGCGTCCCAGTGTTATCTCCCAACTGCCCCCTCCCTATTTCTTTATCCCCATGCTTTTCTCTCTCCCAATACCCCCTGTCTTATATAACCCCCCACTCGCCCACCACTGTTTCTTCTCACCCCCAACCGCCAGTCCCTGTTTCTTCTCCCCGCCTCCCAACTGACAGAAGGAAACAAGCATTTACAATGCAATGGTCTCGGCATTATTAAAGGTAGAGCTATTGGCATTGCTCATGACATTTTTTTTTCTTTCTTTTTTTTAAAATCATAAATAAATGGCATTGTCATTTACATTGCCAATAGCTTAATCGTTAAATAAATGGCATTGTCATTTACAATGCCAATGGCTTAATCGCTTGCAAATGCATGACCTATTGAATTTACACACACACAGAGCCACCCACACAAAGCCACCCACACACACATACAGAGCCACCCACACAGAGTCATTCACATAAAGCCACCTACACAGAGCCACCCTCACACAGACAGAGCCACCCACACATATAGCCACCTACAAAAAAAGCTATCCACACAGAGCCACACACACACACACAGCCACACACACACACAGAGACACACACACACACAGAGACACACACACAGAGCCACACACATACAGAGCCACACACACACAGACAGAGCCACGCACACACACACACAGACTGAGCCACGCACACACACACAGAGCCAAGCACACACACACAGACAGAGCCACGCACACACACACAGAGCCACGCACACACACACAGACAGAGCCACGCACACACACACACAGAGCCACGCTCACACACACAGAGCCACGCACACACACACAGAGCCACGCACACACACAGACAGAGCCACGCACACACACAGACAGAGCCACACACACACACAGACAGAGCCACGCAGACAGAGCCATGCACACACACAGACAGAGCCACGCACACACACAGACAGGGCCACGAATAACTGAGCCAGTCTAGCTTTTCCCATTCAATTCAGTCAGTTGTAGGACTCCTTTAGCCGTGCATGCTACAAGTAACCGAATGCAAAGCCTGGTTATCGCTGACAAGGGTCTAGCAAACTTGGGAACTCAATTGGGTCCCCGACTGACATAGAAAGCAGCGGGTGGCCCTTCAAGCATCTACGACGAGTAACCGTACGTGAGATGTCCTTCTGTCCTGACGGAATCCAGCTGCCCGTCTTCCCAAAGCTGGGGCCCGGTTAGGAACGCTGGCTAGCCTCAGTCATCCTTCCTGCCCCACTTCCATCGTTATGCGACGGACAAACATCCGCACTGCCATATTCCAGCCTTAGATGGAAGGATCCCTCGCTGGCGACGTGGATTTGACCTCAGACTCTGCACTCTGACCTCAGACTCTGCACTCTGACCTTAGACTCTGCACTCTGACCTCAGACTCTGCACTCTGACCTCAGACTCTGACCTCAGACTCTGCACTCTGACCTCAGACTCTGACCTCAGACTCTGCACTCTGACCTCAGACTCTGCACTCTGACCTCAGACTCTGCACTCTGACCTCAGACTCTGCACTCTGACCTCAGACCCTGACCTCAGACCCTGACCTCAGACCCTGACCTCAGACTCTGACCTCAGACTCTGACCTCTGACCTCAGACTCTGACCTCAGACTCTGACCTCAGACTCTGACCTCTGACCTCAGACTCTGACCTCAGACTCTGCTTTCTGACCTCAGACTCTGCACTCTGACCTCAGACTCTGACCTCAGACTCTGCACTCTGACCTCAGACTCTGACCTCAGACTCTGCACTCTGACCTCAGACTCTGACCTCAGACTCTGCACTCTGACCTCAGACTCTGCACTCTGACCTCAGACTCTGCACTCTGACCTCAGACTCTGCACTCTGACCTCAGACTCTGCACTCTGACCTCAGACTCTGCACTCTGACCTCAGACCCTGACCTCTGACCCTGACCTCAGACCCTGACCTCAGACTCTGACCTCAGACTCTGACCTCTGACCTCAGACTCTGACCTCAGACTCTGACCTCTGACTCTGCACTCTGACCTCAGACTCTGACCTCAGACTCTGACCTCAGACTCTGACCTCAGACTCTGCACTCTGACCTCAGACTCTGACCTCAGACTCTGACCTCAGACTCTGACCTCTGAGACTCTGACCTCTGACCTCAGACTCTGACCTCAGACTCTGACCTCAGACTCTGACCTCTGACCTCAGACACTGACCTCAGACTCTGCACTCTGACCTCAGACTCTGACCTCAGACTCTGACCTCAGACTCTGCACTCTGACCTCAGACTCTGACCTCAGACTCTGACCTCAGACTCTGCACTCTGACCTCAGACTCTGCACTCTGACCTCAGACTCTGACCTCAGACTCTGCACTCTGACCTCAGACTCTGACCTCAGACTCTGACCTCAGACTCTGCACTCTGACCTCAGACTCTGCACTCTGACCTCAGACTCTGCACTCTGACCTCAGACTCTGCACTCTGACCTCAGACTCTGCACTCTGACCTCAGACTCTGCACTCTGACCTCAGACTCTGCACTCTGACCTCAGACTCTGACTTCAGACTCTGCACTCTGACCTCAGACTCTGACTTCAGACTCTGCACTCTGACCTCAGACTCTGACCTCAGACTCTGACCTCAGACTCTGCACTCTGACCTCAGACTCTGACCTCAGACTCTGCACTCTGACCTCAGACTCTGCACTCTGACCTCAGACTCTGCACTCTGACCTCAGACTCTGACCTCAGACTCTGACCTCAGACTCTGCACTCTGACCTCAGACTCTGCACTCTGACCTCAGACTCTGCACTCTGACCTCAGACTCTGCACTCTGACCTCAGACTCTGACCTCAGACTCTGCACTCTGACCTCAGACTCTGACCTCAGACTCTGCACTCTGACCTCAGACTCTGCACTCTGACCTCAGACTCTGCACTCTGACCTCAGACTCTGCACTCTGACCTCAGACTCTGCACTCTGACCTCAGACTCTGACCTCAGACTCTGACCTCAGACCTCAGACCTCCGACCCTGACCTCAGACTCTGACCTCAGACTCTGACCTCTGACCTCAGACTCTGACCTCAGACCTCAGACTCTGACCTCAGACTCTGACCCTGACCTCAGACTCTGCACTCTGACCTCAGACTCTGCACTCTGACCTCAGACTCTGACCTCAGACTCTGCACTCTGACCTCAGACTCTGACCTCAGACTCTGACCTCAGACTCTGCACTCTGACCTCAGACTCTGACCTCAGACTCTGCACTCTGACCTCAGACTCTGCACTCTGACCTCAGACTCTGCACTCTGACCTCAGACTCTGCACTCTGACCTCAGACTCTGCACTCTGACCTCAGACTCTGCACTCTGACCTCAGACTCTGCACTCTGACCTCAGACCCTGACCTCAGACCCTGACCTCAGACCCTGACCTCAGACCCTGACCTCAGACTCTGACCTCAGACTCTGACCTCTGACCTCAGACTCTGACCTCAGACTCTGACCTCTGACCTCAGACTCTGCACTCTGACCTCAGACTCTGACCTCAGACTCTGACCTCAGACTCTGACCTCAGACTCTGCACTCTGACCTCAGACTCTGACCTCTGACCTCAGACTCTGACCTCTGACCTCAGACTCTGACCTCAGACTCTGACCTCAGACTCTGACCTCTGACCTCAGACTCTGACCTCAGACTCTGACCTCAGACTCTGACCTGAGACTCTGACCTCTGACCTCAGACTCTGACCTCAGACTCTGACCTGAGACTCTGACCTCTGACCTCAGACACTGACCTCAGACTCTGCACTCTGACCTCAGACTCTGACCTCAGACTCTGCACTCTGACCTCAGACTCTGACCTCAGACTCTGCACTCTGACCTCAGACTCTGACCTCAGACTCTGCACTCTGACCTCAGACTCTGCACTCTGACCTCAGACTCTGCACTCTGACCTCAGACTCTGCACTCTGACCTCAGACTCTGCACTCTGACCTCAGACTCTGCACTCTGACCTCAGACTCTGACTTCAGACTCTGCACTCTGACCTCAGACTCTGACCTCAGACTCTGACCTCAGACTCTGCACTCTGACCTCAGACTCTGCACTCTGACCTCAGACTCTGACCTCAGACTCTGACCTCAGACTCTGCACTCTGACCTCAGACTCTGACCTCAGACTCTGACCTCAGACTCTGACCTCAGACTCTGACCTCAGACTCTGCACTCTGACTTCAGACTCTGACCTCAGACTCTGACCTCAGACTCTGCACTCTGACCTCAGACTCTGCACTCTGACCTCAGACTCTGCACTCTGACCTCAGACTCTGCACTCTGACCTCAGACTCTGACCTCAGACTCTGACCTCAGACTCTGCACTCTGACCTCAGACTCTGACCTCAGACTCTGACCTCAGACTCTGCACTCTGACCTCAGACTCTGCACTCTGACCTCAGACTCTGCACTCTGACCTCAGACTCTGCACTCTGACCTCAGACTCTGCACTCTGACCTCAGACTCTGCACTCTGACCTCAGACTCTGCACTCTGACCTCAGACTCTGACCTCAGACTCTGACCTCAGACCTCAGACTCTGACCTCAGACTCTGACCTCTGACTTCTGACTCTGCATTCTGACCTCAGACTCTGACCTCAGACTCTGACCTCAAACTCTGCACTCTGACCTCAGACTCTGACCTCTGACCTCAGACTCTGACCTCAGACTCTGACCTCTGACCCTGACCTCAGACCTCAGACTCTGACCTGAGACTCTGACCTCTGACCTCAGACTCTGCACTCTGACCTCAGACTCTGACCTCAGACTCTGCACTCTGACCTCAGACTCTGACCTCAGACTCTGACCTCTGACCTCAGACTCTGACCTCAGACTCTGACCTCAGACTCTGACCTCAGACTCTGACCTCAGACTCTGCACTCTGACCGCACTCTGACCTCAGACTCTGCACTCTGACCTCAGACTCTGACCTCAGACTCTGACCTCAGACTCTGCACTCTGACCTCAGACTCTGACCTCAGACTCTGACCTCAGACTCTGCACTCTGACCTCAGACTCTGCACTCTGACCTCAGACTCTGCACTCTGACCTCAGACTCTGCACTCTGACCTCAGACTCTGACCTCAGACTCTGCACTCTGACCTCAGACTCTGACCTCAGACTCTGCACTCTGACCTCAGACTCTGCACTCTGACCTCAGACTCTGCACTCTGACCTCAGACTCTGCACTCTGACCTCAGACTCTGCACTCTGACCTCAGACTCTGCACTCTGACCTCAGACTCTGACCTCAGACTCTGACCTCAGACCTCAGACCCTGACCTCAGACTCTGACCTCTGACCTCAGACTCTGACCTCAGACCTCAGACTCTGACCCTGACCTCAGACTCTGCACTCTGACCTCAGACTCTGCACTCTGACCTCAGACTCTGACCTCAGACTCTGCACTCTGACCTCAGACTCTGACCTCAGACTCTGCACTCTGACCTCAGACTCTGACCTCAGACTCTGCACTCTGACCTCAGACTCTGCACTCTGACCTCAGACTCTGCACTCTGACCTCAGACTCTGCACTCTGACCTCAGACTCTGCACTCTGACCTCAGACTCTGCACTCTGACCTCAGACTCTGCACTCTGACCTCAGACCCTGACCTCAGACCCTGACCTCAGACCCTGACCTCAGACCCTGACCTCAGACCCTGACCTCAGACTCTGACCTCTGACCTCAGACTCTGACCTCAGACTCTGACCTCTGACCTCAGACTCTGCACTCTGACCTCAGACTCTGACCTCAGACTCTGACCTCAGACTCTGACCTCAGACTCTGCACTCTGACCTCAGACTCTGCACTCTGACCTCAGACTCTGACCTCTGACCTCAGACTCTGACCTCTGACCTCAGACTCTGACCTCTGACCTCAGACTCTGACCTCAGACTCTGACCTCTGACCTCAGACTCTGACCTCAGACTCTGACCTCAGACTCTGACCTGAGACTCTGACCTCTGACCTCAGACTCTGACCTGAGACTCTGACCTCTGACCTCAGACACTGACCTCAGACTCTGCACTCTGACCTCAGACTCTGACCTCAGACTCTGCACTCTGACCTCAGACTCTGACCTCAGACTCTGCACTCTGACCTCAGACTCTGACCTCAGACTCTGCACTCTGACCTCAGACTCTGCACTCTGACCTCAGACTCTGCACTCTGACCTCAGACTCTGCACTCTGACCTCAGACTCTGCACTCTGACCTCAGACTCTGACTTCAGACTCTGCACTCTGACCTCAGACTCTGACCTCAGACTCTGCACTCTGACCTCAGACTCTGCACTCTGACCTCAGACTCTGACCTCAGACTCTGACCTCAGACTCTGCACTCTGACCTCAGACTCTGACCTCAGACTCTGACCTCAGACTCTGCACTCTGACTTCAGACTCTGACCTCAGACTCTGACCTCAGACTCTGCACTCTGACCTCAGACTCTGCACTCTGACCTCAGACTCTGCACTCTGACCTCAGACTCTGCACTCTGACCTCAGACTCTGACCTCAGACTCTGACCTCAGACTCTGCACTCTGACCTCAGACTCTGACCTCAGACTCTGACCTCAGACTCTGCACTCTGACCTCAGACTCTGCACTCTGACCTCAGACTCTGCACTCTGACCTCAGACTCTGCACTCTGACCTCAGACTCTGCACTCTGACCTCAGACTCTGCACTCTGACCTCAGACTCTGCACTCTGACCTCAGACTCTGCACTCTGACCTCAGACTCTGCACTCTGACCTCAGACTCTGACCTCAGACTCTGACCTCAGACTCTGACCTCTGACTTCTGACTCTGCATTCTGACCTCAGACTCTGACCTCAGACTCTGACCTCAAACTCTGCACTCTGACCTCAGACTCTGACCTCTGACCTCAGACTCTGACCTCAGACTCTGACCTCTGACCCTGACCTCTGACCCTGACCTCAGACCTCAGACTCTGACCTGAGACTCTGACCTCTGACCTCAGACACTGACCTCAGACTCTGCACTCTGACCTCAGACTCTGACCTCAGACTCTGCACTCTGACCTCAGACTCTGACCTCAGACTCTGACCTCTGACCTCAGACTCTGACCTCAGACTCTGACCTCAGACTCTGACCTCAGACTCTGACCTCAGACTCTGACCTCAGACTCTGCACTCTGACCTCAGACTCTGCACTCTGACCGCACTCTGACCTCAGACTCTGCACTCTGACCTCAGACTCTGACCTCAGACTCTGACCTCAGACTCTTTACTCTGACCTCAGACTCTGCACTCTGACCTCAGACTCTGACCTCAGACTCTGCACTCTGACCTCAGACTCTGACCTCAGACTCTGACCTCAGACTCTGACCTCAGACTCTGCACTCTGACCTCAGACTCTGCACTCTGATCTCAGACTCTGCACTCAGACTCTGCACTCTGCACTCTGACCTCAGACTCTGGACTCTGACCTCAGACTCTGCACTCTGCACTCTGACCTCAGTCTCTGCACTCTGACCTCAGACTCTGCACTCTGCACTCTGACCTCAGACTCTGGACTCTGACCTCAGACTCTGACCTCAGACTCTGCACTCTGACCTCAGACTCTGCACTCTGACCTCAGACTCTGCATTCTGACCTCAGACTCTG
The DNA here is from genome assembly GCF_964263255.1 of Lissotriton vulgaris. Lineage (NCBI taxonomy): Eukaryota > Metazoa > Chordata > Amphibia > Caudata > Salamandridae > Lissotriton > Lissotriton vulgaris. The sequence goes on from NC_141700.1 coordinate 512,552,795, forward strand.
CATTCTGACCTCAGACTCTGCACTCTGACCTCAGACTCTGCACTCTGACCTCAGACTCTGCACTCTGACCTCAGACTCTGACCTCAGACCCTGACCTCAGACCCTGATCTCAAACACTGTCCTCAGACCCTGTCCTCAGACCCTCTGACCTCAGACTCTGACCTCAGACTCTGCACTCTGACCTCAGACTCTGCACTCTGACCGCACTCTGACCTCAGACTCTGCACTCTGACCTCAGACTCTGACCTCAGACTCTGACCTCAGACTCTTTACTCTGACCTCAGACTCTGCACTCTGACCTCAGACTCTGACCTCAGACTCTGCACTCTGACCTCAGACTCTGACCTCAGACTCTGACCTCAGACTCTGACCTCAGACTCTGCACTCTGACCTCAGACTCTGCACTCTGATCTCAGACTCTGCACTCAGACTCTGCACTCTGCACTCTGACCTCAGACTCTGGACTCTGACCTCAGACTCTGCACTCTGCACTCTGACCTCAGTCTCTGCACTCTGACCTCAGACTCTGCACTCTGCACTCTGACCTCAGACTCTGGACTCTGACCTCAGACTCTGACCTCAGACTCTGACCTCTGACCTCAGACTCTGACCTCAGACTCTGACCTCAGACTCTGACCTGAGACTCTGACCTCTGACCTCAGACTCTGACCTCCGACTCTGACCTGAGACTCTGACCTCTGACCTCAGACACTGACCTCAGACTCTGCACTCTGACCTCAGACTCTGACCTCAGACTCTGCACTCTGACCTCAGACTCTGACCTCAGACTCTGCACTCTGACCTCAGACTCTGACCTCAGACTCTGCACTCTGACCTCAGACTCTGCACTCTGACCTCAGACTCTGCACTCTGACCTCAGACTCTGCACTCTGACCTCAGACTCTGCACTCTGACCTCAGACTCTGACTTCAGACTCTGCACTCTGACCTCAGACTCTGACCTCAGACTCTGCACTCTGACCTCAGACTCTGCACTCTGACCTCAGACTCTGACCTCAGACTCTGACCTCAGACTCTGCACTCTGACCTCAGACTCTGACCTCAGACTCTGACCTCAGACTCTGCACTCTGACTTCAGACTCTGACCTCAGACTCTGACCTCAGACTCTGCACTCTGACCTCAGACTCTGCACTCTGACCTCAGACTCTGCACTCTGACCTCAGACTCTGCACTCTGACCTCAGACTCTGACCTCAGACTCTGACCTCAGACTCTGCACTCTGACCTCAGACTCTGACCTCAGACTCTGACCTCAGACTCTGCACTCTGACCTCAGACTCTGCACTCTGACCTCAGACTCTGCACTCTGACCTCAGACTCTGCACTCTGACCTCAGACTCTGCACTCTGACCTCAGACTCTGCACTCTGACCTCAGACTCTGCACTCTGACCTCAGACTCTGCACTCTGACCTCAGACTCTGCACTCTGACCTCAGACTCTGACCTCAGACTCTGACCTCAGACTCTGACCTCTGACTTCTGACTCTGCATTCTGACCTCAGACTCTGACCTCAGACTCTGACCTCAAACTCTGCACTCTGACCTCAGACTCTGACCTCTGACCTCAGACTCTGACCTCAGACTCTGACCTCTGACCCTGACCTCTGACCCTGACCTCAGACCTCAGACTCTGACCTGAGACTCTGACCTCTGACCTCAGACACTGACCTCAGACTCTGCACTCTGACCTCAGACTCTGACCTCAGACTCTGCACTCTGACCTCAGACTCTGACCTCAGACTCTGACCTCTGACCTCAGACTCTGACCTCAGACTCTGACCTCAGACTCTGACCTCAGACTCTGACCTCAGACTCTGACCTCAGACTCTGCACTCTGACCTCAGACTCTGCACTCTGACCGCACTCTGACCTCAGACTCTGCACTCTGACCTCAGACTCTGACCTCAGACTCTGACCTCAGACTCTTTACTCTGACCTCAGACTCTGCACTCTGACCTCAGACTCTGACCTCAGACTCTGCACTCTGACCTCAGACTCTGACCTCAGACTCTGACCTCAGACTCTGACCTCAGACTCTGCACTCTGACCTCAGACTCTGCACTCTGATCTCAGACTCTGCACTCAGACTCTGCACTCTGCACTCTGACCTCAGACTCTGGACTCTGACCTCAGACTCTGCACTCTGCACTCTGACCTCAGTCTCTGCACTCTGACCTCAGACTCTGCACTCTGCACTCTGACCTCAGACTCTGGACTCTGACCTCAGACTCTGACCTCAGACTCTGCACTCTGACCTCAGACTCTGCACTCTGACCTCAGACTCTGCATTCTGACCTCAGACTCTGCATTCTGACCTCAGACTCTGCACTCTGACCTCAGACTCTGCACTCTGACCTCAGACTCTGCACTCTGACCTCAGACTCTGACCTCAGACCCTGACCTCAGACCCTGATCTCAAACACTGTCCTCAGACCCTGTCCTCAGACCCTCTGACCTCAGACTCTGACCTCAGACTCTGCACTCTGACCTCAGACTCTGCACTCTGACCGCACTCTGACCTCAGACTCTGCACTCTGACCTCAGACTCTGACCTCAGACTCTGACCTCAGACTCTTTACTCTGACCTCAGACTCTGCACTCTGACCTCAGACTCTGACCTCAGACTCTGCACTCTGACCTCAGACTCTGACCTCAGACTCTGACCTCAGACTCTGACCTCAGACTCTGCACTCTGACCTCAGACTCTGCACTCTGATCTCAGACTCTGCACTCAGACTCTGCACTCTGCACTCTGACCTCAGACTCTGGACTCTGACCTCAGACTCTGCACTCTGCACTCTGACCTCAGTCTCTGCACTCTGACCTCAGACTCTGCACTCTGCACTCTGACCTCAGACTCTGGACTCTGACCTCAGACTCTGACCTCAGACTCTGCACTCTGACCTCAGACTCTGCACTCTGACCTCAGACTCTGCATTCTGACCTCAGACTCTGCATTCTGACCTCAGACTCTGCACTCTGACCTCAGACTCTGCACTCTGACCTCAGACTCTGCACTCTGACCTCAGACTCTGACCTCAGACCCTGACCTCAGACCCTGATCTCAAACACTGTCCTCAGACCCTGTCCTCAGACCCTCTGACCTCTGACTCTGACCTCAGACTCTGCACTCTGACCTCAGACTCTGCACTCTGACCTCAGACTCTGCACTCTGACCTCAGACTCTGCACTCTGACCTCAGACTCTGCACTCTGACCTCAGACTCTGCACTCTGACCTCAGACTCTGCACTCTGACCTCAGACTCTGCACTCTGACCTCAGACTCTGCACTCTGACCTCAGACTCTGCACTCTGACCTCAGACTCTGACCTCTGACCTCAGACTCTGACCTGAGACTCTGACCTCTGACCTCAGACACTGACCTCAGACTCTGCACTCTGACCTCAGACTCTGACCTCAGACTCTGCACTCTGACCTCAGACTCTGCACTCTGACCTCAGACTCTGACCTCAGATTCTGACCTCAGATTCTGACCTCAGACTCTGACCTCAGACTCTGACCTCAGACTCTGCACTCTGACCTCAGACTCTGCACTCTGACCGCACTCTGACCTCAGACTCTGCACTCTGACCTCAGACTCTGACCTCACTCTGCACTCTGACCTCAGACTCTGACCTCAGACTCTTTACTCTGACCTCAGACTCTGCACTCTGACCTCAGACTCTGACCTCAGACTCTGACCTCAGACTCTGACCTCAGACTCTGACCTCAGACTCTGACCTCAGACTCTGCACTCAGACTCTGACCTCAGGCTCTGCACTCTGACCTCAGACTCTGCACTCTGACCTCAGACTCTGCACTCTGACCTCAGACTCTGCACTCTGATCTCAGACTCTGCACTCTGACCTCAGACTCTGCACTCTGACCTCAGACTCTGGACTCTGACCTCAGACTCTGACCTCAGACTCTGCACTCTGACCTCAGACTCTGCACTCTGACCTCAGACTCTGCACTCTGACCTCACACTCTGCACTCTGACCTCACTCTGCACTCTGACCTCAGACTCTGCACTCTGACCTCAGACTCTGCACTCTGACCTCAGACTCTGCACTCTGACCTCAGACTCTGCACTCTGACCTCAGACCCTGACCTCAGACCCTGATCTCAAACACTGTCCTCAGACCCTGTCCTCAGACCCTCTGACCTCTGACTCTGACCTCAGACTCTGCATTCTGACCTCAGACTCTGCACTCTGACCTCACTCTGCACTCTGACCTCAGACTCTGCACTCTGACCTCAGACTCTGACCTCAGACTCTGCACTCTGACCTCAGACTCTGCATTCTGACCTCAGACTCTGCACTCTGACCTCAGACTCTGCACTCTGACCTCAGATTTTGCACTCTGACCTCAGACTCTGCACTCTGACCTCAGACTCTGCACTCTGACCTCAGACTCTGCACTCTGCACTCTGACCTCAGACTCTGGACTCTGACCTCAGACTTCAGACTCTGCACTCTGACCTCAGACTCTGCACTCTGACCTCAGACTCTGCACTCTGACCTCAGACTCTGCACTCTGACCTCAGACTCTGCACTCTGACCTCAGACTCTGCATTCTGACCTCAGACTCTGCACTCTGACCTCAGACTCTGCACTCTGACCTCAGACTCTGCACTCTGACCTCAGACTCTGACCTCAGACCCTGACCTCAGACCCTGACCTCAGACCCTGATCTCAAACACTGTCCTCAGACCCTGTCCTCAGACCCTCTGACCTCTGACTCTGACCTCAGACTCTGCACTCTGACCTCAGACTCTGCACTCTGACCTCACTCTGCACTCTGACCTCAGACTCTGCACTCTGACCTCAGACTCTGCACTCTGACCTCAGACTCTGACCTCAGACTCTGCACTCAGTCACACAGCGCACACACGCCGGTCAAGCAGCACCTCCTCCGACGCAAAGCAATGACGCACTCCAGAAATCAGCCAATCACTGCACTTACAACTGCCACGACATAAAGCAACGCCGAAGCCATTCACTCTCTGGAAACAAATAATAAAGCGGCCATTGCTAAAGCCGCCACTCTGCTGAACAAAAACTTAGGCGAGCTGCTGCTTTCGACAAACTGTGAAGTTGAACATAAGTTACTTACCTGTAAACTGTGGTTCTCCAGTATTGGTGTCTTTCATAGATTCACATGCTTGAATATTCCCCGTCGTCGAAGTGGGAGTCCCACGGTACATAAAATAGCAGTAATATATGCATATATAAGTAAAATTATTATAATTATAAAAATACATATACATATATATATAAAATACAGTAAACTGAATAGGCCCATAGAAAGCCTAAGAGAGAAACTCAACTTGGTAACATATCAGTGTCATTATGTTTTGGTCCAAATTCCAGCCAATCAGGCTGTAGTTTCCTCTAGAACCTTCTCCTCAGAAGCCCAAGACCTCAGATTTTCATAGCACAGAGTAACCAAAAGTGCCTGAGGAGAAGAGAGCCTCTGAGGGGAGGATGGGAGGGTCGCATGTGAATCTATGAAAGACACCAATACTGGAGAACCACAGTTTAAAGGTAAGTAACTTATGTTCTTCTCCAGTATTAGGGGTGTCTTTCATAGATTCACATGCTTGAATAAGAGTAGAAAGCAGTAAGCACCATATAAGTCATAAAGGTAACAGTAAATTCAAGCATATAATAAACATATCATATTAAAGAGAAAAAACCTTTATGACTGGAGGCGGGTAGCAACAGAGGCTCACCTTTAATGGAAAAGATTCCGCAGCACCGCTTGTCCTACTGCTGCATCTGCGGCATCTGTTGACTGCAGACAGTAGTGCTTCGTAAAAGTATGGCTGCTCGACCACGTAGCAGCTCTACAAATGTGTCGCAGAGGTACCCCCGCAAAGAGGGCAGTAGAGGCTGACACAGCTCTAGTGGAAGGAGCACGTACTGAAGCTGGAAGAAGCTTGACAGCCCGTTGATGACAAAAGGTAATGGTGGAAGAAATCCACCTAGTAATAGTTTGTTTGGGTACAGGTTGTCCTTTACAGATCGGGCCATAGGCCACGAACGGTTGACCAGATTTCCTGATGGATGCAGTACGCTGAATGTAAAATTTAAGACAACGTTTCACATCCAGGGAATGTAATGAACGTTCCACAGGAGTCTGTGGATTAGGAAAGAAAGTTTTTAAAATGATTGGTTCGTTGAGATGAAAATCACTGGGAACTTTCGGAATAAATGTCGGATTAGTAGGTAGTGTAACAGCCTCTTTTGAGAACTGAAGAAAAGGAGGCTGAATTGTGAATGCCTGAATGTCACTGACACGCCTAGATGACGTCAAGGCGAGCAATAGGGCAACTTTCCACGTGAGGAATTTTAAGCTTGTTGAATGGATGGTTTCAAAAGGAGGTAGGAGGAGCTGAGACAAAACCAGGTTTAAGCGCCAAGCAGGCGGAGGACGCCGAATGGGTGGAAACATACAGAAGAGGCCTTTGAAAAACTGTTGGATGATTCTAGATGAATACAGTGAGGTCGAACCATCATGACGGAAGCGGGAGAGAGCCGCTAGAAATACCTTCAGAGTAGAGTGGGAAAGTCCTGACTTTGCAAGGGATAGGAAGAAAGGCAGGATCTGTTCTGGTTTGGCGGTCATCGGATCCAAGGCTTTGGTGTGGCACCAGACACAAAAACGCTTCCACTTCAACTGATAGGTTTTAATGGTGGAAGGAGCACGGGCGTGCGGTAACACCTCTCTACAGTCAGCGTTGATGGTCAGACGCGCAAATTGATGGTGTTCAGGTTCCAGGCATGGAGCTGGAGGTATGCTGGATCCGGATGGCAAATCTGCCCTTGCTGCATCGTGAGGAGGTGAGGCAGTGGATGAAGCGGAATTGGCTCGTTCTGGGAGAACAAGAGAAGATCCGAGAACCATGGGCGCCGCGGCCACTTGGGTGCGATCAGGATGATGTGGCAGGGTTGAAGCCTCATCCTGTGCAACAAGCGCGGAATCAGAGGAAGCGGAGGAAAAGCGTAGCTGAATGCGTTCAACCAGCTGATCGAATATGCATTTCAGCTCGACTCTCTGTGGGAATGAAGACTTGCAAAGCGTTGGCATTTCCTGTTGGTGATAGTCGCAAAAAGATCCATTTGCGGCTGGCCCCACTGGCGGAAGATGAATTCGAGAGTTGGTTGATTGAGTTCCCACTCGTGATTGTCCGAGAAAGATCTGCTGAGTGAATCCGCCAGAACATTGGAAGCACCCGGCACATGGATGGCTGTGAGATGAGTTTGATGACGAATCGCCCAATTCCATATCTCCTGTGCTTGTTGGGAAAGCAAAAGGGACCTTGTGCCGCCCTGCTTGTTCAGGTAATGCATGCTGGTGGTGTTGTCTGTCCTCACCAGCAGAGATTGACCTTGAACAATCCGTTGAAAAGACTTCAGGACAAGGAAGATCGCCAGAAGCTCCAGGCGGTTTATATGCCAAGTGAGTTGGACCTCAGTCCATTTTCCTTGTACTGAAAGACCTTCGAGATGTGCTCCCCAGCCTTCCAGGGACGCATCGGCTGTAAGCGTCAGAGTCGGAGCAGCGTCTTGAAAAGACCGACCTTTTGAAATGTTTGGAGGGTGAGCCCACCACTCCAGAGCCTCCTGAATGCGGGACGTGAGAAGGATCCTGTTGTTGAATGATCCTAAAATCTGTTTCCACTGCTTGTCTACCTCCTCTTGGATGACCCTCATAAGTAGTCTGCAGTGGGGAATCAACTGTATGGCAGAGGAAGCCATGCCGAGGAATGATTTCAACATCCGGACTGAAACGTACAGTTTTGACTGGAGGGACTGTACCATCTGGAGCATACGGTCTTGTCTTTCCTGGGAGACAAAAACCATTGCCAGCTGACAATCTAGTGAGGCTCCTAGAAAATCTCGTCGCTGAGATGGGCGAAAGTGTGACTTCTGGCAATTGATGGAAAGGCCCAAGTCTTGAAACAGGGAGAGGCAGGACTGTGTATGCTGGATTGCCAGTTGGAGGTTTGGAGCTTTTATGAGACAGTCGTCCAGGTATGGATAAAACTGTATGCCCTGTAGGCGCAGAAAGGCAGCTACCGGAGCCATGATCTTGGCAAAGACCCTCGGTGCTGAACGGAGGCTGAATGGTAAAACTTTGAATTGGAAATGCAACTGTCCGACTGTGAAGCGTAGATACTTCCTGTGTCTGGGGTGAATCGGCACATGGAAATATGCATCTTGGAGGTCGATGGTTGAAAAGAATTCCCCTGGATTGAGATAATTGAGAATTTGAAGCAGAGTTAACATTTGAAAAGTTTTCGAAATGATAAATTTGTTCAGGGCCCGTAAATCCAAAATTGGACGCCATTCTCCTGAATTTTTCTTGACTAAGAAAAACCGGGAATAGAATCCCTTGCCGCGTTGACTTTGCGGCACTACCTCGATGGCTCCTTTTTTGATCATCAATTTTACCTGGGCCAAAAGTTCTTTGAGGTGGGGAGAGGGTGGCCCCGAAGGTGGACGAGTGGGAGGGAATTTTGTGAACTCCAGGGTATGTCCTTTGGAGATAACGTCCAGGACCCATTGGTCGGAGGTGATTTCTAACCATTTGCAAAAGTATTTTTAGATGCGACCTTCAAGATGCACAGTTGGCAGAAGAAAGGAACTGAGACTCACTGCTTTTTGTTGTTTGCGCCACCTCTATAAGTTGTTTTTCATTGGTATGGTCTGGTGGAAGACTGACGATTTTGGGTTTGGTAAGAACCCCTCTGCCTGTTATCGTTGTAGGTATTGTAGGAACGATATTGGCCTGATCCTCGAAAAGTAGAGGAACCTCCGCCTCTACCTCGTGCCCCCCGAAAGGGCCGTTTCTTGTACTGGAGGGTAGCTAAGGACTTTGCAGTGTCGGTGTCCTTTTTTATCGCCTCAAGGGCATCGTCATCATGCTTGCCAAACAAAGACTCTCCATCGTACGGCAAGTTCAGGACTTTTGCTTGTACCTCTGGATGGAAGGTGGTAGATTTCAGCCAGCCTTGACGCCTCAAGACTGCAGCCCCGGCCAATTGTCGAAAACCCGTGGAGGAAATGTCGAGCGCGCATTCGATAATTTCGGACGAAATTATCTCTCCCTCCTGAATAATGGCCTGCGCTTCTGCACGGATGGCCTCGGGTATTTGAGGAATCAGTGCGGCAATTTCGGACCACATCTGGCGGTCGTAACGGCCCAAAATAGCCAAGGTATTTGCCGCTCTGACAGTAGTAGCCGCCATTGTTGTAAATTTTTTCCCTATAGAGTCCAACTTGCGGCCTTCCTGATCAGGAGGAGACGTGAGTGGGGTAGCAGGATTGCGAGATCTTTTCTGTGCTGCTTGAGTGATTACGGAATCTGCTTTTGGTTGTGACACCAAACAGGCCGGAGCAGATGCAGGAGCCTTATACTTTTTGTCCAATCTGGGCAAGACTGCAGGTACTGAATTTGGATGTTCCATTAATTTAAGGCCTTCCTGCCAAATAAAGTCAATGATTGGTATTGTGTGAGATTGCCTTTGTGAAACGTCCTTAAAATCATACAAAAAACATTCACTTTCATGTTGTTGTTTTTCGACAGTGAGATGAAAGCGTTTTGCAGCACGGACCATCAAAGTATGGAAATGTGCAATGTCCACTGGAGGCGATGCAAGAGGCGAGGTGGGCGGAGTGGAAGGTGTTTGAGCCCTGTAATTGTCCCAATCAGTCATATCGACGTCATTGTCGTCGTCATCAGTGTTGTAAGGATCAGGATCCTCGTTGTCGGTGTCAGGACAAGCACCCCCCGGTGACGCTGGTGGAACAGGTGCAGGTGCTTGTGGAGGTTGAGGTTGATGCTGTGGAGGAGGTTGTGATGTTGGAGAGGCAGGTGTAGATGGAGGAAACCTGCGGTTATAGTCATCAAGCATGTGCTGCAAATTCATGACCAAAGATAGCGGTATTTGCGTAACCGGCTCTGAGGTTACTGCTTCTGATTCGTCAACTGGAAATAATTCATTCCCATCTTCAACGTTTTCCTCTTCGTCACCCTCATCACTATATTCCTGGCACTTAATGTGCAAATCCGATGGACTAGATGCCTGTCCGAACTGGTGTTCTACCTCTGAATCGTTTCCGGATTCTTCCTCACCAGACTGAAACAATTCGTCTGGAAGACTGGTTCCACTCCTGATTGGACTCAGTCGAATGAGAGGCACCATTCTTAAAGAAGAAGCAGTGACCACTGTAAAAGTGGCTGCAGTGGTCAAAGGTAGATGAGATGCCGACGAGCCCGTAGACGTAACAGCGGCAGGTTTACGACCAACCTGAGGCGTTTGCGTCGTTGTCATAGAGGTAATCGACGCTGAAATTGAAGGTTTTGTCTTCGTCGACGAAGATTTCTTGTCCGTCGACAGAGCCGTCGACGAGATTGGAGCTTTACTCGTCGACGATGATGTAGACGACGACGGGATGACAGCCATCGAAGAAGTCGTCGACGATGATATGATGGTCATCGACGGGGGCACCGCCGACGAGACTGCCGTCGACGAGCTGCTTTTAGATGACTTGGTTTTCGTTGACGGCGATCGCGTCGACAGTGTTAGCGTCAACGATGGGAGCGTCGACGATGATTTCTTCGTTAACGATACTGATTTGACACTCGTCGACGAAATCTTTACAATGGAAGTAATGGGTCTCGCCTCCTGGGCTGTCGTCGACGAGGTGGTCGTCGTCGACGCAGTACTGGATGACATAGTGCATGTCGTCGACGGCGTAGAGGCTACAGCCACAGTTTTCGTCGTCGCCGAAGATGTCGACGGTCGCGTCGACGAGCCCGCCGACGAGCCAATGCCAGTTTTCCGAGAGGAAGGCAAGGCTTTGGGCGCAGACGTCAGAGAACCAGGTCCCGTAGACGTGCCCTGAAGCAAATCCTGTGGGGAAACAATCCTGGAGGATTCCAACAGCCTACTCTTCTTCAGAAAAGGAGATGGAACCTCAGTTTCAGACCCACGCTTCTGAGAGGATTTAGAAATACCAGATGACAAACTTTCTACCTCAGAAACCACAGACTCTGAAGTCTTCAACTTCTGTAGCCACAGAAGGAGACGGGCCTCTCTATCCCTCAGAGTCTTGGGAGGAAAAGTGCGACAGTACTTACAGTTTTTAACTTCGTGGTCTGGGTAGAGACAGTAAATACATTTACTGTGTGGATCCTCATGAAAAAGGCGCAGTTTACCACAAGAAGGACAAGCTTTAAACAAAGATTTCTTATTTGAAGACATTTCTTGAGAAATAAACAGCTAGAGTTGAAGAAAACTGAGCAGAGCTCAGGGAGACTCCCTTCACACGACGTGCGGTAGAAAATCTGAGGTCTTGGGCTTCTGAGGAGAAGGTTCTAGAGGGACCTACAGCCTGATTGGCTGGAATTTGGACCAAAACATAATGACACTGATATGTTACCAAGTTTAGTTTCTCCCTTAGGCTTTCTATGGGCCTATTCAGTTTTATGGTACTTTTGAGTTTACTGTATTTTATATATATATATGTATATGTATTTTTATAATAATAATAATTTTACTTATATATGCATATATTACTGCTATTTTATGTACCGTGGGACTCCCACTTCGACGACGGTGAATATTCAAGCATGTGAATCTATGAAAGACACCCCTAATACTGGAGAAATAAGGCTACTTGCAAATCTTATCCACAGTTGCATATATCGCATATCTTAACAAATTTCGTGAATGTGGCCACAATTTTACAGCTTCAATTAATCCCAAACTGTTCCAGTCTCCTGCAGTGATTCATAAGATTATAGTATTTATTTACAGTTTGTGATTAAAGTTGATATTATAACTGAATAACTTCAGATGTGTAGACTACCAACAGTTTTCTCCAATACGAAGGAGGGAGCGGAAGTAGGGAAAAAGTCATTTTAGAGTTTGCGCAGCCAATGATCGGCCGTTGCCACCGAGCACCTACGGGCACACGGACAGCGGGAGGGGGGCGGGAACGGACAGCGGGAGGGGGGCGGGAACGGGCACACGGACAGCGGGAGAGGGGGGCAGGAACGGGCACACGGACAGCGGGAGGGGGCGGGAATGGACAGCAGGACATTGCGCAAACCACCCCTGCATACGACACTTCCAAAATGGCGAAAACAAAGCTTAAAAAAAGTCAAATAAAATAAACACGCCCACAGCCGCATGACGTAGCGAAAAGCCTAAACATCGCCGGAACGCCCACGAATCTGCTAGCAGAATGACCAGCAGATCTCTCTTCCAATGGCTAGCCTCCATTTATGGAGCTAGCCAAAGGAAAGAGAGGGCGGAACAAAGCCACACAGTGTAAGTCATTAGATTTCGCCTGCGCGAAAGGCTGCTTGCGCAGCTTTCGACAGGCGAAACCTAAAAATGAGTAAAACAATAGTTTACTGCTCAATGTAACAAGTAAATTGCCTAAAAATAGATATAGTGTTTAGGCATTTCTAAACAGTACCTCATGGAAGTTTCCAAAATCACAGAGTATGGTGCAGTACTCAGGAGCATAACCATTCAATGACAGCAAATCATGCAGTTGGCTGTAAGAAATTTTGTGCTGCCCGCTTCGTGTCTTTTTTGGTCTTGCGTGCATAAGCATACGTGCACTAACGCGTGAGCTCTGGCTTGAGAGAGACATTGTCCTAAATAAGGCACTTGCCTGCCATTCGTGGACTTCATTGTCACTCTCATTTGATGCCTTTTGATTAGGCAGCGTGAGCTGTCTTCACTTCCGCTTCTTTCTGAAGGAGCACAGACCAAGTACTGATTGCTTCAAATTTATTAAGGTCCTTCCGATGCTGGCACTTTGAGTGAGGCATGCAAAAAAATGTATTTCTTCTCCACCTCTCCCCTGCTTCCCCTTCCATGTTGCCTCTTCTCCCAGACCCCTGTCCATATGCTTTCCCCCCAACCCCATCCATGTTGCTTCTTTTCCCACCCCCAAGCCCAATCCATGTGTCTTCATTTCCCTCCCACCTGCCCCATCCATGTTGCTTCTTTTCCCTCCAACCTGCACCTCACCCATGTTGCTTCTTTTCCCTCCCACCTGTTTCCTCTCCGCCCATTTCCCAGTTTCTTCTCCATCCACTCGCTGCGTCCCAGTGTTATCTCCCAACTGCCCCCTCCCTATTTCTTTATCCCCATGCTTTTCTCTCTCCCAATACCCCCTGTCTTATATAACCCCCCACTCGCCCACCACTGTTTCTTCTCACCCCCAACCGCCAGTCCCTGTTTCTTCTCCCCGCCTCCCAACTGACAGAAGGAAACAAGCATTTACAATGCAATGGTCTCGGCATTATTAAAGGTAGAGCTATTGGCATTGCTCATGACATTTTTTTTTTCTTTCTTTTTTTTAAAATCATAAATAAATGGCATTGTCATTTACATTGCCAATAGCTTAATCGTTAAATAAATGGCATTGTCATTTACATTGCCAATAGCTTAATCGTTAAATAAATGGCATTGTCATTTACAATGCCAATGGCTTAATCGCTTGCAAATGCATGACCTATTGAATTTACACACACACAGAGCCACCCACACAAAGCCACCCACACACACATACAGAGCCACCCACACAGAGTCATTCACATAAAGCCACCTACACAGAGCCACCCTCACACAGACAGAGCCACCCACACATATAGCCACCTACAAAAAAAGCTATCCACACAGAGCCACACACACACACACAGCCACACACACACACAGAGACACACACACACACAGAGACACACACACAGAGCCACACACATACAGAGCCACACACACACAGACAGAGCCACGCACACACACACACAGACTGAGCCACGCACACACACACAGAGCCAAGCACACACACACAGACAGAGCCACGCACACACACACACACAGAGCCACGCACACACACACAGACAGAGCCACGCACACACACACACAGAGCCACGCTCACACACACAGAGCCACGCACACACACACAGAGCCACGCACACACACAGACAGAGCCACGCACACACACAGACAGAGCCACACACACACACAGACAGAGCCACGCAGACAGAGCCATGCACACACACAGACAGAGCCACGCACACACACAGACAGGGCCACGAATAACTGAGCCAGTCTAGCTTTTCCCATTCAATTCAGTCAGTTGTAGGACTCCTTTAGCCGTGCATGCTACAAGTAACCGAATGCAAAGCCTGGTTATCGCTGACAAGGGTCTAGCAAACTTGGGAACTCAATTGGGTCCCCGACTGACATAGAAAGCAGCGGGTGGCCCTTCAAGCATCTACGACGAGTAACCGTACGTGAGATGTCCTTCTGTCCTGACGGAATCCAGCTGCCCGTCTTCCCAAAGCTGGGGCCCGGTTAGGAACGCTGGCTAGCCTCAGTCATCCTTCCTGCCCCACTTCCATCGTTATGCGACGGACAAACATCCGCACTGCCATATTCCAGCCTTAGATGGAAGGATCCCTCGCTGGCGACGTGGATTTGACCTCAGACTCTGCACTCTGACCTCAGACTCTGCACTCTGACCTTAGACTCTGCACTCTGACCTCAGACTCTGCACTCTGACCTCAGACTCTGACCTCAGACTCTGCACTCTGACCTCAGACTCTGACCTCAGACTCTGCACTCTGACCTCAGACTCTGCACTCTGACCTCAGACTCTGCACTCTGACCTCAGACTCTGCACTCTGACCTCAGACTCTGCACTCTGACCTCAGACCCTGACCTCAGACCCTGACCTCAGACCCTGACCTCAGACTCTGACCTCAGACTCTGACCTCAGACTCTGACCTCAGACCTCAGACTCTGACCTCAGACTCTGACCTCAGACTCTGCTTTCTGACCTCAGACTCTGCACTCTGACCTCAGACTCTGACCTCAGACTCTGCACTCTGACCTCAGACTCTGACCTCAGACTCTGCACTCTGACCTCAGACTCTGACCTCAGACTCTGCACTCTGACCTCAGACTCTGCACTCTGACCTCAGACTCTGCACTCTGACCTCAGACTCTGCACTCTGACCTCAGACTCTGCACTCTGACCTCAGACCCTGACCTCTGACCCTGACCTCAGACCCTGACCTCAGACCCTGACCTCAGACTCTGACCTCAGACTCTGACCTCTGACCTCAGACTCTGACCTCAGACTCTGACCTCAGACTCTGACCTCAGACTCTGACCTCTGACTCTGCACTCTGACCTCAGACTCTGACCTCAGACTCTGACCTCAGACTCTGCACTCTGACCTCAGACTCTGACCTCAGACTCTGACCTCTGACCTCAGACTCTGACCTCTGACCTCAGACTCTGACCTCTGACCTCAGACTCTGACCTCAGACTCTGACCTCTGACCTCAGACTCTGACCTCAGACTCTGACCTGAGACTCTGACCTCTGACCTCAGACACTGACCTCAGACTCTGCACTCTGACCTCAGACTCTGCACTCTGACCTCAGACTCTGACCTCAGACTCTGCACTCTGACCTCAGACTCTGACCTCAGACTCTGACCTCAGACTCTGCACTCTGACTCTGCACTCTGACCTCAGACTCTGCACTCTGACCTCAGACTCTGCACTCTGACCTCAGACTCTGCACTCTGACCTCAGACTCTGCACTCTGACCTCAGACTCTGCACTCTGACCTCAGACTCTGCACTCTGACCTCAGACTCTGACTTCAGACTCTGCACTCTGACCTCAGACTCTGACCTCAGACTCTGACCTCAGACTCTGCACTCTGACCTCAGACTCTGCACTCTGACCTCAGACTCTGACCTCAGACTCTGCACTCTGACCTCAGACTCTGACCTCAGACTCTGACCTCAGACTCTGCACTCTGACCTCAGACTCTGACCTCAGACTCTGACCTCAGACTCTGCACTCTGACCTCAGACTCTGCACTCTGACCTCAGACTCTGCACTCTGACCTCAGACTCTGCACTCTGACCTCAGACTCTGACCTCAGACTCTGCACTCTGACCTCAGACTCTGACCTCAGACTCTGACCTCAGACTCTGCACTCTGACCTCAGACTCTGCACTCTGACCTCAGACTCTGCACTCTGACCTCAGACTCTGCACTCTGACCTCAGACTCTGCACTCTGACCTCAGACTCTGCACTCTGACCTCAGACTCTGACCTCAGACTCTGACCTCAGACCTCAGACCTCAGACCCTGACCTCAGACTCTGACCTCAGACTCTGACCTCTGACCTCAGACTCTGACCTCTGACCTCAGACTCTGACCTCAGACCTCAGACTCTGACCTCAGACTCTGACCCTGACCTCAGACTCTGCACTCTGACCTCAGACTCTGCACTCTGACCTCAGACTCTGACCTCAGACTCTGCACTCTGACCTCAGACTCTGACCTCAGACTCTGCACTCTGACCTCAGACTCTGACCTCAGACTCTGCACTCTGACCTCAGACTCTGCACTCTGACCTCAGACTCTGCACTCTGACCTCAGACTCTGCACTCTGACCTCAGACTCTGCACTCTGACCTCAGACTCTGCACTCTGACCTCAGACTCTGCACTCTGACCTCAGACTCTGCACTCTGACCTCAGACCCTGACCTCAGACCCTGACCTCAGACCCTGACCTCAGACCCTGACCTCAGACTCTGACCTCAGACTCTGACCTCTGACCTCAGACTCTGACCTCAGACTCTGACCTCTGACCTCAGACTCTGCACTCTGACCTCAGACTCTGACCTCAGACTCTGCACTCTGACCTCAGACTCTGACCTCTGACCTCAGACTCTGACCTCTGACCTCAGACTCTGACCTCTGACCTCAGACTCTGACCTCTGACCTCAGACTCTGACCTCAGACTCTGACCTCAGACTCTGACCTCTGACCTCAGACTCTGACCTCAGACTCTGACCTGAGACTCTGACCTCTGACCTCAGACTCTGACCTCAGACTCTGACCTCAGACTCTGACCTCTGACCTCAGACACTGACCTCAGACTCTGCACTCTGACCTCAGACTCTGACCTCAGACTCTGCACTCTGACCTCAGACTCTGACCTCAGACTCTGCACTCTGACCTCAGACTCTGACCTCAGACTCTGCACTCTGACCTCAGACTCTGCACTCTGACCTCAGACTCTGCACTCTGACCTCAGACTCTGCACTCTGACCTCAGACTCTGCACTCTGACCTCAGACTCTGCACTCTGACCTCAGACTCTGACTTCAGACTCTGCACTCTGACCTCAGACTCTGACCTCAGACTCTGACCTCAGACTCTGCACTCTGACCTCAGACTCTGCACTCTGACCTCAGACTCTGACCTCAGACTCTGACCTCAGACTCTGCACTCTGACCTCAGACTCTGACCTCAGACTCTGCACTCTGACCTCAGACTCTGACCTCAGACTCTGACCTCAGACTCTGCACTCTGACCTCAGACTCTGCACTCTGACCTCAGACTCTGCACTCTGACCTCAGACTATGCACTCTGACCTCAGACTCTGACCTCAGACTCTGACCTCAGACTCTGCACTCTGACCTCAGACTCTGACCTCAGACTCTGACCTCAGACTCTGCACTCTGACCTCAGACTCTGCACTCTGACCTCAGACTCTGCACTCTGACCTCAGACTCTGCACTCTGACCTCAGACTCTGCACTCTGACCTCAGACTCTGCACTCTGACCTCAGACTCTGACCTCAGACTCTGACCTCAGACCTCAGACTCTGACCTCAGACTCTGACCTCTGACTTCTGACTCTGCATTCTGACCTCAGACTCTGACCTCAGACTCTGACCTCAGACTCTGACCTGAGACTCTGACCTCTGACCTCAGACACTGACCTCAGACTCTGCACTCTGACCTCAGACTCTGACCTCAGACTCTGCACTCTGACCTCAGACTCTGACCTCAGACTCTGCACTCTGACCTCAGACTCTGACCTCAGACTCTGACCTCAGACTCTGACCTCAGACTCTGACCTCAGACTCTGCACTCTGACCTCAGACTCTGCACTCTGACCGCACTCTGACCTCAGACTCTGCACTCTGACCTCAGACTCTGACCTCAGACTCTGACCTCAGACTCTTTACTCTGACCTCAGACTCTGCACTCTGACCTCAGACTCTGACCTCAGACTCTGACCTCAGACTCTGCACTCTGACCTCAGACTCTGACCTCAGACTCTGACCTCAGACTCTGACCTCAGACTCTGCACTCTGACCTCAGACTCTGCACTCTGATCTCAGACTCTGCACTCCGACTCTGCACTCTGACCTCAGACTCTGGACTCTGACCTCAGACTCTGCACTCTGCACTCTGACCTCAGACTCTGCACTCTGACCTCAGACTCTGCACTCTGCACTCTGACCTCAGACTCTGGACTCTGACCTCAGACTCTGACCTCAGACTCTGCACTCTGACCTCAGACTCTGCACTCTGACCTCAGACTCTGCACTCTGACCTCAGACTCTGCACTCTGACCTCAGACTCTGCATTCTGACCTCAGACTCTGCATTCTGACCTCAGACTCTGCACTCTGACCTCAGACTCTGCACTCTGACCTCAGACTCTGCACTCTGACCTCAGACTCTGACCTCAGACCCTGATCTCAAACACTGTCCTCAGACCCTGTCCTCAGACCCTCTGACCTCTGACTCTGACCTCAGACTCTGCACTCTGACCTCAGACTCTGCACTCTGACCTCAGACTCTGCACTCTGACCTCAGACTCTGCACTCTGACCTCAGACTCTGCACTCTGACCTCAGACTCTGCACTCTGACCTCAGACTCTGCACTCTGACCTCAGACTCTGCACTCTGACCTCAGACTCTGACCTCAGACACTGACCTCAGACTCTGCACTCTGACCTCAGACTCTGACCTCAGACTCTGCACTCTGACCTCAGACTCTGCACTCTGACCTCAGACTCTGACCTCAGATTCTGACCTCAGACTCTGACCTCAGACTCTGACCTCAGACTCTGCACTCTGACCTCAGACTCTGCACTCTGACCGCACTCTGACCTCAGACTCTGCACTCTGACCTCAGAATCTGACCTCACTCTGCACTCTGACCTCAGACTCTGACCTCAGACTCTGACCTCAGACTCTTTACTCTGACCTCAGACTCTGCACTCTGACCTCAGACGCTGACCTCAGACGCTGACCTCAGACTCTGACGTCAGACTCTGCACTCAGACTCTGACCTCAGACTCTGCACTCAGACTCTGACCTCAGACTCTGACCTCAGACTCTGCACTCTGACCTCAGACTCTGCACTCTGACCTCAGACTCTGCACTCTGATCTCAGACTCTGCACTCTGACCTCAGACTCTGCACTCTGACCTCAGACTCTGGACTCTGACCTCAGACTCTGACCTCAGACTCTGCACTCTGACCTCAGACTCTGCACTCTGACCTCAGACTCTGCACTCTGACCTCACACTCTGCACTCTGACCTCACTCTGCACTCTGACCTCAGACTCTGCACTCTGACCTCAGACTCTGCACTCTGACCTCAGACTCTGCACTCTGACCTCAGACCCTGACCTCAGACCCTGATCTCAAACACTGTCCTCAGACCCTGTCCTCAGACCCTCTGACCTCTGACTCTGACCTCAGACTCTGCATTCTGACCTCAGACTCTGCACTCTGACCTCACTCTGCACTCTGACCTCAGACTCTGCACTCTGACCTCAGACTCTGACCTCAGACTCTGCACTCTGACCTCAGACTCTGCATTCTGACCTCAGACTCTGCACTCTGACCTCAGACTCTGCACTCTGACCTCAGATTTTGCACTCTGACCTCAGACTCTGCACTCTGACCTCAGACTCTGCACTCTGCACTCTGACCTCAGACTCTGGACTCTGACCTCAGACTCTGACCTCAGACTCTGCACTCTGACCTCAGACTCTGCACTCTGACCTCAGACTCTGCACTCTGACCTCAGACTCTGCACTCTGACCTCAGATTCTGCACTCTGACCTCAGACTCTGACCTCTGACCTCAGACTCTGACCTCTGACCTCAGACTCTGACCTCAGACTCTGACCTCTGACCTCAGACTCTGACCTCAGACTCTGACCTCAGACTCTGACCTCTGACCTCAGACTCTGACCTCAGACTCTGACCTCAGACTCTGACCTCTGACCTCAGACACTGACCTCAGACTCTGCACTCTGACCTCAGACTCTGACCTCAGACTCTGCACTCTGACCTCAGACTCTGACCTCAGACTCTGCACTCTGACCTCAGACTCTGCACTCTGACCTCAGACTCTGCACTCTGACCTCAGACTCTGCACTCTGACCTCAGACTCTGCACTCTGACCTCAGACTCTGACTTCAGACTCTGCACTCTGACCTCAGACTCTGACCTCAGACTCTGACCTCAGACTCTGCACTCTGACCTCAGACTCTGCACTCTGACCTCGGACTCTGACCTCAGACTCTGACCTCAGACTCTGCACTCTGACCTCAGACTCTGACCTCAGACTCTGACCTCAGACTCTGCACTCTGACCTCAGACTCTGACCTCAGACTCTGACCTCAGACTCTGCACTCTGACCTCAGACTCTGCACTCTGACCTCAGACTCTGCACTCTGACCTCAGACTCTGACCTCAGACTCTGACCTCAGACTCTGCACTCTGACCTCAGACTCTGACCTCAGACTCTGACCTCAGACTCTGCACTCTGACCTCAGACTCTGCACTCTGACCTCAGACTCTGCACTCTGACCTCAGACTCTGCACTCTGACCTCAGACTCTGCACTCTGACCTCAGACTCTGCACTCTGACCTCAGACTCTGACCTCAGACTCTGACCTCAGACCTCAGACCTCAGACTCTGACCTCAGACTCTGACCTCTGACTTCTGACTCTGCATTCTGACCTCAGACTCTGACCTCAGACTCTGACCTCAAACTCTGCACTCTGACCTCAGACTCTGACCTCTGACCTCAGACTCTGACCTCAGACTCTGACCTCTGACCCTGACCTCAGACCTCAGACTCTGACCTGAGACTCTGACCTCTGACCTCAGACACTGACCTCAGACTCTGCACTCTGACCTCAGACTCTGACCTCAGACTCTGCACTCTGACCTCAGACTCTGACCTCAGACTCTGCACTCTGACCTCAGACTCTGACCTCAGACTCTGACCTCAGACTCTGACCTCAGACTCTGACCTCAGACTCTGCACTCTGACCTCAGACTCTGACCTCAGACTCTGACCTCAGACTCTTTACTCTGACCTCAGACTCTGCACTCTGACCTCAGACTCTGACCTCAGACTCTGCACTCTGACCTCAGACTCTGACCTCAGACTCTGACCTCAGACTCTGCACTCTGACCTCAGACTCTGCACTCTGATCTCAGACTCTGCACTCAGACTCTGCACTCTGCACTCTGACCTCAGACTCTGGACTCTGACCTCAGACTCTGCACTCTGCACTCTGACCTCAGACTCTGCACTCTGACCTCAGACTCTGCACTCTGCACTCTGACCTCAGACTCTGGACTCTGACCTCAGACTCTGACCTCAGACTCTGCACTCTGACCTCAGACTCTGCACTCTGACCTCAGACTCTGCACTCTGACCTCAGACTCTGCACTCTGACCTCAGACTCTGCACTCTGACCTCAGACTCTGCACTCTGACCTCAGACTCTGCACTCTGACCTCAGACTCTGCACTCTGACCTCAGACTCTGCACTCTGACCTCAGACTCTGACCTCAGACCCTGACCTCAGACCCTGATCTCAAACACTGTCCTCAGACCCTGTCCTCAGACCCTCTGACCTCTGACTCTGACCTCAGACTCTGCACTCTGACCTCAGACTCTGCACTCTGACCTCAGACTCTGCACTCTGACCTCAGACTCTGCACTCTGACCTCAGACTCTGCACTCTGACCTCAGACTCTGCACTCTGACCTCAGACTCTGCACTCTGACCTCAGACTCTGCACTCTGACCTCAGACTCTGCACTCTGACCTCAGACTCTGCACTCTGACCTCAGACTCTGACCTCTGACCGGAGACTCTGACCTGAGACTCTGACCTCTGACCTCAGACACTGACCTCAGACTCTGCACTCTGACCTCAGACTCTGACCTCAGACTCTGCACTCTGACCTCAGACTCTGCACTCTGACCTCAGACTCTGACCTCAGATTCTGACCTCAGACTCTGACCTCAGACTCTGCACTCTGACCTCAGACTCTGCACTCTGACCGCACTCTGACCTCAGACTCTGCACTCTGACCTCAGACTCTGACCTCACTCTGCACTCTGACCTCAGACTCTGACCTCAGACTCTGACCTCAGACTCTTTACTCTGACCTCAGACTCTGCACTCTGACCTCAGACGCTGACCTCAGACTCTGACCTCAGACTCTGACGTCAGACTCTGCACTCAGACTCTGACCTCAGACTCTGCACTCAGACTCTGACCTCAGACTCTGACCTCAGACTCTGCACTCTGACCTCAGACTCTGCACTCTGACCTCAGACTCTGCACTCTGATCTCAGACTCTGCACTCTGACCTCAGACTCTGCACTCTGACCTCAGACTCTGGACTCTGACCTCAGACTCTGACCTCAGACTCTGCACTCTGACCTCAGACTCTGCACTCTGACCTCAGACTCTGCACTCTGACCTCACTCTGCACTCTGACCTCAGACTCTGCACTCTGACCTCAGACTCTGCACTCTGACCTCAGACTCTGCACTCTGACCTCAGACTCTGCACTCTGACCTAAGACCCTGACCTCAGACCCTGATCTCAAACACTGTCCTCAGACCCTCTGACCTCTGACTCTGACCTCAGACTCTGCATTCTGACCTCAGACTCTGCACTCTGACCTCAGACTCTGCACTCTGACCTCAGACTCTGACCTCAGACTCTGACCTCAGACCTCAGACCTCAGACCCTGACCTCAGACTCTGACCTCAGACTCTGACCTCTGACCTCAGACTCTGACCTCAGACCTCAGACTCTGACCTCAGACTCTGCACTCTGACCTCAGACTCTGCACTCTGACCTCAGACTCTGACCTCAGACTCTGCACTCTGACCTCAGACTCTGACCTCAGACTCTGCACTCTGACCTCAGACTCTGACCTCAGACTCTGCACTCTGACCTCAGACTCTGCACTCTGACCTCAGACTCTGCACTCTGACCTCAGACTCTGCACTCTGACCTCAGACTCTGCACTCTGACCTCAGACTCTGCACTCTGACCTCAGACTCTGCACTCTGACCTCAGACCCTGACCTCAGACCCTGACCTCAGACCCTGACCTCAGACCCTGACCTCAGACTCTGACCTCAGACTCTGACCTCTGACCTCAGACTCTGACCTCAGACTCTGACCTCTGACCTCAGACTCTGCACTCTGACCTCAGACTCTGACCTCAGACTCTGACCTCAGACTCTGACCTCAGACTCTGCACTCTGACCTCAGACTCTGACCTCAGACTCTGACCTCTGACCTCAGACTCTGACCTCTGACCTCAGACTCTGACCTCTGACCTCAGACTCTGACCTCAGACTCTGACCTCAGACTCTGACCTCTGACCTCAGACTCTGACCTCAGACTCTGACCTCAGACTCTGACCTCTGACCTCAGACTCTGACCTCAGACTCTGACCTCAGACCTCTGACCTCAGACACTGACCTCAGACTCTGCACTCTGACCTCAGACTCTGACCTCAGACTCTGCACTCTGACCTCAGACTCTGACCTCAGACTCTGCACTCTGACCTCAGACTCTGACCTCAGACTCTGCACTCTGACCTCAGACTCTGCACTCTGACCTCAGACTCTGCACTCTGACCTCAGACTCTGCACTCTGACCTCAGACTCTGCACTCTGACCTCAGACTCTGCACTCTGACCTCAGACTCTGACTTCAGACTCTGCACTCTGACCTCAGACTCTGACCTCAGACTCTGACCTCAGACTCTGCACTCTGACCTCAGACTCTGACCTCAGACTCTGACCTCAGACTCTGCACTCTGACCTCAGACTCTGCACTCTGACCTCAGACTCTGACCTCAGACTCTGACCTCAGACTCTGCACTCTGACCTCAGACTCTGACCTCAGACTCTGACCTCAGACTCTGCACTCTGACCTCAGACTCTGACCTCAGACTCTGACCTCAGACTCTGCACTCTGACCTCAGACTCTGCACTCTGACCTCAGACTCTGCACTCTGACCTCAGACTCTGCACTCTGACCTCAGACTCTGACCTCAGACTCTGCACTCTGACCTCAGACTCTGACCTCAGACTCTGCACTCTGACCTCAGACTCTGACCTCAGACTCTGCACTCTGACCTCAGACTCTGCACTCTGACCTCAGACTCTGCACTCTGACCTCAGACTCTGCACTCTGACCTCAGACTCTGCACTCTGACCTCAGACTCTGCACTCTGACCTCAGACTCTGACTTCAGACTCTGCACTCTGACCTCAGACTCTGACCTCAGACTCTGACCTCAGACTCTGCACTCTGACCTCAGACTCTGACCTCAGACTCTGACCTCAGACTCTGCACTCTGACCTCAGACTCTGCACTCTGACCTCAGACTCTGACCTCAGACTCTGACCTCAGACTCTGCACTCTGACCTCAGACTCTGACCTCAGACTCTGACCTCAGACTCTGCACTCTGACCTCAGACTCTGACCTCAGACTCTGACCTCAGACTCTGCACTCTGACCTCAGACTCTGCACTCTGACCTCAGACTCTGCACTCTGACCTCAGACTCTGCACTCTGACCTCAGACTCTGACCTCAGACTCTGACCTCAGACTCTGCACTCTGACCTCAGACTCTGACCTCAGACTCTGACCTCAGACTCTGCACTCTGACCTCAGACTCTGCACTCTGACCTCAGACTCTGCACTCTGACCTCAGACTCTGCACTCTGACCTCAGACTCTGCACTCTGACCTCAGACTCTGCACTCTGACCTCAGACTCTGACCTCAGACTCTGACCTCAGACCTCAGACTCTGACCTCAGACTCTGACCTCTGACTTCTGACTCTGCATTCTGACCTCAGACTCTGACCTCAGACTCTGACCTCAGACCTCAGACTCTGACCTGAGACTCTGACCTCTGACCTCAGACACTGACCTCAGACTCTGCACTCTGACCTCAGACTCTGACCTCAGACTCTGCACTCTGACCTCAGACTCTGACCTCAGACTCTGCACTCTGACCTCAGACTCTGACCTCAGACTCTGACCTCAGACTCTGACCTCAGACTCTGACCTCAGACTCTGACCTCAGACTCTGCACTCTGACCTCAGACTCTGCACTCTGACCGCACTCTGACCTCAGACTCTGCACTCTGACCTCAGACTCTGACCTCAGACTCTGACCTCAGACTCTTTACTCAGACTCTTTACTCTGACCTCAGACTCTGCACTCTGACCTCAGACTCTGACCTCAGACTCTGCACTCTGACCTCAGACTCTGACATCAGACTCTGACCTCAGACTCTGACCTCAGACTCTGCACTCTGACCTCAGACTCTGCACTCTGATCTCAGACTCTGCACTCAGACTCTGCACTCTGCACTCTGACCTCAGACTCTGGACTCTGACCTCAGACTCTGCACTCTGCACTCTGACCTCAGACTCTGCACTCTGACCTCAGACTCTGCACTCTGCACTCTGACCTCAGACTCTGGACTCTGACCTCAGACTCTGACCTCAGACTCTGCACTCTGACCTCAGACTCTGCACTCTGACCTCAGACTCTGCACTCTGACCTCAGACTCTGCACTCTGACCTCAGACTCTGCATTCTGACCTCAGACTCTGCATTCTGACCTCAGACTCTGCACTCTGACCTCAGACTCTGCACTCTGACCTCAGACTCTGCACTCTGACCTCAGACTCTGACCTCAGACCCTGATCTCAAACACTGTCCTCAGACCCTGTCCTCAGACCCTCTGACCTCTGACTCTGACCTCAGACTCTGCACTCTGACCTCAGACTCTGCACTCTGACCTCAGACTCTGCACTCTGACCTCAGACTCTGCACTCTGACCTCAGACTCTGCACTCTGACCTCAGACTCTGCACTCTGACCTCAGACTCTGCACTCTGACCTCAGACTCTGCACTCTGACCTCAGACTCTGACCTCTGACCGGAGACTCTGACCTGAGACTCTGACCTCTGACCTCAGACACTGACCTCAGACTCTGCACTCTGACCTCAGACTCTGACCTCAGACTCTGCACTCTGACCTCAGACTCTGCACTCTGACCTCAGACTCTGACCTCAGATTCTGACCTCAGACTCTGACCTCAGACTCTGCACTCTGACCTCAGACTCTGCACTCTGACCGCACTCTGACCTCAGACTCTGCACTCTGACCTCAGACTCTGACCTCACTCTGCACTCTGACCTCAGACTCTGACCTCAGACTCTGACCTCAGACTCTTTACTCTGACCTCAGACTCTGCACTCTGACCTCAGACGCTGACCTCAGACTCTGACCTCAGACTCTGACGTCAGACTCTGCACTCAGACTCTGACCTCAGACTCTGCACTCTGACCTCAGACTCTGCACTCTGACCTCAGACTCGGCACTCTGATCTCAGACTCTGCACTCTGACCTCAGACTCTGCACTCTGACCTCAGACTCTGGACTCTGACCTCAGACTCTGACCTCAGACTCTGCACTCTGACCTCAGACTCTGCACTCTGACCTCAGACTCTGCACTCTGACCTCACACTCTGCACTCTGACCTCACTCTGCACTCTGACCTCAGACTCTGCACTCTGACCTCAGACTCTGCACTCTGACCTCAGACTCTGCACTCTGACCTCAGACCCTGACCTCAGACCCTGATCTCAAACACTGTCCTCAGACCCTGTCCTCAGACCCTCTGACCTCTGACTCTGACCTCAGACTCTGCATTCTGACCTCAGACTCTGCACTCTGACCTCACTCTGCACTCTGACCTCAGACTCTGCACTCTGACCTCAGACTCTGACCTCAGACTCTGCACTCTGACCTCAGACTCTGCATTCTGACCTCAGACTCTGCACTCTGACCTCAGACTCTGCACTCTGACCTCAGATTTTGCACTCTGACCTCAGACTCTGCACTCTGACCTCAGACTCTGCACTCTGCACTCTGACCTCAGACTCTGGACTCTGACCTCAGACTCTGACCTCAGACTCTGCACTCTGACCTCAGACTCTGCACTCTGACCTCAGACTCTGCACTCTGACCTCAGACTCTGCACTCTGACCTCAGATTCTGCACTCTGACCTCAGACTCTGACCTCTGACCTCAGACTCTGACCTCTGACCTCAGACTCTGACCTCAGACTCTGACCTCTGACCTCAGACTCTGACCTCAGACTCTGACCTCAGACTCTGACCTCAGACTCTGACCTCTGACCTCAGACTCTGACCTCAGACTCTGACCTCTGACCTCAGACACTGACCTCAGACTCTGCACTCTGACCTCAGACTCTGACCTCAGACTCTGCACTCTGACCTCAGACTCTGACCTCAGACTCTGCACTCTGACCTCAGACTCTGACCTCAGACTCTGCACTCTGACCTCAGACTCTGCACTCTGACCTCAGACTCTGCACTCTGACCTCAGACTCTGCACTCTGACCTCAGACTCTGCACTCTGACCTCAGACTCTGACTTCAGACTCTGCACTCTGACCTCAGACTCTGACCTCAGACTCTGACCTCAGACTCTGACCTCAGACTCTGCACTCTGACCTCAGACTCTGCACTCTGACCTCAGACTCTGACCTCAGACTCTGCACTCTGACCTCAGACTCTGCACTCTGACCTCAGACTCTGACCTCAGACTCTGCACTCTGACCTCAGACTCTGACCTCAGACTCTGACCTCAGACTCTGCACTCTGACCTCAGACTCTGCACTCTGACCTCAGACTCTGCACTCTGACCTCAGACTCTGCACTCTGACCTCAGACTCTGCACTCTGACCTCAGACTCTGACCTCAGACTCTGACCTCAGACTCTGCACTCTGACCTCAGACTCTGACCTCAGACTCTGACCTCAGACTCTGCACTCTGACCTCAGACTCTGCACTCTGACCTCAGACTCTGCACTCTGACCTCAGACTCTGCACTCTGACCTCAGACTCTGCACTCTGACCTCAGACTCTGCACTCTGACCTCAGACTCTGACCTCAGACTCTGACCTCAGACCTCAGACCTCAGACTCTGACCTCAGACTCTGACCTCTGACTTCTGACTCTGCATTCTGACCTCAGACTCTGACCTCAGACTCTGACCTCAAACTCTGCACTCTGACCTCAGACTCTGACCTCTGACCTCAGACTCTGACCTCAGACTCTGACCTCTGACCCTGACCTCAGACCTCAGACTCTGACCTGAGACTCTGACCTCTGACCTCAGACACTGACCTCAGACTCTGCACTCTGACCTCAGACTCTGACCTCAGACTCTGCACTCTGACCTCAGACTCTGACCTCAGACTCTGCACTCTGACCTCAGACTCTGACCTCAGACTCTGACCTCAGACTCTGACCTCAGACTCTGACCTCAGACTCTGCACTCTGACCTCAGACTCTGACCTCAGACTCTGACCTCAGACTCTTTACTCTGACCTCAGACTCTGCACTCTGACCTCAGACTCTGACCTCAGACTCTGCACTCTGACCTCAGACTCTGACCTCAGACTCTGACCTCAGACTCTGACCTCAGACTCTGCACTCTGACCTCAGACTCTGCACTCTGATCTCAGACTCTGCACTCAGACTCTGCACTCTGCACTCTGACCTCAGACTCTGGACTCTGACCTCAGACTCTGCACTCTGCACTCTGACCTCAGACTCTGCACTCTGACCTCAGACTCTGCACTCTGCACTCTGACCTCAGACTCTGACCTCAGACTCTGCACTCTGACCTCAGACTCTGCACTCTGACCTCAGACTCTGCACTCTGACCTCAGACTCTGCACTCTGACCTCAGACTCTGCACTCTGACCTCAGACTCTGCACTCTGACCTCAGACTCTGCACTCTGACCTCAGACTCTGCACTCTGACCTCAGACTCTGACCTCAGACCCTGACCTCAGACCCTGATCTCAAACACTGTCCTCAGACCCTGTCCTCAGACCCTCTGACCTCTGATTCTGACCTCAGACTCTGCACTCTGACCTCAGACTCTGCACTCTGACCTCAGACTCTGCACTCTGACCTCAGACTCTGCACTCTGACCTCAGACTCTGCACTCTGACCTCAGACTCTGCACTCTGACCTCAGACTCTGCACTCTGACCTCAGACTCTGCACTCTGACCTCAGACTCTGCACTCTGACCTCAGACTCTGCA
The DNA here is from genome assembly GCF_964263255.1 of Lissotriton vulgaris. Classification (NCBI taxonomy): domain Eukaryota; kingdom Metazoa; phylum Chordata; class Amphibia; order Caudata; family Salamandridae; genus Lissotriton; species Lissotriton vulgaris. The sequence continues at coordinate 512,582,185 of NC_141700.1, forward strand.
CTCTGACCTCAGACTCTGACCTCTGACCGGAGACTCTGACCTGAGACTCTGACCTCTGACCTCAGACACTGACCTCAGACTCTGCACTCTGACCTCAGACTCTGACCTCAGACTCTGCACTCTGACCTCAGACTCTGCACTCTGACCTCAGACTCTGACCTCAGATTCTGACCTCAGACTCTGACCTCAGACTCTGCACTCTGACCTCAGACTCTGCACTCTGACCGCACTCTGACCTCAGACTCTGCACTCTGACCTCAGACTCTGACCTCACTCTGCACTCTGACCTCAGACTCTGACCTCAGACTCTGACCTCAGACTCTTTACTCTGACCTCAGACTCTGCACTCTGACCTCAGACGCTGACCTCAGACTCTGACCTCAGACTCTGACGTCAGACTCTGCACTCAGACTCTGACCTCAGACTCTGCACTCAGACTCTGACCTCAGACTCTGACCTCAGACTCTGCACTCTGACCTCAGACTCTGCACTCTGACCTCAGACTCTGCACTCTGATCTCAGACTCTGCACTCTGACCTCAGACTCTGCACTCTGACCTCAGACTCTGGACTCTGACCTCAGACTCTGACCTCAGACTCTGCACTCTGACCTCAGACTCTGCACTCTGACCTCAGACTCTGCACTCTGACCTCACACTCTGCACTCTGACCTCACTCTGCACTCTGACCTCAGACTCTGCACTCTGACCTCAGACTCTGCACTCTGACCTCAGACTCTGCACTCTGACCTCAGACTCTGCACTCTGACCTAAGACCCTGACCTCAGACCCTGATCTCAAACACTGTCCTCAGACCCTCTGACCTCTGACTCTGACCTCAGACTCTGCATTCTGACCTCAGACTCTGCACTCTGACCTCACTCTGCACTCTGACCTCAGACTCTGCACTCTGACCTCAGACTCTGACCTCAGACTCTGCACTCTGACCTCAGACTCTGCATTCTGACCTCAGACTCTGCACTCTGACCTCAGACTCTGCACTCTGACCTCAGATTTTGCACTCTGACCTCAGACTCTGCACTCTGACCTCAGACTCTGCACTCTGCACTCTGACCTCAGACTCTGGACTCTGACCTCAGACTCTGACCTCAGACTCTGCACTCTGACCTCAGACTCTGCACTCTGACCTCAGACTCTGCACTCTGACCTCAGACTCTGCACTCTGACCTCAGACTCTGCACTCTGACCTCAGACTCTGCATTCTGACCTCAGACTCTGCACTCTGACCTCAGACTCTGCACTCTGACCTCAGACTCTGCACTCTGACCTCAGACTCTGACCTCAGACCCTGACCTCAGACCCTGACCTCAGACCCTGATCTCAAACACTGTCCTCAGACCCTGTCCTCAGACCCTCTGACCTCTGACTCTGACCTCAGACTCTGCACTCTGACCTCAGACTCTGCACTCTGACCTCACTCTGCACTCTGACCTCAGACTCTGCACTCTGACCTCAGACTCTGCACTCTGACCTCAGACTCTGACCTCAGACTCTGCACTCTGACCTCAGACTCTGCATTCTGACCTCAGACTCTGCACTCTGACCTCAGACTCTGCACTCTGACCTCAGACTCTGCACTCTGACCTCAGACTCTGACCTCTGACCTCAGACTCTGCACTCTGACCTCAGACTCTGCACTCTGACCTCAGACTCTGCACTCTGACCTCAGACTCTGCATTCTGACCTCAGACTCTGACCTCAGACTCTGCACTCTGACCTCAGACTCTGCACTCTGACCTCAGACTCTGCACTCTGACCTCACACTCTGCACTCTGACCTCACTCTGCACTCTGACCTCAGACTCTGCACTCTGACCTCAGACTCTGCACTCTGACCTCAGACTCTGCACTCTGACCTCAGACTCTGCACTCTGACCTCAGACCCTGACCTCAGACCCTGATCTCAAACACTGTCCTCAGACCCTGTCCTCAGACCCTCTGACCTCTGACTCTGACCTCAGACTCTGCATTCTGACCTCAGACTCTGCACTCTGACCTCACTCTGCACTCTGACCTCAGACTCTGCACTCTGACCTCAGACTCTGACCTCAGACTCTGCACTCTGACCTCAGACTCTGCATTCTGACCTCAGACTCTGCACTCTGACCTCAGACTCTGCACTCTGACCTCAGATTTTGCACTCTGACCTCAGACTCTGCACTCTGACCTCAGACTCTGCACTCTGACCTCAGACTCTGCACTCTGCACTCTGACCTCAGACTCTGGACTCTGACCTCAGACTCTGACCTCAGACTCTGCACTCTGACCTCAGACTCTGCACTCTGACCTCAGACTCTGCACTCTGACCTCAGACTCTGCACTCTGACCTCAGACTCTGCACTCTGACCTCAGACTCTGCATTCTGACCTCAGACTCTGCACTCTGACCTCAGACTCTGCACTCTGACCTCAGACTCTGCACTCTGACCTCAGACTCTGACCTCAGACCCTGACCTCAGACCCTGACCTCAGACCCTGATCTCAAACACTGTCCTCAGACCCTGTCCTCAGACCCTCTGACCTCTGACTCTGACCTCAGACTCTGCACTCTGACCTCAGACTCTGCACTCTGACCTCACTCTGCACTCTGACCTCAGACTCTGCACTCTGACCTCAGACTCTGCACTCTGACCTCAGACTCTGACCTCAGACTCTGCACTCTGACCTCAGACTCTGCATTCTGACCTCAGACTCTGCACTCTGACCTCAGACTCTGCACTCTGACCTCAGACTCTGCACTCTGACCTCAGACTCTGCACTCTGACCTCAGACTCTGACCTCTGACCTCAGACTCTGACCTCAGACTCTGACCTCAGACTCTGACCTCAGACTCTGACCTCTGACCTCAGACTCTGACCTCTGACTCTGACCTGAGACTCTGACCTCTGACCTCAGACACTGACCTCAGACTCTGCACTCTGACCTCAGACTCTGCACTCTGACCTCAGACTCTGACCTCAGACTCTGCACTCTGACCTCAGACTCTGACCTCAGATTCTGACCTCAGACTCTGACCTCAGACTCTGACCTCAGACTCTGCACTCTGACCTCAGACTCTGCACTCTGACCGCACTCTGACCTCAGACTCTGCACTCTGACCTCAGACTCTGACCTCACTCTGCACTCTGACCTCAGACTCTGACCTCAGACTCTGACCTCAGACTCTTTACTCTGACCTCAGACTCTGCACTCTGACCTCAGACTCTGACCTCAGACTCTGACCTCAGACTCTGCACTCAGACTCTGACCTCAGACTCTGACCTCAGACTCTGCACTCTGAACTCAGACTCTGCACTCTGACCTCAGACTCTGCACTCTGACCTCAGACTCTGCACTCTGACCTCAGACTCTGCACTCTGACCTCAGACTCTGGACTCTGACCTCAGACTCTGACCTCAGACTCTGCACTCTGACCTCAGACTCTGCACTCTGACCTCACACTCTGCACTCTGACCTCACACTCTGCACTCTGACCTCACTCTGCACTCTGACCTCAGACTCTGCACTCTGACCTCAGACTCTGCACTCTGACCTCAGACTCTGCACTCTGACCTCAGACTCTGCACTCTGACCTCAGACTCTGACCTCAGACCCTGACCTCAGACCCTGATCTCAAACACTGTCCTCAGACCCTGTCCTCAGACCCTCTCCTCAGAATCTGACCTCAGACTCTATCCTCAGACTCAGACCCTGTCCTCAGACCCTGTCATTAGACGCTTCTGTTTGGAATCTGACAGCATTTAGCATGTTTAGCTCACGGTAGAAGTTTGTTGCACATCCATTCTGTGATTTAAAACGTTTACGTCGCTTGCTTAGTTACTTCCAATCCCGGCTTCCTTATGTGATCAGTTGTGCGATCACCGGCAAATCACATTCACAGAGGTGTGTGCCATGGCACACTCTAGCACACGGCATAACACCCATTTTCATCACATGTTTTATTGCAAATGTAGAACTTTTATTCCATCCCCCTACTTACATTTTACCCACTCTACCTGTTAATTAGAAGACACGTTCATCAACACATTGAAAAGTTGTTATCCAGGCGCTAATCTCCCTACAGACAATTCATTAACCTACCAAAATGAGGTAGTGCCTAGAACCAGGGTAAACGCCAGAATTAAACGCTATAACATTGTGGCATTCATATTTATAAGCCAACACTTACCCTGTATTCAGCCGGACAGACGCTGCAGCCCAGAGACCTCTTGGACACGAACGGGCGTGAAAAGCAGAGAAGTTCCCCAAAAAGAGCAGGTTCGGCAGTGAGTGCGCGCGGACCTCCTGTGGGACTAAGAATGCAGACTTGCGGGACTGTGGAAGTGAACATCAGAACCAGTGCAGGACTGGACCGTGATTACACTTTTGAAACTTTAAAGACCTGATAAATCAGTACTGGGGAGTACGCCTTTAATGTGCGCTCCCTGTTTACTTGAAAACACGACAACTAAACACGACCACAAAAGTCCAATTTTAGCTGTGTCAAAAAAGCATGATACCATTGTTTGTGTCGTTAAATGTTTCCCCTAATGTGCCTACCCAATCTCTTAATCTCTCCGTGGTACCCCTTGCCCCTCCCCTCCCTTTCCTGGATGCCTGTGGAGGTGTGAAACAGGAGCAGGACCCCCCCATGGGGGAAGTTACACTTGCGCCCAGCAATGGACGCCGGGCACAAAAATTATAAACATTTTCCACTACATACTTCTGAGGTAGCATTCTCGTTGCTGCAGTCAGACACGTCATTAACAATGAGCATTTTAGAGCATTCCTGGGAAACGCGGACCCCACAAAGGAAGCAGTAAATGCAGCGTGTGTGACTGGTCTGTGAAATGCTTCCCTTCAAATAATGGCGGCACTGACTGAGTGAAAGGCTCGTACCGCAAATGACTGGTCTCCGTTTATGGGCTCCTTCCAATAAATCCAGGCAGGGCCCCTTGTGTTTACAAATATCTTGGATTTCCGTGACCTCCAGTAAACTTTTCTCCCTGACCTCGTGGGATGGCCACTCACACAGCACATCTGCACCGCTCTCATTGCGAATAATCAGTCCTTCATGGCGTCTTTAGAAATTGCTACCGAGACACTAGAGCGCCCAACCCCCTCGCGCCCCCCGCCCAGCCGAGCCAGCAAATTAACAGGAAGAGTAGAGCCAGAGCCAAGGCAAGGGTCTGCCTTCCATGGCTCCAAGAGACCTGCACATGAAAATAGTTGGCCTGGTGTAAATAATGCAAAGGAGAGCTGCGGGCGGAGGGAGGGAGGGAGGGGAGCGGGACGAAGGAGAGCTGCGGGCAGAGGGAGGGGGGGGAGCGGGACGAAGGAGAGCTGCGGGCGGAGGGAGGGGGTGGGAGCGGGACCGGGACGAAGGAGAGCTGCGGGCGGAGGGAGGGGGGACAAGCAGAGCACCTCTGGAAACCACCACCGTCTTTCTCCGAGGCAAAGCAGAAATGCCTCGGAGAAAGCATGGTAATTTTCACATTCGGGGGCGTGTGTTTTGTTGTTCTGAGTGACGGGCGACGTCACTGTCTAAAGAACAGCAAAACTTACGCCCCCAAATCCGAAAAAGACGGAGCTTCTTTGGAGGGACTGTTAAAGGCAGGGGAAACCCAATAAACCCTTGTAGGCTTGGGCACAAAGTAGTTTAGGTCAAAGGGTGCTACAAGGGACTTATTTAAAACAAATTTGCATTCATTGGTGAGTCGTAGCTATGTAACGCACTCTTGTGTATCCGCAGGATAACCGGTTTGCATCAACTATAACAAATATATTGGTGGAAGGAAAACTGAACAAATAGAGCAAAGATCGTATTGCGTATTCAAAACTATTCTTTATACTGCAACAAAAGTAGGGAGACACATACAAATGAAATAAGGCAGAAAAGTCATGAACAGAGATAAATTGAATTTTCACTGCAGTTCATAACTAAAAACATCAACTCCAAATATTTAAAGACACAACCAAAATTAATTAATAAAAAAGGGTTGCGAATTGGTAACAGAGTAGCGTGACAGGAGATGATGGAGTGTAATGCGCTGTAATTGATAACCAGTTAGTACATGAAGTTTTAACATCCGAAGTTCTTTGAATAATGTTGAAAACCGGCATACGGGCGCATCGTCAACAGTTGTTTGGAAAACGAACTGTTGACGATGCGCCCGTATGCCGGTTTTCAACATTATTCAAAGAACTTCGGATGTTAAAACTTCATGTACTAACTGGTTATCAATTACAGCGCGTACTGCCTACACTTAAGTTGAGGCTCCGTGTTTGACTTCTTTGCCACACGCCTTTGCTGTGTTCAGCTTTCCCAGTGGCTCTGCTGTTTCCATGCACTCTTAAGACCCATTGGAAGATTCAAGGGAGTTTTTTCTGCATAGAAAAACACCGTCCTGATGATGGTCTATCTGACGACTGCTACCTAGACCGAAACGTCGACACTCCATCATCTCCTGTCACGCTACTCTGTTACCAATTCGCAACCCTTTTTTATTAATTAATTTTGGTTGTGTCTTTAAATATTTGGAGTTGATGTTTTTAGTTATGAACTGCAGTGAAAATTCAATTTATCTCTGTTCATGACTTTTCTGCCTTATTTCATTTGTATGTGTCTCCCTACTTTTGTTGCAGTATAAAGAATAGTTTTGAATACGCAATACGATCTTTGCTCTATTTGTTCAGTTTTCCTTCCACCAATATATTTGTTATAGTTGATGCAAACCGGTTATCCTGCGGATACACAAGAGTGCGTTACATAGCTACGACTCACCAATGAATGCAAATTTCTTTGGAGGGACGGCTCTCTCCTCCAATGGCTGGCCTCCGTTTAGGAAGCCAGCCAATGGAGGAGAGACGTAAAAAGAGGCGGGATAAAGCAGCCACTCTAAACAACATTAATTCTCCGGACTTCCGGTCCCTCGACCTAAAAAAGGGCTATGACGTGGTATGTGCGGCCCTCTTTATATGGCTTTTTTTAATATCCTGCTTTCCACCCCCACCCAATCGCCAAGGCCAATTGCTTGCCCAGAGGCGAGACCTATTGGGTTTGCTAATGTTTGTTAAAGTCATGTGAGCACGTTTGATACACAGCAATTCAACACAAATTGTAAAATAATTCACAGCATTATAAATTAAAGCACGCATTGCACTATGAAGACATTACACTGTGCCCGCCTTTCCACCTATGTGCCGACTCTGATACTGTGGCTTCCTTTTATGTACTCTTTTATCACACTGCGCTCTCTGTCTCAGCCTGTGCCATCTATCCCATCTTGTTGCCTCTTGTGCTTTCTCTGCCAGTCTGTGCCCCTTCTGCACAGTGTACTGGGTATTTCAGTATGTACCCTTCCCATGTTTGGATTGCACCCTTTACTCTGTTCCTCCTGGTGCATTCTCCTCCTGTGTGTATCATTCCTACGAGTCTCTGGTACACTGGTAAACACAGCCCCCTGCTTGTGGTGTAGGACTTTTTATACATATTCTGTATTACAACATGGTAACATTTAGGAGAATTTTATATAAATCAAAAGTAAAAGAGAAACATAAATAATGAATTGTCTGTTTCTGTTATATGAACGTGTGAATGTCACCGGTCCTCGTGTGATTCCGGGTCGCTGCCATCCTCTGCCCATTCAAAAGCCACACTGAGAGAGTTAACAAGTTGAAAAAAGGATTAGTTACTTACCTGTAATCCTAGTTCTCTTCCAGGGGTATCCTCATCAAAGTCATAAGCATTAGAATATTCCCGCCCACGCGCGGGACCCCAGAAACACTATATTATATGTGCCCCACATATATATATATATATATATATATATATATATATATATATATATATATATATATATATATATATATATATATATATATATATATATATATATATATATATATTTATAAAAACATGCAATAGCAGCCAAATAACATCAGAGCTGAAATATGCTGTGAAGAATTTCCACCATACATGAATAATAAGCATTAGAAACATGAGAAACAACACCAAAGATTGTTTAGAAACTGTTTTAATGCTCAGAAAGCAGTAGAAATTCTCAGAACTCACTGGAAGCATAGGAAGCTCCCAGGCTGCAATGCAAACACACAGTCTAAAAAGACTGAAAAGCTAACCTGTAGCTGAATAGCAATAAACTGACACCCTGTATCCCATCATGCCCAGGGGTGACAGTTAGGTCAGTTGTTCTTTTCGGAGACTGAAAACAAACCCAGTAACAAATAGGTTAACAATATCTCCTTATTAAAGAGTATCCTTTGCCCGGGGAGGCGGGAGGGTTGCTTATGACTTTGATGAGGATACCCCTGGAAGAGAACTAGGATTACAGGTAAGTAACTAATCCTTCTCTTCCAGGGGATCCTCATCAATAGTCATAAGCATTAGAATAGAATAGCGAGCCTCTCCTATTCCCTGCGGGCAAAGGAATGATAAGACAGTAATCTCATCAACAAGTCTGAGTAGGCTATAGACTACCCAAACAGATTCCTCAAGGAGGCCTGCCCTACTTGAGTATCGGCCCTGGAATCAGATTCGAGACAGTAATGCCTCGTAACGGTATGAACCGATGTCCAGGTTGCAGCCTTGCATATATCTGACATTGGAATGTCATGCAAGAAAGCTACTGTAGCGGCTTTCCCTCTAGTGGAATGCGCTTTGGTTGACCCTAACAAAGGCTTGCCTGCAAGCTGATAGGCCAATTTAATGCAAGAGACAATCCATCTGGATATGGACCTCTTGGCCGCTGGAAAACCTGTCCGCATTGAACCATAGTTCACAAACAGTTGATCTGTTTTCCTAATCCCTTTAGTCATTTCCAAATAGAACTTGAGTACTCTCTTAAGATCTAAGGAGTGAAGTGACCGCTCGGCTGGGGTCGTAGGATTTGGAAAAAACGAAGGGAGGGAAATGGACTGATTTATATGAAAATCAGAAATGACTTTAGGCAAGAAAGATGGATGAGCCCTTAGGACTACTCTATTGTGATGGAAAACAGTATATGGTTCTTTCGCACAGAGCGCTTGTATCTCGCTTACTCTGCGCGCAGAGGTAATCGCCACCAAAAAGGCCGCCTTCCAAGAGAGATGTTGCAAGGAGGCCTTGTGGATGGGCTCGAAAGGAGGTGACATTAACCTGGATAGAACCAGGTTCAATTCCCATGGAGGAGAAGGGTTTCGCACAGGGGGATACACTTTTTTCAACCCCTGGAGGAAGTCCTTAACCACTGGAACCTGAAAGAAAGAAATCTGATCAGGTGTGTAGGAGAGTAGGGTCTGCAATCCTATGATCACCCAGATTTTTTGCTTTTGTTTCACTGGTTTACGACTTTCTCTGGCTGTGGGCCTGCCAATCAGACCCACAGCCTAGCTGTTCTCTCGCTAAATTGACATGTGTACCTTAGGTGCATTACCCAATTGGAACTGGGCCACCTTGTCAGACCCTGTCACTCAGGGCATCGGTGTACCCAGGGCCTACCAGGGGCTGAAGCATGTATTATGCCACCCCTGGATGGCCATCTAAAACTGACACAACTGGCTGCAAGACAGCTGGGGCAAGGTGGCGTACTCGCCCTTTGCTTTAGATATAGTATACCTATATCTAACCCTCAAATGGACACCCGAGTTCCTATCAGTCACTCCTATGGCAGGCCTTGACAATCCTGAAGGCAGAGTGCGTGGAATCGTGTGAATTGGGCTCTGGCACGAGCCGAGCCCGGTTGCAGCTTGCGGAACCAAGTCCCAATGGCTGTTCCATGATAACGCGTACCACATATTGCTAACTTCGGTATTGCGTTATCCAGACATGTCGAGTAAGGTGTCATACGAATCGGGATACTGACCCCTCACCAATGCTAGCGATGGGGTTAGCATTCCACCCTTCTAGAGGGACACGACATGTACGTAACTGTGAACCCCGGTTAAAGTTAACTGAAGCCTCAGCTCCACAAAATGGACGCTGCCACCACAGACACGAGTCTGACCTCCTACTGCTGGGAGTCCTTCCAGCGAGGAGAGCTTGGACAAAGGGTTTCCTGTCCGGGGCGGTGCTCGCACCATCCCAGACAGGGTTTTGTGTATCCTGAGTAGGCAGGGCTTTACAGGAAGGTGACTGCGGAGTGGCACCCCGGTGCTCACTACGCATCTGCCGGCTAGAACCAGTTCCAGGGGCACCCCAGCCCCTGACCTGGGGAAAGTCCGACATGGGAGAGGGGTTTAACCACCCCCCTTTCTGGTCCCACCCCTAGGGCAGGACCTAGTCTCGTACCCACCCCTTTCTTTAGGATAAAGGCAGGAGCGGGGACCCTTCCAAATTAGATCATCTTTGAATCAAGAACTACTTTCTACGAAAGGAAATTCAAGACTCTTCTCAAGATTTCTCCCTTGTGGCTAAGGAGTAGTCACCCTGCATCCACAGGCACCATCTAAGAACTCTGCGGTTTGCTGCAAGTCCTTCCTCAGGAATCCGACTGCCCAGCTCGACGAGAACCGGCTTCCCTGGCACCTCTGACCTCTACCCACATCGTCAGCTCAGCTGAGATCCGTGGGTGCGGCAAGACCTCGAGGGACCGGCCATCATCAAAACCTGCACGATTTCTTAACCAGCACGACCGCCGAGGGATCCTCTGGTGAGTGCTTCGGGGTCCGAGAAGCCCCGACCCTGAGCAGCTCCAGCACCGAAGTGCAGCCTCCCAGCATCTCAACGATCTGCGTGGGGCCCTTCTGCTTTTGCCGCTCATCACGTTGTCTGGTTATTAGCCGCTGGCTTGTGACCTTCTTGACGACACCGGACAACCAACGCTGCTGGTCTGGTTGCTCCAGACTGGCCTTTGCTCCCTTCTGAGAGAGGAGCACCCCGGACCCCCCTGGTCCACTCAAGACGCCATTTTAGGTCCACCACGTGGCCCTGAATTTGCCAAGGCTTGTTGCCCCAATCCTGGGCCCAGCGACGCCGACAGCATCAACCTTCGTGGGACAGCTCGCACCTCCATCCTGGTCGCCGACAACGCCTCCAGGTCCGTGAGACTGCAGAGCCTAGCGTCGCCCACTCACCTAGTCGAGGTGACGACCATCCGGTGCCCTCCTGGTACCCTCTGACTACTGGCTAGTAGTACGAACTTGGTCCCCTCTGCTTTCAGGTGTCATCCATCTCTGATCCAGGCTTGGATCCCTACGAACTATCTCCACTGGTCGCCGGCCAGCAACTCCTTCCTTCCGGCTCCTGGCTCGTCAGCGAGGACTCCCGACGTCTGTAAAGACTTGTGCAGCCGCAGCCCTTGGGCTAGGTAACTTCGGCATTTCGGTGTCCGCATAGCCTCCTTATTTAAGGGTCCCGAGTCCCTACCGCTTCCGACTTGCCTTATCGGGTCCGCCCGAGACCACTAAACTTTCCGTGCCCTCGGGCACTTGTATTGATTGTGCACTTGAAGTATTTTCTTAAGAGTTTTGTTGTGTGCTTAGTACCCTGTCCTCATAAAGAGTACAGGGCTGTTGTGATTCTAATAAATACACTGTTTATTTTCATAACACTTGTGTGGTGTCCTTTCACTTGGTGTTCAAGGGGTATGTGATGGTATAACAGCTGGCTTAACACGCCCTCTAGAGTTTAGCCCGAAGACTGCTCGTATCCACGCTACTAGGATAGCTGGTCTAAGGTTGACTTACAACCAATCACCATAAGGGTCGTTTGGACTGATGCATAGTGATCACTAGAATAGTGAGCACTGCATATCAGGCCAACTTCTCACAAGGTGATTTTCTGTATGCTACTACGGCTGACAAATGCACCCTAATAGAAGTGTACTTTAAACCAGCAGTTGCCAGGGAAAGGAGGTATGGCAAGATGACGTCCTCCTGCCCTTTAGTCGGATCTAAGTGATGATCCCTACACCATAAGTAAAACCTTTTCCACTTGAACGCATAGGACGCTCTCGTGGAAGGCCTCTTAGCCTCCTTTAAAATGTTCATGCATTCGGGAGGCAAGTTCAAATGTCCATATTGCAGGACCTCAGGAGCCATGCTGTTAGGTTCAGTGATGGGAGGTTGGGATGCATTATCCTCCCGTTCATCTTGCTCAACAGGTCCGGCCTGCAAGGGAGTCGTCTGTGTGGACACACAGACAGATGTAGAAGGTCCGGGTACCACCACTGCCGCGGCCAATCCGGAGCTATCAGGATCATTTCCATGTTCGACCTGAGGAGCTTGGAAACTACTCTCGGAATCAGAGCCAGGGGAGGAAACGCGTAAGCGAATGTCCCTGACAATCCATCAGTAGAGCATTCCCCTGCGTTCCTGGCCGGTGGAACCTGGGCGCGAGGGCGTGGCATTTGGCGTTTTCGTCGTCTGCAAACAAGTCTATGGTTGGACGACCCCAGCAACGAAAAAGCTCTTCTACTACTTCGTCGTTTAGCATCCAGTCTGGCTGATCTTCGAAGTGCCTGCTGAGTGCGTCTGCTTTTACGTTCAATTCGCCGGGAAGGTGCACTGCCACTACTGTGAGGCCTCGAGAGAGAAGCCAATGCCAGATTGTCTGAGCCTCTCGAGAGAATGGGCGAGATCTTGTGCCCCCTTGTTTGTTCAGATAGAACATGGTGGTCGTATTGTCCGTCTGAACTAGGACTGAGTTGGACTCTATCGCTGGAAAGAAAGCTTTGAGAGCCAGGAATACCGCTCTGAGTTCCAGCATATTGATGTGGTATGTCTGCTCCTGCGCAGACCACTGGCCTTGAATTTGAAGCGGACCCATGTGCGTTCCCCAGCCTTGCAGAGAGGCATCCGTCACTATAGACTGGGATGGAAGAGGTTGGTGAAACGGTACCCCCACCAGTACTCTCCGAGTCCACCATTTGATGGCATCTTTCGTAGCTTGGGAAAGAGTGATACGATCTTCCCAACGTCCTGTCGCTTGGTCCCACTGGTCCTCTAGAGCCTGCTGTAGAGGACGCATTCTCAGCCTGGCGTTTGGGATGAGAAAAATGCAGGACGCCATGGAACCCAGCAGGGATGCTACTTGTCGGGCTGTTGGAAGCCGAGACTGTAGCAGAATCCCACATTTCTGACTCATGGAAAAAAGTCTCTCCTCCGAAGGAAAAGCTTTTCCCAATCTTGTGTCCAGAACGGAGCCTAGGTAGTGGATGGACTGTGTAGGCCGCTGGACTGACTCTCCAGGTTCACATGGAGGCCGAGCCTGTGCAACTGGTGCAGGCACAGTTGTAGATCGTGCGTTACCTGTACCGGAGATGGGCCTTTTAGGAGCCAGTCGTCCAGGTATGGGTAGATGAAGAGTCCCTTTTTGTGAAGAAAAGCCGCCACCACTGCCATGCATTTAGTGAAGACTCGTGGTGCGGACTTGAGACCGAAGGGTAGCACCTTGTACTGGTAGTGTTTGTTCCCTACGACAAACCTCAAGTACTTGCGATGTTGTTGAGCAATTGGGATGTGAAAGTACGCATCTTGCAGATCCACCGAACACATCCAATCTCCGGCTTGAAGATGTGGGCATATTTGGTGAAGCGCTAACATGCGGAACTTTTCTCTGACGATGATTTTGTTTAATTGTCGCAGATCGAGTATCGGTCTGAACTTGTCCTCCTGATCTTTTTTGGGGACAAGAAAGTATCTGGAGTAAACTCCCTTTCCTCTTTAAGCGGGAGTAACTTCCTCTATCGCTCTTTTTTGCAGTAGGACTTTCACCTCTCTTCGGAGCAAGCTTAGCTGGTGAGGGCAAGAGCTCTTTGGAGGAATGCTCTTCGGAGGCGCACAGAAACGTAGCCTGTATCCATTGCGCAGTATATTCAGCACCCACTGATCCTTTGTGATGCTGACCCACTCTGCCAGGTGTTGTGAAGCACTTCCTCCCACTGGAGTGGGTAACCGCGCCAGAAGAAGCCACTGGTCAGGCCTTTCCTCCTCTTGTGGTGTTAGAGGATTGTTGGTGACCTCCTCTACCTCTGTTGGCTTTGCCTCGAAACGGGGATTTACCCTGGTTCTTACTTTGGGACCACTGAGGGGTTTGAACCCTCTGTTGAGCCCCTCTCCCCCTGTTGGTCTTGAAGCGGCGTTTGAATTCTTTTTTCTTTTCCAAACCCACCGCTTTCACTGTATCTAGTTCCGTCTTCATTCGGGTCATTTCTTCATCAGCATGTTCCCCGAAGAGAGCTGAACTCTAAAAGGGGAGATTAAGGATGCGATGCTGAGCATCCGGCTTCAGACCTGTAAGGCGCAACCAGGCCGACCTTCTGGCACAAACCCCTTGTGAATAGGAATGCGCCGCAAGTACTGCACCATCCGCAGCCGTGCTTATCATCTGATTCGCCACCAGACATCCTTCTGTCACAGTCTCTTCAAAATCCTGCTGGTCTTCCTTTGGCAGTTTGGATTTGAACCTTTCCATGGAGTCCCATAAGCCTCTGTTGTATCGACCCAGAAGCGCAGCCGCACTAGAAACCTTAAGAGTGGATGCAGCTGAATTGCAAACCTTGCGACCCCTGGAGTCTTTAGATTTGCTGTCCTTGTCTGGTGGGACTGAAGAGGAACCGGCAACTGCGTGCGCTTTCCTCGTCGCTGCCACAATTACAGAGTCTGCTGGAGGGTCAGAGTTTACAAAAACCGGGTCAGAAGAGGCCGGTTTGTATTTCTTCTGAATGTGGGCTGGCACCGCTCTGATAGCCGCTGGAGTTAGGAAAACCTCTTTGACAGGATCCATAACCCCCGGGACTAATGGCAGCAGTGGACGGGAGATAGCTTTTTTGTGTAAAGTCTCAAAAATGACTGTCGTTGTAACCTGAGGGACAGACATTTCAATGTTATCCACTGGGGAGGATCTGGACATAGGACTGTCCGTCAACGTAGGGGAGTAGTCCCTCCTGGAAGACCTGGTAGAAGAGGTAGATGAAGTAGACGGAGTTCGTCGACGTCTACGGTGCGCACTGTGCCTTCTCTCCCGCGATCTTTTTGAACGCTCCTCCCGTCTAGGAGAGCGAGATCTGACCCGATCTTCTGAACAAGGTCTTCTTCTGGGAGATCGGGACCTTCTGGGAGATCTGGTTGGTGTTCTCACAGGTGATTTGCGCCTGGGAGGACTACGCTTGTCTATCTCCTCTACCAGATTCTGAAGAGGAGACCTGTGTTGTGGGCTGGCATATTCTTGCATACGTTTGGTAGCCTCAGAATCTCGCCAATGGTCCAAAGACTTGTACCATCTAGGTGATAGTCTGACTTGTACAACAACAGTTAATACCTGGGGGTCTGAAAGCAAGTGAGTGAGTCAGACACAAAGGATCACAAAACCAAGGCTACACAAAATAACACCAGTGACAAAAGTTAGTAACTACAGGCCTAGTCGACGCTCAGGAGTACATGGAGAAAAAATAGTTCCCATCAGAAGCCACACTGTACCGCCCTCATTGTCATCATTTGGGTTCTCCTTACCCAGGAGACAGGACGGCCAGTAAGTTGTTACCGTGACCGATAAATGTGATAAGTGGGAGGTACAGAACAGAATGTAAGTGGCTAATGAAAAAGCAGTGTATGGTGATTAGAGTGAAAAAGTGAGGGGTAATAGTAAAATTAGGTGAACTGGGTAGAAGAATGAAATTTATTAGTATCTCCCAATCCCTAAGATTAAAAGGCAGGTGTGAGTGCGGGTTTGAAATAATAACCACACTTTATAATGGTCAACATGTTTCTGCATAATATCGAACAGAGTTTCTAATACATTCTTCAGGACCTAGTTGGAAATACACTACTGCTTTGTGAATAAGGAAAAAAGAAAAGATATCACCTGGGAGTCCCAGGCGTACTCAACCGTATACTGTTAATGCATAGTGGCATTGGATCCAAAATGAAAGACAAACAAACAGATAAACAAAGAAACAAAATGAGCATAAATGATTACTCAAGTAGTTCCTGTTTCGAAACATACTGTGATTGCAATATGTTCACTTACACCAGGACACAAGCGCTAGTTTACACACTCACCCATGTATGTTGGCTGAGAGGCTTCACCCCACATGGCTGCAGCGCAGGTAAAAGGAGCACCGCTCTAAAGATAATCATAAATCATTTTTAGCGCAATTTCATTAAGAGAAAGAGAATAGAGTTTACTTGGAGACAGGAGGTAATGGAAACCTCCATTGCATCGTGAGATGGTTTAATTGTAGGTACCCCGCCGTGATACAGCAATCTCAGAAAGGGCTAGTACCAAATGTTAACGCATATATCGGTCCGCCGATTATATAATGACCAGTGCGTTATGTTGAACAATACGTGATGTTAAACAAGAAATGTTAGGCTTAGCGATAAAACTAGGGATCGAGTTAGCACTGTATTTAAAGCTATAATAAGATACTAGTAGAAGGGTATTGTCTCCGCTACTGCGAGATAACATGCAACACCTTTGTATCTGTTAAATGGAGAAAGCCCCTTGAGGACGGTAGCTGCTCCGTATGTGTGTTGGCAGGCTGTCAGGGTGCGCGGCGCAGAGCTAGATAACATGCAACACTTCTGTATCTGTTAAATGGAGAAAGCCCCTTGAGGACGGTAGCTGCTCCGTATGAGTGTTGGCAGGCTGTCAGAGTGCGCGGCGCAGAGCGCGAGGTCACGCCTACCTTTCCGTCGGTGTCTCCGGGCAGTCTTCAGTACTGCTTGGGGAGGCACCGGCGATAGATAACAAAGCCTCTTTGTAAGCTCGGATTTTTTCTCCCAGAGCGTCACGTGACCAGGTGCGGTCACATGGTGCATGGGGTTATGGGACTTGTAGTTCAAAACGCAATTGCGTTTGACAAAGGGTTGAAAAGAGGATAAATACCATGCTTAGGTAGTGGGTGTCTGTGAGGCTGGGAGCCAGCCCCTACCTTAAGTGTTGTTAACATATATTGATGGTAGGAAGTAACTTTATAGCAGATACACTAATTCATTATGTAGCTAGCATACAGGACAACTCATTTAGATGTTAAGAAATCAGAGAAATGACATTATTCAGAACATCAATCAGAGGGACATCCAGGGTATTGGCTCGTTAAGGCCCTCCTTGTCGCTATTCAGGCGATACACCCATTTTTGTTCAATTTTAAACAGGAAACGACTGACATCTGCACATGTATCAGGAATATGCGGTTGTTCTAGGACAGTCCAACAGAAGTCCTCAGGGCCATGCCCCTTATCCAAAAAATGTGCAGTTAGACAAGTAGCCTGTTTCCGACAACGCACTGTGCTCTTATGTTCCTGGATTCGCGTGTGTATTTTCCTGGTTGTCATACCCACATATCGTAATGTGCATGGACATGTTATCAAATAGATAAGATTACTGCTGTTGCAGTTCGTAAATTTGTTCTGTGTCCATGGGCGATTGGTGCCTATGTCGACCTCGGTGGACTTGCAGGTCTGGGAACAGACAGTGCAAGTCCCACAAGGATGATGTCCGACCACAGGTGGTAAGTCCCATAAAGTACCCACTTGTCTCACTTCCTTGTTACGAGGGCGTGTATGGACTAGCTGGTCTTTTAGATTTGGTCCTCTCTTGTAGGCAAAAATAGGCAAGGCGATGTCATCCCCTCCGGTTTTCAGGATAGACCAATGTCTTTTTATGATCTTTTGTACCTGGTTAGATCGGCTGTTGAAAGTGTTTACAAAAGCAATGCGATCTGTCTTTTCTTTAGGTGGGAGGATTTCCAGTAAGGCCTCTCTGTTATTATTGGACGCCCTCTTCTTGGACTGCCGGATTATTTTCTTGGGATAATTCTTCTCTTTCAGTTGGGCCTCCAGATTATTCGAGTGGGTATTGAAAGACTCCTTGTTGGAGCAGTTTCTTTGAACCCTGAGGAACTGACCAAAAGGTAAGTTATCCCTCAGGGCTCGTGGATGGCAACTATCATATCGCAGTAGTGCATTCTTAGCCATTGGCTTGCGATATAGCTCCGATTCAATACCAGTTGGAGTGGCATGTAGCCTAAGGTCCAGAAAGGCCAGCGATGTTCTGCTGTATTCGATGGTGAACTTGAGGTAGGTGTTCTTGCTATTCAACCATCTGTGGAATGACATTAGATCTTCTTCCGTGCCACGCCACACCACCAGGATGTCGTCAATGTAACGTTTCCATACATGTACTGATGGTAAGTATGGATTGGTGGGTACTAGGACATCCTGTTGCTCGAAGTTGTGGACGTACAGGTTCGCCAGGCTCGGCGCGAAAACACTGCCCATACTGGTCCCAGATGTTTGCAGGTAAATGGTATCCTCAAACCGAAAGTAGTTCTCTTTCATGGCAATCTCCGCTAAGTGCATGATGAAATGTGTTGGAGTGATGGATTGATGGTTATTTTGCTCCAACAATGCGCCTACTACCTCTAGAGTTTCGGTTTGCGGGATTGACGTGTATAAAGACTCAACATCAAACGATACTAAGATGTCAGTTTCGATGTTATACTGTATTGTTGGAAGGAGTCTTAAGACATCTTTCGTGTCCTGTAAGAATGTTGGCATTGCTTTAACCATTGGGTTCAGAAAATAATCCACAAAAGTCGAGAGTGGTTCCAAAGCCGATCCAATCCCTGAAATTATGGGCCTGCCAGGGGGCGGCCTCTGAGGTTTGTGCACTTTGGGAAGACAGTAAAAATACGGAATAGTAGGGTGTTTGGTAACCAGATACTGTCCTTCCTGTGGTGTTATCCAACCTTCAGTTGTTGCTTCCTCTACTAAAGTGCTTATTTTGGATTGTAATCCTTCTGTAGGATCTGCTCTCAAAGGTAGGTAAGATTTCCGGTCACTTAGTTGCCGGAGACATTCGTTTCTATATGTCTCAGTGTCTAAGATAACAGTAGCACCGCCTTTGTCGGCCGGCTTGATAGTAATCCTATCATTGGATGATAGTGAGCGTAAGGCCAGCTGTTCATCTCGTGAGAGATTCATGAAGGGTTTAATCTCTGTTCTGTAGAGGTGTGTGACATCATTCTCCACGGCTGTTTCAAAAGTCAAAACCTTGGGAGGTAGGACAGCGCTCGGTGAATTGAATGAAGAAGGTTTCTTGAGTCCAGTGTTTTTGTCTTCAACAGTGGTTTCTAGATTTGTTGGTTTGGAGAAAAAGTAGTGCAATCTTATTTTTCTAAAGAACTTGGCTAGTTCAATTTGGGCCAGGAAAGGATCTCCTTTCTGGGTTGCTACAAAACCTAAGCCTTTGTTCAAAAGTCGTTCCTCGTTGGTAGAAAGTGCATGTGAACTGAGGTTCATCACGAGGCTATCTGGTTGCTTGTCCCTGCAGTGTCTTGTGGGACCTTCTTCCCGCTGCGTAAGTCCATCCTCGATTGTGGCGGTGTATTCGTGTCCGTGTTCCAATGGACTTGTTGTGGCGTGGTTCCTTGTCTCCTCCTGCCCCTGCCTCGTCTCTGGCCAAATCCTAAAAAAGGAAAGGCACCCGGGCCTTGTTGCATTTGGGGTGGACCAAAGGAGGGGCCCATTTGGGGAGGGCAGTTTGGTCCCATCATCCAAGGGTTGACTGGCCACCACGGTTGGAAGTTATTAAAATTCTGCGGGTAGTTTCTCCAATTCCTTCTATTTCCTCGACCCCTAGGGGTTTGGTTAGAAGATCCAGTTTGTGAAGTGTCTGAGTCACTAGAGGCTCCGTCTGAGCTTGATGTGCCATAAGTAGAGCCACCCTTTTTGCCACCCCGATTGAATGTAGGCGCTGAATACGTGTCACTAGAATATGGGTATACTTTCTCCATGGAGAATTTCGCTAGGTCTTTCTTAAACTTCTCTAATTTCGTAAACAAGATAGATTCCTTAAAGTCTTTATTACTCTTGTCGGTGTCATCTTGTCCTTTTTTGAAAGATCCACTTTTTAAAGTGGTTTTTATCTGGCCCTCAAGTACCTGGATCTCAATTAGTATCGTATCCGCCACTCTTTTAGCGGTTTTAATAATCAAGACTAACCAGTCCCTTCTGCACCTCCAGGCTATCATTGACCAATCCTTGAGAAATTCCTTATCATCAAGAAATAGGCGTGGTGCGTTATTGACAATGAGGCCCGAGGGTGCACAATTACCTCGAAGGTATTGTGCCATGATCATGCCATGGACAGATGTTCTAGAGTGGGATTTTTTTAGGATTAGAACTTTGCTCCAACCATCATCGTTATTTGTTACCTGAGGTGGAGCCGGAACGCTATCAAGCAAACTAGGGTTCTCATCCAGAATATTTTGTACCTCCGCACTCTCAAAAGCTAAGCCCCAATTGGTAGCCATCGTCTGAATGCTAATCACAGCAAAGGGCACTCTACAAAGAAAAATTCTAGCAGTAAACTCTATTGTGCTGGCGACCGGAGTGATCAACCAGTATTAAAAAGACCCACAGCCTTAGCTGTACTAATCACACATCCAACAAACAATTGAGAAGGGTCTAAGGGCAGGTTTACCGACCGACCAGGTATGTGCCCCAAACACAATATACAACAACAGTTAATACCTGGGGGTCTGAAAGCAAGTGAGTGAGTCAGACACAAAGGATCACAAAACCAAGGCTACACAAAATAACACCAGTAACAAAAGTTAGTAACTACAGGCCTAGTCGAGGCTCAGGAGTACATGGAGAAAAAATAGTTCCCATCAGAAGCCACACTGTACCGCCCTCATTGTCATCATTTGGGTTCTCCTTACCCAGGAGACAGGACGGCCAGTAAGTTGTTACCGTGACCGATAAATGTGATAAGTGGGAGGTACAGAACAGAATGTAAGTGGCTAATGAAAAAGCAGTGTATGGTGATTAGAGTGAAAAAGTGAGGGGTAATAGTAAAATTAGGTGAACTGGGTAGAAGAATGAAATTTATTAGTATCTCCCAATCCCTAAGATTAAAAGGCAGGTGTGAGTGCGGGTTTGAAATAATAACCACACTTTATAATGGTCAACATGTTTCTGCATAATATCGAACAGAGTTTCTAATGCATTCTTCAGGACCTAGTTGGAAATACACTACTGCTTTGTGAATAAGGAAAAAAGAAAAGATATCACCTGGGAGTCCCAGGCGTACTCAACCGTATACTGTTAATGCATAGTGGCATTGGATCCAAAATGAAAGACAAACAAACAGATAAACAAAGAAACAAAATGAGCATAAATGATTACTCAAGTAGTTCCTGTTTCGAAACATACTGTGATTGCAATATGTTCACTTACACCAGGACACAAGCGCTAGTTTACACACTCACCCATGTATGTTGGCTGAGAGGCTTCACCCCACCTGGCTGCAGCGCAGGTAAAAGGAGCACCGCTCTAAAGATAATCATAAATCATTTTTAGCGTAATTTCATTAAGAGAAAGAGAATAGAGTTTACTTGGAGACAGGAGGTAATGGAAACCTCCATTGCATCGTGAGATGGTTTAATTGTAGGTACCCCGCCGTGATACAGCAATCTCAGAAAGGGCTAGTACCAAATGTTAACGCATATATCGGTCCGCCGATTATATTATGACCAGTGCGTTATGTTGAACAATACGTGATGTTAAACAAGAAATGTTAGGCTTAGCGATAATACTAGGGATCGAGTTAGCACTGTATTTAAAGCTATAATAAGATACTAGTAGAAGGGTATTGTCTCCACTACTGCGAGATAACATGCAACACCTTTGTATCTGTTAAATGGAGAAAGCCCCTTGAGGACGGTAGCTGCTCCGTATGTGTGTTGGCAGGCTGTCAGGGTGCGCGGCGCAGAGCTAGATAACATGCAACACTTCTGTATCTGTTAAATGGAGAAAGCCCCTTGAGGACGGTAGCTGCTCCGTATGAGTGTTGGCAGGCTGTCAGGGTGCGCGGCGCAGAGCGCGAGGTCACGCCTACCTTTCCGTCGGTGTCTCCGGGCAGTCTTCAGTACTGCTTGGGGAGGCACCGGCGATAGATAACAAAGCCTCTTTGTAAGCTCGGATTTTTTCTCCCAGAGCGTCACGTGACCAGGTGCGGTCACATGGTGCATGGGGTTATGGGACTTGTAGTTCAAAACGCAATTGCGTTTGACAAAGGGTTGAAAAGAGGATAAATACCATGCTTAGGTAGTGGGTGTCTGTGAGGCTGGGAGCCAGCCCCTACCTTAAGTGTTGTTAACATATATTGATGGTAGGAAGTAACTTTATAGCAGATACACTAATTCATTATGTAGCTAGCATACAGGACAACTCATTTAGATGTTAAGAAATCAGAGAAATGACATTATTCAGAACATCAATCAGAGGGACATCCAGGGTATTGGCTCGTTAAGGCCCTCCTTGTCACTATTCAGGCGATACACCCATTTTTGTTCAATTTTAAACAGGAAACGACTGACATCTGCACATGTATCAGGAATATGCGGTTGTTCTAGGACAGTCCAACAGAAGTCCTCAGGGCCATGCCCCTTATCCAAAAAATGTGCAGTTAGACAAGTAGCCTGTTTCCGACAACGCACTGTGCTCTTATGTTCCTGGATTCGCGTGCGTATTTTCCTGGTTGTCATACCCACATATCGTAATGTGCATGGACATGTTATCAAATAGATAAGATTACTGCTGTTGCAGTTCGTAAATTTGTTCTGTGTCCATGGGCGATTGGTGCCTATGTCGACCTCGGTGGACTTGCAGGTCTGGGAACAGACAGTGCAAGTCCCACAAGGATGATGTCCGACCACAGGTGGTAAGTCCCATAAAGTACCCACTTGTCTCACTTCCTTGTTACGAGGGCGTGTATGGACTAGCTGGTCTTTTAGATTTGGTCCTCTCTTGTAGGCAAAAATAGGCAAGGCGATATCATCCCCTCCGGTTTTCAGGATAGACCAATGTCTTTTTATGATCTTTTGTACCTGGTTAGATCGGCTGTTGAAAGTGTTTACAAAAGCAATGCGATCTGTCTTTTCTTTAGGTGGGAGGATTTCCAGTAAGGCCTCTCTGTTATTATTGGACGCCCTCTTCTTGGACTGCCGGATTATTTTCTTGGGATAATTCTTCTCTTTCAGTTGGGCCTCCAGATTATTCGAGTGGGTATTGAAAGACTCCTTGTTGGAGCAGTTTCTTTGAACCCTGAGGAACCGACCAAAAGGTAAGTTATCCCTCAGGGCTAATGATGTCACACACCTCTACAGAACAGAGATTAAACCCTTCATGAATCTCTCACGAGATGAACAGCTGGCCTTACGCTCACTATCATCCAATGATAGGATTACTATCAAGCCGGTCGACAAAGGCGGTGCTACATACATGGGTGAGTGTGTAAACTAGCGCTTGTGTCCTGGTGTAAGTGAACATATTGCAATCACAGTATGTTTCGAAACAGGAACTACTTGAGTAATCATTTATGCTCATTTTGTTTCTTTGTTTATCTGTTTGTTTGTCTTTCATTTTGGATCCAATGCCACTATGCATTAACAGTATACGGTTGAGTACGCCTGGGACTCCCAGGTGATATCTTTTCTTTTTTCCTTATTCACAAAGCAGTAGTGTATTTCCAACTAGGTCCTGAAGAATGCATTAGAAACTCTGTTCGATATTATGCAGAAACATGTTGACCATTATAAAGTGTGGTTATTATTTCAAACCCGCACTCACACCTGCCTTTTAATCTTAGGGATTGGGAGATACTAATAAATTTCATTCTTCTACCCAGTTCACCTAATTTTACTATTACCCCTCACTTTTTCACTCTAATCACCATACACTGCTTTTTCATTAGCCACTTACATTCTGTTCTGTACCTCCCACTTATCACATTTATCGGTCACGGTAACAACTTACTGGCCGTCCTGTCTCCTGGGTAAGGAGAACCCAAATGATGACAATGAGGGCGGTACAGTGTGGCTTCTGATGGGAACTATTTTTTCTCCATGTACTCCTGAGCCTCGACTAGGCCTGTAGTTACTAACTTTTGTCACTGGTGTTATTTTGTGTAGCCTTGGTTTTGTGATCCTTTGTGTCTGACTCACTCACTTGCTTTCAGACCCCCAGGTATTAACTGTTGTTGTATATTGTGTTTGGGGCACATACCTGGTCTGTCGGTAAACCTGCCCTTAGACCCTTCTCAATTGTTTGTTGGATGTGTGATTAGTACAGCTAAGGCTGTGGGTCTTTTTAATACTGGTTGATCACTCCGGTCGCCAGCACAATATAGTTTACTGCGAGAATTTTTCTTTGTAGAGTGCCCTTTGCTGTGATTAGCATTCAGACGATGGCTACCAATTGGGGCTTAGCTTTTGAGAGTGCGGAGGTACAAAATATTCTGGATGAGAACCCTAGTTTGCTTGATAGCGTTCCGGCTCCACCTCAGGTAACAAATAACGATGATGGTTGGAGCAAAGTTCTAATCCTAAAAAAATCCCACTCTAGAACATCTGTCCATGGCATGATCATGGCACAATACCTTCGAGGTAATTGTGCACCCTCGGGCCTCATTGTCAATAACGCACCACGCCTATTTCTTGATGATAAGGAATTTCTCAAGGATTGGTCAATGATAGCCTGGAGGTGCAGAAGGGACTGGTTAGTCTTGATTATTAAAACCGCTAAAAGAGTGGCGGATACGATACTAATTGAGATCCAGGTACTTGAGGGCCAGATAAAAACCACTTTAAAAAGTGGATCTTTCAAAAAAGGACAAGATGACACCGACAAGAGTAATAAAGACTTTAAGGAATCTATCTTGTTTACGAAATTAGAGAAGTTTAAGAAAGACCTAGCGAAATTCTCCATGGAGAAAGTATACCCATATACTAGTGACACGTATTCAGCGCCTACATTCAATCGGGGTGGCAAAAAGGGTGGCTCTACTTATGGCACATCAAGCTCAGACGGAGCCTCTAGTGACTCAGACACTTCACAAACTGGATCTTCTAACCAAACTCCTAGGGGTCGAGGAAATAGAAGGAATTGGAGAAACTACCCGCAGAATTTTAATAACTTCCAACCGTGGTGGCCAGTCAACCCTTGGATGATGGGACCAAACTGCCCTCCCCAAATGGGCCCCTCCTTCGGTCCACCCCAAATGCAACAAGGCCTGGGTGCCTTTCCTTTTTTAGGATTTGGCCAGAGACGAGGTAGGGGCAGGAGGAGACAAGGAACCACGCCACAACAAGTCCATTGGAACACGGACACGAATACACCGCCACAATCAAGGATGGACTTACGCAGCGGGAAGAAGGTCCCACAAGACACTGCAGGGACAAGCAACCAGATAGCCTCGTGATGAACCTCAGTTCACATGCACTTTCTACCAACGAGGAACGACTTTTGAACAAAGGCTTAGGTTTTGTAGCAACCCAGAAAGGAGATCCTTTCCTGGCCCAAATTGAACTAGCCAAGTTCTTTAGAAAAATAAGATTGCACTACTTTTTCTCCAAACCAACAAATCTAGAAACCACTGTTGAAGACAAAAACACTGGACTCAAGAAACCTTCTTCATTCAATCCACCGAGCGCTGTCCTACCTCCCAAGGTTTTGACTTTTGAAACAGCCGTGGAGAATGATGTCACACACCTCTACAGAACAGAGATTAAACCCTTCATGAATCTCTCACGAGATGAACAGCTGGCCTTACGCTCACTATCATCCAATGATAGGATTACTATCAAGCCGGCCGACAAAGGCGGTGCTACTGTTATCTTAGACACTGAGACATATAGAAACGAATGTCTCCGGCAACTAAGTGACCGGAAATCTTACCTACCTTTGAGAGCAGATCCTACAGAAGGATTACAATCCAAAATAAGCACTTTAGTAGAGGAAGCAACAACTGAAGGTTGGATAACACCACAGGAAGGACAGTATCTGGTTACCAAACACCCTACTATTCCGTATTTTTACTGTCTTCCCAAAGTGCACAAACCTCAGAGGCCGCCCCCTGGCAGGCCCATAATTTCAGGGATTGGATCGGCTTTGGAACCACTCTCGACTTTTGTGGATTATTTTCTGAACCCAATGGTTAAAGCAATGCCAACATTCTTACAGGACACGAAAGATGTCTTAAGACTCCTTCCAACAATACAGTATAACATCGAAACTGACATCTTAGTATCGTTTGATGTTGAGTCTTTATACACGTCAATCCCGCAAACCGAAACTCTAGAGGTAGTAGGCGCATTGTTGGAGCAAAATAACCATCAATCCATCACTCCAACACATTTCATCATGCACTTAGCGGAGATTTCCATGAAAGAGAACTACTTTCGGTTTGAGGATACCATTTACCTGCAAACATCTGGGACCAGTATGGGCAGTGTTTTCGCTCCGAGCCTGGCGAACCTGTACGTCCACAACTTCGAGCAACAGGATGTCCTAGTACCCACCAATCCATACTTACCATCAGTACATGTATGGAAACGTTACATTGACGACATCCTGGTGGTGTGGCGTGGCACGGAAGAAGATCTAATGTCATTCCACAGATGGTTGAATAGCAAGAACACCTACCTCAAGTTCACCATCGAATACAGCAGAACATCGCTGGCCTTTCTGGACCTTAGGCTACATGCCACTCCAACTGGTATTGAATCGGAGCTATATCGCAAGCCAATGGCTAAGAATGCACTACTGCGATATGATAGTTGCCATCCACGAGCCCTGAGGGATAACTTACCTTTTGGTCAGTTCCTCAGGGTTCAAAGAAACTGCTCCAACAAGGAGTCTTTCAATACCCACTCGAATAATCTGGAGGCCCAACTGAAAGAGAAGAATTATCCCAAGAAAATAATCCGGCAGTCCAAGAAGAGGGCGTCCAATAATAACAGAGAGGCCTTACTGGAAATCCTCCCACCTAAAGAAAAGACAGATCGCATTGCTTTTGTAAACACTTTCAACAGCCGATCTAACCAGGTACAAAAGATCATAAAAAGACATTGGTCTATCCTGAAAACCGGAGGGGATGACATCGCCTTGCCTATTTTTGCCTACAAGAGAGGACCAAATCTAAAAGACCAGCTAGTCCATACACGCCCTCGTAACAAGGAAGTGAGACAAGTGGGTACTTTATGGGACTTACCACCTGTGGTCGGACATCATCCTTGTGGGACTTGCACTGTCTGTTCCCAGACCTGCAAGTCCACCGAGGTCGACATAGGCACCAATCGCCCATGGACACAGAACAAATTTACGAACTGCAACAGCAGTAATCTTATCTATTTGATAACATGTCCATGCACATTACGATATGTGGGTATGACAACCAGGAAAATACGCACGCGAATCCAGGAACATAAGAGCACAGTGCGTTGTCGGAAACAGGCTACTCGTCTAACTGCACATTTTTTGGATAAGGGGCATGGCCCTGAGGACTTCTGTTGGACTGTCCTAGAACAACCGCATATTCCTGATACATGTGCAGATGTCAGTCGTTTCCTGTTTAAAATTGAACAAAAATGGGTGTATCGCCTGAATAGCGACAAGGAGGGCCTTAACGAGCCAATACCCTGGATGTCCCTCTGATTGATGTTCTGAATAATGTCATTTCTCTGATTTCTTAACATCTAAATGAGTTGTCCTGTATGCTAGCTACATAATGAATTAGTGTATCTGCTATAAAGTTACTTCCTACCATCAATATATGTTAACAACACTTAAGGTAGGGGCTGGCTCCCAGCCTCACAGACACCCACTACCTAAGCATGGTATTTATCCTCTTTTCAACCCTTTGTCAAACGCAATTGCGTTTTGAACTACAAGTCCCATAACCCCATGCACCATGTGACCGCACCTGGTCACGTGACGCTCTGGGAGAAAAAATCCGAGCTTACAAAGAGGCTTTGTTATCTATCGCCGGTGCCTCCCCAAGCAGTACTGAAGACTGCCCGGAGACACCGACGGAAAGGTAGGCGTGACCTCGCGCTCTGCGCCGCGCACCCTGACAGCCTGCCAACACTCATACGGAGCAGCTACCGTCCTCAAGGGGCTTTCTCCATTTAACAGATACAGAAGTGTTGCATGTTATCTAGCTCTGCGCCGCGCACCCTGACAGCCTGCCAACACACATACGGAGCAGCTACCGTCCTCAAGGGGCTTTCTCCATTTAACAGATACAAAGGTGTTGCATGTTATCTCGCAGTAGCGGAGACAATACCCTTCTACTAGTATCTTATTATAGCTTTAAATACAGTGCTAACTCGATCCCTAGTTTTATCGCTAAGCCTAACATTTCTTGTTTAACATCACGTATTGTTCAACATAACGCACTGGTCATTATATAATCGGCGGACCGATATATGCGTTAACATTTGGTACTAGCCCTTTCTGAGATTGCTGTATCACGGCGGGGTACCTACAATTAAACCATCTCACGATGCAATGGAGGTTTCCATTACCTCCTGTCTCCAAGTAAACTCTATTCTCTTTCTCTTAATGAAATTGCGCTAAAAATGATTTATGATTATCTTTAGAGCGGTGCTCCTTTTACCTGCGCTGCAGCCAGGTGGGGTGAAGCCTCTCAGCCAACATACATGGGTGAGTGTGTAAACTAGCGCTTGTGTCCTGGTGTAAGTGAACATATTGCAATCACAGTATGTTTCGAAACAGGAACTACTTGAGTAATCATTTATGCTCATTTTGTTTCTTTGTTTATCTGTTTGTTTGTCTTTCATTTTGGATCCAATGCCACTATGCATTAACAGTATACGGTTGAGTACGCCTGGGACTCCCAGGTGATATCTTTTCTTTTTTCCTTATTCACAAAGCAGTAGTGTATTTCCAACTAGGTCCTGAAGAATGCATTAGAAACTCTGTTCGATATTATGCAGAAACATGTTGACCATTATAAAGTGTGGTTATTATTTCAAACCCGCACTCACACCTGCCTTTTAATCTTAGGGATTGGGAGATACTAATAAATTTCATTCTTCTACCCAGTTCACCTAATTTTACTATTACCCCTCACTTTTTCACTCTAATCACCATACACTGCTTTTTCATTAGCCACTTACATTCTGTTCTGTACCTCCCACTTATCACATTTATCGGTCACGGTAACAACTTACTGGCCGTCCTGTCTCCTGGGTAAGGAGAACCCAAATGATGACAATGAGGGCGGTACAGTGTGGCTTCTGATGGGAACTATTTTTTCTCCATGTACTCCTGAGCCTCGACTAGGCCTGTAGTTACTAACTTTTGTCACTGGTGTTATTTTGTGTAGCCTTGGTTTTGTGATCCTTTGTGTCTGACTCACTCACTTGCTTTCAGACCCCCAGGTATTAACTGTTGTTGTATATTGTGTTTGGGGCACATACCTGGTCTGTCGGTAAACCTGCCCTTAGACCCTTCTCAATTGTTTGTTGGATGTGTGATTAGTACAGCTAAGGCTGTGGGTCTTTTTAATACTGGTTGATCACTCCGGTCGCCAGCACAATATAGTTTACTGCGAGAATTTTTCTTTGTAGAGTGCCCTTTGCTGTGATTAGCATTCAGACGATGGCTACCAATTGGGGCTTAGCTTTTGAGAGTGCGGAGGTACAAAATATTCTGGATGAGAACCCTAGTTTGCTTGATAGCGTTCCGGCTCCACCTCAGGTAACAAATAACGATGATGGTTGGAGCAAAGTTCTAATCCTAAAAAAATCCCACTCTAGAACATCTGTCCATGGCATGATCATGGCACAATACCTTCGAGGTAATTGTGCACCCTCGGGCCTCATTGTCAATAACGCACCACGCCTATTTCTTGATGATAAGGAATTTCTCAAGGATTGGTCAATGATAGCCTGGAGGTGCAGAAGGGACTGGTTAGTCTTGATTATTAAAACCGCTAAAAGAGTGGCGGATACGATACTAATTGAGATCCAGGTACTTGAGGGCCAGATAAAAACCACTTTAAAAAGTGGATCTTTCAAAAAAGGACAAGATGACACCGACAAGAGTAATAAAGACTTTAAGGAATCTATCTTGTTTACGAAATTAGAGAAGTTTAAGAAAGACCTAGCGAAATTCTCCATGGAGAAAGTATACCCATATACTAGTGACACGTATTCAGCGCCTACATTCAATCGGGGTGGCAAAAAGGGTGGCTCTACTTATGGCACATCAAGCTCAGACGGAGCCTCTAGTGACTCAGACACTTCACAAACTGGATCTTCTAACCAAACTCCTAGGGGTCGAGGAAATAGAAGGAATTGGAGAAACTACCCGCAGAATTTTAATAACTTCCAACCGTGGTGGCCAGTCAACCCTTGGATGATGGGACCAAACTGCCCTCCCCAAATGGGCCCCTCCTTCGGTCCACCCCAAATGCAACAAGGCCTGGGTGCCTTTCCTTTTTTAGGATTTGGCCAGAGACGAGGTAGGGGCAGGAGGAGACAAGGAACCACGCCACAACAAGTCCATTGGAACACGGACACGAATACACCGCCACAATCAAGGATGGACTTACGCAGCGGGAAGAAGGTCCCACAAGACACTGCAGGGACAAGCAACCAGATAGCCTCGTGATGAACCTCAGTTCACATGCACTTTCTACCAACGAGGAACGACTTTTGAACAAAGGCTTAGGTTTTGTAGCAACCCAGAAAGGAGATCCTTTCCTGGCCCAAATTGAACTAGCCAAGTTCTTTAGAAAAATAAGATTGCACTACTTTTTCTCCAAACCAACAAATCTAGAAACCACTGTTGAAGACAAAAACACTGGACTCAAGAAACCTTCTTCATTCAATCCACCGAGCGCTGTCCTACCTCCCAAGGTTTTGACTTTTGAAACAGCCGTGGAGAATGATGTCACACACCTCTACAGAACAGAGATTAAACCCTTCATGAATCTCTCACGAGATGAACAGCTGGCCTTACGCTCACTATCATCCAATGATAGGATTACTATCAAGCCGGCCGACAAAGGCGGTGCTACTGTTATCTTAGACACTGAGACATATAGAAACGAATGTCTCCGGCAACTAAGTGACCGGAAATCTTACCTACCTTTGAGAGCAGATCCTACAGAAGGATTACAATCCAAAATAAGCACTTTAGTAGAGGAAGCAACAACTGAAGGTTGGATAACACCACAGGAAGGACAGTATCTGGTTACCAAACACCCTACTATTCCGTATTTTTACTGTCTTCCCAAAGTGCACAAACCTCAGAGGCCGCCCCCTGGCAGGCCCATAATTTCAGGGATTGGATCGGCTTTGGAACCACTCTCGACTTTTGTGGATTATTTTCTGAACCCAATGGTTAAAGCAATGCCAACATTCTTACAGGACACGAAAGATGTCTTAAGACTCCTTCCAACAATACAGTATAACATCGAAACTGACATCTTAGTATCGTTTGATGTTGAGTCTTTATACACGTCAATCCCGCAAACCGAAACTCTAGAGGTAGTAGGCGCATTGTTGGAGCAAAATAACCATCAATCCATCACTCCAACACATTTCATCATGCACTTAGCGGAGATTTCCATGAAAGAGAACTACTTTCGGTTTGAGGATACCATTTACCTGCAAACATCTGGGACCAGTATGGGCAGTGTTTTCGCTCCGAGCCTGGCGAACCTGTACGTCCACAACTTCGAGCAACAGGATGTCCTAGTACCCACCAATCCATACTTACCATCAGTACATGTATGGAAACGTTACATTGACGACATCCTGGTGGTGTGGCGTGGCACGGAAGAAGATCTAATGTCATTCCACAGATGGTTGAATAGCAAGAACACCTACCTCAAGTTCACCATCGAATACAGCAGAACATCGCTGGCCTTTCTGGACCTTAGGCTACATGCCACTCCAACTGGTATTGAATCGGAGCTATATCGCAAGCCAATGGCTAAGAATGCACTACTGCGATATGATAGTTGCCATCCACGAGCCCTGAGGGATAACTTACCTTTTGGTCAGTTCCTCAGGGTTCAAAGAAACTGCTCCAACAAGGAGTCTTTCAATACCCACTCGAATAATCTGGAGGCCCAACTGAAAGAGAAGAATTATCCCAAGAAAATAATCCGGCAGTCCAAGAAGAGGGCGTCCAATAATAACAGAGAGGCCTTACTGGAAATCCTCCCACCTAAAGAAAAGACAGATCGCATTGCTTTTGTAAACACTTTCAACAGCCGATCTAACCAGGTACAAAAGATCATAAAAAGACATTGGTCTATCCTGAAAACCGGAGGGGATGACATCGCCTTGCCTATTTTTGCCTACAAGAGAGGACCAAATCTAAAAGACCAGCTAGTCCATACACGCCCTCGTAACAAGGAAGTGAGACAAGTGGGTACTTTATGGGACTTACCACCTGTGGTCGGACATCATCCTTGTGGGACTTGCACTGTCTGTTCCCAGACCTGCAAGTCCACCGAGGTCGACATAGGCACCAATCGCCCATGGACACAGAACAAATTTACGAACTGCAACAGCAGTAATCTTATCTATTTGATAACATGTCCATGCACATTACGATATGTGGGTATGACAACCAGGAAAATACGCACGCGAATCCAGGAACATAAGAGCACAGTGCGTTGTCGGAAACAGGCTACTCGTCTAACTGCACATTTTTTGGATAAGGGGCATGGCCCTGAGGACTTCTGTTGGACTGTCCTAGAACAACCGCATATTCCTGATACATGTGCAGATGTCAGTCGTTTCCTGTTTAAAATTGAACAAAAATGGGTGTATCGCCTGAATAGCGACAAGGAGGGCCTTAACGAGCCAATACCCTGGATGTCCCTCTGATTGATGTTCTGAATAATGTCATTTCTCTGATTTCTTAACATCTAAATGAGTTGTCCTGTATGCTAGCTACATAATGAATTAGTGTATCTGCTATAAAGTTACTTCCTACCATCAATATATGTTAACAACACTTAAGGTAGGGGCTGGCTCCCAGCCTCACAGACACCCACTACCTAAGCATGGTATTTATCCTCTTTTCAACCCTTTGTCAAACGCAATTGCGTTTTGAACTACAAGTCCCATAACCCCATGCACCATGTGACCGCACCTGGTCACGTGACGCTCTGGGAGAAAAAATCCGAGCTTACAAAGAGGCTTTGTTATCTATCGCCGGTGCCTCCCCAAGCAGTACTGAAGACTGCCCGGAGACACCGACGGAAAGGTAGGCGTGACCTCGCGCTCTGCGCCGCGCACCCTGACAGCCTGCCAACACTCATACGGAGCAGCTACCGTCCTCAAGGGGCTTTCTCCATTTAACAGATACAGAAGTGTTGCATGTTATCTAGCTCTGCGCCGCGCACCCTGACAGCCTGCCAACACACATACGGAGCAGCTACCGTCCTCAAGGGGCTTTCTCCATTTAACAGATACAAAGGTGTTGCATGTTATCTCGCAGTAGCGGAGACAATACCCTTCTACTAGTATCTTATTATAGCTTTAAATACAGTGCTAACTCGATCCCTAGTTTTATCGCTAAGCCTAACATTTCTTGTTTAACATCACGTATTGTTCAACATAACGCACTGGTCATTATATAATCGGCGGACCGATATATGCGTTAACATTTGGTACTAGCCCTTTCTGAGATTGCTGTATCACGGCGGGGTACCTACAATTAAACCATCTCACGATGCAATGGAGGTTTCCATTACCTCCTGTCTCCAAGTAAACTCTATTCTCTTTCTCTTAATGAAATTGCGCTAAAAATGATTTATGATTATCTTTAGAGCGGTGCTCCTTTTACCTGCGCTGCAGCCAGGTGGGGTGAAGCCTCTCAGCCAACATACATGGGTGAGTGTGTAAACTAGCGCTTGTGTCCTGGTGTAAGTGAACATATTGCAATCACAGTATGTTTCGAAACAGGAACTACTTGAGTAATCATTTATGCTCATTTTGTTTCTTTGTTTATCTGTTTGTTTGTCTTTCATTTTGGATCCAATGCCACTATGCATTAACAGTATACGGTTGAGTACGCCTGGGACTCCCAGGTGATATCTTTTCTTTTTTCCTTATTCACAAAGCAGTAGTGTATTTCCAACTAGGTCCTGAAGAATGCATTAGAAACTCTGTTCGATATTATGCAGAAACATGTTGACCATTATAAAGTGTGGTTATTATTTCAAACCCGCACTCACACCTGCCTTTTAATCTTAGGGATTGGGAGATACTAATAAATTTCATTCTTCTACCCAGTTCACCTAATTTTACTATTACCCCTCACTTTTTCACTCTAATCACCATACACTGCTTTTTCATTAGCCACTTACATTCTGTTCTGTACCTCCCACTTATCACATTTATCGGTCACGGTAACAACTTACTGGCCGTCCTGTCTCCTGGGTAAGGAGAACCCAAATGATGACAATGAGGGCGGTACAGTGTGGCTTCTGATGGGAACTATTTTTTCTCCATGTACTCCTGAGCCTCGACTAGGCCTGTAGTTACTAACTTTTGTCACTGGTGTTATTTTGTGTAGCCTTGGTTTTGTGATCCTTTGTGTCTGACTCACTCACTTGCTTTCAGACCCCCAGGTATTAACTGTTGTTGTATATTGTGTTTGGGGCACATACCTGGTCGGTCGGTAAACCTGCCCTTAGACCCTTCTCAATTGTTTGTTGGATGTGTGATAGTCTGACTTGCTCAGCCGAAGGATCTGGCCGACGCTCAGGAGATCTGCGCACAGGACTTCTGGACTTTGAAGATGCAGTTGAGGAGCCAGAGGACCGTGAAGTGGAATGACGGGAAGCTGACTCCGTTACCATGATCACATCTGAATGCCTCGACATCGAGCGTTCTTCCCTCGCCGCCAAACGCCTTCAAGGAGTCGGCTGGTCAAACAATCTCGACTTCGAATGTCTATGTGAGGATCTATGTATGGTCTCTCGACGTCGAGCGGCGATGACCAGCCGTCGACGGAGTTCTCTGTCTCGACGTCGAACGGCGATGACCGGCCGTCGACGGAGCTCTCTGCCTCGACGTCGAACGGCGATGCCCGGCCGTCGACGGAGCCCTCTCTCTCGACGTCGAACGACGATGTCCAGTCGTCAACGGAGGCTTCTCTCTCGACGTCGAACGACGATGTCCAGTCGACGACGGAGCTCTCTGCCTCGACGTCAAACTGCGATGACCGGACGTCGACAGAGTTCTCTTTCTCGACGTCAAACTGCGATGACCAGCCGTCGACGGAGACTTCTGTCTCGACGTCGAGTGCCTGTGCGACGACGGCGGAGGGGTATTGGATACCCTCGACGCCGAGCGTCGACAAGACACTGACGGAGACTGCGTCCTCGACGCCGATCGACGAGTTACTGTCGACGGCGGAGGGGTCTTGGTCCCCGACGCCGAACGCCGCTTCTTGGACAACGGCGGAGGGGTCACACTTCTCGACGCCGGTCGTCGCCTGGTTGACGACGGCAGAGGGGCCTTTGATCTCGACGCCGACCGTCGCCCGGTTGACGGCGGCGGAGTCACATCTCTCGACGCCGATCGTCGCCCGTTTAACGACGGCGGAGGGGATCTCGACGACGGAAATGGATCCTTCGACGTCGTCGACGTACCTGCTCTTCTTTTCGACGGCGAGCCCGCCGTCGACAGCCTTTTTGATGCCAAACGATCCACTGGTGGTTCTTTCCTCAGCGCCAAGCCTGACGCTGAGGCTGAAGGGATGGAAGACCTGTGTTTTGAAGATGTTTTAGTCTTCTTGGAACCCTTCTTCCCCGGACACCTTCCTCTGGATGACCTATGAGCCAGGCCATAGATGCGAATTCTCTCCCTGTCTTTGAGAGTTCTTCCTGACAGGTGCTCGCAGTGAGTACAGGTGCCTGGATCATGTTCTTCAGGCAGACACAGGATACAAACATTGTGGTTGTCTGATTTTGCTTTCTTGTTACCACAAGAAGGACACTTATCAAAAAGTGAAGGCATTTTCCACTGAAAATGCCCAGTAAACTGACTTAAAAAGGCAGTTCCTTACTTGACAAGATGAAAAATGTCAAAGTAAGTGAAAAAAAGTTGTTCAAAGTGAGTAATTTTCTGTCAGAAAACAGAAATTAGTGGAGCTGTGTAACCAGGATCCTTCCTGAAGGAGCCGGAAAGAACAACTGACCTAACTGTCACCCCTGGGGCATGATGGGATACAGGGGGTCAGGGGTGCCTTAAAGGCACGGTGTCAGTTTATTGCTATTCAGCTACAGGTTAGCTTTTCAGTCTTTTTAGACTGTGTGTTTGCAATGCAGCCTGGGAGCTTCCTATGCTTCCAGTGAGTTATGAGAATTTCTACTGCTTTCTGAGCATTAAAACAGTTTCTAAACAATCTTTGGTGTTGTTTCTCATGTTTCTAATGCTTATTATTCATGTATGGTGGAAATTCTTCACAGCATATTTCAGCTCTGATGTTATTTGGCTGCTATTGCATGTTTTTATATATATATGTTTATTTATATATATATATATATATTCACTGAAAAAACCATAGGTTATAGACCATATATAGTTAGGAATTAGCATTTACAAAACCTTATTTTACTCACACAAAACCATTGAAATTCGCATATATAGTTAGTTGCACTAACTATATATCGCGCACCCGCAATCCACTGCTGATGATGTCACATATTACATCATTCATGACATGGTCAGTGACATCACTGATGACATCACTGATGACAACATCCAGTGACTGTATGTTTCTGTAAAGTTAAAATATGTCTTACATATTGAAGAATGAATGGATGTATAAGTGTCTGGATGAAGGATTTAGTAGGTGCATGACTGACTGTATGAGTGAGTGATTAAATGTGTCTCACTGAGTGCATGGGTTAGTGACTAAACTGTCTTAATTTGCGCATCATTATGTCTGTTGTTCTGTAAACTGCTGCATGTGTTGATCAGTAGCTATATGAGTAACTATATGGGTTATTGATTGGTTGCCCAAGTATTTGTATAGGAGACTGAGTATGTGTGTGTGGGTGGCTGGGAGGTGTGTGACTCTGTGCATAGATGTGTGAACAGTTGATTCACTAGATGTATGGGTTCAAAAATGCATGTGGAATCAGCTGTATGGGCGGTTGACGGTGTGCATGAGTGTATTGGTGAGTGAATGGATATCTCAGTGCTACATGTCAAAGTAAGAACATATGTAAAACACAGTACTTGTGAGAGTTGACATATATAAATAACTGTGCATAAGAGCCAGTGAATGTGTGAGTGGCTGTATGGATCATTGTAAACTTGTATCAGGGATTGTATAAGAGAGTAAATATGTGTTAGTATATGTTTGAATAAGTAAGTTGTGTATAACTGTATAGTTGAGGAAATGGAGGTGTGATTGATTTTTTGCATAACTGACTAGGTGTGTGAGTAACTCCATGGATGAGTGGCAGTCTGTGAGTGTCTGTTTACACTGATTGTATCTAAGGTTATATTAGAATCTGAAGAGGTTCATCGTATTATCACATGAATGATATCATCAGTGATGTGATGAGTAATGTCAAATGAGATGTCATCAGTGATGTCATTTGAGATGTCATCAGTGATGTCATGAGTGATGTCATTTGTGTTGTCATCAGTGATGTCACTGACCATGTCATGAATGATGTAATATGTGACATCATCAGCAGTGGATTGCGGGTGCGCGATATATAGTTAGTGCAACTAACTATATATGCGAATTTCAATGGTTTTGTGTGAGTAAAATAAGGTTTTGTAAATGCTAATTCCTAACTATATATGGTCTATAACCTATGGTTTTTTCAGTGAATTTTCAAGGTTTTGTAAATGATAATTCCTAACTATATATGGTCTATAACCTATGGTTTTTTCAGTGAATTTCAATGTTTTTTATTGCAAATATCAAAAACTGTTAAATGTATTATTCTTTTAAATGAAAAATATATTTTATATGTTTGTAATATAATTTTTTTATGCATCTGCCAAACCCTAACCTCTTAATAGTGCTCTGTGGTGGAATTGATTTTGGGACTATGACTGGGGTTGGTCTGGAAATGCTTTTAAAGGACACCTTTCATCAATTGATGACACCTTTTCCCCAAACTGCCTTGGTATATTCCAATATATGCCAATGACAGAAATGGAAGTGGTCCAACCAATTTTTTCCACAATTTGAGAAAGCATGGAAACATGTGAATAAATCTGTTTCTGCTTACATGAGAGAATTTACAATGGGTTTAATATACAACAATAACTTGCGTTACAACATGCAAGACATCTACAGAGGAGATGGTGTGCACTTCTCCGATGAGTGGAATAGAATATTCATCCTGAATTCAAAACTGTGCATTGGAACCTACTTGTAAGTACCTTAATTAGCCACAGAACCTGTTAGACGGACCGGGAGGGTCGGCCGAGATTACGGGGAGAGGTCTCCAGGGAGAGCCGTCTCCAACGACTGTACAGACAAGTAACTTCCCCCCCACAGACGGACACCACACAAGATTGAAGGTTAACGAGACTTTATATGCAATTCTTAGGTTACGTTGGTATGATACAAGGAGGTCTGGACTCAGGGGTCCCCTCGATTCTAGTCTTTGGTTGAGGAAAGGGGTAGCGGGACAGTCTTAGTTACCAATGAGTACAAAAATAGCTCTCAATCCTCGAGCTCGGCGTTCTGGATGATCGGGCCGTGGAGGAGCCAAGCAGGTCCCGAGATGGATGAAGGAAGGACGACGGTCCGCGGCGGAGCCTGCAGGTCCCGGTGAAAGATGACGGTTACAACGGTCCGCGGCCACGCCAGCAGATCCCGACGACGATGAAGGATGAAGGTTACGACGGCTGTGGCAGCGCCAACAGGCAGGACGATGGTGCACAGGACAGAGCTACGGCAGCGCCAGTAGTCCGTCCAGGATGAGTTCCTCTTTACGTCTCTCGACTCCAAGATACAACTGCCTTCCTGCTCTGGAGCTGCCCCAGTTATAGGGCTGGTGTGCTTTGATGTCCGGACCCTCGCACTTGGAGGTCGGGAGGTCCGGGATGAGGGAGTCCAGACACCCAGCAGGGGGGTGGAGCCAGCGCTCGGGGAGGCGATGGGCGAGCGGCACTTGGCGGGGGAGAGCCATCGGCACCTCTTCCTCCCATTGACTTGCCAAGTAGCCCGCTCACCTCCTGGGTGGAGGGTGGTGCCGGAATGTCTGAGGCCGGGCTAGGCCCAGGGTTGAGGTCGATCGGGGGCCAGGCGGCCTCGTGGTGAAGTGTCCAAGATGGCGGCCCGGGCTGGGCGCGTGGGCCGGCAGTGAATCGGATCCACGAGGTTAACGTGCTCGGGGGCAGGGGTCCCTGAGGGGACGGAGGACGTGCAATGGTGGTGTGTGGTACTTGCGTGACCGGGCTCGGGCCTGGTTGGGCCGGGGGAGAGCGGCCCTTCATGTGGCCTGTCCAACATGCGTCCCCCCCAGCTGAAGGCGGGGAGAGTTACCCATCCTCTTGGGGACTCTCCTCGTCGAGGCGGAAAAACCGGGACAGGCCATCCGCGTTGGCGTGGTCTGACCCAGGCCGGTGTTCGACTGTGAAGTCCATACCTTGCAAGGAGATGGACCAGCGTAGCAACTTTGGGTTTTCCCCCCGCATATGCATCAACCACTGCAGGGGTCGGTGGTCGGTCTGCACCCGAAAGTGGGTGCCAAAAAGGTAGGGCCGGAGCTTCTTGAGGGCCCATACCACAGCGAAGGCTTCCCTCTCTATGGTGCTCCAGCGT
The DNA here is from genome assembly GCF_964263255.1 of Lissotriton vulgaris. Taxonomy (NCBI): domain Eukaryota; kingdom Metazoa; phylum Chordata; class Amphibia; order Caudata; family Salamandridae; genus Lissotriton; species Lissotriton vulgaris. The sequence continues at coordinate 512,621,769 of NC_141700.1, forward strand.
TGCTCCCGTGGTAGGAGTCTCCGGCTGATGAAGGCCACCGGTTGATCAAGGCCTTCGGTGTTCACTTGAGACAGGACCGCCCCAATGCCCTGGTCGGAGGCGTCCGTCTGGACGACGAACTCCCGGCTGTAGTCTGGGGCCTGGAGCACAGGAGCGGAACACATGGCGGCCTTCAACTGTTCGAATGCCGCTTGACACTCTGGGGTCCAGTTCACCTTCTTGGGCTGATTCTTTGACGTGAGTTCGGTGAGAGGCCCCACTATGGTACCATAGTCTTTCACGAACCTTCGGTAGTAGCCCGTGAGGCCCAGGAAGGCTCGTACCTCGGTTTGGGTGATAGGGGGCTGCCAGTCCTGGATGGCGGCAATTTTGAGCTGTAGAGGGGCCACTAGGCCGCTTCCCACCTGGTGTCCGAGGTAGGTCACAGACCCTTGTCCAATTTGACACTTGCTAGCCTTGATCGTGAGGCCAGCTCGCTGAAGGGCTTGCAGCACTGCTCGGAGGTGGTGGAGGTGCTCGGTCCAATGGTGGCTGTACACAGCGATGTCGTCTAGGTAGGCGGCGCTGAACCCTTCGAGCCCCGCCAGGACCTGATTGACGAGCCGTTGGAAAGTCGCTGGGGCATTCTTCATGCCGAAGGGCATGACCGTAAAATGGTAGTGGCCATCGGGGGTGGAGAAGGCAGAACGTTCTTGTGCTCGGGGTGTGAGGCCGATCTGCCAATACCCTGCTGTCAGGTCGAAGATGCTGAGGTAGCGGGCAGCTCCCATTCGGTCGACCAGTTCATCTGCCCGGGGGATGGGATGTGCGTCCGTTCTGGTGACTTCATTCAGGCCCCGGTAGTCGACGCAGAACCGGAGTTCTGGTGTGGTTCCGGGGGCGGCTGCTTTGGGGACCAGTACGACCGGGCTGGCCCATGGACTGTCCGAGGGCTCGATGACCCCGAGCGTGAGCATCTTAGCCACTTCCGCCTGGATGCAGGCCCGTACCCGATCAGGTACGCGGTAGGCCCGGTGGCGGATAGGAGGGCTGTCTCCGGTGTCCACATCGTGCACACACCAGGAAGTGACACCTGGGGTGAGGGAGAACAGACTGGCGAAACGTGACAGGAGGGCTTGGCACTCTTGGCGTTGTTCTCTGGTGAGGGTCTCCGAGAGTCGGACCCCATCCACGGAGCCGTCTTGCTCCTGGGTCCGCAGGAGGTCAGGGAGAGGCTCGGAGTCGTCTTCAACCCCATTGTCTGTGGCCATCAGTAGGCTGAGTTCTGTTCGTGCAAAGTGGGGTTTCAGTCTGTTGGTGTGGAGGACTCGGAGTGGGTTCCGGGAGGACTCCATATCGATCAAATAGGTGGCAGGACCCTTGCGCTCGATTACCTTGAAGGGTCCCGTCCATTTGTCTTGGAGAGCGCATGGCTCCGTGGGGGACATTACCCATACCTGTTGCCCCGGCTCGAATTCAATAGATGAGGCGTTCTGGTCATACCATTTCTTCATGTCCTCTTGACTGGCCTCTAGGTTGGCTTTTGCTAGGTCTCTGAACCGCCGGGACTGGTTGCGGAGGGTGAGGAGGTACCGGAAGACATCTGGCGGGCTCTTGGCCGGAGGCATCTCCCAGCCTTCTTTGATCAGGCTGAGCGGCCCCCGCACTGGGTGCCCATATAGCAGTTCGAATGGGCTGAAGCCTAGGGATTTCTGTGGGACCTCTCGGTAGGCGAAGAGGAGGCACGGCAGCAGCACGTCCCACTGGCGACGGAGGGGCTCTTCCAATCCCCCGATCATCCCTTTTAGCGTGCGGTTGAACCGCTCAACAAGTCCGTTCCCTTGGGGGTGATAGGGGGTCGTGAACCGGTAGGTGACCCCACACTGTTGCCAGAGGGATTTCATGTATTTGGAGATAAAGTTCGTGCCTCTGTCGCTGACGACTTCTCGGGGGAACCCCACACGGGAGAAGATCCCCATCAGGGCCCGGCCGACCACTGGGGCTGTCACGGTCCGGAGAGGAACAGCCTCAGGGTAGCGGGTGGCGTGGTCCACTAGCACCAGAATGAAGCGATGGCCTTGTCTTGTACGCGGGTCCAGGGGTCCCACAATGTCTATTCCGACCCTCTCAAATGGGGTCGTGACTACTGGAAAAGGTTGCAAGGGGGCCTTTAGTTTGCGGCCGCTCTTCCCACTGGCTTGGCACGTGGGGCAAGATCGGCAATGCTGGTGCACATCGTTTCGCATTTTGGGCCAGAAGAAGTGGGTCACTAGGCGACTGTAGGTTTTATCTTGTCCCAGGTGCCCTGCCAGGGGGACATCGTGGGCCAGGTTTAGTAGGAAGTCTCTAAAGCGGAGGGGCACTACTAGTACTCGGTTGGCCCCCAGCTCGGCGATTCGTTGCTCGCTGTACAACAGATCATTGTCCCAGTAGACCCAATGAGTTCCGGAGGTATCCCCTGCGCTTTGGGCGAGCGCTTGTTGGCGGAGTCCCTCGAGGGAGGGACAGGTCTTCTGTTCCTGGCGAAATTGTTCTTGTGTGGGTCCCCCCTCTTGAGCCCACTGGTCAAGGTTAGCGAGGTCGGAAGGTTGAGCAGGTTCGAGGGGGGTGTCATGGTCGGGGGTCTCGGCTGGGGCGACCGGAGGCGGTGGCGCCGGCCATTCTGGTTCTTCCGGGTGATGGTTGGCACGGGCGGCCATGGACCGGGTGGTGACGCACGCCCATTCCGGGACGCCCAGCATCCCCAAGTGTTCTTTTCGCTCCACGGCTGCCCACGGGGAGCTCTCCAGGTCATTTCCGAGGAGGCAGTCCACGGGGGCGTCGTCTCGGACCGTCACCTTCAACATGCCGGAGACCCCTCCCCACTCAAAGGGGACGCAGGCCATCCGACACAGACTTTCCGAGTTGTCGGCTGATCGCACAGGGCAGAGAATGTTCGGTAGATATTGTTCTGGGGTCACCAGGTGACAGCGGACGGCTGTCACACTGGCCCCGGTGTCCCGAAGGGCTTCGGCCCGTTGTCCATTGATGCTCACCCATTGGCTGTACTTCTGGGTGTTAGCGGGTAGGGGGACCCGCGGGACCATGTCTCTTCCCCCTAAGCATGCGAGAGTCATGGCGGCTGGCTCCCACTCTTGATACTCTTGCTCGTCTGTTTCTTGTTCCTCGGAGATCTGTTCTTCCCCTAGTGCCGCGGCGGCCACATGGCGGGGTTTTGGACTCTGATACTGCGGGCAGCTTGGGTCGTTTGCATAGTGGCCGATTCGTTGGCATCGGTGACACGTGACATTGGCTCTGTACCCCGGTCGCGCCGGGGTGCTGCCCCGGTTGGCCGGGGGGGTGGTGCTGGTAGCGGGGGCGGCCGGAGTGTTGTCTCTTCCTCGTCCTTGGCCCCCTCCTCCTCCTCTGGGTCGGTGGTGACCATTGTTGTTCCTGTTCTGCTCGTAGGACCCATTCCGGCCCACTCTGGTGATCTCCCACCGGTCAGCTTCGGCTGCGAGCTGCCGGGGATCGGTTAACTTGCTGTCGAGGAGGTGTTGGCGTAGTTCAATGAAGCAATTGTTGGACAGATGCTCCCATACCATCAGATTGAACAGCTGCTCGTAGGTCGTGACGTTGTTCCCTCTGATCCAGCCTTCGAAAGCTCGGCTAAAGTACGTTACATAGTCCACCCAAGTTGTACCCGGGATGCGTGTGCAGTCTCGGAACCTCTGACGGTACATCTCGGGCGTGAGGCCATAGCGGGTGAGGAGGGCCGCTTTCATATGGTCGTAGGAGGTCATCTGGTGGTCTGGGAGCTGTAACAGGGTATTGCGGCCCTCATTGAGGAATTTGCCCCATAGGCCGGCTCCCCAATCGTTTCTATCGATCCGGTGCGCAGTCATAGCGATTTCATAGGCCTTAAACCATTGCTGGATGTCGTCCTCTCGAAAATATTCTCGGACAACATCCTTGGGGATGTGTACTTTTTTCTCCGTGGTCCCTGGGGTGTGTGGTCTCTCGGGCACCCCTAACTCTTTATTCTGTTTGCGCAGGTTGATCTCGGCTAGGTTCCGTTCGTGCTCGTACGCTAGTTTCTTTTCCTCGAGCTCCCTTTGTCTCTGTTTCTCCTCTCTTTCTTCTCGGAGACGTAGGTGCTCTAAGTTTATTTTTTGTTCGGCCAACTTGAGTTCTACGTCCATCTTGAGTCGGGCCATTTCTAGCTCGTGTAGTCGGGTTCTTTCTCTTTCTTGGATCTCGTCTTGCGAGAGACCCGTTCTTTGCCCTTCAGGGGCCGTGGTGGTTTTTTCTGCGGTGCTTTGATCGGGGGTTCCGGCAGCCCCGGTCTCTGCCCAAGATTCTAGGGCATGCTTAAAATCGTCCTTGGTGCTTAGTCCGGTGGTAGCGATACCTAGTTCGATGCAGAACTGCTTTAGTTCACGATGGCTGTACTCCTCTAGTTTTTCCATTTGGAACTTCTCAGTTGATCCGCTCTCTTTAGTTGTCATTGTGGTTCGTTGTGGGGTGAGCTACTCTCTGTACGTTATGCGGTGATTCGGATCCCACCGCTGCCACCAATGTTAGACGGACCGGGAGGGTCGGCCGAGATTACGGGGAGAGGTCTCCAGGGAGAGCCGTCTCCAACGACTGTACAGACAAGTAACTTCCCCCCCACAGACGGACACCACACAAGATTGAAGGTTAACGAGACTTTATATGCAATTCTTAGGTTACGTTGGTATGATACAAGGAGGTCTGGACTCAGGGGTCCCCTCGATTCTAGTCTTTGGTTGAGGAAAGGGGTAGCGGGACAGTCTTAGTTACCAATGAGTACAAAAATAGCTCTCAATCCTCGAGCTCGGCGTTCTGGATGATCGGGCCGTGGAGGAGCCAAGCAGGTCCCGAGATGGATGAAGGAAGGACGACGGTCCGCGGCGGAGCCTGCAGGTCCCGGTGAAAGATGACGGTTACAACGGTCCGCGGCCACGCCAGCAGATCCCGACGACGATGAAGGATGAAGGTTACGACGGCTGTGGCAGCGCCAACAGGCAGGACGATGGTGCACAGGACAGAGCTACGGCAGCGCCAGTAGTCCGTCCAGGATGAGTTCCTCTTTACGTCTCTCGACTCCAAGATACAACTGCCTTCCTGCTCTGGAGCTGCCCCAGTTATAGGGCTGGTGTGCTTTGATGTCCGGACCCTCGCACTTGGAGGTCGGGAGGTCCGGGATGAGGGAGTCCAGACACCCAGCAGGGGGGTGGAGCCAGCGCTTGGGGAGGCGATGGGCGAGCGGCACTTGGCGGGGGAGAGCCATCGGCACCTCTTCCTCCCATTGACTTGCCAAGTAGCCCGCTCACCTCCTGGGTGGAGGGTGGTGCCGGAATGTCTGAGGCCGGGCTAGGCCCAGGGTTGAGGTCGATCGGGGGCCAGGCGGCCTCGTGGTGAAGTGTCCAAGATGGCGGCCCGGGCTGGGCGCGTGGGCCGGCAGTGAATCGGATCCACGAGGTTAACGTGCTCGGGGGCAGGGGTCCCTGAGGGGACGGAGGACGTGCAATGGTGGTGTGTGGTACTTGCGTGACCGGGCTCGGGCCTGGTTGGGCCGGGGGAGAGCGGCCCTTCATGTGGCCTGTCCAACAGAACCCAATAGCTCTTTTCATTGCTTCCCTACCTCTGATCATTCAAAACGTTTATCTTTTTCTAACTTTTTTTTTTTTTTCACCAAAGTACGCTCCCCGGTTCGCTTACCGGTGCGCGTACCGGGCGCTCCCCCTGCGAAATTTTTCAAATTTGTTTTTTTTTATTTTTGCATATATCAGCGTCCTAAGTACCCCTCAGAAAACCTAGAGGGTCACAATACCGTGCCCCCTTCTACCCATTCCGAACATTGTTTGTCCTCCATCTTGTGTCTCAATTCTACCGATACACAAAATGGGGGACTCCCGTAACGCTGCTGGTTCGCGTACCGGGGAGCGCACCGGTGAGCGCTCGCTAAAAAAAAGGTGGGAAAGTAATTTACCAAAAAAACACTAGAGACACTTCCATCAAATATTGAACAGGCCCTACTACATAGCAGTCCCTACCATTTACCCAAATTTGATAGAATTCCATTGAGAAAATTATGCTGTAGGCCTGACTAAATATCCTGAGGTAAATTACCTAACAAAAACACTTATGAAGTGTTAGAATTGACAACCAATTAAAATGCTACTTTCATTATCTTCTATTATTTCAAGACATTTGATTGGTTATGTACCTGAATATATATAAAGAAAGAGAGAGAAACACAGCCATTTTGACTACTACTTCCTGAAGTACATTTCTAGTGCATTTCAACTGTGAACTTAAACTTCTTTTTGAAAGGTAAGATGTTATTTTAAAAACTGAAGTATGTTGTGCACTTTAAGTTAATTAGGAAAAAAAATTCTGATAGTTATATACTATCCCTCTATAATAGTTATAGAATAAGATAGACTTCTCTGTTATAGTTATAGATGAAGTTAGGCTTGTCTTGTATAATTATGTATTTACTTGGGCTTTATCACATACACTTTTTTATATTTTTACTTCCACTCTGATACCATACACTGCCCAAAGATAAAATCACTGTTAAAAAAACCAAACTACCTGTCTGAACTTAAACCCAACAGTGCCCTATCTCTACTGATATATTTTTTTTAAATTCTATTTACAGCACAAAAATGGAAGGAGAGCAAAAAAATTCTTTGATGAATCACGGGACTATGAACTTCTTCAATGTGTAGAATCAGTAGATTTCCTGATTGAAAATGAGCACATTTCTGACAATCAAATATTAGAAGTTCTTTTAAATTTTGAAAACGAATCTGAGAAATAAATTTATATTTAATAATTCAAAAATTGTTTGAGACATTATTCATTTTTATATGTATTTTTTAAACTAGTACCAAATTGATTATAATGTAAAGTCAGACTTTAAATATACTGTGCAACTTTTTTGTGTAACATAGTAAGTTTGCTCATAGTTACTTCCTTTATCCCACTATTTTATCTCCAATGTGTATTTAACATCTCTTTTTCATCTCCTGCCTCCATATTCTTTTTGCTTTCCTCACATACTATGCTATGAATTCCATATACCACAATAACTTCTGAAACAACATGCAAGATATCTACAAAGGTAACGGTGTATTTTTATTTTTAGACTCTGCATTGGTACCTACATGTTGGTACTTAAATAAAAAAAATAAAAAAAAATACAACAAAAAGAACAATCAATATACATACATTATTTGAACATTCTTTCATTCTATTTTCCCATTCCCGGTGCGGCAGGTTTCTGGACCAGGGTCAGCGGACTCGATAATTCTCTCGCCTCTGTGCCCACTCTGATCAGCGATCACACTCGGCAACTCTGGGCATTAGCTTGCCTCATCTTCACTAACGGCCCCACCAGACCGCCGGGGATGCCTGGTCTCACCCTGGAGATACCCATTAAGGGACCATCTCTCAGGGAAGCCAGGAAGGGTTTCGCAGCGGTCGAAGCGCCTTGGGACCCTACGGGTAAGTAGTGCGCTATATAAATGCCAATACATTTACATTTACATTTACATTTATATTACGCTCCCCGGACCGCTACCCGGTGCGCGTACCGAGCGCCCCCCCCCGCAAAAAAAACGATAATAAAAATTATTTTTTTTTGCCCCGTGGGGCCCTTTTAAAGCCCCCACATCAAACCTAGGGGGTCAGGGAGGATGAACTCTGCCCCCTTATGCTCATTTCGCCCTTTGTTTTTGCCACATCTTGTGTCTCGATCCTACTGAGACACAAGATGGCGGCCGCTCCGGACTGTTTAGAATGTTCACAGTCACCGGAGAGCCAATCCGCTTCTCCTCGCGAAGTTCCGTTACGCGTCAGGTACGCTAACCGGGACGCTGTCACAGATATATCTGTTTTTTAAAACGTTAATTTCTCAAAATCCACTAGAGCACATATTTTAAGACATAGCAAAGGCACGTCGGGCAAACCATATCTACAATTTTGCCAAGTTTTGTGTAAATCCATTCAGCCGTTCAAGCTAAAAGTGATTCCAACCGCCCTATGGAAAAATGAACGGGAAAAACGCGTTTTGGGACCCCCCTTTTTTCTCTGCCCCCCTTGACGAAACCCCCCAAATTTTCAGGGGCTGCTCAGAAACAAAATGTGCCATTTTCCTGAAAATTTCAGCCAATTCCGCCCACAAACGCTAAAGTTATTCGACATAGAATTTTCAGAAATCCCATAGGAAAAAAATCCTAACTATATATACCTACTGGCGACCGCCAGTAGGTAATGTATATATATGTGGTGCATATATAATATAGTGTTTCCTCGGTCCCGCGCATAGGCGGGAATATTCTAATGCTTATGACTATTGATGAGGATCCCCTGGAAGAGAACCGGGTGTCCACATCTGTGTTGTCAGTGGCCTATTTTCAGATTTGCCCATCCCCTCCAGGTTAAGGGAGGGCATAAAGATGCTGTGTATGCTAGGGAACACAGAGGAGAGGAGGTGGCTTTACGATAAACGTTTTCAACTCTGGAACTGGGGAACCAGGCTCCGCCGAACATCCTGTGAGTTTGGGCAAGTCACATTCTCCCCAGTGCCTAAAAAATAATCGTGCCCTTGTGTAATGTAACTTGTGCTCATGTCAAGTGCTCCAATACCTTCAGTTGGTTGGAGTTTGCGCTGTATGAAACTGCAAATAAACAAGCATTTGCAATGCAACAGATCTCGCATTGCAAGAGTTTAAGCTATTGGCATTGTAAATGACAATGCATTTTATTTATGTTTTAAAATCCAACACATAAATAAAAAGCATTGTCATTTACAATGGCAATTGCTGCAGATGTGAGACCTATTGCATTGCAGATGTCACACACGCAAGCAGACACAGGCACACACACAAGCATACACACAGACATACACACAGGCAGACACAGACTCATTAAAGAGTTAATAAACAAGCCCACGTTAAATGGAAAGGCAGGAAAGTAGTTGCCACCAAGAAAATGAGTTTGTAACAAGTGCGTACCTGCTATTAGCCATATAAGAAAGTTATGGTGAGCGTAGAGCCCACCAGCTGCTTACCGTTGGTTGTCGGCTGCCATGTTAAAACATAAAGCACGCCTGGGTACTGTATTGAAAAACAACACATATTAACAGCAGCGCGGCCAGCAGCCATGTTATAAGCATGTCAGGCACTGTGTTGATAAATATTACACAAGGGCAGCGCAGCCACCTTGCTAAAACATGAAGCCTGTCTGGCACCTTCTTTAAAAAAATTCTACGCAAGTAATTAATTTTTTTTAAAAAGGGGGCGTCTGGCACTTTTTTTGCTGATTTATTTGCTTTAGTAGAATTTGTGTCTTGCCCCGCTTTAGATGTTTAAAGCTAAAGCGTGGCATGCCAAGATTTCTACAAAAGTAAATAAATGGAAAAGAAATGCAGCGTCTGTCCGCTTTTTTTTCTATTCATTTACTTTGGTAGTAATTGTGTCACACTGTCCTTTAGCTTTAAACATCTAAAGCGGGGTTTGACGCAAATACTACTAAAGCAAATAAACACAAAATAAGGCGGGCGGCCCATGTTGCTGCTACTAATAAAGTAAATACTGAGGGGATAACCCTTTTCTTTGTACATGCTAGTTGTGGGAAAGCACGTGGTGGGTGGAATAGGGGAAAACCATTAAATAAAATAGTGCTCACAGCCTAAATAAAGCAGACTGTGTAACAACACAAGTAAAAAGTCCAGTCCTCATGAGAGGTTACAAATGCAGACAAGGCGTTACTAAGGAGGGACTAAGAAGCTCATTAACGGATCAGAAGCACCCATTTAGAAAGGATTGTAACAGGAGCCAATTGAAAAGATAGGCGGAGAATGGGCGGAGCTTCAAGTCCATACCTTAATACAGCATGCCTCGCAGAGCAGTGCATGCGCTGCCCAGGCTCGACCTAAAAGCAGATAGAAACCCTTTGAGACTCATCAGTGAAGCTGGTAATCATGTGCATTAAGGCCACCCTAAAATAGCAATAAACTTACCAAGTTGGACAGTGTGCGTCTTTTGGTTGCCTCTGTTGGTGTTTTCCTGCCAGATAAAGCACATAAGCAGGATCAGGGACAGTACACAACACACAATACAAAATCAACAAATAGCATTTCAAGGAGATAAATCCTCAGGAGTCAGAACAGAAGTAAATAAAACATGCAGGCTTTTTTAGATAATTCAGGAGATATATAGAAGGCAAAAATAAGATTACTAATAAATGAATATAGAGAATTAGTATAAGGCTCAATCAGATGCAGTAGTACATAACATGAATTCAAGGCATAAGACAAACCGACAAGGGTTCTGCCTCTAAAGCAAGGGAGTCAGAAGACTTGCGCACCTCCACAAATACATCATTTTATGGCCTCATTTACGATGGAAGTCAATGGAAATTGCACAGTGAGCATAGGATGAGTAAATGTAGAAATGAATAGACAAATCATAGTTCAGGATTGTACAACGTCACATAATGCAACCATTCTAGCACTAGACCTAACTGAATATTAATGTGCGTATTCTAATCTAATGTCATCACTCGTGGCAGTACAAACTTGTCACACAACAATGGAACTCACACAAGTAAATAGCTACTGCCAGGAAAAGCCTTGAATGTTGCAACGTTTTATTCCATGATTCTTCAAGAACAGCATGCCAATACAAAGCTTAACAAGTGCACGTTTTGTTTACATGTAGTGAACAGAATAAGAAATTAAAGCAAACATTATGGCTGCAACAGGAAACAAGATGGGGTCGAGGCCCAGTCATGTCAAGCATAAGAAATATAGTTTTGCAATGTGCAGTGTTTTCGTTTTAGTGCAGAATTGTATACAATGTTGAGCATACATTGTTATCAAATTGAAATTAGCTTTCTCATCTGTGGTTAGTCACAGATCGGTAGGTTCTGTAGATGGGCAGATTCCTATCCTTTGTGTATGCATGTCTGAGGCCTTTCTACAGCGGTAACTTAGCCAAAAGTCAGCTGAGTGCTCACAGGGTCAAAGATAAGAATAACGTCAACATGCAAGAGTTTGGTTATGGAATGTTAATGCACTGTGCTGTGATGTAGTGTTTTTTAAAGAGGTGTGTCTTCAACTTTTTCTAGTAGCGGCTGATGTAAGGGAAATGTGGTAGGGCAGAGCAGGAAGGACAGCTCGAGGCAGCGTGACAGGGCTGAAAAAAAAAATCACAGGCTTCCTGCTTCCCCTGCGGCCAATCGCAACGCCGCTCTCACCATGAGAGTATTGTAGATATTGGGCGGAGCGCACTCGTTTAGCGCTCCATCGGGGCATGGGATCCTGCGTCAGCTGAGTTAGAGAGATGTTAGTGCGCATGACGGTTTGGGCGGCCTCAAAAGTCCGGCCAAACCGTCATGTGCACTGACAGCAGGGCCCACCACTACTCCTCGCCCTGCTCCAGTCCTGTGGCGGCCCCAACACAACCACATGACCAGAAATAAAATGATCTAGACTTAGATCATTTTATTTTTTGTTTGCTTCTGTGGGTAGTGGGGCGATGCTCCTCCACCATAGCCAGAGGAGTAATCCCTGACTGTTTCCTAATCAGAATCAGCACTGGGGGAGTCTTGATGGATACAGGGCTGTTGTTACAGATCCTGGGTGCATAGACGGAAATGGCCTGCTGCCTTAATTTCTCCTTTTTAAGTTTCTTAGTCTGTAGTCCATGGGTCTTCAAACTGGGGGGCCTGAAGTGATCCTAGGGGTGGGTTGGTGGGGGGCCACTAGGCTCTGGCTAAAAGAAGCATTATGCTGATAACAGTGAATTTTTTAAGGTGTGAAAAGTGAGTGGTAGTAAGCCGCTTTCTAATGGGTCATCACTAACATCGTTTTTCATTTATATCCTACCTGGGAGTGAGTCAAAAGGGAAGGAATTCCAAATATTCTTCAAAACCCCCTCCCCCATTTCTAATAATTACACTGTGGATACCTTTTCACGTTAGCAAGGCCTGCCTGGCCAGAATAGCATGTTTGGATATCATGTATTTGATTGCATTTTTAAAATGGTTACAGAACTTCACTGTAATGTTTAAATAAGTCTCTTAAACATTGCCAATTTAATAGCCTAATTGCGAAAAATTCTGATGGGAGCGCTGGATTTGTTTTTGCACGGGGCTGCGTTAAAAAGTTTGTAGACCACTGATATATATATACTCACACACACACACGCACACTTCATTTCGGCTGAAAGCCATAAAAGTAATACATAGACATAATTAAAACAGTTTGTGACTCAAAAAGTATACACTCATTACATTGAGATCAGTGACCGACTACATATGCAAATTACTGAGTATGTTAAACCAGATTTGTCTGATACATTGCAAGAGCTACTCACGAGTAAAAGTTATTTTATCAAAGAGTGCAATATGAAGAACATAAAAATCATAGTGATACCAGCCGAAGTCATCATAGCAAAGTGCAAATGCATTTTGGTTTTAGCAGCATCAAATATAAAGTGCAAAGGCAGTTCCCGAAAAACATACATGAATATACTAAAAACTTTTTTTAAACAGTGAAGTACTTAATAATAGTTAAAACCTCAGTGCATATTCAACATTTTAAAAACTCGTCTATTCTGCCCCACAAAGCCTACAAGCCATTTTAAAATGGCCAAAGCGGAGATTTGTTTAGATCTAATTCTCCAAGCCCAAGATAAAATCCAAGAGACAGCAAACACAATCTGCTCCTTTATGTTGCTTCTAAAAATTCTTAGGACTTCTCAATAGCGAACCGCACCAATAAGCTTACATACTGCAATAACCCACCTCCTACGAGGCAGTGCGTACCTTAGACAGATGAAAAAGTATTCCTCCGTCTCCTGGCGCAATGGGCAGTGTGGACTGTGAGATGGCAAGGAGCTCCCTTTACCCTATTTTGATGTGAAAGATTTCAATGGCAAGATACCAATTCTAAACATTGCATATAAACATTTAGCCTGAAACGGGCAAAGTCTATTCATGTATGGCTTAAAGCTAGGGTAACATTTGTAATTTAAAATAGTTTGGTGATAATCTCCTCTTTGTGATTGTAGTGTAGTTCCTAGTTTCCCACTAGGCCCTGCGCATTGGAATAACATAAACAGTAGTATCGACGTGGAACTGCAGATATTCCAGGCCTCCACTGACTATGCTAAACTTAATTGGGTTGTGTTACCAACTAGCTCAGAGGTCACTGGAAACTTTCTTCACTGCATAGGAAGTGATCAGCTTCCTTGGCACAGACAAGAAGGGATTCAGTTTTCCAACAACCGTGCAACATGACAACTTTGCTCCTCAGATCAAGAGTCAATCTCTAGGGTAGTGTGAAACAATAGACATAGATTTCACTCAGTCAGTCTAGTGCAGTTTACTTTCACGAGATGTAGAGAATAGAGAGACGGGCATGTATCAATAAAGGGTTAACATTTATTGAACAGTCTTTCTTCTCGTACAAGAGAAATGTATTGCCACAATTGCAATAATTGTTATTATAAAAAGTACGTACAGTAAGATAAGTATTGCGAAATAGAACTGTAAAAGCATTGATATGGTTTCTTAGCCATACAATGGTTTAAAAGTAATAAAACATATATACAGTCATATATACATTAGGCTAACATACTCAACTGGTGCTTCTAACTAAGCCTACCCCAGTGTGCCTGACCTAAGCCTAACACGTGAAAGGGGAAGTAAGTAAGTAGCTTTAAGTTAAGTTGGTTTTGCCAAGGTTTGTTTCAAGAATTCTCGTCTAAGGGTTTAGTCAACACCATACCTCTGAATAGAATGATGGAGGATTGGTATCTCCTTCAGGGGTCTCTCTCGATATCCCAGTCACCCGCGAGGGTAAACCGGAAGCGCCGGGACTGGATTTCTCTGCACGAGAAATGCAGCGGCTTCTCTCAGCGCGTCGAGGAAGGAGGGGTGACAGCGTCCGCGGGCAGCTGGAATCGGCTGGATGTCTTCGCAGAGGACGGCTGCTCGGCTCCTCAAGCGTACTGCACCATAGTTCGCGCTGTAGCAGCGATAATGGTAATCAGCAGCTTCACCACCACAGGATAGCAGGCTGCAGCGACAGAGTGCTAGTTTTTACCAACACGGGGTCATGCAGGCAGCTGGCATCAGCAACAGGGAACGAACTCGCAGCTCGTATCTCACCCATTGCTTAAGGCAACGTTGGTAATATTTATACCTGACAGGTGCCGGGTTTGACGCAAGTTTGCTGGACATAAGACGTCAATTAAAGATGTCACTAGGAAGTGACAGTTATCAGTTGCTCATTAGAGTTCCATTACTAATCAAAACATAGCAAGCGGGGATTTCCAGGTTTGCTAAGTTTTTATCTTGTTGAAGAACTCGGAGTGTTATCTAGGAATATCAGATAGTGACTGCTGCTCTGTCATTGCACTAATTGGTCGCAAAGGAAGTAGCAGAGAGTCATGCTGGAATGTGGCTCTGTTCGTGTGAGGCCAGAGATGACTTTTCAGAAAATCGCACTTGAACGGTTATGCCAATATAGGGAATAAATGGATTTATAGCCGAATAGGGGCATAAGGTCACAGTATCGATCAGGAACCTAGATAAGCACGCAACACCCACTCCACGTTTTCATGTCCATCAAAATTACTAAAACTAAGCAATAAGATGCATGTGTAACATTGCCCACCCCAAAATACATAAATGCATTCGAAATAGGCGTACTTGTAATACATGGAATTTAGGTACTGTACGTTTTTTAAAGCATAGTAATCATTCAAAAAGTATTGCATATGAAATCAATGAACGATTATGCAAAAGAATTACACATGAAGTATCTCTGACAGAAGAAATGCGAGATAAATCATCACATAAAAATGCATTGTAATAACATGTGTGCTAGAGGCTGGTGTTATGTTGTTATGTCTCTAGATGTGTTTAGAAATAGAAGTGCGAAGCTTCTGTTCTCTAAGAATAGTTTTTACGTTAAGCAAAGAATTGTTCGTGCCAAAAAGAGAGGGTCAATATTTTAAAAAAATTGTCCAATTCAAAGAAAATAGATTTCCAAAGCTCCTGGCAGTTTTTGTTGATCAAAACTGAAGGCCGAATTCAGAGTTCATGGGAACGCTGTGTGTCGGAAAGCTTTTCAAAAGTTATTGTTTCTCTATGGGTGAGAACATCGTATCAGACAGGCTCGCAAAGAATTGGTCTACAAAATCAGGTGATAGTTCAACCAAATTAGATAGCGCTGTAACTTGGCAGGTGTGAGAATGATTGCTGTCATCGAAGGCAGGACCAGCAATGCTCACAGAACGTTGTACCTGGATGATGTTGCTTTTGTCACTCGCTCCACTGTTACCACTTGGCTGTAGTACAGGAGTCTCCACGAATGCCGTCATCAGGATTGGTAGCCGCTGGGGACAACACAATGCGTGAGCCGTTATTGGACTGAGCAAAGTATCGACGTCCATTGGTACTGCTGATGGAAGTGAAAGACAGATGTCCAACACGCATTCATCGCCGCAAAGCATACACCGTAGCACAGGTAAAATGCAATTTTGCCATATCGGTCTGAATGAAAGGAACCAGGTCATGTTTAGATCTCTCAGCCTGGCCAATCCGAGGACGTTAGTTATCCTGTCCCTGTAGCGCATTGCTAGGATTGTCTCTTCCATTCCCATGGGAGCTATGTCTGAGCCGAGGCTTGCCATAACGTAGCAGGATGGTCAAAAATAGAATCCCTGCGATGAGTCCCAAAAATAGTGGAATGCCGCCAAAAATGGAGTGCACAAAATTAGGAAAGATTCCCAAAATTGCCTGGAAGGGTGTTAGCAGTCCCGTAAAGACTGTCTTAAATATGCCTGGGATGCTTGTTGCACTAGACATGTTAAGGAGTTGGCTGAACATTTCTACGAAATGCACGGGGCAATTTGTTGATAAAAGGTCATGGACTTCAGTAGCCGTCCTTGCGACTAGAAGATCATACGTCTCTTTAGATGACGTTATAGGCACTGTTGTCTGTAAAAGCACAGATTTCATTTTGCTTAATGTATCAATTCGTATAGAATAGAGATTCAGACGAGGCCAGAGGGGAGTCACTATGTCTGGAGGCCCGCTCAGGAACAATGCTTGCATACAACATTTGACCATGGACGTTACTTGTACTAGATAACTTTTCCCTGGCGCGAGGCCACAACACCTGTGATCCGTTCTAAGAATGTAACTCCCGTTTGCGGGTTGCATAAAGAAGGGCTCTATCTGAGTTGCAGGTGTGACTAGCTGGTGGCATGAAAGGTTGTTTGAATTTCCGTCACATGCTCCGTGTAAATTAATACCCTGACACAAAAGTATACCGCTTAGTGAGTGTTTACAGTTGTCACCACTAAGAAATACATTTTTGTCACTGTCACTATAGCAAGAATGAGTGTATGGTAATTTCCATTCGGATTTAACATATCCCTTACCCAATTGTTCATATTGGCCAGCAGGTATGTACTCAAGGCATTTATGAAATCGGAAAGTTGTTATCGGAATTGTGATAATTCCGTGTATTATCCATTCAATGACAGGACTCTCTGACATTGTCAATGGTAATCTCTCAAGTTTTTCGATGCTCAGGATTGTATAGTCTGCTCCTTTCTGTGCCAAACTGATCTGTTTATCAGTAAGGTTAAAACTGGAAAATAATGACGTTGTGTTGATTAAACGCCAAGGCACATAGCCTGAACGAAGATTTTGCAGCGTCCAGCCTAATTCTATAATAGAGCGTAATTGAGACTGGCCATGTTGTAACATTAGCAAATCTCTGTCTATCACATCAAAGGCAGAGGATACAATATTGTCCAAAGAATATATTCTGGAAGACAGAGTCATTAACCCATTGTCTACCACAGAAAGTGATTTCTCCAAATTAATACGATCAATTTCTCGTATTTTTTCAGCAGTTTCAATTTGCTTTACTTTCCAAGCCTCGTTGTAAGCAGCATAGATACTGGTCGCTATGAAACGCTTCTGACGCTGTTTGCGTGGTCCAAGAATGAAGTCGCGCAAATCAGCACCATCTTTTAGCAAAGACAAGTGTTGCTTAATTTCAGCCAGTGTGGATGTAGTTAGCCATTCTAGGCAGAGTTTCCCTACACTGTATGTTGTTATAATCCCTGGATGTTGTCTCTGGGAGTATCTAGGGTCTAATCTGGTCATTTTCAACCCCTGTGTTTTATTCAGGAACCTATCTTGACAGCTATTTGTGTCTGTAGGCCAGATTAACCACTTTTTCCAATCAGGATGTGTTCTGTTGAAATGTAAAATGTGTGACACGTCTAACTCAATATCAGCTGTTGTATTTTCAGGTATTGGCTTTGGTATAGACGGTGTTTTAAGGTCTTTGATCTTAGCTAGGCCAAGACAGGATGTTTGGTGTATTGTGTCATTTAAAAATAACATTTGTTCTGGTATCATGCAGGTTCTAAATAGTGCTTCTATGCCTTGCACCTGCCAATCTTTTGTACCCCAAATTGTTTTCGTTTCAATATTATTTGTCCAATAATCAAAACCAAATGTCATCATTTTGTCATAAAATGCTTCTGAATATATCAATTTAGAATTTGTCAGCATTGTTTTCATTCCTGTTTTATCTAACAGTTTATAATAAAACGTTTCTGCATCACTGGTGTTAAACCCTGAGAAGTATTTGAATTTCTCAAAAAATGCTTTAGAACTGCTTTTAGGTGGTGTAGAACAATGTTCCCATTGATTATACATAAAAACATTTCTAGGCTGTGCAGATTTATGCAGGTAATGATCCCCATAGTGGGTGTAACAGAATAACTGCTCATAACTAGATGAACCTTGTAAATAATCATGATCTGTGAATCTAGCTGACATTACTAAATCAGACATCATGTCATTAATACTGTTAAAGTCCCAATCATCAGAGAATGTACTAGGTGTCACAAAGTCACTTAAGGAAACCTTTAGTTGATGAGGATACTTCAGGATTTTGACCGGACCATAGATCTCATAGTCTGTTTTCTCCCATACTACCCCACCAGGTATTGGAATTGCTGTGACGTTTACTGTTGACAGTTCTCTTTTCTTCACGTGGGATGATCTGTGTGGTTTCAGGACTAGGTTGATGTTCTGACTTGCTGTGTCCATTGTAATATATTTTCCCTCAATGAATTTTCCCAAACACAGTACCATGATGAGCCAAAGCAGGAGGAAAAATACACCTAGACCGAACCAGAACTCTAGCCAAGGGGAAATTAGGTAGATATCCTTCAGTTGATGAAAGAGTTCCGTTGCTTTTTCTTTAAAAGACTTTTTTGTTTCTGGCATCACTTCGGGGTCACTTAAATCTTCAGAGAAGTTGTCGAAGTTGATGAAATAACCAGAGGCAGTTCGGTCAATTGATGGGATTGTTCTTTCAATCTGTCTCTCGGTAGCACTTTCTGATGCCACATCATTGTAGACTGGTGTTGTTTCTTGACGAACCGTTTCAATCTGTGTTTCAAGAGGCACGAGTTCCATGGCATTATTGCATAGTCCTTCATTGTGCACTGCAGGCTGATCGAATGTGATTAGTCTTTCAGTTTGAACCTCTTGGATTGTTGCAAGTTTGGGTATTCTGTTGTTTCTTGGGAGTCCACTGGGCCTACTGTTGATTATAGGCCACATGCTTGTGGTTTTACCAGATCGATAGACACGACTCTGTTCTCCTTTTTACCAGCAAGGGGCGGTAGCACAACTGATCTTGTTCCGTTGACTGCTAAGACAGGTACTGCTTTTCTGTAAGAAGGCCCAAATTCCTTCTTCACCGCGATCTTTTCTCTGACTAGATCCCCAATCTTTGGAATCCAGACAGGCCTTGCTGGGGCTGTTGCTGGTGGTGCCTCGTCAGTGGTACTTGGCTGTTGCTTTAACTTTATGTTGCTTAATGATTTTCTTGTTTCATTCAGTTCCTGTAAAACAGCCAAACGGTCTTTTACATCAAACTGCGTTGTTTCTTCTTGTACCACTGACATCTGACTATCGAGGTCCTGAACGTTCATTCTAATTCCGAACAATAGTTCGTATGGGCTGAAACCTTTTAGAGAATTTCTTGGCATGTTGTTAAGACTAGTCTGGACACTTATTAAATGTTTGACCCACCCAGCGCCTGAACCTAATACCTTCGCTGTTATAGATTGCTTTATGTCCCGGTTTTTTCTTTCTACCACACTATTCCCTTCGGGGTGCGACGGACAAGAATACCGCAACCCAATTCCCATGCTGGCCATGGCCTCCTTATAGGCTCGAGAGCTGAAAGTAGGACCCTGGTCAGAATGGAACGTGGTAATTGCGTATGTGCCGATAAAGACTCGCAAATCTTTTATAACCGTTCTAGCGTCAGCCGAGCGCTGGTGGCCTCATTTTTTAAGTGCTTTTCGTCTTAACTATTAATAGGACGCAGGATGGGGTGTAGGCAGCGTTACGCTCTTTCTGACTGGTAGCCGGTAGCAAGGTTCGCTACTGCGATCCCTATTACAGTTTTCACAGTTGTTTGCATATATTTGGTGTTCTACACTCATTCCCGGCCACCAGAATACTGATTGTAATTCAGTCAGTGATTCCTTGATTTCTCTGTGCCTTAGACCCAAACCCAAGTGTGCGTCTGCTATTAAAAATATTCTCCTGTTCATGTTTGGAATTACTCTATCCCCCACTCCAGGGATTCGAGCAAAAGGAACGGAGTTTGCATCGATTATGTATGCATAATTGAGTGGATAGTTTACGGGTAGTGCTGCACAGTCGCCTTTTACGGTCGTTTTTACTGCCAGCATGGTTTCCCCGTCTATGTACTTATCTGTACGCTTTTTTGTGGCTACGGAAGCCGGGTTAGTTGCTTCCGCGGTGGCTGTATTAGCCAATGAATTCCCTGCAACGTGAACGCCATCACGTTGAAGACTCTGTGCGTGAATCACGTGAGTCTTTTGTAGTTCTTTGTGTAAAAGAGCTACCTCGTTCCAGAGCTTTTTATGCTTTATTGTGGCACCTGTGTCATCTTTGTAGTCGTTTTTGATCCAACTCTGCAGTTTATTGTTGTAAGAATTGACGCAAAAATGAGAATCGCACACTATAAGTGTGGGGAATTCGCGATCGGTATTTTCTAGCGCCATCTTAAATGCTACTAATTCAGCTCGTTGAGCCGAGCAATCTCCTAGAGATTGTGTTTTAGTGACCACTGGTCTAAATTTTCCTTTGTGCCAGCGACCTTTAACAATCGCGCACGCAGCACTGTAAGCTTGCTTACCCCCAACTGCGGGTTGTGCTGATCCGTCAGTATATATAATACTACCGTATT
Organism: Lissotriton vulgaris; assembly: GCF_964263255.1. Taxonomy (NCBI): domain Eukaryota; kingdom Metazoa; phylum Chordata; class Amphibia; order Caudata; family Salamandridae; genus Lissotriton; species Lissotriton vulgaris. Next base: position 512,642,101 of record NC_141700.1, read on the forward strand.
CTTCGAGAGGCAGGATTTCAATTGGCAGAGGACATTCATATTCATATTGTAAAAATTCCTGTGTTTTTAAGTTAGGATCAAATTCGTAAACTACGTCTGTTGCAGCAAGAGAATTAACCCACTGAATCCATCTCGGATGCAAAGCTTTAGCATTAGGAATGCTTGCTTTAGTTACCGCTTCTAAAGCCGGTATGGGTGTTACGATTATTATTCGTTTACCTTGTGCTAGGGGCCTTTCTTTCGCTACAGCAGTCTGAACCGCAGTTAGAATTTTCTCCGTTGAACTGAATTTTATTTCAGCCTTTGTGTACAAATGTGATTTGTAAGCTATTGGTACTTTTTCTCCCTCATTAGAGGTTAGGTACGTGAATCCGCATCTTCCTGGGAGGACTCGGATTACAAGATCACGTGTGTTGTCACGTGTATCTAATTTTGTTTTTGCTAACATGTCTGTTTGCAGTGATCTCAAAATTTCTGTGTGTTTTTGAGTCCAATTGATTTGTTTAAAATCAGGTTTTATTAGTTCGTAGAGAGGTTTAACCCTCTCTGCGTAATTTAGGATGTAAGTTCTTCCGAAATTCAGAAAACCTAGAATGGATTGTAAATTCTTCAGCGTTTTTGGAGCTTGGAGTACAGCGCACTTCTCTAAGAAGTTGTCCGCTAGGCTTTTCCCTTCACTTGATAATTCGTACCCTAAAAATAGTACTGTCAGATGGGCAATTCGGGACTTTTTAAAGTTGAATTTGTAACCCTCTGCTGCGAACCCAAGTATGATGGTGTTCACTCTTTTCAAGTGAGTATCCAAGTCGTCGTCTGTGAAATAAATATCATCTACGTAAGATAATGCTTCATCATCATAGATTTGTAGTAACTCTGTTACCCTAGCTGAGAATAGTCCTGGGCTGTTCTTGAACCCCTGTGGGAGTCGACAGAATTTTTTCTGTGACCCAAATGCGGAGAAAGCGGTCAAATATCTGCTTTCTGGTGCAATGTTTTGACAAAAGAAACCATTAGATATGTCTAATGTCGTTTTGTATTTTTTCCTAACTATGTTATTCATTAGGGCTGCACTATGCGAGTTTTGTACTGCAAAAGTTTTGCAACATGTATTAAGATGTCTGTAGTCCAAAACTAGACGATATGAATTGTCTGGCTTGGAGACAGAAAACAAAGGATTGTTCATTTGAGAGGTGCATGTTTCAATCACCCCCTGGTACTCAAGTTGATCTAAGATCTCCCTGACTTGTTTTTTAGCTTCTTGCTTTATGGGATACTGCCGTTGGGCAGTTGGTTCACTTTTTAGTTGGATTTTGTGAGGAGGTGAATCCTCATCCCATCCTACATGATTTTTATACAATGCAGGTGCCTGGGCTACTGCCCATTTCCTTGCATATGTGTATTTTTTGTGAATCGGTATGTGATTCGAGAAGGCAGGCATAATCACTTCTTCGCCACGAGGGCACTCCCTGACAAACTCTGGGGGCCAATCTTTTTCAGCTAACAGAATATCGTAGCCTTTTGAGAGCTTATCCCAAAATAGACCCTTAATTTTCCTAGTCTTATCACCCTCTATACGCAATGTTATTTCGTATATTTTATGGGGCTCGCTAAGTCTGGCGTCAGCAGTTTCAACCTGAATGTATTCATTCGTGTCCACTGTCTCCAGATGACTCATCAAGATCTTGCGCGCTATACTGATTTCTGCTGCACTGTCCAACATTGTCAATGCCCACTCCCCGTTTTTCAACTGTGTCCTCAGTATTCTCGGCATGGTTGATTACTCTAATACTGGCTACCTTCTTTTTCTGAAATTGAGATTTCTTATTTTGAGCAGGTTCCTTGTCTTTGGACTTGGTGTGCTCTCCTTGGTCTGACCGTCCTCTTCTTTCCGAATTCTGTGGAAAAGATCGAGAGGGACGTGTATCAATACTTTGATATCTATCAGGTTTTTTTAGATTATCCCTATTTCTAAGGTTATATCTTTTCTCAGAGGGCTCCCGTTGGGGAGACTGGCGTTCTCGAGTCGGAGTTCTTTCCCTCCGTCGAGGAGACCTTCCTCTGGACTGGAAAACTTTTTCCTTGGGAGTGGATTGTTTATTTCCATCCCAGCTCTTTTTAGGAGTGTTTAAATTATTTTTAATAAATAATTTTTCAGGATTTTCGAGCAGTTGGGGCTTAACTGGTTTCCCACCCAAGCTGTCTCTACCTAATTCTTCATAGCACTTTTCTATGATTTTTGCAAGTTCAACAGGATCTTTTATATCTGTTTCCCTCAACTTCTGGCGGATCGCCACAGATGCTGCTTCTCCCTTTATGTTGGCTAATAATATAGCCGTGACCTGCTTGAAATCTTTCAGTAATTTCATACCTAGATTTAAAGCGGGCTCTGGACCGAATTCATTTTGAATCTGTTTTAGCACTTCTGGTATTACCGCCATAGACGGAACACCGTGTGTTTTTGTGTAAATGGAAGCAAAGACTGTACCCCAAGTGTCACAGTCCTCCGTGTGTGGTGCGATTCCCATAGGAAGGCAGATGGTCAAGATTCTGTGTTTCTCAATAGGGGTAGTATCAGGAAATACTGCCTCTATTTGAGTGATTTTCTGGGCTAACCAGAAAGGAATTTGTTCCCGTTTTACGGGTGTTTTACCAAGACATGACTGTATGTTTTGTGGTGTAATTTTATTTGTGTTCCCCTGATGAGGGGTCAGCTGTGGTGTATTAACAGCTGGCTGGACTGTTGCAGTCCGCATTACATATTGGACTAATTGCCTATGTATTTTTATTAATGTGTTTAGCTGTGCTAACAGCTCTTCTCTAGACATTCTTGCAATGTCAGGATGTGGTGTGTAGCTGGCTAGAACCGGCCACGTGGCTCCTGGTCTACCTAGTGGACCGAGCCTAGTTATGTGATCATTATGTTTTAGGGCGCCATTAAACCAGAGCAGGTGCTCTTGAAATTTAAGAGGAATTTCAATCTCCTCGAAAGGAGCGTACTCTCCCGGAGGTTCCTCTATTTTGTAATAGTGAAACTCTTGTGTTATAGCGTTTACCGCTGGAAAGTTTATCCATGAATAGAATACCTCTGTCTGCCGATATTCGTGAGCCTCTATCACGAAAATTACTGTACCACCTTGAGGTGTCAGTCCGTTCTCTATAAGTTTTAAAGTTATAGATTTTCTTAATTGGACCGGGATGATAATAGCATCCGGGTCTGTCTGTAGGAGACTCGAGTCCTCCTCTATTAGTATGGAAGCTAGTCTAACTGCTTCCTCATTGTCTGACATTTTAAAAATGCAGTTTTTGCAGAGTAGGTCTCCAAGGAGACAAAGATTAGGTGCACAATATTTTGGAACACTGTATCCTTCAACGTTGAATAAACCAGAGCTTTACATAGGAATCTCTTCCTACTAAGGTCGGGCGGATTTTAACCTTTCACCCACTCCAGACGTCTATTGGAGTATTTACGGGAGAAAGGGGTGTGAAATATGCACGACTGAGTTACTCTACAAGTCTTGCGTTAGTTTATCGCCTTACCAAACGTTTGGGCGCCATGTAGTGTAGTTCCTAGTTTCCCACTAGGCCCTGCGCATTGGAATAACATAAACAGTAGTATCGACGTGGAACTGCAGATATTCCAGGCCTCCACTGACTATGCTAAACTTAATTGGGTTGTGTTACCAACTAGCTCAGAGGTCACTGGAAACTTTCTTCTCTGCATAGGAAGTGATCAGCTTCCTTGGCACAGACAAGAAGGGATTCAGTTTTCCAACAACCGTGCAACATGACAACTTTGCTCCTCAGATCAAGAGTCAATCTCTAGGGTCGTGTGAAACAATAGACATAGATTTCACTCAGTCAGTCTAGTGCAGTTTACTTTCACGAGATGTAGAGAATAGAGAGACGGGCGTGTATCAATAAAGGGTTAACATTTATTGAACAGTCTTTCTTCTCGTACAAGAGAAATGTGTTGCCACAATTGCAATAATTGTTATTATAAAAAGTACGTACAGTAAGATAAGTATTGCGAAATAGAACTGTAAAAGCATTGATATGGTTTCTTAGCCATACAATGGTTTAAAAGTAATAAAACATATATACAGTCATATATACATTAGGCTAACATACTCAACTGGTGCTTCTAACTAAGCCTACCCCAGTGTGCCTGACCTAAGCCTAACACGTGAAAGGGGAAGTAAGTAAGTAGCTTTAAGTTAAGTTGGTTTTGCCAAGGTTTGTTTCAAGAATTCTCGTCTAAGGGTTTAGTCAACACCATACCTCTGAATAGAATGATGGAGGATTGGTATCTCCTTCAGGGGTCTCTCTCGATATCCCAGTCACCCGCGAGGGTAAACCGGAAGCGCCGGGACTGGATTTCTCTGCACGAGAAATGCAGCGGCTTCTCTCAGCGCGTCGAGGAAGGAGGGGTGACAGCGTCCGCGGGCAGCTGGAATCGGCTGGATGTCTTCGCAGAGGACGGCTGCTCGGCTCCTCAAGCGTACTGCACCATAGTTCGCGCTGTAGCAGCGATAATGGTAATCAGCAGCTTCACCACCACAGGATAGCAGGCTGCAGCGACAGAGTGCTAGTTTTTACCAACACGGGGTCATGCAGGCAGCTGGCATCAGCAACAGGGAACGAACTCGCAGCTCGTATCTCACCCATTGCTTAAGGCAACGTTGGTAATATTTATACCTGACAGGTGCCGGGTTTGACGCAAGTTTGCTGGACATAAGACGTCAATTAAAGATGTCACTAGGAAGTGACAGTTATCAGTTGCTCATTAGAGTTCCATTACTAATCAAAACATAGCAAGCGGGGATTTCCAGGTTTGCTAAGTTTTTATCTTGTTGAAGAACTCGGAGTGTTATCTAGGAATATCAGATAGTGACTGCTGCTCTGTCATTGCACTAATTGGTCGCAAAGGAAGTAGCAGAGAGTCATGCTGGAATGTGGCTCTGTTCGTGTGAGGCCAGAGATGACTTTTCAGAAAATCGCACTTGAACGGTTATGCCAATATAGGGAATAAATGGATTTATAGCCGAATAGGGGCATAAGGTCACAGTATCGATCAGGAACCTAGATAAGCACGCAACATGATCACTATTCATTTCTGCTGGGGAGTTCCAAACATCTTCAAATGTAATCATTTCACACAAGTGTTTTATTAGCCTGAGCCACGGGGTGCGCACATGTCTATTAAGTCTTATCAGCTCCACCAGAGCTTCTCTATAGGGTGCCAACTTTAAGGCAGTCCAAAAGGCAGAACCAATACAATAATGGTTTTAAGGTTGTTGCCAGATGGAGTTTATTTAGCGCTAAATCAAATCGTGGAGGTATAAGGGGGGGGGGGGGGGGCTCGGGTAGGTTAAATAGCATCCTGATGAACTTCTTTTCAGTCTGTGTAAGCAGAGATTGCATCAGCATAGCCACAAAGTTCTGCACCCAAAGGGGCTGTTGCCACAGCAGTAGCTCCGTATACTTCGAAAACTGGAGCCACGGAACCCTCCGAAGTGGCCTTTATATTCCCTATCAATTGAGAAATTACCTTTCATGAAAAAACGCTCAACTTTTTCCTGTCTGTGAGCCTGAAGACAGATTGTCCCCCTGTCTTACTCCAAAGTAATCAAAACCTTTTACTCATTCCAATTGAACCCCCTCCATCGTCATCCCACCTCTAAAGGATCGATGGGGGTTCATTGCCTTAAATTAAGACTTACTGGCATTTATCTGTAGACTTCTTGATTGACAAAACGCTGCAAAAGAATCTAACACAGATTGGCGGCCCATCAGTGTACTGGATATAAGGATTATGTCGTCGGCAAACATAAGGAGGGGGACACTAACACCTGCTGGGATAGGCGCATCATGGTTGCCCTTGCCCAGTCACTTAACTGCACCATTAATATATAGACTAAAAAGTGTTGGTACGAGCACGCAACCTTGTCTAACATCAAATTTTATGGGTATCCTAGATGTGAGATCTCCTCCCATATTCCATCTCACTTGAGCAAAAGTTTCAGCGCGTAGAGTCTTCAGAAGCCATTAGAGATCCATGGGTATACCAAAAGATACCAAGACCCTCCACAGATTTTCTCTCTCAACCAGGTCAAATGCAGCCCTCAGATCTATGAAAGTGACATATAAATGGTCTAGCCTCAAGACAAAATAGTTTCAACATATTGTCTTGAAGCGGAAGCCCTGCTCGAGAGTGCAGATCTTATTTCTAAAGCCCGCCTAGGTATGGTGGTTGGATATCCATGTTTGGAGTCTGCTGTAGTCTGATTATATCCTGACTGCTGGAGTACCGAGAATCACCAGAGATGGTGAGCTTGTCTAGAAGATAAGCGGGGTGCTGGTTGTGATGGCTTTGTAACTGTTGCAGTTGGTTTTGAAGATCGTGCGAGCGGCAAGGGGAGCCAATGGAGTTCCATCAGGATGGGTGTGATGCAATCATATTTTTTCAGCCCCTTGATGAGACATGCTGCTGCATTTAGGATTCTCTTAAAGGGTGCCAGTGTGGATTGTAGGAGGCCATGAGCAGGGTGTTACCACCATCCTGGTGTAAGAGTACGATTGCTTGAACAGCAGTTTTGAAGTCACTTTCCCGAAGAAATGATTTCCCTTACTTTAGAAGAAAGAGCGGGTACAAGGTCATCTTTGGTTTTGTATTATATCAAATCAGAAAGTAGGATGTGTGGTGCTCCAAAGACTCTTTAAATGTATCTCTAAAAAGATTCAACAAAAAGCTGGAGGTTGCAAGTCTTGCTTATTGTGACCAATATCGCACACTCCATATAGTCAGGGCCTCTGAAATTATGTGGTTGTGGAGGACTAAATTATGTGACAGGGTTGACTCTATTATTTTGCAAGAAAAGGCAAATTATGTATCATAATACCACACATATTGTGATAGTATTACTTTATTATTTTGCTATTTTTACTCATGTTAACACTGCATGTGCAAACATTTGTGAAGGGCCTTACACTGCACTGCAGAGCATGCTGCTTTGATTTTAGTAACTTTCGATCATTTAGAGCTAGATGTAACAGATTTTTTGTTAACATCAGCACATTATGCAGCAAATTATGTTGAATTATAGGTAGTTTTATTGCTATGATTCTTGATATTCAAGTTCTTAATATTATTGTTATTCTTATTGTTATGTTGGTTTTGTACTATTAGCATTAATATGTATATTAAAAGATTTTTTGACTCTTTCTCTCATGCAGGTCTGTCCTGGCTCTCCCCCTGGTGTTTGGGTGTGCAGCACAGATATGATGTTATCTATTCCCTCTGGCTCAGGTGAGGAGACACTGGCATACAGCTCATCTCATTCCTATGATGCTGTACCCCTGCTGTATCAGTGCTTGGACCATCAACACACACTTCTGTCAGTGTATTCCAGTCCTGACCCTTATTAACTACTGCAATTCCAGCACTGCCTCCACCCTTCCTCCTCTTAAGGGTTGTCTCCTGCAGCGCAGCCCACTGACAATGTACCTCATTGTAGTGGTGCAATTCTGACAAGGATTTGCCCCCCCCCGAATATGATGAGGTGCCCCTTAGTCTCCCATATCTCACAGATATTCATTGGCCTTGGGCTGGATGGGAGCGCTCGAAGTATTGGAGGCCCTTATTGAATGGCTGAGGTTCCCCTGCGCCACAGGGGTCTATAGTACATGCCTATAATACATGCCTGAGCCTCAGCATAGGCCTTAACGCCGTTCCATTCCACTAACCCGCTTTGGCAATTCATCTATTTCTTGATCTGAAGCACTCCCTAGTGTTAAAGTGATTCTTTTATTTTATTGCAGACGTTTAATTGAAACCAATTTAAATATCTACTGAAAAATGTATAAAACAGTTAAACATTCAATATTATTATTTATAAAGTTTTATATAGCGCGAACAAGATCCTGAAGGATATCAGAGTGCTTTACAGTAGGCAGAAGGAAAGAACAAGGGGGGTAGTATAAACATCAACGTCAATTGGGAAGCTGCAGCAGCAAAAAAAAAAGGAAGATAGTACAGTAAACAAGTGTCCACATGTGGAGAAAAAAAACAACAGAGGAGATGATCCATAGTAGCTGGAGGCACCAAGGTGAAAAGAACAAAGTCAGAGGAGTTGGATGTACCTCCTCCCCTTACGGAAAGAATTTGCTCATCAGGAATCTTTTGGCTTCCAATTTGAACGCCATCGTCGAGGAGAGGCTGCGTACATCAGGTGGCAGAGAGTTCCATATTTTTGGGGCAGCCCTGGAGAAGGCTTGGTGACAAGTTCTCTTTTAGTTAAGGATGAGAGGTTTCAAGAGGAATGTACAGGTGCTTCTTGATGCCCTCTCACCACAAGATAGTTCAAGTTTTTGCGCCAGGTACGTTGGAGTATTGAGGTGAAGGGCTTTGTGTGCCAGGACTGCAATCTTAAGCTGAATTCGGGCTTCAAAGGGTAGCCAGTTGAGAGATTTAAGGACTGGGGATATATGCTCATTTCTTTTGGAGCCTGTAACCAATCTAGCAGCGGTGTTCAGTGATGCCCTGAGTAGGACCAAGGCATATTTGGGTAGGCGACAGAGAGTAGCACTGCCATAGTCTAACCTTGGCAAAACAAGTGCTTGGACCACCTGCTTGAAATCACTTAGAGTCAGGAAAGGTTTGATATTTCTGAGGGTTCTCAACAAGTGGTTTGCACCCTTACATACTTTGCTGATATGAGACTTCATATTCAGGTGCTTGTCTAAGGTGACCCCGAGCGATTTGTTGTTGCACCCTCAGTGGCACTCCCGCGGCTGGGTACAGAGTGTTGAGGCCCAATGTTATCCTATGGAGGATAGGGGGACTCAGGTTGGTGGCTGCTGGCAAGCAAGCCATAGGGTTGTGGGAGCAAAGTTCCTAGGGTTAAGCTCAGGGCAAGTTGGGGACCAAGTTAGCACAAAAGAGGCACCCTCAGTGGCACTAGGGAGGCGGGGTGCAGGGTGCTGTTTTGAGGTCGGGTGCCCTGTTGAGTTCAATGGAGATTCTCTGGGACAAAGAAACACTGCAGGCTCGGGGACGAGGATCTTCCAGGAGTGACCACCACTTCGAGGGGTAAATCGGGATGTTGAGGGTTGGTTAGTCACCGCTGGGTTGGGCACACAAGGCTGTGGGCGTCGGTTGCAGGGGTGCCTTGGGACGACGGATTTTCTTACCCGCTCTGGTCGCGGTAGGGTGATCCTCTGGATTGAGGTTGTAGGCGTCGTCTGGAAACTTGAGGCAAGTGAGGGGGTCACCGGATCTCGGGTCAGGATCGCCGGGGGGACCTCCTCGTAGTATTTTTCCACTCTACCTCGGGCCGGGTTTGGCGGGTCTAGAGTGGGCTGGATTCGCGATTCCTGGCTGGACCCAGAAGCTGCAGTTCAAACATGTGCGGTGTTCACGGGAGAAACAGCTTGGAAAGTGAAGGCCCCTGGGCGACCTATTGTGTCAGGTTGTGGCTCAATATTGGAACCCCTATGCCGATATATTGATTTTTTCCTGAAGCCACTGGCTGAACAAACTGAAACATATCTGCGGGATACCACGCATACAATAAATATAATGGACGGACGTCCATTTGATTCCAATGAAGAACTCCTGGCCACTTGCGATATTGTGTCACTCTACACTAGCATCCCCTAGGAAGAAGCACTAGTGGTGGCATTGGACAGACGAGAAGCACCGGTACGTGTTCCTACTGCATTCATCATCCTGCTGTTGAAAATCGCGATGATGCGGAATTTTTTCATATTCCAGAATTGTTTTTACCTACAGACAAAGGGAGTTGCAATGGGGGCTGCCTATGCCCCAGACTGCCATAATTTTTATGTCCACGTTTGAAACCACCTTCATTCTTAATGATTCAAATCCATTCAGGTCAAACATACTACTATGGATGCGGTACATTGACGATATCCTCCTTGTCTGGGCCGGCACAGATATTGAAATTACAAATTTCTTCACCTGGCTCAATAATAAATCCCAGGATATCCAATTCACTATCCAATTTGATAAAACCAAAATTGACTTTCTAGATCTTTCAATAATTGCTGAAGACGGGGTCCTGTATATGACCCTCTTTAGAAAACCTGCAGAATGTAACTCACTACTTCAGTACTCTAGCCACCATCCGAGGAGCCTTAGGGACAATTTGCCCTTCGGACAATTTTTAAGAATTAGACGAAATTGCAGTAAGAAGGAGGATTACATGGAACAGTCAGAGAACCTGATGGACCGCCTCTTTGAACGTGGATACCCCAAACGTCTGACCAAGAAGGCTCGCAAGAGAGCGTGGTACAATCCCGAGAGACATTACTTCAACCTCATGAACGCACCAATAATGAAGACCAACGTCTAATATGCGTAACTACCTTTTCAACTAAGAGTAATGAGATTAAAAAAGCTGTGAATAAACATTGGACAATGATATCGGAAGATGTGCGGTGTGATTGCCCACCCTTGCATTCCTTCAAGAAGGCCAAGAACATACGTGACCATGTGGTGTGCTCACTTTTGGATGGTACATCGACATCTACTATCACTTCACTCTGGAATCTTCCTCCCATTCTGGGTCATTTTAAGTGTGGAAGTTGTAAAGCGTGCCCGTCCGCCATCCAAACCAAGGAATTAACTTTCAAACATCACCGCATAAAATTGAAAACTCACACCAACTGTAACACTGCAGATGTAATCTACTGCATAATCTGTCCTTGTGACCTGATTTACGTTGGTCAGACACAACAACGCATCAAAATGCGTTTCCTACAACATTGCAGCCGTGTCAGGTGTAAAGTGGCTGGTGCACCAATAGTTGAACATTGTATGAAAGAGAACCCCCTTTCGGATACTCTAAGGTGGATCGTACTTGAACAAGTGAAACTTGGTCCCAGAGGAGGTAACATCGCCCCTATTCTCAATGTCCGAGAACTGAAATGGATACAATTTTTTGATTCGGTACAGAATGGCCTGAATGAGTCTGAGAGCAGTTTTGCACAACTAGCTGTCCTTTGATACATCTCTTTGACTATCTTTGATGCACCAATCTTTTAAACATCTTTATAAACATTCCCTTGACCATGTTCAAAAATTCTGTATCTTTTTTCTATCTGCTAAATGAGTCACGCTAATGATAATGAGGTGTGCATCTTACCACCTTGTACGGTAGGTACATGCACATATGCGATCTAATTAACATGATGGTTAAGTACGAGTAACCCCAATGCTGGTCATTTTGGTTATACCAACGTGCCTGTTAGGTACACCAAGAATGTTTATGTGTGTTTCGCTGAAAATAACAGACTGTGTAATTTCTCTAACTTATTTGTCTTTTTACTGCCTCCTTTGAACGAGAATCCACCCAATCACTAGTAATGTCGTTTTTTGGCCATTCAATCATGGTTTATCCATTTCATCCATTTGCTGATGTCCAAGGAACCTTTTAGCGTCCTCGGTTCCCGGCAACTGCGAGGGTAGCCCCTTTTCAGTGTCAGCATCTCCCAATATATACGTAACCACGCCCCCGGGTCATTCTTCCTGGTTATGAGAACCGCTTCCATTGACTGCCTCGAGACCTCGCTTATGCAGAAATAATTTGTTGGACAAGGTAAGCCCACATTGTGAATAGTGCAGGAACCAAGTAGTACTAAACACGATCCAGATTCCCTCTAGATCAGGCATTCATGAGGTCGCGTCTTTTGTTTGTTTTCCTTAGATACGATCTGTAGATATTGACCAACCCGGGCCCTGAGGTAAATCTTACATAAAATTACGTCTTATCAAATCATCTGTTATGTAGTAAACTTGCTGCTCATTCGGCAATATCTGTCCTAATTACGGTCCTTTTCGCATTCAGATATTTATCGAGGCGATTTTGACCCGACCGGATGGCTATCCTATCGGTCCTCCTTTTCGAAGGTCAATACGTCAATGATCATGGTAGTCCTTCTAACAGTGTATTCCCAATGTTTTGACCAAGCGGTAACCCCGCTTAGGTAAATTGGGATTTTATTACCCTTTCTGAGTTTTTCCTCATTGTTTCTTACTCTAGGAGGCTTGCCCACCGCCCCCCTGTCACGGGAGGCAATGACCTAGGAACGACCATGCCGGGAGGACTATAGGAACGGGGGCATCAGCCCAAATAAGAAATATTTTACTACTGAAGATTTATATTTTTATATATTGGACACTGTACTCACCTTGAATTGGAATTTCTAAGAGGCTTATCCTATTTAGCCTTGAGAAAGATCCGGCGCAAATCGCCAAGAGGGGGCGAAACACGTGTCGGCTGTCTTTGCTGTGTGAATTAAAATAAAGAAACTTTTTCTGCAAACAGAAATGTCTCTGTCCTCCATACTACGAGCCGAAAAAAACGGATATTAATCCTGGCTAATTGAATTATTCCTATGTGGAGACCACACTCACAACTTTTCTAACCTGTCCTTCTAACCTGAAGCCCAAGAGGTCCAGAGCTTCGAGTGTGCCTCCGCCCACCAACTAATCATACTTAATCAAGTGTTGTCCAAAGCCTTGAAACCCTTGGACCTTTGCTATCTTTCCCCACCGCCCCCCTGTCCTGATGAAGACCCGTTTTGTAAGGGCGAACTACCCTACACCTTCATAGGGTCGAAACGTAGACTATCCCTATGTTCTTACTCCTATGGTCATTCAGGATTCATACAGCCTAATGAGGAGATATTGTTTTTTGTAATAAAACAGTGACAAATTAATTTCTTATGTGGCTCCGAATTAGGGAGACCAATTTAGAATGTATATACGATTACTGACCAATGGTGTAAAAATTGAGTACTTTTTTGTATTTCACTCTTGTTCACTTAATTCCTTCACAGCATTTCCCTTCCTTTTCCTATGTGGGCACTAGTACTTTGATGAAGCAAAAATAATTTTTCAGAAACTGTGTAACCATGAAATGGTTGATATAGGTGCTTTGTGAATTAAAACATCGTAACCTCATTTGTTTCCCTTTTTCAATTGTCTATCTAAATTTCTATATTGTATATAAATTACTCTCTCAAGTCCGAGACCCCTCTGTCCATAACATTAATCACCCAGGTCCCAGTGACTCTTTTGGGTTCAACCCTGTTGTTTGTAGCATGGAAAGTGAATAAGCCGGGGTTGTGCAGGAGCAGGTTCATGGGGAGACAGGCCTGTGGGGCTGGGGCCAAGTCAATGGGCGTCGTCCTCTTGTTAGCTCTGCACGGCTTCTCGTCCTTCTTCTTCTCTTCTTTTTCTTGTGGTTGCTGGATCTGAGGAAGGAAGGTTCAGGGTGCCCCTAAATACTAAAATTAGGGGAGTTACATGTAGGTAAAGGGCAGGGACCAATGGGTCCCTCCCTGGGGTGGGTACCCCCCCTATTCTGCCACTCTCCAGTGGGAGGGGGGCAGGAGCCTGTCCCTGGTTGGCTGGGTCCCCCCATCCTCAAGATGGCGGGGACTCAAGGTTGCGTGTCACCTCACCTCCCCACCTTAGGGGTGGAGTTGGCAGAGGTGGGCACACCTCTCTTTCTCACTTGTTTTTTCCGCCGGTCCTCTTGCCCAAAGTGGGAGGTAGAACCATTGGGGACCAGTTGCTGAAAGCAGCAAAAAGGTCTGGAGAGGCTCACAAAGGCGACATGCCTTTGAAGCCTCTCCTTTGTGAACCCAGCCCATCCTGGGGGAGGAGGCTTGGAACCTGGTCCCAGGATGTGCATTCTTTCAGGCCCCCGAGAGCAGCAAGCTTTCAACCCAGGGGTCCAGAAACATGTCTGGTGGTGGCAGCCTAGGCAGCCACTCAGTCAGGTCGCTAGAGGCTGGTCGAGTTTCAGGGGGTCTAAGATGCCTTCTGTGGTGCATTTTATATTAAATCCCACACTGGCATCAGTGTGGGTTTAATGTGCTGAGAAGTTTGATACCAAACTTCCCAGTCTTCAGTGTAGCCATTATGGTGCTGTGGAGTTCGTGATGATTAACTCCCAGCACCATATACTCTTAATGGCAGCACTGCACTTAGTGCCCAGGAATGGGCCTGGGTACTGTAAGGGTACAGGGCTCATGCACCTGTATCCTCAGCACTGGCATAGGGCACCCAGCTAGAGGGGTGCATGATGTATGCCAGGGCAGCGGTTTGTGGGCATGGCACACAGGGATGTGTGCCACGTCGACTCTTCACTTGGTTCTACACCAAGACACGCAGCCTGCAAAGGCAGTGAGTGAGTGTCAGGGTACAGGGCCTCTAAGGGTGGCACAATAAGTGCTGCAGCCCTTAGAAGCCTTCTCTGGTCACAGTGCCCTGGGTACCTATGGTTCCATTTACCAGGGGCTGACATGTGGCCAGAGATGCCAATTGAGTTTAGGCTTCAATGCAGTTTTAGGGAAGGAACATAGGCCCTGGGTACCTGATTAGCAGGAGCCAAGGGCACACTAAGCCAAAGAACATCAGCAATAAGTGGGGGCATACAATGCAAGAAAGAGGGCACTTTCTCACAATGGGCCAGCAATTAAGAGCATAGTCTGTCTCATTTGTTCTTTGTCAGAAACAACTAAGGAGTGCTTATGTGAAACGTAACATACGTGAAAAAACAAAATCAAAGTGACAGGTTATTCCAGGACCCCTACCTGGTTCAGGCAAAGCTGGGATTTAGCATGTCCAATCCTAACAATCAGGAGGCAACCACCCTGTGGACAAGAATGACTGAATCCAACAAGGTAAGGCAAGTAACCTCTTGGTTAGAAGGACCCTCACTCACCACTAGTTGGTGACATGCTTCATCATCAGGTCCCCGCTGGGGTGGCCGAATGCCGCCCCAGCGTGCTACAACGCCTGAGTTACAGCGGAGCGGGTTGATGGTGAGTGTAATAGTGATTCAACTCAAAAGAATGTGCAAAATATGTGAGTGCAAGGTTAAAAAATACAAGGTTGGAACCCAAACAAAATATTTAATGCGGGTCAACCCGTATTAGGGTTAAAAGCGTGAAAGTTAGACAACCAAGGGTTCTTTATTAGGAGATCTGTGTCCTTAGTTACAATATCTGGTCAACATGTTTCTGCTGTCAAAAAGCGGGATCGCACAGCATTCGTCAGGACCACACCTAAATGGCACTCCGGTGGTATGTACGCGCTAAGGTACACCCTCCCGTGAGGCACTTAATGTGAAAAATATAAAAATAGTATAGTGAAAAGGTAGTTACTCACCGATATTACCCGTGCCGGCACACTGTGGATTACAGTAGCCAAAGATACAGGTTCGAGGAAAAACTTTGACTTCCTGGGTCAGAGCGGCGTGGGAAATATTCACGCGGCGTCCTTTCTACGCTCGTGACTCCCCGCCCAGCACCTATGTTCAGGGACTGCCGTCTGCCCGAAGTTCTTTGGCCATATACAATTATACCTTCTTATCCCTCATGGAGTTTGGATTTATCAGGATGCATGCTTGAATCCGAGACACCAAAGGGTCCACAACAAACAACGGTTTCCTGCAGGTGCACAGAGCTTAAAGCCTCTATTATTTAGGGCAAACATGCCACTAGTACACTGGTACTGAAAAATCTTTTTGAAAGTTGTGAATAATTAACAAAAATTTGGGAGCAGAGCTCCAGATTCACATCGAAGGGTGCAGAAAAAAAGAACAGACATAAGTGCACCAAGTTTGGTGGCTATAAACAGCTCCACACCATTACATCTGGAGGAGTGATAAACCTGTAGCACAGCCCAATGGTGCCACCCATCATGCACAACAGTAATTGCTAAAAGGTTTTTGAAACTAGTCTGGTGCCTGGAGGAATTTAAAAGGTGAGGAATCTGCTTTCAGAAGTATCCATAAGAAAGGCCTTTTTTTAGGTTCAAGACTGTCTATATGGCACTCACCACCCAGATGGGTCCTTCTCCTTGATCCAAGCCATTTGTTTTATTCTTTATTACAGCGTTACCTACTTCCAATTTCTTTGACCATCTGTCCTGATGGTGACCCCAGTGAGTAAACTTTGTTATACAGGGTGGAAACTTTGGTAATTATAAGTACTTTTTTACAATTTTTTGATGCCACTTTGTTCGACACATGGCAAGCTGAGCACTGTGCTATCACTTGATCTTATTGTTAAGTATAAATAGCATAAACTCAAATTTTCATGACAACGGAGGTGTGATCTACTACTTAAAGACATCTTGTATTTTATACTCCTGGCAGTGCCGCATCCTTTGCCTCCACAATCTCTAACAGAGCAATGTGGGAACTATGGTTTAGATCCCTTTCAAGTCTTTAACTTATGCAAATAGCCTCCCCTAACATGTCCTTCTTGTTGTTATTAATATAAAATTCATGTATTTTGGTTTACAGTGTAGCTCAATATTTGGTTCTAGCACACGATAACCTGACACCGGATTAGTGGTAACATCTACTTCCACTGAGGAGCCGCTCTCGAGCACCAGCCGGTGCTGCGAAGCGTGCGATTCCTTGGACTCCACCTGCCCAATGCAAGAGAGCTCGGGCCAGAGAAACGGAGGACCGCACCGGTTGTAGGCCCCCATCCTGCGAGGGGCCTGCACGCAGAGAGTGGCCTGGGAACCTGGTGGAGGACTGCTGTGGAGGTGAGGAGCGGGGGTGTCTGCTGGAGCCGGTCTACTACTGCGCTTGTCCCTGGGCCTAGGTGGTGGGGGTTTCGGCTGTCGATCGGCGGCGGGGCCCGTCTCCAGGCAGGCCCCCACCCACGGTACGATCTGAGGTCCTGTAAATACAGGGCTGCCCACGCACTGCTTGGCTGGCTAGGTGGTCGTGGACTGAAGGCTGGGGAGTGAGGCGGTCCCGGTGCATGGCGATCCCCCCTCGCACACTGGTGGGGTGCAGAAGGTGCCTCAGCTGCTGTTTCGGGCAGCGGTGACCCCCCTACACGATTACTTAGCCTCTTGAGGGCAGCTACGAGCCAGGCGAGGGGGGTCAACCAGAACCACTCTGAAAGGTTTTGGTCATAGCATCGGGTGGCGGGTTGCGAGTAGTCCTTTTGTTCTTTTTCCTACTCCCCTCCCCTGGCCCCCGGCTTACCCACCATCTCAACACCCTGGGGCTGCATTCGGTTACTTGTCCGCGCCGGCCTTGGCGCCCTAGTCCCAACTTTGGCGCTCCATTGCCATCCTGCACACTTGAGACTCTCACCCGCAGACGCAAAAGGGTCTGCTGAAGTGAGGACGTTAGCCGTCAGTCGGGTGGCGAGGTGTGGAACAGCCGGGCCCTCCGACCCCCTTCCCTCCACAGCCACCTCCTTCATTCCCCCCTTCTTCCCACCTGAGCGCCCAGGGGCTGGGCTCAATCTTTCTCCCTGCTGGACGGCAGCCATGGGTAGGGACAGAGCATCAAAAACTTCCGCCACCCAAACCAAAATTGACCGATTCACTACTACGGACCCCAGCGCGGCGGGAGGGTCTACAGAAAAGAGGCCCGGCCGATGCGGACTTGTCCACCATCCTCCAGGCTATCCAAGCCTCTCAATCTTCGGTGGAGAGTAAGATTGGGGAAGTCCAGGTTGACGTGACTTATCCGGAAGGATCTCCGCAACGCCACAACCCGGATTAAAGAAGCTGAATCTCGCATATCCACCGTGGAGGATGACGTTCAGCAGCTTAAGGCCCAGGTTGCCCGCCTCCAGTCTCACACCCAGGAGCTGCATCGGCGGGCTCAAGATGCCAAAAACAGGTCCCTGTCGAAATAACCTTCGACTGGTCGGATTTTCGGAGGGGGTGGAGAATGGTCGAGCGTTGGACTTTGTGGAGCACTGGCTGCGCTCATTAATGCCCGAGGGCTCCCTCTCCCCATGGTTTGCGATCGAAAGGGCGCATCACTCGCTTGCTCTAAGACCACCGCCGGGTCCTCAACTTCAAAGACCAGGACTCTATACTGGCTGAGGCCCGTAAGCAACAATAACTTAAGCACGATGGTCAGACAATCATGGTGTTCCCTGATTACACCCTTGAGGTCCAGAGCCAGCGCCGCTCATTTGCGGAAGTCAAGCAGAAGCTGCTCTCTCTCAACATACAATACAGACTCCTCTTCCCCCCGTTTGCGAGTGGTATTTCAGGACAGAACCCTCTTCTTTGACACCCCTGGAGAGGCATGGACATGGGTGACGGAGGGACACCCCCCAGGCTCAGCGCCCCGAATCTGCCTCCTGCAAGCAGTGCTGGAGGTGCCCGGTGAGACATGCCTGCGCTCCAACCGAAACGCAACCACTCCAATAGGCACAGGGGCCTGAGGCGTGGCCGTTCCGATTCTCTGTTGGGCCCTTCTCGCCAGCAGACGCTTGCCGTAGCCTCCCCTGCCGGGCGGCGGTCTGGTTCCTCAGCCGTTCCGATCCTGGGGCTGCCTTGCCTCACTCATCGCTGCTGGACCTACCAGATAAGGACCTCTCCTGCAGCCCGACGCTTCTAGCAGGCTCGGCTTCAGTCCACCTGTCTCTTTCGATTGTCACCGATTCCGTCCCAGGGACTGCATTTTACCTGGTTACTAACTTTATCTCTCGATGGACACAGACATGAACATCCTCCTACGAGGGGGGGGGGGGGGGGGGCACGATTCCCTGTTCCCAAACGTTTTAGTTTGGTTCTCTCTTAGTTTTCTACTGGTTGGGCGACAGATGTTTCCGTTCCAGAAGTATAGGGGGGGGGATGGGAGGGGGAGGGCGGTTGACCCTGTTTGTAATGTTTGTTCTCATTGTTTATTGCACCAGCATTCTTTTTCAGCAACAAGGCAAGCGCACATCGCCCAACACTAGGGTATTACATCCATTACCTCATATCACAGCCTCACTCAGGCAGCCTCTGCCATCCTTGCCGGCCTTACAGCCCCTTACCCGCTTTTTGACCATTATACCGGGACGGTGCCACTCCATATAATGTCCTGGAATGTTAATGGCCTTCTGGATAAAATTAAAGTGTGCAGCGGTCTTGCGATATGCCCAGCGTCACAATATACACATACTCCTGCTCCAGGTGACGCACCTGGTAGGCAACCACTGCACCTTCCTGGCACAACATGATTATGGCAGAGTCTGGCACTCTGGCTTCAATCGGGGATCCAGAGGGGTGGCTATCCTGGTGCGCTGTTCTCTTCCACTAGTGGCACGTAGGGTGACCCATGACTCTCAAGGCTGCTTTGTCCTCCTGAAAAGGACCCTTGGGGATCGGCCTCTATATCTGCTTGCTATATATTCCCCCCACCTCCCTGCTGCTTAATTTTCGCAATTATAGTTTAGATGAATAAAAATGATACTAGGTGAGGTCAGATGGGAGAATTTAAACAAGCATTTACAATGCAACGGTTTCGCCTTTGGAAAAGTTTGAGCTATTGGCATTGTAAATGACAAAATTTGTATTTATGTGTTGGTTTTGAAAACATAAATAAATGGCATTGTCATTTACATTGCCAATAGCTCTAACTTTTCCAAAGGCGAAACCGTTGCATTGTAAATGCTTGTTCTCAAATGTTGGTGTCAGTGGAGTCATAGTACACAACTGTTATTGCCAAACCTAAAAAACGAGGTAATGTGTATTTTTACAGTCATTGAATGGAACTGGTTATCTGTCCAAAATAAAGCGTGCTCTTTACTTCGATAAACAAACATTCACATGTGTTTTGAAGGATATTTACACACTCCTAGTAGCAAAAGTACACATTGCCTCGCCACCAAACTTGGACAAATGGCCAAAAAATGTATTTTTCGAAATAACAGACAACGAAATACGTGGAAGGCACATACAGTCATTGTCATGCCCTCCTCGTGACAGTTGTGGCTTTTAAGCAGGACATATGCTTCTAAACTAGAAAACAGCACAAGGAAACCAACACAATGCATAACTCACACACTAAAGGAAACTTGACTGTAATTTCTTTGTACACACGGGAACGCATACTCCAAAACGTATCGGGCAGTTCTGTTTCTTCTCAGGGTGGCATGTCGGGGCTCTTGCACGAGGGGTGCCAGTGCTTCTGGGGTCTGACCCCTGCCATGGCAGTAGGCCCCTGGGTAACATGCCTGCGAGGCTGCTCTTAATTCCCAACTACTTATGAAAACGTGCTGTTTGTATGTGCCCATTCACATTCTTCAGGTCGGCCAGACAGTGGCATATTCCACACAGTCAATAAACACCTTTCGTGCCTTCAGACATCTTAACGTAGGTACCCAGGACACCTTCGCAAATAGGTCCAATTTAAAGAAATCAGGTGGGTACCAGAAATATATAGCGAATACATGTGTAACTTGCACCAGAGGAATCTAGAAATGCACAATGTTCTTTGTGAGCCAGGGGTATTGTCACAGGTAACAGTGAGAAGCTAACCCGGCAATCAACATCATTGGCACAGCACTAATCAGCTTTTACAACAACCAAACTGCCACAACCTGGGCAAGATGTGTCCAAGGGATTTACCCATTGGGTGTCTACGTGGAAATACAAAAGTGTCTGTATTCTGAGACAATAGTGTATTCTTAACACATCTGAAGGGTGACGTGCTGCAGACACCTTCAACTCGATGCACTGCCGCTGTGAGCAAAATGGCCTGTCACTATCAATAGTGTATGAAAGGTAGATACACTGCAAGAAGAAGAGAAAGATGTCAGCAATCGCCTCCCAAAACAAATGTGTGGGTTTGTGAGCCTTTGCCCTGGGAACGTAAGGGATGTGAAAGCGGTAAGTCCAAGTAATTGCTGAAGCACTCTCTAACAATAACTAGTTGTCTTGCAGTGTTCTGGTCATTACATATAACGGGCAGCCCTTTGTCTAAACACAGATAATTCTTTCAGTTACTGCAACAAAACCTGAATCACACATAATAACTCCCCCCCCCCCCCAGGCCCACAACTAACAGGTTATTCGATGAATTGCCCCCACAACGTCACCGTTTGTGGTATTTCTGCTCTTTCTTACTGACACGCCAAGCGACCAGGTAGGGGTATTTTACAAACTGCACCTTCTGCGGGCTTCGAGCATCCCTGCTTTAATCCGTGCTCGCTGCCTTAAACCGGAGGGTGCGCACTAGCCTCTGAGCTGCTCAACCTTAATTAAAACTGAAAAGCAGCGGGGAGATTTGCAGATCCCGGAATGCCCTGGTCTGAAAGGACTTTTTTCTCCTTTAATGGAATCCCAACTGGGGGGGGGGGGGGGGTTTGAGGTAGCGGGGGAGGGTGGGTTGAAGACCCGTGCACCTGAGAAGCCGCTATTCGAGTGGCAGTTCCTATTGCAGGTAAACTCCACATTGAGGGAGGCAGGTAGTTCCCGCATAATAAACACCACGCGACATGCAGCTGGCAGACCCATCTGCCATTATTATAACCTCTGGCAACATGTATGTCTTTACCACCATTAACGTCTTTACTTAACAGGGTGTGATACTGTAATCCTGGATTCCTCGGGATCGGGCAACTCGAACACCCACTTGAACGCACAGGTCTGTACCTCAAGAATATAGAAGAGACCTGTCTTGTGAAGTAAACCAGCTCTTTATTGCTGCTTGGTACTACCAGATGAAACAGTATACAATAATATACAGTGTATGGGCAACTGTAGTAGTTCCAACCGTCCTCTGCACGGATGCCAGTCCTAGCATCCACCAACAGAGGACACCGTGCTAAGTAATGGCCGACAATGCCACTCGAGTAAAGAGCAGGAAGCTTTGTGCTCTTTAATTCGTCCTCCGCAGTCGTGTCGGTCCCGACACTCTCCAACGGAGGGCAAACAAACACTAAACGAACGGATATCCAGTATACGGCTGTAAGCTGTTCCTCACACTCGATAACCTTAGAGCGGGGACTGGCAATGTTAAGTTAGGGACGAAGTCCACAGCACTCGATACCATCGAGCGGGGACTGGCAAGGTTCAGGGAGGGCAATGAGTCCCACGTGCTTGATAACTCTCGAGCGGGGACAGGCAATGTTCTAGGAGGGGACGGAGTCCCATGCGCTCGCTAACCCTCGAGCGGGGACTGGCAACGTTCCGACAGTGGACGGAATCCCTATCGCTCGATAACCCTCGAGCGGGGATTGGCAGAGTTCTGTGTGGGTACTGAGTCCCACGCGCTCGATAACCCTCGAGCGGGGACAGGCAAGGTCTCTGAGGGGACGGAGTCCCAAGCGCTCGCTAACCCTCGAGCGGGGACTGGCAACGTTCCGACAGTGGATGGAATCCCTATCGCTCGATAACCCTCGAGCGGGAATTGGCAGAGTTCTGTGTGGGTACTGAGTCCCACGCGCTCGATAACCCTCGAGCGGGGACAGGCAAGGTCTCTGAGGGGACGGAGTCCCAAGCGCTCGATAACCCTCGAGCGGGGACTGGCAAAGTTCAACCGAGTGGACGAATTCACAAACACCCTTGAATCACTGGGTCTTGTTTGTGTCTTTACGCCTTCCAGCAATAGCGTTCTATGCTTACACAACTCTCACTCGCAATACAGAGCTCACCTTCCTTGAAGCTTCTTCAAAGCGGACTCGCGTCTCCGAATCAGAATATCCGACGCCGACTGCTGGCTTCCTCGTTGTTTTTATGGTGACGCCCTCCGCGTGTGTTCACCTCGCTATGCCCTCTGGGAAGTGTAGTTCTGGGCGGTGGTGGTTCTGGGTCTTGCGGTTCCGTGATCGGATTTCTACGGCAATGCACTACAGGGCTCCGATGTGTGTCTTAACAGATACCGTCCATCTAACCAGTTTAAGAAACATTATACAGATGTTAACATTCCGAAATCAAGCTGTACACTTTTTGCAGTTGTGAATTCTCAATATAGAATTTTCTTTAAGTGGTCATAAACATTTTAAATAGTCACTTCCATCTCCAGTAATGTTTAAAGAGTATATGATTTCCTGCTGGGCAGCCCCGGCACGTGACGGCGTCCGCGGCGATAAGAAAACTACAGACGTGGGGAGGAGGGACGGTGCTGCAATTTAAACAGCCAGCAAGCTCCTTGCTTAATGAAGATGCCAGCCTTAATTAGAGAGCCTTCTTGTGGTAAATGCCGGAATTCTGCCCTGGAAAAGGCAAACGAGCGCGGGGGAAACAGCAAAGCGCCGGAGCCCCGGGCCCAGCAGCGGGAGCTGCCCTGCAACAAGCCTCCCTTTGTCCTGCCGCGTCCCAGGGGGCCTCACTCCCCCTCGCTGCATTTTTTCCGGAAAGGGGGCTGGGGTGCAGCCGTCCAGACTCACAAAGGCAGGCAGCTAATGGCTACGCTGCTTCGAGAGGGTGGTTGAGGGAGGTGATTCGAGCTTCCCTATGTATTTTAACATTTTTAAGAAGCGCTATGAACCCTTCCTCTAGCGCTGTCTGCAGCCCGGCATGTGCTGAGACTAGGTGATGGATGATACCTTCTTTGAACTCCAAAGCCCACTGTTTCCGGGCCTACGAGAGAGGTGGGGGGTGGGGGGGGGGGGAGAGCGCGACGGAGGAGGGCAGAGGGAAGGGGGGGGAGGCGAGCGGAGCCAAGCAGCTCCTGAAAGACACGGACAGCGGGAGGGGGGCAGGATACGACCACACGGGACCGGGAGACACGCAAAGACGTAAAACAAACAGGGAGACGACATGAGACGGGGTAGACGTACAAAGTGAAAAGAAAATTATAAACAAAATGCTGCTTACCTGATCGCAAATACAAAGTACTTCCTGGCCACTTCAATCGCGCAGCCCACTCCTGCAAAGGACACTTCAAAAAAGACCAAAACATGGCGAGACAAAAAAAAATAATTAACATCCGCCCACCGCCGCAATGATGCACGAAAATGGGCGGGATGAGTAAAAATCGCCGGAACGCCCACGAATCTGCTCGGGGAATGAGTGACGCATCTCTGTTCCAATGGCTAGCCTCCATTTATGGAGCTAGCCAATGGGACAGAGAGGCGGGACAAAGCCCCATACTTGTAAACAAAAGTTTTCGCCTGCACGAAACGCTGCTGCGCAGCTGTTCGCCAGGCGAAACCTAAAAAACTGCTTGCACAAATGTGATTGCCCGATTTGGCACAATTATATCTTTTTTGTTAAGTCAACATTTTAATGCACCATGCATCTTGTTATCCCATTGTAAATGAAGATTTGCTTTAACAGCCTTTATCTTGGGGTACTCACTCCTTTTTGTAATTACAACGTCTTCAGCAAACAATGTCACCCAAATAAAATTCCAACCTAGCCTAAATTCTCTAATTGCAAAGAGTAACAAGCATTGGCATAGCCAATAGGTCTCGCCTTTGGGACCTTATACATTAGCCAATCAACACTTGATGTTGTTGCACCAAGGATATTCTGCTGCATAACTAAACTCTTATAGGGGCCCAAAGGCGAGACCTATTGGCTATGGCTTGTTTTTTTCTTCTTTTTACCGAGCAGGGCAGATAAGAAGACAAAGTACATTATCTAGATCGTAAAAAATAACCTTTGCCATCAAAGGTGAACAATAGCAGCAGAAAATAACACTAAAGTGCAGAACTGCAAAAAGTTTGAGCAAAACACAATAGATAGTAAGCAATAGCAGCAACAAATAACATTAAAGTGTACAAGTGCGAAAGGTGCTTCATGCAACACAGTGTTCCATCTTGAAAACGCAACAATAGAAATTAAATAAAGTGCAATTCGTCATTCAGATTAATAATACATTTTTACTAGGGGAAAAGACAATTAGACATTAGGAAAGTACATTGGTGCTAGGAAATAATTCCAAGGGAATTGCATCTTGAGATGTACCAACTCACATGGTGCCATCCTGAGTCTCAGATACCGGCTCCCTTCGCACTGTCACCCAAAGAGAAGCCAATATTACAGTGTACACAGTTGGCTAGAAACTCCTAAAGAGAGCATGTTTCCCTCTAATTGTTTGGCGGTTCCTGACAGCAGATGTCCATTTCGGGTACGAAACCTCCCCAAAACATCAGCAGTACTGGAGGGCTTTACGTGACTGCCAGTTACATTACACAAAGGCACACACATTTTTTATAGGGACAAGGAGATGAAGTGATTTACACAGAATCACAGGGAGTTGAGCGGACGCCGAGACTGAACCTGGTTCCCCAGTTCCAAAGTCGACAGCTCTGGCTGTTAGGCCTCATCCTGGTGTTAGGTCCAGTGCTTACACAGCTGGGACCTCTACTGATGCTGTTGCCTGATTTGCTTCAGACGAGGCTCAGGGTCTGGCGTGACGTCGGCTATGCTGAGCATAACTTGTTTCAGGCGAGGCTCGGGGTCCGGCGTGACATCGGCTCTGCTGGGCCTGGAGATGGCGTCTCTGGGTTTACAGTTGAAATTCCTTGGCTTAGGAGCTTGGTGCTGGTGCTGCCGTATATTGGCGCCAGCGCTGCTAAGGGCCTGGTGTGAGGACGGCCTTGCTCTCACACCCAGCGCCTAGTCTGCTGCCCCCGAAGTGTAAAGCCCTGTCTTTCTCCCAGACATTCAATGTCTCCTCTTGTTCTCCTGCCGGGTTCTGATCAGTGAGTGATAAAACACAATATCCTCATTGTGCTGCCCAACAACATCTGACAGGCGCATCCCCGGCAGAGCCTCACGTGGGTGGAGAGAGGAAGGCAGCGGGGGAGCCCTGTAAGGGGGAGCGACGGGAAGGGAGCCAGTGACGAGGTGAGATGCGGGAAACAGCGGTGTAACTCAACATGACAGTACCCACTTCAAATGTGGTAAAGAACCACTGAGACTTGAATAACTCAGGAATTAAAAAACAAAACACATCTAAAAAGCCTCAATACGAATAGCCGGCCTTCTGGAGGGACTCCACCCCCAACCCGTTGCATTAGGGGTATAGTGTGGGTGCCCCCCTGGCTTGCGTTACACCCCTGGTGAGACAGGAAGTACAAACGAAGACAAGGTGAGTGCAGAGAAAGGGAGGGGAGACGGCAACACTGTGAGAGGATGCATATGGCAGTCACAGGATTAGGTGTAAACACAAATGCGGAGGACTCCTGTTTTAAAACCCCAACAGCTTTATTTTATTTGTCTACCACCTAAAATTACCACCACTTGACTATAAGTCTATAGAGAAAATACATTCATAATTTGTTTTTCCCAATTTCAGATATTGACAAGTATATGACGGTACAAGAGGGCACGAGAATGATAACAGGCCAGGAACAAGCGCTGAAACACCAGCGCGGCCGTGAAAGTGAAACAATCGTGCATGCAGTGGGAGCACACACAGCGTTTCCCTTGTGGGAGCGAGCAGGGGCACCATTTGTTTGCAAGTTAATTACAAACAGATGTTGCCAAAGCTCGCTTCCGCAAGGGAATCGCCAAACGTGCACGCGTTGCCATTGAAAGCAATGGAATGCGTGCACATTTTTGGCCTAAAAAGCAAATCAATTTCAAGAGGTCTCCTCCTTCGCCGCGCATGCGTGCGGCATAGGCGAGACCTAAAAAGCACATGCGGATACATTCTATCAAAAGCGTTTACTGAGGGATTCTTCCAAATAATTTTCTTGGTTACAGTGCCATGTGAATCGAGTAACAAGAGAGCTTTCTTAGATTGCAGGTTCTCTACAAAATCGGCGTCATTTGAATGTAGTAATACTTGCTATTTTAATGCTGTGTTTAGCATTATTTTGGAGGTCTTGCTTGTCCAGATGTCCTCAATTTCCATGTCCGTTTTCGCTTGGTCTAAATAATATGCCATGGGGTTAGTCGATATTTCACGGTCCTGGTTTATGCTTTTGAGGACTGCCTTTAGTGAGCAATATTTTGGTTTTAGATTGGTTAGCAACTAGTTTAGTGAGTAAGATTTATCAGAGTAATTTATTTAGCGCTGTTTGTAGGCCTGTTGCAGTTTGGTCCAGGATCACTAGATTTGAATTGTATGTGGACCTATTCTTGGTGGAAGCAACCTTGTCTTATTAAGGGCAAAGCGAGTGTCAGCTGCGTAGAGTCTGAACAACAATGGCACCAGGATGCATTGACAAACAGACAGAATTTACTTTGGTCCCTCGGCCTAGATATCTGATCAGAAAACTGCAAATCATCCACAACTCGACTGCAAGGCTGATCAGGAATGTGCCACTCCGTCACCATATCTCCCCCCATTTACGTAGCTTGCACAGGCTACCAGTAAGGAAAATAATAGAATTCAAAGCTCTGACCCTAGCATACAGGGCTTTGAGGGAGAAAGGCCCAAAATATCTGAAAAAGAGAATACAGAAATACTCATGTCAGGAACTGCTGGTAACCCCACGATTAAAAAAAATCCAGAATTGGCGGCTGCTCGTTTTCAGTAAAAACGGCTGCCATATGGAATACCATGCCAGTACACATCAGGAAGGCCAAGACACAAAGACCATTTAGAAAAACATTGAACATGTGGATGTTTAACCTTCCCTGAACTCCACACATGGCCTAAATCCTGCAGTTTCTTTCTTTATTTATTTTGAAAGTTTTATAGAGCGCGAACAAGATTCTTACGGATATCAGAGCGCTTTACAGACAGCGTGTGACTAAACATGCAGATGACTAAAGATTAAACAAAAACGGAAACGATTGAGAGAAAAAAAAAGAAAAGATGAAAAAGGTTACAATATAAATAAAAACAATGTATGGAGGATAAAGATGCAGGAGGTCAATACACATACAAAATACAATATAAAATAGTCTCATGAAGGAAGTATTGAGTTACCAGATTACATGCAAAAATACAATCAAAATAGTCTAGTGAGGAGAAGTATTGAGTTACCAGATTACAATAGACAGAGTTCATGTAAATTTGGCTAGGAGGAGAGCTTTTACTTCTTTTTTGAAGGATGCTGTAGATGAGATAAGTCTGATTTCTGGAGGGAAGGCATTCCATATCCTGGCCGCCATTCCTGGAAAGGAGCGTTTGTAGTTTTTTTTCTTGTGGAAACTCTTAGGTTTCAAAAGAAGATTGTCTGCGCTTCTTGTCGCTCTTGATCCACCAGTTGTTGCCATTACTAGTGCCGGGACTCCCCTGTCGAAGGTAGCCGTGTGCTCTATAAATGGTAATAATAATAATAATAGATAGCTTTTAGACCAAGTTCCACTGACTTTCTGTTTTTCTCTCATGTTACTTTCTTGTAATTAATTTGTGTGTATAATAGGTTAGATAGAATCTCAGAGTTATTGTGACTTTCTTGCATAATCTCTGAAGAACTCTTAGGTGATTTCTCTGTTTTCTTCAGGGAGACAGAGTATGAACCTTGATTACATCTAAAAAAGTCTATGACTATCTATATAATTAATACCTTTGTCTAACCTATCATTTTGGTAGTTTATTGTCAATGGCCGACAGGACAATGGGAGGGAGGTGTAATGGGAATTGACTAAGCTATTCTAAATTTTCTACAGATGATTGCCATTCTTTTTAATCTTTCAGGATTCAGAATATCCATGTGATCCTTTTCAATTGACACATGCCCTCTGGCACCCCAATGACAATGATGAAATCATCAGCTCGTGACAAGCAGCTGTAAAAGGAGGCTACTATAGGAAAGTTATCACTTTCATTCCTTTGAAAGACTTTAACATTAATACAAACGAAAAAATAATGATTTCCAGACAGATACAGTCCACTTCTGCACAGCTACCTAGAGAGCAATATTTAAAAGTGTTTTTAAAAAGACATTTTTACAGCCATATAAAAGAAGAATATTACAACTGTTGAAAGAGTTGTGTCATGCAAGGATGTTTCACTCATTCTCCTCGACCTGATTTAAAGTATGATCAACGCATTGTGACGTGACACGATTATTGACCAATAGGTTTTGATTCAAATCACCTGTGATTAGCACCTAAAGCCCTGAATATAAGTATATTAGATGTTCAATCTCATTGCAGAACTTTTTTGTTGCGATTGTGTGCATTCAGGTATACATTTATCAAAAGGATACAGCAGGTTAGCTCTTGAAACTGACATTTTTAAACTATTACTAGCTCAAACTCAGAACAAATTTCCTTTAAGGAGATTCTTTTTTTTTTAATCGCGCTTGATATTTACAAATTTACATTTTGCCTGAAGGGCAGTGGATTTATTGATTTTTGTTGCAGGAACATGTTTCTTGATATCGTTTGATTGCTAGAGACTGTGTGCTCCATGTTCCCTGTAAACATAGTATGTCCCAATTTAAAAAAATGAGGCGGCTGTTCTGTCTTGTAGTATTTGCCTATAGCCTACTACATTCTAGCAAAAACAGGAGAGAGTTTTCCCGAATGGACCCAGAAAGGACTGGGAAAAAGAAACAGCAAAAGAGGGGGGTTTCCTTTCTGTGGTTATTCTTTAAGTGTTGTACAGTATATTAACTCAATAGAGTAAGACACCTGTGAGACAGTTTTGAATTGAATTACAGTTTCCTCTAGACCACATATACCTTACGACAAAAAAGTTGTATCAAAAGAGTCACATTTATTAAAAAGACACAAATATAAGTATTCAAGAGTTCAAGCACTTTCACAAAAACATTGTTATGTCCAAAAACACATGTATATATTTTACATCCAAATATTACAATATAAAAGCATATAAAGGCGATTAAAAACTGTTGTCGACGCGTTTCGGTGCTTAGTTGGGTACAACACCTTCCTCAGGACTAATGGTTAAAAGCTTCATAAATCTAAAAGAAATATATGTGACATGAAATTAATACAAGGTATACGGAAATTTCGTTTTTTACAGAAACATTTAGGTCTCACTTAGTACAGGGTCATAACTATTAGTGATTAAAGTATCTTACTCTTTAAAGCATTTTCAATATGCTGTACCAGTCTTGATCCTGGAATGGGTGCTTCCTTTAAATTATGTATTCACTTCGACAATCTAGAAAATCTGAAGTAACAGTGATGTTTAATTTTACACGGTGATCTCTTATGTGGTGCACATATTATTATTTCACACACGCCAATGCTTACTTGGTAGCGATGTGCAGAATGTTAATTTTTAGATGGATATTCCTTCCGGCCCCTGCATTTTGTCTAGGTCGCCTTCTGGTTATCTGGAGCCACTTATTGGGTTGAGTTCCAAATTCTTGTTGTAAATATGGGTGAGCTTCACATCTATATCTAGACATCAATAGAAGAAAACTTTTATTGTATTGATGTTGTACGCGCATATTTCATTCCATAGGATTTGGCACGAACTGTAGTTAGTGTTGGTCTCTAATGTAACCTTGCTATGTTTTACTTAAGGTTACTATTATAGCCCTCATTAGGATTAAAGCACCCTATTTGTTTAAATTTTAAGGTGCACGTTAAATAATAGCTGTAAATAAACATGCATCACGCCCAACATTGTCTCATGATTCAGGGTTTGGACAAGTTTTAAGTCTCAAGTACATGTTGGGTGTAGTTTTCCTGAGACTATTGTTGGGATTTGTATTTTGCTGGATATTCGTGCTCTTGCCAAGTTTTATTAATCCACTAAGCCAGCCAGAAAATAAAATTAATTCCAAATACTGGCAGTGTTAAGCGAGGGGCTGGATGTCCGCTTACACTATATGCATAGCACGAGTAATAAGCGCCGCGTTTGCAGACAGCCACTTACCCAAATTCAATCTTGTGTGCGCGGTCTGCTTTGAATCCCGTGTCTCCCAAGTCATTAAGGACGACGGGCGCGTTTTGCTTAGAGCGCTTTTAGAGTTCTGTTGGATTAATGTCAACAGAGCATTAAAATCATTGCAAAATTTAGATAGCGCACAGAACCAGTTAGTTAGTGCAATTATTTTTAGTTACAACAACCCTTGTTTTTATTTAGGAAAATAGGGCTAGGGGTCCGTTTGTGACTAAGTTAATGTCACGGGTATAGATTATCGTATCCACGGGTAGAGTCTTACCTCAAGTTAATTTTCTCCGCGCGGTCTGCCTGGTCTCCCCGATCTCCAGAGTCAGTCTGGATGATGGGGCGCGGAGGCGTTATTTATATGTTAGTTAATTACAAATATATTAAGTAACTCGATTCACCTGTTCTTAATTTAATTAAGCAGTGTTCAAAGGCCGCGCCATTTTAGTAGTTTTTAAGGTGAAGTCAAGACGCCATCAACACTAAGGGCGGACTTACATCGATGCCAGTGGGTAGTCATGGTGACGCGTTCTCCTCGACTGTTATTCAAAGTGAGAACGGACTTCAACTTTTTAGTTTAGTTCCGTTGTTATAGTAACCCGGTTTCAGGTGTTCCATAACACCGCCACATTGGTAACTTTTGGGGTTGAAAGATTGCAGTATTTGCGGTTACATCCGTATTCATAAACGGAACAATAATGCGGACTATAATGTATACCTTTAGGCAGGTATGGCGACGCATACACTGTGCATTTAGTCCGAAAATAATAACGGAATTTGGATATTATCTTAGTTTCGTTATTATGGTGAACAATAACCCGTGTTGTTGTGGAATTGCCAGGACGGTTCCTTTTGAGATGATTAATTGCAATGTTTATTGTTGCAGCAACCGTTATACGGGCTACGGTGCAGTAGAATCTTTCTTATAGTGCAAGGCACTAGATGGATCCATGCCTGTATTGCATGAGTCCTATTCTATTTATCCCGTGTTGCAAGTATGTGAATAAAGATCCCATGTCTATATTGTGCAGCTACAGCGTTGATATTCATATCAACCTTATGGTTCTTCTTACATATAAGTATTGTAAGGACGTTCCTGTTATGTAGCCTTACTTTTACGAAGGGTCAATAAAGGGAATTTATAAACAGCCAATTGTACTATGAAGGGCGTAAGTTGGTATGTATATATATGTATATATGGACATTTCCATATATGCGGCTTTTCATAACGGAACGTCCTTTTACATCATTGAAATCCGTTTTATACAACATCTATTTATTGATAATTCTATAACAATTATATATTTATACATTTACCTTATACATAGAACAGTCTTTAGAGGTACAGATAAGTTTCTTAAATTCAGCACACAATCATGTATCTATTTCATTATATAATTTCAATTCGTCATGATCAGCTATCATGGGTAAAGTGTATACACGCACTGTGATTATCATAAGGGGACCTCAGTTTATATCAAAAGGAGCCAGGGTTTTAATTCATTGTACTAGTGAGGTGACTATCTTATCAGCCTCTCCCACTCTTCCCTGCTATTAAGACCATGGTGGTAGGTACGAAATTTTGACATGAAAAACTTCTCCCTTTGTTTGCGTTTGAGGTCGGTGTTACCTCCTCTAGTTGATGTTTTGATTTTTTCTATTATGAACCATTTGAGTTCATCCTCCTTATGATTTTCCATTGCCCAATGATCAACCAGAGGGGCATTCTTTTTCTTATTCTTGAGCGCCGATCTGTGCTCATTCAATCGTAATCTCATTTCACGGCCTGTTTCGCCAATATACCCCTTTTGGCAAGGACAAATTAAGAGGTATACCACATTGGAAGTTCTACAGTTAACGTGGTCATTCATCCAGTGTGATATACCGTTGACTCCACCTTATCTGTTTGAATGATAGAGTTACAGTGAGAGCATGATCCACATGGGTGGTTACCTCTTACTGGTCTCCCTTGGTCTGTGCTCAATTGCCTGCCGTTTTTTGGTTCTCTGTAGGTATGAACAATGCAGTTACGTATTGTCCTGTTTCTCCTGTAGGAAAAGATAGGTTTAGGGAGTGGTGTTTTACCTTGTTTGTTAAGAATGAACCAGTTTTTATTGATAAGATTTTTTATTTTGTGGCTTATACCATTGTAGTTTGAAACCATAACAATGGTATTTTCTGATTCCTGTTTTTTATCTTTAGGTTCAAATAAAGACGCTCTATTTTGATATTTCGCTCTTTTGTAGCTGTCCCGTATTAGCCTTTTTGGGTATCCTCGCTGGAGTAGTTTCGTTTTAAGGTTATCTGCATGTTTTTCAAAGGAATTTTTGTCGGTACAGTTACGTCTTATCCTTATGAACTGGCTGTAAGGTATGCCTTCTTTTTAGTTCTTAGGGTGGTAACTGTTATGGTGGAGCAAGGTATTACGGTCAGATGGTTTGACAAAAAGCTCAACATATAACTTACCCTTTTCTGCTTTGATTTTTATGTCAAGAAAGTCAACCGCCACTTGACTTTTATTGCTAGTAAATTTAAGGTTGGCATCCCCACAGTTTAGCCACTCAATGAAGGTTGTGAGTTCATTTTCGCTACCTTCCCAGACAAAGAAAACATCGTCTATAAATCTAGACCAATGTTTTACATTTTCATAGAATGGGCTCAGTTCGTTATATATATGATGTTTCTCAAACTTGCCTACGTAAAGGCAGGCAAGGCTCGGTGCGCAAGTAGCACCCATACTAGTCCCTTTTATTTGGCAGAAGAGGTCATTGTTGAATAGAAAGATGTTATTCAGTAGAACAATTTCTATACAGTCAACAATGAACGTGTTCTGGGCAGAGAGATAGCCTTCTTCGTCACTTAGGATCTCTCTCATCATGTTGATGGTATCGTGTTGAGGTATGTTGGTGTACAAGGACTCAATGTCCAAGCACACCAACCATTGGGTTTCGCTGTTAAAGGTTAAACCTTCCACTTTTGTGATCATATCTTTCGTGTCTTTTATATAGGACGGCAATGTTTCTACTAAAGGGCGGATAAAACAGTCTGCATATTTGCTTAATGGCTCAGTAATTGAGTCTATGCCTGAAACTATTGGTCGCATGGGGGGGTTTCTAATATCCTTGTGGACTTTCGGGAGTCCATAAAGGGCTGGTATTTTAGGATGATTGTTGATTAAGAATTTGAATTCATCCTCACAGATGGTACAATCTTCTTTCGCTAAGGTCACTTTGTTTTTTACTTTCTTTTTGAGGTTGTTCCATTCACCTATGTTAGATTTTCTGTAATGGAATTTATTGCTAAGTAAGCCATACATTTTTTGATTGTAGTCTTGGGTACTCAGGATCACAATACTTCCACCCTTATCCCCAGGTTTTATCGTGATATCATCATATGTTTGGAGATTAGTCAAAGCTGCTCTTTCAGTTTTAGATAGGTTGTTGGTGGTCCAAATTTTTTCATCTAGCAGCTTTTCAAGGCCAATAGTAATGACCTTTTCAAACGTATCTATTTCTTGGCTTACCATCGAGATATCAGGGGTCCAGGTTGAGGGAGGTTTAAGTCCAGACTTATTATTGTTAGGTCTATTTTCCTTGTTCTCAAAGAACCGTTTAATCCTAATTTTCCGGAATAGATCCCTAATGTCCTTTTCTATTGAGTATCTACAGATGCCTCTACTTGGGGCGAAACCTAAACCTTTTTCAAGTATCTTAATCTCATCCGTTGTTAAAATCTTATTGGAGAGATTAATGATTGGGGCCTTTTGAGTGTGGCTATTTACTCCCAATCCTTGTGGCTCCGAGTCCTCATGTAGGGTCTCCTTATCGTTCCCTCTTTTTGGCGGAAGCCCTGACGGCCCCTCCCCCGGGTCCTGAAGCCACGGGTCTGTCTCTTCTGGCCTAAAATTTTTTTTTGATAATCAGGGAATTCATCACCGCTTTCATCTCTTGAGTCTTTCCGATTACTAGAATCTTGTGCCCTTTCAGCCTCAGAATCACTTGTATGATATGAGGTATCTGAAAAGGTAACATTTTTCTTGTAAAATTTATTTTTGTTGTACCTGTATGGACGGTTGTTAAACTCATTAGGGATAGGTTGGTCAAAGTAGTCCTTCTTTAAATACGGGTATACCTGTTCCAAATTAAAATTAGCTATATCTTTACATAGTTTGTTAGTTTTTTTGTTTATCATATATTCTTGGTACCCTGTAATGTCTTCTTTTATTTCTGCTAATTTTTTGGTGGCTTCATCTAATGCAGTGGACTCATTGAGTTCCTTCTCCAACTTATCTATTTCTTCCTTTTCTATTATTAGAAGTCCCTGTGCTGTGTCTATGATGAGCAACATCCAGTCGCGACTGCACCTATTTGCTATTAGTGTCCAACTATCTTTAAACTTATCGTCTGTAACAAATAGCCCGGGTTCGTTAGTAATTTGTAAACCCTTAGGTATGACTCCCTTTTTGCAGTATTGGATGATAAATTCTGCATGGAGCTCGGTCCGGATCAGTTTTTTCTTTAGATTCCAGAGTTTATTCCATTTGTCTTCATCACTGCTAGATAATGTAACAGTACTAATGCTTCTTGAAGACCCTCCTAAGAGCTTTTTACATTGGTCTTCTGAGAACCCAAAGGTTCGTAGTGTATCCATGTTGTAAATTTGGACTCTCTGGCTACTGGAGCCTGAGTGTAGCAAAAACAGGAGAGAGTTTTCCCGAATGGACCCAGAAAGGACTGGGAAAAAGAAACAGCAAAAGAGGGGGGTTTCCTTTCTGTGGTTATTCTTTAAGTGTTGTACAGTATATTAACTCAATAGAGTAAAACACCTGTGAGACAGTTTTGAATTGAATTACAGTTTCCTCTAGACCACATATACCTTACGACAAAAAAGTTGTATCAAAAGAGTCACATTTATTAAAAAGACACAAATATAAGTATTCAAGAGTTCAAGCACTTTCACAAAAACATTGTTATGTCCAAAAACACATGTATATATTTTACATCCAAATATTACAATATAAAAGCATATAAAGGCGATTAAAAACTGTTGTCGACGCGTTTCGGTGCTTAGTTGGGTACAACACCTTCCTCAGGACTAATGGTTAAAAGCTTCATAAATCTAAAAGAAATATATGTGACATGAAATTAATACAAGGTATACGGAAATTTTGTTTTTTACAGAAACATTTAGGTCTCACTTAGTACAGGGTCATAACTATTAGTGATTAAAGTATCTTACTCTTTAAAGCATTTTCAATATGCTGTACCAGTCTTGATCCTGGAATGGGGGCTTCCTTTAAATTATGTATTCACTTCGACAATCTAGAAAATCTGAAGTAACAGTGATGTTTAATTTTACACGGTGATCTCTTATGTGGTGCACATATTATTATTTCACACACGCCAATGCTTACTTGGTAGCGATGTGCAGAATGTTAATTTTTAGATGGATATTCCTTCCGGCCCCTGCATTTTGTCTAGGTCGCCTTCTGGTTATCTGGAGCCACTTATTGGGTTGAGTTCCAAATTCTTGTTGTAAATATGGGTGAGCTTCACATCTATATCTAGACATCAATAGAAGAAAACTTTTATTGTATTGATGTTGTACGCGCATATTTCATTCCATAGGATTTGGCACGAACTGTAGTTAGTGTTGGTCTCTAATGTAACCTTGCTATGTTTTACTTAAGGTTACTATTATAGCCCTCATTAGGATTAAAGCACCCTATTTGTTTAAATTTTAAGGTGCACGTTACATAATAACAGTAAATAAACATGCATCACGCCCAACATTGTCTCATGATTCAGGGTTTGGACAAGTTTTAAGTCTCAGGTACATGTTGGGTGTAGTTTTCCTGAGACTATTGTTGGGATTTGTATTTTGCTGGATATTCGTGCTCTTGCCAAGTTTTATTAATCCGCTAAGCCAGCCAGAAAATAAAATTAATTCCAAATACTGGCAGTGTTAAGCGAGGGGCTGGATGTCCGCTTACACTATATGCATAGCACGAGTAATAAGCGCCGCGTTTGCAGACAGCCACTTACCCAAATTCAATCTTGTGTGCGCGGTCTGCTTTGAATCCCGTGTCTCCCAAGTCATTAAGGACGACGGGCGCGTTTTGCTTAGAGCGCTTTTAGAGTTCTGTTGGATTAATGTCAACAGAGCATTAAAATCATTGCAAAATTTAGATAGCGCACAGAACCAGTTAGTTAGTGCAATTATTTTTAGTTACAACAACCCTTGTTTTTATTTAGGAAAATAGGGCTAGGGGTCCGTTTGTGACTAAGTTAATGTTACGGGTATAGATTATCGTATCCACGGGTAGAGTCTTACCTCAAGTTAATTTTCTCCGCGCGGTCTGCCTGGTCTCCCCGGTCTCCAGAGTCAGTCTGGATGATGGGGCGCGAAGGCGTTATTTATATGTTAGTTAATTACAAATATATTAAGTAACTCGATTCACCTGTTCTTAATTTAATTAAGCAGTGTTCAAAGGCCGCGCCATTTTAGTAGTTTTTAAGGTGAAGTCAAGACGCCATCAACACTAATGGCGGACTTACATCGATGCCAGTGGGTAGTCATGGTGACGCGTTCTCCTCGACTGTTATTTAAAGTGAGAACGGACTTCAACTTTTTAGTTTAGTTCCGTTGTTCTAGTAACCCGGTTTCAGGTGTTCCATAACACCGCCACATTGGTAACTTTTGGGGTTGAAAGATTGCAGTATTTGCGGTTACATCCGTATTCATAAACGGAACCATAATGCGGACTATAATGTATACCTTTAGGCAGGTATGGCGACGCATACACTGTGCATTTAGTCCGAAAATAATAACGGAATTTGGATATTATCTTAGTTTCGTTATTATGGTGAACAAGAACCCGGTGTTGTTGTGGAATTGCCAGGACGGTTCCTTTTGAGATGATTAATTGCAATGTTTATTGTTGCAGCGACCGTTATACGGGCTAAGGTGCAGTAGAATCTTTCTTATAGTGCAAGGCACTAGATGGATCCATGCCTGTATTGCATGAGTCCTATACTATTTATCCCGTGTTGCAAGTATGTGAATAAAGATCCCATGTCTATATTGTGCAGCTACAGCGTTGATATTCATATCAACCTTATGGTTCTTCTTACATATAAGTATTGTAAGGACGTTCCTGTTATGTAGCCTTACTTTTACGAAGGGTCAATAAAGGGAATTTATAAACAGCCAATTGTACTATGAAGGGCGTAAGTTGGTATGTATATATATGTATATATGGACATTTCCATATATGCGGCTTTTCATAACGGAACGTCCTTTTACATCATTGAAATCCGTTTTATACAACATCTATTTATTGATAATTCTATAACAATTATATATTTATACATTTACCTTATACATAGAACAGTCTTTAGAGGTACAGATAAGTTTCTTAAATTCAGCACACAATCATGTATCTATTTCATTATATAATTTCAATTCGTCATGATCAGCTATCATGGGTAAAGTGTATACACACACTGTGTAAGGAGGATGAACTCAAATGGTTCATAATAGAAAAAATCAAAACAACAACTAGAGGAGGTAACACCGACCTCAAACGCAAACAAAGGGAGCAGTTTTTCATGTCAAAATTTCGTACCTACCACCATGGTCTTAATAGCAGGGAAGAGTGGGAGAGGCTGATAAGATAGTCACCTCACTAGTACAATGAATTAAAACCCTGGCTCCTTTTGATATAAACTGAGGTCCCCTTATGGTAATCACAGTGTGTGTATACACTTTACCCATGATAGCTGATCATGACGAATTGAAATTATATAATGAAATAGATACATGATTGTGTGCTGAATTTAAGAAACTTATCTGTACCTCTAAAGACTGTTCTATGTATAAGGTAAATGTAAAAAATATATAATTGTTATAGAATTATCAATAAATAGATGTTGTATAAAACGGATTTCAATGATGTAAAAGGACGTTCCGTTATGAAAAGCCGCATATATGGAAATGTCCATATATACATATATATACATACCAACTTACGCCCTTCATAGTACAATTGGCTGTTTATAAATTCCCTTTATTGACCCTTTGTAAAAGTAAGGCTACATAACAGGAACGTCCTTACAATACTTATATGTAAGAAGAACCATAAGGTTGATATGAATATCAACGCTGTAGCTGCACAATATAGACATGGGATCTTTATTCACATACTTGCAACACGGGATAAATAGTATAGGACTCATGCAATACAGGCATGGATCCATCTAGTGCCTTGCACTATAAGAAAGATTCTACTGCACCTTAGCCCGTATAACGGTCGCTGCAACAATAAACATTGCAATTAATCATCTCAAAAGGAACCGTCCTGGCAATTCCACAACAACACCGGGTTCTTGTTCACCATAATAACGAAACTAAGATAATATCCAAATTCCGTTATTATTTTCGGACTAAATGCACAGTGTATGCGTCGCCATACCTGCCTAAAGGTATACATTATAGTCCGCATTATGGTTCCGTTTATGAATACGGATGTAACCGCAAATACTGCAATCTTTCAACCCCAAAAGTTACCAATGTGGCGGTGTTATGGAACACCTGAAACCGGGTTACTATAACAACGGAACTAAACTAAAAAGTTGAAGTCCGTTCTCACTTTGAATAACAGTCGAGGAGAACGCGTCACCATGACTACCCACTGGCATCGATGTAAGTCCGCCCTTAGTGTTGATGGCGTCTTGACTTCACCTTAAAAACTACTAAAATGGCGCGGCCTTTGAACACTGCTTAATTAAATTAAGAACAGGTGAATCGAGTTACTTAATATATTTGTAATTAACTAACATATAAATAACGCCTCCGCGCCCCATCATCCAGACTGACTCTGGAGACCGGGGAGACCAGGCAGACCGCGCGGAGAAAATTAACTTGAGGTAAGACTCTACCCGTGGATACGATAATCTATACCCGTGACATTAACTTAGTCACAAACGGACCCCTAGCCCTATTTTCCTAAATAAAAACAAGGGTTGTTGTAACTAAAAATAATTGCACTAACTAACTGGTTCTGTGCGCTATCTAAATTTTGCAATGATTTTAATGCTCTGTTGGCATTAATCCAACAGAACTCTAAAAGCGCTCTAAGCAAAACGCGCCCGTCGTCCTTAATGACTTGGGAGACACGGGATTCAAAGCAGACCGCGCACACAAGATTGAATTTGGGTAAGTGGCTGTCTGCAAACGCGGCGCTTATTACTCGTGCTATGCATATAGTGTAAGCGGACATCCAGTCCCTCGCTTAACACTGCCAGTATTTGGAATTAATTTTATTTTCTGGCTGGCTTAGTGGATTAATAAAACTTGGCAAGAGCACGAATATCCAGCAAAATACAAATCCCAACAATAGTCTCAGGAAAACTACACCCAACATGTACCTGAGACTTAAAACTTGTCCAAACCCTGAATCATGAGACAATGTTGGGCGTGATGCATGTTTATTTACAGCTATTATTTAACGTGCACCTTAAAATTTAAACAAATAGGGTGCTTTAATCCTAATGAGGGCTATAATAGTAACCTTAAGTAAAACATAGCAAGGTTACATTAGAGACCAACACTAACTACAGTTCGTGCCAAATCCTATGGAATGAAATATGCGCGTACAACATCAATACAATAAAAGTTTTCTTCTATTGATGTCTAGATATAGATGTGAAGCTCACCCATATTTACAACAAGAATTTGGAACTCAACCCAATAAGTGGCTCCAGATAACCAGAAGGCGACCT
The DNA here is from genome assembly GCF_964263255.1 of Lissotriton vulgaris. Lineage (NCBI taxonomy): Eukaryota > Metazoa > Chordata > Amphibia > Caudata > Salamandridae > Lissotriton > Lissotriton vulgaris. The sequence continues at coordinate 512,682,401 of NC_141700.1, forward strand.
AGACAAAATGCAGGCGCCGGAAGGAATATCCATCTAAAAATTAACATTCTGCACATCGCTACCAAGTAAGCATTGGCGTGTGTGAAATAACAATATGTGCACCACATAAGAGATCACCGTGTAAAATTAAACATCACTGTTACTTCAGATTTTCTAGATTGTCGAAGTGAATACATAATTTAAAGGAAGCCCCCATTCGAGGATCAAGACTGGTACAGCATATTGAAAATGCTTTAAAGAGTAAGATACTTTAATCACTAATAGTTATGACCCTGTACTAAGTGAGACCTAAATGTTTCTGTAAAAAACGAAATTTCCGTATACCTTGTATTAATTTCATGTCACATATATTTCTTTTAGATTTATGAAGCTTTTAACCATTAGTCCTGAGGAAGGTGTTGTACCCAACTAAGCACCGAAACGCGTCGACAACAGTTTTTAATCGCCTTTATATGCTTTTATATTGTAATATTTGGATGTAAAATATATACATGTGTTTTTGGACATAACAATGTTTTTGTGAAAGTGCTTGAACTCTTGAATACTTATATGTGTGTCTTTTTAATAAATGTGACTCTTTTGATACAACTTTTTTGTCGTAAGGTATATGTGGTCTAGAGGAAACTGTAATTCAATTCAAAACTGTCTCACAGGTGTCTTACTCTATTGAGTTAATATACTGTACAACACTTAAAGAATAACCACAGAAAGGAAACCCCCCTCTTTTGCTGTTTCTTTTTCCCAGTCCTTTCTGGGTCCATTCGGGAAAACTCTCTCCTGTTTTTGCTACACTCAGGCTCCAGTAGCCAGAGAGTCCAAATTTACAACATGGATACACTACGAACCTTTGGGTTCTCAGAAGACCAATGTAAAAAGCTCTTAGGAGGGTCTTCAAAAATCATTAGTACTGTTACATTATCTAGCAGTGATGAAGACAAATGGAATAAACTCTGGAATCTAAAGAAAAAACTGATCCGGACCGAGCTCCATGCAGAATTTATCATCCAATACTGCAAAAAGGGAGTCATACCTAAGGGTTTACAAATTACTAACGAACCCGGGCTATTTGTTACAGACGATAAGTTTAAAGATAGTTGGACACTAATAGCAAATAGGTGCAGTCGCGACTGGATGTTGCTCATCATAGACACAGCACAGGGACTTCTAATAATAGAAAAGGAAGAAATAGATAAGTTGGAGAAGGAACTCAATGAGTCCACTGCATTAGATGAAGCCACTAAAAAATTAGCAGAAATAAAAGAAGACATTACAGGGTACCAAGAATATATGATAAACAAAAAAACTAACAAACTACGTAAAGATATAGCTAATTTTAATTTGGAACAGGTATACCCGTATTTAAAGAAGGACTACTTTGACCAACCTATCCCTAATGAGTTTAACAACCGTCCATACAGGTACAACAAAAATAAATTTTACAAGAAAAATGTTACCTTTTCAGATACCTCATATCATACAAGTGATTCTGAGGCTGAAAGGGTACAAGATTCTAGTAATCGGAAAGACTCAAGAGATGAAAGCGGTGATGAATTCCCTGATTATCAAAAAAAAATTTTAGGCCAGAAGAGACAGATCCGTGGCTTCAGGACACGGGGGAGGGGCCGTCAGGGCTTCTGCCAAAAAGAGGGAACGATAAGGAGACCCTACATGAGGACTCGGAGCCACAAGGATTGGGAGTAAATAGCCACACTCAAAAGGCCCCAATCATTAATCTCTCCAATAAGATTTTAACAACAGATGAGATTAAGATACTTGAAAAAGGTTTAGGTTTCGCCCCAAGTAGAGGCATCTGTAGATACTCAATAGAAAAGGACATTAGGGATCTATTCCGGAAAATTAGGATTAAACGGTTCTTTGAGAACAAGGAAAATAGACCTAACAATAATAAGTCTGGACTTAAACCTCCCTCAACCTGGACCCCTGATATCTCGATGGTAAGCCAAGAAATAGATATGTTTGAAAAGGTCATTACTATTGGCCTTGAAAAGCTGCTAGATGAAAAAATTTGGACCACCAACAACCTATCTAAAACTGAAAGAGCAGCTTTGACTAATCTCCAAACATATGATGATATCACGATAAAACCTGGGGATAAGGGTGGAAGTATTGTGATCCTGAGTACCCAAGACTACAATCAAAAAATGTATGGCTTACTTAGCAATAAATTCCATTACAGAAAATCTAACATAGGTGAATGGAACAACCTCAAAAAGAAAGTAAAAAACATAGTGACCTTAGCGAAAGAAGATTGTACCATCTGTGAGGATGAATACAAATTCTTAATCAACAATCATCCTAAAATACCAGCCCTTTATGGACTCCCGAAAGTCCACAAGGATAGCAAAAACCCCCCCATGCGACCAATAGTTTCAGGCATAGACTCAATTACTGAGCCATTAAGCAAATATGCAGACTGTTTTATCCGCCCTTTAGTAGAAACATTGCCGTCCTATATAAAAGACACGAAAGATATGATCACAAAAGTGGAAGGTTTAACCTTTAACAGCGAAACCCAATGGTTGGTGTGCTTGGACATTGAGTCCTTGTACACCAACATACCTCAACACGATACCATCAACATGATGAGAGAGATCCTAAGTGACGAAGAAGGCTATCTCTCTGCCCAGAACACGTTCATTGTTGACTGTATAGAAATTGTTCTACTGAATAACATCTTTCTATTCAACAATGACCTCTTCTGCCAAATAAAAGGGACTAGTATGGGTGCTACTTGCGCACCGAGCCTTGCCTGCCTTTACGTAGGCAAGTTTGAGAAACATCATATATATAACGAACTGAGCCCATTCTATGAAAATGTAAAACATTGGTCTAGATTTATAGACAATGTTTTCTTTGTTTGGGAAGGTAGCGAAAATGAACTCACAACCTTCATTGAGTGGCTAAACTGTGGGGATGCCAACCTTAAATTTACTAGCAATAAAAGTCAAGTGGCGGTTGACTTTCTTGACATAAAAATCAAAGCAGAAAAGGGTAAGTTATGTGTTGAGCTTTTTGTCAAACCATCTGACCGTAATACCTTGCTCCACCATAACAGTTACCACCCTAAGAACCAAAAAGAAGGCATACCTTACAGCCAGTTCATAAGGATAAGACGTAACTGTACCGACAAAAATTCCTTTGAAAAACATGCAGATAATCTTAAAACGAAACTACTCCAGCGAGGATACCCAAAAAGGCTAATACGGGACAGCTACAAAAGAGCGAAATATCAAAATAGAGCGTCTTTATTTGAACCTAAAGATAAAAAACAGGAATCAGAAAATACCATTGTTATGGTTTCAAACTACAATGGTATAAGCCACAAAATAAAAAATCTTATCAATAAAAACTGGTTCATTCTTAACAAACAAGGTAAAACACCACTCCCTAAACCTATCTTTTCCTACAGGAGAAACAGGACAATACGTAACTGCATTGTTCATACCTACAGAGAACCAAAAAACGGCAGGCAATTGAGCATAGACCAAGGGAGACCAGTAAGAGGTAACCACCCATGTGGATCATGCTCTCACTGTAACTCTATCATTCAAACAGATAAGGTGGAGTTGAACGGTATATCACACTGGATGAATGACCACGTTAACTGTAGAACTTCCAATGTGGTATACCTCTTCATTTGTCCTTGCCAAAAGGGGTATATTGGCGAAACAGGCCGTGAAATGAGATTACGATTGAATGAGCATAGATCGGCGCTCAAGAATAAGAAAAAGAATGCCCCTCTGGTTGATCATTGGGCAATGGAAAATCATAAGGAGGATGAACTCAAATGGTTCATAATAGAAAAAATCAAAACATCAACTAGAGGAGGTAACACCGACCTCAAACGCAAACAAAGGGAGCAGTTTTTCATGTCAAAATTTCGTACCTACCACCATGGTCTTAATAGCAGGGAAGAGTGGGAGAGGCTGATAAGATAGTCACCTCACTAGTACAATGAATTAAAACCCTGGCTCCTTTTGATATAAACTGAGGTCCCCTTATGATAATCACAGTGTGTGTATACACTTTACCCATGATAGCTGATCATGACGAATTGAAATTATATAATGAAATAGATACATGATTGTGTGCTGAATTTAAGAAACTTATCTGTACCTCTAAAGACTGTTCTATGTATAAGGTAAATGTATAAATATATAATTGTTATAGAATTATCAATAAATAGATGTTGTATAAAACGGATTTCAATGATGTAAAAGGACGTTCCGTTATGAAAAGCCGCATATATGGAAATGTCCATATATACATATATATACATACCAACTTACGCCCTTCATAGTACAATTGGCTGTTTATAAATTCCCTTTATTGACCCTTTGTAAAAGTAAGGCTACATAACAGGAACGTCCTTACAATACTTATATGTAAGAAGAACCATAAGGTTGATATGAATATCAACGCTGTAGCTGCACAATATAGACATGGGATCTTTATTCACATACTTGCAACACGGGATAAATAGTATAGGACTCATGCAATACAGGCATGGATCCATCTAGTGCCTTGCACTATAAGAAAGATTCTACTGCACCTTAGCCAGTATAACGGTCGCTGCAACAATAAACATTGCAATTAATCATCTCAAAAGGAACCGTCCTGGCAATTCCACAACAACACCGGGTTCTTGTTCACCATAATAACGAAACTAAGATAATATCCAAATTCCGTTATTATTTTCGGACTAAATGCACAGTGTATGCGTCGCCATACCTGCCTAAAGGTATACATTATAGTCCGCATTATGGTTCCGTTTATGAATACGGATGTAACCGCAAATACTGCAATCTTTCAACCCCAAAAGTTACCAATGTGGCGGTGTTATGGAACACCTGAAACCGGGTTACTATAACAACGGAACTAAACTAAAAAGTTGAAGTCCGTTCTCACTTTGAATAACAGTCGAGGAGAAAGCGTCACCATGACTACCCACTGGCATCGATGTAAGTCCGCCCTTAGTGTTGATGGCGTCTTGACTTCACCTTAAAAACTACTAAAATGGCGCGGCCTTTGAACACTGCTTAATTAAATTAAGAACAGGTGAATCGAGTTACTTAATATATTTGTAATTAACTAACATATAAATAACGCCTCCGCGCCCCATCATCCAGACTGACTCTGGAGACCGGGGAGACCAGGCAGACCGCGCGGAGAAAATTAACTTGAGGTAAGACTCTACCCGTGGATACGATAATCTATACCCGTGACATTAACTTAGTCACAAACGGACCCCTAGCCCTATTTTCCTAAATAAAAACAAGGGTTGTTGTAACTAAAAATAATTGCACTAACTAACTGGTTCTGTGCGCTATCTAAATTTTGCAATGATTTTAATGCTCTGTTGACATTAATCCAACAGAACTCTAAAAGCGCTCTAAGCAAAACGCGCCCGTCGTCCTTAATGACTTGGGAGACACGGGATTCAAAGCAGACCGCGCACACAAGATTGAATTTGGGTAAGTGGCTGTCTGCAAACGCGGCGCTTATTACTCGTGCTATGCATATAGTGTAAGCGGACATCCAGCCCCTCGCTTAACACTGCCAGTATTTGGAATTAATTTTATTTTCTGGCTGGCTTAGTGGATTAATAAAACTTGGCAAGAGCACGAATATCCAGCAAAATACAAATCCCAACAATAGTCTCAGGAAAACTACACCCAACATGTACCTGAGACTTAAAACTTGTCCAAACCCTGAATCATGAGACAATGTTGGGCCTAATGCATGTTTATTTACAGCTATTATTTAACGTGCACCTTAAAATTTAAACAAATAGGGTGCTTTAATCCTAATGAGGGCTATAATAGTAACCTTAAGTAAAACATAGCAAGGTTACATTAGAGACCAACACTAACTACAGTTCGTGCCAAATCCTATGGAATTAAATATGCGCGTACAACATCAATACAATAAAAGTTTTCTTCTATTGATGTCTAGATATAGATGTGAAGCTCACCCATATTTACAACAAGAATTTGGAACTCAACACAATAAGTGGCTCCAGATAACCAGAAGGCGACCTAGACAAAATGCAGGGGCCGGAAGGAATATCCATCTAAAAATTAACATTCTGCACATCGCTACCAAGTAAGCATTGGCGTGTGTGAAATAATAATATGTGCACCACATAAGAGATCACCGTGTAAAATTAAACATCACTGTTACTTCAGATTTTCTAGATTGTCGAAGTGAATACATAATTTAAAGGAAGCCCCCATTCCAGGATCAAGACTGGTACAGCATATTGAAAATGCTTTAAAGAGTGAGATACTTTAATCACTAATAGTTATGACCCTGTACTAAGTGAGACCTAAATGTTTCTGTAAAAAACGAAATTTCCGTATACCTTGTATTAATTTCATGTCACATATATTTCTTTTAGATTTATGAAGCTTTTAACCATTAGTACTGAGGAAGGTGTTGTACCCAACTAAGCACCGAAACGCGTCGACAACAGTTTTTAATCGCCTTTATATGCTTTTATATTGTAATATTTGGATGTAAAATATATACATGTGTTTTTGGACATAACAATGTTTTTGTGAAAGTGCTTGAACTCTTGAATACTTATATTTGTGTCTTTTTAATAAATGTGACTCTTTTGATACAACTTTTTTGTCGTAAGGTATATGTGGTCTAGAGGAAACTGTAATTCAATTCAAAACTGTCTCACAGGTGTCTTACTCTATTGAGTTAATATACTACTACATTCTAGAACATTAATGAGCAGGAATGCTTGAGGCTGCTGAAGTGCTGTTGAGTTCTACTTGTTAAATATACGCCTTTGAGGGGGCACCTAACATAGAAAGAAGCCAGGACCAGTTAAGTCCACCGCGTGGTTGGATAGATTAAATTATAATTTGACAGCTCCTCTGAATAATCTTCCTGGAAATGATGCTCATTAGTTGTCTGAAATCAAAAAGGGGCACTGATCATCTATGGGCTCCCTTTAATATAATTGGCGGGACTTGTGTTGTTAAATTGTTTCACTAATACTACAGGATAGCTTTCTGCTTCTTTTCTTTTATACCCTGACTGATGAAGTTGTCTTTGGAGTTATAAATAATTAAATCAGAAATGAAATCAGGTGTCCATGTTGTCAAGCTGGCGACTTTGTACATTAAGGTCATAGTAATGATTTCAACATTTAAAATATCTTCTGACTTTATCATAGCTAAAGTAGGGATGCTGGAGAACAAACACAAATGTTACCTCTATTTAGAATGTTTTCCTTGCTACAGGAGAGATATCCAGGAATGAAAATAAACGTATTGTTTAATGTTGTGTTCATTCCAGGTGCATAATCTAGGGGACATACCAATGAGGCTTTACTTAAATTGGGAATGCTAATGGTATTTGAAGAAACATTGTTCGGGGTAGTTTCTGGGTTTTTTATTTTTTTTCTTGGTCATTCAAAGAGTACAGTGTTCACATCATAGATGCACATAATTTCAGATTACTGTACACAATATGGTCATCACACTAACATGCACCAATTTCGCTACCCTCGTTGTCCATTAGTTTACAGAACCACAACATAAAAAAATATCAACCAACAGAACATAATGGAGTGTAACAGCCCGCAATGCACAATACATATGCACTTACTAATGTATACAATCAGTCCTCTGCTAGCGTGGAAAGGAGGTATTGCACCAGTGGGTCCCAGAAATCTCGTGGACGAGAGGCCTGAGGTAGGTCCTCTGCATATGTTTCCAACTGTGTTTTACAATACGTAATATCACTAATCCAATCTGTACATTTCGGTACCTGCTTACTGCCCCATCGCATTGCTTTAGTTTTTTAACCAACAGCAGTGTTACCGCCAAGAACTTAAGTCTGCGTGTCAGTTTGTTCTTGTAAATACCCAAAAGGCATACCACGGGCGCATTAGGAATCCGCTCCGATAGCATATGCATGAGTGTTAGTTACATCCAGCCAGTAAGGTTGGAGTTTTGTGCACACCCAGGCCATGTGTAAAGAAATCTGCATTAGGGGTGCTGCACCTGTGGCACCGTTCATCAGCTCTCAATCCATATTTGTGCAGCTGCATGGGTGTATACACCTGGTGTATAAACTTAAAATGTATAATTTTCAGGTTGCAGTTTGACGTAAACAGGTGAAATTGCATACAACTATAGTCCCAATCTTCTTTGGGAATGGTTGTGCCCAGTGTTGCTTCCCATCTCGTTAGGGGTCTATCCAGGGCTCGGAACTGTTCGTGTTGTGCCGTTGTGTACCTTTTGTAACTAGGCATTGCCGCGTAGTGGATGTCAATAGGATCTGCAGTGCATTATGTGTCAGCGTTTCGTCTGGGAATGATGGGTACAAAGCTTTGACCGCCATTGGCAGTAGCAGATATGCAAAGATTTTTAAGGGAGTATGATATGTGCTTAAGGCAGCGTCATCCTGTGATATACACTTTCTATTCGGAAAGACATCCCCCATAGTATGAAGTCCCATCTCATGCAACACATGAAGCATTTTGCGTTCCTGTGTCACCGTAAGTTGTGGGTGATGTCGTAGAGGTAGTGCTGATGAATATGGTGGGAGTTTGTGCGCACGCTTCGCTAGTGTGTGCCATGCTCTCGAGGTACAAATCGCTGGGTGTATCTCCGAATTCGGAGCATACTGTCTAGGTGAAGAGATAACTGTGAATAGGGGAATAGGGTGCATAATCTCGTATTCTACAGCTATATGCGGTATATGCCCGTGCGGCTGTAGCCAATAGTGGGCATGTTGCGCCTGCGCGCAATTATAGTATAGTTGGAGGTTTGGAGCACCAAAGCCGCCTTGAATGTAGGGTCTCGTCAGTTCCTTCCATCCTACCGTTGCGTGTTTCCCTGCCCACGTCAGGCGAAGCAGAGCCGTGCGCAGTCTGGTAGGATAGTAGCTGGTTGATGAAGAGCTGTTATTATAGTTTCCGAGTTAACTATGTATTAATGTGAAATGCTGGGATTTAGAGCACTGGTGTCTGAGTTTGCATTTCATACTGTGTACATTTGCAATTTTTAATGACCCCTGTTGGGTCAAAAGTTAGATCGTCTGCAATGAAAACATCTTGTATGTGAAACCTTGATGTGTTTTTGGTTGGTTGAGGCTCTGGACGTTTAAGTGAATTTTCTTTAAAAGAAAGATATGCCTTTTTGTTACTTATCTCAGTTTTTAGTGGTAAAATTAGATAAGTTTTAAAAACAGATTTTGATAGCTTTCTTTTTCTTTTTTAATGTATGTTGTTCTTTCTAGTAAAACTCTTAAAATGTGCATCCATCTTCAGAGGACAATTATTTTTCCGTAGTAGGATCACCCAGTATAGTTGTTTATTGAGTCTGCATTTTCCCCATAACATCAATGGTGATTAAAGTTGAACGATATGGCATAATTGGTTTTATGACAACTGATGTACAAGTTTCAATAATGGGAGGCTTGTCATTAAGACAATTCAGTGATTTTATATTGTCAATATTTGTAATAGTATTGGTAATGTGCAAGGTTAGTCTACAAAAGGAAACATTTACAGCTCACTGTTGATTGCATTAAGTTAAGGTTGAACTGTAGATGATTAATTTTGGTGTATAATTTCAATTTGCAGGATGTGTGATTTCAGTAAGACTACCTGTAGCTCGATTTGATGCGATTGCCAGTTAAGACCTTTTATGGCAGCTCTAAGAGCGAAATTAATTGAGGAAAGAGTAATGTTTATGTAAGTATTATAGCGATTGGGAAAAGTGAGAGTAATGTATACGTAAGTATTACAGCGGATGGGGAAATAGTAATGTATACATAAGTATTTTAGCGATTAGGGTATTGCTACTCAAAAGAATCACTTACTCTGTGGGTTGAACATCAAAGGTCATCTACATAATCTTCCCGTTAATATTCAGTTTTATGGAACCCAGCTTGACTTTATTATATGGGGATACCTCAAGGGAGGAATATATTTCTAGAATTAAGGAATCCCATGAAACTGAACAGCATTAACTGAATGATGCACTTGGGCTATAATCTGTATTGCGGATACCTACTTTGCAATATTTGAAGCCATATCTTCAGAGTCCGAGACTTGTGAGCAGTAGGGCATGAACAAGTAGTTTTTAAGGGTCTTTGAATTGAAAAGGATGTGATGGATCTAATCTTGACTGCTGATAAACTAGGTGTAATTGTATTGATTTGAGGATCGTCTGTCAGTGTAGTGTAGTTCCTATATTCCCAATAGGCTCTGCGCATTGGAAGAATATACCCTATAGATTAGACGTAGGACTTATGTCTACTGGGTCTCTATCGAATATACTAGACTTAATTGTGAGTGCCAGCTAGCTCAGAGGTCACTAGAAACTTTCTCAAATAAACAAGAAGGGATTAGTTTCTGACAACCGCATAAACATGACATCTTTGTTTCCCCAAGATAAAACTGATCTTCAGAGTCGTGGAAACAATAGATAGATATTTCACTCAGTCAATCGTGCATGCTTTGTTTCACCAGAGGTGCAGAGAAATAGATAGACGAGCGTTTTCAATAAAAGGATTTATTGAACAGTCTTCTTTCTCAAGCATAAGAAATGAACTGCTACAATCGTAAAACTGGTTGCAAAATATAATGCATAAAGTAGAAAGAGTAGAATAAAATAATACTGTAAGAGCATTGTATGGTTCCTAAACCATAAATAAATACATACATAAATAACAGAGGCTAAAAGTACTCAACTGGTGCTTCTAAGATACGCCTACCCCGATGTACCTAACCTAAGCTTAGTACGAGGGAAGAAGTAAGTGGGGTGTAGAATAAATATAGTATTTTTTTTGCCAAGAATCTGTCCAAGATTTCTCTTAGGGCCTAATCAGCTCCGTACCTTGATTTGGAATGAAGAAGTTCAGGCTCAGGACTCGATTTCCCAACAACCCGCAAGGGTAGCTTGGAAACACTGGAGCTGGATTTCTCGGCAGAAGAAAAGACAGCGTCTCTCTCAGTGCGTCTGCTGGAGGGTCGGCTTCCTTCGGCACTTGCTGTAGCAGGATGCGTCGGGCAAGTATATAGTCGAACTGCTCCAAACCACCATGTCCTTGCTATGCCAAGTGTGGGCATATTTATACCTTGAAGGTGCCGAGTTTGACGTAAGGTTGGGCATAATAACGTCATCAAAGAGTCTCAGTTCTTTGAAAACTCCATGAGTTCTTGGACCAGTCAGTTCTCGAGCAAGGGGAAGTCCCTGGCGGCTGAAGCCGAGTTTTCCAAGAAGTCGTTGTAGATTTTGGGAACTAGTGGAAGTATCCCTGTCGTATTTGGACTGCATGAGCTAAGGCCAAATATGGTTATGATTTCTATGCCTATATAAGGATATGTTGTTATCTATACTACTATAATAAAGTAAGAACTTTCAGGCTTTGAGGCGGGTAAACTTGGGAACCACGGCACCAATCTACACATCCGAAACACCGTTGAAATCGTCAGGGTGTGTAGATGGTTATAGGCTATATAAATATAAAAAATAAAAGTTATTTACAAACTTTATGTTTAAAAAAAAAAGTAGTCCCTCCAAAGTAGCGCCGGCCGCGATGTGCGTGCTCACGTCAGGAGCATGGGGAGGAGCGGCATCCGAGGAGCGGGGGACATGGCGCGGGGGAGGAGCGGTGACGTGAGGAGCGGCGGCTGAGGTAAGGCTCCGGGGACAATGTCGGGGCAGGCGGGTGTCGGGCCAGGCGAGGGACGGGAGTTATAACACAACAGATCGGCTGAGGAAAGGCAATGTCGGGGCAGGCGGGGGTCGGAGCAGGCGGGGGACGGGGCGGGCGGGGGCACGGGCTGCTGGGCAATGTCGGGGGAGGCAGGGGTAGGGGAAGCCTGAATGCTCCCGGACAAGGTTGGGACGGGCTGCTAGTATAATACATCAAACACCTCCACTATTAACTGTATTCCGCTGGAACCTAGGGTCATTATTAAATCATGCAGACCGATCATGCCACAATCCCCTACTGTTCTTCCGATCCCGGTACTGCCTGAAACAGTGATACCACATATACCGTTGGCCGCGGATGTCTCAGGAAGCACAGCAAGCAGTCAGTTTGGGGCTCAACGTGCAATGTACATTACTGAGGAGGGTATCTCGTCTTTACTTGAAAAACTGTTCACGGACAGACTTGAATCCACCCTAATTCAGATTGCCACTGACATTACTGAAACCTTAAAGGATTGTGTCAAGGACCTTTTGGCGAAATGTGAGCGCATTAATGACTTTTTAAACACCCAGGTCCCCTCTTCATCCTTACAATTGTCATCATGTTCATTAGATGTACAGGTGTCTGCTCCCAAAGCTGGCGGGCCACCAGTTAATACAACCATCACGGCTACAAACAAAGCCATTGATAATCCTGTGCAAAACAAAGGGAAAGTTTAAAAGGGAATTTCCACGCCTTTGCTGGATGTTATACCTACTTTAACTCCAACAGTAAGGCATAGAGGTCCACAGGGGGGACGGGTGGGATTGGTACCCCCAGTAAATTTACCCCCTGATGCAACTCCGTTTGTAGCTATATTGGTAAATGTACCTAAACTTGCTGACGGGGAGCTAGAAAATCACGAAACCCTCCTTAAGCATGTTAAAAAATGGTGCAATGCAAATTGTACGGGCGAAGGTAACATCGCAGATAACATCTTGACAGGAAGAAGGGTCAATTGGGTGGGCAAAACCAAGAAGTGTGTAGCAGGAGACTGTGTAATAGTTAATTTTAAATCTAGAAATGTCTCCAGCCGTCTCTTCAGGGATGGTTCCCCATTGGACCCAGTAGGAAAGGGGGTCCGTGCGATGCCCTTGGGTTTTTTCTATCCCCCAGTACACAGGATAGACAGAGGCGAGAACATTAGGTCTCAGCATGTTAATAATGCATGGGCCGAAGACAGACTAATTTCGCCTATACAAGTTAATAAATGGGTGACAAAGCAACTCAGGGTTGGCGGTCCAGCTAATACTGTAAGGTACATGCCCACCGATGATTTAATTCTTACGAATAGATTCTCGGCTCTAGCAGAGCAGAAAGATATTGACTGACTAGAACACGAACACAATAGCATGAACGCCCTATGCAATATTAATGCTTTCATTGATCCATCACGTAGCTCGCCACTCGTAGCTGCAAATGACCCATTAGTTCCAGGCAGGGGGAATGTCAGATTACTTTCCTGGAACATCGCGGGACTACGCGCTAAGCAGGAAGACCCGTTGTGGTTACAAAAGTTAAAAGATCACGATATAGTAGCCTTACAGGAAACTTGGGCTAGGGACAATGCTTTTTGGCTGGATGGCTATACATCATTTTTTGTTAAAGCTCAGAGTTCCTTGGCGGGAAGGGATAAAGGGGGCTTGTTGCTCCTGGTTTCAGTTAACTTAGCAGGCAGTGTTAAGGAAATCCCCTGCCCCTCATATTATTTTCAGTTGCTGGAAATACATCTAGCGGATAAGAATAAGATAGTCCTAATAAACTGTTATAATGCGATGCAGGGGGGTCCGCCAAATTTTGTTCTAGAAGGTCTATCTTCTTTTTTAAGTAATTACATGTCAAAACAAACCACTTTTGTTCAACTCATATTGATGGGAGATTTTAATGTTCATTTGTGTGGGCTACATTGTCAGATTGAGGATGATACTGGTCCCGAACATACGTCTTTACCACATTTCGAGCATAGCCCAAAGGGCGTAGCAATGGAAGAACTGCTATCATCTAATGATCTATTCGAACCAGGGTTTGCTGACTTAAACGATCGTGTGGTCACATATAATGCGAGGGGAAGTGAATCAATTATTGATTATATTTTTATGTCCCCGGGTCTTCTCCGCTATGTACTGTTTTATAATGCCATTATAAGTGGGTTTAGTGATCACAACCCGGTGTCACTAGTCTTGGACGCCTCCGTTGGTCTAACCAAAGGGGCCAAGAGGGCCACTGCTATAAAGGATGTAAAGAGTAAAGACCAGGGTAGGCGTCTTAAATGGTGTAACGTCTGTCCGGGGGACTTTCTAGGCCTAATTGAGCAAAAAATGAATGTGGAACTTGAAATATGTAGGGATTCAGACATGGGGGGGAAAGAGGTAGTTACCGCTTTTGAGGCTATCTGTGCGAGAGTGGAAGTAGAGCTCACAGCTAAACCAAAGAGGGGCCCCGCCCCAGCCTTTGGTTGGTTTGATCATACATGCTCTAAGGCACACTCCGCTCTGTTGAAAGCGCTTAAACATTCCCCTAGAGATAAGTCACTGGTAGCTCAATTGAGGAAGAAATATGCTGTGGCGGTAAAGTCTCGAAAAAAGGTCATTAAAGAAGAAGCCTGGGATTCTTTAATGGACTCTACTACTCTCAGACAAAGTTCTAAATTCTGGTCCATAATCAATAATCCTCTATTTGCTCAATCAAAGAACACAGACCTTGAAGTAAATATTCCTGAAGCAGAGTGGCTAAAACATTTTTCTAACATATACCGGAGTAATGAAACTATTGAGACATTTTTTACGCCTTCTCTTCTAACTTCACTACCTAAATTAAATTTCAGTAAAACCGAAGTGGAGGTGGCGTTAAAAGGTTCAGCTGCAAACAAAGCCCCCGGTCCAGACGGGGTTCCTCTGGATCTCTATAAATCAAACCCTGAGATGTGGGCTGAAATATTAGCCAATGTTTTTAACTCCGTACTTGAGGGGGGTTTTCCAAAAACCTGGGCACGCTCAATTATAGTCCCTATTTTTAAAAAAGGCCAAAGAAGTGACCCCAAATGCTATCGCCCTATATCCTTGTTGGATTCTTCCATGAAGGTACTGGGCAAAGTATTGCTGGCAAAAATAAACAAGTGGTCCTTGGAAAATAACATTCTAACAGATGTCCAGTATGGGTTCCGTACAGGAAGAGGGACAGAGGACCAATGTTTAAATCTCCACATGATAATATCAAAATATACAACCGCATCAAAGGGGTCAATTTTTGTTGCATTTATGGACCTGTCCACAGCCTTTGATTTAGTTAATCGTGTTCGGCTGTGGTCAATGCTGTTAAAACTGGGTCTTGATCCTCCGCTTGTACACTTTTTGGTTGAACTCCATAAAGACTTAAAAGCATCGATTAGAATGGACCAAGACGGAAACCGCACAGATTGGTTTAAATCGAGCAGGGGTGTACGGCAAGGCTGCATCCTTGCCCCCATGCTGTTTACTTTATATATAAACTCATTAGAGAAAAGCCTTTTAACTGCTACGCTGGATACTCCGCGTGCAGGGGATACCCGCATCCCCGTTCTCCTGTACGCGGACGATGCTGCTTTGATAGCGCGGACACATTTAGGCCTGCAGAGACTTTTAAATGCATTTAGTGAATTCATGTCCTCCCTTGACTTAGTGGTAAACAACTCTAAATCCCATGTCATGGTGTTTGGGGCTGTTAAAAACAACACCAAATCTTTTTATTGTAACAATGAAGTAATCACTAATGGCAAAATCTTTACTTACCTTGGTGTAATTTTTGATACTAAGGGTAGCTGGAGCCCTCAAATTATAGCAAAAACCAAAGCAGTGAGAAGCTCGGCAAATGCAATTCTAAGTTTTTCAAGGAGACTTGGAGGGAAGCCGAGCGGTGCATTATTAAATCTGTACAAGGGTAAAACATTGGCAATAGCTAGGTACGGAGCAGGTCTGTGGGGCTATGTGAACAGTGAAACCATCCAAAGGGAGGAAAATAAGTTCCTTCGGTCTATACTAGGCCTTCCTCAATCGACAGCCACATTCTCAGTCCACCAGGAGCTTGGTATAGGGTACATTGCTGATATTCTTTCAATGGCACCTATTCTTCTTTGGATTAGGACTTGGACCAATAACAACCTAGGTCTAAATCATAAAGTACTGTTGGACTGCCTAAGATTGGACAAATCTAAAGATATTGCTTGGTTGTCATACATTTATAAGTGCTCTTTGGAACTTGGCCGCCCTGAGATATTTTCCGCCCCAATGGGTTTGAAAAAATCTGATTTAGACTGGGTTAAGCTCCACTTCTCTAAACTGAAGATCTTGCAGAGAGAGGGACAGCAACTTACAAAGCCCACAGTTAGAGCACATTTTTTGACCATTACTTGCCTAACTATTCAACCGTATCTTGCCACAGTTAACATCCCTTTCCACAGGTGGCTCCTGGTCAAATTTCGGTTTAATCAGATCTATACGGTTCTCTGTGACAGCCACGGTTGGTTTAAGCAGGAGGATGCACCCGTGTGTAAATGTGACAATTTCTCACTGCAAGACAATATGCACCTAATGTTGTTCTGCCATTTTTTCAATATGCCCAGACAGAAATATTTGGTGCCTTTATTGAAGGACAAAGCCTTCCTTCAGGCAAAACCAGCTCTCCTGTATCTACAAATATTAGATTCACCGTTGGTTATGTTTAGTGTGGCTAACTATCTTGTTGCTGCTGTCAGGATCAGGAGGAGGCGATTGCAATTGTAATTGGGGGGGTCTGTAATGGAGGTTGAAATGTGTTTTTCTCTACTTGCAGAATTTTTAGCTGTACATTACTTTTTTAGCTGTTTTTAAAGTATATATGTAATTGATATTGATGTATGTAATTTTTTATGAAATTGAACTGCCATTTTAAATTGATTGTAGTATGCTTTTATGATTTTTAACTAAATCGAATAAAGTGGTTTTGACTCCTGACTCCTGACTCCTAGTATACCTATATAAGGGCATGAATCAGGAAAATTACAATAGGGTCCTAAAATGGTACACAACACCCATTCCACGTTATCATGTTCATCTAAGATCAAGCACTAAAACATATAATTTAGAGCATGTGTTTACAACCCCCAAATATTCATATAGAATGCATTTGAAATGGTTGCACACTGAAAAATGAGCATTTGCATAGTACGCATTCAAAAGGAAATTATGTCATTGTAATATGGGAAATGCTAATCCAATTAATCATGAGATTACATTTATGAAATGGCTCTTAGTTACAGAAAAAAAAATTCGAGACCATCTCATAGCAGAGTATATAAACTGTGTTAGTTTGTAGATAAGGTCGAAATTGTTCCAAGGAAGTATTCAAAGAATTCTTTCTCTCTAAGAATAGTTCTACTTTAAGCAGATTACTTTGTGTCAAAGTTCAGTTTTGGAAAGGTAGTAAAAAAAAATCAAATTAAATTGTAGTGAAGGAATATGCTACTTACCGGTATGCATCTGTTCTTGGCATGTAGGGCTGCTGACATTCATATCTTGTGCCTAGATCGCTGCCTAGTGTTGGGTCCGGATGATTGCACTTGTTGTCTTGGAAGAGTCTTCGAAGTATCACGAGATAGGTGACTCCTTCCCTGGACTACAGTGCGCATGGGCATCCTCTCCATCCTCAGATTGTTTTTCGCCATTGTGGCAGAGATGGAGATAGTAGTAAGAGATGGCCATGCCAGAGAGAATGCTGCAGCTGCTACAGGCACCAGGGAGGAGGGCGGGCGATATGAATGTCAGCAGCCTTACATGCCAAGAACAGATGCATACTGGTAAGTAGCATATTCCGTTCGGGGCATGTGGGCTGCTGAATTCATATCTTGTGCATAGACTGTATAGCAGTATCTCCTCTAGCGGTGGCTACCTGTGCCAGCTGCAGCAGTTTGAAAATAGTTTTGAGGACAGCCTGGCCTACAGCAGCTTGCTGTTTTGTTTGCACATCTACACAGTAGTGTTTTGTGAAAGTGTGTATGGTGGTCCATGTGGCTGCCTTACAGATATCTTCAAGAGGAATATTTCCTAGGAAAGCAATGGATGCCCCCATTTTCCTAGTGGAGTGTGCTCTTGGGGGGGACGGTTAAAGTGCGTTTTGCCTTTTGATAGCATATCTGAATGCATTTAACTATCCATCTGGCTATTCCTGCTTTTGAAATTGGATTCCCCTTGTGTTGTGGTGCAAAGGCAACAAACAGTTGCTTTATTTTCCTAAAGGATTTAGTTCTGTCCACATAGAGCTCTCTTTACGTCTAGTGTGTGTAGGGCTCTCTCAGCTACTGACTGGATTTTGAAAGAACACTGGCAGTTCTATTGATTGGTTGATATGGAAATTGGATACAACCGTAGGCATGAATTTAGGGTTTGTTCTAAGAACCACCCTGTTGGCATGTACCTGCATGAAAGGTTCTTGAATTGTAAGCGCTTGTAATTCACTCACTCTTCTGAGTGCGGTGATGGCCACCAAGAATGCAACTTTCCACGTTAGGAATTGTAGTTCGCATGAATGTAAAGGTTCGAAAGGAGGGCCCATGAGTCTGGTAAGCACTATATTGAGATTCCAGACTGGGGAAGGGGGGGCCTAGGAGGAATCACCTTTTTTAAACCCTCCATGAAGGCTTTGATTGCTGGTATTCTAAACAGTAAAAGGTGTTGCCTGTGTTGAAGGTATGCTGCTATGGCAGCGAGGTGTAGCCGTTTTGAAGAGTATGCTAAGTTACATCTTTGTAGGTGCAGCAGGTAACGTATAATGTTTTGTATTGAAGCATCTAAGGGGTTGATTTGGTTATTGGTGCAGTAAATAACAAATCTTTTCCATTTAGCCGCATAGCACGCTCGTGTGGTTGGTCTTCTTGCCTCCCTAATGATATTCATGCAATCTGGTGGCAAGTTAAGGTATCCATACTCTAAGACCTTAGGAGCCAGATCGCTAGGTTCATTTGATTGGGATCTGGGTGTCTGATTTCTCCATGGTTCTGAGTTAGAAGATGAGGTGCAAGGTGCAGTCTTTGATGGGGAACTACTGAGAGTTCCAGGAACGTTGTGTACCGAGGTTGTCTCGCCCATGTGGGAGCAACTAGGATTAGTGTGAGGGCGTGTTGCCGCACGTTTGCTTGCCACCAGCGGGATCAGTGGTGCTGGGAGAAAAGCGTACGCAAATCTGCCTGACCAGGTCATCCATATTGCATTGCCCTGTGACAATGGATGTGGGAATCTGGAGGCAAAGTATTGGCATTTCGAGTTTTCTTTTGTGGCGAACAGGTCTATTTCTGGGTGACCCCACTCCTCGAAGAATGGCTGAAGGACCTGGGGGTGAATTTCCCATTTGTGTAATTGCTGGCTGTGCCTGCTGAGCAGGTCGGCAACTTGATTGTCCTTCCCTGGAAGGTGTTCTGCTAGGAGAAAAATGTTTTTTAGAATCGCCCACTTCCAGATGCTTTGTGCCAGATGGGACAGCTGTGGAGAGTGCTTTCCTCCCTGTTTCTGGATATAGTACATCGCGGTCATGTTGTCGGTCCGGATCAAAACCGTCTTGTTGTACAAGTATTTCTGAAATGCTTTTAGGGCTTGGAATATCGCTAGCAACTCTAGTTGGTTGATATGCAGCCTTTTCTGTTTGTTTGTCCAGAGCCCCTGTACTGTGTATTAAAGGAGATGGCCTCCCCAGCCTGTCAGTGATTCGTCCGCTGTTAGTACTAGTTGTGGAACCGGCTCTTGGAACAGTCGCCCTTAGGAAAGGTTTTGTGGGTTACACCACTGCAGAGAGTTGTGAGTGCGACTGTCTACCAACACTACGTCTTTTAGTTGTCCTTGAGCCTGGTTCCATTGCCCTACTAGACATTCCTGCAATGGGCGCATCTGAAGTCTGGCATGGGGGACAATGAATATGCAGGAGGCCATCATGCCTATAAGTTGCATGAAGACTTGAGCTGCCAAAGAGTGTTTTGGCAGGAATTTGCGAATGAGTGTCTGCATACTGGCTATCCTTGCTGAGTTTGGATATGCCTTTGCACTGAGGTGTTTATGGTGGCTCCCAGGTACTGCTGTATGTTGGACGGTTGCAGATGTGATTTTGTGTAGTTGATTGAGAATCCTAAGCTGTGTAGCAGCTGGATTGTCTGAGAAGTGTGTGCTGCACATTGTTGGTACGATTTTGCTTGTATTAGCCAATCGTCCAGGTAAGGGTACACATGGACGTGCTGCCTCCTTAGATGTGCTGCCACTGTCGCTAAGCATTTTGTAAACACTTTTGAAACCATGGTAACCCCGAAGGGCAAAACCTTGAATTGGTAGTGTTGACCTTCTATTGTGAACCTGAGGTATTTTCTGTGGGCTGGATGGATGGGTATGTGGAAATACGCATCTTTGAGGTCCAGTGTTGCTAGGAAATCCCCCTGTTGTAGCAACGGGAGCACTTGTTGTAATGTTATCATATGAAAGTGCTCCGACAGTATGTGTTGATTTAGGGGCCTGAGGTCCAATATTGGTCTGAGAGAGCCGTCCTTCTTGGGAATCAGGAAATATAGGGAGTATACTCCTGTCCCTTGCTCTTGGAAAGGGACTTGCTCTATGGCCCCCTTTTCTAGCATGCAGTTCACCTCTTGTTGTAACAGGGTGATGTGTTCTCTGGTCATTGGACGATGTCTGGGTGGTATGTTTGGTGGTGTAGAAGTCAGTTCTAGGCAGTAGCCAGACTGGATAATTTCTCTCACCCACCTGTCTGTGATAATTGCGTTCCAGACAGGTAGGAACTGTTGGAGTCTGCCTCCGACCGGTGTTAAGTGGTCTGGAGGTAGTGTAATTGAGTCATTATTTTGAGGCAGTGGAGGCTCTGGTGTTATTACCTCCACGTCCTCTTCCCTTGGTATTGTTACCTCTGTAGCCTCCTCTGTTTGTGTTTTTGGTAAAGGAACTTTGTGTGTTACCTTTATATGAGGCCGTGGTTTGTGAGGTATGTCCTCGTGTAATTGCCCTGTACGAGGAGCGACGAAAGGAGCCCCTATGTTGCTGAAATTGCAATGCCCCCATTGATTTTGCCGTCTCTGTGTCCTTTTTCATTTTATCTAAAATGGTGTCGACAGCAGGGCCAAAGAGAAAATCCTGATTAACAGGTTGGTTAAGAATAGTGGACTGCACCTCATTTTTAAAGCCAGAAATACGCACCCAAGCATGTCTGCGGAGTAGAACGCTAGTGTTGATTGACCTAGCTGCAGTGTCTGCCGCGTCAAGCGCGCATTTGATGGAGGCGTTTGTTATGACTTTTCTTTCCTGTATGAGATCTTGGGCTTGTGCTTTGAAAGGCTCAGGTAGGTGTTGCATTAGGGTCTCTAGCTGGTCGTAATGCGCCCTGTCGTAACGAGCCAGTAGGGCTTGTATATTAGCGATCCTCCACGAGTTGGAGGCTTGTGCTGCTACTCTTTTCCCTGATGCCTCTAGTATTTTTGACTCCTTGTCTTGGGGAGGTGCCTCCCCAGTGGTTTGGGAGTTGGCTCTTTTACGTGCGTTGGCCACTACTAGGGAATCAAGTGGCAACTGACCTTTGATATAAGTAGGGTCTGTAGAAGCTACCCTATACTTTTTAGGTTTCGCTGGAGAAAGGAGCCGTTAGGCTCCTCCTCCAGAGAAATCTATTGAGTACAGTAAGGCACTATGGAACACGCCCCCCGTCCCTTGGCTAGCTCCATGAATGGAGCCTAGCCATTGGACGAGGGGCCTGTCCATCAATGCCGGACCAGACACGGGGGCGTGCCGAGATTCTTTGGCTTTTGCCGACGTCACGCGACGCCGGGAACGCCCCCGAATCCATCGACACGTGTTTGGTGCAGACTGAAGGTTTGTGAGCCTTCCCCGAGCAGAGCGCACTAAAATAACCTGTGTGCAGCTTCACCACCGCAACCCGGGATCAGTAAACCCCCGACGAAGGGCCCCGTACCTTGCCGGTACCAACGCGACCGAAAACGAGCCCGCTGCTCTCCGATTGGACGGGAGAGCCGAGCCCCCTCACCAAACGCCGCGACGGGATTGGCCCGTGCGGCGCAGCGTCACCAATGTTGCCGTGTGGTGATTGGATTCCGGGGTTTGCAGTAATTTGGTACCCCCGAGTGCTTCGTTGCACTTTATTCTTAATTGACGGGTGCCACCCCGATTATGGCGCCCTTTGCGAGTGCCCACTTCGCTTCACTGTTTACTTTTGGTCTCGAGGGTGTCCACCCCTCTTAAATGCCCGAGAATCACCGCCGCGGCCCGAGCGCCGCAAAACAGGAAGCCAGGCACTACGGTGCCTGACGCGGGGCGGGACTTCCGCATTTGGAGGGAAGTCCCGCCTGCCGCCGCGCACCGATTGGCTGCTCGCTGCCGCCGGGAAAAAGAAACAAACAGCGCGAGCCATTGACGGCCCGGTCCCGAGATGGGGGACCGGGGGAACAGGTAGCGGGCCGGGAGCATTGTGAAGGCGGGGTAGCAGGCGCTATTTAAAAGCAAGGGCGACACAGTACAATCTCTCAGAAAGTTCAACAAACAGACACTTTGCGGTGAAGCGTTCAAAGAGGGACATTTTTCTTTCTTATTCCTGTCTTTTCTGTGCTGACTTTAACCTGTAATTGTGCGAGAAAAAACTGCCTGGGTTTAGGGGCTTAAAGGAAGGTTTCATTCCGTCAAACAGCATTTCTGAACTGACACGGAGCAGTTAATGAAAATAAATCTCCCTAGAATAGGATCTTTAAAGGAAGAATTATTTTCATCCTCTCCTCAAGCAAACAATATCTGCGTCTGTTTGAAAAAGCAATTTCTCCACCGTGTTTTGCTTTGAATTTAGATTCGTGGACTCTTCCGGCTCTAGTGCGCAGAGCACACAGGCTGCTGGGAGGCACATGTTTATTCAGATGAGGGGTCTCAGGGATGCTGGGTTTAAAGCATAATATCATGAATAAATCCCTTCCTTCTCCAAATGCAAGCAGAAAGCTTGCTGGATTTCTTCTGTATTTTTTTTTTAAGTCCCCTGATGTATACTTTGGTGGCACGCGGCATTAACAGCATAATTTGATAATACGATCACCTGGGAGGATTGGATACAGGCTATGATATAGTTCATCTGTATCACATGTATGCGCCGAGAAGCTGCCTCCAGGCACTAACAGTCACAAAGGCCTAAAGAAGCTTGAGTTCCTAAACCATGATGCATTTGTAAGGCGCCAGCATGACACTGAGGTGCCTCCGAGGCGTGGGCCTCAGCTAGGGCTAGTCGGGGTTACCTGCTACCCGAGCCTTGCTGCTAGCACCTGGTGCTGTCCTGGATGCTCCTTCACTGGCGGGATAGTAGCAGGTGGTAAACAGAGCTCTAACCGCCATCTTTACTTTCTTTACCGTCCTTTCCTCCTCCTTACTTCTGGAGTCTCTCTGCAGACAATAAGAGGCTGCTTTGGGGGTAACGATGGGGAAAAGGGCCTGTCCTGTAATGTCATCGGAGGACAAAGGCTATCTGACATCACGTGTGCTACCCCTCAAAGTTTGGTGAAACAGCGCCCAATGTATTAGGGTCTGTTAGGATGCAACAACATTGAGGGAAGGCGGATAGGATGAGAGTGTTGGGTGGTTGTAGAGTAAACTATTTAGTTTGATCTCAAAGTAGCCTTCCAAATAGTTCATGTAATTTTTTTTAGCTGACAAACAATTGGTAAATCCAGTCTTTACATTAGAGATGCAGTGATATGTTCTCACTCTGCCATCACAGCACACTGTTACACAACTTTCTGACTTCACAATGCTCTTCCTGTTTATATCACCGTGTGATGTCACAGTACCCTCATTGTTTATACCACCCAGCTGTGCTCAGTTTCTTTATAGCACCTTGTGACATCACAGTGCTACTTGTTTACATTGCCCTGTGTGGTATCACAATGCTCTGCTTGATTACATCACCTTGTGACATCACAGTGCTACTGTTGACATCGCCCTGTGACATCACAAAGATCTGCCTGATCACATCACCTTGTGACATCACAGTGTTCTGCTTGTTTATCTCACTCTGACATCACAGTGCTCTGCTTGTTTATCTCACTCTGACATCACAGTGCTCTGCTTGTTTATCTCACACTGACATCACAGTGTTCTGCTTGTTTATCTCTTTTCTGACATCACAGTGCTACTTGTTTACATCGCAATGCTCTACTTGATTACATCACCTTGTGACATCACAGTGCTACTGTTTACATCGCCCTGTGACATCACAAAGCTCTGCCTGATCACATCACCTTGTGACATCACAGTGCTCTGCTTGTTTACCTCACTCTGACATTAGAGTGCTCTGCTCTTTTATGTCAGCCAGTGCTCTACTTGCTATTACTACCTAGTTATTTACATCGCCCTCTGACATCACAATGCTCTGCTTCTTTACATCACCCTGTGACATCACAGTGCTCTGTTTACCATCGTACTCTGCTCTTTTATGTCACCCAGTGCTCTGCATGCTTATACCACCTCGTTATTTATTTCACCCTATGATATTACAGTGCTCAGTTTGTTTTTCGCACCTTGTAACAGCAGGGTGCCCTGCAGCTGTACCTCACCCTAGTGTTCTGCTTGTTTTCTTTACTTTGTGACATTACACTGATCTGCGGCTCTGCTGTTAACATCACCCTATGACATTACAGCGCTCTGTTAGTTACCTCACCCTTCTTGCCCTTGTCCTGTCAGCTTCTGGAGGACCCTATAGACAATAGCTGATTCATTCAGTGATTGGTTGCTCTAACTAACCAGCATTCTAGCTGAGATGGAAATATATATTTCCATTTGTTATTCAATTTGTGTCGCAATGTATGGTGGTGCAGTGTATGACTGGGCGTTCTAGACCAAGTGAGTTGGGAAGGGAGCATGAATTGTATTGCACAGTTTTGAATACACTACCTCCTACAGGGACACCTGCTGACTCTCCTCTTGATACTCTTCTGCAGGAGTAAATGCACAAGCCAGTTTTCATCGTAGTGCAAAATGATAACTGAAATAGTTGCAATCCAAATCGCATTTGCGAGAGATTAAGCTATTGCCATTGTAAATGACAATGCCATTTATTTATCTGTTTTCAAAACCAACACATAAATAAAAAGTTTGTCATTCACAATGCCAATAGCTCAAACTTTTCCAAAGGCGAAACCGTTGCATTGTAAATGCTTGTTTTCTATTCTGGGGTTGATTACCTGTGCCCTGGCTGTATCCTTAAATATGTCAGGTGCATGTTTCAGAACTCC
The DNA here is from genome assembly GCF_964263255.1 of Lissotriton vulgaris. Taxonomy (NCBI): domain Eukaryota; kingdom Metazoa; phylum Chordata; class Amphibia; order Caudata; family Salamandridae; genus Lissotriton; species Lissotriton vulgaris. The sequence goes on from NC_141700.1 coordinate 512,707,425, forward strand.
CTTTAACATGGGAAGTGTTTTGACAGTTTTTTCTGATGTAGGGAAGGTGTCAAACAAGAAGTCTTCCTCAATAGGGTCGTTATTCATATCCACGTTGTGGAACTGTGCAGCCCTGTCTATGAGTTGATTAAAAACTACGGTGTCATCAGTAGGTGACGGCTTTGTAGGATAAGAGGACATATCAGGGATGGGATGGGTGTTGTAAGGGTCAGTTGGCTCTTCCCATGGTTCCTCTTGTGGTTCAGGGTCCTGTGGGAAATCATATTGAGGCTGTGGCTCATCCCCTGTGTTACCTTCATCGTCCCCGTGATGAGAAGGAGAATAAGGAGTGTATGGATTAAAAGGAGTAGTAGGCACGATAGGTTGAAAAGGAATGAAGGGTCTAGAAGGAGAAGTCCCAAAGTCCTTTTTCTTCAATGGAATAGGGGACTGAGGTTCAAAGTCCAAAGGCCTCTTTTTCCTATGCAGGATGGTAACTTTACCAGTCTCTGGGTTGATATAAATTTTTGCTTGGTCGTCAAAGGGATCTGGGTGGAAGAGTTCTTCCTCAACAGTCCTGGGTTGAGTGTTCGACTTTGGTTTGTCGACGACTTTTGGTTTAGCAGCCGATTTTTTCAGCTCTGGGCCTTTTTTCGGGTCGACCGTGACTTTCGGGTCGACACGATTTTTGTGTTCCGTAGGCTTCTTCGGAGGAGTTTCCTCTTCCGAGTCGATGTTCCTGTTTGGATCGACTGGAGTTGTTTTTTTTGGATGAGTGTCCTTTCCCAAGTCGATTGTCTTTTTTGGATCGACTGGTGTTTTCGGAGTCGGTGTCTTCGGGCCGATAGGTCGTTCTGGCTTCGACGCCGTCTTAGGTACGGCGCCTTTTGCCGGGTCGACAGATTTTGGTGCTGAAGTCTTGTTTGGGTCGGCGACCTTCTTTGGTTCGGCGCCCTTTGGTTGTGTGGCCTTGTTCGGTTCGACAACCACTTTTGGCTCGACAGTTTGGGCTGCACGGCCTCCTTGGGGTCGACAGTCTTTTTTGGCTCGACGCTCTTTGGCTGTGCGGCCGGTTTCGGGTCGACGAACTTCTTTGGCTCTGGAACCTTCTTTGGGACGATGTTACTGGGCCCTGGGGTTTCGGAAGGTTTCGGTTTCGGAGCCGAGCCGGATGGTGGGGCAAGCAAAACTTTTTTATGATCTTGGCTAAGGCCCTTTGGCGATGCCTTGACCGGAGCCGTTGTTAACGGGGTAGATGGTGTCGGGGGCAGGGTACTCACAATTTGCCCCAGTGCGATTTCATCATCGGAGTCCGAGTAGTCCTCTACGGTGACGATCTCTAGGTCTGAGTCTGGCACTTCTTGTAGATCTTGGTCATCATCGAAGATGTTGTCTGGGTCTGGTGCCTGTCGCTGCATTTCTTGCCTGGCGGCCCGTCGGTTCCAAATAGTTTTCTTGGATCGAAACTGTGCGCAGGCTGGACAGCTTTCCTCCTTATGGTCTGGGGAAAGGCATTTGTTGCATACTGAGTGCTTATCAGTATGTGGGAACTTGGAGTGGCATTGTGGGCACCTTTTAAACGGGCTTCTTTCCATCGACGGTCGGCTCACGTGGCGTCGAAAAGGCCCAACGGCCCGCATCGACGACCGCTTGGAGATGGAAGGCTGGATCGAGTAGAGAGGTACCGAGCGAGAACAATACCGTCGAATCGAAGGCCTTTTGGCCTTTAGAAAAGTTTTGTTTTTGATTCCAAAGTTGGAGTGTAGGAGTTTGCATCCGAACCCAATGGCTGAAAAAAACAATCTGAGGATGGAGAGGATGCCCATGCGCATTGTAGTCCAGGGGAATAGTCACCTATCTCGTGATACTTCGAAGACTCTTCCAAGACAACAAGTGCAATCATCCAGACCCAACACTAGGCGGCGATCTACGCACAAGATATGAATTCACCATTCCACATGCCTCGAACATAGAGTTCCAAACTTAGAAGCTTTGTTATGAAGAAGCGAACGTCAAATTCAGAGTTCATAGAACGCTGTGTGCTAACTTCAGAAGTTATTCTCGGTGTCAGGAGAAAACATTAAATCGTCTAGGCTGGCAAAGATATCGTCTACCACTGTAGATGAAAGTTGAACCACTTCATTAAGAGAATCAATTGTACACAGATGTGAAGCATCGCCGTCAGCGTCAGCCGCGTTAGCAATGTTCATAGAGGATGGTACCTGTGTGCCTATTGGTCCGCGTATCTCACCTTCAGCTGGATTTGCCAGTGAGATCTCAATGAATGCTAATATCAGGATTGGTAGCCGTTGGAGGCAACACAACACATGAGCCGTTACCGGACCCAGTAATGCTCCAACATCCGTTGGCATCGCCAATGGTAGTGCTAGACAGATATCTAACACCCATTCCTCTCCACAAAGCAGGCATCGTAGAACAGGTAAGATGCAATCCTGCCAAATTGGTCTGAATGACAGGGACCATGTGGTATTCAGATCTCTCAAACGAGCCAAGCCAAGGATCTGTGTTATGTGTTCACGATACTGCATCGCCAGAAGAGCATATTCCATGGTAATCTGGGTATAGCTGGTAACTGGACTTGCCATATCGGAGCAGAAGGAACAAAAATAGTATCCCTGCTACGAGTCCGAAGATGAGAGGCAGGCCGCCGAACACAGAGTGCATGAAGTTTGGAAAAATACCCAGGACTGCTTCAAAGGGTGCCAACAGTCCCGAAAAAATAGTCTCAATTACATGTACAATACCGCTGGTATCAGACATGTTTAAGATACGAACTAACATTTCTGCGAAATGTATTGGGCAGTTTGTTGATAATAATGCATGTATCTCTGCAGAAGTCCTTGCAACTTGCAGATCATACGTCTCTCTGGACGAGGTCAGTGGCACAGTTTTTTGTAAAAGAATGGCTTTCATTCTGCTTAAGGTATCAATTTGTATAGAAGAGATGTTCAGTGAAGGCCATAGCGGCGACTCCACATCTGTCTTAGTTTTAGGAAACAATACTTGCATACAACAAGTGACCCTGGCTGACACACTAACGAGATATGCAATTCCTGGCATCATTCCACAACAGCTGTGATCATTTAACATTATGTAGCTACCATTTGGAAAGCTGCCTAAAAATTGGATCCATCACCGCTGTGGGCCAACCCTGCAGGTGCCAAGAAAGGTTATTTGAAGAATCCTCGCAGGCTCCATGTAAATTAATACCTTGACAAAACAGTGTACCGCTTAGTGAGTTTTTACAATTTTTACCACTAAGAAATACCTCCTTTCCTCCACTCCAACATTTGTGTGTGTATGGTAAATCCCAGGTCGACTTAATGTATTCTTTACCCAACCTTTCATACAGGCCTGCTGGTGTGTGTTTTAAGCAATACTGAAACTGGAAAATCGTCACTGGTATCGTGATGGTGCCATGTATTATCTATTCAACTGATGGTTTCTCAGAAACGGTCAATGGTAATCTCTCAAGTTTTTCTATGCTCAGCACTGTATAGTCTGCTCCCCTCTGTGCCAAAGAGATTTGTTTATCTGTAAGGTTAAATCCAGTTAACAATGACGTGGTGTTGATTAGACGCCAAGGCACATCGTATTCTTTCAGCTGTTTCCATTTGCGTGACTTTCCATGCTTCATTATAGCAGCGTATATACCAGCGTATATGAAACGTTTGACGTGGATAACGAGGTCCAAGTAAGAAGCCTTGTAACTTGTAAGCAAAGATAAGTGTTGTTTTATTTCTGGGAGTGTGGATTTCTGTAGCCACTCAAGGCATAGTTTTCCTACACTGTAAGTTGTTATTATCCCTGGATGTTGTCTCAGGTTATATCTTGGATCTGGCCTAGTTACTGTAAACCCTTGTGTCTTGTTCAGGAATCTATTTTGACAGATATTCGTGTCTGTGGTCCAGATAAACCATTTTTTCCATTCAGGATTAGTTCTGTTCTGTTTCAAAATATGGTTTACATCTACCTCCTCATCTGCAGTGGTATTACTAACAGGTGTGGGCTTTGGTATGGAGGGTTTGTTTCAATCTTTTATCTTAGCCAGGCCAAGACAAGATGTCTGTTGAACAGTCTCATTTAAGAACAGTATTTGTTCTGGGATGATGCAGGCTCAAAATAAGGCTTCTAAACCTTGCACCTGCCAGTCTTTTGTGCCCCAGACAGTTTTTGTCTCAATGCTGTCTTTCCAAAAGTCAAACCCCAATGTGGACAACTGAGCATAAAAGGCCGCAGAATAGATCGGTTTAGTATTAGTCAACATACTTTTCATGCCTGTCTTATTAACATTTCTAAAGTAAAATGTTTTTGGTTTTGTGATATTGAACCCTGAAAAGTATGGACATTTTCTATAGAATGTTTTAGAGCTACCCTTCGTTGGCTTTGGACAATGTTCCCATTGATTATAACTTAAAACATTTCTAGGGTTTGCAGATTTGTGCAAATAATGGTGACCAAAATGATTAAAACAATACATTTCTTCATAATGTGATGAACCTTCTAAGTAAACATGATTTGTAAATTTTGCTGACATTTCTAAATCTGCCATCATGTTATTAACAGTTTCAAAGTCCCAATCATCAGAAAATGTGCTGGGTGAAACGAAATCACTCAAGGAAAATATCATGGCTGCCTCCAACTCCTCCAGGGAGACCTACCGCATAGTAAAAAGTCTCTTGAAATAATAATAATAATAATACTGAAATTTATAAAGCGCGAACAGCTACCTCGCGAGGAGGTGTCCCTGAACCGCAGCCAGCCGCTAATCCCACCGGTGCCAGGTGTACTCAACTCGCTGAGTTTTTCTCAGCCAAAATTTTAAAAATCATGATGACTTTCTCCAACACCTATCCCTCAACTGACCTCCCAGCTGGGCCCATCGACCCAGACGCACCAACACTGAGAGCCTTCCTCCCCGTCTCCACCGAGAGGGTGCTGGACACTCTCAACCGGGTGAAGAGTGGACCCCCAGATGACCCAGCCCCCATGAGCAAACTCAAATTAGTAGCCCCCACTATAGCTCCCCATCTCACGAGGCTGATAAATGCCTCTCTCGCCTGCGGCACAGTCCCCGCCAGCTGGAAAAGTGCGGTAGTTTGTGCACTCATAAAAAACCTCACCTAGATCCATTGGACCCTTCTAATTTCAAACCCATCTCCCTTCTCCCAGGCATTAGCAAAGTGGCTGAGAGAATCGTAAATGAACAACTTTCAACATTCCTAGAGTCTAACAACCTCCTACGCCACTCACAGACAGGGTTCAGACCTGGACAGGGGACTGATACCGCCCTTCTAGCAGTGACTGAGGAGACAAGGTCCATCCTAGACGCAGGAGGATCAGTGGCAGTGATCCTCCTGGACTTGAGTGCAGCCTTCGACACTGTGGATCACACCATTGTTCTACACCGCTTCCGAAAAACGGGCATTTCGGAGACCGCTTCGGCATGGTTAAAATCTTACTTGGAACACAGGACCTTCCAAGTGGCCGATAGCCACGGCCATTCTAAATCTCTCCCCTTGAACTGTGGAGTCACTCAGGGCTCCTCCCTGAGTCCCACACTTTTTTATGTTTACATGGCCCCTCTGGATGACATCGCCTCTCCATTCGGCATAAAGGTGGTCATGTACGCCGACGACACACAATTAGTCGTCTCCATCAACCAGGCCGATCAATCAATGGATAATCTAGTCTCCTGCCTGCATAACATATCTGTATGGATGGGCGACTCCAGGCTCAAACTCAACGGAGAGAAATCCGAAATCATGCTTCTGGGCAACCCAAACAAACTTCCCAAAACCCTTGCCTGGCCAGCTAGCATGGGCACCCCCCGCTTCCCCCCCATACCAAAACAAGAAATCAAAAGCCTGGGCTTCTGGCTAGACCAGGACCTCAGCTTTAGAGCCCAAGCAAGAAAGACAGCCGGCACTTGCTTTGGGCTCATGCGAGCAGCCCGTAAGATCCTTCCGCTCATTCCCCCCCAGTCTAGGAAAATTCTGATTCAGGGCCTCATCATATCAAGATTAGACTACGGAAACGCCCTATACCTAGGGGCACCTGTAGCTGTCATAAATAACTGCAGCATACCCAGAATGCCGCAGAAAGACTACTGACTGGAACAAAATCTAGATGCTCAGCTAGACCCTCCCTCAAGGCTCTTCACTGGCTTCCCGTCCAAGAACGCATTTCCTTCAAAGCCTTGTGCATCTCCCATAAAATCCTACAAGGCAAGGGTCCACCAATTCTGAGACCCCTCATCAAGCCACACAAGTCATCCCGACAACTCAGGTCGGACCCCCTGTTTCTAGCTAGCATTCCCAGAATAAGGAAAGCTCGTGCTGGCGGTCGCCGCTTTTCTTATAACGCTTCCAAGCTTTGGAACGGCCTTCCCCTTAACATCCGCAGAGAAAACAATCTTCTCTCATTCCGCAGATTGCTGAAAACCTGGTTGTTCCCCCAATAATCCATCCCCAGGAGCACTGTCAAGCTTTCACGATAGCGCTGGGACGCCCGAGGGTAGCTACGCGCTCTAGAAATCCTAAATCAAATCAAATCAAGGAAACCTTAAATTGGTGTGGAATCTTCAACAGCTCTACCGGACCATAAATGTCATAATCAGTTCTGTCCCATGCTATACCACCAGGTAGAGGAACGGCTGTGATGTTCACTGATGACAGGTCTCTTTGTTCACGATGAGATGATTTGTGTGGCTTCAGGAGGATATTGATGTTCTTACTTGCTGTGTACATTTTACTGTATTTTCCATCTATCAGCTTTCCCAAACTTAAAACGAGAATCAGCCATAGTAGGAGAAAAAGTACACCTAACACATCCCAAAATTCAACCCATGGTGAAACCAAATAGGTATTTGCAAGCTGGTGACAAAGGTCAGTTACTTGTTCCTTGAATGTTTTATTTAATAGTGTTATTTCGGGCTCATTGGGATCCTCAGAAAAGGTATCAAAGTTGATGAAATAGCCAGAGACAGTTCTGTCAATTGTTGGTATTGCGTCCGGATTATTTGAAATCGCTGGAGCTGCTTGTTCCCTTGACATATTCGTATAGTCAGATGCTACATCATTGTAGACTGGAGTGTCTTGACGAACTGTTATTTGGGTTTCAAGAAGCAAAAGTTCCATGGCTTTGTTGCATAGACCTTCTTTTCTCACTGTAGATTCTTCAAAGGTGATGAGTCTTTCAGTTTGAACCTCTTGGATAGTAGCAATAATTGGTCGTCTGCTACATCTTGGGAGTGCACTGGGCCTACTACTTATTATCGGCCACATGGTGTGGTTTTACCAGGTCAATTGATACAGACCGGTTCTCCTTTCTTCCAGCAAGGGGCGGCAGTATCACTGTTCTTGATCCGTGGACTGCTAGTACAGGTACTGGTTTTCTGTAAAAAGGCCCAAATTCCTTCTTTTCCGCTATTTTTTCTCTGACCAGATCCCCAATCTTTGGAATCCAGACAGGTCTTGCTGGGACAGGTGATTTTTATTCAGTGGTCGTTGGTTTTTCGCTGGTCTTGCTTAGACTTCTTCTTGTTTCATTCAAGTCCTGTAAAACAGCCAAACGATCTTTGATATCAAAGGGTTTTTGTTCCACCACTGAAGTATGACGATCGAGGTCTTCAACCAACATTCTAGTACCAAAAAGGATTTCATATGGAGTGATTCCACACAGAGAATTTCTTGGCAGGTTATTAAGACTACGTTGGACACTTATTAGATGTTTGACCCACCCATCACCCGAACCTAATACCCTAGCTGTTATAGATTGCTTTATGTCACGTTTTTTGACTCCACAACCGAATTTTCCTCAGGATGGAATGGACTCGAAAACCGCAATGCAACGCCCAAGCTGGCCATGGCCTCCTTGTAAGCCCTAGAGCTAAACGCAGGACCCTGGTCAGAATGTAGCGTGCCAATTGCGTATGTGCTGATAAAGACTTGCAAATCTTTTATAACAGTTCAGGCGTCGGCCGAGCACTGAGGCCACATCCAAATGAATCTTGAGTAGGAATCCACTGCGACCATGATATATTTATAGTTGCAAGCCCTCTGTAAGGGACCGCAGTGATCCAGGTAAACGCACGCTAATGGTTTATCTGAAATTAGAAGGGGCGTCTGCGTCGGGCGTTTCACTGTTGAAACTTTCATTTTCTGGCAGATCTCACACTCCAAAACATAGTTTCTGGTCTGTTTCCTCATGCGCGGCCACCAGTATTGCTGTTTTATTAATGAAACTGTGGCAGAAACACCTGCGTGTACAGAGGCAAGCCCTTCATGTGCTGCTAAAATTAGTCCTAATCTATGTTTTTTTTTTTTTTAAATATTTCTTATATAGCGCCTGAATCGACCCCCGAAGGGGTATCTCCGCGCTTGCCTTGGGAACCCGTCCTGGTTTTTCCCTGTGAGATAGACCCTACAGGGCATCCCCAAGGTGAAAGCCAGGCATCCCGCCGCGGGGGGGGCGTTGTGGAGATTAAGCAAGCTTAATGCCCAGAGTTGCAGAGTGTGAACCCATGATTAGGTCAGGCACCGAAGCGAGAATTATCGAGTCCATGGACATTTGAGCTCAAGACCCTGCCGCGTCGGGAATTGAACCCTGGTCCCGGGTCTGACCTCTGCTGCAGGGTCTGCCTGCTCTAACCAGTGAGCCACACTTCTCCACTGTTCCATGTTTGGGATTACTCTATCCGCCACTCCAAGGATTCGAGAACAAGGAACGTCAGAAAGCATCAGTTATATATGAGTACTTGAGTGGAAAGCCTTTTGGAACTGTTTTACCACTGTCTTTCACTGAGGCAGTGACAGCTTGCATTATTTCGCTGTCTATTTTTGTTTTTGAACAAGTGATTGCAGCTACGGAAGCTGTTTGCACAGCTGCCTTCGCGGCTTCATCAGCCAATGAATTCCATGCAATGTGACCGTCATCACGCTGATGACTCAGTGTATGGATCACGTAAGTCTTTTGTAGTTCTTTCTGTAATAGAACTACTTGTTCCCAAAGCATGTTATGCTTGATTGTGCCACCTTTTGCGTCTTTAAATCCATTTGAACCCAGTTCTGCAGATATTCATTGTAAGGACGCAGTAATACGAATGGCACACTGTGAGTGTGGGGAATTCGCGATCGGTATTTTCAAACGCCATCTTGAAAGCCTGTAGTTCAGCTCGCTGAGCTGTACAGTCTCCTAGGGATTGAGTTTTTGTAACCATGGGTCGGAATTTACCATCGCACCAGCGACCTTTAACAATCGCGCACGCTGCACTATAAGCTTGTTTTCCCCCAATTGCGGGCTGTGCTGATCCGTCTATATATATTATACAGCCGTAATGTTCTAGAGGCAGAATAGAATCTCAGTGGGCAGAGGACATTCTTGTTCGTATGGGAGAAATTCTTGTGTCTTCAAGTAAGGATCAAAAACGTATTCAACGTCTCTTGCAGCAAGAGAGTTAACCCATTGTATCCGTCTCGCTGCCAACAACACATAAAATTTTAATCACAAAACAAGATTCCACGCATATTGGCTGCTGCGCATTACAAATTGTATTCATTCAGAGAGTACTAACAACTATGCTGCAGTTAATTAAAACATTTATTTAAAAACACTAGTTACATTATAAATCATATAATTACAGCAGGACTAATTTCCCAGATGATCATAGCACGAAAGGGCGCCAGTGACTTATGTTATGAGATTGTGCTAGCTAAGCTTGGATCTTAACTTCCGGGCACTTCGGGTATAATTTACAGTACAAAGATGGAGGAAGGTACTTGTAGGCAGTTTGCAAAGATTTAACCAGTCTTGTCTAGTTAACCAGAAGGCCCGTAGCTTTCAAAAACAGGAGCCTGGAAAAGGAGCGTGTATTTCATCTTCAGAGTCCCCAGTACTGCAGTCACAAAAAGAATAGTCTGAGAGACCCGTTCCATTTCCATTTACTAATACATTTATTTAGGGGAAGGGGCTCCAGCCTAAATTTCACATAAAAAGGAAATAAGTCGCCCGAAGCTGATTCTCCCTTTAAATCATTGCCTCACCAAGGACTGACCTCTGACCTAGAAAAGCACCATGAAGTGTGTCAATACCCTCTTGGACGGACAATGGTCCCTTCTCTCTGGGAGATGCATTGCTGGGGGTTCTATAGGCCCTGCCGCTATTCCTGTTGAACTTCCGTGTGTGGCAGGAATCTATTTATCCTCCAGTTTTTTCCAAATTATTTTCAAATCCAAAGAAAATCCTCTGTACACGGGACGTCTGGGGAACACTCAACTCCCATTTGTGGACTACAAATGCGTTTTCCCTGTATAACAAACATGCCAAAAGACCGGATTTAGGCGCGAAAATCAATTTTTATGGCTGTCTCCCACCTAAAATTGCCTCTGCCTCAATAGAAATCGACGGAGAAAGTACATTCCCCCAATTTTTATTTTTAGACTTCTCACTTTACAAGAATAAAATGTTAGTATGTGTGGTATATAATTTCTATCTCTCTGGCTTCAACTTGGAACCCCCAGGATGGGAAGCTCTCAAGAGCTCTGTTTTCTGCAGGGCAGTTCAGTGTGTGCTAGATTGTTAGCCCTTAGAGTCATGGTGTTGCCAGTTGCTTTCCGAGTTAACCTTCCTCGAGGTGATCTGCAAGCAAGTTCTCGAGCTGCTGCTCAGACTTCTTGTACGCAGACACTTGTCCCTCAGCTCTCTGGTATGACCACTGCTTGCTGTTTCATTTCTTGTTCGGTGGACCACTTAAACGTGCACGACACGGGATGACCTCACGTTACTAGAGGATGAATGTGTACTGAACAGTACGTACACTACACTCACTCTAGTAGCTCTTGTGCTACTAGAGATCTATATTTCCCCCTCTGTGTCCGTGTTTTTGGTTTTACGCCAAATGTCTCAGTAGACAGACTTGAAAACATTTGGGGGTGCAAGCGGGGTTACACATGAGCTTGGGATTGCCATAGTTTTCTGTTTTCATGTTAAAAAGGGTGGTTCCTCCCCTGCTTTGTCATGCCTCCCATCCGCCATGAGGAAGAATTTGTTGGGCTGGTAGCACAAGACCCATTAATGTGAGTAGCCTATAGTTTGTACATTACAGTATTTGGGCTCTGGTCCAGATGATCAGTGCTCTACCGTTCCTTGCTGCCCTTTTCGTAGCTCTACTGCAGAGCTTCTGTGCTGTACCTTACTCGCGGCCTCCAACGCGGAGCAGGATCAGACTGAGGCTCTTGAGTCCTTGCTCACTCCCTCACAACTCCACTGTACTTATGTCCTGTACATTCCTTATTGCCCTATTAAGCCTAGCTGCCGATGATTTAGGTGCCATTCCATACATGATCCATTTTCCTCCAGTTTTGGCCGAATATGATGGTCTGTTCCTGATATAAGCCATTGCCTACCTGTTACAGATGCTACCTGTTATACCAGACCTTCTGCAAAGTTGATGAATATATTACAGGGCCTTACTTCACTCTTCCCAGCCTTGGGGTAGGTAAATATACTTATCTCCCCCATTAGAGTCCTTCTGCAGAGAGACGATCTGACCCACTGCTGCCTCTCCTCACTGTGTTCTGAGGGATTTGTACAAGTGTCATGAAAGTACTAATCCCCACATCCCATTGCGGCCGGACTGTGGAGGGCATATGCTGTAGTGACCCGGCTTCCATAGGGACTCCCCATTTCCTCAGTTCTTATTTCTGTGTTTGCATTGACCCCTAGATGTAGATGACATATGCTGTAGTAACCTGGCTTCCACCGTTATGGATCTCTGGCAATCAGACCAGCGTCAGTCTCCTTAATTTAGTCTGTGCTGCAGGCAGTACATTTATGGTGTACCAAATCCATATTCTTGCATCGTCCCACACAAAAGTTCACATCACATTTTTACTGTGCAGTTCCAATGTTTGTACCCTCTATCATGGCCCTTCATCTGCCAATATATGCTCTGCTAGTACCTAAGCTTCTTATTATTCTGTTACATACAACACATTTTGTACTAGACTGTGTACGGAAAGTGTCAGGAATAGGGAGCGAAAGCAAAGTTTTGCATCTTTGTACTGAAATAACCAGATATTTGAATGTCTGGGATTTGCAAATACTGTCCAGGGTTGGGTTTCTGTTCTTACTTTCGTCTGGGCTTCTTGCTTGTCCTGAAATCTCAAATCACCATTGTCTGGCTTTTTGTGGGGAGCTTGCCGCATTGAGTCCACGGTGGGGACCTTGTTGAGAATGCTGATTACCTGCGAGCTACCGAATCTACCCATCCCGTCCCTGGACCCACTGCCTTTGTCCCTACTCCTTCACCCTCCCTCCGCCACCGCAAGCCTCTTTCACCTTTTGCGGCCGCAGTGCGGGGGAGTGCGGGGGAGTGCTTCTGTCATCGGGACTAGCAGGGACTGCAGGTTCCAGCCTGCAAAGCGTCCGGAAGCCGCCACAGACACCGCCAGAAACATGCCAGGAGGCGCTACAAAATCCGCCTCTTCCCCCGCGTTGCAGGAGCGCGCGGGAGCGTCACCGGGCTAAGCCCGGGCCAAGGGCGGGCCGTCTGTGGCTGTCCGGGGCTGGCCGAGGCTAGGCTGGGCCACCCCACTAACATTTGGTTCCGGGACACTCAACGCAAATAGACTGTGAGTTAAAACTGCACTGCTTAATGCTGTTATAGCTGGTATATACCCAGTTCACGCACATAGTGTTACAAGCATTGCCCCCAAACAGTAAACGCCCTGCAAGAATCTGTTTTTAATCGTTGTTTAAGCTGTATTGTTTAACGATTGAATTCTCGGTGGGATCATGAGTCAACGTAATACTCTAGGGAAGATATCGTTGGTGGGAGGTTCAGTTAGGGGAACTTTAGATGGCTTCATTACTAGGGTAACATCGGCGCTGGAAAAGGAAATAGTCTTGACAGAAAAGCGCCTTTCTCTGGAACTCGTACACAAAAAGCGATCCTCGATGGGCGCCATTAGATTAGCAGTTACCCCCCGAAAACCAGGATAGATAATGATCAAACCACTGGGTCGATAGATCTTGAGTAGCCCCGAGCTTCGATAAGTACCCAACAAATCCAAATATTCTCAAATGAGGCAGATGTAAATGATTTGATTATAGAAACATCAGTGGAAACCTCAACTGAGATAGTCCCTTTGGTAATTTCCGATAGAGCTCCCCCGAAAGACAAAACACCTAGTAAACCCAAAGACTTCGGTTCCACTATAAAAAGAAGAAAGTTTGGGAAGGATAGCAAGGGAGACAGATGCGCTAAATTATCAAAAATATCTCATAGTCCAGTAGGGAATATACGCCCATTAATAAAAAAGACAATCCCTGAACAGTCTCTCCCGTCCACAGTCACGATTAAAGAGTTAACGGGGAGTATGGAGCAGCTATTTAAGTCACTGATGCTTCCGTTGATAGAAAGAGTCAAAAGAATGGGTGACCAACTGGGACGTATAGAGAAGGAAATGTTAATACACTCAAAATTGATTGGTGACATAGGACAAAGCAAACACATAGCTCCTAGTCATGACACTATATCAGGACAGATATTAGCCACTGAGATAGATTGTAGGGACACTAGGCCCGCACAAGGACAAAATAATTTGGTCGCCCAGAACACAGACAAAGGCCCAGCTGTTATTAGGGGGGAGAGAAAAGAAGGGTGGGCCTGCAAACAGAGAACCTCTGAGACACTTGCCATTGGGCCCTCCCCTATAAAACGTGGCAGAAACAATCAAGATAGGATAGATCTACCACCTGAGGCGGTACCCTACGTAGTGGTCTTAACCGGGGGTCCAGAATTAACGGAGGGAAAAGTCGAGGATTATCAACAATTAAAGAATAAAGTAATCTATTGGTTGTGCAAAAACAGACCATTACCGGCAAGCATTAATGGTGAAATCCTCAATGTAAGGAGATTAGGATGGGTGGGGAAGAGACCAAAGGACATAAGAGGGGACATTGTCCTGATCAATTTTAGGGACCATGGAGCTATGAGATTCATCAACGATTGGTACACCGTGGGAGGCAAGGATGAAATTGCAACACACGACCTAAGCTATTTTTACCCACAATCAATTTTGGACTATTCCCTTAGTTCCCGTGCCCCTTGCGGCCCTAGTACTGCCCATTTTGGTTTTAGCATCCCCACCCTTAACCGTTTTTCTATGCTGTGCAGGATGGAAGGAGTCGATTGACTTCCCACACAGACTAGTGATAAACAGCCACCTATTTTAGAACACACTATGGCAGTCAGTCCAACTAATCAGCTGGGTTTAACTAGTGATAAACAGCCACCTATTTTAGAACACACTATGGCAGTCAGTCCAACTAATCAGCTGGGTTTAACGGATTCCCATAGAACTCAAGGTATATGTGGTAAAGGAGGGGTGAGGGTTACATTCTGGAACATATCGGGGCTTCGCTCTAAGATAAATAATTCAATCTGGATAGATTTTATTAAAAACATAGATATTTTATGTCTGCAAGAGACATGGTCCTTGGAGGAAATTCATATTGATGGATTTAAAACATATCATGTTCCAGCAGGCTATTCTACCCATGGGAGGCATAAAGGGGGGCTTTGTGTCTGTTACAAATCTTATGGGGACTGTAACGACAAAAATGGTGAGAACGTGTAGTCAATATCAAATTATTGTTATGAAAGCATCTTCCAAGGTTGAGTTAATAATTATTAATATGTACAATAATTTAGAAAAGGCCCAAGTAAGTGACATGGTGCGTGCCTTTAATGAGGATGTTAAGAGCATGATTGATAATTCAGGGAGGGAATCTATTGTCATATGGGGAGGTGATTTTAAACAAAACCTCTGCCAACAGTTCCTGAGGGATGTGGCTACTATGAGGTAGATGATACCGACCACCAGCCCCATTTTGCCCATCAAAATGGTGTCGACTTCTTTAATGAGGTGATGGCCACTTACAACCTGGGTTTTGTCAACATGTTATGTTCACCTACTGTAGATTTTAGTCCCACTTTTGTGGGGAGAGTTCACAGTACCCTGATTGACTTTATTGCTATTTCAAATAGCCATGCAACCTGGATAGCTGACTTCGTAACTCACACAATAGGAATTAGTGATCATCTCCCACTTAGCTTTTGTATTTTACTCCCCCAGGATAAGGAATGCTAATTGGTAGAAAGATTAGCCTGGACCAAAGGATGCGCACTGGGTAGGCAAAACGGATACGCCATTAGATGGGCGCAGAGCGACCCGGAGGTCACCAACATAAAAATAATTAAGGAGGCGATTATACCGATTACTAAATGTCTGCAGGTGGAGATTCCATACTCAGACATATTAGACTCCTATGCGGATATTACTAGGATAATCCAAGAAAACTTACAGCGCCCTAATAGAGATTTTAAAACTTGTAAGAATAGCTGGTTTGATTCGGCCTGTACAAAGGCTCATTCACAATTGAAAAGGGCCCTGCATAACACCACGAGAAATCATGAAGAAGTAAAAAAATGCAGGAAGGAATATAGTATAGCAAGAAAGATCTGTAAGCGTAAAATTAAAAACGAGGCTTGGACTAACTTATATGAGGCCTCGTTAAAAGGGGACAGCTCCTTTTTCTGGGGAGCAGTCAATGCACCTTTTTTTAGCCCGGGGGGTAAGGCGAGAATTGAGGTGGCGATAACAGAAGACTCATGGATAGACTTCTTTGCAGAAGTCTATAATCCAGGAGGGGTTAATAAAATCGTAGACATGGGGATGTTAACCCAGGAGGGCCCTAAAAAATTTGAGCAAATTAATATAATTATTCGCAATAAGGAAATTACAGAAGCCATCAAAGAAAGTAAGGGAGGTAAAGCCCCGGGTCCTGATGGCACCCCAATCAATTTATTCAAGCACTCGATTGAACTATGGTCTCCACTGCTTACTCGAGTGCTTGAGGCAAGTTGCAAATTGGGTTTCATTAAAAGCTGGTCTGACTCAGTAATTATCCCTATATTTAAAAAAGGGGATCGGGAAAACCCCTCTTGCTATCGCCCTATATCCCTTTTAGACTCCTTTATGAAAGTCACGGGTAGGGTCATATTGAATCGTTTGCAGCAATGGGCGGCAGATGAAAATATACTATCCTCGGTACAATATGAGTTCAGGGAGGGTCGAGGTACATTAGAGCAGGTTTTAAATTTTTCAATGTTATTAGGAAAATACACGCAGGCACAGGACGGCAAATTGTATGCGGCGTTTGTTGATCTCAGCGCTGCTTTTGATTGTGTAATCCATAGCCGATTATGGCAGATTTTAACAGACATGAAGGTGGATGAGGTGTTAATATCCTTTTTAAGACAACTTTATGCAGACGCCAGGGCAAAAGTGAGACACGGTGTCAATGGAGAATGCACTAAACCGTTTCACGTGAAGCGAGGAGTAAGGCAAGGCTGAGTACTCGCCCCTTTTCTTTTTACCGTATATACCAACGATCTGGAAAAATAACTGGTGGCTAAAGTCCGAGATTCTCCGCAGGTAAATCATAAACAGATTGTGTCGCTCCTGTTTGCAGATGATGCTGTGATAATGGCTAGAACTCAAATAGGCCTACAAACGGCACTAGATACATACATAAATTTTATGGATAACTGGGGCTTGAAACTCAATGTAACTAAAACTTTTGTTATGACCTGAGGAAGACGAAAGAACAGAAATTGTCTTCTGTTCCCTGGGAAAGAGAAAATTGCGTCAACAAAAACTTTCTCCTACCTGGGTATCGTGTTAGAAAAGACAGGTTCTTGGGGTCCAGCCATCAAAAGTAGGTCTCTGATGTTTAAAAGAGCAACGGCTGCACTAGTGATATTTGCCAAAAAAATGGGGAAAAGACCACCTGAAATCCTGTTAAAGATCTATCAGGCTAAGGGCATAAGTACAGCCATCAGCGGGGCGGGCGTCTGGGGAATCCATGACTCCTCACCTATTCAAAAGGTAGAAAATGCTTTCCTAAGATTTATCCTAGCTATTCCTCAAAGTTCATCTGTTTTAAACTGTCACTCAGAGCTGAGCATTCGGTACGTCAGCGATCTGATCAGTATGCAACCTATATTGCTATGGCATAGAGCCTGGATATCGCCTGACCTTGTATTAAATAGAGACATACTTTATGACTCTTTGGGTATGAATAAGGCCACTAGGATACCATGGCTGTCTTACATCTGTAAGTTTACTAATGACCTGGGGAGACCAGAGTTTTTTCGTCATCCTGAATCCTTGAGTAACATAACGAGGAAGGATTTAAAGCTGCCCTGCTGGAACCACTTAGAAACACTAAAGCTAGGTGTAGAAATTAATAAAAAAATGTACTGCAACATCAACTCACCCTAGCCTCGTTTACAATTCAGTCTTATTGCTGCTTTTATGATTTTATATACTGTGAAATCGAATAAAGCTTTTCTACCAATTACTACCAATTACTAGAGTCCACGGTGACCCAACTGATAAACATAACAGCGGCACCTTTGACCACATCTGTGAGGCCATGTGCCATGCCCGCTCTCTGTGCAACTCCTGGTTCACTTACTTGTTCTTACACTTCTGTTCCAATTGAAACTTGTTAATTTGTGTCTGGTTCTTATGTTGCTTGTAGAGTCCCGCTTTCTAATGACCTTGTTGTTTCTTTTCTGTCTTTTGTTCTTATTCCTGGTACTTGGGCCAGTTTCCTGAGCCTATTCTTTTCCCTTTGGCCATATTGTTGAACTACATGGCTTCCACCTGACAGTTTAATGCCTCCCCTTTGTCTTTGTTATAGTTTACCAGTCTGGTTATACGGTGTGTTCACATTGCCTGGTTCTCCCCCCCCTAATCTCTTTTCTTATTCCTGTGTGCCTTTAACTAGTTTTGCTAGTGCTTCTATCTTTTTCCTGTTGGTCTGATTCTTAGTTCTTTTCGTGGTTGTAGACTCAACTCATTCCTCCTATTCGGGTCTATTTGGTGCTTCTTCACTTTCTATTTTCCTCAGTTGGTCATATTCCTGTATTCACGTTGACCACCAGCTCTGAATTAAATATACTGTCTGTTGACATCCAGAGGGCAGAAAGGGGATATAGTGGTTCAGCAGGGCATGAGTTGGGGGTAATCGGGAACTCTTTGTGCAGCTACTAGGAGCCCAGCTCTCATGGAGAAATGTTAATGAAGGAAATACCTTAACTAATTGACATATTGACAATCAACAATACACATTGAGTGATTGACAACATCGCTCGCCACACACTAAAACTCTGTTTGTTTCACTCAGGGATTGACTGGGAAGGGTTTCATGGTGCCAAGGCGGTCTCAGTGCTGGGAAGTGTGGCTTATGCGAAGAAGCATGGAGTCTACCTTGTCGATAAGCAGGTAAAGGATAGGCCTGCATCGATGGATTGAGCTTGCACAGTCATCAACAAAGCGGCTGTGTAGGTGCTACTGGAAAAGGCTGTTTGTGTGTCAGTAGAACAGGTGGCCTTTGCTTTCTTACCCCAACCTTACATTGCTGTCTTCTGACCTTCTGTATTTGTCAAATCGATGGTCACCCCAGTGTCCAGACACACTGACAGCTTTGTCCACCATAGAGGTCTCTACTCCTATGCTTGTCCTGTTCTCTGACCATTTGAATGCCCATCTTCGAACTCCCCCACCACTTGATTTTCCCTTTTACTGTCTTGCTTTCTAAATTTGTCAATCATATTTTTTTCTTTCCTTTTTTTCTACGTATTATACTCCATTCTACACTTCTACAGTTGTCTACTTCACTTTTTAATTTGTTCACTCATTTTTTTATTGCTCAGACTTGCTTTACTCTCCTACAAGAATTCTGTTCCTTTTGCTTTTGTTCTCCTCCTTCATATTTTTTCTTTCTTTCATTATTTTTGCTTTCCTTTCTGCAATGTTCATTTAATATCTTTTTTTCTTTACTTCTTTCTTTTTCTTCATTTCTTTCTCTAACTTGGTCTTTCCATCTCAAGCTCTCATTATTTCATCCTGTGCTCTTGTAGTGAACACGCACACGTATTGAGTGAAGAAATCAATTTTATTTAAAGTAAATGTCGTGTCTCTGCAGTGGGCGCCAGGCAGCAAATCACACTCGGGACACAGGTCGGTTATTCACTGATACTTTATTTACTTTCTCTGGGCAACTGGTTACATACACGTCCGTCCTCGTGCTCGTCCTGGTCAGTCTGCTGTCCTTCCTGTTCCTGACCGGATGTGGTGTCCGGTGACCTGGTCACCTCCTTCATGACCCACAGGGTCCTAGTGTCCTCTAGTCTCCAGTCCTGTCATCCTATCTGTCGGGTCACGACAGTAAACTCCAGACAAGGACGAAGTGACCTCCGGGTTAAAACGCCTTCCTTGCATCTGCCCGGCAAGCTCCCTCAACAGTCCAGCTCTAACGTATTAATTCTAAAAACAACATATCTACTTCGCATGCCTAAGTGCATGCTACACATCGAATATAAACAAGTTTGCATATTTATAACAAATTAAACAAAGATTGTGCAGGAGGTGACGAAAATGTATTTAATCAAGCTATTAATCATCTAGATAACTATTTCTCGCCAGAAGTATGTATTGGAGTTACCCGTTTTAAGTTTTTCCAAAGAAAACAACTTAAAAATGAATCTATTGATAATTGTGCTATGGCTTTGCAAAAATTTGCAATTGATTGTAGATTTGGCGTTTACATTGCCATGGCTTCAACGTTCTTCCCGTTCCTCGTGAAGACCAGGAAAGCTTCACGAGGAACTGAACGGCATAATTATAAAATAACCATCTCTACAGCTCTCCATCTGGTCTCCTAATCTTTTACACTAATTTTGTTATCCTCCACAATCACTTGTGTCACCCATGTCACTTCCTTTGTTCTTCTCACACAAACGATCGCTGTGTTCTCAGAACAATGCACAAACTCTGATATTGATTGCTGGAATGAATGCGTGCTTACTCATGTGCTATCTTCATGCAGAAATGTTGGCGTGGATATCTGCTTAGAGTTATGATCTGCTCTCATAATGTGATTGTTGGAATAGTTATCTGCTTGGAGCAATTTTCTGCCCTCCTACAGATAAGGGCTGAAGCTAGAGTTTCATTGCCTAAAACACCCCCCCTTCACTTTCCTACCCTGTGTACGGTACCACTTCGCTGCACACCGTGGGGTGGTCTTTAAGTTGTCACCCATGTACCTGTGGGTTTTGGTTAAATCAGGTTAATAAAAGCAGGTGGGCTTGGCCAAGTTGGTTAGTCACATGCCAGCATTGAACCCGATAAGTGGCTCTGTCTAGTTACTGAACCCACACTACCCAGGGCCTACAGCACGTGGGGCAGCCACTTCACACTAATGACGAGGCGAGTATTCGCACTCATGCTCTGCTGCCACCAGCTGTGTGCCCGTCAACTCATGAGCCGCTAGCCTGCTTTTTGAGGATGCACTGCTGGGCCAAGAGTGCGATCAAGTCGTGCAGCCTGCCCCCAGCCCACTATCAGCCCAATGTGCACAGTGTTCATCTGCTTTGCTGCATCTAGCCATCCCAGCCCACATGTCGTGCAGCAGACCAGCTTCGCCTGAGGTGGGTGTTCCCTATCTTCCCACCGCGCCGGTTCTCACCTCTACGGCCACGTGGTGCCCAGCCATGAGCGCTGCCGTGCTGTTTATGCCTGCCCCACCCCAATCAACTGCGAGAGAACAAACCCTGCCCACCAGCACTTTACCGACGCTGTGCAGGGAGGCCCAGCACCAAGAGCACAGAAAAAGGAGCACACCCCGCCCACCAGTACTCTTGTGCTTACTGGGAGGATATCCCCAGACATAGTGTACTTCCAGCAGCAGGTGCAGACAAAAAGGATAGCAAAAAAAAGAAAAATAACAAGACAAAAGAAAAGGCACAGAGACCATGAGAGAACAAAGTAGACCAGGACTGCCCTCACCATTGTCAAGGGGGTCACTGGCAGTCTGCTGCGAGCCAATCTGAGTGACTGAAACCCTGGGACAGGAGGATGTACCACCAAGCATCACGTGGCGTCAGTGCTCGTGCCACGAGGAATCCCAAAATACAATCAAAGCATCCCTGCCACCAGTTGACCACGCCACACAATGGGCTCAATTTCGCCAATAGAACCATTTATTGTTGACGGTGCGCCGTACGCTCTGGCACCCAAATGGAAAGACTGTGTTGAACATCTCCCATTTTATTTTGAGGGTGCCGATACTGCAGTGGAAATGCACCTAGCTCTCCTATTGCACCTAGGGGGGGTGAAGCCAATCACAAAATATACAAGACTCTGGTTGAAGTGACACCCAAGTCATATGCAACATTACTCAGGGCTCTTAAGGCACATTTTGAGCCGATGACGAAAAGGGATTATGAACGATTCGTGTTCCGTCAAGCCTGCCAAGAGCCAGAAGAATCAACAGGCACCTTCCATTGTCGGCTCAAAGAACTGGCAAGCACCTGTGGCTTTCATGATGAACAGGAAGAGATAAGGGGTCAAATATACAAGGCTGCTTATCAGTGAAACTGAGTGAGACTGTTCTGTAAGAGTCTGGGAAATTGCTCCAAGGTATTTTGACCCTTGAGTGTTCCATATGGAGGCCGCCCTCCACTGACCAAATAAAATGAATGCGGCCAATGCAGTCCAACCGCGCCGCAGTCGGGTCTCAAAAACGTCCACAAGGAAAACGAAAAGAATGTGGATACTCTGGAGGACAGCCCCACAAGCTAGCTGAATGCCACGCCAGAAGTAAAAGGTGCTCCACCTGTGGCAAACTACAACCATTTTGAAAAAGTCTGCTGTTCATCAAAGAACATGTCCCAGAAGGAAACCGTCTGTGCAGTCACAAGAAACCTCGACAAAACAAGAAAACATGGCCAACGACATGGAAGAGTATACTATCTACACAGTTTTTTTCAATTGGAGCGGCCTGCTCACCTTGCCGCCTGCGTCCGCAATGCCAACTTCAAGTTGGGCCCCACAGTGTCCCTATAACTATCAACACTGGGGCGTCCATCGAACTAATGTCTGTGGACACATACCACGCCCTGGCCAGACCTTGGAACTGGAGAAAGCGAGAGTCCCGGTTTTCGCGTATGGACAGGTGTGTTCCATAACCGTACTAGGGTGTTTCAGATCACCAGTGTCCGACATGGATGTAAGCGTTGACACCATCATCTACATCGCAGATGGGGGACACAGCATGCTGGTTAGTGGATAGACGGCAGAGGCACTAGAACTTATATTTTTTGCCCTCAGAGTACAAGAAGTGGAATTATCTCCCATCCTTCAAGAGTGTTCAGAACTGTTAGAAGGCATCAGCTGTCCCAAAGGGAAAGAAATTAAACTACAGATTGACCTGTCGAGTCAACCAGTAGCCCTATGACACTGGCGGATTGCATTTGACCTCCAGCCAAAGGTTGAAGAAAAGGTGACAGGACCCATTCCGTGGTTCTCCCTGATTGTAATCACGAAGAAGCAGAAGCAGCCCGGGGCAGTCTGCATCTACGTGGACATGTGACTTCCTAATGTCGCCATCAAACATGAACGCCATCAGACCCCCACCATAAACAACATCCTTGGAGAACTCATCAGAGGAAAATGGTACTCAAAGGTCGACCTTCACTCAGGATCTCACCAGTTACATCTCCACCGTGAGTCAAGGTATATAACCACCTCCTCAACTCAAGTCAGACTGCGGAGGTATCGCTGCTTTAACTTCGGCATAGCCAATGCTGCGTAAGTCTTCAGAACACCATACAGGAAATACTCAGTGAACTATCAGGAGTCATCAATGTCAGCAATGACATTCTGATACATGCCAGGTCAGTAAAAGAACATCATGAACACCTCTGTGGAGTCCTCCATAGGATCAACGATTCTGGGCTAACTCTACAATGAGAAATATGTGAATTTCTAAACCAGCGAATCAGCTTCTATGGGTATACTTTCTCAGCATAAGAAGTGGCACCTGACCCAGAGAAGGTACAAGATGTGCAGAAAGCCCCAGCGCCCAAAAACGTCTCAGAAGTTTGGAGGTTCCTTGGTATGGTTCATCCCAGACCTGATGGGCCTCACCCAACCTCTTCGGGAACTCACCAAAGCCAACATCACCTGACCAGGGGTGCACAGCAAGAAGGCGCATTTCGTAATGCCAAAGAAGCCCAATCTATGGACATCACTCGTTCATACTTCGACCCACGTAGGCCAACAAACATCGCCGTTGACGCCAGCCCAAAAGGACTTGGAGCTGTTCTCACCCAATAACAGCCACCCAGAGGTTGGACACCAGTCACATATGCTAGCATGTCCCTTACTGAGACAGAACAGTGATACTCTCTGATTGAGTGGGAAGCCATTGCCATACACTGGGCATGCCAACATTTTCACATATATATGTATAGGCATCCCTTTGTGGTCACAAAAGGCCACAAACCCCTGGTGCACTTACTCCACGGAACTGTATTTAAACTGCCACCTCGTATTCAGAAATGGATGCTCCAGCTGCAAGAGTATGACTGCCGTTTTGAATACCGGCATGGTGCCACCAATCCAACAGACTACCTCTCTCACCACCCTCAAGCGACAACCCCCAAGAAGGCAGAGTAGGCAGAAGAGAATACATCTAATACATTGCAGAAAGGTCCCGCCCTCTCCTCCTACCACTTGATACCATCCGACAGGCCACCAAGGAAGACCAGTGCCTCCAAATTGCACTAACTGCAGTCCTGTCAGGAGAGAAGAGGACCCTGAAAGCACACCTTTCACAGAGGACCCCAGAGGCTAAGAATGTCCTGGAATCCTTATTCAATGTTTGCCAAGAACTGTCAACAGACGTGAGTGGGTGCCTGCTCAGATGACCACACATGGTGATCCCCACCAGCCTTATCAAACGCGTTGTACACCTGGCCCACCATTGCCACCAGGGGATAGTCAAGCCCAAAAATAGACTCTGCACTAAAGTATGGTTCTCCGGCATGGATGAGATGGCGGAGGTAGTGATATGGTCATGTCAATGGTGGCAGGTGGCAGGGTCCTCTGAGGCTCTGGCCCCAGTGCTCACTGAAGAAGGTCCACAGCAGCCATGGGAATGAATTAGCCTGGATTTTGGCCACCTACTGGATGAAAGATACGCTCTGGTTATCACCTTAGCTGCTTCGCAAATATCCCTCCCCAGTGCTGCGCTGTCCATTGGAACTAGTGCTGAATGGACGTCCAATGGTCGTGCGCAGCACTGGGGAGGTAGCGCTCGTGACGACCGTTGGCCGTCAGCAGCGCTTAAGAGGTTATGATAGACGACTTCACCAAATACCTGAAGATAGAGCTCGTTGGGTCGCAAACAGCCACAAAGTCACTGCCAAGATGTAAAAAATGATTGCCCCTCATGAGAGAGTTGCGGACTGACAATAGGACACCTTTTCTGGGCCAAGAATTTGCCGACTACCTCCGGTTCTGGGGCATCAAGCACCGCAAGGTAACACCACGCTGTCCGCAGGCCAATGGAGAGGTCGAGAGGTTCATGTGTACACTGAACAAGGTGATCTGCATCGCTCATGCCGTTCAACAACCAATGGAGAGACCAATTTATGGATTCCTATGTGAATATCAGCAGATGCCACACTCAACCACCGGCCATGCCCAAGGGCATGCCAGCTTGGAGCGTGTCGTCATCGACGCCATCCCACATCATCCAAAATGGATCCCAGACTCCCTTGACAAGGAGAGGTTCTCAGCAGGGGGACCGCGACCAATCGGTGAGCCAGTGACAAACGTAGTGCCCAGTGCTCCAACATCCAGCCAGGAGACTCAGTGTTTGTCAAAGACAGGTACCCTGGCAGCAAATTCTGACTACCTTTTCAACACCAGCCATGGTTGTGGTGAGGAGCCAGGGCACCATGATAACAGCCCGAAAAGGGGATGAAGAACTCACCTGTATCATCTCTGTCTTCAAAAAATACTAAAGGGTCACCTTGCAGAACTACCAATTTCTCTTCGGACACTGATCCTCTGTTGGGTATCGATGGAGGGGCACCATCATCACAGTGGCTCTAAGTGCGATGGGATGCCTCTCAGAGTCCAGTGGAGACATGGCCAAACCCCGCCCCATCAGATAGCTCTCCAAGCAGTGTTTCGGCATCAGCATCCTTCACTCCGAAGTCCTTGGGCAGGAGTGACCAACAGAGATATCATGTGCGAGCTGCACTGCACCATCAAACCGCCTGAAGAACTTCCTAGTCAGAAGACCCGATGTGACACCAGGAGCTGGATATTCAGACACATGGACCGTGATCTAGGGCGTGATAATTTTATAAGTTGTCAATGTCGAGAACTTGGTTATTGTTACGCTTTATTAAAGTTAGGGAGAAGTGTACTGTATCACCTCGCTGTGGTCTGAAAGTTTTCAGCCATGTACCTGTGGGTTTTTTATTAAATCCTGCGCTCCGAGTTAATAAAAGCATGTGGGCGTGGCAAAGTTGGTAAGTCACGCACCAGCATTAAACCTGACAAGTGGCTCACAGGGATGTGGAATTCCTATAGCCCGACGCCCAGGACTTATTGTTTGGGGTGATGGGCAACAAGTTTTTATGTGTATTTTGTCTTGGGGACAAGTAGGCCCAACCCCCGGCAGCATAAACCCTTTGGCTGCCAGTTTGCGGTACCACATTATAGATCAGGGAAGGGCAGTCTCTGCAGTTAAGGTAATATTTTTGTCCATATGTTAATGCTGTTCAAACTTGTATTTATGGTCAATTAATTGAAAGCCTTTAAGTAAATGTAGCAAGCTCTGACTGCACTACTGACAGTGGTTCCAGAATAAAAATGTGTACACGTGTTTTCAAAGTTTAGCAGTGTGAGGCTATGTATAATAGTCCCAGAATGCTCTCTGAGTTAATGCAAATATTTGCAGACGTTTGAAAGGAAGATTGATGATTATTTGCTTTCAGAATAAAATGTTCATAAAAAATTAAAGCAGGAAAAAGACATTTCACTAAACTACTGTAAAATTTCAAGTACCATTTCTTTGCAGCATCTTTTATTAACATGTGTTGATGCATGCTAGTATTTCCCAAAAATATTCGTAATTGAAAATCAGTGTAACCAGTTTCAATAGGATTATCTGAAAAAAAATAAACAAGCTTTGGCAAAGCCAGTAGGTCTGAAATTGGTGGACAGCTTTTTAGTTTTGTCAATGTGTGAATTGTTTTGGCATGGTTTTTGTAAAACCTTATTGGTGTGGGAGCTGAGCTACCGGCCCTCACCGTTATAACAAACATTGGCAAAAGCAAAAATGGTTTTTGGTCTCAAAAAGCACACACAGCCACAGTAGTTACTGGCACTGAACAAAAGTACTTTGTGTGCCAATATGCTCCTTGTGAAAGAGCAGAATACTGTCACTCACAGTGAAGCCAGCCGATACAGAGAGAGAGACAGAATTTGAATAAACACAAAAGGTCATGGTCAACGCCAGATCAAATTAGGGGCCCAATTATTAAACAAAGTCTCAAAAGTGCACCCATGGTATATGTCCTTGCATTAAGTGCAGCTATACGGCTTTAGTGAATTCCAAAGAATTTACAGAAGTAGGACAAGAAATAGTACACCTAGAAAATATTTGTGAACTGCAATTTTAGCATGAGCAACTATGCATGTGTAGATTTGCTCATGCGAAAATCTGAGTGTTTGCAAGTTCCCTTTCCCTCCAAGCACTTTTTTCCTTACTCTGGAAGAAGGTTTACGTCTGCAATTGTCTGAAGTAAATTTCCAACATTTCTCAATTTGGGAAAAGATTAGAGAAGAGTTGTTGAAAACCCTTAAAACATGCAAGTTAGTAGGTTTGCACAAACTCAAAAGGGCAATCTAATCTATTGCTTATCACGACCTTCAGCCCCAGTATGTAGGTCTGCAGTAACGTGGCAACATAAGGGGATTGCAAGTATTCAAACACTACTATGGTATGAGCCCTGGCATAATCCGAGAAGCTATATCAGAGTTCTTATATAATGAGATTGCTGCCATAATTTGTTGCCACACTACATGGCACCAAAGGGACAAGTGGATTTTGTTACAGGACAAGTAGATTTACGATACAACATGCCCCATGGACAAGTAGATATTTTATTAAATTCCACACCAGTGGGCTCAATCTCGTTACTGAACCCGCACTACCCAGGGATTACAACATGTGGGGAAACCACTTTTAACCATGCTCAATTTGGATAATCCTGCTTCCTTCATAATAGACTTTCCTATCCCCATGACCCCAGATCTTCCTTCCACACTGACTGCAGACTTCCCGCGTTTTCTCCTGATCCCCCTGCTCCCTTCACTTCAGCCCATCCTACCTCTTCCTCTGAATTCCCAAATCACCTTCTCCACAGATTTAACTTAGCTCCTGATATACCAGACTGTACCCCTTTTTACTCAATACCTTTCTCCCACTCTTCTGTGCTGACCTTACAGCCCTCTTCACTCCTGATCTTCACTTCTGATCTTCACTTCAGACCTTTCTGCCCTGTCTCTGCGTATCTTGCAGCGTCTCATTCTAGCCTTTTTTACTTTTGCAGGGTTATGTGCAGGATATTATTTACCAGGACAGTGAAGCACGGATCCAGCAGTGTGCTAAGCGTGATGGGAAAGTGCCCCTGGTTTGTATCATGGTTTTTTGTCTGCCTCTAAATTTTTACAAACGTTGCAATCTCAAACAATATGGATAAAAACTATCAGTCTCCATTAGTCACCTGATGTGTCACTTGTATGGAGGCATAGTCTGTCCTGGGCACCATGGTCCTTACTTCTACCCCCCCCCTCTGGTGTTCTGTTTGCCCCGGGCCCTTGTGGTCTCAATTGTATTCTTCTTCTCGAGGGTGGTCAGATCTAGGCTCCTGGACTCTCTCTTGTAGACCTTCCACCATTGGGTAGTCTGTCCCAATTATCTCTCTCCAAGAGACCTAGTCAGCCAATTCTTTCCATATTATATTCCTCACCCAAAAGGGTTGTGCCCTTGGTTTTCTGCTTTCCCTTGTACTGCTTGCATGTTCAGTCTATCTTCTGCACCTCAATTCTCACTTGTATCAATCCCTTAGAGGGCTGTTGACCCAGGTCATTTTTGAGCCCTGCTTTGCCGTTCCACCCCCTGAACGCTTGTGGTTGTGTTTCCAGGTATCCGGTATAGTCTTCTTCTCTACTGATATAGCAGAGCGGCTCCTGGCGACCCACGTCATTCCACCACTTGATGCTTGCACATACATGGGGCTGGACTCTGGGGCTCAGCCCATCCAGGTAAGACCATCATTTGAGATGAACATGAGGATGCTCCACTTGTAACGCACTGCTATTGGTGGAGGTCTTGCTAGTAAAGGTGAACTGCTAATGAGAGATGGCCAAGTTTTCCCTTCTTTGCTGGTACTTGGTGTACTTCTGTACAGTGGCTCTTGTGCTAGTAATTAATGATGGTGAATGGAAATGCTGCTATGGAACAGACTCTTGGTGAGAAAAAGGCAAAATAGAAATCAATTTTCACAATGTAGAATAACCTTTATACTTTTACTAATTTACCTGTACTACTAAAGTTGTCTTCCAGAGGGAATCAAGTTTGATAGTAGCTCCGGTTGTGCATGAGACAATTCTTTTTGTTATTTCCGAATTGCCAGGTGGAATCTGAAAAGCACACTCTAGCTTTGAATGTCAACATGGCCAGTGCTGTAAAGACATTAGCTCAGAGTGAGCCTTGATGGGATGTTCTGGGTATGCAACCTTACTTTGGGAGGGCTTTGGGTGTGTTAAGCACCAAACTCCACAGTATTCTCCTTTTTGGGGGTCAAACACCTAGTTGTGTGTTATTTATTCGACCCTATAAATTCAAACTCAGCAGTTAGATTTTATCAGGTGCGACAAATATCGTTTGATTCACCGGGTCCCTCTTAATGCGGGCCATGGAGACATCATAAACATATCATAACGTGTATTTGTAAAGTGCACGTTCACCCAGAAGAGTATCTTGGCACTGAAAACAGATGTTTATTGTTACCCAACTCAATGGTATTCATTTTATCGACCTCAGAAGGATGAAAGGCTGAGAGCACTTACCAGGATTTAAACCTGTGACTTTGGGATCAAACTAAGGCCCCTACAGTGGCCGCATTAGTCCACTAAGCCACCAGACCTGGTATATGGGTGGGACTGGTGAAGATGCATTTGAGGCATGTCAAACACTCTGCATGCATTGTGTCAAATTTTTCCTGCACTGACCTCGAGGTGGCACTATGCCCAAAATTTGGTATGTGGAGGTGAAAGTATTAGAGCTCTGTCCCCTGTTAACAAAGGCTATATCTGATGATTAAGTGTATCTCATCCCCAAATGCGAGTGCTTTTAAAATAACGTTTGTGAGATCTTCGCCCCCAGCTCTCACTGTTCTTTGACATCCTGTGGTGCATGGCTAGAGAGGTGACGGAAGAGGAGTTCCTGAATGGAGGCGTCTACAGCTCGGGTGGTGCAATGAGGAGTGCCAGGACGGTGTTATGGAAGGAGCTGCGTGATGTGCCACTCAGTATTGGTGAGTGAAGTCAATTACACGTTTTACACCTGCTGTTGTGACTATATTACCTTTCTACCAGTTGTCTCTTTGGGGACGCCATTGGCCTGATGTACTAAGAGACCAGTCTCAGATAGTGGTTGCAAATTGTGCACTGACTTTTTGTCAACTGTCTCTGATGCGACCTATGTACTAATAGGTCGTGTCACAAAATCTCCTGTCACAGTTGATCGCAGAATGACTGAGCGTCTGTTCAGCATCCGGTGATTCTGGGCAAATCACTTAATCTCCCCGTGCCTAACAAAAATGAATGTGTCCTTGTGTAACGTAACGTAACTGGTGCTTATGTAAAGTGCTTCAATACCTTCGGGTCGTGTTTGTGCTAAATAAATCTGCATAAAAAATTATATACATCATGAATATTTATTTGGCAAGTCGTATTTGCAACCCTGTGTGATTGTCTACACACAGGAACAGCAGATCATCATCTCACTGTGTTTGCATTCACAAACGTGAAACTTTACTTTTTTCCGGCTAATTTTCATTCATAACCACATCGTTTCAGAAAGTGGAATGCATTGTGAAGTAAGCAGTGCTGGGGTGAATTAATTCTCTCTTGAGAAAACAGGACATGTTTGTCGGAGGTGCAAGCAGTAAAAGGCTGTTTATTCCAAGTCTTTACCAGTGGTACTCTCCTTGAGATGCCAGGGTATCTGTATGTCCCTGGACATACTGCAAATGAAGGCCTTTTCAACCCCGAAAGACCAACGCTATATGTATCGTTTTAGTTCTCCGAACACGTAGACGTGCAGTATGAAGCACTAGATACAATATTTAATGGCATTATTTGGAATGTTATTTGGGAATACTTATGTTTGTTGCCAGTTTTATGGAACTTATGGTTGGCATTTCTGTCTTTGTTTATCCATATCTATTTTTTGCTCATCTTTTCTGCAATTAGCCATGTTTCGTTTTGTTTAGAAAAGCGAAGTTGCACCTAATATATGTCTAATTATATTTAACCGATGAACGCATACGCACGCTTGGACGCCTATGAGGTTTTCAATGACTGAGGAGACGTACAATATAGTAGTGCTCATCTGAAAACATTAACATTGTCATACACACATAATAATCACTTCTACATTTAGTTTTACTACACAATTTCGTATCTTTTTTACTTAATTCCCGTGCAGTTAATGTGCCCAGAACGTGGACTGGTGATTATGATGGACAGCATGGAGTTTCACTAAAGACATAGTTGCAGCTTGTTTGTTTTAAAATACAGGGACAAAGTTAACCAGTATCATGGGTCCTAATGCAAGGAAGGAAGTGGCCTCCCTGGCTACTGTTTAAACAGTGAAATGCAGCAAGTATCAGGGTTCAGTGGGACTCAGGCCTATGAGCGGTTTCGGCATCACATAATTTCCTGTCTTTTTGTGTGGAACCGGGGAGCGCCTCACTTTGGCATCTAACTAACAACGTATTGTTATGTCTCACTCAGCGGCTGCCGCATATCTTATTTAACACACTCTGGCCCCGTACCTTCTGCCAGGGAAACGCGGAAGGCAGCTTTAGCGCCAGTATTTCACGAGACACTTGAATAATGGCGGACCCCCTCCCTCCTCCCACTTACCGAGTGGGGTTAGGTTAGGAGTCGGATAGCTAGCTCTGCGGGGACATTCTGCAGTTTCAGCGGCTGCTGATGCAGCAGATACACTTTTGTGACATGACGGACCGCTGTAATCACCGAGCGGCCGGCGCTGGCCCGAGGCCATCCCTCAGCCGCAGGCACTAGGCGGGAACAGCGCGCGCTCTGCAGGAAACGGGCCCGGGGCACTCTGGGAACTCCGCGCCGAGCTTCAGAACCTGATGATCTCAGCCACATTCTCACCGGAGACTCAGCACAAGCAGCGGCGCGAGCTTATTGCTGTAGTGACACCATGGCACAACTGTTAATGTACCCAATTAATACTTGCTGCAGATTTATGCTTCCGTTTGATTTTTTTCTCTGTTATACGGAGTCTGGCTTGGACAGAAACTAGGTCCGGGCACCCGAATGCATGTGTGTAGCCACTATTAATGAATCACATAGCTAAACAAGTTGTCAACATTTGGAAATAGGGGTAGTTATGAACTTGTTAAGATATGCTGTATAGTTGTTTTGCAAGGCATGGGAGACGACTAGCATTTTTGCTTGATGCAGACAATGTTTGTGGTCATGTCCAGGAAATCAGCAGTAAAGACAAGCATTGGCAAACCAGTAGGTTTCGCCTATGCAAGAGCTATTTACTTTGGCAGTGTCTTTTAGCCATGTTGTACACCAGTGCCGCAGCTGTGCCGCATAGCTAAAAGTTTCTAAAACAAGCATTGGCAAACCAGTAGGTTTCGCCTATGCAAGAGCTATTTACTTTGGCAGTGTCTTTTAGCCATGTTGTACACCAGTGCCGCAGCTGTGCAGCATAGCTAAAAGTTTCTAAAACAAGCATTGGCAAACCAGTAGGTTTCGCCTATGCAAGAGCTATTTACTATGTCAGTGTCTTTTAGCCATGTTGTACACCAGTGCCGCAGCTGTGCCGCATAGCTAAAAGTTTCTAAAACAAGCATTGGCAAACCAGTAGGTTTCGCCTATGCAAGAGCTATTTACTTTGGCAGTGTCTTTTAGCCATGTTGTACACCAGTGCCGCAGCTGTGCAGCATAGCTAAAAGTTTCTAAAACAAGCATTGGCAAACCAGTAGGTTTCGCCTATGCAAGAGCTATTTACTATGTCAGTGTCTTTTAGCCATGTTGTACACCAGTGCCGCAGCTGTGCAGCATAGCTAAAAGTTTCTAAAACAAGCATTGGCAAACCAGTAGGTTTCGCCTATGCAAGAGCTATTTACTTTGGCAGTGTCTTTTAGCCATGTTGTACACCAGTGCCGCAGCTGTGCAGCATAGCTAAAAGTTTCTAAAACAAGCATTGGCAAACCAGTAGGTTTCGCCTATGCAAGAGCTATTTACTTTGGCAGTGTCTTTTAGCCATGTTGTACACCAGTGCCGCAGCTGTGCCGCATAGCTAAAAGTTTCTAAAACAAGCATTGGCAAACCAGTAGGTTTCGCCTATGCAAGAGCTATTTACTATGTCAGTGTCTTTTAGCCATGTTGTACACCAGTGCGGCAGCTGTGCAGCATGGCTAAAAGTTTCTAAAAAAAGAGCTATGATGCGGCCAGCGCTGGTCGCGTCACATCTATTTTTTCCTTATTGCGAGTAGGGGTGGAAAACACAAACAGGAAGGATGGTGGGATGGGAAAAGCCAGCACGAACAACGGAAGAGAGAGTGGTAGGCAACTGGACTATAAAAAAAGAGCTATGATGCAGCCAGCATTGGCTGCGTCATATCACTTTTTTTTGTTCTGGCAGGTGATGTGGGAGTGGTTAATAGCAACACAGACAAGGAGGGAGGGACAAGGAGAGGAGGGAGGGTAAAATAAACACGGGCATGGTGGGGGGAAAGCTTAAAACCAACACAGACAACATAGGGAGGAGCCTTAAGAGCAGCATGGACAACAGGGGAGGGGGTTTAAAAGCAAACACTAACAATGTGGGGAGGGAGTGGGTTTAAAAGCAACAGGAACAACAGCGGTGGGAGAGAAAAAGCCACACTACATGAAGAAAAAATAAACATAGTACCTCAATCACAGCCCGAGCAGCGGAAGGACACTTATCAAGATGAAGCAATCAGTACTTGGTCCATGCTCCACACGAAGAAAAGAAAGTGAAGCCTCCAGGTGCTGGCCTAGTAGGAGCAGCAAACAAGAGTGACAATGGAGCCAACAAATTGCAAAGAATGGACGGGCTCAGAGCCCCTTGTTGTATACAATCTCTCTTGCAAGCGAGAGTGCATTGAGAGCATCCGCTGTCAAAGGTGAGGGCTAAAAACGGCCCACCAGGCCAAAAAACAGGGTCACAAGTGGGCACAAAACAACCCACACTGACTTGTCAGACCAGCCCTTCTGACATTGCTGGATTGCCATACATGCAGGGCCACTGGAATTATGTGAGTTCTGCATAATTATAGATTTGCTGTATTTGCCACATAATCCATCACCTGCCTCATTTAGTGCAGATTTCACCAAAACAAGATGTTTCTAGCTCAAACAGATCAAAAGTTAGTAAAAATTCAGCAATACATGTTGAAGCGCAGTGGAAGACCCTTCGTTAAGGTTGACTGCTCACCTTTCAGTGGTGGCTCCTCCGCTAAAGTGGAGGAGCGTCACCCCACTACTCACAAGGAAAAATAAAATGATAATAACTTGTCATTATTATCATTTTATTTTTCATATTGAGCCAGTGGCTCTCAGGCGGAGCTGGCCAGATCAGGAAGCTGAGTGGTTTACATTCCTTAAGTGCACATCATTGCTTGGCCGGCTCGAGAGGGCAAGCCAAACAGTCCTGCGCACATTGCATATTCCCCACCAGGCTAGCTTTACACAGCTTGGTGAGGAACATGCAAAGCTTGCAATTCCCCATCTGAGCGCCGTTCCATGGCGCACTGAGCAATCACAACCCTTCACTGCAGTGTTATGATTGGCTGGGGGGAGCCTGGGAGCCCGGGTGCCTCCTGTTCCCGGCAGAGACAGGAAGAAGAGGAAGGAGGCGGCGGCTGGCCGGCCCAGGTAAATATTTTGTTTTTTAGGTCTCGCCTATGCAGCGCGCATGCGCTACATAGGAGGGCCTTTAGCCGCCGCTCTGCTCATTTTCAAGCACAAACTCTTGCTTGTGGCGGCATCCACCTTGCGGAACCGAGCAGGGGCGCGCCACAAGTACGAGTGCAGTGCTTGAAAATGAGCAGACTGCTCTCCCAAGCGCGCGCGTACCTCTCTCTTAATCCCTTCTTTTTGCACTGCTGCAACCCGACTGCATTTTCTTCCTGCCCGACAGAAGAAATCTCCTCTTTCATTTCCAAATCTTCAGCCTACACTAGACAATTGCTATAGAAGCCACTAGCAACTGAAGTGCTATCCCGTTCCTGAATTGCACCTTGACAAAAAACAATCTGCGGCTGGTGTAGTGAACATGATTGATTGATTTTAAAACTTATATAGCGCTTACTGTCACCCCACGGATATCCTGGCGCTTCAGACTGAAAAAACGGAGCCACGATAGAGTAGGTCGCATCTGCCAGAGCCTAAATAGGGGGCTCAAACTAGGCTTTAGGAAAGAGCCAGGTTTTCAGGTTTCTGCGAAACTCTAGCAGGGCGCTAATCTGTCTAAGGCTCTGTGGAAGTCCATTCCACAGCCGAGCGCCGGCCACACTGAATGCTCTACCTCCTAGCCTGGCCCGTTTTAACCTAGGCACTGTAAGTAGGGCAGCACTGGACGATCGGAGCTGCCTAGTGGGTTGATACCAGGAGAACCTTTCTCGCATAGGAACTGGCCCTAGCTCATGTACCGCTTTAAAAACCAAACACAGGGATTTAAAGTGAATACGTTCCGTCACTGGTAACCAATGCAGCTCTCTTAATGCCATTGTTGCCGAGGAACAGCGTTGCCAGCCAAGGGCAAGTTTAGCTGCTGCAGACTGGATTCTTTGGAGCCCCTGCAGAATGTATAGTGGGGCATCCAAATACAAGGAATTGCAATAATCCAGCCTACTACCTACTATACTACTTACTACCAGTGGGCGCGCCTCAATAGGTAGCAAGGGCAGTATTTTACGCAGCATGCGTATTAGGGCAAAGCAGACCTTGGCGGTCTTATTAGCCTGTGATTCCATCTGGAGATCCTCGTCAATCAGCACCCCCAGATTACGTACTGTGCTTGCCGGGGTTCCTCCTCTGGGGTCAGCCTAAATTCAGAGGGGAATTGTCTAGGTGGCCTACCCGAGGAACAATAGACCACCTCGGTCTATCCTGCGTTAAACTGAAGTGAATTCCTACTAAGCCAGTTGGCTGTCTTCCGCATGCATTCCTGAAACAGGTCAAGGGATACTGCATTGTCTCCTTCTAGAGAGAATGCCAGTTGTGTATCGTCCGCGTAATTGACTGTGCAGACTCCGGCAGACTTTATAATGGAGAGCAGGGGCAGCAGATAAATATTATATGAGATTGGACTGATCGCAGAGCCCTGCGCCACCCCATGGACGACTGATGATTTACTGGCCGTGAAAGGAGCTAATGTTACCACCTGGTGGCGTCCTGCCAGGTAGGATTGTAACCATAACAATGCTCGCCCCCTCACTCCCAGATTCTGTAGTCTTTCCAGTAGGATAAGGTGGTTCACTGTGTCGAATGCGGCCGACATATCGAGAAGCACTACCACAGTCGCATTCCCATTGTCGGCACGCATCCGCAGGTTATCCAACATTGTGACCAAGGCCGTCTCCGTCCCGTGACCAGGGCGGAAGCCAAACTGATCTTTATCAAGTAGGCAGTTCTCCTCCAGAAAACGCGACAGTTCCCTACTGACTGTTTTCTTCAGGATCTTCACTGGGAAGGGCAGGAGAAAAATAGGCCTGAAATTGGCCGGTACTGAGGGATCCAGGGAAGGCTTTCTAATCAGTGGAGTCACCGCTGCCAGTTTCCATTCCTCTGGGACCTCTCCTTTCTCCAGGGACTGATTGCATATCTGCCTCAGTCAGGGAAGAGTATCACGGCCAGATGACTTCCATATTCTGGAGGGGAAGGGATCATTCGGTGAGCCTGAAGAGACACTCTCTACCAGACTATCAAATGCAGCCATTGGGAGGGTTTGAAAATTATTCAGATATACCGGTAGTAATTGATCTTCAGCTCCCGTCTGTACAGGATTACGTTTTTTTACTTTTTATTAGCAATGAGACTATCCACTATCTTAGTGACCTTATCCTGGAAATGTGTGGCAATTTCATCGCAAAGTTTTTGAGATGCTGCCACTTTATTATCCATACATTTATGGGCAGACAAAGCCTTAGTGATTTCAAAGAGGGCTTTTGTCCCATTAGATGCGTGGGTGATTGACCCGGCATAGAAGTCAGCCTTGGCCTTAACCCCTTCACTGCGGCGGCTATTCCGCCGCAGTGCTAAGGGGGCGGGCAGGCCGCGCGGCGGCCGCATGCTGGTGACGGAACCGCTCCGTCACCAGCCTCGGTTGAACTGTGCTCATGACGGAGCGGCTCCGTCATGGCCCGCCCCGCTCAATGGAACGTCCAGCGCAGGTGCGGAATTCGCGCTGCGCAGTCGTTCAGAGAGGGCCATGACGGAACCGCTCCGTCATCAGCACAGCGTACCCGCAGCTGATGACGGAGCGGTTCCGTCATCAGCATCGAACAAGTTAAGGATGCTTTCCTTGTAATACAGCTGTCTCCGTCTTAGTTCAATTTTATCTTCCTCCCCATACCCCTTCCTCCATTTCCTCTCCGCCTTCTTGCGAAGCATGCGGAACTGTTTCAGCTCCTCATTGAACCAAGGCGCCATAGCCTTCCTTTTATTTTTTATCCTCTTCATAGGGATTACCTGGTCTAAGATGGCAGATATATGATTTGTATATAGTGAATAGTTCTCTTTTACCGATAGCATGGGGTCGAAGAGTGTGACCTCTGAGTCAAATACTGGTGGTCTAATCTGACCCAGTTTCGCCCATTCCCTGCCTATCCTATAGGACCTTTGCTGGCCTTCACTGTCCCTTGAGTGCATCGTTATGATGCTAAACAGAACTAAAAAGTGGTCTGACCAACTCTGAGGCATTACATTTAGCACCCTGGTTCTACCTTGGTTAGAAAATAGCAGATCAAGTACATGTCCACCTACATGTGTCGGGCTTTCCACCATCTGGGTGAGGTCCAGATTAGTACAAGTATGTTTTAAATCTCGCAGGTGGTTGTTAGCTTTCCCACAGATTAAAGTCTCCAAGAATAATCATTCTAGAGTGGGCCAGTGTAAGATTGGTAATAACATCAAAGAGGTTTTGAAAGTCTGTAGAACCCCCCTGGGGGCCTATAGCATAGGAGTCCGGTAAGTAGGTTCCCACTTATAGAGTCTAATGCAAACCCCATCACTTCTATGCCCTCTACTTCACTAGTCTGTAGGAGTCTGAAATCCAGCTCTTCTTTAAAGATTACTCCCACTCCTCCCCCTCTGCCCATAGCCCTAGGCTTATGTTTCGACTTTTTTTCGTTTCTCTGGTTCGCTTTCTCTACAGTTGGTTTAATAAGGGGATCCTCACTGCAGCCCTTGCAATTGCCCAAAACCGGTCCATCTGCTGCCGGATTGTGTTGCTGAGAATATGCTAAAGGTTTTGTAGATTCAGAACAATTACCAAACTTGTGATAATGGTTTTCGGCTGCAAAGACAATATTTTCCTCACTTCCATTTCCGTTTGTCAATTTCCACACTTCAACTTTCATATTGTCACAGTCGGCTTCACTTAACTTTTCATTTGGAAAATTATCTTTTTCGGACTCCCGACCCAAATGCTTGTAACTACTAAACACCATCAAGAAGTTAGTGAAAGCCTGAAAAAACGGGGCTGACCTGTTGCTGCTTTTTCCAGTAACTAGTAGCCATCTGTACGTCCTTCCATGCTGCTGTAGCACCAGTTACTCGCTTTATTTGTTAAAGCAGTATGTTCTATTGGCATGGTCTCTTTGCCTTTATCAGAAGAATTGTGAGCACGGTCGACAGTCGGTTTGGGTATCACAATGGCAGCCGTTTCTTTACCCTTCTGCATCTTGTTTTCTACAAAGCCGTTTTTCAAGGGAAATTGTTTTTTTGTAGCATTTTCTCTTGTGTTCTCGTCAGCTGTCCGCAGTAGGCTTGTTTTTAGGTCTTGCCTATGCAGCGCTTTCTTTATTATACATTTTCACCATACTACACACTTCTGTACAGAACAACTTAAAAACATAGGCAAAATAAATATCTCTGGCTAAAAACTTATAGGGTCCCAAAGGCGAGACCTATTGGCTATGCCAATGCTTGTTCATTTTCTTTGTCCACCCCCCTCCCGTCTGGTACCCGTGGCTACTGTCACCTTTCTGTTGCTTACAGCCTGATTCATCATAGTGCCGTTTAGCGAGTTTGAAATAGCGATTCATAAGGAATCGCTATTCCAGACTCGCAAAACGGCATTCATGTAGGAATCGCAAAAACAAATGCGATTCCTACATATTCCTTATTTGCGATTAGCCAAAAGGCCCATAGGAATGAATGGGGAGTATTCCTTATTTGCGATTAGCAATTTGCTAATCGCAAATAAGATAGCGATTTAAAGGGTGCCAGGGGTGTCCAAAGGACACCCTGTAGCACCCCTTAAAAGTAAATACGAACAGGTGTTGCGCACACACATGTCCAAAGGACATGTGTGTGTGCA
Source organism: Lissotriton vulgaris (assembly GCF_964263255.1). Lineage (NCBI taxonomy): Eukaryota > Metazoa > Chordata > Amphibia > Caudata > Salamandridae > Lissotriton > Lissotriton vulgaris. The sequence continues at coordinate 512,746,272 of NC_141700.1, forward strand.
ACATGCAACTTAGAAAAATGCTTTTAAAAGTATTTTTCTAAGTTTTCGCTATTTACCACGAGGTTTGACCTCGCGGTAAATAGCGGGCCGAAATTGCGAATTCGCAATTTTAAAATGGATGATGAATTGCATTTAAGGAATCTCAAATAGAGATTCCTTAAATGTAATTCATCGCAAAATAGCGAAATCGCTATTACCGATTTTTGCATTTGGGATGATGAATCCCAAATGCAAAAATAGCGCTCGCAAAGGGCCAGATTCTCAGAATCTGGCCCTTTGCGAGCCCATTTCGGCTTGATGAATCAGGCTGATTGTTCTGTATTTGGGTGTCAAAGGTGTACATATGAGGTGAAACATTAGCACAGAAAGTGTTAGCTTGTAAAAAAAAAAGCCAAAACAATGAGGTAATGCTAACAAAATCTACCACATTACTATGCATAGTTTTTTTTTCTGCATAATTTAGTCGACTCTGCCTCATACTTTGGTCTTCCCTTGCCGTTTAATTCCAGTCATCCTGCCTAAAGGACAGTCCGACCCGATATTGTACCTCCTGATTGCTTACACACCCTTCTTTGTATCTCGTGATGGCCTTTCTGTGCATGGTTCCTTCTAATTTTTTCCGTGTGTTTGGAATAAAGGGCTCGCTCCCGTGGATTCGGAAGAGGACAGTTGGCAAGGAGAGTCGAGGTGTACAGCACTGGATAGATCATGCGGTGCAACAGGCGGCTGAGAAAATCGGAGCTGCGGGACGTTTTCCGTCCTCCGGAGAGTGATGACGATAAGGGAAGGAGGAGCGGCCCAGATATAAATTGGCAGTGGCCCACAATATGTAAACGTGGTCACGAAGCCGGCAGCAACAGGGCTTCATCAGGTGCGGAAGAGAGCGGTAACATCCCTTAACGGGACCCCGATGCTGCGGTGGCAGACTGCGAGGAGCGGAGGTCGGATTCTGACCGGAGGGCGAGGCGAGGCACCCCGCTACGAGACCGAGGACCGCATGTGTCAGCCGCCTTGCGGGATGCACCGGAAGGAGACCTCTGCTGTTGGTGGTTGGGGCACTGGCGCCGAGGGTCCCCCTGATATAGATTGTGTGTGCCTCTTCGGGTGCCCTGATTCTGGGAGATGCAGTGCGGGCCGCCCAGAGCCTGGATGCCTGACCCTATGATGGCGGCCTTCACCACCATGAAAAAACAAGGAAAGGGAGGGAGAGTATCACAGATGGATTCGTACTCCCTAAACAAGTTACATAAACAAAGAGAATCCATCTCGTGAGGTATGGAAAGTGTTCCTCACAATGGTGTGGAGCACTTAGTGTTTTTTAAAATACCCCTCACACACCAAAAGGACCCTTGGTGTCATGCTTCATCATAGGGTTCTTCGCACCCCTCTACGGGATGCGGCGTGCTGCGACCTACGACTACGTGGGAGCACTGATAATAGACTATGTATGGTGCATGTGAGGGTTTAATATGTGAGTGAGTGGTGGGATGAGTGAATAATGAAAAAGTACCTGGCTCTTAGGACTCTGAAATGTTTTTTTATTAGGTCCCGGGGCTGGTGCTGTTAAAAGAAGTGAAGTGCGAGATGTTTATGTTATGTTATGTTATGTTAATTATATTTTTATAGCGCACAGATGCCCCAGCCAAGGGGCGTCCTGGTGCTAGGCAGGTACTATAACATAACACACAAAGGGAAAAAGAAGAGAATGGCGACTACTCGGAAGCGGGAAACAAAAAAGTTTTGATAGCACGCCTGAAGGTGGACAAATCATCCAGGGCTCGAATGTGCACCGGGAGCGAGTTCCACAGTCCCGCAGCAAGCACCCGGTAGGAGCGGCCACCCATTCTGCTAAGTTTAAAACGGGGGCAGACTGCAAGGTGAAGAGCCTCAGATCTTAGTGATCTCGGAGGGATGTAGGGAGTGAGCAGATTGGACAGTGCCGGCGGTGAAGAAAATTTCATAATTTTAAAGGCCAGACAGAGTGCCTTAAACTTGATCCGCTGTCTGACCGGTAGCCAGTGTAGGGCCGAGATGGTACCTGACACAGAACAATGTCTGGGAAGACCCACAATGGCTCGCGCCGCGGCATTTTGAACCCTTTGGAGCCTGGATGCCTCAGCCTGGTTTACCCCTATCATCAGCGAGCTACCGTAGTCCAGCCGGGAAAGAATTGATGCCTGGACCACGAGCTGTCTGGTGAGGGGGTCAAAATATTTCAAGACCGGCCTTATGCCACGCAAAACACCGTAGCAGGTAGCTGCAACCCTCTTCGTGTGGTCAGTGAAGGTGAGCGCAGGGTCCAGCCAAATTCCTAGGTTTTTCACTCCAGAAGCTGGGATAGGAATAATGCCCAGCTCTGGAGGGCACCACTGGTTTCCCCATAGCTCGACATGTTTCCCTAAGACCAGCACCTCAGTTTTGGTGGCATTCAACTGAAGGCAATTAGTACGAAGCCAACTCGCTACTGCCACAAGTCCAGCTCGGAATCTGGGGGCCTCCACTTCAGGGTCTCCACTAAGTGTCACCGCCAGCTGCGTGTCGTCCGCATATGAGGTCATCGTCAGACCCCACTGTTTGACGACTGCAGCTAGCGGTTTCACATAGAGGTTGAACAATGTGGGGCTTAATGAAGAACCCTGTGGGACCCCCAGGTCCAAGGGATAGATGGTGGATTGGCAGGGTGGGATTGCCACTTTAAAGGTTCGATCTGAGAGAAAGGATCGAAACCACTGGAGAGCGGTGCCTGCTACTCCAGCTTCCTCTAAGCGTTGAATCAGTATCTGGTGGGACACAGTATCGAAAGCAGCGCTCAGATCTAATAGCAGGAGCGCTGCTGTACGTCCGGAGTCAAGCACCAGGCGTAAATGCTCGATAATAAAGAGCAAAGCGGTCTCGGTACTGTGTCCTGGCCAGAAGCCATTCTGGCTGGGGTCCAGTATCTGATTACGGGCCAGGTGTTCGGACAAGATCGAGTTTACATGGGCTTCGGTGACTTTAGCCATCCAAGGCAATAAAGATATGGGGCGGTAGTTTTCTGGCAAAAGAGGGTCGGAATTTGCCTTTTTTAGGATAGGAGTGACTACCGCCTGCTTCCATGAAGATGGAACCGTTCCAGTTGACAATGACATGTTGATAAGATTTAGTATGGGAGCTAGGCACAGCGGAGAAAGAGTACTAATAAGAGCTGGCTTCAGCGGGTCCAGAGGAAAACCTGATTTAACGCTGAGGCTAAGTTTGTCAAAAGCCTCAGTGGACAAATCAGGTAGAGAGGTCAGAGTCTCATACCCCAGGAGATTAGGGTCACCTAGCTCTGGATCCGGCCGACATATATCGAAACCTCGGTATATTTTCTGCACTTTCTCCAGGAAGAAAGTTGCCAAATTCTCGCAATGGGAGTCAGTGCAGATCTCTGCCGAGGTAGCTCTTTTATTCATGAGGTCTTTCAAAACCTTGAATATTAGTTTAGATGGATTGGTGCTGGCTAGAAATTCCTGCGCATAGAATGTGGCCCGTGTTCTGCAAATTGCCCTATGATAGAGCTTAAGTTTGGCGAAATACAGGGTTTTCAGCACAGGATCATAAGATCTTCTCCAATCCCTCTCTGCTTTCCGGCAAGTTTTTTTTAGCTCGGCAAGGGACTCATTATACCATGGGCTGGATACCTTCAGATGACCTTTCAACCAGCGCATGGGTATAAGAGAGTCAAGAGCATCTGAAATCCATGAGCAAAACAGCTGGTAACCATGATCCACATCTAAGAAAGCGCTTAGGGGTTTCTGCTCCAGCAGCCTGTAGAACTCTTCAAGTTTGAGTTTGTGCCAGTGCCTTTTAAGAATTGGCCTATCCACAGGTTTAAATGGCTTATCGTGGATAGGGCAAAAGGCTTCCACCAGCAGATGATCCGTCCATCCCATCAACAACGGTTCAGACACCTTCACCCTCACGAGAGTGGAAAAAAAGGGGTCAAGAATATGACCTCCAGTGTGGGTGGGAAGGGTAACAAGCTGGACGAGTTGAGGAGCTTCAAGATCCGCGAGCAAGGTGTTAACGGCTGTGGACGATCTGTTGTCAAAATGGATATTAAGATCACCCATGATGTTGAAATTCGCACAGCCGAGCGCTAAGGGGCTTACCATATCGGCAAGAGCGGACTTGAAGACAGAATCATTGCCAGGTGGGCGATAGATGAGCATACCACTAAACGTAAAGTGGTGACTAAAAGCAACTTTGAAGAGGGCGCTTTCACAAGCGGGCAGCCCGAGAGCTTTCCATTCAGCAGGAAAGCAGGATTTAACTGCCATGGCGATGCCACCGCCTCTCGTAGTCCGATTTAACATAAAAACCGTATAATTCGGAGGGAAAGCAAGATTTAGAATAGCGGCATCAGAATCCTGAAGCCAGGTTTCAGTAAGTAAAAAAAGATCAGGATCGTCTTTTTCAATGAGGTCATAAATAAACTGGTGATGTTTGACCAGTGGCCTCACATTCAAACTCCAGATCCGGAGGCCCTGGTCTGCATTGATATTGCGTTTAATCTGGTTGACGCCTTCCAGAGAACGGATCATAGTCGGGCTTACTAAAGACCAGGCCTTACAGGCGCAGACATATGGGCTGGATAGGGGGTCCACAGGATGACATGAGCAGACCCCAGCCCTGTCCCCAATAGATATCAACTCTGCCCGGGAGTAATGAGGCATTAATATGGCGTGCCAGATGGAAGGAACAACAAAAATAAAGATCGAGCCCTACCACGTCTCGCGCTTCCTCGTCGCTGACGGGCGCAGACCGGCAGGACTCTGGCACGACTCAGGCTAAGCGAGGGCGTCCCACCTGCGCGTCCCGCTGCGCGGGAGAGGATAGCTTTAAATAGGCCAACCAATCCCAGCGCGAGCGCGAGGACGCTCCAAGATGGCGCCCGTAGCTGGAAAACTGAGCCCAACTCAAAATGGCGCCCAAACAGGACCACCCTCGGGACCCGGACCCGCCAAAACGGCGGTGCAGCAACCTTTTAAATGCGGTGAGAGGGAGGGGGGGCAAAACCCAGCCAAATCCCGCTAAAAGCAGGGGAAAGTGACAAAATGAGGAATCAAATAAAATACAAAACAAGGGTAATTTAAAATACAGAAGCGCCAGCAGCAGCGCGTGCGCAGCAGTGCTAGTACCTGTCAAGTATTGTGTCAAGTGTTATGTAGTAGTTATGTACATCACCTCAAAGTGTGCGTCGACATGTTTCGGAGACTGGGCTCCTTCTTCAGGACATGGTGCACAACTTCCCCACCTTACTCACGTTTCACTTTTTTTTTTTTGTAAACAATTTTGATTGCAGACCAATCACAGGATAATCAATCACATTAGCATCATCATTGTGAAATACCCCCTCTCGATTTGAAAATCCCATCAGTTTACTCACGTTTCACTACACAAAAGAATGATGTGTAATTAAAAAGTGGTAATATATATATGTGTGTAAATTATAGGTTACAATGTACCTACAGCGGTAATGCTCAAGAAAAATGCGAATTGCAGTATCTGAGGAAAAGTATGAGAAGAAATTCATTGGTAAACCTCAAGAGAACATTATTATTCAGGTGCAATCACCTAGAAAAAATGTTGTGGGGGTTCAAAAACTGCCAGTGAAGGTTTTAACCCTCTAAAAAAAGAGACAAATACAAGACATACTAACATTAAACAGAAAGCACACACTCTATTCCAGCAGTGGTGAAAAGTGCAGAGGAGGAAAAGAAAGGGTATTATAGTCATACTTGTCTTTGAAATGTCGTGAGCATCATGAGCCTCAAGAACGTCTGGGGTGATAATTGCCAATCTGCAATCTAAAAAAATGCAGTAGTAAACAGCGCGGTTTACTTGCTTCCTGTTTGTAGTTTTGTAAAAATCACTCTGTGTCATACTCACGAACTCAATGGGAGTTCTGATCCATGTTACCCCATCCGCTGCTCCGCTGGAATGGAGATGGGAGCTTTTGCGTCCTCTATTTATACTCGTTCTCTTTGCTTTAAGTGTTTGCTTAATTGGCAATGAGGGAAGTTTAACTGGATGCGGTAGAATGCCCATATAAGTATTATCTGGGGTCTATGGTGGAACCTCATGGTCCCGATGGTAGTGGGAGCAGGAGGAGCATGCGTGTGGCTCCATATTGCTCCGCGCATGCGCCGAGAATGGAACGCTGTTCCGGTTTGATGAGCGCATGCGTCGGAGTATAGCGACGTTTCTTAATTATGGTACAATGGGAAACACAGTACAAAAGGCAGATCCTTTGCCTTTGTAGTCTCATATCACAGTGTGAACCTCAAGTATCAGATCACAATATAGGAAAATACAGAAAAATACGAGAGGTTTCTTTCATGATGGCGCGGTGGTCAATCCTAACCATACTCATGTGCCTTATGAAGTAATACAATGTTTTTATAGGTTTTAAAAGGTTTTTAAAAAAGGGCAGGTGTCTAGTTATGAAACAGTACTAAGGAATGTATAGTTATTCAGGTACTCACTCTTAGTTACCATTTATAAAACTAAGTTGGTTCAAGTTGTAAGGAGGCCCCACGGTATGTCATCATTGAGGCCATTGATATTGGTCCCCAAACGGAACACCCAGCGCTGTTCTTTTTGAAAAAGGTCTTCCTCTGTCTGTAATTGTTCAATTACAGTCCATTGAAGGTCATTCACACAATGTTGGGCGTTTAGGTAGTGAGTGGACATTGTGGTAGTTGTCTTTTTTCAGCGCACGTTGCTTTTGTGCTCGTTCCTGCGGGTTTTTCCAGCCCTTGTGGTCATGCCCACGTACTCTAGACCACACGGGCAGGTGATGAGGTAGGCCACATTTTTACTGTTGCAGTTGGTCATTTTTTTCTGTTCCCAACAAGTCCCGTTACTGAATGTCAATTTTTTTCTCTTACGTGTCCGGTGGCAACTACTGCAATTGCCACAAGGGAAATGGCCCTGGACCCCAGTTATGGACACAGTGAGTTCTTGTGTTTTGCGGGGGCGTGTATGGACCAGCATGTCCTTCAAATTCCTGCTTCGTTTGTGTGCAAACATGGGTTTCTCCAAATCCAGGTTGCCACATGTCAGAATTCCCCAATGTCTGTTCTATCTTTGAGACTTCGTTGGAAATGGTGTTATATGTTGTAACACATATAGGTCGTCTTATGCCAGGCTCTTGTGGTATTTTATCATCCAGTAAGGCTTCCCTATTGTTATTTTTGGCCCTTTTCATGGCTGAGTTGATTATCCTTTCAGGGTAATGTCTTAGTTTGAGTTTGTTTTTAGATCTGAGGCTTGTGTTTTGTACTCTGCCAATTCCGTGCAGTTGCGTCGAAGACGCAAAAATTGTCCGTAAGGAAGGTTCTCCCTCAGGTGGCGGGGATGGAAGCTGTCAAACCTGAGTAGGCAATTCCTTGCTGTCGGTTTGAAGTGAGTCGTTGTTTTTTTTACACACCGTCCTCCGGATATATGTTTAGATCTAAAAACACTAGTGATTTGTTCGAAACTGAGCTGGTAAATTTCAAAAAGGTGTTTTGAGCGTTTAGCCAATTCAGAAATTCAGTCACTGATTGTAGGCCTCCTAGCCAGACGACAAAAATGTTGTCTATGTACCTTTTCCAGATACTTATATTTTGTCTGTAGGGGTTGTGTACATTCAGAATCTTGTTGGTCTCCAGATGGTGTACGTAGAGACCAGCTAGACTTGGGGCAAAAGCACTACCCATGCTGGTCCCATGGCTCTGTAGGTATATGGTAGATTTATACTGAAAGAAGTTTTTTTGAAGAGCTAGGGAGATACATTCCAATACCAACCCTCTCGGTGTTTGGTAATGCCAAGGGGTGGTAAATAGTATCTCTTCTATGATGGAGAGTGTCGCATCATGTGGCAAACTCGTGTACAAACTCTCCACATCTAAGCTGAGCAGTAATTGAGTAGTTGGATCAAAGGGTAAATCTCTTAGTAGTTGGAGGACTGCCTTGGTGTCCTTCAAGTAGGTGTCTGTGGCTTGTACGAGGGGACGGAGGAAGGTATCGGCAAATTTTGATGAAGGCTCAAGGATTGAGCTAATCCCCGAGACAATGGGTCGCCCAGGTGGTTGTTCAATATTCTTATGTATTTTGGGGATACAATAGAAATAGGGAATTCGTGGTGTCTTTTGTACCAGAAATTCAGCCTCTTTTTTACTTAGCCAATCGTGTGCTAGTCCTTCTTCAATCATGCCTCCTATTCTGACGCAAAGAGACTCGGTCGGGTCTTCTGGTAGGACGGTGTCATTTCGTCTATCTGCCAAAAGTCTCATACACTCGGCACCATAAGCAGCAGCAGTCTGTAACACTATAGCCCCCCCTTTATCGGCTGGTTTTATTATGATGTCATTGTTCCTAGCCAATTCTCTGATTGATTGTTGCTCAATTGTACTCGTATTATGGAAGGTATTCGTTTGTGTTGGATCTATTTTACTCAGTTCACTCATGATTGCCTTCTCAAAGGTCAATACTTCAATTGGTAACATTGAGTCAGGAGGGGTGAACGTTGATCTAGGTTTTAGACCGATATCAGAGGTGACAATAGTTCATTCTTTATCCTGGAAAAATACTTGCAATTTCAATTTCCTGATGAATTCCTGTACCTCAAGGTTCAGTATGAATATGTCTGGTTTGTTTGTTGGTACAAAACCAAGACCTTTATTCAATACTGCCTTCCGAGTGTCAGTAAGTGGGGTGGGGGTCAGATTAACCACTAGGTCCCTCTCTTGTTGGTTGATGTTGAGGGTTGGTTGTTTAGAGCCCCTGTCATGCTCCTTGTGGATACTCTGGGGTCGCCCTGTTCCGGGTCTTGCCATGTCACATTGTTGCCTTTTCTGTTCCTCCCCCGTGTTCCAAGGCGGGTCCCTAAAAAAGGCTGAGGACCATAGAAACCTTGTGATGGCCTTTCTGTGCCTGGTTCCTTCTAATTTTTTCTGTGTGTTTGGAATAAAGGGCTCGCTCCCGTGGATTCGGAAGAGGACAGTTGGCAAGGAGAATCGATGTGTACAGCACTGGATAGATCATGCAGTGCAACAGGCGGCTGAGAAAATCAGAGCTGCGGGACGTTTTCCATCCTCCGGAGAGTGATGACGATAAGGGATGGAGGAGCGGCCCAGATATAAAATGGCAGTGGCCCACAACATGTAAACGTGGTGGCGAAGCCGGCAGCAACAGGACTTCATCAGGTGCCGAAGAGAGCGGTAACATTCCTTAACAGGACCCCAATGCTGCAGTGGCAGACTGCGAGGAGCGGAGGTCGGATTCTGACCAGAGGGCGAGGCACCCATCTACGAGACCGGGGACCGCATGTGTCAGCCGCCTTGCGGGATGCACCAGTAGGAGACCTCTGCTGTTGGTGGTTGGGGGCCCCACTGGCGCCAAGGGTCCCCCTGATATAGAGTGGGTGTGCCTCTTCGGGTGCCCTGATTCTGGGAGATGCAGTTCGGGCCGCCCAGAGCCTGGATGCCTGACCCTAAGATGACTGCCTTCACCACCAGGCAGTGCATATAAAATGAGCAAGGATGAGGGGAACACAACAGGAGGCAAGAGACACGTTGCCCTACATGATCTGCCCAGGAGAATATGGAGTACCAGCCTAGGAGTACTTATACTGCCTTTACCAAACGCCTGCTGCTTATGAGGGAAGCCTTTCACACTCATCTGCTCAAGGTACACCTTTTTTCGGTCCGGTGCTTGCCACATACGTACACAGTGATCGGCACGTGATACTGCCTGTCCCTGCCTGACTCCAAAATGGCGGCGGTAATTTCCCCCATCATGTCGCTTCAATCAGCACAGTAACGGCGCCCAACTCACAGTGCACACCGTCGCTGTGGCTTGGGAGCTGGTAGATGCCCTGTGCGGTAAAATCTTGGGCCGGTGCCATCGCTGCCTTGCACCCGACGCTCAGCTGAACCTTCACCGTCCACAGTGAGTACCTGTTACACCTTCGGATTCCTGGCCCTACGACCTGCTGGAAAAGCTACAGTGATTTCTTGGCCCCCTCCCCTCTGCCTTTCACAATGTTTGCATCTCAGGCGGAGGTGGAGTTTGCTGCAGTGCCTGTCCCCATGATGGCGACTGGGGCCAGTCCTGACTACTGCTGTGGGGGACTCCTGAGGTACCGGGGCACTCCCAAACTGAGCTGGTGGGACGTTCCTGATCTAAAATCATTGGTCATCATCCTGTTCTAGACCTGCCCTTACACGACCCCGCTCCTGCTCCCCCTCCATGACACTTGAGTCGGAAACCTGTCCATCGGCAGCTGAGACCTAGACATTTTGATTGACGCCCGGTGGAGCTACCTCACGCGCTAAAGGGGAGATGGGCTATGGATTTCTCTCCTTGACCATCACCTACCCAGCCGGTCGTTGGGCAAACTCTCCTGCGTCTCTCTAATGGACCTTTCTCCCTACTCCTCTTCATCATACCACCTACCCCCTCCTCTCTACTCTTCTCCTTTTTCCAGCTATTGACCTTTGCCCTCACCCGTCCTTGCTCATAATTCCCACTTTCTTCTGTGAACTTTCCCTCATAAATTGAGACCTAGCAATATGACTGATGCTATTAGGGTGATGGGCTGTGGATTCCCTCCTTGTACGTCACTTACCCAGTCGGTCTTTGGGCAAACTTCCTTTCGTGTCTCCTGCCGTTTTTTCATTCATCCTCCCCCTTCACACTTCCCTCTTCCCCCCCTTCTCTTCACCTTTCTTTCCTCTCCCAATTTGTTGCTTAATTTTTAACGTAATGTGTATTTGTTTTCATTCTCTGTAACATTGTGGAGCCTATGGAAAGTGCTCTGATACCTACGGGTCTAGCCAGCACTATATATAAGTCATAAATAACGTTCCTCTGAACTTCTGATGGACCTCTGACGACGCCCCATGGGCATCAACACTGTTTGTACTCACCTGGATACACGATTAACGTTGGCCAATGCTCGGTGTAGCTGTCATACGCAGCTAAAGAGGAGTCTGGCCCTAGATTCACCCCCTCACCCGTCACCTACACAGCCGGACATCTGTCATAGTTTTCCTCGTTCTTCCCGTTGTGTATTCCCTCCCTCCCCTTCCTCCTCCCCCTGTGACTCTTTGATTTAAGTGATGTAACTATGTAACTTGCTGTAACTCATGTAAAGCGCACTGATACCTTCAGGTCCAGTAGCGTTATATAAAACTTTTCAAATAAAAAAATAAATAAATCATCAATGAGTGCTGGAGGTTTATGATTAAAGATATTCCTTGTGCTGGAAGGTTTCGCCTTCCATGTTTCTCGCATATACAGAACTTGTACACCAAGGCCAGCTGTGATGGAATATTCCTTCATACAAAGAAAAGTACAGCACCAGCAGCAATAATGCAACTTTTCCTCGAAGGCAGCAGAAGTGTGAAGTTGTTCGCCTCTCTCTCATGAAAGGGCTTTGAATGCGGAGGTCTCTAGCTGGGCCTTTATGATCCACAATCTCCCTGCTCCTTCAATCTATGGCCTCTCTCTAAGCCTTCAAGACATTATTTGGTGATTTTCACTTGTGGCAGCTCTTGTGATTTGGTCGCTCAACAGACCGAAGGAGTTAGACTAGTTTTCCTATGACTTGAGCTTTGGTACATACACTCTTTGAAACTTCTAGACTTGGGTTATAATCCTGGTAGAGACCCTTCGTGAGTACCGTACACTGTACGTGTCTGTGAAGTCGTTCAGTAATTCTTTTCTACTTGACCACATAGTGTGATTTTGGGCTAATTAATTTAACCCCCACTTGTCTGCCCCAACTTGGATTAATTATAAGTGTGGGTGGTGCCAGGGATTTCCAATGTGTACCCCATATCAGCAAAATAGATTCAAAACCTTAACCATCCTCCTTCTGAATGGTCCCTCCAACCCAAGTCAAGGCACTTACAATGATCATTGGCAAAGAAACCAGGTTTAGCATTGGCTGTCAGTCTTTTGGCTTTGTCAATGTTTGCAGGACCAGCTCTCCTTACTTCACCAGGAAGTGGTGGTTCTCTTGGCCAAGGGAGCCATAGAGAAGGTGCAGACATAAGAAGAAGCCCATGGTTGTTATTTTGTTTTACTTTCTGGTGCTCAAGAAGGATAGAGGCCTTAGTCCTTTACTAGACCTGCACCCTCTCAATTTCTTTCTGAAAAAGTTGAAATTCAAAAAGCTCATGCTTGCTCAAGTTCTGTCTGCCCTCGACCCTGGAGAGTGGATGGTAACGTTGAACTTGCAGGAGTAATAATTCAGAATTTCCGTCATGCCTGCCTACAGCCGTTACCTGCTATTCACAGTGGGCCACGAGCACTTTTAGTTTGCTGTGCTCCTTTTTGGCCCTAACAGCGGCTCTTGGGTGTTCACCAAGGCGATGGGGGTAGTTGCAGTTCATGTGAGGATATCAGGAGTATAACCACAAAAGCCCCAGGGAAGACAGGGGGAGGAAACCCGGGGCATGGGTACTAGGAGCAGGCAGGCTCCAACATATAATGTTCAGCACAAACGTGGCCGCTCCAAGTCAGGGGACCATGGTGCTACAGTGTTAGTTTGTGAGTGCAGGCATCTCACAAAAAGTGAAAAACTGGTCTCACACACCACCTGGTGTCATGCTTCATCACTGACCAGTCCACGCCCTCTCAAAACTTGGTTTGATAGAGGGTGGGCATACACCTGACGACAGTGATTCACTTCTAAACTAAGTGGGGACCCTTAAAGAAAACAGCGATTTAAAAGGCCATTATAGATGTCAGATGAACTTTAATAGAACTAGCATCTATATAGTAATTAAAATAAGCGATCAGTGTGTTGGGGATTCTATTATCCCCCCACCGTAGTGATTGTGGTCCTTTGTGCTAATAACATCTGTTGTCATGCTAATGTCTAGATCCAGGAAAATTGTGTGGTCTTTGTTGATGGAGAGGGTGAATCTAAGGTGCTGATCCTTTGTGTTGACCCATTCTACAAAGGCTGTTGCTGTATCTTCATCCCCTCGCCAGACAATAAAAACGTTGTCAATATAGCGTTTCCATGTTTTAGGTGTTCAATAAAAGGATTGCTTTGATCGAAGATGTAATCCTTCTCAAATTGGTGTACATAGAGGCATGCAAGACTTGGGGCGAAGGTTCTGCCCTTTTATGTGCCCGTGCTTTGGTGGTATATCCCTTCTTCAAATTCGAAATAGTTCTCAGTTAAGGCCACCTCAGCGCATTCCATGATGAAGTGTTGGGGAGTGAGGAAATCCCATTCCATGTTCAGAAGAATCTGTTCCATGACAGCCAGTGTACGCCTCTGTGGAATTCTAGTGTACAGTGCCTCTATGTCCACAGTGATAAAGAGGTCCTCAGAGATATTGGTCTCCAGATCTCGCAAGAGGCACAGCACAACTTTAGCATCTTTCAGGTAGGACGGTGATTTTGTACAAGTTGGAAAACTGTGATAAAGGTTCGAGAATGGACATGATCCCAGAGACTATAGGTCTAATTGGGTGGGGCATCCTCCCCTTGTGAATTTTGGGGAGAGTATAGAACTTTGGTGTTCTGGGGTTTTCACTGATGAGGAAATCCACTTCTTGTTTAGTAATCCAGGTGTTGCATAGTGCTTCATCCACCATACACTTTAACCTTACGGTGAGGTGGGGTGTTGGATCCAACGATTGTCTTTCGTAGCTGGTTACATCAGAAAGTAGACAATTGCACTCCTTGATACATGGTCTGATTCATCAAGACAATGGCATCTCCCTTATCTGCTGGTTTGATTGTAAGGTCTGTGTTAATCTTAAGTCCCTCGAGTGCTATTCGTTCTATTTTAGTGAGGTTCTGGAAACCCTTCTCTTGTATGAAATTGATCTTCTCTACTTCCTTGAGAACCACCTCTTCAAACACCAGTATGTGACAGGGGATTGTCTGGGCAGGAGGCACAAAAGTAGACTTTCTCTTTAGACCTGCGCTGGTCTTCTCAACCTGCTCATCATTTGAATCCCGAAGTGGTTGCGAAGTTTTATCTTCCTGAAGAATTGGGCCAATTCTGTATTTAGGGTAAAAGGGTCATTCATGGGAGTTGGTACAAAACCTAAACCCTTAGAGAGGGCAGTTTCTTCATCCTTTGTAAGGGTGTGGTCACTAAGGTTTACAATGTTCTTTACTCTCCGCTCGTCGACAGGTCATTCCCTCTCCCTTTGCTTCTTGTTTCCATCGAGACCAGTGTTTGGTCTTCCCACTGTATCCTTGCATTTTGCCTTCCTAGTGCTCTTCTCATCTCCAGAGGTGAAGTTCCAATTCTGCGGGGTTGGTCTGAAGCGTTGTTGCTTCCTGCTTGTTTGTGGTGGGCTATCATAGTAATTATCAGTAGTGTACGGGTATACAGTCTCACGACTGACTTTTTGCACATCCTTTTTAGGTCTCGCCTAAGCCATCGCCTTAGCGATGCTTTGGCGAGATATTAAGTAGGGCCTTTCAAAAGTGCTCCCAAAGTCTGCAGGTGGATCGGGTACAGTGCATGTGCGCCGGGCGCGCGCACCATTTGTCCGCCTGCAGCCTTTGGGAGCACTTTCGCAGCCGCTTTGATGTTCTCAGTGAGCCGCGTGGCCACTGAGAACATCAAAGCGGCCGCGAAAGTGCTCACCATTTGCCACCCCCTCCCTTATCCCACTTCCTGCTTGTTTACTTTGTTGTCATGGCGGCTCTGACAACTGCCCCTCCCTCTCCCCCACAACAGAGCACGTCTCACGGCCAAAGGCAGCAATTGCAGACCTATAATTCAGATGTCCACACATGCGTTTTATAAATGCTATGATTCAATACAGTATATTATTACATAGAGAAACAAGATCTCACGGATCGTCGGGGAATCCATTGCATGTCATCCATCGCTTCCCCCTCAGTGTTCGAATGTTCACCGCATTTTGCATTCTACTTCACTTCCACTGCACATCTTTTCCCACAACTTTCCCTGCACTTATGATGGTGGAAAATGATCAATATCGACAGATTTTGCACCATTGTAAGTGCAATTTACAGTTGTATAAATCAACTTATTCCCACAGTGTTTCACAACGTATGCTCCCAATTGCCAAATAAGTGAGCGAGGACATTTGTAGATTTGGTACAATAACAAAAGACATACGTATACTATGTTCTTTGCACCGGTGCCAGCAATTTTTCCCCTGCAATAGTGCAGCCAGTTTCATCTGTAGGCTGTACTTGTGCATTACACCCCAAAATGGAAACGAAAAGAGTAAGACCAGCTATATTTCAAGAAGGCTTTATATTGTGCATGGTGGGTGGCTGGACACAACTTCTGTTTAATTGTCTACCGCACTATATCAATTATGTGTGCCTCGGCAATATGGCCTTGTCAGCGAGTTATGTCCTCTCAAGTTAACAGCCAATAATTAATCTTGCAGAATTGACCGTAAAATGCACAATTGTTCAGATTGGTCCACCACTTTTGCGCAAACATACAGACGTATTTTAATTCCGCTGTTGTTAAATGCAAAGTAGCATTGTAACAGCTTTTCTTACATAAATAGTTCCAACGCATTTTCAACGTAGCAATTGGTTAACATTTGTTACAGAAGCATCACGACCCTTATGTCGGACAGGCTGCAGTTTTAAGAAGGTTCTGTTATGTTTTACTATAACTGATAATCATCAACTTATCAGTGCGAAGTTAGCACCATCTTTTTTGCTGTTGCTAACTGGTATGGTTTTTCAGAACAGGGAAGTGAAATTAATTTGTTTCTTCTTCCAGTAATGCCACGTTTCTCTAAATAGAAAAATCATTTTAAGTCTGCAGAATCCATTTAGCTCACTTATAATACGATTTAAAAAAAGTCCGCTCCCAACATTCTCTGAATGAAGGCCCCAGTAATGTATACTAGACACCCAACCAACTACACACACAACCACACACACAACCGCACACAACCACAACCACAACCGTGCCCAACCACACACACACCCAACCACACACTCAACCACAACCACACACCCACAACCACACCCACACACACAACCACAAATACAAACACACACACAACCACAACCACAGGGGTAGTACAGAGTGGTGCTGTACAGTGGTGCTGCAGAGTGGTGTTGCAGAGTGGTGGTTTATATTGGTGCTGTAAAGGGGTGCTGCAGAGTGGTGGTTTATATTATTGCTGTAAAGAGGTGCTGTGCTGTAAAGGGGCACTGCAGAGTGGTGCTTTAGATTGGTGCTGTAAAGGGGTACTGCAGAGTGGTGGATTATATTGGTGTTGTAGAGTGGTGCTGCAGAGTGGTGCTGTACAGTGGTGCTGTACAGTGGTGCTGCAGCATGGTGGTTTTGATTGGTGCTGTAAAGGGGTACTGTACAGTGGAGCTGCAGAGTGGTGGTTTATATTGGTTCTTTAAAGGGGTGCTGCATAGTGGTGCTGCAGAGTGGTGGGTTATATTGGTGTTGTAGAGTGGTGCTGCAGAGTGGTGCTGCAGAGTGGTGCTGTAGCGTATACTGGTGCTGTAAAGAGGTGCTGTGCTGTAAAGGGGTACTGCATAGTGGTGCTGCAGAGTGGTGGGTTATATTGGTGCTGCAGAGTGGTGCTGCAGAGTGGTGCTGCAGAGTGGTGCTGTACAGTGGTGCTGCAGCGTGGTGGTTTATACTGGTGCTGTAAAGAGGTGCTGTGCTGTAAAGGGGTACTGCAGAGTGGTGCTGCAGAGTGCTGGGTTAGATTGGTGCTGTAAAGGGGTACTGCAGAGTGGTGCTTTAGATTGGTGCTGTAAAGGGGTACTGCAGAGTGGTGGTTTATATTGGTGTTGTAAATGGAAACTGCAGAGTGGTGCTGCAGAGTGGTGGTGCAGAGTGGTGGATTAGATTGGTGCTGTAAAGGGGTACTGTCATATAGATGCTGCTTTTCTATATACTGTGTTAAGTTAGCATGAGTTTATTAAATGTTTAAACAACTGAGGAAAATTAAATTTTGGTCATGATGTGTTCCCTAGCGCGTACCCCACCGACTCCATGTACCAGCTTAAAGTGCATGTAACTTCCCTCCTGTGCCAGCTATGAAGACGCAAATACATTTGCGTCCACCGTCAACTTGTCCTCTTTCAGATCCACCATGAATGGATTATATAGTCCGTTCCTAAGTATGCTATGCCACTGTCTTTTTTGTAGTACACTTTTCATTTTTTCCTGCTCTAGCCAGAGTAGGCCCTGAATTCCTGCCATCTGAACCTCTTTTGTGGCTCCTGACTCTGCCCAGGCTACTTCTATACTCGTGAACTCTGTCCTACTTTCAGCGCGGCCCCTCGCGCTCAGCTCAAGCCTGCTTTCTGCCAAGACTGACTATAACCTTCGAGTTATCTGTTCCGCTCCCTGAGAATACATTCCTGCCTACTAGATCCTGTAAACATCCTCTCCAGCTGCAGAGCCAAAGGGCCGACCTGTCTTAATGCAAGTAATTCATAGCCTCCGTTGCCATGCTTCCATGGAAGGCCCCGTGCCCCCACGCTTCACATGTAGACACTTAGGCGCTCATACACGCATCTACAGTTAGCATAGAGTAGCTTCTGCCCTAGAGACCTTTCCGCCCAGATAGTATAGTTCCTAAACATCAGATATCAGATATGATAGAAGTACAAGTTGATCTGACATGCCAGACTTCTGTCTCTTTCCGTCAGTGTAAATGTCAAGTCCCCTGCACCCCGTCAATCACACGTCATGCAGCTGCGCGCGCATCCAAGCTTCCGATTTTCTGCTGACATTGCAACATTCTGTTAGCACCACCCCTTGGTGCCACCCACTTGCGTCACCTATCAGTGACGTTTCTAGCACACACCTCTAGTTCACGCCTAGTTTACGCCTCTTGATGATGTACTAGTACCACGTGTATACTGTTATCTTGTCTTCTCTCAGCTGTTACGCCTCTTACATTGATTCCTATGTATAAATCAAGTATATAAGCTATGTATTGATAATAAACTTCAGCGCTCTATCCCTTCTGACACCCCTGTGGTGGTCAGAACATGATATCCTGATTCCTTTATGAGGAATAAAAACCCTTAGAAACTCTAACACCACGGACTCTGTTTTCTTTCCTTCTGATTGAGTTATTATTGATTAAGTACTTACCTGCATAGAAATTAAGAGAGTAAATTAATTATTTACGTCATTTTGGCGCCCGAATAGGGACCCCTCCCCCACCTCACGCGCCGGTTGGTGCGTTGCATACTGTGTCCCCTGCCATCAGTTAGACGGACTACACGTGTACTGGCAGGATTTCCTGCATCCCCCTCTGACCCACGGAGGTGACGAAGACTGCGATCAGTGCCCAGACGAGGCGGTGAGGAGTGCGGAGGATCCCGACCAGAGCCCAGCCGAAAGAAGCAAGGTCCGAGGTGTGAAGAGGCCCACCAGTTTTCCGAAGTTTCCGAAGTTTTCCGAGCTTTTCCGAAGTTTTCCGAAGTTCCGAGTCGAGTCGAGTCGAGTCCAGTCGAGTTTTCCGAGGCCTTCTGTTTCCGTGCTTCCCGGTGAGTACCATTGCTGGGTCGTATCTAGACGGGTTTGGGTACGCAAGTCCGGTCTGCACTGTTTTTAGGCAGTGTATCTGTACTGTTTAGCAGTATATCAAGTATTCCGAATTTCTGCACTGTTACACCAGTGTATCCGTACTGTTGAGCAGTACATCTAGTATAGGGGGATAGTCATCTATGTCTACAATGTGTTATGTGATTAATGTTGTGGTATGAATGTGACTGTTCAAACGTGTATTATTGTGTTTCTCGTATAATCTAGCTGTCAAGAGTATTAAGGAATAAAGATCTAACGTTCAGTAATAAGTAAGCAAGATGCCGTTCTTTAACAAGTTAAAACAGATAGGAACCAGGAAAGGGTTACTGGAGGAAGAAATTCCTATCCCCCCTAGGGACACTCCAGGCAATTTTATGTATCAAAAACACGGCATAGATGCCATACTATATCTAGATTTATGGGCCGATTATACCAAACACCTAGACGAAAGACACAGATGGCCTGTCACTGGAACGTGGGATGCCGAGTGCATCATGAGGGTAGAAGAAGCATTATGGAAAAAGAAAGCCAGACAATCTCAGAAGGACGCCATAGAGTTTTGGTGTAAGGAATCACGTAAGCGTGCTGACAAAGCACTCCGTAGAGAAGACAGACTTAAAGAATCAGATAAAGAACAAGAAAACGAATTAGTTACTGAAGGGATCCGAGTAAAAACAGAACAAATAGACCGTGCCCGAAATAATGTTGTAAATGGTATGTATCTTGCAGCAGATGGCACATCTGAAACTGAATCAGAAATACCGAAAAACTTACCGACACCATTAGTCCCAACTAAAGTAATGCATAAAACTACTAAAGACATATTCTAGAGGATGTAGTACCAGCTTATACAAATCTGCCTGTTCGTGCCCTGCCTACTGACAGGGATGGGGGTGGCACTGCGCCCCCAGATAATGTTCCGCCGGTACCGCGACAGACCTCCCCTGTTCCGCCAGCTCCGCCACTTCCCCCACTCAAAACGGACCTACCGAAACCAGTCCTACCTGATCTTACTAAACGACAAATTCAAGTCCAAATCCAGACTCCGCGAAGAGATAATGCCCAAGCATCCGCCTCAGGAGGTGCGACAGCGGGTCTACAGACCCCGCCACCGACACACAGATTGCATTTAAGGGACACGCAGAATCCTTTCCAGTCTCCCTACTCATCCCGGCTTGACGCATTCAAAGATAGGATGTCAGTTTGTAGATATGATCCGGTACCCGGAAAAGACGATTTGATGGTATTAGCCGATTGAGATCTGCCACCGATAACTTGCTATGCTATGTAGGAATGCAGGAAATTCTCGACAGACTATATAAGTTCATACTGACAGGGAAAGACCCCGAAAGTGTCAAAGCTGCCATGCATAAACAGAAAGTTGACATTCAAGCACAGATATTACGATTTTTCATAAATTGTGTGATAAGAGAACGAGACAGACCTGGGACAGATCAAAGTGAATTAGACGCATTGAACAAGTGGGGTCAAAATATAGATAAAGGGACTTGCATGGCCAGTATGTCCCAGAAAATAAGAAAGGCAGTACTGACAGCACACCAGGAAGAGAATGATAAAACTTCCTCAGAGGAGGAAGAGGAACATGAAACATCAGGAAAAGCATCAGGAAAATCCACAGATACTATAGCATATGTAGGTAGGGGAGCCTACCTTAGGAAGGGTGTCCGTCCAGAAAGCAAGAGAGTCTTTCTCTCTGAGTTAACAAATCCGAATTCTTCTGAACATCAGTTCCAGGAAACTGATAAAAGGCTTCGAGACCGAATGGGGTACCATGTACTGAACTCAATGGACGAACAGGAATTAGCTCGGTCAGCTGTATTATGGGCCGAAAATCCAGACATGTATAATGATGACACGTTAGTACAGACATTCTTGAACCTTTCCCCGGAAGAGCAGAAAATAGCAGGTGTATATATGATTCAGCACCTCCTCATCAAGTTCAGAAATCATCATTCTGATCCAGGTCCCTTACACGAGACATTAGAAGCACTACTCATGGATAGATGGAGAGGTTTTAGTACCAAATTAATACAGATAATTCTAGAGCAACGACGTAAGTATTACAACTTCCTAAGCTCTGAATATGTTCCCGCCCCGCCTCCAGAAAGAAAAACGTACCACATGCAATGCGGTGGTGGCATTGAAAGTCAGAATCCCTTACGAGAAGTACACCCAGTTATGGGTACGGACCAACGCTTGAAGCGTGTGTATGTTCACACACCACTGACTAAGTTAGAACTGTTAGAAATGAAGAAATTAGTTCCGTGCCATGATAAAGACCCTGCAGGTTTTCACAGAGAGCTCAAAGACATGTTACTAATGGGAGATTACACGTATGATGATATTACGAAAATGTTGAAAGTACTGTTGCCCACGGGCATTTACGAGAAATTAAAGGAAAAGGATTGGGAGGTGGGAGAGTCAAAGATAGCATGGGCGGAAATAGAAGACGAAGAAAGCAAACGAGTCCCAGGGTTAGGCCTTGGGGATCTGACTAAAGCATTACCAGGTCTAATCGTACAGGTTTTGCCAAGATTATTGACAACTAGAAAGGAAGATTGGGACGCAATCTCGTCCTGTAAACAGAAACAAGATGAGGATACTAGTGACTTTTATTCACGATTCGAGAAATGTTTCATCATAAATAGTGGTCTAAAAACTAGTAGCGAGTCATATCCACACCTTTTTGTAACAAAATTAGTAGAGAACGCCCTACCACTAGTTAAAAATAGAGTGTACAAGGTTGAAAGTACTTGGCAGGCAAATACGCCATCACAGATGTTACAAATGTTACAATATCACCAGAACAGAATTAGGGAAGAACAAGATCAGGAACAGAAACGTATGAAAGACACGAAAATGAAAATGTTAGTAGCTCAGACAATTCCAGCCGAGGGTCATAGAAAAGGTGGGGCCCAGACCAATCATTCTGCCGCTCCCGTTAAAGGGACATGTAATTATTGCAAGCAGCCAGGCCACTACGTACATGAATGTCCAGTCCTGAAACATAACATCGAGACAGGTAAAACTAAAGAAAGACCGCGTCCGCCTAGACATGAACAGGGTCATCAACAGACCTCACAGAGCGAACAGCCAATGCAGAATACACAGCCTATGCATGATCAGTCCCATACAGTACAGACAGTAGCAGTACCACAGCCACAGCATGCTCAGACACAGCCCGCTGCCGCAACCCGGCAAGTTTCACAACAGATGTACCAGTATGCCCAGTCGGCATATCCAGATTATCAGCGATATACATGAAACAGCCTAGAGAGGGAAGGTGATTTGCCTCTTATTGAAATTCCTGTAGATCAAGAAGGTCCTTATGTACATAGTCACGTATTAGGAAAAGACAGAAAGTTTTTAATTGACACAGGGGCAAGTCGCACTACTATAAGTCATAATGAAGTTCCAGGGGCACCCCTCTCAGGCTCACAGAATGTTTCCCTTGGTTTTTCAGGACAGCCTATTGTAAATGAAGTGTCAGAACCAGTACCACTAGCTGTGGGTCCATTATCTCGAGTTACAGATTTGTTACTTACGAAATCATGTCCAGAAAATCTGTTAGGAATTAAAACACTGAAGGCTCTAGGAGCTATCATATGCTGTTCCCCGGAAGGAGTCAGACTCTTTCTACGGGATTTCAAGGGTCATTACGTTTTACGTGACTTTGATGTCAGATTGAAAAATGTACCAGATCACTTATGGGCAAAAGGCCCAGCTGATGTAGGTTGTATGCATATCACTCCATATCGTGTTACACTCAAGACAGGAGTTGTTCTACCCAGAATCAGACAATACAAGTTACCACCCGATGCTGTAGTGGCTTTACTGAAAATAATTGAAGAGCTTATTGCCCAAGGAGTGGTCGTAGAGACCGACTCCAATATCTGTAATTCACCCATCATTCCAATTCTTAAACGTACAGACCGCAATGCACCGCCAGTATATCGGCTGGTGATTGACCTTCGAGAACTGAACAAATGTATTGTACCACAGTACCCTGTGGTCCCTGATATCTCCTCCCTATTGACGGCTATTGATTCAGAAGCAACGTTCTTTACTGTAATCGATCTCAAGAACGCTTTCTTCAGTGTACCTATTGACCCGGAGAGCCAATATCTCTTCGGATTCAGTTTAAATGGACGAAGTTTCAAATTTTCCCGCGCACCTCAAGGATTTACAGAAAGCCCCAGCATCTATAGCCAAGCACTGAAAAGACAACTAGATTGTATTCAAATGCCAGTTAATACCGCCTTACTACAGTACGTCGATGATCTACTGATCACCGCACGAAGTGAGCCCGAATGTGAACAAGCATCACTAACAGTTTTGCATTTCCTGGCCGACAAGGGACACAAGGTGTCCCCTTCAAAGCTCCAATTCTGTGTTCAGCAAGTTGTGTACCTGGGTCACTTGCTGTCCAAAGTGGGGAGACAGCTCACTCCCGATCGCATTCAATTAATTGTAAACATGCCACAACCCCAGACACAAAAGGAAGTGCGGGCCTTCATAGGCCTCACCTCGTACTGCAGACAATGGATTCCTCAATATGCCTTTCTAGCTAAACCACTCATTCAGTTAACGACACAGGAGGCAGCGACTTCGACTGTCCTCCCTTGGACTCAGGAACACACACAAGCCTTTGAGGAATTAAAGAAAGCTTTATGCCAAGCACCAGTTTTAGCGACACCATGTTACAGCAAACCGTTTACACTTTTTGTTACAGAACGTGACGGTACAGCGTTGTCTGTCCTCACTCAAGATCAAGCAGGTTCACATAAGCCTTGTGCTTATTTTTCAAGTACATTGGATTCAGTAGCCCAGGCACTCCCTGCATGTTTAAAGTCAGTAGCAGCAACAGCATTAGCAATCAGACAAAGCGACTCAATTGTTTTAGGTCATCAGTTAACAGTACAAGTTCCACATTCTGTAGAGGTTCTGTTAAACAGAACCCAGACTCAACACTTGACTATAGCACGACTTACAGGTTACGAATTGACATTATTCCAGCCACACATAGAAATCAGACGCTGCAGTATCTTGAACCCAGCGACATTGTTACCTACAGTTATGACAGATCCAGCTCCACATGATTGTATAGAAATCATTAATGCAGTAACAAAGCCCAGACGAGATTTAACAGATGTTCCCTTGACAAATCCAGACCTGACACTTTATGTGGATGGTTCATGCATGAGAACAAGTACAGGAGAGTTAGTGGCCGCATATGCCGTGACCACTGAAACCGAAGTTAAAGAAACACATCGTATTGATACACTGTCTGCTCAAGCGGCAGAGCTCATCGCTCTGACCCGAGCCTGTATACTAGCTAAGAACAGAAATGTTAACATATACACTGATTCCCGTTATGCGTTCGGAGTCGTACACGACTTCGGCATGCTCTGGCAAGAACGAGGTTTTCTGACCTCTCATGGTACAAAAATACAACATGGTCCACTCATTCAAGCACTGTTAGAAGCAATACATCTGCCTTCAGGCATATCCGTCATGAAGTGTAAAGCACATACTAAAATCACAGATTCTGTTTCCCAGGGTAACGACCTGGCAGATCAGACAGCAAAACATACAGCACTGACTCACACTCAGACAACTGATACGATAAAGACAACAGATCCGACAAACTGCATGACAGTCAGAGATCCCACACTAGATGTTATTGACATTCAGACACATGCTACTCCAGAAGAAATAAAGAAATGGATTGAACTAGGAGGGATCCAGACAGATCAAGGTTGGATGACGAAGGGAAAATCTATATGGTTTCTCCCTGACTCTATGGTTCAAGTCATGATAAATACAGCACATAGTCCTGCCCACCTAGGAGAGAAAGCAATGCTAGACAGTTTGCAAAATCTCTGGTACAATAAACACTTACGAGCAGCAGCAAAACAGAAAGTGCGTACTTGCATGATCTGTTGTCAGTTCAATCCAGGTAAAAGCGTCCCTGTAGAGCAAGGTGGATTCCATCCTCCCGATCACCCTTTTGAAGTCCTCCAGATGGATTATATCCAGATGGACCGTTGTCGAGGATTTAAATATGTTCTCGTAATTGTCTGTGCTCTGTCCCGCTGGACCGAAGCATACCCAGTCTCAGATTACACTGCTCCGACCACTGCCAAACAGTTGGTTCGTGAATTTTTCCCACGGTACGGCTTGCCCCGTGTCGTGTACTCAGATAACGGTCAGCCATTCTCGTCTGCCCTAATGAAAGAAGTTTCCTTGTTATTGGGATACCAGTGGAAGTTCCATTGTGTCCGACATCCAGAAGCAGCAGGCCTTGTAGAAAGGCATAATCAGACATTAAAGATCCGCCTTGCCAAAATATGTCAGGAAAAAGGGGTCGACTGGATAGTCGCCCTGCCAGTGGCACTATTCTATATGAGAATGGTCGCCCATTCGAGATCAGGGCTATCTCCGTACGAAGTGGTCTTTGGCAGACCACCGAATATGTGGGGGACGCCCATTCCTAAAAAGATAACCGATGTTGATTCTAATATGTTGACAGATTACCTTGCCTCCTTGATGTCTGCACTCCAATCATGTCGTTCACAGGTTGCCGCAGCCTTCCCTGACAACACCGATGTGAAGCCGCATGACGTCCGCCCCGGGGACGTTGTCCTCGTCCGTAACTTCGACAGGAAAAGTCCATTGGAGCCCCGCTGGAAGTCTCCGAAGACCGTTCTTCTTACTACAAAGACCGCAGTCAAGTTGGAAGGCAGAAAGGGGTGGGTCCACCTAAGCCATATCAAAACATTCCCAGGACTGAAACCGGAACAAGACACACCCACCCCCACCAAAGACTGTGATAACAAAGACTTTACCGAAGTTAAAAGAGAAAAGACTCCTCAAGAACAATACCGCATGAAATTACGATCTAGCAAGTCAGACAGTTTAATTGTTTAAGTCCTCCCCTAGGTGAATCGGTTAAATAGTTTCTGACATGTATCCCCTAGATCGAGTTAGAGAGAGAGAAGAAAAGAAAAGAACATATTGCAAATCACTTCGTAGTCACTGTATAGTGACACTAATAATTATGTTTATCCTCAGTATTTTAATCATTGTTGCTAGCATCTTGTTACCTATCTACTATCCTATTTTCAAGCGTGAACAATCTGCTTACAATGTCTCTGCTGAACACACTTTTAGTGAGTTACCTCCTCATGAGCTTTCCTACAGACTCGCGCTGCGCAACAATACATTCATTAGTATGTTACATCATTCTCATCAAACTAACAATGCTACAAATTGCTGGATATGTGGCCGACTCCCTCCCTACCAGAATTACAAGGGAGCCCTGCCTCTCTTTCCGTATCCGTTCACTCACAATGGCTCCTGCGGAGCATGGTTTAAGATAATTAATTCTTTAGATCCCGACATCGCTGTTTTCGATGGGGGTTGGGTTTGGGGAAACCTGAACTTGGTCCTGCTCGATGTCTGTTACCCGGATAAGGAGGGACTTCCCATTAGAATAGGAACTGATCTAGAAAATGAAGTATATGGATTAGGTAATTATACAATTAGCCTTATGATTCTTACAGTCGAATCCGAAGCCACACCAGTTCTACCCATTATGTCAGTGCTGCCAGTCACTGGCGAATTATGTATCAAGAAGAAAGGTTCAGTACACTTAGGTCATAGTAAATGCACTACTGTGGTCGAATTCAGTGATGATGGAAAATCATCTTTCAAAGCTATCAGTCATTCTTACTTTGTGTGTGGTCATACCGCATACATTCGTCTACCTCCAGATTGGGATGGTACCTGTTATATTGCATTCCTCCTACCACCTGTTTTTCTAGCTCCTTCTGATTACCATAGAAATAGCAATCTAGTAAAGAATAGACAAAGAAGAGATGCCCCCCTTGTCGACTACACAGAAACGGCATGGGAACAGTACACTGATTTTAATAAAGGATTCTTTTTCTTTTTAGGCCCTGTCCAGAATAGTAAATTAATACGCAGATTAACTAGAACACTTGAAGCAGTAGTAAATGAAACTACCTCCGCCTTAGGTAACTTAACAGAAGAGCAGTCCGCTATGCGGGTTGTTGTCCTTCAGAATCGTCTTGTAATTGACGTCATCTTGGCAGATAGAGGTGGAGCCTGTAAGGTCATCGGGTCAAGCTGCTGTGTTTTCATTCCACAAAATGCACCATCTGTATATCAAGCTATCATCCGTCTCCATAAGATTGCAAATCAGATACATCAGACTCCAGGCACCTGGACTTGGTCCGGTTGGTTCTGGACAACGTTAACAGCTTGGGGATGGAAGATCCTATCCTTCCTAGGCATTGGCCTAGTCCTAGTATTCAGTTGCTGCCTGTGCCTGCAGTGTGGGCCAGCGATTTGTGGACTGTGTGCCACTTCTTGTATTGAACATTCCAGTTTTCATTCAAAACGTAACCGAAAGAAAGAAGAACAAATGATGTTACAAGAACAGACTGATCGATTCATGAGGATCGATATTTCATGAAGGGTCCGTAGGGAACAAGGAGGGAATGAGGAAAATTAAATTTTGGTCATGATGTGTTCCCTAGCGCGTACCCCACCGACTCCATGTACCAGCTTAAAGTGCATGTAACTTCCCTCCTGTGCCAGCTATGAAGACGCAAATACATTTGCGTCCACCGTCAACTTGTCCTCTTTCAGATCCACCATGAATGGATTATATAGTCCGTTCCTAAGTATGCTATGCCACTGTCTTTTTTGTAGTACACGTTTCATTTTTTCCTGCTCTAGCCAGAGTAGGCCCTGAATTCCTGCCATCTGAACCTCTTTTGTGGCTCCTGACTCTGCCCAGGCTACTTCTATACTCGTGAACTCTGTCCTACTTTCAGCGCGGCCCCTCGCGCTCAGCTCAAGCCTGCTTTCTGCCAAGACTGACTATAACCTTCGAGTTATCTGTTCCGCTCCCTGAGAATACATTCCTGCCTACTAGATCCTGTAAACATCCTCTCCAGCTGCAGAGCCAAAGGGCCGACCTGTCTTAATGCAAGTAATTCATAGCCTCCGTTGCCATGCTTCCATGGAAGGCCCCGTGCCCCCACGCTTCACATGTAGACACTTAGGCGCTCATACACGCATCTACAGTTAGCATAGAGTAGCTTCTGCCCTAGAGACCTTTCCGCCCAGATAGTATAGTTCCTAAACATCAGATATCAGATATGATAGAAGTACAAGTTGATCTGACATGCCAGACTTCTGTCTCTTTCCGTCAGTGTAAATGTCAAGTCCCCTGCACCCCGTCAATCACACGTCATGCAGCTGCGCGCGCATCCAAGCTTCCGATTTTCTGCCGACATTGCAACATTCTGTTAGCACCACCCCTTGGTGCCACCCACTTGCGTCACCTATCAGTGACGTTTCTAGCACACACCTCTAGTTCACGCCTAGTTTACGCCTCTTGATGATGTACTAGTACCACGTGTATACTGTTATCTTGTCTTCTCTCAGCTGTTACGCCTCTTACATTGATTCCTATGTATAAATCAAGTATATAAGCTATGTATTGATAATAAACTTCAGCGCTCTATCCCTTCTGACACCCCTGTGGTGGTCAGAACATGATATCCTGATTCCTTTATGAGGAATAAAAACCCTTAGAAACTCTAACACCACGGACTCTGTTTTCTTTCCTTCTGATTGAGTTATTATTGATTAAGTACTTACCTGCATAGAAATTAAGAGAGTAAATTAATTATTTACGTCACAACATATTTTCCTTTGGCTTCAATCTGCACACGACACATAATTGTTATTGTAGCTTTCAACCTAGACGAAAGATGTGATTTATTTGAGAATAATATGTTATTGCTCTGATATCAGTCGTGCTTGGTACACTGTCTGAACAGTGAGTGCTGAACCCTCTAAGATTAACCTAACACAAGGTTGCTGGGAGCTCTGATCCTCGCACCACTAGACATAACACAAATACAGTTGCTGCCAACATTGGGCTCTAAGCGGGTTTAAGATAGAGTTACTGAGAATGCAAAAAGACACTTGATGGTGCTTCGCATGCAGAGAGCTGGTAGCTGATGATGTGATCCTCTCCTCCTGACATTTAGAGGTATGGGCCCGCCCTGCTAAAACCCAAATGAGACCTTCTTAGATATAATATAGTATGCTACATAGGGAGCGCGAAATATAGGTGATACAATTTCTATTGATTTTTGCATTATAATATGCTATCACCGTTTGCTTATTATGGATAAGTGACTATGCTGATAACTCTGATTTTTATAATATGTATTCTGGTATTATATAAGATACTGCGTTTGAGAACCTTGCATTGAATAATAAATATTTCAAAATTGCACGTGTCTTCTTTTACTCCACGTTCTGGTTTGAAATGATTATAGAGCGAAAGAGTGTTCATGTGTTCCACGATACCTGAGGTAACCTAAGTTCATGTTCTGGTTTGTCTAAGTCATTGGTAGTTTGTTATGACCAATGAGACACTGTAGCTAGCTCGGTAAGGGGATTATGAATACTGAGGTGAGTTTTGGGTCACCCTAATTCACTGAGGTTCCTGATCTCTATGCACAGTTCTGTAAGGAATCCCTGCTACATGGCGCCCATACGTTGTTGGCCTTATATCATGACACTCGAGTAGTATATCATTCAAACCTTAACCCCTTCATTCACGTTTCCGGAAAACGGTGGTGTCGGAAAAACCTACCTATTTTTGAAATAGGTCTTTTCAAGCTTGAATCTATCTAAAACGGTTTCCTTGAATTGCTACCCAGTTGTGCTACAAAGTACTCTTTGTTTTTTCACTTTCCTGTGCAGTCATGGCACAAGCCGTGGACATCCCGCTGCATAGTGGCATTGCGGTGCGTGATCATTTGCGGGCTTATGATGTTCCTGTTGAAGGCTTGGCTGTGGTTCTGGTGATAAGGGCGGAACATGCTTACCCGTACGAACTGTTTTATTCGTGGGTGACATTTCCGGCGGTGGACGCAAATTCTGGTGTGTTCCACTCATACAATGCGTCACCTGTACCTGCTGAATATGCTCCGTACAGAGCACAGGAAGTACCTATTGATGTTTGGCAGCATGGAGTTTGGTTTGGTGGCACCCTACCCCACTCTTTGACCGCTCCGAGATTAGGTCCTTTGTCCATTCCGGGCGCAAATTGGCCCGCTTTGGCTGGATTTACTCCTCACCCTAATCACGGCAATTGTAACTTGGGTGAACTTAGGCGACTTCATGTAGTCGCTATTGCCGTGATTAGAGCCCTTGTGCATTACACAAGTCGTAATGTTCAAGGGGCAGCCCCTAGAGGTGCAGCTCTTCCGGCAGGGCAGGCTGGTTTGAAAATCAGTCCTGTCATGGTGAATTCCGTTATGGGCAAGAAACCCCAGGATAAGGATGATTTTCCTTTCTGGCTTGCCGAGAAATTTGACCAGCTTGAGGCTGTGTTTCCTAATACGACTCCTGGTGAAAAACACCGGATTCTTACGCTTAGTTTGCCGAAAGATTTGGCCCCTGAGCTTGTTGACTGTGAGACCTGGGGTAAGACTTTTGCGGCGGTCTATTCGAGGTGCTTTGGCACCCCGTCTGTGTCCAATCTGTCTACGGTCCTTAAACGTGTTCAAGATGATCACGGACCGGAGTCTGCGGTTGAGTTGGGTATGCGCCTGTGTGGCTCCTTTGATGTAGTTTGCGACCTGATCCTTGCGAATGTCAAGGGGGATGCTGTGAACTTTCAGGTGGCTAACGCTTTGGCACTGGTTCCCAATGCCGAGAAACCCCGACAGTTAGCGAGGATAATTGTGGCGGCTTATAAAACAGTTGGCCGCAATGCCAAGGGTCTTAAGCCTTTTTCTGATAAAGAGAAAAAGCAGCCCCAGGGACTGTCTTCGGTAGCGAGTGTTCAGCCCAATTCCAATAAGAAACAAAATTGGCCTAAAAACAGAAGCAGGGTAAGCAACAGCAACAACAACAAACACAGGTTTCTCGTCCTGCGTCTCCGTTGCCTGCGCAGTCAGAACGTGTTTATGATTTGCGCGACCGCACGATGATTAAATCGCCTGATCGGTTTCAGGCTTCTGACCAACGCTCTCCTCGTTCCTTTCAGGATTCATTGGCTCCGTCAACCGGTGGTGGAGGGGGCGGCAGGGGCCAGGGTGGCCAGCAAGGACGTGGTCAGCCCCGCCCGCGCAATGGTGCTGACAAGCAGGGGGGCTCTATGCCTCAGAGACCGCAGTTTGCCAAGAAGAAAGTCGCAGCCTTAACGGCGCATCGATATGCCCCAGATTGTGAGAACGCGGCTTCGGAATCTGACGTGGGCTCTGAACCTTGCTGGACAGCGCGGCGGAGATTACCATAGTGAGAGAGGCCCTCCGTCCACTACTGAAGGTGACAGCGACTGACACTTATGTTGTGATTGAAACAGCTGATACAAGAGTTGCTCCCCCTGATAGACTAATTGAAGTTGACATACAGCGTACCATAAAAGGGGTATTTTGGGAAAATCTTTCGTCTACGTATGACATTTTGCTTTCGGAGGCTGACTGGCCCCCACCTTTTGTTCTCGCAGCTCCGAGAGGGGAGGAGGTAATCCTCCCCAGTTTCGCGAACACTGTTTCGAGAGTGGAAGCGCTGCACTTTGCAGAAGAGTGGGCTCTGGCGCTTGCACCGGCTGTGTACCGCAATCAATGTGGCTGGGATAAATTGTCCCCAAGCCACGAGATTCCTTTACGGTCTCAGCCGCAGCCTCAACCTCAATATCCCATACGACGTGAAGCCAAAGCTTCGGTCGCAGCGATCCTTGAACAATTGGAATATCAAGGTGTAATTGAAACATGTGTGTCACCGATGAATAACCCCCTCTTTACTGTTAACAAGCCGGACGGTTCATATCGTTTGGTTTTGGATTACCGGCATTTAAACTCGCATTGCCGTAACTGTGCAGTACAGAATACTCACAGCTCTGCCCTTGTAAATAGTCTTGTGCGTAAGCGGTTCAAAACCACGCTTGACATTTCCAATGGTTTTTATGCCCATACATTGGACAGTCTAAGTTCCCAATGGACTTCCTTCACATGCGGCGGTGTCCAAAATTTTTTCGGGGTCTCCCAATGGGCTATAAGAATAGTCCTGGAGTTTTTTCCGCCCGCATTGTCTCTCTGTTGGAGAGAATCGACCCGGATGCTTGTTCGTATGTGGATGACATTTATCTCACAGACGACGAGCTTTGGGAGCATCTGTGTCGAGTGAATAGTATTATTTGTAACTTTGCAGACATGGGTTACAAATTTAACTTTGCAAAATCGCACATTGCAGAGTACACAGTGTTGTTTCTAGGCTATGAACTCAACAATGAAGGAAAAGGCTTGGCTCCTCACTTCCTGGAGAAATGCGCACAGCTGCGCTCTCCGACAACACTGAAAAAATTACAATCTTTACTGGGCTTTTTGAATTTCGGAAGAACATACATTCCGGAATATGCCCAGCGTATCAAGCCTTTGTATGCTTTGATACAACCATCTTTTTCCAAATCATGCTGGCTGCCTGAGCATTCAGCTATTCTGCAGTCTTTGCAGGCTGATTTGCTCACTTCTGAATATTTACAGACTCGTGATAACCAGACCAACCTGGTGATAAGAATTGTCCCTGGGACGGTAGGTTTCACGTACCTAACTTTTAATGAAGGACATACAGTACCTATTGCTTACAAGTCACACTTGTACACTTCGGCTGAAATGCGCTTTTCCACTGTGGAAAAAGTTTTGACGGCTGTGCAGATGGCAATTCTCAAGGAACGTGCCCTGTCACAGGGAAAACGCATGATGGTTGTTACCCCGTGTCCTGCCTTGGAGGCAGTTACGAAATTCCAAAGCTTTGCACCCTCGGTGGATTCAATGGGCAGCATCCTTGACAGCCCAGGATGTCACGTTTATTTTTGACGCCACTTTACGGTCGCAGGAGTACTTACAGTATGAATTTGTTCATCCTGCTCCTTTAGCAATGCGGCCGTTGGAGGATTTCCATTGCATCATTTACACCGATGGTTCGGCGCAGGTTGCGCATGGCTCTAAACATGCCTACGTTTCCGCATGCGCCATTGTGGTCGGTGCCATGGTGAACGATGAGTTCAAGTCCAGTGTCGTGCACACGCAGACGCTTGGGGACTGCACAGCACAATTAGCAGAGCTTCGTGCTCTGATGCTTGCATTGGAGTACGCAGATCCTAGTGTGACGACTTTGATCGTAAGTGACTCTTACTACTGTGTCCAGTCTTACAATGAAAACTTGTTCTTTTGGATTCAGACTGAATTTCGTGATTCCAAAGGTAGCACAATAAAACATAAAATGATCTGGGTCCGAGTGGCGGAACTTAAAGAAAAGTTACCACTCGTTTTTGTGATTCATACTCTTGGCCATCAGCGCGTGGGAGTCCACGCTGTCGGTAATTCGCTTGCTGATGAAGCGGCGAAGTCAGCAGTATCAAAATACTTAGTTGCAGCAGTCACGCGGTCCAAAAGTAAGATAGATGATGACATCTTGGCAGCTGTTGCTGTCACTGAGAAGGGAGGTAAATATCCTGCGGGGTTCCCTTCGAAGTACACATACCACTTAAGTCCCGATAAGGTTCCTTATGTGAAAATTCCTGATGTTGGCAAACGTTTAATTCCCAACTCGGATCGCAGAGCTACTTTGATTACAGCGGCTCATGAAGGTGTGGCGTCTGCACATGCGGGCGTCTCAGCCACTGTAACTCAGCTACAACAGAGGTTCTGGTGGCGGGGACTGTACAAATAGACGCGCGATTATGTCCTTCAATGTGACATTTGCCAGCAGATTAAGCCTTCAACTGCTGCGCGTCCGCCTCAGACACAGTTGTACATTTCTAATAAACCACTGGGGTGCGTTTATTTAGATCACTGCGGTCCTTTTTCTTCTGATACTGCGTACAAGTACATCTTAGTAGCAGTTGATTCATGCACACGCTTTGTGTGGGTATGGCCCCATCGGAGCGCTGATTCACGGACTGTCATTAAGGATTTGCGAGTCTTTGTAGGGATTTTTGCCTGTGGTACCTTCCATTCGGATCAGGGTCCGGCTTTCGCCTCTAAGGCGTATAAGGATGCTATGGTTTCGTTGGGGGTCCAAGTCAAGTTTTCGTCTCCGTACAGACCTTAGGGTAACAGTGTAGTGGAACGAATGAACCGTGACTTAAAGCAACTTTGACAGCTCAAGTTATAGGCACTGGCAGAAACTGGTTGGCCCACCTCAATGGCGTGCAGCGTGCGCTTAATAATCTCCCTAGAAGGTCTCTGGGTGGGCGGACCCCATACGAAATGCTCTTTGGTATCAAGATGTATGTCCCTGACCTCGACGGTCTAGACTGCAAGGCCCAGGCAGCGGCCTTTGACGTAGATGAACATTGCAATGTTTTACAGGATCTACAAAAGACCAGAGACAGTCTAGCAAAGGAACATTTGCCCTCCACATCGGATGATGCGTTGCAGATCCCGGTAGTTGGCTGGCTACCCCAAGTTGGAGAACTGGTTCGAGAGAAGATCGATAACAAGAAAGAATTTGGTCCCTCATATCGTGCACCGGTTCGAGTTCTTGGAGTGAAGGGCACGAGAACAGTCATATTACCACCACTTCCAGGTCGTAAGGAGAACAGATTTATCTCAATTGACAATGTCAAGACACACAGGGTGGCCGATTCTTCATAGCATGACACCGGCTGTATCCTGTCCTTCCATGGTGAGGCACTCTGTGTTGGCTATTACTTCTGGTGCTGAACCAGAGGTGTCCCTCGAGATGCCTGCTATTTCCAGTCCTTTATTAAATACTATTCCTGTTACTAACATTGATGAGCTGAACTACACCTATCCGACTGATTTATCAATGCCAGATTTGCAGACTCGTTTGGCCGACCAGTCCAGATTCTCTTTTGATTCTGTTTCAGAACATTCAAAGAAACCCTCAACTATTGCAAAATATGCCACTTTATTTAAAAAATATTTTTTAATTCCCCCTTGGACATACATTTGGATGATTCTATTTTCATTATATCTTTTTATGTCATTTGGTTTTGTGTTTTATTTTTTCCGCCTGATCGATGGCCACTATGTCAAAGAAAGAACAGGAATTCGGTACCTTAATGGAACATTGGCTCCTCTTTCCTCTTCACATTCAGCACACAGACTGAAAAGAGACTTGAATACAGGTAACATCACTGCTTGGCCTGTCCTTGATGGGATTGGGTGGGATGCGGTTAGTTTTCAAACACACGGCCCCACTGAAGTGATTAATGTATCGAATGTGCTTAGAGTAAACATGGGGGGTGTGGTAAAACAAAATATACGTTCTGATGATTGGGATATTCAGGCCGTTGAAGCATTATTCTCTGATTTGAAATACTATGCTGCATTTGATGCTGAGGATTTATACTTAGATTCTGTGAATTATGGGGATTTGTTTTGCTTTCAACATTATGGTAATCATTTTCTACATAAAACAAATTCCAGGAGGGTTCCTGTACATTACACACAGTGGGAACATTGCCCAGCTCCATTGGGAGGCAGCTCCAGTACATTTCTGAAAAAATTCACTTATTTTACAGACTTTAATCAATCAAATCCTGAGTCATTTTATTTCAAAATGACACAAAAGTCCATGTCCAAAGTTAGACTTACCGATACAAAATTGTTGTATTCGAAGTCCTTTCTAGACAAGTTAGCTGTAGATGGCTACGAGCTGTGGAAAGGAACAATTGACCTTAAATCGGTTTGGGGTACCAAAGATTGGCAGGTACAAGGCACTGAGGCTTTGCATCGTGCATGTCTCATCCCGACTCACATGTTGTTTCTAAATTCTACTATTTCCCAAACAACAAGCTTTGGATTGGCTACTTCTAAAAAATTAAATACACCAATTATCCCCGAATTGGAAGAATATTCAGGTTGGGGTAATTATACTGAATTGTCCATTCGTGAGTTACAAACTCTATTACATAATTCATCCTTTAATGAATCCAGTTTGGATCCGAAGGGTTGGCTGATGTGGCATAGAAGTGCTGATTCTTGCCAATGTCGTTTTCTGGGTTTGGCTGAAGGGTTTACACAAGTCAGACCTGATCCCCGTTTTGAAACTGATTATACTGTTGAGGAAATATAAATTTTTGGTCATGTCATGTTCCCTAGCGTGTACCCCACCGACTCCATGTACCAGCTTAAAGTGCATGTAATTTCCCTCCTGTGCCAGCTATGAAGACGCAAATACATTTGCGTCCAACGTTAACTTGTCCTCTTTCAGATCCACCATGAATGGATTATATAGTCCGTTCCTAAGTATGCTATGCCACCGTCTTTTTGTAGTACACTTTACATGTTTTCCTGCTCTGGCCGAGTAGGCCCTGAATTTCTGCCATCAAGCCTCTTTTTGGCTCCTGACTCTGACAGCCTCTGCCCAGGCTACCTCTGTACCCGTGAACTCTGACTTACTTCCAGCGCGGCCCCTCGCGCTCATCTCAGCCTGCTTTCTGCCAAGACTGACTATAACCTTCGAGTTATCTGTTCCGCTCCTCGAGAAATGCATTCCTGCCTACTAGCTCCAGTAAACATCCTCCCCAGCTGCAGAGCCAAAGGGCCGACCTGTCTCAATGCAAGTAATTCATAGCCTCTGTTACCATGCTTCCATGGAAGGCCTCGTGCCCCCACGCTTCTCATGCAGACACTTAGGCGCTTATACACGCATCCACAGTTAGCATAGAATAGCTTCTGCCCTAGAAACCTTTCTGCCCAGATAGTATGGTTCCTAAACATCAGATATCAGATATGATAGAAGTACAAGTTGATCTGACATGCCAGACTTCTGTCTCCTTCCGTCAGTGTAAATGTCAAGTCCCCTGCACCCCTTCCATCACACGTCATGCAGCTGCGCGCGCATCCAAGCTTCCGATTTCTGCTGACATTGCAACAATTCTGTTAGCACCACCCCTTGGTGCCACCCACTTGCGTCACCTATCAGTGACGTTTCTAGCACACACCTCTGGTTCACGCCTAGTTCACGCCTCTTGATTACGTACTAGTACCACGTGTATACTGTTATCTTGTCTTCTCTCAGCTGTTACGCCTCTTGCACTATTACTTATGATGTGAATTAAGTATATAAGCTATGTAATATCAATAAAGCTTGCTCTATCCCTTCTGACACCCCTGTGGTGGTCAGAACATGATATCCTGGTCAAGACCATTCATTTCTAAGGAATAAAACCCCTAAGAAACTCTAACACCACGGACTCTGTCTTTTTTTCATTCCGATTGAGTTATTATTTAAGTACTTACCTGCATAGAAATTAAGAGAGTAAATTAATTATTTACGTCATTTTGGCGCCCGAATAGGGACCCCTCCCCCACCTCACGCGCCGGTTGGCGCATTGCAAGCTCTGTCCCCTGCCGTCAGTTAGACGGAACCTACGCGTACCGGCAGGATTTCCTGCATCTCCCTCTGACCCAAGGAGGTGACGAAGACTGCGATCAGTGCCCAGACGAGGCGGTGAGGAGTGCGGAGGATCCCGACCAGAGCCTAGCCGAAAGAAGCAAGGTCCGAGGTGTCAAGAGGCCCACCAGGTTTCCGAAGTTTTCCGAGGTTTTCCGAAGTTTTCCGAAGTTTTCCGAAGTACCGAGTCGAGTCCAGTCGAGTTTTCCGAGGCCTTCTGTTTCCGTGCTTCCCGGTGAGTACCATTGCTGGGTCGTATCTAGACGGGTTTGGGTACACAAGTCCGGTCTGCACTGTTTTTAGGCAGTGTATCTGTACTGTTTAGCAGTATATCTAGTATTCCGAATTTCTGCACTGTTACACCAGTGTATCTGTACTGTTGAGCAGTACATCCAGTATAGGGGGTTAGTCATCTATGTTTTAAATGTCTTCTTATGTGATTAATGTCGTGGTATGAATGTGACCGTTTAATGTGCATTTTTGTGTTTCTCGTATAAACTAGCTGTCAGCAGTATTAAGGAATAAGGATTGAGCATTCAGTAATAAGTAAGCAAAATGCCGTTTTTCAACAAATTAAAGCAGATAGGAACTAGGAAAGGGATACTGGAGGAAGAAATTCCTATTCCCCCTAGGGACACTCCAGGTAACTTTATGTACCACAAACATGGCATAGATGCCATATTATATCTAGATTTATGGGCCGATTACACCAAGCACCTAGACGAAAGACACAGATGGCCTGTTACCGGAACATGGGATGCCGAGTGCATCATGAAGGTAGAAGAAGCATTATGGAAAAAGAAAGCTAGACAATCCCAGAAAGACGCCATAGAATTCTGGCGTAAGGAATCACATAAGCGTGCTGAAAAAGCACTCCGTAGAGAGGACAGACTTAAAGAATCAGAAAAAGCCCAAGAAAATGAATTAGTTATTGAAGGGATCCGAGTAAAAACAGAACAAATAGACCGTGCCCGAAACAATCTTGTAAACGGAATGTATCTCGCGGCCGAAGGTACACCTGAGGCCCTATCAGAAATACCGAAAAACTTACCGCCACCATTAGTTCCAACTAAAGTAATGCATAAAACTACTAAAGACATATTCCTAAATTCATATTTAGAGGATGTAGCACCAGCTTACGCCAATCTGCCTGTTCGTGCCCTGCCCACTGACAGGGACGGAGGTGGCACTACGCCCCCAGATCATGTTCCGCCAGTACCGCGACAGACCTCCCCTGTTCCGCCAGCTCCGCCACTTCCCGCACCCAAGATTGACCTACCGAAACAAGTCCTACCTGATCCTACTAAACGACAAATTCAAGTTCAGATCCAGACTCCGCAGGGAGATAATGCCCAAGCATCCGCTTCAGGAGGTGCGACGGCGGGTCCTCGGACCCCGCCATTGACACGCAGATTCAATTTCAGGGACACGCAGAGTCCTCTCACGTTCCAGTCCCCCCGCCTTGACGCACTAAAGGAAAACATGTCAGTTTGCAGATATGATCCAGTACCCGGAAAAAACGATCTAATGATATTGGCATCACTACGATTAAGATCTGCCACTGATATCTTGCTATGCTATGTAGGAATGAAGGAACGGCTAGATAGAATATATGAGTTTGTTCAGACAGGGAAAGACCCTGACAGTATCAAGGATGCCATGGATAAACAGAAAGTTGACATTCAAGCACAGATATTACGATTTTTCATAAATTGTCTAATAAGAGAACGAGACAGGCCTGAGACAGATCAAAGTGAATTAGATGCACTAACCAAGTGGGGTCAAAATATAGCCGAAGGAAAACATGACAGGGGGGCTTGCATAGCCAGTATGTACCAGAAAATTAGAAGGGCAGTGATAACGGCACACCAGAAAGGGAATGACAAAGCTTCCTCCGAGGAGGAAGAAGACCTTGCAGAACAAGGAAGGACTACAGATACTATAGCGTATGTAGGTAAGGGAAACTACCTTAGGAAAGGCATCCGTCCGGAAAACAAGAGAGTTTTTCTCTCTGCTTTAACAAACCCGAATTCTTCTGAACATCAGTTCCAGGAAACTGATAAAAGGCTTCGAGACCGAATGGGGTACCATGTACTCAATTCTATGGATGAACAGGAACTAGCCCGGTCAGCCGTGTTATGGGCCGAAAACCCAGACATATATCATGATGATACGTTAGCACAGACATTCTTGAACCTTTCCCCAGACGAGCAGAAAATAGCAGGTGTATACATGATTCAGCACCTCCTCATCAAGTACAGAAACCACCATTCCGACCCAGGTCCCTTACACGAAACATTAGAAGCACTACTCATGGATAGATGGAGAGGTTTCAGTACCAAGTTAATACAAATAATTCTAGAACAACGACATAAATATAACACCTTCATAAGCCCTGAATATGTTCCCGCCCCGCCTCCAGAAAGAAAAATGTACCACATGCAATGCGGTAGTGGCATTGAAAGTCAGAACCCCTTACGAGAAGTACACCCAGTTATGGGTGCGGATCAAGTCTTGAAGCGTGTGTATGTTCACACACCA
This sequence comes from Lissotriton vulgaris, assembly GCF_964263255.1. NCBI lineage: Eukaryota > Metazoa > Chordata > Amphibia > Caudata > Salamandridae > Lissotriton > Lissotriton vulgaris. The sequence continues at coordinate 512,785,885 of NC_141700.1, forward strand.
CTGACTAAGTTAGAACTGTTAGAAATGAAGAAATTAGTCCCGTGTCACGATAAAGACCCTGCAGGTTTTCACAGAGAGCTCAAAGACATGTTACTCATGGGGGATTACACGTATGATGATATTATGAAAATGTTGAAGGTACTGCTGCCCACGGGCATTTACGAGAAATTAAAGGAAAAAGATTGGGAGGTGGGGGAGGCAAAGATAGCATGGGCAGAAATAGAAGACGAAGAAAACAAACGAATCCCAGGGTTAGGCCTTGGGGACAGGACTAAAGCATTACCCGGATTAATAGTACAGGTTTTGCCAAGATTATTGACAACTAGAAAGGAAGATTGGGACGCAATCTCGTCCTGTAAACAGAAACAAGATGAAGATACTAGTGACTTCTATTCAAGATTCGAGAAATGTTTCATTATAAATAGTGGCCTACAACCTAGCAGCGAGTCATATCCACACCTTTTTGTATCCAAATTAGTCGAGAATTCCCTACCATTAGTTAAAAATAGAGTGTACAAAGTTGAAAGTACTTGGCAGGCAAATACGCCATCCCAGATGTTACAAATGTTACAGTATCATCAGAACAGAATTAGAGAAGAACAAGATCAGGAACAGAAACGTATGAAAGACACGAAAATGAAAATGTTAGTGGCTCAGACGGTCCCAGCCGACGGTCAAAGAAAGGGTGGGGCCCAGACAAATCACACTACAGCTCCCGTTAAAGGGACATGTAATTATTGTAAACAGCCAGGTCACTATGTACATGAATGCCCAGTCCTGAAACATAACATTTCAACAGGTAAAACTAAAGAAAGACCGCATCCGCCTAGACACGATCAGGTCCAGCAACAGACCTCACAAAATGTACAGCCAATGCAGAACACACAGCCTATGCATGCTCCATCCCACACAGCGCAGACAGTAGCAGTACCGCAGCCACAGCCCATTGCCGCGACTCAGCAGGTTTCACAACAGATGTACCAGTATGCCCAATCTGCATATCCAGATTACCCCCGATATACATGAAACAGCCTAGAGAGGGAAGGTGGTTTGCCTCTTATTGAAATTCCTGTAGATCAAGAAGGTCCTTATGTACACAGTCACGTATTGGGAAAAGACAGAAAGTTTTTAATTGACACAGGGGCAAGTCGCACTACAATAAGTCATAATGAAGTCCCAGGGGCACCCCTCTCAGGCTCACAGAATGTTTCCCTTGGTTTTTCAGGACAGCCTATTGTAAATGAAGTATCGGAACCAGTACCATTAGCTGTGGGTCCATTATCCAGAGTTACAGATTTGTTACTTACGAAATCATGTCCAGAAAATCTGTTAGGAATTAAAACACTGAAGGCTCTAGGAGCTATAATATGCTGTTCCCCGGAGGGAGTTAGACTCTTTCTACGGGATTTCAAGGGTCATTATGTTTTACGAGAATTTGATGTCAGATTGAAAAATGTACCAGATCACCTATGGGCAAAAGGCCCAGCTGACGTAGGTTGTATGCATATCACTCCATATCGTGTTACACTCAAGACAGGAGTTGTTCGACCCAGAATCAGACAATACAAGTTACCACCCGATGCTGTAGTGGCTTTACTGAAAATCATTGAAGAGCTTATTGCCCAGGGAGTGGTCGTAGAGACCGACTCCAATGTCTGTAATTCACCTATCATTCCAATTCTTAAACGTACAGACCCCAATGCACCGCCAGTATATCGGCTGGTGATTGATCTTCGAGAACTGAACAAATGCATTGTACCGCAGTACCCTGTGGTCCCCGATATCTCTTCCCTATTGACTGCTATTGATTCAGAAGCAACGTTCTTTACTGTAATTGACCTCAAGAACGCTTTCTTCAGTGTACCTATTGATCCGGAGAGCCAATATCTCTTCGGATTCAGTTTAAATGGACGAAGTTTCAAATTTTCCCGCGCACCTCAAGGATTCACAGAAAGCCCCAGCATCTATAGTCAAGCACTGAAAAGACAACTAGATTGTATTCAAATGCCAGTTAACACCGCTTTACTGCAATACGTCGATGATCTACTGATCACCGCACGAAGTGAGCCCGAATGTGAACAAGCATCATTGACAGTTTTACATTTCCTGGCCGACAAGGGACACAAGGTGTCTCCTTCGAAGCTACAATTCTGTGTTCAGCAAGTTGTGTACTTGGGTCACTTGCTGTCCAAAGTGGGGAGACAGCTCACTCCCGATCGCATTCAGTTAATTGTAAACATGACACTATTCCAGCCACACATAGAAATCAGACGCTGCAGTATCTTGAACCCAGCAACACTGTTACCTACAGTTATGACAGATCCAGCTCCGCATGATTGCATAGAGATCATTAATGCAGTAACAAAGCCCCGACGAGATTTAACAGATGTTCCATTGACAAATCCAGACCTGACACTTTATGTGGACGGTTCATGCATGAGAACAAGTACAGGAGAGTTAGTGGCCGCGTATGCCGTGACCACTGAAACTGAAGTTAAAGAAACACATCGTATTGATACACTGTCTGCTCAAGCGGCAGAGCTCATCGCTCTGACCCGAGCCTGTATTCTAGCCAAGAACAGAAATGTCAACATATACACTGATTCCCGTTATGCGTTCGGAGTTGTACACGACTTCGGCATGCTATGGCAAGAACGAGGTTTTCTGACCTCTCATGGTGCCAAGATCCAACATGGTCCCCTCATTCAAGCACTGTTAGAAGCAATACATCTGCCTTCAGCCATATCCGTCATGAAGTGTAAAGCACATACTAAAGTCACAGATTCTGTTTCCCAGGGTAACGACCTGGCAGATCAGACAGCAAAACATACAGCACTGACTCACACTCAGACAACTGATACGACAAAGACAACAGATCCGACAAACTGTATGACAGTCAGGGATCCCACACTAGATGTTATCGACATTCAGACACATGCCACTCCAGAAGAAATAAAGAAATGGATTGAACTAGGAGGGATCCAGACAGATCAAGGTTGGATGACGAAGGGAAAATCTACATGGTTTCTCCCTGACTCTATGGTTCAAGTCATGATAAATACAGCACATAGTCCTGCACATCTAGGAGAGAAAGCGATGTTAGACAGTTTACAAAATCTCTGGAACAATAAACACTTACGAGCAGCCGCAAAACAGAAAGTGCGTACTTGCATGATCTGTTGTCAGTTCAATCCAGGAAAAAGCGTCCCTGTAGAGCAAGGTGGATTTCATCCTCCCGATCACCCTTTTGAAGTCCTCCAGATGGATTATATCCAGATGGACCGTTGTCGAGGATTTAAATATGTTCTCGTAGTTGTCTGTGCTCTGTCCCGCTGGACCGAAGCATACCCAGTCCCAGATTACACTGCTCCGACCACTGCCAAGCAGCTGGTTCGTGAATTTTTCCCACGATACGGCTTGCCTCGTGTCGTGTACTCAGATAACGGTCAGCCATTCTCATCTGCATTAATGAAAGAAGTTTCTTTATTACTGGGATACCAGTGGAAGTTCCATTGTGTCCGACATCCCGAAGCCGCAGGCCTTGTAGAAAGGCATAACCAGACACTAAAGATCCGCCTTGCCAAAATATGTCAGGAGAAAGGGGTCGACTGGATAGTCGCCCTGCCAGTGGCACTATTCTACATGAGGATGGTCGCCCATTCGAGATCAGGGCTATCCCCGTACGAGGTGGTCTTTGGCAGACCACCGAATATGTGGGGGACGCCCATTCCGAAAAAGATTACTGATGTTGATTGTAATATGTTGACAGATTACCTTGCCTCCTTGATGTCTGCACTCCAATCATGTCGTTCACAGGTTGCCGCAGCCTTCCCTAACAACACTGATGTAAAGCCGCACGGCGTCCGTCCTGGCGACATTGTGCTAGTTCGCAACTTCGACAGAAAGAGTCCGCTGGAGCCCCGCTGGAAGTCCCCGAAGACCGTTCTTCTCACCACAAGGACGGCCGTGAAAATTGAAGGGAGAAAGGGGTGGGTTCACACGAGTCATGTGAAAAAATTCTTTGGACTGAAACCTGATCGAGACTCGTCCACCCCCACCAAAGACTGTGTCGAACAAAAAGACTTTACAGAATCTGAACGAGAAAAAACTCCTCAAGAAAGTTATCGCATGAAACTCCGATCTAGCAAGTCAGACAGTTTAATTGTTTAAGTCCTCCCCTAGGTGAATCGGCTAAATAGTTTCTGACATGTATCCCCTAGATCGAGATAGAGAGAGAGAGAGAGAAGCAAAGAAACGTACATATTGTAAATCACTTCGTAGTCACTGTATAGTGACACTATTAATCATGTTTATTCTGAGTATTTTAATTATTGTTGTCAGCATCGTTTTGCCTATCTATTACCCTATTTTCAAGCGTGAACAATCTGCCTACAATGTATCTGCTGAACACACTTTTAGTGAGTTACCTCCACATGAGCTTTCCTACAGACTTGCGCTGCGCAACAATACATTCATTAGTATGCTACATCATTCTCATCAAACTAACAATGCTACAAATTGCTGGATATGTGGCCGACTCCCTCCCTACCAGAATTACAAGGGAGCTCTGCCCCTCTTTCCGTACCCATTCACTCACAATGGCTCCTGCGGAGCATGGTTTAAAATAATTAACTCCTTAGATCCTGATATTGCTGTTTTCGATGGGGGCTGGGTTTGGGGAAATCTGAACTTAGTCCTGCTAGACGTCTGTTACCCAGATAAGGAGGGACTCCCCACTAGAATAGGAACTGATTTAGAAAATGAAGTGTATGGATTAGGTAATTATACAATTAGCCTCATGATTCTCACTGTTGAATCCGAAGCTGTACCAGTTCTACCCATTATGTCAGTATTGCCAGTCACTGGTGAATTATGTATCAAGAAGAAAGGTTCAGTACACTTAGGTCATAGTAAATGCACTACTGTGGTCGAATTCAGTGATCATGGAAAATCGTCCTTTAAAGCTATTAGTCATTCTTACTTTGTTTGTGGTCATACCGCATACATACGTCTACCTCCAGATTGGGATGGTACCTGTTACATTGCATTCCTTCTGCCACCTGTTTTCCTAGCCCCCCCTGATTACCATAGAAACAACAATCTAGTAAAGAATAGACCCAGAAGAGATATCCCACTTGTCGACTACACAGAAACGGCATGGGAACAGTACACCGACTTTAATAAAGGATTCTTTTTCTTTTTAGGACCTGTCCAGAATAGTAAATTAATACGCAGATTAACTAGAACACTTGAAGCAGTAGTGAATGAAACTGCCTCTGCATTAGGTAACTTAACAGAAGAACAGTCCGCCATGCGGGTTGTTGTCCTTCAGAACCGTCTTGTTATTGACGTCATCTTGGCAGATAGAGGTGGAGCCTGTAAGGTCATCGGGTCAAGTTGCTGTGTTTTCATACCACAAAACGCACCATCTGTATATCAAGCTATCACCCGTCTCCATAAAATTGCAAATCAGATACATCAGAATCCAGGCACCTGGACTTGGTCCGGTTGGTTCTGGACAACGTTAACAGCTTGGGGATGGAAAATCCTATCCTTCCTAGGCATTGGCCTAGTCCTAGTATTCAGTTGCTGCCTGTGCCTGCCGTGTGGGCCAGCGATTTGTGGACTGTGTGCCACCTCTTGTATTGAACACTCCAGTTTTCTCTCAAAACGTAAACGAAAGAAAGAAGAACAAATGATGTTACAAGAACAAACTGATCGATTCATGAGGATCGATATTTCATGAAGGGTCCGTAGGGAACAAGGAGGGAATGAGGAAATATAAATTTTTGGTCATGTCATGTTCCCTAGCGTGTACCCCACCGACTCCATGTACCAGCTTAAAGTGCATGTAATTTCCCTCCTGTGCCAGCTATGAAGACGCAAATACATTTGCGTCCAACGTTAACTTGTCCTCTTTCAGATCCACCATGAATGGATTATATAGTCCGTTCCTAAGTATGCTATGCCACCGTCTTTTTGTAGTACACTTTACATGTTTTCCTGCTCTGGCCGAGTAGGCCCTGAATTTCTGCCATCAAGCCTCTTTTTGGCTCCTGACTCTGACAGCCTCTGCCCAGGCTACCTCTGTACCCGTGAACTCTGACTTACTTCCAGCGCGGCCCCTCGCGCTCATCTCAGCCTGCTTTCTGCCAAGACTGACTATAACCTTCGAGTTATCTGTTCCGCTCCTCGAGAAATGCATTCCTGCCTACTAGCTCCAGTAAACATCCTCCCCAGCTGCAGAGCCAAAGGGCCGACCTGTCTCAATGCAAGTAATTCATAGCCTCTGTTACCATGCTTCCATGGAAGGCCTCGTGCCCCCACGCTTCTCATGCAGACACTTAGGCGCTTATACACGCATCCACAGTTAGCATAGAATAGCTTCTGCCCTAGAAACCTTTCTGCCCAGATAGTATGGTTCCTAAACATCAGATATCAGATATGATAGAAGTACAAGTTGATCTGACATGCCAGACTTCTGTCTCTTTCCGTCAGTGTAAATGTCAAGTCCCCTGCACCCCTTCCATCACACGTCATGCAGCTGCGCGCGCATCCAAGCTTCCGATTTCTGCTGACATTGCAACAATTCTGTTAGCACCACCCCTTGGTGCCACCCACTTGCGTCACCTATCAGTGACGTTTCTAGCACACACCTCTGGTTCACGCCTAGTTCACGCCTCTTGATTACGTACTAGTACCACGTGTATACTGTTATCTTGTCTTCTCTCAGCTGTTACGCCTCTTGCACTATTACTTATGATGTGAATTAAGTATATAAGCTATGTAATATCAATAAAGCTTGCTCTATCCCTTCTGACACCCCTGTGGTGGTCAGAACATGATATCCTGGTCAAGACCATTCCTTTCTAAGGAATAAAACCCCTAAGAAACTCTAACACCACGGACTCTGTCTTTTTTTCATTCCGATTGAGTTATTATTTAAGTACTTACCTGCATAGAAATTAAGAGAGTAAATTAATTATTTACGTCACTGTCACAACTTACTCTGTGGGGAAACTATGTCAGAATTGGTTACAACATTCCACGTTAGCTGCAGTTAAACTACATCTATCTCAGTTAAATGATAATGTGGATTTAAATGATTTTATAAAAGGCCTGGCTAATGGTAGGTCTAAACGGTGGATTTATGCGGTTTACAATGAAATTTGGAAATTTTCACAAATTGAGGCTGCTAAGCGCCTAAGGGCGATTGACCAAGCAAATTTGGAAAAAGTGCTTGCAGTTGTCGATAACAGTATTAACATGCTTTCTTCCCGAATTTACACGTTGAATAATATTGTTTCTTCTGTAGTTGACATTGTGAATGATGAGGTGTCTGTATTGTACCATGGTCAAAATCAATTGCGTTCTGTAATGCAGTTTGCGTGGACACTACAGACTCTTTAAGGCGGGCCGCGTGCCCTGGAGTTACATGAACGTGTCCTCCCTATTTGCCCCTTTTAATTTGACTGAAAAGCAGAGCATGCTTTCAATGCGAGATGCATCATTTTCCATGTTACATATTGAAAAGTTAGAATCTTTACCCTTTTCGGTAGCTGAAGCCGCTGCTGCAACATGGCTTATCCATGGAGTTATTACGTTACCATTTGCTTTGTACAAATTTACTAATTGTATGCGGTATATTGCAATAGGGCGATATGAACCACTAGGCAGTGCATTCCTCCATGAGGCATGGTCTTTACCATACACGTACAGATGTCTGAAAGATGGAAAGGAAGTGAATCTGAATGGTGAAGAATGCACACAGTCACCTGACCGTTCACTAATATGCAGACACATCCAGTTGCATGGTTCTTGTAATCAGGACCGGCCTAATTTGGCCTGTGTTTTAAAAGGCACGCCAGTTCCAGCAATAGTTCCCACATTTACATTATCGACAAATGGTAGTTATTTACTTTTGAATAACGAAGAGTGTTGTGGGTTAATGGTCGGTATCGCTTAAGTGGTTACTGTATCAGAACGTGTGGTGTGTTGCAAAAATGTGCTATATCCTCCCACACATGGGAATTCAGATGTTTCCATCTGGCCGCGCATCCCAACCTTGAAAGCGGAGTTCAATGTTATGAGCAGAATAAGATCTCTTTTGTCTCAAAAGGAAGTGGCCCTGAGCTCGGCCCGTGAAACTTATGTCCTTCACATAGCTAACACACGCACAGAGGTGCAGGCACTTTTAAATACTGACTTGCCGTTTCATTTTTGCGAATTAGTACATCAAATCTTTAATGCATCCTCCACGTCTGGCTTAGCTCATTTTTTTAAATTGGTTAGCAGTGGTCTCGTGAATACATTTGAAAAGATTTTTGGTGTCATCCCCGCTTTCTTCCATTCTATATTTTCGAGTTTGTTTGGCGGATTCCCTGTTTTGCTGGCTTTAGCTGCAGGCATTTTGATATTATTCTGCTTCCTAAAACATGGATGCCCATCCTGCGCAAGAAGCCGCTCAGTTCCTTCTGACACTGTTTCGCAACCGGATGCTTGATTACTATGGCACCCTGCCGCTTGCGACTTTAAGCACGGCATTTGGATTAACGTTTCGATTTTCCTATTTCACATGTGTCCAGCCTGTGTTTCATTGCCTGAGCTGCGATTTCGACTGGGCCATTGATTTGAGTCTCTGCTTGCCGATATCTCCTGACGTCGATTTTAATCACCTGATGGGCCCCGTAGTTGCTCACGAGTTGGTTTGTTCTGGCGAAAGGATTATGGCCTTGGCAGCGATGCATGGACTAATGGGTCAGTGGGACATACCCGCAGCGGTGCATGAGTTTCTGGCACATAGCGTTCTTGAGAACTCACCGAGTTGTCCTCTGATGTTGCTAGAGGGTCCGGTGCTGGAGGAGCACGTATGTTCTTTCCCATTGCTTAATTGGATGGCTGAACTGTTTTCGGATGATGACAGTGATTTCATGTTGGAAGCTGTTGCTACCTATTTTGCATATTCTATCCACCCATGAGTTGCTTTGGAGACTTTCATTATAATGGCACGTGACTTTTTAGTAATTCTGAATGGTGCCTTTTTCTTACGAACATTCAACTTTATATGATCTAGGCCTATGATTTTATATTTGGCCTCGAGTTCAAAACTTGCTATTTCATTTTTGTTTGGCCACTATAGGCATTCGTACATTTTTTTATATATTTTATATACACTTTTAGCTTGGCTCAATATTGTTGAACTCTGCTTTCATGTTATGCCTTTATTTTAGTATTGGCTTATGTTTTTTGACCGTCCTCGGATCATTGGGGGGGGGGTGTCATATAGATGCTGCTTTTCTATATACTGTGTTAAGTTAGCATGAGTTTATTAAATGTTTAAACGACATATTTTCCTTTGGCTTCAGTTTGCACACGACACATAATTGTTATTGTAGCTTTCAACCTAGACAAAAGATGTGATTTATTTGAGAATACTATGTTATTGCTCTGATATCAGTCGTGCTTGGTACACTGTCTGAACAGTGAGTGCTGAACCCTCTAAGAATAACCTAACACAAGGTTGCTGGGAGCTCTGATCCTCGCATCACTAGACATAACACAAATACAGTTGCTGCCAACATTGGGCTCTAAGCGGGTTTAAGATAGAGTTACTGAGAATGCAAAAACACACTTGATGGTGCTTCGCATGCAGAGAGCTGGTAGCTGATGATGTGATCCTCTCCTCCTGACATTTAGAGGTATGGGCCCGCCCTGCTAAAACCCAAATGAGACCTTCTTAGATATAATATAGTATGCTACATAGGGAGCGCGAAATATAGGTGATACAATTTCTATTGATTTTTGCATTATAATATGCTATCACCGTTTGCTTATTATGGATTAGTGATTATGCTGATAACTCAGATTTTTATAATATGTATTCTGGTATTATATAAGATACTGCGTTTGAGAACCTTGCATTGAATAATAAATATTTCAAAATTGCACGTGTCTTCTTTTACTCCACGTTCTGGTTTGAAATGATTATAGAGCGAAAGAGTGTTCATGTGTTCCACGATACCTGAGGTAACCTAAGTTCATGTTCTAGTTTGTCTAAGTTATTGGTAGTTTGTTATGGCCAATGAGACACTGTAGCTAGCTCGGTAAGGGGATTTTGGATACTGAGGTGAGTTTTGGGTCACCCTAATTCACTGAGGTTCCTGATCTCTATGCACAGTTCTGTAAGAGAACGGAATCCCTGCTACAGTACTGTAGAGTGGCGCTGCAGAGTGGTGCTGTACAGTGGTGCTGCAGTGTGGTGGTTTAGATTGGTGCTGTAAAGGGGTACTATACAGTGGTGCTGCAGAGTGGTGCTGTACAGTGGTACTGCAGAGTGGTGCTGTACAGTGGTGCTGCTGAGTGGTGCTTTACAGTGGTGCTGCTGAGTGGTGCTTTAGGTTGGTGCTGTAAAGGGGCACTGTAGAGTGGTACTATAGAGTGGTGTTGCACAGTGGTGCTGCAGAGTGGTGCTGCAGAGTGGTTGTTCATATTGGTGCTGCAGAGTGGTGCTATAGAGTGGTGCTGCAGAGTGGTGCTATAGAGTGGTGCTGCAGAGTGGTGCTATAGAGTGGTGCTGCAGAGTGGTAATTTGTGGGCCTACCGTGTGTAATGAATGGACCCATATCTACAAAAATGTTCAAGTTTCAGCGTGTATTTTTCTATCTATCTATCTATCTATCTATCTATCTATCTCCCTCACTCTATCTATCTATCCATCCATCTACCTATTTCTTCACTCTATCTATCGTCCTCACTCTATCTCACTATCTACCGCCCTCACTCACTCTATCTATCTATCTAGCCATCTATTGCCCTCACTCTATCTATCTATTGTCCTCACTCTATCTATCGCCTTCACTCTATCTATCTATCTATCTATCTCTCTATCTATCTATCGCCCTCAATATATTGCCCTCACTCTATCTATCTATCGCCATCACTCTATCTATCTATCTCCCGCACTCTATCCTATCTATCTATCTATCTATCTATCGATCTATCTATCTATATCTATCTATTTATCGGCCTCACTCTATCTATCTATCGGCCTCACTCTATCTAACTATCTATCTGCCTCACTCTATCTATCTATCTATTTATCTATCTATCGCCCTCACGCTATCTATCTATCTATCTATCTATCTATCTATCTATCTATCTATCTAACTATCACCCTCACTCTATCTCACTATCTATCGCCCTCACTCACTCTATCTATCTATCTAGCTATCTATCGCCCTCACTCTATCTAACTATCTATCTATCCCCCACACTCTATATATCTATCTATTGTCCTCACTCTATCTATCGCCCTCCCTCTATCTATCTATCTATCTATCTATATATCTATCTATCTATCACCCTCTATCTATCGCCCTCACTCTATCTATCTATCCCCCTCACTCTATCGATTGCCCTCACTCTATTTATCGCCCTCACTCTATTTATCTATTTATCTATCTATCTATCTATCGCCCTCACTCTTATCTATCTATCTATCTATCTATCTATCTATCTATCTATCTATCTATCTATCGCTTCACTCTATCTATCGCCCTCACTCTATCTATCGCCCTCACTCACTCTATCTATCTATCTAGCTATCTATTGCCCTCACTCTATCTATCTATCGCCCTCACTCTATCTAACTATCTATTGTCCTCACTCTATCTATCGCCCTCACTCTATCTATCTATCTATCTATCTATCACCCTCACTCACTCTATCTATTGCCCTCACTCTATCTATCACCCTCAATCTATCTATCTATCTATCTATTGCCCTCACTCTATCCATCTGTCTAGCTATCTATATATCTATCGGCATCTATCTATCTATCTATCTATCTATCTATCTATCTATCTATCTATCTATCTATCTATCTATCGCCCTCACTCTATCTATCTATTGCTTCACTCTATCTATCGCCTTCACTCTATCTCCCTATCAATCGCCCTCACTCACTCTATGTATCTATCTAGCTATCTATCTATCTACCCCCTTACTTTATCTATCTATCTATCTATTGTCCTCACTCTATCTATCGCCCTCGCTCTATCTATCTATCTATCTATCTATCTATCTATCTATCTATCTATCTATCTATCTATCACCCTCACTCACTCTATCTATCTATCCATCCATCTACCTATTTCTTCACTCTATCTATCGTCCTCACTCTATCTCACTATCTATCGCCCTCACTCACTCTATCTATCTATCTATCTAGCCATCTATCGCCTTCACTCTATCTATCTATCTATCTATCTATCTATCTATCTATCAATCACCCTCACTCTATCCATCTCTCTATCTATCTATCGCCCTCAATATATTGCCCTCACTCTATCTATCTATCGCCATCACTCTATCTATCTATCTCCCGCACTCTATCCTATCTATCTATCTATCTATCTATCTATCTATCTATCTATCTATCTATCTATATCTATCTATCTATCTATATCTATCTATTTATCGGCCTCACTCTATCTAACTACCTATCGGCCTCACTCTATCTATCTATCTATTTATCTATCTATCACCCTCACTCTATCTATCTATCTATCTAACTATCACCCTCACTCACTCTATCTATTGCCCTCACTCTATCTATCACCCTCAATCTATCTATCTCACTATCTATCGCCCTCACTCACTCTATCTATCTAGCTATCTATTGCCCTCACTCCATCTATCTTTCGCCCTCACTCTATCTAACTATCTATTGTCCTCACTCTATCTATCCCCCTCACTCTATCTATCTATCTATCTATCTATCTATCTATCTATCTATCACCCTCACTCACTCTATCTATTGCCCTCACTCTATCTATCACCCTCAATCTATCTATCTATCTATCTATTGCCCTCACTCTATCCATCTGTCTAGCTATCTATATATCTATCGGCATCTATCTATCTATCTATCTATCTATCTATCTATCTATCTATCTATCTATCGCCCTCACTCTATCTATCTATCTGTTGCTTCACTCTATCTATCGCCTTCACTCTATCTCCCTATCAATCGCCCTCACTCACTCTATGTATCTATCTAGCTATCTATATATCTACCCCCTTACTTTATCTATCTATCTATCTATTGTCCTCACTCTATCTATCGCCCTCGCTCTATCTATCCATCTATCTATCTATCTATCTATCTATCTATCTATCTATCTATCTATCTATCTATCTATCTATCTATCTATCTATCACCCTCACTCACTCTATCCATCGCCCTCACTCTATCTATCGCCCTCACTCTATCTATCTATCTATCTATCTATCTAGCTATCTATTGCCCTCACTCTATCTATCTATCTATCGCCCTCACTCTATCTAACTATCTATTGTCCTCACTCTATCTATCGCCCTCACTCTATCTATCTATCTATCACCCTCACTCACTCTATCTATTGCCCTCACTCTATCTATCACCCTCAATCTATCTATCTATCTATCTAGCTATCTATTGCCCTCACTCTATCTATCTATCGCCCTCACTCTATCTAACTATCTATTGTCCTCACTCTATCTATCGCCCTCACTCTATCTATCTATCTATCTATCTATCTATCTATCTATCACCCTCACTCACTCTATCTATTGCCCTCACTCTATCTATCACCCTCAATCTATCTATCTATCTATCTATTGCCCTCACTCTATCCATCTGTCTAGCTATCTATATATCTATCGGTATCTATCTATCTATCTATCTATCTATCTATCTATCTATCTATCTATCGCCCTCACTCTATCTATCTATTGCTTCACTCTATCTATCGCCTTCACTCTATCTCCCTATCAATCGCCCTCACTCACTCTATGTATCTATCTAGCTATCTATCTATCTACCCCCTTACTTTATCTATCTATCTATCTATTGTCCTCACTCTATCTATCGCCCTCGCTCTATCTATCTATCTATCTATCTATCTATCTATCTATCTATCTATCTATCACCCTCACTCACTCTATCTATCTATCCATCCATCTACCTATTTCTTCACTCTATCTATCGTCCTCACTCTATCTCACTATCTATCGCCCTCACTCACTCTATCTATCTATCTATCTAGCCATCTATCGCCTTCACTCTATCTATCTATCTATCTATCTATCTATCTATCTATCTATCTATCACCCTCACTCTATCCATCTCTCTATCTATCTATCGCCCTCAATATATTGCCCTCACTCTATCTATCTATCGCCATCACTCTATCTATCTATCTCCCGCACTCTATCCTATCTATCTATCTATCTATCTATCTATCTATCTATCGATCTATCTATCTATATCTATCTATTTATCGGCCTCACTCTATCTATCTATCGGTCTCACTCTATCTAACTATCTATCGGCCTCACTCTATCTATCTATCTATTTATCTATCTATCACCCTCACTCTATCTATCTATCTATCTATCTATCTATCTAACTATCACCCTCACTCTATCTCACTATCTATCGCCCTCACTCACTCTATCTATCTAGCTATCTATTGCCCTCACTCTATCTATCGCCCTCACTCTATCTAACTATCTATCTATCCCCCTCACTCTATATATCTATCTATTGTCCTCACTCTATCTATCGCCCTCCCTCTATCTATCTATCTATCTATCTATCTATCTATCTATCTATCTACATATCTATATATCTATCTATCTATCACCCTCTATCTATCGCCCTCACTCTATCTATCTATCCCCCTCACTCTATCTATCGATTGCCCTCACTCTATTTATCGCCCTCACTCTATTTATCTATTTATCTATCTATCTATCGCCCTCACTCTTATCTATCTATCTATCTATCTATCTATCTATCTATCTATCTATCTATCTATCTATCTATCTATCTATCGCTTCACTCTATCTATTGCCCTCACTCTATCTATCGCCCTCACTCACTCTATCTATCTATCTAGCTATCTATTGCCCTCACTCTATCTATCTATCGCCCTCACTCTATCTAACTATCTATCGCCCTCACTCTATCTATCTCCCTCACTCTATCTATCTATCTATCTATCACCCTCACTCACTCTATCTATTGCCCTCACTCTATCTATCACCCTCAATCTATCTATCTATCTATCTATCTATTGCCCTCACTCTATCCATCTGTCTAGCTATCTATATATCTATCGGCATCTATCTATCTATCTATCTATCTATCTATCTATCTATCTATCTATCTATCTATCTATCTATCTATCTATCGCCCTCACTCTATCTATCTATCTATTGCTTCACTCTATCTATCGCCTTCACTCTATCTCCCTATCAATCGCCCTCACTCACTCTATGTATCTATCTAGCTATCTATCTATCTACCCCCTTACTTTATCTACCTATCTATCTATTGTCCTCACTCTATCTATCGCCCTCGCTCTATCTATCCATCTATCTATCTATCTATCTATCTATCTATCTATCTATCTATCTATCTATCTATCTATCTATCTATCACCCTCACTCACTCTATCTATCGCCCTCACTCTATCTATCGCCCTCACTCTATCTATCTATCTGGCTATCTATAAATCTATCGACATCTATCTATCAACATCTATCTATCTATCTCTCGATCTATCTATCTATTGCTTCACTCTATCTATCGCCATCACTCTATCTCACTATCTATCGCCCTCACTCTATCTCACTATCTATCGCCCTCACTCTATCTATCTATCTATCTATCTATCTATCTATCTATCTATCTATCGCCCTCACATTATCTATCTATCCCCCTCACTTTATCTATCTATCTATTGTCCTCACTCTATCTATCGCCCTCACTCTATCTATCTATCTATCGCCCTCACTCTATCTATCTATCTATCTCCCTCACTCTATCTATCTATCTATCTATCTATCTATCTATCGCCCTCACATTATCTATCTATCCCCCTCACTTTATCTATCTATCTATTGTCCTCACTCTATCTATCGCCCTCACTCTATCTATCTATCTATCGCCCTCACTCTATCTATCTATCTATCTCCCTCACTCTATCTATCTATCTATCTATCTATCTATCTATCTATCTATCTATCTATCTATCTATCTATCTATCTATCACCCTCCATCTATCGCCCTCACTCTATCTATCTATCTATCTATCTATCTATCTATCTATCTATCGGCCTCACTCTATCTATCTATTGTCCTCACTCTATCTAGCGCCCTCACTCTATCCATCTATCTATCTATCTATCTATCTATCTATCTATCTAGCTGTCTATCTATATATCTATCGACATCTATCTATCTAATCTATCTATCTATCTTATCTATCTATCTTATCTATCTATCTATCTATCTATCTATCTATCTATCTATCGCCCTCACTCTATCTATTGCCCTCACTCTATCTATCACCCTCACTCTATCTATTGCCCTCACTCTATCTATCTATCTATCTAGCTATATATCTATCGACATCTATCTATCTATCTATCTATATAACTATCTATCACCCTCACTCTATCTATCTATCTATCTATCTATCTATCTATCTATCTATCTATCTATCTATCTATCTATCTATCTATCACCCTCACTCTATCTCTCTATCTATCGCCCTCACTCTATCTATCGCCTCACTCTATCTATCTATCGGCCTCACTCAATCTATCTATCGGCCTCACTCAATCTATCTATCGGCCTCACTCTATCTATCGCCCTCACTCTATCGCCCTCACTCTATCTCTCTATCTATCTATCGCCCTCACTCTATCTATCGCCCTCAGTCTATCTATTGCCATCACTCTATCCATCACCCTCACTCTATCTATCACCCTCACTCATCTATCTATCTATTGCCCTCACTCACTCTATCTATCTATCTATCTATCTATCTATCTACCTATCTATCTATCACCCTCACTCTATCTATCTATCACCCTCACTCTATCTATCGCTCTCACTCTATGTATCTACTGCCCTCACTCTATCTATCTATCTATCACCCTCACTCTATCTATCAATCTATTGCCCTCACTCTATCTATCTATCGCCCTCACTCTATCTATCGCCCTCACTCTATCTATCTATCTATCTATCTATCTATCTATCTATCTATCTATCTATCTATCTATCTATCGCCCTCACATTATCTATCTATCCCCCTCACTTTATCTATCTATCTATTGTCCTCACTCTATCTATCGCCCTCACTCTATCTATCTATCTATCTCCCTCACTCTATCTATCTATCTATCTATCTATTTATCTATCACCCTCCATCTATCGCCCTCACTCTATCTATCTATCTATCTATCTATCTATCTATCTATCTATCTATCTATCTATCGGCCTCACTCTATCTATTGTCCTCACTCTATCTAGCGCCCTCACTCTATCTATCTATTTATTGCCCTCACTCTATCTATCTATCTAGCTGTCTATCTATATATCTATCGACATCTATCTATCTATCTTATCTATCTATCTATCTATCGCCCTCACTCTATCTATTGCCCTCACTCTATCACCCTCACTCTATCTATTGCCCTCACTCTATCTATCTATCTAGCTAGCTATATATCTATCGACATCTATATATCTATCTATCTATATAACTATCTATCACCCTCACTCCATCTATCTATCTATCTATCTATCTATCTATCTATCTATCTATCTATCACCCTCACTCTATCTCTCTATCTATCGCCCTCACTCTATCTATCGCCTCACTCTATCTATCTATCTATCGGCCTCACTCAATCTATCTATCGGCCTCACTCAATCTATCTATCGCCCTCACTCTATCTATCGCCCTCACTCTATCTATCTATCGCCCTCACTCTATCTATCGCCCTCAGTCTATCTATTGCCATCACTCTATCCATCACCCTCACTCTATCTATCACCCTCACTCATCTATCTATCTATTGCCCTCACTCACTCTATCTATCTATCTATCTATCTATTTATCTATCTATCTATCTATCTATCTATCTACCTATCTATCTATCACCCTCACTCTATCTATCTATTACCCTCACTCTATCTATCGTCCTCACTCTATCTATCGCCCTCACTCTATGTATCTACTGCCCTCACTCTATCTATCTATCGCCCTCACTCTATCTATCTATTGCCCTCACTCTATCTATCGCCCTCACTCTATCTATCGCCCTCACTCTATCTATCTACTGCCCTCACTCTATCTATCTACTGCCCTCACTCTGTCTATCACCCTCACTCTATCTATCTATCTACTGCCCTCACTCTATCTATCTATCTAATCTATCTAATCTATCTATCTATCTATCTATCTATCTATCTATCGCCCTCACTCTATCTATATATCTATCTATCGCCCTCACTCTATCTATCTATCTATCTATCGCCCTCACTCTATCTATCTATCTATCTATCTATCCATCTATCGCCCTCACTCTATCTCTCCATCTATCCATCCATCTACCTATTGTTTCACTCTATCTATCGTCCTCACTCTATCTATCGCCCTCACTCTATGTATCTACTGCCCTCACTCTATCTATCTATCGCCCTCACTCTATCTATCTATCTATTGCCCTCACTCTATCTATCTATCTATCTATCTATCTATCTATCTATCGCCCTCACTCTATCTATCTATCCCCCTCACTTTATCTACCTATTGTCCTCACTCTATCTATCGCCCTCACTCTATCTATCTATCTATCCCCCTCACTTTATCTATCTATCTATTGTCCTCACTCTATTTATCACCCTCACTCTATTTATCTATCTCCCTCACTCTATCTATCTATCTATCTATCTATCTATCTATCTATCTATCTATCTATCGCCCTCACTCTATCTATCTATCTATCTATCTATCTATCGGCCTCACTCTATCTATTGTCTCACTCTATCTATCTATCTAGCTATCTATATATCTATCGACATCTATCTATCGACATCTATCTATCTATTTATCTATCTCCCTCACTCTATCTATCTATCTATCTATATCTATTGCCCTCACTCTATCACCATCACTCTATCTATCTATCTATCGCCCTCACTCTATCTATCTGTCTGTCAATCGCCCTCACTCTATCTATCGCCCTCTATCTATCTATCTATCTATCTCACTCCCTCTATCTATCTATCGCCCTCCCTCTATCTATCTATCGTATCTATCTATCGCCCTCCCTCTATCTATCTATCTATTGCCCTCCCTCTATCTATCTAATTATCTATCTATATATCTATCTATCTATTGTTTCACTCCATCTATCGCCCTCACTCTATCTCACTATCTATCGCCCTCACTCACTCTATCTATCTATCTATTGCCCTCACTCTATCTATCTATCTATCTATCCCCCTCACTTTATCTATCTATTGTCCTCACTCTATCTATCGCCCTCACTCACTCACTCACTCACTCTATCTATCTATCTATCTATCTATCTATCTATCTATCTATCTATCTATCACCCTCACTCACTCTATCTATGTATCGCCCTCACTCACTCTATCTATCTATCTATCTATCTATCTATCTATCTATCTATCTATCTATCTATCACCCTCACTCACTCTATCTATGTATCGCCCTCACTCTATCTATCGCCCTCACTCTATCTATCTATCTATTGCTCACTCTATCTATCTATCTAGCTATCTATATATCTATCGACATCTATCTATCTATCGCCCTCACTCTATCTATCTATCTATCTATCTATCTATTTATTGCTTCACTCTATCTATCGCCATCACTCTATCTCACTATCTATCGCCCTCACTCACTGTATCTAGCTATCTATTGCCCTCAATCTATCTATCTATCGCCCTCACTCTATGTATCTATTGCCCTCACTCTATCTATCTATTACCCTCAATCTATCCATCTATCTATCTATCTATCTCCCTCACTCCATCCATCTATCGCCCTCACTCTATCTATCTATCACCCTCTATCTATCGCCCTTACTCTATATATCTATCGCCCTCACTCTATCTGTCTATCTATCTATCGCCCTCACTGTATCGCCATCACTCTATCTATCTATCTATCTATCTATCTATCTATCGCCCTCACTCTATCTGTCTGTCAATCGCCCTCACTCTATCTATCGCCCTCGCTCTATCTATCTATCTCACTCCCTCTATCTATCTATCTATCGCCCTCCCTCTATCTATCTATCGTATCTATCTATCGCCCTCCCTCTATCTATTGCCCTCCCTCTATCTATCTATCTATCTATCTATCTATCTATCTATCTATCTATCTATCTATCTATCTATCTCCGTCCCTCTATCTATCTATCGCCCTCACTCTATCTATCTATCGCACTCACTCTATCTATCGCATCACCACGACATGATCTGGGTGCAATGGGCCCTGTAGCGCCTCTATACGCCTGAGGCGCTATTGATAGGTGTCCCCGACAGGGTGTGTGCCTATTACCTGCAGGGAGGGGGCTCTGCAGCCAGTGTGCGGGGCCCAGCGGATGCAGAAGGGAGGGTTAGCAGCGGGTGTCTCTGGGGCACAGAGTCAGGGGGCTGGGTGGATTGGTGGTCATTAACGCCCTGTGCGCTGCAATAAGCCTCCAGGTTGCCTGCTGAGCTGTGAATAATATGTGGATTGTACTCTCTCACCATGCCGCATTGTCCACAGGTGCCGATTTACACCTTCCCTGGAGGGGGCAGGTAGCGGCTCTCGCCCCATCCCCTTTGTAATGCTTTGTGTATTTGCATATTTGTAGCGTAGTTTCGACGCAGTTAGAGGGCGCCAACCCTGGCAGGACGGATTATAGCCCCCCCACTTGGGAAGCTTTCCTCAAGCATGAATTCCCCTCCCCGAAATTACATTCAAGGCTTCCAGTTGCCATATTTTGTGGCTACACACATGTTTACAGACGGAAAAAACAACTGTGTGTGTGTGGCTCTGTGTGTATGGCTCTGTGTGTGTGTGTGTGGCTCTGTGTGTGTGTGTGTGGCTCTGTGTGTGTGTGGCTCTGTGTGTGTGTGTGTCTCTGTGTGTGTGTGGGGGGGGGGGTCTGTGTGTGTGTGTGGCTCTGTGTGTGTGTGTGTGGCTGTGTGTGTGTGTGGCTGTGTGTGTGGGTGGCTCTGTGTGTGGGTTGCTCTGTGTGTGTGTAGGTGGCTCTGTGTGTATGTAGGTGGCTTTGTGTGGCTGTGTGTGTGTGTGGGTGGCTCTATGTGAATGACTGTGGGTGGCTCTGTGTGTGTGGCTCTGTGTGTGTGGCTGGCTTTGTGTGTGTGGCTCTGTGTGGGTGCAAATGCAATAGGTCTCGCATTTGCGAGCGATTATGCTATTGGCATTGTAAATGACAATGCCATTTATTTATGTTTTAAAAACCAAAACATAAATAAAAATAATGTCATGAGCAATGCCAATAGCTCTAACTTTAACAATGCGAGACCATTGCATTGTAAATGCTTGTTTCTTGCTATTCCTGCAAAGGTCGCATGGGACTCACTTAGAGAATTTACACTTAGTTCTGCTTATGGGAGGGTGACAGATGATTGTGGGGTGGGCGTGTGGGATGGGGAGGGTTTTTGTATGGGGTAGAGTTCCTATTATGTTTTGCGTTTGTTCTATGTGTTCAAGTACTAGACATAACCACACTATTTGGCTGCATTATCACCATATTATTCTGCATTACTTATACTTACTGTTTCTGCCACAGCCCACCACCAGACTCCATGTGAACACGCCTGGGTAAGCCCATTCAGTTTTTCCTCCACACACAGACAGTGACCTTTCACTCTCAGGCATACCTTTACCCTTATGAGATGGAATGTAAACTGCTTAAATGACTGAAAGAAATGAGGGGCAGTGCTGTGATTTGCAAAACACCACTCGCCAGCCACTTTACTCTTGCACTGGATACACCCGAAGCTCTAGAGTGGTGGCAATTCTCCTTCACAGGACTTTCCCCTTGTGGGTTTGTCCATAAAAACGTATTCCCTTGGGTGATACGTTGTGGTAGAAGGCTCACTTGAGGGACACCACCTCAACCTACTCAGCATGTATGTCCCCTGTTACTCTGCACATCCTCCTTTAAGGCTCTTAAATTAAAATACTCAGTTTGCCCATGGGAGTTACCTTTATTGGTGGTGGCTTTAATACATGATAACACCCGACTTGGACTCCACTGGGCCCACAGCCAGGATGGAGCAGGAACCAATGTGGGCTGTGTCAGTGGGTTGACACTGTCGGCTTATGTGACATGTGGTGAGTATTGCATCTAGATACCCTCACCTTTCTGTGTTGTTAGCTCACAAAACAAAATTGCACATTGATTTACTCCTCCTCCCTGCCATTGCCCTCACTCCTATGACTGACTCCCACCGTCTTGCTTGTGGCATTTCTGATCTTTCTCCTGTGATGCTAAGCGTGGGCTTTTTGGAGACACCTCTCAACTTATCTGGCAACTCAACACCAGGTGTCTAGCAGCTAAACAATTCACACACTATTTAGCCGAGGAGCTGAGGACCATCTATGACCTCAACTGGGACATGGTGGCCTCCCCGGGCACACTGTGGACAGCTGGGATGGTGTCTTTACGAGGTATTGCCAGATCCTACCTAAAAGGCAAAGAATGTGAGAAGTACAGCCAAATAACTGACCTGGAAACCAGGGTTGCATCCCTTGAATGGGACTGCCTCAAACATCAGACAGAGTTTGTGCAACGCATGTCACTAGGGTGGCCTTGCAATAACTCTTTCTCAAAGAGGCATGCCAGTTCTGGATGGCATTGACAAGGAGAATGTACGATTGGGGGAACAAGTAGAACAAATTGCTGTACTAGTTAACCATACGAGACACCACCTCCAGGTTGGTTCCCCTCCTCACTGTTGAGGGTGACAGGGTACTTACAACTGCAACAGATATCATGGGGGTGTTTGCGCATTACTATTGTTCTTTATATGTGGCCAGGGCACACTCCACAAGGGAAGCCTCTGACCTACTTGTTGCGGTAACCGCACCCCAGTGGACAGATGGACCTAGAACAGGAGCTCACCGTAGAAGAGATTGTGGAGGCACTTAAAGCTATGTAAATACTCTGGCAAAACTTTGGCTCAGATGGCTACCAGGTGGATTACTGCTGTCCCTTCCATTTGCTCCTCGTTCCCCCACGCCTGAATATGTGCCAGGAAGCTATTAAAAACGTCCAGTTTCCATCCGAACTGGACCCAGCAACCATTGTGATGCTCCATAAGCCAGGTCTGCCTGCAGGCCATTGTGCCTCATACCAACCAATATCCCTCATTAACATGGAACCAAAAATCTACACGAAAGTCCTGCCGAATAGGCCTCTCCACCTTGGGCCTCACTTGGTCCACCTGGACCAATGTGGCTTTATCCCCCATGGTATTACTGAGCACTGTATCAGCAGAGTTCATAATGGCTCTTGAAGACCTTGAAGTGTTGACATGTCCTACAGTTCTTATGCTGATAGGTTTCGAGAAAGCATTTGATTAAGCCTAGGCGGTGAACTCCGCTCCGCTTGCGGAGGGTTCCGCACTTCGCGTTATACGGAGCTCCCGGAGTTCCAAAAAACTCGTTTTTTCTACGCTCGCTCTCGTCAACATCAAGTTAGCGAGCACGAGCGAGGAAAATCCATCCCCAGCAATATTTTTTCACAGTCGTGGTCTTCACGTCAAGTTGTTGAGCGCGAGCAGGTGAAATCAACCTCCCGGCAAGATTTCTCAACGCAGGGGTTTGGATTTCTCAATGCGAGTGGACACGACCACTCGCGTTGAGAAAGTTGCCGCTCAAGTAAATAATCGACTTGAGTGCAGAAAGGAAGTAGCGCCTGCTTGTGCTGTGCATAGTGCAATTCGCGATAATTTCACAGCACGGACAAAAACCTGGCGCTGAAAATTACTGCAAAAAGCATTTTTTCTAACTAACTCCGCCGCTTGCGGAGCACCGCGTAGCGCGGCTGAGGTTTTTTTGCACTTCACAGAGTTCCGTGCTGTGAACTCCACCCTGGTTTACATTCGATTCAGTGGACTGGTCCTGAAATTAGGCCTGAAATTTCGAATGTATGTTCGTCTTTTATACATCCGCCCAAGGGCACAAGTTCGAGTGAATAATACTATCTCCCCTCCCTTCCCTAATGGCAGAGTCACTAGACAGCAATGACCCCTGTCCTCTCTTCTCTTTGTCCTCACTATAGAGCAATTGGAGGTATGGGTTCACTGTGATGCACAGGTTTAGGTATTTGACTGCAGAGGGGCAACTGAGGACCAGATCTCCTTGTACATAGATAATATCCTCTTGTTTCTCTCAAGGCCCTCCCTCACAGTACTTCAAGTGACTCAGATGTTAACTTTATATATGGAGGCCTCCAGACTTACGGTCAACTGGACCACATTTGTCCTGGTCCCGAGCATGACAGACTAGTAATTGATATTGTTGGTTGTAGACTCAGCTTCCAATATCTGGGAATTCATATTGCGCTAGAGCCTCAACTACCCTGACTTTGAACCTGAGACCTATGTGCTGAAAATGTGCATGGACCTTACCAGGTGGGTCAACTTGCTACTCAATGTCATAGACAGAGTAGCCCTCTTTAAATGATGGTATTACCATGGCTGCTCTATATCCTCCAGAACTTTCCCCTGCTCATCTCCCAAACTTGGTTCAGAGACCTATCATGGAATATTCTCACCTTCCTCTGATGGCCCTGACCTCCCCAGATGCTTCTGGCAAAAGTGTACAGTCCCCTTATGATGAGCATGGCGGGCATCAATGTTTATTAGTGGGTAGTGCAGATCTTAGTGGTAAACGATTGGTTGAGCAGGGGCTGGCTTAACCCTTCAGTCACTTTGGAGAAGGTCAAGCTGGACCAAGATGTGATTGTGTGGCTTCTGTATGGAACTCCATCTTGCACGATCTCTCATAGAGATCTCTACAGTTGGCATGCTTGCTTAGAGATCCTCATTGAAGTGGACGAGGCAGGACAGGAAGCTCACACTTGAAACTCCCCTGTGGCAGAGTAATTGGTTGAGACACACAACGACCCTCGAGGGGTTTAGGAGATGGGATATCATTGGTATATATAAACAGGGTGATCTATGGTGTGGGATACAAATGCAATATTTTACAGACCTCCAACTGGACTTCGACCTACATATATCTTAATTCTTTTGATACCTGCAAATCCGTCATGCCTTCTTGTCCCACCGTGACTCCCTTAATGCACCACTAAAATGTAGTACAATGGAGGCTAAATTCCTATCGGGCCCCTTGGGTGTAGCACATATATAAATCTCTGGTGATACGCTCGCTGGATCTTTTCCAGGCCCTGAAAACGAGATGGGATACCTGGGTTGGACCACTGGATGATCGCTATTGGAGGCATGCACTATATCCCCATGGGTGCTAGTCCTCCGCTGAAGGCTTCGCCTTACCTAACAACTACCTACATATTACCTAACTTATGCCCCAACGCTTATGGCACACTAATACCTCTCCACACCTACTTGTTTCTGTTGTCTTGAGATGCAAGGCAATTTTTTTCCACATGGTCTGTAGTTGTGCAGTTATCGTCTCATACCGGCAAAAGATCTTTGATACCCTAACACAAGTTCTTGTTGGGTGTGGGAGCCCTCTACCTTTGTGGCAACACTGGGTATTCTGGAGGGCATGGGAGGAAGCCAGAGAGACTGTACTCTGGTGGGGATTGCACCTTGACTGCTAACAGGGACATTGCCAAGAATTGGACATTTGCGAGTCTCCCAAGGTTGGGCACATGACTAGTGTTCAAAATTGGAGGAACCAAAATAATCAGCCAGGGGCTGCCCTCAGAATCTTAGCAAAATTTACTGGTTGGTTGGTTGGTTGGTTGATAGCTTTATTTCGATATGCAAGTATCATAAAAGCGTTACAAAACAAGTATATAAAAGCAGCACATCGTAAAAGACTGTACATTTAAGAACAAGGCAGGTAAAAACTGGCAATTTGATCAGAAATAAATTAGTTAAAAAGTGAATTAAATTGATATGGACAGTCTTTTTGAGCGGATCAACCATGCCCATTTTAAAAATTTAGATACAGCACAAACTATGGGAGAGGATGTTTCTGTTAATAAAATCCGTAAGGCCACCATATGCTGCCGAGTACCCAGTTGTCTACATAGGGGTTTAAGCCAGTGAGATCTTGGGCGGGCGTAGTCAGGACATTCAAAAAGGAGATGAGCCACGGTTTCGGGCCTAGTTGTACATAGGGCGCAGTGGCGTGATGCCTGCGCGGGCATATTCCATCTTGAGAGGAGGTCTGCTAGAGGTAAAGTGCCTAGTCTAAATTTGATATAGAGTGCCCGGTCCACAGAGATTGTGATTATGTCCAGGTAAGGCTCAAAAGCAATAACGTCTTTTATTTTCAGGTAAGCTGCGGTGGAATTGCAGTGGCGCGGGTTGCTGATGAGCTGGGCGGAGACCCATTCCCAGTATAGTTTTTTTAGGGTCGCCTTTGGCCGAGCAGAATGTGTGGACCAACAAGACCCCAGACCTAGGTCCCCCAGGAGAGATTTGATGTCCCTGAGCCATTTAATCTTGTGCCAGCCACCCAAACCCATCACCTCTGACAACCCGTCTGCATATGTTTTTAGTTCAGGAACCCTCCAAAGACGAGCCCAAAGGAGAAGAGGCCGGAAGCGAGCCTGGTCCTTGATTGCTTTACAGCCCACATCCAGAAGCACCGGAACTGCTGGGGTGCTCATCGGGATGGCCAGGAGGTCCTTCAGGAATTTGTTCTCGGCCTTGGTCAAAACCTCCATGTTACCAAGGCCCCATAGCTCAGCCCCGTAGAGAGATGCCGTTACAGCTCTGGCTTTGTAAATATCAATTATTGGAGCTACACAATGTTTGGATGAGTTGTTGTACTCCTTCAACAAAGCTCCCCCCACCCTTTTGTGGTTGATAGTCATTTTGTTGATATGGGGGGACCAGCTCATGACATCGCTCATACGAATCCCCAAATAATCAAATTCTGATACTCTTTCAAGGGGAATAGAGTTCAGTATAGGAGGGCGGCCATGCTTACGGGCGGGGTGCATGATTAGATATTTGGTTTTGTCCACATTGATGACAAGTCCTCTCTTTGTACAAAAGTCCTGGAAGCGGTTCAAAAGCTTCTGGAGGCCCTGGGGAGTTTTGGAGATAAGGAGGGTGTCGTCGGCAAACAACAGGGTTGGAATCCTTACGCCCCCCAATGAGGGAGCGTCTGCAGGTTCTCCAAGCAGGTGCTCTACCACCCCATTCACGTACAGGGAAAATAGGGTGGGAGCTAATACGCAACCCTGCCGGACGCCCCTGACAACCGGGATCCTATCGGTCTTTTCCCCGTTCTGCCCCCATCGCACCTGGGCATAGTTATCATTGTGTAATTTGATGAGGAGCATTAGAATGTAGGGGGGCATCCCAAGACCATACAGAACCCTCCAGAGTTCCTCCCTAGGAACCAGGTCAAAGGCAGTCTTCAGGTCTATAAAGGCCAAGTAAAGACTGCCTTTGCCCAGCTCCACCACCTTCCAGTAAAGTAGCAGGAGTCTAAAGACTTGCTCAATAGTTCCTGTACCGGAACGAAAGCCTGCTTGCAGATCGGACAATATGTGATTTTCATCCGCCCACTGGAGAATCCTCCCTAAAATTGCTTTTCCCGCTAACTTCTGGGTTGAGTCAATGAGGCTTATTGGCCTATAGTTCCCCGGTTGGTCCCGACAGCCCTTATAAAAATTGGGACTACCTCCGCCCCTTTCCAAGACTCAGGCACAGATCCTCCCTCTATAATAGCATTCAAAAGGGTAGAGATCAACACCCCCCATTCGCCCGGATAGGCTCGAAGAAGATCCCCTGGCAACCCGTCCGGACCAGCTGCTTTTAGTGGTGTTAAGGATTTAATCAGGTTTGTGACCTCCCGTGCAGTAAACAGGTCAGTACCTCTGTCCAAAGAGAGTGGGGGAAGGAGGAATGGGTCATTGAGTATACCTTCTACAGCAGAATATAGGGCCTTAAAATGGTTAAACCACGCCTGGGCCGTGATAGTACAGGTCCTCAAGGTGTCATCTGGACGATTTCTACTGCCCACCAGGTCCCAAAAACCTTTGGCGTCTCTCCCTCGACTTGCGGCCAAGAGATCCTGCCAAAAGCTATCCTCCCATTCCTTTTTGGCAGTTTTCAAACAGTGAGAGTATAACCTTCTGGCCTCCCTGGTCCTACTCTGTGACTTAGATTTTACTGCTTCAACGAGCAGTGTCTTTGCTTCCCTGCACTTACGGTTAAACCAGCCCCGTCTGACACGGGGACGTAATTTCTTCCTATTGAGACTAGATGGGACAATAAAAAGGTTACTTAAAGCCTGGGTTAAACTACAAAACCTGTCGGACACCTCCATCGGCCCACCCTCAGGAGAGTCAAGATTATCTAGGGCTGCAGCTAGAAGCTGCGTTATGGAGGATATTTTCTCGACCGATAGCGTCAGCTTGGCCCACTTCAGCCGTCTACCACAGTTTGAGACAGATGACTGGTCCGGGACAGTGGCACATGGGGGCCGGCTCCCTAAACCTTCTAGCCACCAAGGAGACAAGGCAAGTGAGAGCAGATTGTGGTCGCTCTCAACGGAAGGTATAATCTCCATATCTTTTACCGAGATCCATAGGTGGACGTCAAGCAGAATATAGACAATTCTTGACGTATGGTTGGGCCTATTATATGTATGTGCTCCCACTTAATCAGAACTAGTCCTGCCATTGAGGGCCCTCAGGTCAAACTCCATTGTTAGAGAATTAACCTGGAGTGCCACTTCCGTCCATCTTTTAATTGGGCTGAGCTCCAGAGCCGGTATCCCCCTCCTATAGTCATCATCCTCCTGGTCTTGGGTGACCTCTGAGCCAAGGGGCTCAAACGTGCAGTTGAAGTCACCCGCTACCAGGGTACAAGACTTGTAGGGGGAGGATCGAAGCAAACCCTCAAGGCGGGCTATAGTAGGGGATTCTCTGCCCCCCTTGATACCCCGTGCATAAATATTAAAGATGTTGAGAATAACACGTCCCTTTGGGCTTTTTAAGGTGATATTGAGGAGGTCCGGGCAGTTTGTTTGGTGCTCCTCTACCCTACAATTAAGCGAGGAGGCTACCCAAACAAGGAGGCCACCCGAAGGACGTCCCCTGCCAGTCTCTGAGTAGACAGCGGGTATGTGATGGGATGAGTACCCTACCTTGTGTAAGGGCTCCCTACTCCATATTTCCTGAAACAAACATATGGAGTAATCCTCCACAAGTACATTCCAGTTGGGTAAGGCCAGCTTCCTGCCCAGACCAGCCACATTCCAGCTGAGAACCCTAATGGGTGGGTCCGCCACAGCTGCAATGCTACTGGGCTCAACAGTGCCATCCGAGTCTGCCTCTACCAAGGGAGGATGGACAATGGCAGGCTCGATTAGATCCCTCCCCTCACCTGGTTCCCGTGTAACTACTAGGGCAACCTGCTCCCCTTGTGGGGTCGGGGGGTCAATCCACTTTACAGATGGATAGGACTGTTCGTCAGATGTTAGGACCCCCTGAGCCTCCATATGGGAGTCAACGAGTCAGTACCCCCTGGGACCCCAACTCGACCTTGACCATACCGCATGCGGCTGGAATAGAGTTGTTGCAGAGTGCCATTGGCGGCAGGCACTATTTTGAGAGGTATACGCGGGGGGTTGGCCAGAGCAGTTCGTGACCGGCCGCGGGTAGAAGTATGTTAAATCAACCGCTTCAACACCAGGACCAACCGCGCCCTGCCCCAAACTGCATATCGAGTGGGCAGCTCTCACGTCTTGAAAGTTCACCACCACATAGTCACCCTCGAACAGTTTTTTCCCCTGTCCAATCCATCCCACCCTGCGCACGCCAAGAATCAAGCCATCCACACCCAAGGGAAGGGGTCTTTTGGCTTTCAACCAGTGGATGACTTTATTCTTTAGTGCCTGATGGGTTTCCAGCTGAGCGTCTCTCAAGGCAGGAACCTTGATGAGGACAACAACGTATTGATGACACTCAGGGGGGATATTAACTGGGGGACATTTTCGAGCCACCTTCTGTGGTATAACCGCAGGGCTAGGGATTTCAGGTTGGCTAAAGACTGTTTTTGCCTTTGATACCGGGGCTACTCCCCTGGCGTCAGTGGATGGGACGGCAGGTCGTTTTGACTTAGAGCAGGCCCCTCCCTCATGCAGCTTTTTTTGGTCAGGCTGGGGCTTTGCCGTCCTCACTACTGGGGGGGTACTGGCATGGACCTGGGCAACATGGGTAGTAAGTGTCGGCTTTTCACTAGCAGGGATCGCAGATGTCGAAGCCTTCCCTGTGACTAGTGCAGGAGCAGGCGTTGGCGATGATATTCCCTGTATTAAGCCCCCTGAGTCCCCTTTCCCATCATTCCCCTCCGCAGTATCCTCTCTGAGTTTGGACTGTAGTTTGATGAGAGTTTTCAGGGAGAAGAAGTTGTCCCGGGTGGTCTGTTCAAATCTATCTAGCCTGTCCCCCAGACTTTTAACTTGGTCGATAAGCGGGACCAGCAAGGACTTGACCAGTTTCTCAAAGAGCTCGGGGGAGGGCGCCTCATGTGATAATGTGGACGATACCGGGACCGAGTGATGGGCCAGAGGAGTTTCAGCCTCAGGTACCAGAGGAGCAGCTCCTCCAGATGGTTCAGGACCTCCACCATTTAGTGGGGTAGGGCCTCTGGGGACGTGCTTCCTCAGTCGCTTATGGAGTGAAGTAAGACTCCCCTTCCGTATACTAGCAACCCTTTTCCTCTTGTTGCGAACCAGGCGAGCTCGCACCAAGGGCAACGGGCTACAAGCCAGGGAAGGGACCTGATGGGGCGGTTGAGAATTGTGGCCAGTAGAAGTACTTATGTGTATGACGGGTCTCGGATCTGTGGCCACTGGGCTAGGGCTGGAGGGCAAGGGATCTGATATTAAACTTTCCAACCTGTCAATACTTGCCCTTATAGCTGAAATCCGTGGCTGCTCGGACAGGTTCCCAGGAAGAGGGGAGGCAGGGTGGGTGGAGATAGGAGACAGGGCATGTGCCACTGCTCCTAATGAGGAGCGTATAGAAGGGAAGGAATCTTGTGAGAGGCGACGTTCCGTCATCACAATCTCCTTTTCAATGACCGCTGCTACTCTTGTAATGAATTTGTCCATTGTGCCTATCATTGAGCTCCCCGTGACACCTTCTCCCCCACCCCTCAGTGCTTTGCTAGAACGGGTAGACATGTGGGCCTCTATACACACAGGGAGACTCCAAGCTCTTGGACCAGAGATGGTGGATGAAGGGGGGGTGGCCCAGCTCAGCCTCTGACAGCCCCTGACTGCCACAGACTGCCCGCCCTTTGCTCGGGCTTCGCTCAGCGTCCCGCTCGCGTCCCGCTGAGCGACAGGCCGGTGGTTAAATAGGGGGCGTTGCAGGCGGGGGGCGTGTCTCGCTGGGGGCGCGGCCGTGCACACCTGTGCAGCGCAGGGACTCCTGGTCTTGTGAGTCCCTGCAGGCGCGCTCCCTCGGGTGCTGCAAGCAGTTGATGTAAGCGGCAAAGGCGGCGGATCCCTCCTGGGATAAGGGTAGGCTGAAAGGCAGTGAGAATCGGCGCTTTGGAAGGTTGCGCCAGCACCCAGGTCAGTTTCGCCGTCTGTGGGGTCCCACTTGTAACAAGGAAGCTCTCGCCTTTAAGACCTGGACAGGCGGGGGGGGAGTGTCTCGCTGGGGGCGCGGCCGTGCACACCTGTGCAGCGCAGGGACTCCTGGTCTTGTGAGTCCCTGCAGGCGCGCTCCCTCTGCTGGCTCTCACCTCCTCCTCCTCGCAACTGGAAACAGCAAGCGCCCTGACAGCCTCTGCCCCTCGCCACAAGCCGCGCAGCGGCACCCGCGAAGCGGGTGCTGCAAGCAGTTGATGTAAGCGGCAAAGGCGGCGGATCCCTCCTGGGATAAGGGTAGGCTGAAAGGCAGTGAGAATCGGCGCTTTGGAAGGTCGCGGCAGCACCCAGGTCAGTTTCGCCGTCTGTGGAAATGGTGGGCCTATTACAAACTGAACTGAATGTACTTGGATCATGTTTCACATATGGCTATCATATTCACATTGATCTATATTGCAGCAGGGTGTATACTGTAATGTTTGCCAGCTGTTGCCTATGCACAATAAAATCAATTAAATCTTGATTATTTAAAAAAAAAAAAAAAGCAACAGAAACGGATGCTTTTCAGTTCACCTAGCAAGTGCCCTCTGCAGTCAGTGGTCTTCATGTTTTTTGCAACAAGACCCACTTTTCAAAAACCTTCTTAGAGCTCCAGCTACAGACAACCAGTATGACTCTACACAGCACAAGTCATTATTCACTATTCCACACTTGGGAAATCTGAAAAAAGACTGAACATAAAACAACAAGCGTTGTGCAAACTTAGACTGAAAATATGACTTAATTAACTTTTCAGAATTATGATGTATTTGCAACATAAATGCAGATGGTGTAGGAAACATTAAAAGGCCTGACACAAAGCAGATAAATTAAATCTTCTAAATTTTACTCATGAGGGGAGACCATAATTAACCATTAGGCACAAAAAATAAACTATTACATAGACACACAATTAATAAAACAGCCGATAACAACATCCTCGGGTTATAGAGCAAAACAAATAATGCTGCAGTAAATTCATATGTTTTGATACACAATCGGATAATTTAAAGTCTCAGGGTATACAATTTTCCTACAAAGGCAGCGGAGGCATGTTCTCTGCTGATTTCGCAGATTATAGCCGCCAAGTTTAGCGATCCCTGACTGCCTGGCGAAGATCTTGGTGTCTGCAGAGGAACCGCCACCACTGCAGTTGCTCCGAAGGCAAAGTAAGCTTACCCTTTCTTTTTTTGCCCTGGGTTCTTACAACAAATGCCCCAGTAAGCTACTGCACAACAAGAGTTGCTGCACTTTGGTTTGTAATTCGACAAGATGTTAAGTGAGTGGGGGCAGGCTTCAACTCACCATGTTAATCTTAATCTGGTGTAAATTCCCGGAGGTTTATAGCTGCAAATCTGCTCACTGATATTCCTCTCTTTTGGGTAAGTAGCATAGCAGGTCCCAAAGTCCTAGTAGTGTAATTACTTTACTACTATTTAACTTCCGGTCTGATTTATTTTGTGCTTATGAGTGTGATCAGATGGCATGGACGTGGTGTAATAATTTTGTAGATGTCAACTAAAAGCTTTGTGCTGTGTGTTCTACAAGTGCTGAGTGCTGTTTTATGTTGTCAGAAAGGTTACTCCATAGGCTGTTTGGGCTAGGGTTCTGATAGGCTACTAGGGCTGGGATTTCCTATTGGACTTGGACATTAGGGCTTTGTCTATGATTGGCTGTTAGAGTTAGGGCTGTGATTGGTTGGTTAATAGGGCCAGGTCTCCCATTGGCTTTAGGGTTAGGGTCCCATTGGCCAATAGGGCAATTTTAAGCATAGGCCTCAGGGCTTCTCAGCCTGGGCGGCGAGGCTAAGGGCGGAGAGAACAAGAGCTGTTGTCTGTTTGGGCGCGGCAGAGAGTACAATGGCAGTTGTCTGTGACGGGTCGACCCTAGGGCCAGAGATGCTGACCAATTTTCACTAACTAGCTACCACATTAAGCCTTCCAAATCCTCCAAAATCTAAACACAATATCAGCAAAGACATTCTACCACAAACAAACCTCATACAGATTTCAATGTGTATTAAACCACTACATTAAGACTCCAAAACCACACCTACACACAATTTTACCCCAACTACAATACACTAGCACCTGCATTCTGATACAAAACACAACTCTGCCCTACACCACTAACACATCCACACATCACTAACACAAAGCCACGTTATACATAACTTTAATGCATCCAGACACACACTCCTTGTTTAAACAAAACAACAGCTCTATCCTCTACTTGCTCCTAACAGATCCCCTGTTTTTATGACATAACCTATACTCATCCTTCAATCACACCATCCAGCAACACCCACCTCTTCTTGTTACCAATTACACACAACCATAAAATCCTTACACGAGACTCCACCAAACACATTAACTATTCCAGTGATCACATCCAACACTCATAACTCGTCCATCGCTCTTACACACAACATACTCTTCTCCAAAACACATTGCCACCCCTGTACTATTCAAATACCACTAACCAGCAGTACTGCATATACAAATCGTTCACAGAAAACCACCACATCAATATCTCCTAACTACTCCACAAAGCAAAGCACACAAATCTCAATATATTATATTCCTTACACATATGTTCCCTAATTATGTAATCATGAATCTTTATTTTTGAGTCCTAATGTACAAGAAAAAAAATACTCCCCTGAAAGCTTTACTCTGTCCTACTATCACACTACACTGCTATCAATTTATCCTCTTTCCTCACTCCTCTATCTTTTTTTTTTAAACAGATTTTATTGCCATTTGGTTCATACAATATTCACTTGAGCAGTTCATATATCAAACACCTGTTCACATGTTTACATTGCATTGTTCTTCTTTTTCTTTTTCAATATCTGTGTACAGTAAATTGTTCAACATGTCCAACCGATACCAACTCCCTATCCCCCCTCCCTCCCTCCCCCTGAACGAGTTGCTGGATTTCCAGTTGTATGTGCCGGCGGTGTGTGTTACTTCTTCCTCTATCTGTGCTATCTTTGCCTAGACCTCACTCCTCTCTCTCATCCCACACCCTTTCTACTACTATGATCTCCAAAAATAACCCTTCCTAGTCTCCTCTCTTTTATACATCTCCTAGATCACCCCAAACATCAGCTTACTACTATGTTCTTCCAAACAACCTTACTAAATTTTCTCTTGAATTATCCCAAACCTCATTTTTCTACTGATTCGCTTTCTCTCTAATCCCTTTCAACAGGCTCTTTCCTCCACCCTATCTCCTTTACTCATCCCAGTTCTCATGGTAATACTATGATCTCCCAATTAGCACTTCTGGTTTTCTTCCCTCTTCTATCCCTCAATTACTCTATTCAATCCAACTAACAGACTCACAGGTCCCCTGCTAAAATTAACTTGTACCTCCCAATACTAGTACTATACGTATTTCCCTATACTAATCCACACTAATCCTTTTGGGTTCCAGAGTACTGTGCTGTTTGCCGAAAAGTGCGTTGACGCTTCATCAGTGGTAGTATGCGCTATACAAGCAAAATTACTATGGTGACATCAGATATGCATACTCTATGGCCTTTTCACGTTGTTTTATGTTTAATATAGGAGCCTATCCTAGCTCCGAGAAGTACTTGGGTTTGCACGGCTGAGCCCAAAGAATACTATTTACCACATTTTTTTTGAATGGTTATAGTGAAATCATAAAGTATGTGGTCTTGAGACCGGTCACTACTGATTTTCTCCAGAAATGCAAAGCCATCACTTCCTGCTTCTTCTTCA
Organism: Lissotriton vulgaris; assembly: GCF_964263255.1. NCBI lineage: Eukaryota > Metazoa > Chordata > Amphibia > Caudata > Salamandridae > Lissotriton > Lissotriton vulgaris. The sequence continues at coordinate 512,821,352 of NC_141700.1, forward strand.
GTAGTTGCCAAAACACTGATGTTTGACCTTTCTCTTACGTTTGCAGCCTATGTTGAAGATGGATGCTACGATTACATGACCCTGTCAGCCTATGACCACATCCGTAATCTGACCCGGAAGAGCACTGATGCAGGAGGACTTCCATTCTCGAAAGTGGCACACTCTCACGTCTCGGTATGGGTTCCGAACCACTGTCTCACACGTCGCCTATTGCTGCTGCTATGTCTTTCCTGTTTTGTCAGTAGTTACAAAATGGACACTCACTAGCTCTCTTTTGCATCAGTCGCTACTCATGTTTCTAAAAGGTCCTCCTGCATACTGGTCAGTATGTTATGTTTGTCACTCCTGTCATGTTCCTAGACACCCAGCGCTTGTGTCTATACTGTTTTTATGTCATATTATAGTTGTCCTGAAAGGTTTTGAAGAAACCCATTTTAAATGGTTTGTAGAGATCTGTTTACAGCAGACTGTTCCTGCAAATGTAATACCTGCCACCCCAAAACCTCTGTTTGCTTCCTTGTGTCTAGCACTGACTTGTGGACTCACAAGTGACAAATTACGCAGTAAATAAATGGTTTTAAAATGTCTATGGGAGGTGTCAGTGCAAAACAGGTAAAGAAAAACATAGGTTCGGGACCTCAACCAAGTGTTTCTTAGAAGCCCACTGCCGGTGCTTCTGAATGCCTTTGTTACCATATACCAAGGCTGCCTAGTCTTGATACTATTTCACGCCTCTTTCTTCCACCTCCCTGCACTTCCTGTCTCTTTTTCTCAGTCTTGCAGTTTCACTTCTTGTCATCCCTCTCTTCTGCCTTTGTTCTCTTTTCCTACTTTTCTCTTGCTGTAGGTCGAAGTCTGGTGAGAACACAATAGGCCCCCATACCCAACAATGCTCACCATTAGCTCAAATTAAGCACTATGCTTATTTTCTATTTTTATTTATTTATTCATATTATATATGCCACATAATTTCAATAAAATCAAATAGTTATAAAGGATTTTTAAAATACTGCTAATAAATATGCATACATCTGGGCATTGGGCTGGTTTCAGCTGGTCCAGGAATAATAAACAGCCTTTTAAGCAAAGACACAAGATTGGCAAGTTCAGGTCCAAACTTGGAAATAGGAAAGGTGGACAAGGGAGGAGATGATGTAGATAGTATACAATATGTAGTAAACCATTTAATATGGATAGTTAGAAGATAGTAGTGATATCATACTAATATAACATTTCAAGTGGAGTTATTGCTACTAACTCAACAATTTCTAATAGGTGAACAGTAAGTCCTAATTAAAATAACAGCGTTAATGGCTAAAGCATCAGTAGTCCGATTGATAATAGCAACAGTATAAATATAAAAAATGGTGACAATGAATTAATAAGGAGATGAAAAAGGAAGGTACTCCCATTACCAAAAATAGAATATATATTAGCTGGAAAGGGGTTCCAAATTTGGATGTAAAAGAGGCTGGTGGATTTGTGTAATGTGCAGCTTTTTCTGTGTCCACTGCCATTCCAACTGCAGAGATATCTGCAGTGTTCTCCACTGCCATTCCAACTGCAGAAATGTCTGTGGACTGTTCTCCACTGCCAGTCTACTGCAGAGATGTCTGCAGACTGTTCTCCACTGCCAGTCTACTGCAGAAATGTCTGTGGACTGTTCTCCACTGCCAGTCTACTGCAGAAAAGTCTGTGGACTGTTCTCCACTGCCAGTCTACTGCAGAGATGTCTGTGGACTGTTCTCCATTGCCATTCCAACAACAGAGTTGTCTGCAGAGTGTTCTCCACTGCCATTCAAACTACAGAAATGTCTGTGAACTGTTCTCCACTGCCAGTCTACTGCAGAGATGTCTGTGGACTGTTCTCCACTGCCAGTCTACTGCAGAGATGCCTGTGGACTGTTCTCCATTGCCATTCCAACAACAGAGTTGTCTGCAGAGTGTTCTCCACTGCCATTCAAACTACAGAAACACCTGTGGATTGTTCTTCACTGCAATTCCAACTGCAGAAATATCAGTGGTCTGTTCTCCACTTCCAGTCTACTGCAGAGATGTCTGTGGACTGTTCTCCAGAGCAAGTCCAACTTCTGAGATGTCTGCGTAGTTTTGTCCACTGCCATTCAAACAGCAGAGTTGTCTGCGGACTGTTCTCCACTGCCAATCCAACTGCAGAGATGAATGCAGATTGTTCTCCGCTGCCATTTCAACTGCAGATATGTCTGTAGAGTGTTCCCCACCTCCATTCCAACTGCAGAGCTGTCTGCAGACTGTTCTCCACTGCCAGACCAAGTGCTGAAATGTCTGTGGACTGTTCTCCATTGCCATTCAAAATGCAGAAATGTCTGTGGACTGTTCTCCACTGCCAGTCCAACTGCAGAGATGTCTGCAGAGTGTTCTCTGCTGCCATTCCAACTGCAGAGATGTTTGCAAACTGTTCTCCGCTGCCATTTGAACTGCAGATATGTCTGTAGAGTGTTCCCCACCTCCATTTCAACTGCAGAGATGTCTGCAGACTGTTCTCCACTGCCAAACCAACTGTAGAAATGTCTGTGGACTGTTCTCCACTGCCAGTCCAACTGAAGAGATGAATGCAGAGTTTTCTCCTCTGCCATTCCAACTGCAGAGATGTCCGCAGAGTGTTCTTTGCTGCCATTCCAACTGCAGAGATGTCTGTGGACTGTTCTCCGCTGCCATTCCAACTCTGCGGACTGTCTCCATTGCCATTCCAACTGCAGTGATATATCCTGACTGTTCTCCACTGCCATTCCAACTACAGAGATATCTGCAGAGTGTTCTCTGCTGCCATTGCAACTGCAGAGATGTTTGCGAACTGTTCTCCGCTGCCATTTCAACTGCAGATATGTCTGTAGAGTGTTCCGCACCTCCATTCCAACTGCAGAGCTGTCTGCAGACTGTTCTCCACTGCCAGACCAACTGCTGAAATGTCTGTGGACTGTTCTCCATTGCCATTCAAAATGCAGAAATGTCGGTGGACTGTTCTCCACTGCCAGTCCAACTGCAGAGATGTCTGCAGAGTGTTCTCTGCTGCCATTCCAACTGCAGAGATGTTTGCGAACTGTTCTCCGCTGCCATTTGAACTGCAGATATGTCTGTAGAGTGTTCCACACCTCCATTTCAACTGCAGAGATGTCTGCAGACTGTTCTCCACTGCCAAACCAACTGTAGAAATGTCTGTGGACTGTTCTCCATTGCCGGTCCAACTGAAGAGATGTCTTCAGAGTTTTCTCCTCTGCCATTCCAACTGCAGAGATGTCCGCAGAGTGTTCTTTGCTGCCATTCCAATTGCAGAGATGTTTGCGGACTGTTCTCCGCTGCCATTCCAACTGCAGAGATGTCTGCGGACTGTCTCCACTGCCATTCCAACTGCAGTGATATATCCTGACTGTTCTCCACTGCCATTCCAACTACAGAGATGTCTGCGGACTTTTCACTGCCATTCCAACGGCAGAGATGTATGCAGTGTTCTCCACTGCCATTCCAACTGCAGAAATATCTGTAGTATCAGTGTTAATGGCTAAAGCATCAGCAGTCCGATTGATAATAACAACAGCATAAATATAAATAATGGTGACAATGAATTAATAAGGAGATGAAAAAGGAAGGTACTCCCATTACCAAAAATAGAATATATATTAGCTGGAAAGGGGTTCCAGATTTGGATGTAAAAGAGGCTGGTGAATTTGTGTAATGTGCAGCTTTTTCTGTGTCCACTGCCATTCCAACTGTAGAGATGTCTGCAGTGTTCTCCACTGCCATTCCAACTGCAGAAATGTCTGTGGACTGTTCTCCACTGCCAGTCTACTGCAGAGAGGTCTGCAGACTGTTCTCCACTGCCATTCCAACTGCAGAGATGTATGTGGACTACTCACCACTGCCATTCCAACTGCAGAAATGTCTGTGGACTGTTCTCCAATGCCAGTCCAACTGAAGAGATGTCTGCTGAGTTTTCTTCACTGCCATTTCAACTGCAGCGATGTCTGCAGAGTGTTCTCTGCTGCCATTCCAACTGCAGAGATGTCTGTGGACTGTACTCCACTGCCATTCCAACTGCAGCGATGTCTGCAGAGTGTTCTCTGCTGCCATTCCAACTGCATAGATGTCTGTGGACTGTTCTCCACTGCCATTCCAACTGTAGAGATGTCTGCAGAGTGATCTCACTGCCATTTCAACTGCAGAGAAGTCTGCAGAGTGTTATCTGCTGCCACTCCAACTGCAGAGATGGCCTTGGGCTGTTCTTCACTGCCATTCCAACTGTAGAGATGTCTGCAGAGTGATCTCACTGCCATTTCAACTGCAGAGAAGTCTGCAGAGTGTTATCTGCTGCCACTCCAACTGCAGAGATGGCCGTGGGATGCTCTCCACTGCCAATCCAACTGCAGAGATGTATGCAGATTGTTCTCCGCTGCCATTTCAACTGCAGATATGTCTGTAGAGTGTTCCCCACCTCCATTCCAACTGAAGAGCTGTCTGCAGACTGCTCTCCACTGCCAGACCAACTGCTGAAATGTCTGTGGACTGTTCTCCACTGCCAGTCCAACTGCAGAGATGTCTGCAGAGTGTTCTCTGCTGCCATTCCAACTGCAGAGATGTTTGCGAACTGTTCTCCGCTGCCATTTGAACTGCAGATATGTCTGTAGAGTGTTCCCCACCTCCATTTCAACTGCAGAGATGTCTGCAGACTGTTCTCCACTGCCAACCAACTGTAGAAATGTCTGTGGACTGGTCTCCATTGCCGGTCCAACTGAAGAGATGTCTTCAGAGTTTTCTCCTCTGCCATTCCAACTGCAGAGATGTCCGCAGAGTGTTCTTTGCTGCCATTCCAACTTCAGAGATGTCTGTGGACTGTACTCCACTGCCATTCCAACTGCAGAGATGTCTGCAGAGTGTTCTCTGCTGCCATTCCAACTGCATAGATGTCTGTGGACTGTTCTCCACTGCCATTCCAACTGTAGAGATGTCTGCAGAGTGATCTCACTGCCATTTCAACTGCAGATAAGTCTGCAGAGTGTTATCTGCTACCACTCCAACTGCAGAGATGGCTGTGGGCTGTTCTTCACTGCCATTCCAACTGTAGAGATGTCTGCAGAGTGATCTCACTGCCATTTCAACTGCAGAGAAGTCTGCAGAGTGTTATCTGCTGCCACTCCAACTGCAGAGATGGCCGTGGGCTGTTCTTCACTGCCATTCCAACTGCAGAGATGTCTGCAGAGTGTTCTCCACTGCCATTCCATCTACAGAGATGTCAGCAGAGTGTTCTCCACTGCCAGTCTACTGCAGAGATGCCTGTGGACTGTTCTCCATTGCCATTCCAACAACAGAGTTGTCTGCAGAGTGTTCTCCACTGCCATTCCAACTGCAGAGATGTCAGCAGAGTGTTCTCCACTGCCAGTCTACTGCAGAGATGTCTGTGGACTGTTCTCCATTGCCATTCCAACAACAGAGTTGTCTGCAGAGTGTTCTCCACTGCCATTCCAACTGCAGAGTTGTCAGCAGAGTGTTCTCCACTGCCAGTCTACTGCAGAGATGTCTGTGGACTGTTCTCCATTGCCATTCCAACAACAGAGTTGTCTGCAGAGTGTTCTCCACTGCCAGTCTACTTCAGAGATGTCTGTGGACTGTTCTCCACTGCCATTCCAACTGCAGAGATGTCTGCAGAGTGATCTCACTGCCATTTCAACTGCAGAGAAGTCTGCAGAGTGTTATCTGCTGCCACTCCAACTGCAGAGATGGCTGTGGGCTGTTCTTCACTGCCATTCCAACTGTAGAGATGTCTGCAGAGTGATCTCACTGCCATTTTAACTGCAGAGAAGTCTGCAGAGTGTTATCTGCTGCCACTCCAACTGCAGAGATGGCCGTGGGCTGTTCTTCACTGCCATTCCAACTGCAGAGATGTCTGCAGAGTGTTCGCACTGCCATTCCATCTACAGAGATGTCTAGGGACTGTTCACTGCCAGTCCAACTGCAGAGATGTTTTCAGAGTGTTCTCCACTGCCATTCCAACTGCAGAGATGTCAGCAGAGTGTTCTCCACTGCCAGTACAACTGCAGAGATGTCCGTGGACTTGGACGGTCCTAGACAGTGACTTGCATTGTGGGCAGAGGTGCACCCTAATACCGAGGGGCCCCCTCAGCCTCAGCTTGTTTGTTGTTGATGTGTGGCTTTTTTACCATTTCTCTTTAACGCTGTAAAGTTATATGTACAGCAGGTTGGAGCCAAGCTTGAACCTAAAACAAGCAATGGCAAGCAATAAGTCAGTCCTTGACAAGCATGTAATATTTATTTACTTATTTATTTTTCTTTTGCTAAAAAACCTCCAGTGTTAAAAAAACCCACAAAGAAGTCCTCCAGTAGCCCCGGCACACTTGCCTGGCTCTAAAGTCCAATTTTTTTTAGGTCGCTGTGCTCATGTGAGCAGGCCACATGCCAACACTCCAAGTGCACGAGAGCCAATGACTTAAGTGGGCTGACATATTACCCCATGCTATATGTGAGAGGAAGCAACATATGAATAACACTTATTCAGATCAATGGAGGAAGAGGGCTTGTCCAAAATCCCTTTGTATGCATGTGTATCTATCTATCTATCTATCTATCTCTCTATATATACAATAGTGGTGAAAAGATGAGGTGTTGCCGCAACTGCGCTTAATGGACTGCAATTATCCCTTTGAAAAAGAAAGACATTCGAAACGCGTCAGGGCTGCGGTCCACGGTTTTAATTGTTGGAATAATGTTTGCTGTACCAATAAAGCGATGGGGAAAGCTCTACTATGCCGGAGTGCTGCCTATTTGTTGGACAAGTCCCCAAGGAGCTGGATTTATATGCGGCCGTCCAGCCACAGGGCGGGCACCACTCCAGAAAATGGGGTCCACAAAGTCACTAATCATGAGCGGCTTTGCGAGTGGGGCACAGCAGATGGATTGAGGCAGACCTTCTTTCCAGGGCTTATGGAGAGCCTGAAAATAATACCTGCATTGTAAGCGCAACCATTCAGGAAAGATTTAGGACTTGATCTCCCAGCATACCAAACGTGAAGTCTCATACAGAGCCATCCAATCAGGATGCACGATCCTGGTGAAAACGTTAGGTGTTGCCACAATTGCGCTTTATTTATTTATTTTTTATTTGCGGGTTTATATAGCGCTGGAATCGACTCCAACAGGAGTATCTCTGCGCTTTTGGGCCAGTTCGCATACACATGGAGGAGGGTAATACTGTGGTTTAGATCTCATTTTTAAATAGTGCCGTTTTTAGGCGTTTCCTGAATTGTAGGTGCGTAGTGCAGAGTCTAAGGGTCAGTGGAAGCCGGTTCCACAAAGTGGGTCCTACTACGGATAGCGCTTTACCTCCGTGTCTAGCTTTTTTAATACGGGGTGCTACTAGTAGATGGCTTGTGCTAGATCTAAGTGATCTGGAGGGGGTGTATGAGGTGAATTTATGTTTCAGGTAGGCAGGGCCTTGTCCATTTATGCTTTTATGAATGATACAGCATATTTTAAATTTAGCTCTCTGTAGTATCGAGAGCCAGTGAAGCTGGTTTAAAAGAGGTTTGGATGCTGTTCTAGGAGGGGCATTAAGGACAAGTCGAGCCGCCGTATTCTGGACTACCTGGAGTCTGGCCAACACTCCCTCGTTGGCAGATAGAAGCAGGCCATTACAGTAGTCAATACGGCTCAGAACAAGGGCCTGCACTAGTGTCTTCCTGAAGGTGTCTGGCAATAAAGGGAACATTTTTCGCAACATGCTGATGACATGGAAGCATGAGCCTGCAACAAAGTTACTGTGTTGTCTTAGTGACAGATCCTGATCAAGGCGGATCCCCAGGTTTTTCACGACCTGTTTAGGTTCTGGGACCATGCCAAGATCGGAAGGCCACCAGTCCGGGGTCCACAGAAGTTTGGCCTCACCGAATAGTATAACTTTGGTTTTGCTAACGTTGCATTGTAGATAGTTGGTGGACATCCACTGTGCCACGGCCTTCATGCCAGCAGAGAAGGAGTTCTTTAGCTCAGCGGTGAGAGTTTCAAAGGGGAAGAGGAGTTTCGTGTCATCCGCGTATGACACGGGGGTGAAGCCATATTTTCGCATCACTCTTGCCAGGGGTGCCACATAGATGTTAAAAAAGTGTTGGGCTCAGGCAAGAGCCCTGTGGCACCCCTTTGGAAATCTCTACCTCCGCTGATCTATATGCACCCATGGTGACAGTCTGGGTGCGATCTGTTAGAAAGCTCCTTAACCAGTCAAGGGCTTTGTTTTTAACTCCTACGTTCGACAACCGGTCAATAAGGATGTTATGTGACACGGTGTCGAACGCTGCCGACAGATCTAATAACACTAGAATCACAGAGTACCCTTTGTCCTGAAACATGTGTAGGTCATCAGTAACAGACAGAAGGGTAGACTCTGTGCTGTGTTTCGGCCTAAAACCAGATTGGGAGTAGTCTAGGCCGCCCGTAGTTTTAACATAGTTGGAGAGATGTTGGTTTACATATTTTTCTGTGAGCTTACCCAAGAAAGGAAGCAGGGAGATGGGTCTGAGGTTTGCTAATTCAGTCCAAGGAGTGGCAGTATTTTTCCTGATAGGTCTGACTAGCGCCTGTTTCCATTGTCTTGGGACAGAGCCTGTACTGAGTGACAGATTGATAAGTTTTTCCATCGTAGGACCTAGGGCCTCCAACAGGGAGGGCACAAGTCTAGCTGGAATTGTATCGTCAGGGCTTCCACTTTTAATTTGCACAGTGAGTGCTGACAGCTCCTTGGGGGTAATGGGGGGGAAGATATCTAGAGTATTAGAATTAAGATTGCTTAATGGACTGCAATTATCCCTTTGAAAAAGAAAGACATTGGAAACGCGTCAGGGCTGCGGTCCACGGTTTTAATTGTTGGAAGAATGTGTGTTGTACCAATAAAGCAATGGGGAAAGCTCTACTATGCCGGAGTGCTGCCTATTTGTTGGACAAGTCCCCAAGGAGCTGTATTTATATGCGGCCGTCCTGCCGCAGGGTGGGCACAACTCCAGAAAATGAGGGCCACAAAGTCACTAATCATGAGGGGCTTTGCGAGTGGGGCACAGCAGATGGATTGAGGCAGACCTTCTTTCCAGGGCTTATGGAGAGCCTGAAAATAATACCTGATTGTTAGCGCAACCATTCAGGAAAGATTTCGGACTTAATCTCCCAGAATACCAAACGTGAAGTCTCATACAGAGCCATCCAATCAGGATGCACGATAGTGGTGAAAACGTGAGGTGTTGCCGCAATTACGCTTAATGGACTGCAATTATCCCTTTGAAAAAGAAAGACATTCGAAACGCGTCAGGGCTGCGGTCCACAGTTTTAATTGTTGGAAGAATGTTTGCTGTACCAATAAAGCAATGGGGAAAGCTCTACTATGCCGGAGTGCTGCCTATTTGTTGGACAAGTCCCCAAGGAGCTGGATTTATATGCGTCCGTCCTGCAGCAGGGCGGGCACCACTCCAGAAAATGGGGGCCACGAAGTCACTAATCATGAGCGGCTTTGCGAGTGGGGCACAGCAGATGGATTGAGGCAGACCTTCTTTCCAGGGCTTATGGAGAGCCTGAAAATAATACCTGCATTGTAAGCGCAACCATTTTGGAAAGATTTCGGACTTCATCTCCCAGCATACCAAACGTGAAGTCTCATACAGAGCCATCCAATCAGGATGCACGATAGTGGTGAAAATGTGAGGTGTTGCCGCAATTGCGCTTAATGGACTTCAATTATCCCTTTGAAAAAGAAAGACATTCGAAACGCGCCAGGGCTGCGGTCCACGTTTTAATTGTTGGAAGAATGTTTGCTGTACCAATAAAGCGATGGGGAAAGCTCTACTATGCCAGAGTGCTGCCTGTTTGTTGGACAAGTCCCCAAGGAGCTGGATATATATATATATATATATATATATATATATATATATATATATATATATAGATATATATTACCTACTGGCGATCGCCAGTAGGTAGTTATAGTTAGGATTGTTTTCCATAGGGAATCCGCAACATTCTATTGAGAATAACTTTGGCGCCGGTTGAGGAATCTGCATGTAATTTTCCTGAAATTTGCCTCGCTGCGCTCCGCTCCTTCCCTGATAGTTTGGGGGGGATTCGTCAAGCGGGGGCCGAGATAAAAGGGGGGTCCCAAAACGTGTTGTCCCCATGTTAATTTCCATAGGGCGGTTGGACTCACTTTTAGCCCGAACGGCGGAATGGATTTCCACCAAATTTGGCAAAATTGTAGGGACTGGTAGCCCGATGTGCCTTTGCTATGTCTCAAGATATGTGCTGCAGTGGATTTTGAGTAATTTAGGTTAAAAAATATATATATCTATAGGCGCGCCCCAGTACGCGCACCGCGAGTTCGCAGGCGGAAAGCTGACTGGCTCTCGGGTGTCTGTCAACATTTCAAACAGTCCGGAGCGGCCGCCATCTTGTGTCTCGGTAGGATCGAGACACAAGAGGTGGCAAAAACAAAGGGGGAAATGACCAAAAAGGGGCAGGGTAGACCCCCCTGACCCCCTAGCTTTGATGTGGGGGCCATAAAAGGGCCCCGCGGGGCAAAAAACATTTTTATTTTTCCGATTTGCGCGGGGGGAGCGCCCGGTACGCGCACCGGGGAGCGTACCGGCGAGCGTACCATGGGGCAAAAAAGAATGACAAGAGTTTTTTAAAAATGTAGCATTTTTTTATAAATTGGAGGTAGTTCTAAAAAGAACTGTTTTTTTATTCTTTTTGTTGTTTTATTTTTTTTATTGTTTTTTGGAACTTTTTGTACTCTTTTTTGGCTTTTATGAACAATTTTATATATTTTTTGTAATTTTTATGGGGACAAACAAAAAACAGGGAATAGTAAACGGCTCAACTGAAGCAAAAAAAAAAACAGGAAAAAATTAAGGTTTCTTTCTACAGTTGTGGTTGTCTCCAGCACGGTTAATCAGTTTAAAACTTTGCTCTCCATAGCAAATTGTCCTTCCACAAAATTTGCAAACAATTTTGAAATCTCCAAACTGGGTTTGGATGTTTGGGACCATCTCACTTGTCTCTGGACCCGATGGAGTGGGTTGCTTACTTTGGGAGGTGCTGGGTGAAGATTGGGGAGTGTTTCTGGTCAGTTCTCTGACCTCTGCCGCAGCATAGTTGTTTGGGTGCCGGCGTGGCATGTGGCGAATCATGGTGTTGTTGCCAAAAGAATACTTTTTGGCAGGGTTCCCCCTGGAAAGTACAGTGCCACAGATCAGACAAGTAACCTTTGGCGCATTAACTTTCTTGAGGCCCCTTGGGATTTTAAAAAACTCCCAGACAATGTGCTCCTTTGGCTTATAGGTGGTAGTATCTTCAGGCAGGTACCCCCTCTCTTCCTCCTCTTCTTCTTCTCCACCACTGTGGTGTTGTGGTGGTCCTTGTGGTGGTGGTGGTTGAGATGCTCCTGCTGCTGCTGCTACTGTAGCCATTTCTCGGTACAAATAGGTCTGTAAACAGGTCTTCCTCAGTCAAAGTAAAAAGTGAGAATGAGGAAAAAAGGTGGGGGCTTTATCATTTGGAAACCAAAACTGTCCTGAACCAATGAAAAGTGTTATTTTCAGGTCACATGACCCGACACGCTTACGCTACGCGCCCCGGGGCGCTTACGTAGCGCGATCGTATGCGCTCGAGTGCTTCTGGGTACGCTTACACCGTGCGTATCACGCGGACGCGGCTAAGCAATACGTCACGATTATGTTTTCATTCACGGCAATAGCGCTAACGGGACGCTCACCGGGGCGCGCCGCAAGACTCCGCTTACCGGTGCGCTCACCGGTACGCGCACCGGGAGCGCTCCAGGGCAAAAAAAAAAAAAGTCAAAACCATGAACAATATACATAAAAAAAATAGTATTACATAAATATACAATATAGGACTTATTGTAAAAAATATTACATTTCATAGCTATAGAAATTTGTTATTAAAAACCCTTTGACATTCACTGAAAAAAACATAGGTTTGAGGCCCTATATATAGTTAGAAATTAGCATTTAAAAAACCTATGAAATTCACAGAAAAAAACATAGGTTTCACACCAGTTATAGTTAGGAATTAGCATTTAAAAAACCTTTGAAATTCACTGAAAAAAACCATAGGTTTCCACACCAGTTATAGTTAGGAATTAGCATTTAAAAAACCTATTAAATTCACTGAAAAAACCATAGGTTTCACACCAGTTATAGTTAGCTGGAAATTTTACTGACATAAAACCATTGAAATTCGCATGTTATAGTTAGTTGGACTCACTACAACTTGCGCGCCTGCAATGCACTGCTGATGACGTCACATATTACATCACTCATGACTCACTCACTCACTCAAAATTCTGTTTATCTATGTGGTAGATAAGCAGAATTTTGAGAAATGTTATTTATTTTATTTGTCAAAATGCTAAAAGTCTGTGAGGTATATCTGTTGATAGGGTAATATCAATAATCAGGCACTCAGCCTATAATCAAGCCAAGCATGGGACAAATCATGAAGCAATTGCTTATTGTCCGTCATGTAAATCTATTTCCTTCATAAAGTATGATGTAATAGATTAGTATTGGTAGAAACGCTACCTCTACTCACCCCACATAAACCGCAGAGTTAATCTTTGCAGACTCATAGCATTTGACAATTGTTGATATCGACAAAAACTGCAATTGCCTACAACACCCACAATGCATCATACAGGCCATGTGGGTGATTTTGTATAAATTTGCAAAACAAACAAGGGACTATTGTTTGTATACCCTGACCAGGGACTGGGAAAGTCCGAAACGCGTACGGTGGGAGAAACCTACAGAAAATAAAGCACTAAAAACCAACTTGAAATCCTTCGCAGTGTCTTCTTTACTAAGGATCTTGATTTAAAAAAAATATATATATATATATATATATATATATGTATGTATGTATGTATGTATGTATATACACCCACACATACATACATAGCTAATATTGTTTCTAGGCCAGACCTAAAAGAACATCTCAGACAAAATGAGAGGAAACGCCATAGGCTGCGGCTAGAACCTCCTTGTATAAAGGCATCATTTGCCTCGTGTTTTTACATGTGCCTTTATATTTCATTGTTTTATTAGCTGATTGTAACTTTTTTCTCTGTATACTCTCATGCACTCATGACATAAAACAATAGACCAAGTGGAGGTCAGTGGTAAAACTAGGGAATACAAAATTGAAAATATTTCAGAAGTAGAAAGGGAGGTGAAAGTGACATTGAGTGGTGATGGTGAGAGAATGAGAGTGATAATGTTCAAAGTGCGAGGGAAACAAAAGAGATAAAGGCAACTGTGGTCAAAGATAGGGATGGAAATGAAAATTAACCTGGGTGGGAGAGAGGGGAAGAATTTGAGATGTGCAGGTGGGGAAATGAGAGGATGAAGGGGAGAATGAGAGATGTGCATGGAAAGGAAATGGGGGAACATAGCACAGCACAGGGCAGATAGAATTAAGAGGTTGCCGACTGTGGAGTGGGAAGCGAGAAGCAAACTGAGAAAAATAAAGTGAAAATGGGAGATTGGAAAGCAAAAAAGTACAGGCTTGAGATTCTGTGACTTTTTTTACAACATTCCTCTAAGCTGTGGCAAGTGCATGCTGTGCACACGATGACAGTGTGGAAGTGTGGGTGACAATGTGGGCTTTTATGGGCGCGATGCACAATTGCGCAATAGTACCTGTAAATGTGAGGTATACATCTGCTGCCTGACCCAACAGAAAAGGGAGAAAGGAAAGGTTTGCATGCTAGCAATCCCGAAAAATGACGTCATGAACAGTTCTCTGAATAATAAGTATCCCAGGCCTGTTTTAGCAGCATCCCTTTCACACTGAGGTCCGCCTTCTTTATAAAGCAGAATCCACGGCAGCTGGAATGGCACATAGTGTCGGGCTTCTAGTTCCCAAACCAGCAGAACCAAGATCCACGGGAGCGAAGATAAGGTCTCTTTACTCCTATAGGGTATAGCCACCTCAGACCAACAGGCACTCCGAGAGATACTGATACCCCTAGGGAGTGGAGAGACAGGAAAGGACCACCGGAACGTCTCACTGTTGGGAGGAATTGTAAGTCAGTTAAACCTGAAATGAAATGAAAATTATATTTATATACCGCATAGACTACCCAGAGGCCTCGCAGCGCTGAGGGACAAGGAGACAAAAGTAAGAAAATTTTAGAGAGATATAAGAAAGCCTCAACAATAGTGTCTAAAGACTAATTGTTCACATTGTATGCTTTGCCCATACTTTCATGCACATAAAAAGACTTTACATGCGTCTCTCCAGAGATTCAAAGTAAATAGAAAATATAGGCAGTGTTCCTTTCACAGTATTCCACATTAAAGTGTCCAGAATAAAGTGTCCAACGAAGAACGCAGGTAGGACCAACAATGGCAGCGTGCGTAATGCAAAAAGTCTTTAGAAGAATAAGCGGCCGTCAAATATTAATTACTTTGAGGCAGGAGGCAGATTAAACAAGGAAACAAGGGGTATAGCGAGAGTTTCCACTCTGTTAGAGGTGCGAGTCAGACTTGGGTAAACTCATATCTTAAACACGTCGCAGCGCGTTTAAAAAAACTAAATAACAAAAATGCCCTTGTTCTAAAAGAAGTACTTCTTACACATACTTCTCCTAAAAAGTCCAGCGCAGCCGGCACAAACACAAGGAGCTGGTTTAATGACGCTACTCGCGTCGTAACGTGTAAGAAACACGCCTTGCATCCAAGGCAGGAAAAAAACAAACAGGGCGGCATTAGCTCGACCTCGCGCTCCAAAAAACAAATGATTAAGCACAGTGAAGAATAATCGCACCAAATCCAATGTGACGAATTCAAAAGGTCAAGCGAGCAGGAATTTTAGTTCTTTGGGAAATCCTCGAGTAGGGAATCTGGGTGTAGAAGAAAGGTACAGGGAAACACGACATGAAATCCAAGAACTCGAACAGGCAGAGACAAAGGGGGCGTGGTCCAATACAGGAAGGAAAGCCAAGCACCTGATCCGTTGAGCTGTCAGCCTATATGCTGTACCAGATCAGCGGACTGCTCCTAGTGCAGCATGGGAAAGCATACAAGGTGATAGCCCTCACAGGGCATTCTGGGACTAGTAGTTCCTTGCGACTGGTGAGACAGGGAAAAGGTACAAGAAGCCTGGCGTCTGACACATCGAGCATGATGCTATTAGCAGGAGCTCATGGTGTTCAGCACAACCTAGGAATATTCACTCTACGGGTAATTATATGGGAAGAAGTCAGGCATTGATAGCAGCACCCTTACATATAATGTTGACAAAAAAATTTGAAAATCCAATATTTTATTTCCTTGCAGACAAGTTCTGATGAGGTAAGAACTGGCAGGGGAACAGGAATGGATAAACAGCAGCTGGCACTGCTTCTGGATGGATGGGTGGATGACGTATTCACACATGCTTTTACAACGGGGGCAATACAATGAACCCGTCTACAACGGGAGCAATACAATGAACCCGTCGTTACCACACACTCCATTGCAATGCAAGTCATTACAACCACTTGCCTTTGGGAAGCGCTGAAGTTTGGAATAGTATATTTTACTATTTCAACTCCAGTCTGTGCATCAGTAGGGAAGGTGTTGGATTTAAAATCCAACAATGCGTTCCCTAAAGCAAGTCGTTGTAATGGAACGCGTGGAAACAACGCTTTTGTTGTAGTGCATGCATTGTAATGGCACTACGTGGTTCTGCCTACATTGTAAACGCTGTTTCCCCTTCTGGAGTGGCAGCATTAATTGTCTGTTGTGCATCAAATGTTCCAGAAGCTTATACATGATTTGCTATGGTTGAGAAATAATGCTTTGGGGTACTCTCCAAGATCTGCGATCACTGAAATGCTCAGTGTGTTTCATCGTGCAATAAACAGACCACGCAGTGTCAGCGTAAAAGGCCATTTTATTAGACCAGAACTGCGTAATCTGTACAGAACAATAAACATAAACCGGTAATAACATCAAACCCCCCACTCACACTCCCCTCTCATTCGTTTCACTCGTTCCACCTCATCACAAAGCCCTAGAAGCTTCATACCATGCTTTATTCCTGCCCCTCAATCACTTGTCATCCAGCCCACTCCTTGCGTCCTGCCATTCATGCTTTTATCCGCCATTCGAACTCCCCCCCCCCCCCCCCCAAGGGATGGGTGTGCCCGCTCTTGACCCCCCTGTCCCTTCAAAGTACCGCCAACCAGTGAACCCCCTGTAGGGCGGTTCACTGCCCCACCCCCCTCAAAGGTCCGCCAGTCCGCACCACACACACACCCGCATTCATTCCCTGCGACACCAGATAGCCTCATTCCATAACTTGCTCACCACATCTCTCATCTCCATCATGTAATAAGCATTGCCCAGCCAGGACAAGTGCACCCCGTCGTCCCTAAAAACTAAGGGTTCCTCAAGTCGAATCCCTCCGTGTGCAATCACTTTAATGTCCTTGTCACCACAGTAAAGTCTCATTGCCCTGTTGAGCTTCCTTCGTGCCTTCTCGATTGCCCCATGCTTCATTGCCCCTCTCCACACTTTCCTGGGGACCAACTCTGTCCAGGCAATGCAGGTCCCTGCAAGCCTAGATTTCAACACCTCCAGGTCCCGTTGCATAAGCTGTAAAAGCGCCAAGCCTGACAGCTGCACCAAGTCATTTTCTCCCAGGTGTATTATCAACAAATCAGGGCATCCCCGTTGCAGGATCATCTTCGCGAGCCAGGGCAGTAGTGCCCCCCATCGCATGCCACCTTTGCCCCACCATTGTACCTCGTGCAAGTGTCCTTTCAGTCCCAGGTTACGGCCGTAAACCTGTTGCTCCGCATATTTGGACGCCCAATGCACGAAGAAGTGCCCAACAATCCAAGTCACTGCCCGGTCCACCCACGCAACCTACGAAGCAAAAAGAGGTTAGAAACACGAACAACAACATGAATCAACCAACGTCCTGCCTGGGACCACCCTACTTCCTCACATACCTCTCGCAACAGCGTGACTTCCACCGCCCAACCCTCCTAATCCTATCCCAGGACCACCCCAACCTGGCCGCAGCTGTCGCAGGACCGATTCTGAAAGAGCGAGTCCCGAAACCAGACGCATCCAGGCCCAACCGTCGCAAAGCCTTGCGCAACACCGCCAACAACTGGCCCGCCGTCATTCTCGCACCAGATGCGTGACAAAAAATCTCCCCACGCGCCACACTTACCGTCCCCAGGAAAGTTTGCCATTCAAACACAGGGCATACCGCCCCTCCCTCCGTCTCATTCAGCCCTACCCACTTACCCCTGCCTAACTGATCAGTCTTCGAGCACCGCAACCAAATACCCAAGCGACCTCCATCCACCCGAATCTCCTCAAACAACCTGCCAGCCACTCTCCTTGTACCCAACAACTCAGACACCCTGAACGCCCCGAAAAACATCCACACAAACGGAAAAGGCCAACCTCAACCAGGTCGTAACAACATTCCGGCAACACCCCAACCAGCCGAACCAATAACTCAAAAGTAACTGCTTCCCGCAGCCTGCCCCCCCCACTCCCACGTTCCCTGCCCCAACCCCGCAACATCTTGCTCAGGAGTACATCTTTGGTCGGATCAAAACCCAGAAACAGAACACAGTAAAAGGATATCCCCGGCAAATTTACCAGAAATTGTAGCCGCAGTCAAACCCCGATCAATACAATCCAACACAAAACGTCTCAGCCCTTGTTCCACGTCAGACTCATCACCCACGACACCATCCAGGTTCCATCCCATGAAAGCACTAAATTCAGACCATGCCAAACGATATGTCCTCCTCGTGGTCTCTGCCAGTGAACCTTCCACCAGTCCAATCATCCTCACTCCCCCAAGGCCCAGATGCCGGCCGGCAGCTCGGTCTTGCTTGTATCTGCTCCCGGTGCCAGGTGTCGGAACCGCTGCCACTGCGAACGAGGCAAAGCATCCGCAATGTCATTATTCGCTCCAGGGACATGCTTAGCCCGAAACACCACATTCAACCGCAGACAAGCCAACATGAACCTCCGCAACAGCCGCAACACTCTCAGGTCCCTTGCCCTCTGATGATTCACCAGCTCCACAACCGTCATGTTGTCCACATGGAAGAGCACAGACCTGTTTCGAAATTCCTCCCCCCACACCTCCAGCGCCACCAGTAAAGGGAAGAATTCCAAGAAAGCAATGCTCCTCCCTTGTTTGAGCCATGGAGCCGGCCAGCTCTCCGCACACCACCTTCCGTCCCAGAAAACACCAAACCGCGCAGACCCAGCTGCATCAGAGTAAATTTGGCATTGCCAGACCGCCCTCTCCTCATCAAAGTCCAGGGACACACCGTTAAAGTCTTGCAAGAATGTAATCCAGGTCCTCAAATCCGCCCTCACTCCCATGGAAATCCTGACTCTGTGATGTGGAAGCACTGCCCCCGACATGGCCATGCCGAGCCGCCTGCAGAACGTCCGCCCTGCTCGCACTACCCTACACGCAAAGTTAAGGAAACCCAGAAGTTTCTGCACCGCTCGCAAAAGAATCCGCTTCTTCCCAACCGCCCAGTCCAGACATGCCAGGATCTCCGCCACTTTGGCCTCAGGGAGGCGCGCCAGCCACTGCACTGAGTCCAGTTCGTTCCCCAGGAACGTGAGGCAACAGCTGGGACCAGCC
Source organism: Lissotriton vulgaris (assembly GCF_964263255.1). Classification (NCBI taxonomy): domain Eukaryota; kingdom Metazoa; phylum Chordata; class Amphibia; order Caudata; family Salamandridae; genus Lissotriton; species Lissotriton vulgaris. The sequence goes on from NC_141700.1 coordinate 512,840,075, forward strand.
GTCTTCTCCGGCGCCAGAGGCACCCCAAACTGAAGGGCCATCTCCTGGAATCGCGACAGGGCCCTGCCGTAATCCCCGGAATCTGCCCTCCCCAGGAAGAGGAACTCATCCAAGTAGTGAGTGACCTCACGGCACCCACTGACTCGCACCATGACCCACTGCAGGAAAGTGCTGAATAGCTCAAAAAGAGCACAGAAGATGGCGCACCCCATGGGCAAAACCTTGTCCACGTAGATGGCCCCCCCAAACTGTATGCCTAAGAGCGAAAAATCCGCCGGGTGAATAGGCAGTAAGCGGAAGGCTGACTTGATGTCCCATTTCGCCAATTCAGCTCCCGTCCCACACGCCCTCACCAGACGGATCGCATCGTCCACCGACCCATAGAGCACTCTAGAATCCTCCTCTGCAATAAAGTCGTTCACTGACTGGCCCTCCAGCCATGATAGATGGTGTATCATCCTGAACTCCCCCTCCTCTTTCTTCGGCACCACCCCCAATGGAGAGATGATCAGATCCTCCAAAGGCCAGTCAGTAAACGGGCCAGCCACCCTTCCTTCCTCCACCTCCTTCTTCAATTTAGCAGACACTACACTCTGCAACTCCTTTGCAGATCTCAAATTGTCGGCCCAACGGCGCTCCCTGGGACCCTGGTAGCCCACTCTAAAACCCTCAGTGAAACCCCAGAAAAGCTGCGCCGCCGCCTCCTGATCCGGGTAGCACGAGAGCCACGGGGCCATCGCCTCCACCCTAACCGGTGTAGGGGCCCTTCGGTCCAGGGTGGCCCCGCCCTCTGGCATTCCTCCGAGGGTGTGGCACTGAGTAAGGGCATGTTTCCCGCCGCATTTCGAGCATTCGTGTTTGAACTTACAGGGATACCGGGAACAATACCCCTTATTGTAGCTCCAACAGGACCCCGTGGAATATACCCCCGGCTTGGACTGCTGCCCCGAGACGATGGTGTTGGGCACCGTTCCTCCACCCGCCCTGCTTTGGGCGGGACGAGTCGGAAAAGACCGATACACAACCGGCAGGCCACTGGCGCTGTGTGTGGACCCAGTGGAGTGCGTAGACGCCATCCACTGAACCCAGAGTTTCTGATCAACTTCCCCCAACTCCTTTCAGGATTCGCACTGACCCTGGCTCTAAACTCCTCATCATAGCTCAGCCAGGCAAAACCCCCGAACTGTATCTGGGCCTTGCGAATGATGCCCATGTATTTGAAAAGCGCAATCGCCCTGTCCAAATACTTCTGGCAGTAAATACTGGCATAAATCAAGAACGCTGACGTCCAGTTCTCCATCGTCACCGGCACCCTAGGGCGCCTCGTCAGCTCCCACTCCTCCTCTTTGTTCCCCTCCTTTGCCTGCACCTCCCTATGTAGTAACTTAAAGACATCCACAAATTCATGCCTCCAAATCCGATCCTTTAGTTTCTCTGAGAGATGTGAACCCAATGGCATAGCCAGCCCCATATATGGCAGTTTTTTCGGCACCTTCACTCCCTTCTCCTTTTTACCGTCCCCTTTGTCCGTCTGCACCCCCAAAGTGACTGACTTACCGTCCACCTTCTCACCATCCTCAGGTGGACCGCCCGATGGCTTCTCCCCCTCCCGCACTGAACCATCTCCAACTCCCACCGACCTGCAAGTCCTCTTACGCCCCTCCCCACCCCGGGGACCGTCATCCCAGGCTGCCCACCAGGCTCCCTCACCTGTGAGTGATGTGTTCCGATCCCGGGGCCGTCCTCTGGGCACTGACACCTGAGAGCCACCGTCCCGGCATTGGTCTTCGTCGACGCCGGGGCCTGCAAAACACCAAGGTCGCCGTTGTCCGCAGCGCCCCCTAAGCCTTCTAAGTCGTCCCGCACCTCTCCGTCCTCCAGCTCATCACTCTCCGCGCCATAATCCAACTCAAGCACCGGTTCCAGATCCACGCGCACATTCTCCAGTTCCTTCACAGCTCTCTTCACACCTTTCTGCACACCACCCCGCACACGCATGCCAGTCTCCACACGCGCCGCAGGAGCCCGAGCCCACGGTGGAGGGACAGCCGCCGCAGACTGCCCTACTGCTTCTGTCCTGCGTCTCGGAGCCGTCTTGCGCCCCGCCAGGCACCCCCGTGCTCTGCCGACAGCCGCCGGCTTGGATCCCCTCCGGCCCCTCAGGTCGCTCCAGCCTGAGTGGGCCCCGTCACCATCGGGCCTGAAAGCCGTCCTGGCCGTCCGTACTCCAGCCATAACTCTCTTAGGGGACCCCTCCACTGCTTGCTTGGCCCTAACCCGCCTTTGCGCCTCTTTCAGCTCGGCCTCCCGTTCCTCCTCAGAGGTAGGGGTCGGAGGCCCTTCAATTTCGGACCCCCACACTTCTCCCACTCTGGCCCTAGTCTCCTCCGCCCACCTGACCTCCCGGATTTGATCCAGAATCCTCTGCTCCCTGTTCCTGTCTTCCCAGGTCATGGCGCCCCAGATCTGCGGAGGTGGGGGCGGGCAGTAGCCCATAAAACCCACCCGGGGCGGAAAAGAACCCCCTAAGGCAGGACCCGGGGCCCACCCCCCCCCCCATCGTCCTCCTGGCAAGCTATAACCGCCGCCAAGACCCTTGCTGAGGCCGCGCGCGGGGTCCTGGAGCACCCGACCCAAGATTGGCCCAACACACCTGGTTGCAGGAGATCATCTCTCCCGGCGAGCGCCAGCAGTAACAGTGCTGCCCGCACTTTCTCTGCCGAAACTCCCGACATCGTAAATCCTCACGCGGCCGGCGTGAGAAAACTAAACCTGCTGCCGTCGGACAGCCACGCGACGTGAGCAAACTCAAGGAAATCACCCTCGGCCTACTCTAACACTGACCCGGACCTGCAGACACTAACCCTTTCTTTCTCCCTCCCGATGGTGCCAGGCGCAAGAAGAGGAAGTTCCCTTCCTCCCCTGCGCCTATATACCCACCCCCTAACTCCTCCCCTTCCCCTGCCTGCCCTATTTTGCGCGAATGACCCCGGGGGAAGACTAGTCTGCGACTGTGCTTCCCCCAGGGCCCGGCAGAGTGATCTCTTACGGCAACAGATTACTATCTAATTTCTCTGCAAAACTGTTTTATGAAAAAACTCTGTTTGCCCCTTTTTTTCACCACATTATCTTAAAGTTGGACCCACACTCGTCAACATTCTTCTGCTCTTTTTAACTTTATGCCCTAAGTAACTGCCAAATGAATCATTTCTAGGCACACCTAGTTTTGTCGGACAAGGGAATTAAGGTACAGATAGGTACATCGAGTTTCTCAGTATCACACAATTTGATAAACAGGCGAGCTGGGATTGGAACTCGTGCCACTTAGCTACTATACAGCGTTTATTTATCAGTGGCATATGTAGCACTAGAGTATGTGGACTGTTGTTCTATGACACGTAAAATAAAGAGCTGTGAAATTAAACATAAAAGGGAGGAAATAACGTTTTATCCAATAATGTGACATACTGAAGAGAACTTTATAGGTTGGTGCAAATGTGGTCAGGCAATTTAGACGTTACCTTTTGTTGAATAGATTTCGTTGACACTTTACAAAGTATCTCCGGAAATATCGTCTTGGTAAGAACTGCGTAGATTTCAGTTTCTTTGTAAGTAAGGATACAGTCAGACCATCAACCCCGGTTTTGTAATTTCTTCGCACAAAAAGTAGCTTTAGGTGCGCCTCGCCGCCTCTCTACTATTGGACCTCACACTCCTGTGGATACTGCAGGCGGCGGGATTGCTGTTCCTAGATATTAGAACACGTGGGGGGGGGGGGGGGGGGGGGGACTACGTAGTGCGTGAGGGCACGAGGAGCCCTCCTCGGCATACACTACTTCCGGGGTCTCTCGCGGTACTGACCTGTCCAGCCCTTGGGTCTCGTCCTTTCTTGCTACATTAACCCTTCGCAGGCCAGGCCCCAACACTATTAGCACCCGGCGGGCCCGGCAAATGTTGGTGGGTCACACCCGTCACCTTGGCATCATCACTCTTACTCTGTCGAACTGACGGAGAGCAGACACGCACTGTCACTCCTTCACACAGCCAACCCTCTGCGCGTGCGCATCCAATGGGACGCCTGGGACGCAGCCCTTACGCACTGCTAGCAGCGCCCACTATTGGACCCACTGGTTCGCTGCGTTCCTGCGCCATTGAGGTATGAGGCCTGTTCTCGAGCCACACCTACACCCGCGTCAGGATGGAAGTGGCGGGAGGGGATGTATCGCCCCAGATACTAAAAGACAAAAACTTTCCATACATATCGGAAATTGTGAGGAAACATTGGAGGCCTACTGGGTGGAGGCTTGTTTGGAGTCGGTGGAGGGGGGCAAAGTGACTTCTTAATAAGAAAGGAAGAAAAACACTGCGCTGTTGTAAGATTGTGCGTATGGTATGAAGTCCAAGGGATATCTCTTGCCTAGCTTTTGCCATTGAAATGGGATAGGGACGAGCAGAGAAAGGCACTGGTCAGCGGTTCCGGCCTCAGACTATAGAATATATCTTTCAACTGTTCAAGTGCATTAATCCAACAAGCATTGGCAAAGCCAATATGTCCTGCTTATGCTAGATCTATTGGCTTTTGTCAATGTTTTTTTAAGCCTTTTAAACAACAGAGCAGCATGACTAAAACTAAAAGTAATAACAAGCATTTGCAATGCATTAGGTCTCGCATTAGGAAAGTTTGAGCTATTGGTATTGTAAATGACACATTTTCTATTTCTGTGTTGGTTTTGAAAATTGCGAAATTAATAGCTTTGTCTTTTACAATGCCAATAGTTATAACTTTCGCAAATGTGACACCTATAGCATTTGTAATGCAATATGTGATGTATTTACGTGACTTAGATGTATTGCTATTACAAATAACAATGGCTTTTATTTTTTTAAATAATTAATACTTAAATAAAAGTTATTGTAATTTAGCTTAAACTTTTGTAAATAACTTTTGTGAAGTTTATGTTCAGTGTATTTTATTGTGACGAAAATCCAAGAACAGAAGTGAACTATTAAAATCTTTTTGTGACATTTGTAATAAAGCTTGAAACATTGAGAGAACATATTTGAACCAGTTGTTGTTGAATGGTGGCGCTGAGTGATGCTGTGGCGTTCAGTGATGCTGTGGCAGTGCATAGTGATGTTCTGGTGCCCCTGAGTGATGCTGTGGTGATTCGATAGAGTGAGTGCGATAGATAGATAGTGAGTGAGTGCGACAGATAAATAGAGTGAGTAAGTGCGATAGAGTGAGTGAGTGCGATAGTTAGAGTGAGTGAGTGCGATAGAGTGAGTGAGTGCGATAGATAGAGAGAGAGTGCGATAGAGAGAGAATGCGATAGATAGAGAGAGAGTGCAATAGATAGAGAGAGCGATAGAGAGAGAGAGAGAGAGCGAACAATAGATAGAGAGAGTGTGATAGAGAGAGAGAGTGCGATAGAGAGAGAGAGTGCGATAGAGAGAGAGTGCGATAGAGAGAGAGAGAGTGCGATAGAGAGAAAGAGTGAGATAGATAGAGTGCGATAGAGAGAGAGAGAGGGCGATATAGAGAGAGAGAGGGCGAGAGAGGGCGATAGAGAGAGAGCGATAGAGAGGGCGATAGAGAGAGAGGGCGATAGAGAGAGAGGGCGATAGAGAGAGAGGGCGATAGAGAGAGATTGAAGGCGAGAGAGAGAAGGGGTGAGAGAGAGGGCGATAGAGAGAGAGGGGGATAGAGAGAGAGAGAGGGCGATAGAGAGAGAGAGGGCGATAGAGAGAGAGAGGGCGATAGAGAGAGAGAGGGCGATAGAGAGAGAGAGAGGGCGATAGAGAGAGAGAGAGAGGGGGCGATAGAGAGAGAGAGAGAGAGAGGGCGATAGATAGAGAGAGGGCGATAGAGAGAGAGGGCGATAGACAGAGAGGGTGAATGTGTCATAAAGGGGGGTACTAAACGTGGTTGCCACATGTTTGCATCAAAATGTTTACGTTAAAAATGATATACGGATGCAGCAGTTACGTGAGTGCTGTTTTTTTAAACAACAAACCTTTCAGTTGAGTAATGCATCTTAGTATTATTTATGAAAGGAACACAAATTAATACATTAAAAGGTACATTTTAAAGCAAATTCGTCATGCAACACAGTTTTTAGGTGACTGAAAACGCACACAGGCTTTGTGCTATCAAAGTGAAGGGAGACAATGGGTAAATGTGAGCCGACCCGATTCTGTGTGCCCTGGTGGATGGAAGCAAAAAGTCCAGAACGCATCTTTCTGACCAGAAAAGTGTGCGTGTGGTGTGAGTGTATTTTTTTATTTTTGTTTAGAAGAAAATCAACTGAGCAGTTTTAGCAGGCTCAAAGGTTAGACCAAAATGGGTAACAGATGACACAAGCATTTGGAATGCAATAGGTCTCGCAATTGCGAGATTTTGAGCTATTGGCATTGTAAATGATAATGCCTTTTATTTATGTGTTTAAAAAAACGTCAATAATAAAAGGCATTGTCATTTATAATACCAATAGGTCAAAGTTTCAAAAATGTAAGATCTATTGCATTGCAAATGCTTGTTCTTGCAGGGTTCAAGGCACATAGATCTGAGACACATTGCACAGTTGTGTCTGGAGGAGCAGGGACTTATGGGTGTAAGGGAGAGCACATGGCTGTGTGAGGAGGAGATGGGACTCGCAGGGAGTTAGAAAGATCACAAAGTTGTTTGAGGAGGATCACACAGTTGTTTGAGGAGGAGCAGGGCCTCATAGGGAGTGAGGAAGATCACAAAGTTGTTTGAGGAGAAGCCAGGCATTTTAGGGAGTGAGGAAGATCACACAGTTGTTTGAGGAGGAGCATGGCCTTCTAAGGAGCGAGGAAGATCAGATAGTTGTGTGAGGAGGAGTAGGGTCTCATAGGAAGGGAGGAGCAGGGCCAGGATACAACAATTCCATGATACATTTATGGACACCTAAAATTAAGGCACGCTGACGGAAGAACATGCAGCTTGTCTTTCGCCTGATTGGTCCGTGATAAATGCTAACAAAAGCTTATGCCCCAGGCCAGTTGTGCATATGTTTCTTGGCCAGACAAGAGGAGGGTTTAGTGCATCCTTAGTGAGGTAATTAAAACAAGCTGGATGGGAGAAGGGAGGGAGAGCAGAGAGAGTGGGGTGCAGGAGCGAGGAAAGAGACAAAATAATGAAAGTATACGGGCGCCGTGCTGATAGAGCTCATACCTCCAGTTTTCCCCAGAGACCAGTGCAAGTCCACGTCCGGGGCAGCTGTGAGATGCGGGCACACACTGCAGTGCCCCCTGCTTTGAGGCAGCAGCACAGCCCTCCCTCTGGTCTGCCTGCCGGCTCTGCTGTGAGGCAGTTGCGGATGGAGACATTTCACTGATTGGGAAGGAGGGGGTTGAGGACCCTGGAAAAGACAACAGTGAAAGCAAAACCAGCGCTGCACTCATGAAACGGGCGCCGCGCTGATAAAATATGTATGTATGTCCACTTTTGTTAAACAAGGGGCTGAAACGCATTTGTTTTGAGCACCAAACCGTATTCAATTGCACAGACTGCTCGCTAGAGCAACGTTGAAAACACCCCTCCCTGTAACGTCGGGCGCTGCGCTGATACAAGTAATATTGCATGAAGCGTGTGAAAGTTGAATTAATTAAAAATAACATCCCACGAAGCGTGTGCTCTGAGCATTCCCTACATGTTTTAAAAATGCATGTAAGTGCGTTATGTACGTGAATACATACAGGCCGCCATAGTAATTAAATTAAAATACAAAAAACCCATCAAAGCAGGCCCTGTACTGAAACACGCAGCGGTGCCCATGTCTATTGTACGCGTGATGGCCTGTAAACCTCATGCTGTGCCTGCAGGAGGAAAAACGCCATAGTAATTAAATTGAAATACAAAAAACACATCAAAGCAGGCACCGTACTAAAACACGGAGCGGCGACCATGTCTATTGTGCGTGTGATGGCCTGCAAACCTCACGCTGTGCCTGCAGTAGGGGAAACGCCATGGTAATTAAATTAAAATACAAAAAACACATCAAAGCAGCACCCTACGGAAACATGGAGCGGCGCCCTTGTCTATTGTGCGCGAGACGGCCTGTAAAGCGCATGCCGTGCCTCCAGGAGGAGAAACGCTATCCCTTTAATGAACAAACAAGCTCTTGGCATTGCTGTGGGGAGGCCGTGGGCAGCAACAGCAGGGGTGAATAATTAGGGGGGAGGAGAAATGCGAGACACGGCCTGCCGGCCGTGAGAAGTGTGAAGCAGGGGGCGGGGGAGCGGATCCCTTTGAAGTGAAGCTCTCGGAGGCAGGCGGCTCAGGGAGAAAATGGTAAAAAGCGCATGCATGTGCACATGCACTCAACGTAATCCACGATGGTTTCAGAGCTTGGATGAGCCTCTATACTCTCGTCCTATTATCGCTTGCGCAATTAATAGGACGAGACCTAAAAAGTGCAATCATTTGCTCAATGCTGGCCGCTTTAAAGCAGCTTTTTTTTACATCCAACCATGCTGCACAGCAACTGTCCACATGGCAAAGAATACTTTGACAAAGCCAAACAGCTCTACTATTTGGCTTTTCAAAGTTTTGGTTTGAATCAGGCAGATTGGACCACAGAGTTGCACAATATAAAATGCACACACAAAAAAAGAACAAATAGTACCTCAATCACAGTGCGAGCATGGGTGGACACTAATTAAGCTAAATCAATGTGTACTTGGTTTATGCGCCACCCAAAGAAATGGAAGTGACGCAGGAAGGGGAATCTAGGACGCGCTGCTGAATTAGAAGGTAGCAAAAAGAAGAGTGATAATGATGCAAAGAATGGCAAGTAATGAGGAGGCTAAAAAGCCCCTTTTTAGAGAATTCTGTTATACACAATAAATCATTGCCAGGCGACAGCACCTGCGTGCTGCCTGCAGACAAGACTTAAAAAGACCCTGGGCAGAAGTGGATGGACAGCAGTGCCAGGGGCGGCCGGCACGGCTTGCGAGCCGAGTCACAGGCACGGGGGGGCTCAGATGATGCTTTAAAAAAAAATAATCTTGCATTGCCGCCGCCAGGTCCCCGCATCTCCTCTCCTGCTGCAGTGTCCGACTCCAGGTCGGAACAACAAGCAGGCAGGCAGCCAAGCTCCCACCCCTAAGCCAATCACAATGCTCCAATGGAGAGTTGTGATTGGTCTGAGTGCCATGACACGGCGGTCAGCCTGAGGCTGTACAGGTGGGCATGTTCTCCGTGCAGGCTGCAATGCAGCTTGCATGGAGAACTTGGGTGTGAGAATGACTGTTTGACCAAGCAGTCATTGCTTACAAGTTTCTGCCCCCTCACGCACTGCCACAGGTGGAGGAAAACATAAAATGATAAATAACATTCCATCCTCATTTTATTTTTTCCTTTCTTTGCTTCTCTGGCAGAGGGACGATGCTCCCCCACCTTGGCGGAAGAGCCGCCACTGGGTAGTGCCAAGTAAGCACGCATATGACAATCTGGGAGCCAACCAGTGAGACAAGAACAGACAGGAAATTGTGTAAAGTGGGTGCGTCTGTCACTTGTTACAGTCGCATTCTATACCTATTTCTTCCCGTTACTCAATCAATGTTAAGCAGTGTCCCAATCTATAAAAAACATTGTTGGTAAATACAACATATCTAGCCTCTGGGATCTATTGGCTTTGCCAATGGTCTTTAGCCATGCTGCACAGCATGCCCGGTGCTGTTAGCATGACTAAAGAATAACAAACAAAAAAAAACATTTGACGCAGCTGGCTGTGTTACTTTGAGGGTGCTCACGCCTCAAAAATGACTCGGACATCCTTTTTAATTACTAATCTGTGTGTTGCACTGGTAACTAATAATAAAATAAAACTTGTGAAAGCATTTTTAAGTAGGTGGGAAAGCTACAGGGGATGTAAGAAACATGGGGGTGCAGGTGGAGGACAGAAGCAAAACAGGGAAAAGGGAGGGGTTGGAGCAAAATAGATACATGGGTGGCAGAAGCGACACGGAGGGCGCTGGTGATGGGAGCAAACAGATGAAAAGAGCTACATAGAAATGGTGGGGGGAAAGACAGGCGCAGTGTGGAGAAACACACTGGTGCAGGAGAGGAACTTGTAGGATGTTTGGTGGGGGTGAGAAGTACATGTGGGAGACAACTGGAAACCACATGTCCTCTCACAGAGTGCTTCATCATGAGAAAGAAAAGAGTTCCCGGAAATTACGCATTGAAGAATAGTAGGATAGGGAAAAAGACATGCTGGCCAAGCTAAAACAAACGAAGCCAGCAAATAGAAAGCAATCAAATAAATCTGAGTGACAAAACACAACGCCAATGGTAAGCAGCGGGCAGAATGCATTCCTAGGTAAGCTTTCAGCATTTCCCCAATATGTCTTTGAAACCAGGCGGTATCTGGTAAGCTTCAAACTAAAACGCACTGCTTCCTCGCGAAGTCAGTGTCTGTGCCCACGTGCTGATGCCCAGTGTCCTATCGAGTTACTGCAAAGCTCCTGTGTCAGGTTGTGCGCAGCTAAAGGTAGTGCGGGAATGACCAGTGCCATGTCTTTTTCTCTCCTCTCGTGCTTAGCATCCACAGGTTCTGTCAGACGGCTGCTCCATCACCAACAGCGTCTTGGAAGGGACCGTCACAGTGGGAAGCAACAGCGTGGTGCAACACTGCCACCTGCAGGTAAACCAGCAGAACCGCATTAGTAGAAAGCAAGGCCATAACGTATAAAGATAAAGTGATTGGGGCGGACTGACCGTCTAGTCAACCTGTTCGGACTGGGATACCACCATCATCAGAACCCATATTTTACTAGACATGTGTCATAACTGTTAAGGATTTAGATGCCTTAATTTGTGAAGATTACATTAGCCACGTGCATTACACATTTCATCCAGAGAGAAGGCTGGGAAATGAGTAGTTTACCCTCACGTACAGGATAATTATGTAGTTCTGCTTTCCAAATACCTTTAAGTTTCAATACATGTGTCAGATAAAACAAATGCATGATATGTAACATGGTAAAAAGTGCTGATGGCTTTTACAAACCACTTTGCCCTAAGGTTGATTATCATTGGACAAGACACACACTTTGACATCATTGATCCAGGGCATTGTTTCCCAAACTGTGGGTGGGGCGCGAAAGTGATAGTAATACAAAAAGATGGCTTTAACTTTTGTGTTTAACTTGTCACATTGGCCAGTGATTCAAAGACAGATGTAAAATGTCAGACTGCATCATTCTTTTATGGAACACATCTTTTTATTCGTTTTGAAAGACAATCCTGCAGCGGTACACAGCTGTGTGCCTACACCAACTTTGGCCGGCAGTGCGGAGTTTGTATGTGAATCCAAAATACACAGCTTCAATGCCTACAACCTGGAGGCTGGCAGCGTTATCTGGATTGCATAAGTATAACTATTTACAAAAAAAACCGACAGTAGAAACACAAGATGGGAAAACAGACTCCTCCTACCCTAAGAAACTAAAGAAAAAGAAAGGGGATCCTGCACCGATAATGAGCATGGTCTTTGCAATATTGTTTACTCCCAGCTATCCAGCGCTGCCTAGGCTCTGTCTCATTGCCTATGGGGCACCCTCACCTCCTCCGCCTCAGGGATCAAATGCAGTATTTGGAGATTCTTGGGGCATGTCACCTCCCTGAATTCTTTAGATAACAATTGTATGAAAGAGGCCCATAGGTCTGTGTAAGTTTCGCCCTTATGGTCTTGGACCGGCGAAAGGCGTTCCATAGCCAGAGTCAGCCACAGTCCATGAAGCCAAGCTGTGTGGTCCAGTACGGTCGTCGAACCCCAGTGCACCATTATCGCCTGCCGTGCTGCCTGTAATGCCAACGCTATTTGCCTGCCCCTCAGTGAGCGCAGAGGAAAAGTCAGATCGTTAGAGCGCCCTAGTGGCGTGTATGCAGGAAAACGTGGGATCTCCATCTCAAGAGCTGTGTCTATGTCATGTAGTACTACCCTCCCAGAAGTGCCTCAGTCGCTGGCAGTGCCATACTAAATGCACCAGCTAGCCAGCAAGCCAGCAGCTTCTCCAACAATTCTCCATGTGGTTTTTGTCCCACCTGTGCATGCAAGCCAGTGTGAGGTACCAATAGGAGGAGACCTTGTAAGCTGACTCTGATCCTTCAATATTATGGGCTGTGTAGTGTTTTCTATAGTAAATGTTTTCCCATTCCTTGTCCGATAGGGCCCTTCCCAACTCTTCCTCCCAGCGTAACTGAACCTTAGTGCGACCCTCTTTCTGTCCCGCAGCCAGCATTGTGTACAGTTATGATATCAAGTGTTTATCGTCTTTTTTGCTTATTAGCCATTTCTCAAACGGGGTTAGCCGTCGTGAGGCCTGCGACAGGTAGGACGGTGAGGTGACCCAGTGCCGCATTTGGAGATAAGGAAATTCATCATGCTTGGGTAAATTGTAATCTACACGCAGTTGTGAAAAGGGAATTATGCCAGCCTCATCAAACAGCGAGCCGACCCGTTTGCAGCCAATTTCCCTCCATTTCTGGAAGATTTCTGATTTACAGCCTGGTGGAAAGTCCAGGTTATCCACTATTGGGGTTTGCGGTGTGGGAAATGTCGTTACGTCCCTTTGTAGCGCTAAGGCATCCCAAACTTTTAGCATCGCTGCCCTAATTGGTGAGGAGTAGAGACCCCAGGCCCTCATTTCACGCGGTAGCCAGGCCTCCCTCCTTATATTTGCACCAGTCACTGCCTGGTTCATAATGGTCCAGTGTTTTTCGGAGAGCTTGCGATTCCACTCCACAATATATCGGAGGTGTGAGGCCTGAAGATATCTATGCACCAGTGGGAGGCCCACCCCACCCTCTTGTTTGGGCTGCGTCATTTGGGACATGGGTAGTTATGCCTTCTTCCCATCCCAGATAAATATATTTGATCGCCAGCTGCAGATCACGCATTGCTTTCGGGGGAGGAACCAAGGGTAGAGTCTGGAAGGTATAGAGAATCCTCGGCAGTACCATCATTTTCACTGCTGCGATGCGCCCGAACCAAGCCAGTTTAAGCTTCGACCACCCGTCTAGAGCCATCGTCGTTTGATCCACCAATGCTGAGTAGTTCAACCCCAACGTCTGCGACAGCGTGGGAGCATGAAGAATGCCCAAGTAGGGTATTGGCTGTGTGGCCAAATGCAATGGGAACCTCTCACGCAGAAGTTACACTTGTGCTTGGGGGGATGAAAGGTTAAGACCCTGGGATTTGCTTAGGTTTACCTTAAAGCCTGGGACCCCTCCGAAGGTCTCCAACTCTAATAAGAGGGCGGTCAAAGACTGGAGATGCTCTGAGAGCTACAAAATCACGTCATCTGCATAGCGGCTTATCTTGTGGGTATCACCACCAAATCGAAGTCCTTTTATTTGCGGATGGTCATGGATCCATTACGCAAAGGGCTCCATATAGAGAGCAAAAAGGAGGGGAGAAAGCAGGCACCCTTACCTTGTGCCCCTCGCAATCGAAAAAGATGTTGAAGACATCCCATTTACTCTGATACATGCCCGAGGTGACTGATAGATACTTCGGATCCATTTGAGAAAGCGCTCTCCGAAGCCAAAGCCTCGCAGGGTGGCGAATAGGTAACTCCACCGAACCCTATTGAATGCTTTCTCTGCATCCACTGACAGAAATAGAGCTTCCCTACGGGATCTATGGATGCTATCCATGAGGTGCAATAGCCGTTTTGTGTTTTCGCCTCACTGGCGTGTGGGGATGAACCCCGCCTGGTCCTGGTCAATCAGGCCCGCCATAAACTGGTTCAAATGGGCGGCTAGTATACCGGTGACGTTTTTTGCGTCTAGGTTAAGCAGCAAGATGGGGTGGTAGGAGGCGCATAGGCTAGGATCTTTGTGAGGTTTGAGAATTACCGAAATTGCCGCTTCACCCATGGAGTCAGAGATCAAGCCACCCTCCTGGAGTTGAAAAGCCGCTTAAGCAATGGTGCTATCTCCGTGCAAAAGCTTTTATAGAACAGGGCGGAAAACCCATCTGGCTAGGAGCCTTGTACAATTTCAGCCTAGCAATGGCTGATACGACTTCCTCCCGACGTATGGGCTCTTCGAGCTGAGATGCCTGCGCTTCAGGTAGCCAAGTGAATTTGCTCGCCTCTAGGTACGAGCACCCATCCTGCTGCCCTGCGATATCTTCCGCATATAAAGACTGGTAGGACTGCTTGAAGGTATCGGCAGTCTGAAAGTCTGAGCGAACTTCTTCCCCAGAGGGTTTCTTGATTGAGGGTATAGCCGCCGCCAATGGTTTTTGCATGGAGTCTCTTTGCAAGCAGCCTTCCGTATTTGTCACTGCTTAAATAGAACTTGTGGTGCAGACGGAGTAACGCGTAATCCGCCCTGTCGAGATCAAGGCGCTTTAGGAGGAGCCTTTGCTTCTCTAAGTCTCTCCACATCCTCGGGGGACCGGTGCACTTATGTATGGCCTCTAGCTCACTCACCTCCTGCTCAAAGCTCTTCCGTATTTCACGTTTCTTCCTGTTCTCCGCAGGGGAGACTGCTAGAAGTTCCCCTCTTACCACCAATTTAAGCGCCTCTCAAATCGCTGAAAGACCTGTATCCCCGTTGTCATTGTGTTGTAGGTAATCTGTTATCTTTGTGCGTAGTCCCTGAACTATGCTAGGAGATTGTAACAGACTCTCCCGCAAGTGCCACCGCATATGTACTTGGGTGTTCGCATCTGGCTGAAGTGTGATTGTGATCAATGTGTGATCCGACAGGGATCACAGCTCTAAAGTGGCTTCCCGTACCCTTTGGCAACAAAGCAGTAGAGACTAAGAAGTGGTCAAGTTGCGCGTAAGATTTATGGGAAGCAGAGTAGTGGGTGTAGTCCCGGCGTTCGGGATGGCATTGCCACCAAATGTTGTGTAGCCCATTATCTGTGAGCCATTGCATACCATCCGGGTAGAGCGCCCCTATGTGCGCAAGACTCTGACAGGAGCGGTCCTTGACGTTGTCCATAACCAAATTAAGTTCACATCCCACCAGGATCGCAGCTGCGATGCCAGGCACCCAGAGACGTGTCTAATAAAAAAGAGCTCTTGGTGTGTGTTTGGTGAATAGATATTAATCAGTGTGAAAAGGGTGGAACCCCATTCATGCCTAAGTGCCAGAACCCTATCTGTCAAGGATCAAAGGATACAAGCCAGTTTCCACAGGAACTAAGAAGAATCCCCAACACCTCCAGAAGACAGAAACAAGAATGTGATAGTGAACACACTCCTGACAACTGTTCCCTAAAAGTATGGGGGAAAAACCCAAGGAGTGTCCACCACTCTCCCCATACGAGGGGTTAGGTAACAGGGCAGGTGTAGTTCTGGTTGGTGTAGTCCGGGCTGTAAGAAAACAGGACATGCACTAATATACTAAACACTATTTAAAAGAGTGATCTATCAAAACATTGACATGCGTTCTTATACCACAAAGGTCACTTACCCCAGTGAAGTCCACGGGTTGTCTTAAGGTGAGTTCTTGCTGAAGAATATGGCCTGAGGAACATGATACCAGGCTGGAAAGAGCAGAACTCGTGAAAGGACACACACTCACCATACACACCAGAAAAATATAAAAAAGGGGGAAGGACTTGAGGTGCACTGGCCGGCTCCTACGGGGGGACAAAGAGCGGAGCAGCTACACTCTCATGAGGAGAGACACCCGGCCCGGGAAACTATTCCGAGCGGAGCGCTCTCTCTCAGAAGGAAAACAGGAATGAATAAGCCCAGACAGATTGTCTGAGAACAGGGGCTCCGTACAGGAAAAAGGAAGTTCAGGAAACACTGCCTGGAAGAACGTCCTCCAAGCTCTAGGTAAGGAGGTACAGTGCTCAATTTCCGGGCAGGGGAAAAACTCCCTCAAAATGGTTTAGAGATTGCAGGGCGGGGCACCAGAGTCCGACCAGCACAGAGTGACGCTCACTGGACTGGAGGAACTGGAAAGAGACGGGGAAACACCCGTTATCAAGAAGGATGGTAGAACACTACCGAAAGGTTTTAACGTCCAGAAACAGAGAAACGCCAGGAACGAAACCGCGACTGCTGAGGAAGAGCTCCTCTTGTAACCAGGAAGTAGGAAGGGGCGTGGTACCGGAACAGTAAGCCAAGCAATGGCTACGTTGCGACGCGCCTCTTTACGTGCACAAGGGAGCATCTAAAATTCTCTGTCTGCTGTGGTACTTCTGCTGTAGGGATCGTGTGTAAGGACATAAGGGGAACCTGAGGATAAGAACACATGTCAAGGTCTTCCAGTGCGCCCGAGCCTTGAATTCCTAACACTATCCTTCACCTCGTATAGAGTAGAGAGGACCTTCCTTTCGATTTTTGCCCCTAGTAGAATGGCCACCCCATTTTTCTTCGTAGTGCCTTGTCCCTAGACAGCAGGTGGGTTTTCTGCAGCATACAGACATCCCCTTCAGAGTGTTCCAACAGAGACTGATTTGCATATAGCCATGTCTCAACTGGGGTGGCAGAGTGGGCTAAAGAACGGTGATGGATTAAACCCAGATCTTTTGACTGGGTGTGAGTGTTTGATTGGTTCAGATGCTCTGTCCATTACCAACCCCTTTTGTACCTCTCCATAAATCGGGCAGCAAAGAGAAGCCTTTTTTCATGGACCAGCTGTGATTCATGATGTACTGTGGCAGTTGGTAGTAGCTGACCAGGCTTTTCTCGGAAAATTGTCAGGCAATGCTGGTCTGTGCTGGCAGAGTTGTGGCTCTACACTGGCAGAATTGTGGCTCTGCGCTGGCAGAATTGTGGTTCTGCGCTGGGAGAATTGTGGGTCTGCGCTGGGAGAGGTGTGTCTCTGCGCTGGCAGAGGTGTGTCTGTGCTGGCAGAGGTGTGTCTCTGTGCTGGCAGAGGTGTGTCTCTGTGTTGGCAGAGTTGTTGCTCTGCGCTGGCAAGAGTTGTGGGTCTGCGCTGGCAGAGTTGTGGGTCTATGCTGGCATAGTTGTAGGTCTGCGCTGGCAGAGTTGTGTCTCTGCGCTGGCAGAGTTGTGTCTGCGCTGGCAGAGTTGTGGGTCTGGGCTGGCAGAGTTGTGGGTCTATGCTGGCATAGTTGTAGGTCTGCGCTGGCATAGTTGTAGGTCTGCGCTGGCAGAGTTGTGTCTCTGCACTGGCAGAGTTGTGTCTGTGCTGGCAGAGTTGTGGGTCTGCGCTGGCAGAGTTGTGGGTCTGCGCTGGCATAGTTGTGGGTCTGCGCTGGCAGAGTTGTGGGTCTGCGCTGGCAGAGATGTGGGCTGCGCTGGCAGAGATGTGGGCTGCGCTGGCAGAGATGTGGGTCTGTGCTGGCAGAGCTATGGCTCTGCGCTGGCAGAGTTTTATTTATTTATTTATTTTAAGTACTTTTTAAGCGCACTGTCACCATTGCAGGCATCCTGGCGCTGATGTGATCGGAAGAACCGGAAGTGACCAAGGGGAGTGTGAGCTTTCAGGCGATTACCATGGGGAATAGATGTGTTTTGGATATGTGTATTGTATTATATTGCAACATTTATATAGCACTTCCTATGTGGGGTTACCCATCTATAGTGGAAGAGTTTTCTTACAGGAACTGGCAGATTTGCTGGAATGGAATAGTAGATTTTACATGCTGGCAGAACCACTAGAGGTCATCAGCTGAACTGACTGTTTTTCTCTTCATCAAAAGTGCTTTGATTCTTTCATTTCTTCTTTTGCAGGGTCCCTTGCAGGTGGGCTCTGGCTGCCTTCTCACAGGCCTCGATGTGACATCATCGCTCGCACTCCAAGGCTGCCCGCTTAGTGATGTCATCATTCAAGGACACAGCATCAGACTAAGAGACGAGTCCATCACTGTCTTCACCATCCTAGGAAGCCAGGATTACTTACAGGTGATTGTTATTGTCTGTGTTGGGGTCTGCAGAGTGTATAACTAGGATGAGCAGGACTGTCAGGACACGCAAGGACAAGGCGAACTGGTCCATGACAGATCAAACTGTAATGTATACTGGAAAACACAGATTAGTAATGTCTGGATGGTTCTCAGTCTTTACCCAAAGAACTGCTCCTTCTCATGGAGCGCATCTACAACACCAACAAAACTTTAAATCTCCCCTCCTTTAAATGCGTATTTCTCTAGCAACACCTTTAAGTGTAGCATGAACTCAATGTCCATAGGTGCTGAGATAAAGAGACTACGCTTTTTATCATCTTCCAGCAAAGTCTTTTAAAATAGCTGAGCTGAAAAAGGGACTACATTCTAGCAAAGTCGTTTACCAGAGGTCTGGTTCAAAATGTATCTTTCCAGGCTGAGTATCATAGCAATGGATTGGTTTAAAACCATCAACACCTACCCTGAATAAGTAAAGGCAGCTTCTGACAGGTGTTGTGTACACATTAAGGGTCAGTAGAGAAGTATAGCTTTGTCCAACCAAGGGGGCACCCAGCGCAAGTAAAAACTACAGGTTTGAAAGTTTTAAGCTGCGAGTAAATTATACGAAACGAGCCTGGGAATAAAGGGCTGTTCAGTGTCTTGAGACATGGAGCTGTGCCCCCTTTCCCATCAGTGTGCAGTTTTTCTCAGTTTGTATCATGTCACTCATCATTATGCAGTACACCCCAAAGGCAGCATATCAGGCATAACCACAGTGCAAGCCAGAGCACTCTGCAACATGCTAAATCAAACTATTCTGCAGCACATCTTGCTGTGTTGCACCATGCTCGCGTCCTGCTGAAAACCACAGTTCATGGTCACCCTGAAACCTAACGGACCCCTACCCGCGTATTACATGGGGCCAGCCTAACACTGCTTATAGTCCCCTTTCCAGCCCTGGTGCTGGAAGGCAGCATTATCTCCCATTGCTTACCCTACACAGTGTTATAGATGAGAAACAAACAACATTTTCAAACAAAAGAGTCTCATGCATTCTTTAGTATTTCAGATGTCTTGAATCTGAGTCGTCTCTGTTCTCTGAAATGATGCTCAAATAAAGCACCAAGCCCATTCGGTGGTCCTTGTTGTGGTAACAACTAGCTACAACGGTTTTAGGAAACAGTTGAAAGCCTATTTATTTTACACTTGGAGCACTTCTCGTATCACCCCCTTTAGGTTGGTTGTCTTTTTCTGGATAGCGCCGCGATGCCCCAGGGTGAGGTGAGCGCTTTATAAACTATTAAACTAAACTTGTCTGTAAATGCACATTTTGCACACTCATATCTATTCCCTTCTTAGCCTTTCACACTTATATGTTTATGAATTTGCTTATTCTGACTGCTGTTTGCTTCAGCAGACCCAAATAGTATTTTAAAACTGCTGCCCTTCAGATACTCACTACAACTTTTTTGTACTTAACTTCTTTGTTGTCCTTTTCAGAAATGCCTTTGCAGGTCAGTGCTATTCCACCAGAAGCCAATCGTTAGCTATTGATTCTGTCTAAACTTCTTAGAGCTATGCAATATGGATTACTTAGTCTGGGTACAATCCAAATCTCATCTAAACACATTTTTAGTCAGGGACAGTAATTAGTATTTTCCCATCAAGAATTCTACTTCATTGGGCCTCATGGTTTTGTATATCGATGCTTATAAGATGAAAATACATGCACTGTGGTCCTGTGGGAGCACTCCCAATCTGTGCCTTTGCCCAACTTGCCTTCAGGCCAAATACAAGTGCAAACCTCAGTTTAATCCTGCAAGTCGAAGATGTTTGACTGATAAAGTTTCATTTTGAGCTGCTCCTTCATCACCGGTTCAGCAGCCTAAAACCTGACCAAACACTTGTGGAAACAAGGTAAAATGGCTACTGTCATGGTGGACATCTGCAGCTTCTTCATTCTCCCCCCTGCCCCCGCACGCGCATTCAAGTTGAGGTTTCACAAATGGAAAGTCCTTATTATGCTTGGCCTAGGCACCTGATCTCCTTGAGGCTAACCTAATTAAAAGTACGTGATTTTAATAATGGAGTAGTTGCTCATTGTGAAGCTCTTTTACTGTAAATTGTTAGGACCTATGCATCCTGCCTAGGGATTGAAGGTTTGGAGAAAGGAGTAAGAAGCAGATTAATTGCCTGGCCTGTTGACTTAACTGGGGCTATCCTAGGCTCTGCTCGTTACTACCGTGAGTAGGAGAGGTACATACCAGTGTTAAGGTTAAAAGGTTTCAGGATCAGCTTGTCCCATCTTGCTGTAAGACCAAAGACTAGTGCTTGTAGGAATGGGAAGAAATTGACTGCACCAGGAGGGGGATGTTGGCTTCAGAGATTCAATTATGTCCATTTCTTGGCACTTAGGAAACAGTTTGGGAAGCTGGGTTTCTGTTGCAGTAACCCCCACACCCACACACACTTTTTTGACAGATTTCTGATGCACTTTGACTTGATGTGTCCTGGGTCCCTGCCAATCAGGTTCCCAAGACCTGTCTTCTTTCCCAAAACTGTACTTTTGTACCCCCAATTGGCACCTCTCTGGTCACATATAAGTCCTGTGTAAAAAGTACCACGGGTACCAAGGGCACTGCGACCAGGGAAGGCCTCTAAGGGCTGCAGCACATATTGTGCCTCCCTTAGAGGTCCTGTACCTGAACACCCACACACTGCCATTGCAGGCTGCGTGTTTTGATGCAGAGAAAAGTGAAGAGTCGACATGGCACATATACCTGTGTGCCATGCCTGCAACCCACTGCCTATGGTATAGGTAAGACACCCCTCTGGCTGGGTGCACTCACCACTGGTTGCATGAGCACTGTACCCCTACAGTGTCTAAGTCCACTCTTAGACATTGTAAGTGCATTAAAGCCATAAAAGAGTATATGGTCTGGGAGTTTGTCATTACAACCTTCATAGCACCATAATGGCTATACTGAATTCCGGGAATTTTGGTAGCAAACTTCTCAGCATAATAAACCCAGACTGGGACCATTCCCCATGACCCTTTGCGCCTGATTTTAGGTGTGTTCGATGACCTAGACGACTCTCGGGCTGACAAGCGTTTCCTCGGGACAGCAGTGGCAGTGGCAAAGCTGGACATATCGGCGGTCTGGTCCCAGGCCAAGCCCCCCACTGTGCGGAGGTGGAGGCGGGGTTGGACTGGTGTGGGACTGAGGAGGAGCCCCTCTTCGAAGTCCGGAGCTGCTTTGAACTTTTTCAAAAGATATGGGGCAAATGGTTCAACCTGTGCTCTTGAGGAGTGGATACGGACTGCTTGTCTTCTGGGTTAACCCTCTGTATGAATTTACCCTGTGATTTGATTCGCCGATCTTTGTCGCTCTATGCATGTATGTACTGTATGATTCTCTGATTGAATGTGATGACTTTATGAATTTGTGCTTTAAAATTTCAATAAACTTGATTATCAAAAAAATAAATAAACCCACACTGATGCCAGTGTATTTGTATTTATTATACAATGCACTCAGTGGGCCCCTTAGAGATGCCCTCCTGAAAAACGACCAGCCTCTGGTGGGTTTCCTAACTGATAAACACAAGTCTGCCACCACGAGACAAGTTTCTGGAACCCTGGGGTTGGAGCCATGGCTTCCTGAGCCTAGAAACAAAGCCTTTCCTGGGCAGAGGGGGTCACACCTGTCCTAGGTCAGGAAGAGACAGCTGTGGCAGGGGGGCTTCAAAGGCCTTGTCGCCTTTGTAACGCAACCCCCAGCCTCTCCTGCTATCAGGAGCTTGGTATGTAAGTCTCTTGTTTCATGCTAATGTTTCAATCTCTTTCTCAAGTAAATTGGATATTGGGTCAATCAATTCCTATTTATTGCTAAAAATTTTGTTTGCAGAAGGATTTACCTGTACTTGTGTTGTACACTAATTGATAATCGCTGCTGTTGTGTTTATTGTGTTTTCTTCAAAAGGGCTCTGCTTCGGAGAAAGGAACTGGAACCTACCTGAATAGGCCCTGGGCAGACTTTTTCCAGAGAACTGGAATATGGTGAGTAATGACCTCTCACAAATGTTTTCAAATGTAGCAAATCAAATGATTTGCCTCTTATATGGCCTGTAGTTCATAAGGAATGAATGTGTAATGTCAGATCATGAAAGATAGTGGCAGGACTTCAGTCCTAGACTTGGAACCCATTTATTTTAAGCAGTGTCCCACAAGGCCTCAAATTATTGAGAGGAACTTCAGAAAGTATTGAATCATAATTTGAGTAATACTCCAAGTGTACCTGTCTATATAGAGACTAAATAAAATACTTCAAGTGTTAAAGAGGAATGTGGTGATATGTAACTCCCACAGCTACTGAAGCAGGTAAATGGGCGCATACATAGCAGTCCTTTACTTTCATCGTACATGTATACTCGTACAGCAAATTAGAAAACAACGTTAGTAGAAAAGTCTACCTCCTAAGTATCTTTATGTAAAACCGTAATGCAGCCATAAGCATAATAACAATTATAAACAATCCAGCTACAACTAACCTACTCTGATCTTTAGTAAACATATCCATAATCTCTACAGTCAGACCTTTGAATCGAATAGCAGCAAACAGTCATATAAATTATGTAACGTTCTACTTGTGCTAATAGCAGAACTTATAGATATTCCACAATGAAACTAGCTTTATATACAGTAATCTTTGTGAGTCATCCCTAGCCATACACCATCTTTTTCTCTATGACAACCCTACTCGTCTACTGGAGTCTTGGCCCTAGGGAATCTTCGTAATTCAATAAATGCAAAGTTCAATTCAGCAAAGTTCAACGGAATTTAAATTCATAGGCATAGTACGTTACAATGATGATGATTAACCCAAAAGATTAAATGCTGCTGCTGTGTGGACACAAGTCACGGAGACCAAGTTGGCACAGTTCTCTGCTCACCCAGATCATAAGTGATCAGAACACGTTCACTCGGGGGCAGTGTTCCTCCTACAAAGCACCCTCGCTCTTTTTGATCTTCTGAGTCCTGGTTGTACGTCCTTGCAGTCATTCAATCCATTGGACTCGGTCTCTTCAATGACAGCTTGTGGTATGCATTCAACAGACAGTCTTGGTTTTAGACACTTGATCCCTTGGCCACTCTTTTCTCCATCGGTCATGTTGAGAGCATGAATGGTCGGGGACCGGAAAGTTAACTATTTATCTTTCTTTGCTGCTTGTTAACTGGAAATGGTTAACATAGGACTGTCCAAAGTGGACGCTGCCGTGGCTGCCAGGCACACGGGGCTGTCAGAGTATGCAATATGCCAGTCCCAGGCTTTTATGAAAGGAACAGGAGCTTTTATATCAGGAACTGGAGCTGCTCTGGTGCTCCAGAAGATACTCGACACGAAGTTGCCATACCCTCTGCAGTGGAGTGTGCTGATCTCTGTTGAGAACACTTCGAGATTGGATCTGCAAGAACCCTCAGAAACTCAAAAGAAGACCGCCAAGTATGGTGACAAGATGGAATGATAAGGCTAGCAGTGTGGACTAAACATCAGTGTGATGGAATGGACTCCAGGATGCTCCACTGCCTTTGGAAAAACAGGATTTACAAATAGACTGCTTTGGGGCGTCATCCAGAGACAATGGATAATTGTGCTTCATTGTTAACCAAGGGAAGGGCTGTATGTAGCCTTCCTAGAGGACAGGCTTTACCTGCTGCATAGAGATTATGGGGAAAATGCCTGCCCCTCATGTGTTCTGTAAATGGATTGCGCTGCCCACTAAATGATCTCACTGGTTTCCACAGTACCACCTAAAACACCATTACACTCCTCACACACAATGGCATTCTCTGAGATGCAGTCACTTTACAGTCTTCTTACTTCATTGGTACAGCCTTGCTGATCTTCCCACAAGGCAAATCACTCTCTTTCTGGAAGCACGACCCTACAATCTCTTCCTGCCCAGCCTGGAGTTCCCAAGGCTTGCTCTACTCATGCAATGGGAATTAATAGGAACCGTATTTCAGCTCCAGCCCTGAACCTGAAACTCTGTTTCATAGACTTTTTGAGGTAAGGGGAAGAATGCAACATTGGTAGTGTTTTGGTATTTATATTAACATTCTGAATCACACCTGCTGTATATGCCACAATAACACATTAAGGTGGGAAAGTCGATGCTGCTGTTGCAGACTGGTGATTTGTCATATGCATAGCGTCCTCATGTATCCTAATGTAATGCTATGTAAAGCGCTCTGATACCTGATTCGGGTCAAGTTTGCGCTATATAAAACTCTGTAAAATAAAATAAATGTCTGGTCACTTTACTCGTGCCTTAACCGGGATTGGCATGATCAACCACCTGCATGTGAGGCTGATTCGCTGTGATTACTCTTGATTCACTACCACAGATTCGGAGTTTGCCAAAAATTGGCTTTGCGCTACTACTGGAACTTGAACCTCAGGTTGACTCTGAGGTTCTTGGATGTTCACTTCACCCCCCTCTTCTTGCGAGTATTCACAAAATGGGGGTTGAAATTCAGCAGCATGTGTTACCACCTCTTCGTATGGATTTCCCACTTCCTGGATATGGGAGGCCACAGTGTGTCCAGGATTTTTCAATCTAGTGAACAGATACTTGTCTGCAATCTGTTTAAAGCATTTAAATTCATAAATGCAGTACAGAAATGGCGTGTCATCCATTCCACTTCTTGTACATATATATATTTATAAGACTTGAGGGAAGGTTTTTAATCCAGTTCAGGGTAAGTCCACTTCATGGGTTGGCCTTCTGCCTCATCTTCCTGTGCAACAGAAGGTAGAAATTATGAGTTTCTCTCACCACCCCACTTTTCATGTTAAGTTTGACCCCCCACACCTCCTCTCCTAGTCTCATGGCATACACAGCCAGCTTCTTGTAAAATGGAAGGTAGAACACATGAGTCTTTCTGTCACACCCACATATTCTGTCTATCGCTTGCACTTGTTTTATACTTCTCTGGAGCCACTGTTGTCCCCATGTATAATCCCATTGGTAGGATGGGAAACCTCTTAGAGAATGTTACTTGGTTTGCTGGCTGTGGGAGGTGCCATCCGCCTCCTCCGCTCTACATGATTTGGGTCAGTTCCTCTCCCTTTTTCCACCTGAGCCTGGGCTTGCATCATGGCGTCCCCTTGGCCTTCAACTCCCTCCCGCTGGTACATGCACAGTGCCAGAAATGTCTTTAGAAGGGATTGGCCCACAGTAATTTCCCACCATTGAAGAAGGAAGCTGGCATGCATTCTCTCCTTGATGATTTTATGAAAAAGAATACAGTATGAGAGGTTTTAAAACACTCGATGCTTGTGTTTTTTTCATTATTGGAGTCGTTCTGTTTTACGGTATGTGTGGATTTAAAAAAATGATATGTCTTAAAGCACACTTTAGCAGCTCTACTTTAAAATAGATCGGTCAGATGAGATTTAAAGTTTGGCTGTAGAAATGTTTTCAACAGACTGAATCGCAGCTTTTTGCATTTCACGAAACTTAAAAAGTTTAGAAAATACAAAGTTTGCAAAGTACCTCACACCACTTTCTTGAGGTGGTGGATTTCCAGTCTCAGCACACAACGATGAATCGTATCCCACCTAAAACATTCTGCTCCCGGAAACTACCAGCTCTTGAGGGCCACCAGGTTGAACCTTAGGGAAAGTTAGGACGCTTTATCTTTCTTTACAAAGGGTGACGTCTCCAAACTTCACCCAACTTTGTGGGCAAGTTTGAACTTTGCTTGCACTAAATTAAAAATGATTTTGCAGATGGGGGCGTGGCCAAGCAGCATGGCCGACAGGACGTGAGCTCCTTAGGCTCCCTGCTGGCCGCCGCATTGATCCTGAAATTCTAATCCTTTCAGCACCCATCGGCGAGTAATCGTGGTGTCCACGAGCCCTGACTGCACTGTGCTCTCCCCTGCTCAATTTTGAGATGGCTGGCAGGCGGATCGGCGGAGTGCTCGGCCCAGACTACCTAGCCCCGGACCTGCATGTACCTGAGGCCTGGCCCCGAGCGACGGAGCTCTCCGGACGCGGGAGGACCCACTGCCATCGGGGCCTCCCGCAGTAACTGGGGCACCGGAGTACTGCTGAGGCCTCCTGGGGGCAAGGGGCACAAGCGGAACATCCTGGCTAGTAGACGACTGGCCCGAAGTGGAGGAGGCAGGCGGTCCGGTTAGGGACGGAGCCGCTACTAATTGAGGCTGAGGACTGGGCCTGGGGTCGCGAGCCGCAAGCAGATTTCTGCCGGGAAGCCCTCTGCTATCGGGACCCCCCCTGGGTGAAGTAGGTGACGGCGGCAGATGGAGTGGCGTAGAACTTGTACCGGACTGCCCTGTGAGGAGCTGCCTGGGCCCATGGCCGGGGGCTGAGACCTGGGCCTGCGTGACGGAGATTTCCTGGTGCGGAGGGGCCCACTGCCATCGGGGCCTAACGCAGTGAATGGGGCGCCGGAGTGGTGCTGTGTCCTTCTGGTTGCCTGGGGCCCATAATTAATACCCTGTTTGAGTGTCGCTTGGACCGGAGTGGAGGTGGCGGCCTGCCCGATTCAGGACGGGGCCGCTCAAAATTGAGGCCTGGGACTGGGCCTGTCATCAAGGACTGCGGGCGGAGTCTGACCGGGAGGCCCGCTGCCATTGGGGCCCCCCCCTGAGTGTAGGTGGTGACGGAGGCCGGCGGATCGGCAGAGACCTGGACCTGGATTGGGGGGGGGGGGGGGGCACTGCTATCGGGGCCTCCGCAGAGACTGGAGCTTTGGAGTTGTGCCGGGGCCTTCAGGCAGACTGAGGCACGGATGGAATACCCTTGTGGGTAGTAGCCTGAGGTGGAGTGGAGGGAGCGGCTGTCCGCCTCCAGATGGGGCCCTCCTACTTTAGACCGGGGCCTGGGCCTGGTGGCACAAGGGGCGGGCGGATTGGTCCCGGGGGGCCCACTGACACCGGGGCCCCTCAGAGTGGAGTAGGTAATGGCGGTGGACCGGGCCCTAATCGTGCTGTCCATGACAAAGGAGGGTGTATTTTGCGACATCCCACAGGCGGAGCCTCCAGGAGCTGGGACCAGGGACTAAGCCTAGACATCTCCTGTGGCCCCCTGGAGCCTGAGACACAGACCAATAGTTATCCTCGGAGTCGGTATGCACGTGTAAGGGAGTGATTGGGTCGGTGACCAAGGCCCCGCGGGCCGCCCCCTACATGACGACTTCTCCAGGGAGACGCCGGCCAGCGTTGGGACTGCAACGTTCTTGGACAGGGGGGGGGGGGGCAGATCTTGACACTGTGGGCCATGGTGCTTGGCGACCTGTACGTGTGGGACACCCAGCTGCTCTGTTTGAGTCGAGGGGCTAGTGGGTACTCCCACACCGTCGGAGACGCCTGGAAGGGACTTTGCCGCTATTCATGATGCGTAAGGACAAAACGCCTAGGGCTGCGCAGCCCAACACCATAAGGCAGTACACTATGCAGAGGCTCCCCTTGCAAAGACTCACGCGCCAGTCATGACAGGATAAGGGGGATCCGGCGCCGGAAGAGCCCTCCCGTGCGGAATTGTTAAGTGATACAGGGGTCCCACTCGGCCTTGGAGCGACAGATCGAGACTGTGTCCATCAAATTGAATCTCCTACGGACTGACCTGCGCAAGGTGGCTGATAAGGTCACAGATGCGGAGGGGAATATCACTCAACTGCAGGGGGAGGTCGCGTCCTTCAAAAAAATGGTCTCGCAACTCTCTGCCACAACGGAGACCCTCGAGAGGAGAGCAGAAGATGCGGAAGGAAGAACGCGCCGCAGTATCATACGTGTGCTGGAGATTCCTGAACGGGCGGAGGCGAGCAACCCGGAACGCTTCCTTGAATACTGGATCCGTACGGTACTGTGCCCTGGGGGTCTGTCAGATGTCTTTGTGATAGAACGAGCCCACAGAGCGTTGGTCCCACCCCCGAGGCCTGGAGTCCCTCCACGGGCTCTCATTGCCAAAATCTTAAACTACCGCGACAGAGACTGCATCCTTAGAGCGGCAAGGGAGTCTAAGGACCTCACGTTTGAGAATGCAAGGGTGTCCATCTTTCCGGACTATACACAATTGGTCCAGGAGCAGCAGAAGTCCTTTCTGGCAGTCAAACAAAAGCTCAGAGAGATGCATCTATAGTATATGCTGCTCTACCCAGCGAAGTTAAAGGTTATATCCCAAGGGAAGGCGCACTTCTTCGGAGCTCCTGCGGAGGTTTGGGAGTGGCTCGAGATTAGGGGGGATGCCCTCCCTCCTGGAGAATGGGGAGGGGCCCGCAGCACATTGGGGACTAGACCACAGAGGCGCCGTAGCAGGAGAAGATGACGAGGGTCCCGTACGGATGAGAGTGTGGAGGGCAACCGAGTCACGGTGGGAGAAGATGGATCCCTTCGCATGGATTTGACGGAGTCGGACCGTTTGCCAGCAGCATCTCAAACTTCCTCTCCTGGGAAGATCTTTGTGCCGGACACGTTGCAGCCCACTACAGAGGTGGTTTCCCCTACCAGTGCAACGGTCCCGGAGACGGCTGGAGCACAGGGGCAGGTGCCGGACGGACTATCGTAAGGAGGGGAACTGGCGCTGCATAGATTGCTGGACTCTGGACATGGTGCTTAACCATTGTTGGACAGTAAGGGGCTATTGTTGATGGGGGAGCTCTACATGATTCGGAGATTCGGGGTGTGGGGGGAGCGGGTTGGGGTTCGGGGGTTGGACGAATGATGGACTCCTCCATTGTTATGGCCGGAGTGCCGTTTTTTAGGTCTTGTTGGGCGGCCCTGTGGGGAGCCGAGGTTGGTGGGGGAGGGGGGGGGGGGTTGTTTGCAATTTTTGTTTTCTGTGGGTAGGTTTAGCAAGGGTGGCAGATGGGGAAGCTGTGCACGTCCTGGCACCAGCATGGGAAGGGAATCCCCTTTTTCTTGGCTCCCGGTAGCCATGTAAGCTGACGAGCTTGTTGGAGATGCACCTGCGCGCCAGAGGGGCAACGAGGCCCGTGACGGATGTTTGGCGACCTGTTCTGCAACCCCAAAACTATCTCTACTGATGAGGGAATCAATCCCGAAACACAAGCTAGGCTCGTGTCTAGAGATGATCACAATACAAGTACTCACTTGCACCGATTGAGGTGAAATACTTTGGAAATTTGAACTTTGAACTGTTCTTGAAAATACTTGAACTGCACAGACCATGATGCAGTGGGGCAATACGGCGGAAGAGGTCAGCGGTGTGCTCCCAACTCCGGAATCCCCTTTTTCTTGGTTCCCGGTAGCCATGTAAGCTGACGAGCTTGTTGGAGATGCACCTGCGTGCCAGAGGGGCAACGAGGCCCGTGACGGATGTTTGGCGACTTGTTCTGCAACCCCGAAACTATCTCTACTGATGAGGGAATCAATCCCGAAACACAAGCTAGGCTCGTGTCTAGAGATGATCACAATACAAGTACTCACTTGCACCGATTTAGGTGAAATACTTTGGAAATTTGAACTTTGAACTGTTCGTGAAAATACTTGAACTGCACAGACCATGATGCAGTGGGGCGATACGGCGGAAGAGGTCAGCGGGGTGCTCCCAACTGCGGAATCCCCACTTGCACAAAACGATACAGAGTACTGTCTTGGCTTGGTAGGCATAGGGTCGCGATTGCATGCCTTCAGGAGACTCATCTTACTGAGGAGAGGGCGCAGAAGCTGGGTAAGAAATGGCGGGGCCAGGTGTTCCATTCTTCTTACTTCTTACTCTTCATACGCTAGAGGGGTGTTGATTTGAGTAGCGCCTGCGGTCCCGTTTGCAGTCCAGTATGTAGAAGCAGACATTCAGGGCAGATATTTGCTCCTCAGGGCTAAATTGGATGGCAGGGATGTTGCCCTTCTGAATACATATGCACCGAATGTGGATGATCCGGGCTTTTTCCCCGGCTCTACAGGATGGGTCAGCCCACTGGTCCAGAATTTTTGGGGGGGTGGTGGAACATATACTCGCCACAACGGGGATCCATATTACATTGACACCTTAACACTGCTTGTTGGCGTTGGTACCTAGCCCAAAAAAACGGAAATTGTCTTATAAATTGATGCAATTGATGCTGGTGCTGGCCAGACGTAGGGTGGCTATTACTTGATGGGTCAGAGGACCCCAGAGGTTCCCAGGTGACTGGGAGATGTGCGAGAATGGTCCCTAGCAGAGGAGACACATATGCAGAGCTGTAGAAGGGACGAGAGGCTGCAGGAGGACCTGATGGCAGGGCGAGTAATGTGTGCTACGATAGGGGTCCTGAAGCACGCTTCCCATAGTGATTCAGAAGGGACGAGTGGAGAGTTATTCTCACCGATGGGTTTGGGCACTGAGGAGGACACCGGAGACGCCCCCGGAGACACAGCGGCGGTGGGGTGAAGGGTAGAGACTGGCCCAGTGCTCACAGGATGCTAGCTGCTGTCTGTTATATTGCAATGTGTCCTGGGTAGCTATGTATCTCAATGTGGCCTTAGGTCGACAAACCGTGCCTTAATGAGTCAGTCGATGTGCGTATGTCATGCTTTGATGCCAAATGGGGGGATGTTATTGTATGTTTATTTTGCACAAAATGACAGAAAATAAAGTTTTAAAAAAAAATGATTTTGAGGGTGGCTTGGAGAGTATCCACCAGGGATGTTTGGGGAAGTTAGTGGCGAATAATGTCTTTTAAATGCTTTAAGGCTGCAGTAATGGTGAAAACTAAATCGAAATTAAATGCAATTTTACTGTGAGTATGGCTGCAGGGGAAAGTCCCAAATTGAATTTCACTATAACGGTGTGGCAGCAAATGTATAATTTGGCCATGCATCCCTTTGTCAAAACTGCATGGGGAGGCAGAGAGTTTGGCATGCACCACTCATAGTCAGTGGCGTAGCTAGCCCTCGTGCTTTTGCCACCTGTGGCAGCTGCATGAAAGAGCGGGGGGTGTTTGCTGGCGGTTTCTGCACTGGCGGCCGCATGAATGAGCGCCACTGCTCATAGTTTAAGGCAGGTTTTGCTAAAGGTGCTCTACAAAAGTAGACCTTCAGACAGCAACCAGCAAGACAGTCTGGTAAGTTATGGGTTAGGTGCTTGTGGGAGGCTGGTGTGGTCCATTGAGGCCTATGGCCTGGCCCAGGGTGTGTTTCCATCTCTAGACACAGGAACCGTAGCTGTCCAGACAGCAGTTTTGCCCTTGAATCTATGCAAGTGGGGGTGACTTCATGGTCAGCATCCAGGATCCTCCTCTGTGATGACCTCCGCTTTTGTTGCCGCTTTGGCTGCTGGAGGAGGCTCAGCGGTCTGGAGTTAGACATCCTCCTCTAATTCTCATGCAGCAAACTCACTACATCCACTCCTCATGGTGGCACTATCTAGGTGGCTAACATTGCTTGGACAAGCATGTATTTGTCTGAGTGGTGAATGTAGGAAGCATGGGAGCTTCCCAATAGTACAAGGAATAGAAACTATGTACTTGCAGAGGGTTGTTCAGCGTTATGTAGGGTACGGCTAAAAGTCAGGATTCATGGTATGAGGTTGACAAGTTTAAATGTACACTAGAAACCTGACCCCCCTCCAGAATAGAACCTGCACTTCTCAACATGCATGCTAGATTTTTCAGTGACTATACCAGCAATTCTACACATGACTGGTATACAATAATGTATTAATGTATGTATGTCTATATGTATGTATTTAAGCACACCTGAATCAGAAGTGATGATAGTGAGTTTCACACAGAACAGAATAATTATACATAATCAATAGCAACAAATTAAGAAGACAGCAGGTAGTGCAGTTACTGTAACAGGAATGACATAACAGTTGCATAAGCACTAGTCCATTAAATTTATTTTATCAATTTTGTCTGTGTGTACTTATTGCTCAAGGAGGCATGCTCTTAGGTGTTTCCTAAGTGTGCAGAATGAAGTTAGTTTCCTCAACTTGGATGGATACGAATTCCAAGATGAAAGTGCTGCCCCTGTAAATGATTGTCTCTCTGCGATTTCAGAATCGAGGTTGGGTGTTTTGGGAGTAGAGAGTTTCTGCGTTGAAATAGAAAGTGTCATCACTTCAAATGTTTAGGGAATGATAACCCAGATGTACAAACCTTATTAATACTGATTTCCTAATAGCGATTCTCTCCAAATCGCAGTTAGGAAATCGGTATTCCTAATGTAATAACTCCTTTGAATTTCATTAGCGATTCCTGGTGGATCACAAATCGGCCTACCTCATGCATATTAATGGGGTAGGTCGCAATTTGCGACCCATTAGGAATTGCAGCCATCACAGGAATGGTGGTTTTCTGAGGTCGGCAGACCACCACGTCTGTGATTACTTTTTAATAAAGCAATCTTTTCTAAATGCAGCCTGTTTGCCTTAAAGAAAAACGCGATTCATTTAAAAAAAAAAAAAGAAACTTTGCAGTTTCGTGTTTTTACGTGTAGGCAGGGGTCTGTGGGACCACTGCCTGCTTTAAAAAAAAATGTTTTGCATTCTCAAAGGTGAAGGTTTCCCATGGGACCTTTTACAATTTGCGAATGGCTTACCAGCAGTTTTAAACTGGTGGTAAGTATTACTGTTTTGCGACCGGAATTTGGTTGCAAAACACTAATGCATACTATTATGATTCGGTATTTGGAAGGGATGCCCTTCCAAATACCGAATCGGTATTTGGTAGCAAACACAAATTGTGATTCGGTAACAAGTTACTGAATCGTCGTTTGCCTTTTGTACATTGTAAAAAGCTTTTTTATGGTCGCAAATGGCCTGAATCTGAGAATCGAACCGTTTGAGACTGCAAATAGCTTTTTACATCTGGTCCTATATCTAGACCTGAATGGCGACTTAGATAAACTGAGAGACATATGGGCTGGCTCTGGGTCTGGGATAGGAGCTTTGAGACCAGGAATGAAAGGCATTGCCTTGGCTCCAACTACAAGAAACTATAACTCTATATAGGCATTACCTTTTCTTCATTAATACTATATAGACATTACCCCTTCTTCAATATGGCTGCCATACTTAAGCGACCGGTTAGTGGGCTGCATGAGAAATCCACCCCACCCCCAAAACCCCTTACAGTGTGGCCCAGCTCATGGTCTAATGTCTGACGTTCTAGTTTATTCAGCCCACTTCTGTTGTTTTGAACTACGATGACCAACTTAGAGCTGAGTGTCCCACTTCTGAATAACAACCCGAGAGGCCATAATAGGCTAAGATGGCGATACCATTTAACTGAATACATGAACTTTTCTCCTTCGCTTGCCGCTCACATGACCACAGTAACATAACCAAGTGACGAGATTCATTTCACCTGGGTTCTTCGCTATGTTTTTAACTGTGCCTCCACCTAGGCACAAGTTCTCTCCGGGCCAGCAGAGCGAAGGTTAGGTGACACGCTCTTTACTGTATTCAGTGTTATGTAACTACCCTCTCATCAAAGCGGAGCGTTCCAGTCCCAAAAGTTCACTTGCCTCCTTTTCGGATTTCTCACCTCGTACCTACTTTCTAGAATTTCTACCGCAGTCTTTACGCAGTCCTCTGCTACCAACCCAAGGAGCATTAACTCCTTGGATCTAGGGTAAAAGCCTATCCCTACCCTTATCCTGGGTCACTGTGTGCGTGTTGCGTGTTCGGTGTGTGTTTGTCCGTTCTACATTTTTCCCATATTGTTATAACGATTACCTAAGTGTCACTCACCTGATATGTGTGATCTGTGGCACGATGATGTACACAACAGGAGCTTTGAATTGCACTCCTAGCATGCCATGGTTTATTTATTGACACACTAATGCTATTAGGTATGCCCTATGGACCTCAAGAGAACGTACAATCCCAACTAGTACATGATACCATCATATTTTCCTTTATCTTTCAGATTGGATTGGGAAACCTTCATAGGTTTATTCGTTGTAGGTACTTTTTGACTTATTTCCCTATTTAGTCGCTTTTGGAATCACTTGATATTCCTATATTTATGCACCTAGCCCTGACTAAGGGTAGGGATACTTATTTTTCAAGCCTGAAGAAACGCCACGGATCCGTCCTGGAGCCCTGAGGCTTAAAACATGTCGACGTTCTAGAGCACATATTGAGAGATTGCCAGTCATCCTAATTTGAGTTGACAGTCCACACATATTTCTTAACCCTACTGTTGGAAAGTGGGTTATTGGTAGGGGCAAATGTAGGTCTGCCACTGGCAATAAGGCCACTAACACATGATAGGACTCAGCATAGGTCTTAGAAAATTATTCCTATGCTCAACCCTTGGTAACGTGGCTGCGAGCAGACAGGCTTAACTTCAAAGAAAGGTATGTAAAGCATTCAAAAACACAATTTCAGTAAATAATCAAGACACAACACAAAATAAAAATCCCACACCAATTTATAAAAATAGGTAATATTGTTATCTTTTAAATGACAACAAAATGAAATGAAAAGAATCCACTGTAGGGAACCAGAGATATGAATTTTTAAAGATTAGTCACTTTCTAATGCTTAGAAACCAACAGTGCCCCTTTTAGTCATTTTGTTTTCTCTGACAGGGACACACCTTTATAAATTGCTCTGAAGAATTTTCTCACCACTGTGGTGGGTCGCCGTCTTCAGCAAGCGGGGTCCAGCTAGAACACCTTCCTGGCGTTCTGCTTGCGGCTCCCAAAGTATCCACACAATCCAAGGTTCTGGAATCTCCATGAGGGTCCTTGAAAGTGTGAAACTTCAATTTCGCAATCCACTTGAACAAGACCCTTACAAATCCACTGAGGGGTCTCATGTGTAGATTTAGTTGGCGATATTTCAGTTGAGCTCTTTTAACCTTTAGCCTTCAGGGAGTCCACTCTTTTTAGTTCCTATTGCAGAACAGAGTCCACATGGCTGTAGTTTTCAGATGGTGCAGTTTTCAGAGGTCAGGCCTTGAAAATCTTTGCACAGGAAAACTTCTCAGCAGAGCACTTCTTGCTACAGTAGTTTCAAGCAGCAGATCTGGAAGGCTCTGCCCCTCTCAGATACGTATTCAAAATTATCTGGGTCAAGCACCAGGTCACCTCTGACCAATGAGAGCAGGGAAACTCCTCATAGGTACGAACAAATCCTGTAGAGTGTGGCATTATTTTGTCCCAGAGTGTGTCATTCTTCCAAATCCATAATGGCTGATTTTCCTGCAAGGAGGTAAGAGCTGGCTAAACACACCCCCTGGGATGGCTTATTTCCATGGACTCTCCCCCTACCATCTGCACATACCTTCCTTAAGCCTAGCCCTGACTCTGGGTCAAGAGTGTCAGAGTGAAACTGAAACCCAGGCCTCCCCTCTGCCTTTGAAGCGCATGGTTTATGACTCCACCCGTGGCCTGGCATTCCTATAGACCGGCACACTGCCCTCCCAGCAGAGTGATTAACCATAGGGGTTCTTCATCGCCTCTTCAAAGCAGCCTGGCTAATCCACTTAACTCTGACCAAGAGGGGGCGTGGCCTGACGCAGATGGAGAGGGGAGCCTAAATCCGAGCACCCGCCGGTGACCTCCTTCCCAAGCCCAGCCTGACCGCTATGGGGGCCCGCTAAGTACAGCATCGGAACTCCAAAGGACCGAGGGCATCAGTAATTGGTGCCGCGATCCACCCGAGAACAGCCGCGGCGGACAGGAGACCGCAAGACCAGATATCGGCCCAAAATGGCGGCCGTGACAATTTGGTGGAAGCTGGGAAGAGCTGAGACGGAGACGGGCTCCTGTGCAGGTTACTAGAACCTGATCTGCATAACCCCCGAGCAGTGACTGCCCAGCAGGAGCGGTCCCGCAGCTGCCACAACGGACGCCCTGAACATGCTGCAACACACACGAGGGGGCCGAGTGGCGGAGCACGGTGAGTGAGCAGCTGCGACCGAGGGATACTGGCCTGAGGGCAGTGAAAGCCGCGGGTGTCTGCGTGCCCCCCTGAGCTCGGAGGACGGCAGAATTAGCAGTGCAGGGTGGCAGCACACCCTCGCAGACGGCTGGCAGAGCTGCGGAGCTGGGTGATTGTGGCAGACTGCAAGAGGCCTCCTGACACTGCGGGGGGTGCTGTACGGCCCACATTCTCACTGCATAGTTGTGCATTTGGACTAGTCCCCTTCACAGACGGAGGAGAGGGGACGCGTGCTTAGGGCACAGAGAGGCTTGGGCCCAGCCACATGCTGCAGTGCAGTGACAGGGAGACGGTAGTGTGAGGAAGGCCGCAGAGAACCACGGCAACCATTTTGTGTGATTGCACAAGGCCTGACTGCCTTACAAGATGGAGGAAGAGGGCATTTCAGTCTAAGAGTGGAGGGGCACGCACCTGACGCCAGGACCACCAAGCGGTTCAGGAGATATACACCAGACTCTGCAGGGGCACTGAAGGTCTCACCTCACACTGGGTCAGCCCAACGCTGAGGTACTGTAGCACAGGACTGCTGAATGCCCCCAAGTGACGCCAGTGGAAGGCGGAGAAAGGGACCTGTAGGGTCACGAGGCCTTCAACTAGGAGGGGAGAGAGCACCCCCTTACGTCCTTCGGGCACGGAGCACGGGAGCTCACCCTGAACCCAACGTGGACCTCAGTTCCCGGCCGGAGAATATCAGCAGCGTGAGAAGACGAGTTCAGTGCTGAGCTTTGGATCAAAGCCTGAATCGGCAGACTAACTAGCGGAGCAAAAATACAATATTGTTAAACTATCTATCTGTGGGACTGTTGGGTTAGGAGAGAACCCATGGAGACACCTGAAATAAGGCCTTTCTGACACCGGGTAACGAGACAGCAATAAAGGGCGGATCACCAAGAGACGGGATACAGACCACCAGGAATCGGCGAGCGAAGATACAGAGGAGTCACGATCGCGTAGGGGGTCCAGAAATGAACAGACGCCCCTACAAGTGGAGATATCACTCCAAGATATCTTGCAGGCTATAGAAAAATCGCAGGCTGCGGTGGAGACTAAAATCTACACGATTTGGGAAGATCTGGGCCTACTACGAGCGGATCACAGGAAACTGACGGACCATGTTACAGCAGTGGAGGCTGAAGTAGACAATCTGAAAACACCAGCTCAGGCGACTGTGCGCAAAGTCACCAACATAGAAAAGCCAGTTCTGGTACTGGAGCAGAGGGCGGAGGATGCAGAAAATCGAGCACGCCGGAATAACATTAGGGTCACCGGTCTGCCTGAAAAAGTCGAAGGAGGAAATATGGTGGATTACCTTGAACACTGGTTGCTCACAGCGGTAGCGGAGGAGAGACTATCGACGTTCTTTGCCCTGGAGAGGGCGCACAGAGTACCCGCTCGGGCACCACTGCCTGGCAGACCACCGCAACCTGTAGTGGCCGTTCTCCTCTTTTAAAAAGACAGAGAGGGGGCGTGGCCAAGATGGCGGTGTAAGAGGTCGCACTTGCCGCGATCTCCTCCACACCTGGGCCCCTAACCTACTGCAGTGCTGCTGATCTCCCCCCACGCTGTGATTTTTCGGCAGCGGAAGGTGTGGGGTACTCAAGTGTCTCACCCCAGAGAGCAACAAGCCTTGGGGACGCCACTGAGGAGCTCCGGAAGCTGTGCCGGGACAGGAGACGGCATTCGAGTCCGGCCGGAAGTGGTGTTGGGCTCGCCAGGCGGAGTTGGCTGGGCCCGGGGAGCTGCCTGGGGTGCCGGATTCGACCCGGATCGGAGCGGAGGAGCCCTGCCGGGGCTGGCGGACACCCGTGAGGAGCCGGGCACAATACCCCTCACAAGCGGAGACACAGGCGGCTGAGGGTCCGGGCCGGGGCCGACTGCGGAGCGGGGCTGTGTCGCGGCCAGGAGGAAGAACCGGGTGGTGCAGGGTGAGTCCCCGGGCTTGGTGGGACTCGAGGACGGTTCAGTGGCGGCCCCCCCCGGCGGCCCGGAGGTGACGGAGACCCGCCTCCGGGAAGGTGAGGCCACTCGAGGCCGCCTGCGCCCCCAGCGGCCGGCGGGACAGCTGACCTACGCGAGGCCCCGGCTTCCCTCACAGAAGGCCTGGGTGAATTGGAGGAGGGGCGCACGAACGGAGGACCAGCGCTGCCTCTCCAGTGCCCAGGGGCGAATCTGGGAGCATTGTGACTGAGGCATTGTGGACATGCACCGGGGGTGATTCGCTGCCGGCCCTCACGCCAAGGGGGGGTGCTCAGACACGGAGGCCTGCCGGAGTCTGTGAGCAGCTCTGCGGGGGGGATTGGGCCCCTTCCCCCTGACCCTACTAAGCCGGAGAGGTGAGGAGCACGTCGGACTGGGAGATTGAGGATTGTGAGGGAGGCAATGCGGCGCCACAGCTGAGGGCCCTGAGTTGTTAGTGTGGTGCAGGTCTCGGAGGCGGAGGTGGAATCGTACCCGCCCGGCCCTCTTCCGATATTTCTTGGGGGGACTGCTGCCAGCCGATCTGGTAGGTGGCTGGTCAAGATTATTGGCGGCGCAGTGGCACAGCGAGACGGCAGTGGGCCTCAATAGCCTTTGGAATATACTCGGCCTTGGAGCGTGGGGTCCAGCCTCAACCTGGTCCGAGTGGTGGCGGAAGACATTGGCGTGGCACTAGGAGGGGTCGGCGGGCCTGGTGGTGATCTGGGATCTTCGGAGGAGTGGTGCGGGGCTCCGGTGGACCACCTCCCCGCCATTGCCTACGGTCGGGCCCGGCGCCTGGAGCTTGACCCCCGGGGGCTGGCCGGATTGGGACAGAACAGGCCTCTGGAGACGGCATAAGGGCGCAGGGATCTCAGGAGACTGGGGCTGACTGACTGCCTGGTGGTCCAGCGGCACGGCGCTCTCTGGTGTTCAGGGTGGTGTTTGCAGAATCCGGAATATTGTTCAGAATGGCCGGCAATAGGGGAACAAGAAGGGTGACCGCACCCTACCGGATATGCTGAGCAGGGGCGCATCACGACAAGACCGAGGACAGCACTCCCCAGGACAGTCGAGCAGCTCCCAAGGGGCAGGTGGAGGGGAGCCGCCGGTCACCAGGTCCTTTCTGGAATCCTTGTTTAGCACCCTCCGCGAGGACTTTCAGACCCTTAAGCAGGAAGTTGCGGGGGAGGTCCGAGAAATACGGAGGGAGGTCGATGGCCTGGGAGAGCGGGTGGCTACAGTGGAGGAGGCCGGACACGCCCGGGATGAGGAACTCACGCAACTTCAACAAGAAGTGATACGGCTTCGGGACCAACAGATCGATCTTCAATCGCACGTGGAGGATCTCGAGAACCGTTCCCGGAAGAACAACATTCGGGTCCGGGGTGTGCCTCTCGGAGAGGAGGAGGAAGACGCTGCGGCCTACTTGCAGGATCTGTTCAGGGAAATATTGGGTGAGCCGACCGACTTTCTTGTTAGAATCGACAGGGCGCATAGAGTGGGCCCGGGGCGCAGATCACCAGCGCCCCCTTCCGACCTTTTGGCCTACTTACCGGACTACCCCCTAAAGGAGAGGATCCTCCGGGTGGCCCGGACCAAGCCTTCTCTGGAGTTCAGGGGTCACCGGGTGGCCCTCTTTCAGGATCTCTCTGTGGTTACACTACAGAAACGCAAATCCTTTAAAATTGCGACTGACTTTCTGCGAGAGCACGACACTCAGTACTCTTGGGGCCACCCGTTTCGCCTCATTTTCCGATGGAATGGTACACTGCATCAACTGCGCTCCCTTCAGGACACCTGTGCGGTCTTGGGCATCACTGCAACGGATGAGGACGCGCCCACCCCGCGCCGTCTACGAGTCACGAGAGACGGCTGGCAGTCGGTCCCTGGCCGTCGGGATTCAGCTTCTTTGGCGAGGCCTGACTCGCCTACTATCCGAGCAGAGATGGATAGTGCAGTGAGAGAAGCTTTCTATGAACATGGGTTTTTTCCGGCGAACAAAGGTTGCTCTGTGATGATGTGTATTTGCCTTGGTGTGTCATGCTGAATAAAATACTTTGAACTTAAAAAGACAGAGATCATATTCTGAATCAGGCTTGCCTTAAAGGGCAACTTAGGGTGGACAACAGCACTGTTAGAATTTCCCCTGATTTCTACTGAGAAGTGCAGCGCCAGCGAGAATCCTTTGTCACAGCCATGAGGAAATTGCGCCACATAGAAGTGTCCTACTGTGATCTCGGACCCCGAGATCGCCCTATCCGAGACGATCTATCCCCTCTATTACCACCTCGCACCATATCCCGTCCAGGCAGACGCGTAGAGTCCCCAACAACAGCGTCCCTGACGACAGGCATCCCGCCCCTCTCTCCTTTGCAGGAACCAATCAGAGATACCGAAGGACCGGAAGGGATAACCCGTGAACCCGGAAGTCCCGCCTCTCCACCGACGGCCGGACACAGAAAAGCCGGAAGGGAAGACACAAGCGTCGTCGAAGGATTGTGGCAGGAGATTTCGGCTGGACCGGTGACGGACGGAGAAGACGGGAACGGAGAACGCGAGGAGTGGTCCGAAGAGTGGTGGAGTCCCACGGAGGTGGCTGGAGAGCGGCCGTAACTCGGAGGAGAGTTACGGCGGAGCGCGTGAGTACCAGTTACTCCCTTTTGCCTGTGTACATAGTTAGAAACCCCTCCCAGTGTAAATTGTTCCCGCTATCCTAGGCACGTCACCAGTAGCACTAGTTAGGTTGTAAATACGCACTGCACACTGTATAAAGAGCACCCCTCTCCCCCACCTCCCGGAACACTTCTATTTCTTTCCGTCCCGTGACCCATACCTATACCGCCCTCACTTCCCCTTCATTTCCACACACCCCGGGTTAACGGTGGAGGTACCGGATCGTGAGTCCAGGCACAGCTAACGGCTCCCTCTTTTCTCTTGTTTGCCCTCCGAGGTGTCCTCCGACCACAACGAGGCAGCTACACCAAAGACCCGGACGATCCTTGGACCCTCATCTCGCCCGGACAACAGAGAAGAAGACGTACACACCTTCCTGGGTGTTGGACCGGACTCTCCTACTGTCCCCGAAAAACCTTGTACAAAAACCCCAATAAATCACTATCGCCCACTATATCCGGCCTCCTCGCCTGCTTTACTAGTCCGCCGACCGCCCACGATCACATCTGGTGTCAGAAGTGGGATTAACTGGAGGAATGGAGGCCGTGATGAAAAGGATGGCGGAATCCCAAGAACAACTGGGAAAGTTAATGGAGCAGTTCCTCAAAACTGCCGAGGACGATCGGGGGCAGCTCCATGATGTCTTGAAGGGACAGGGAACCTCCCACGACCAGGCTATGGGGAAACTGACCGATGTCCTGGGTCAACCGCGCCCGATGTCCTCCCTCCCGTCAGTGGTACTTCAGAAATACGTACCGGGGGAGGACCCTGACTTTTTCTTTACCAACTTTGAACGGCTGGCCCAGGCCGCCACATGGCCGTTAGACCGATGGGCTCATTATCTAGGGCCCCTGCTAACGGGGGATCTACAGGCTGCCTACCAGCAAGCGAATATTCAAAGCAATACCCCATATGACGACGTAAAGAAATGCATTCTTGAGCGGCTGGGTATAGATGAGGAAACCTACCGGGTACGTCTGCGCCAAGTAAAAGAAGGACCCCAA
Organism: Lissotriton vulgaris; assembly: GCF_964263255.1. Lineage (NCBI taxonomy): Eukaryota > Metazoa > Chordata > Amphibia > Caudata > Salamandridae > Lissotriton > Lissotriton vulgaris. Next base: position 512,881,496 of record NC_141700.1, read on the forward strand.
GAGACTCCCAGGGCCCTCTCCTTCCGAATCAAAGACCTCGCCAACCGCTGGCTGAAACCCGACAACTCTACTAAAGAGATTATCCTGGAAAAAATTTACCTGGAACAATTCCTATCGTCTTTGCACCCAGGCACGCAAAGATGTTTACGCCAGCATGCTCACCTGACCCTGGATACAGCAATAGAAATTGCAAGCGCTTATAGCAGGGCCCAGGAGGTCCAGAGAGGAAAGGACGATCACCCCCACAAACCTCATCCCCCTACAGGACTACGGCCTCCACGTCCCCCGGTCCCAAGAAGACCTGATCCTCCTCTCTTTTTCCCCACACCGGTGATGCATCGTCCTGTTAATCCCGGACCACAATGCTATAGCTGTGGCGGATTCGGTCACATTGCCAGGAACTGTCCACACAAGGAAGAGCCGATGGAAGTGGGGCTGGCACGTAACTATGTGTGCTCCGTACCAGGGGCCCCTCCTCCCCCTTTCCGACGTCCAGTGAACTTTGATGGACAAACCCTCATGGCCCTTACGGACACTGGGTGTCGACAGAGTGTCCTCAGGCCTCAAGACCTAACGCACCCGGTTAAACCTTCGTCCGGCATGGTTGCCATCCAATGTGTGCACGGGGACACAAAGAGTTACCCCACCGCCCAAGTGATGGTGCAGCATGAAAAAGATCCCGGCACAGCTCTTACAATGGGACTGATCCCCGCCCTACCAGAACAGGCGATCCTAGGAAGTGATTACCCCGGATTGCCCGGAATGTTGCATGACACCACGGAATCCCTGACACACTGGTGGGAAGAAGCACCCTTCCCAAAGGGATTGTCCTCCCCCATGCAGACCCGTAAACCAGCGAAAACCAAAGCACAGAAGAAAAAGGAGAAAAGGGAATATACGGGCGCCTACCCAGTGCTTCCGGATGAACACCCCTGGCAAACGGACCGTGAATTCCGGGCAGCACAGCAGGAAGACCCTCTGTTACAGGAAGCCTGGGGAAGGGCAGTGGATCAAGAGGACCCCCTTCACGTAGGTCCCTACTTCTTTAAGAAAAACGGCCTTTTATACCGGAAAGGGGGGATCCAACAGAAACCCCAACTCCTGGTCCCCGGTCCCTTTCAGGAGAAAGTGCTCTTCCTAGCACATAGTCATCTTCTGGGAGGGCATTTCGGAGAAGAAAAGACCAGCCAAACAATCCTGGACAAGTTTTATTGGCCTGGAATTTATCAACATATCAAAAAGTTTTGCAAAGAATGTCCGGTCTGCCAAAAGCATAGTAGATACCGACCCCCTAGGGCCCCGCTGCAACCCCTTCCCATCATTGACATCCCATTCAGCAGAGTAGGGATGGACATAATCGGACCCCTATTACCGTCCCGGAGTGGGTGTCGTTACGCCCTGGTTATTGTTGACTATGCCACCCGCTTCCCTGAAGCCCTGCCCCTGAGACAACCCACCACCCAGAACATTGCGAAAGCCCTCATTTCTGTATTCACTCGGGTGGGTTTTCCCAGGGAAATACTAACAGATCAGGGTACTCCTTTTGTCTCCTCTCTGATGAAACAGGTATGCGCCAACCTGGGGATCAAACAAATTCGAACCTCGGCATACCACCCGCAAACCGACGGCTTAGTCGAGCGGTATAATGCCACCCTAAAACAGACCCTTAAGAAATTGCTGGGCTTAGAAGCCAAGAGGTGGGAAGACATGCTACCCCTTGCCCTGTTTGCTATCCGTTGTGCCACCCAAAGTAGCACCGGGTATTCCCCCTATGAATTGTTATACGGGCGACCCCCTCGCACCTTTCTTGATATGGCCCAAGAAGCATGGGAAGCAGAACCAGACCGTACACGGCCCCTTCCAGAATACATGGAGAACCTGAAAACCCACCTAGCCCTTATGAGAGATATAGTAAGCCAGAACCTCGAGAGTGCCCAGAACAGGCAAAAAGGACAATATGATAAAGGCACCAAACCCAGAACCTTCCTGGCAGGGGATCTTGTGTTACTTATGCTTCCATCCTCCGATCAAAAACTCCTGGGACAGTGGCAAGGTCCATATAGCATCTTACGTCAGGTGACCCCAGTCACTTACGAGCTAGACATAGATCCCATTCGTGGAGTCACTCAAATTTATCACGTTAATCTTCTAAAAAAATGGGAAGGCCCTCGCCCCGTCTTAAGTGGGTCGGCTAACACCGATCCCCTCTCCTTCACCCCTTGTATCGATCCCGATATCACCCCACAACAGAGACAGGAACTCGAAACAGTACTATTTCCATTGCGACAGGTGTTCTCCTCCTCCCCGGGACATACCACCATCACTGAACACGCAATACAAACCCTTCCCGGGAAGGTAATACGACAAAGGCCATACAGAGTCCCCGAGGCCCGCAGGGAAGTAATACGACACGAAACGGAACAAATGCTGAAGATGGGTATCATCGAGCCCTCGGTAAGCGAGTGGAATTCCCCGATAGTACTCGTACCCAAACCGGACGGGTCTGTCCGGTTTTGTATTGATTTCGGGGGGTAAATAAAATATCCACCTTTGACACCAACCCCTTACCCCGCGTCGACGAGATGGTCGAACGCATAGGGAAGGCCCAATATATCTCCACGCTAGACCTCTGTAAGGGGTATTGGCAGATCCCCCTCCGTGAAGAAGATAGAAAAAAGACGCCCTTCTCCACCCCTGACGGGTTATACCAATTCCTGGTCCTTCCTTTTGGTCTTCATGGCGCCCCAGCCACCTTCCAACGGGCCATGAATAAAATCCTGCAACCTCACTCTCTCTATGCTGGTGCATATCTTGATGATATCGTGATTTACAGTGACAACTGGACCCAGCATTTAGAACACCTGTACAAGGTCATCTCCTCCCTAGGGACTTATGGTTTTACCATTAATCCCTCCAAAACCACCCTAGCAGCACAGACCGTGAAGTACCTAGGCTACCTCCTGGGGGAAGGCTTGATCAGACCCCAGGAGAGCAAAATCGAAGCCATACAGTCCCTCCCCTTCCCTCAGAGCAAAAGAGACCTTCGTGCTTTCCTGGGACTCCTGGGTTACTACCGACGGTTCGTCCCCAACTTCTCACAAAGAGCGGCCCCCCTCACTGACCTCCTAAAAAAATCTATGAGAACAGACACCCTCCTCAGATCCCCTACGGTAGAATTGATGCAGGCATTCTCCGACCTAAAGAACGCTCTGACCTCCCATCCCGTGTTAGTAAGCCCAGACTATACACAGCCCTTTATTTTACAGACGGACGCCTCCGAACAGGGACTCGGGGCGGTCCTATCCCAAAAAGACCCCCAAGGAAACGAGAAACCTATTCTCTTTCTTAGCAGAAAACTGTTCCCCCGAGAGAAAAACTACGCCGTGGTGGAGAAGGAAGCCCTGGCCATCAAGTGGGCAGTAGACAGCCTACGTTATTATCTGGAGGGGAGACAATTCACCATCTACACTGACCATGCTCCCCTGGAGTGGATGGCGCGGAACAAGGGCCACAACGATAGAGTCCTCCGATGGTTCCTATCCCTCCAACCATATCACTTCGCCACTGTACACAGGAAGGGCTTAGAGCAAGGTAACGCGGACTACCTTTCTCGTTACCCTGTGTCCACAGAGGGTACAAGAAAGACAGCTAGGGGAAGGGAATGTGATCTCGGACCCCGAGATCGCCCTATCCGAGACGATCTATCCCCTCTATTACCACCTCGCACCATATCCCGTCCAGGCAGACGCGTAGAGTCCCCAACAACAGCGTCCCTGACGACAGGCATCCCGCCCCTCTCTCCTTTGCAGGAACCAATCAGAGATACCGAAGGACCGGAAGGGATAACCCGTGAACCCGGAAGTCCCGCCTCTCCACCGACGGCCGGATACAGAAAAGCCGGAAGGGAAGACACAAGCGTCGTCGAAGGATTGTGGCAGGAGATTTCGGCTGGACCGGTGACGGACGGAGAAGACGGGAACGGAGAACGCGAGGAGTGGTCCGAAGAGTGGTGGAGTCCCACGGAGGTGGCTGGAGAGCGGCCGTAACTCGGAGGAGAGTTACGGCGGAGCGCGTGAGTACCAGTTACTCCCTTTTGCCTGTGTACATAGTTAGAAACCCCTCCCAGTGTAAATTGTTCCCGCTATCCTAGGCACGTCACCAGTAGCACTAGTTAGGTTGTAAATACGCACTGCACACTGTATAAAGAGCACCCCTCTCCCCCACCTCCCGGAACACTTCTATTTCTTTCCGTCCCGTGACCCATACCTATACCGCCCTCACTTCCCCTTCATTTCCACACACCCCGGGTTAACGGTGGAGGTACCGGATCGTGAGTCTAAGCACAGCTAACGGCTCCCTCTTTTCTCTTGTTTGCCCTCCGAGGTGTCCTCCGACCACAACGAGGCAGCTACACCAAAGACCCGGACGATCCTTGGACCCTCATCTCGCCCGGACAACAGAGAAGAAGACGTGCACACCTTCCTGGGTGTTGGACCGGACTCTCCTACTGTCCCCGAAAAACCTTGTACAAAAACCCCAATAAATCACTATCGCCCACTATATCCGGCCTCCTCGCCTGCTTTACCAGTCCGCCGACCGCCCACGATCACACCTACTCAATGGTGTTCCCGGCCCGGCATCTCGTCGTGAGAGAGGGGGGAACCACATTCTTCAATACGCCCCATGAGGTCTGGGAATGGATAGAGGAACAAGACCCCAAAGACCGAAGAGGGGAGGGCAAGAACCCCACCGAACTGAACCCCTTACGTTCCGCTGATAAAGGGCAGAAACCAAAGAGTCATCCAACAATGGAGGAGACGCACAGAGACAGAGCGAATGCGATTGCTGCGGTGGCCTCCATGAGCACAGCAAGCACCCGGGACACTCCCTCGCACACTGAGGGAGAACACAGAGATTCGGACTCAGAGGCCAGCACGAGCACGATGTGAAAGGCGGATCAGGCCCTGCCGCGCATTACACCCAGATAGGCTGACGACCTGATGTGAAGAAGAGAGAACACGCAAGTACAGCCAGGAATATCTTGTTGGGCAGTGGGAAATGACGCCTGAGACGCCCTGAGCTAGGGCAGGGGGCACCTCTGTACACCGATATATGACCTGTACACGGGGAGGAGGGGCTAGGGGGGGTGGAGAGGGCGGCTGTCCTCCAGGTGATCACTGGTTAAGTCACCTCTTTCGGTTTACGACGGTTAAGGCACTAGAGTGCTAGGTTTGGATGGGAGAGAGGTTCTCACTTGTCCTGGGAAGCGGGAGTTGGGATGTTTATCTAGTTTTATTATTAACAGGGGGGGGGGGCACTGCTGTTGACGGGGGAAAGGCCATGGCATGACATCCCGCGTGGGATTTCTGTGAGACACACAAAGTGGATCTGGGTATCGGGGCACGAACAGGAGGGGGGGGGGGGAGTATGAGCACTCATGCAGCCGACAAAGGCCACCTATAACATAATGTTGTGGAATGTTAGGGGCATGCACTCCATGAGCAAAAGGTATAAAATATGCTCGCTGTTAAATAGGCAGGGAGTGCAGATAGCCATGCTCCAAGAGACCCACACATTGGACACGGAGGGGGTGGCAATGCGCAGGCGTTGGAGAGGTCAAGCATTTTACACATCATATTCAGCATTTGCCCGAGGAGTCCTGATCTGGGTGCGGGCGGGTGTCCCCTTCCAACCTATTGAGCATAAGATTGATCCCAAGGGACACTACGTGCTTGTCTCCCGGAGACTTGATGTACATGATATCACCCTTGTAAATGTGTATGGCTCAAATGTAGATCATATCCGATTTCTGGAGCAGTTGTCGGGTGTCCTGGCACCGTACATGACTGGAGCGGTCCTTATTGGGGGAGATTTCAATTGCATAGCAGACCCCGAAATGGACAGATCGCACCCGCCACTTAGAGACTCTCCGGTACATACTGTAGCTCGATCCTTTTGAGACTGGCAAACTCACTGGGGGCTAGTGGATGCATGGCACAGCGTGCACCCGACTGACAGGGACTACTTGCACCTATCTCACCCTCACGATTTGCATGTACGCCTAGAAACTTTTTTACAAAAAATGCTTGATTCCGTTCTGGGAAGGACATGGCTTTTGTAGTTCGGATTGGACTGTTCCCATGGGGCAACAGGGTCAGAGCTGATTTGCATATCGCCATTGTCTAACCCAGGGTGGTGTGGAGTGCAAAAAAACGATGGATTTGGGCCCAGATCTTTTGACTGGGGGAATGTGTGACATTGATCCACATTCGGTCCATCACTTGTTGTTTTTTTAGAAACTTTTTTAAGCACACCGGACCTCTACACCCAACTTGTGGGGGGCGGAATACCTGACCAGAACAGTCTCGGACCATAACCCACTCATGCTCAGGTTCAAGGGGGGACGCTATTACAGCCCATCCCCACGTGGCGCCTCAAGCCGAAAGCCCTGGAAGACCAAGTCTTCCAACACGAGATTAGGGACCACATCATACAATATTAAGCTGATAATGCGGCCACCACAGACTCTAGAATCACGGTATGGGAGGCCTTTAAGGCTGTAATCAGAGGGCGATGCATGGCAACATCTATTGGGGTTCGTAGGACTCTTACAGCAGACATAGAGAGAGCAGATGTGGAACTCAAGAACTTAGAGCATAGACAGCCGGAACACCTGGAACTGAGGCAGGAACTACTAGAGGCCAAAGAAGAGGTGGCAGTTCAGGAAGAGTGTCTGCACTGCTTTGACTACCAGAAATACATGGAAAGGGGGCATGCTGAACGAGACAAGGCAGGGCGACTGTTGACAATTCATGACCAAATAGGACGACCCTTACTTAGACAAGAAGAGATTAATAACCGCTTCCGTGAATACCATGCCCGCTTGTACAAAAGCACTGGCAGCCGCGAAATACATAGGATTATAAACTATTTGTCACCCCTCCCGCTCCACACCCTTGAGGAGGAGGAGACAGAATTACTAGGAGCTTCAATAACAGAACAAGAGATCAGGGGGGGGCAGTCAAAACTATGGCACGAGGGACAACCCCAGGCACAGACGGACTACCCCAGGAATTCTATGCCACATACCTTGCAGAAATAGCACCCAGATTGGTGGAACTATACGCGGAAACATGGGAAGGTGGGAGTCTACCACAGACAACGCGAGAGATGGTAATGATTCCCCTGCTCAAGCCTGACAAGATCCCAACAGAGTGCACAGCATGCCGACAGCTGTCAATGCTAAACTTAGATTTTAAAATCCTAAGTAAGATATTAGCCACCAGACTGCTACCACATATGACCTCCTTGGTCCATTCCGACCAAGCAGGATTCATCCCTAGCAGAAATACAACCCTTAACATCAGGCATCTTTTTTCAGTTCTACAATAGGGTATGGAAGAAGCTCCGGAGGGGCCGATCTTTGCTATCGATATTGAGAAAGCATTTGATAGCCTCGAATGGGAATTTTTGTATGCGGTGCTCACACGAATGGGGCTGGGACAGGGGTTCGTCCAGTGGGTTAAAATACTATATAAGGACCCAGTAGCGAGGGTCCGCACGGGCTGAACCATTTCCACGCAATACCGGGTGGAGAGGGGCACGAGATAGGGGTGTCCCCTCTCCCCTCTATTATTCGCTCCAGCGATAGAGCCACTTGCGTGCGTAGCACGCTCGGGGACGCCGTATGAGGGTATTAGATTGGCTTAGCAGACACATCACATTGCATTATATGCAGATGATCTGCTATTCCTAAAAGACACGGTTGCAGCTTTAAGGGGGGCCCGGCACATGATGGATGCGTTCGGAACACTTTCTGGACTACGCTTTATTTATTTATTTTATTTATTTATGACACTTATAGAGCGCGCTGATACCAAACGGCATCCTGGCGCTGTAGTGATAGCTCCCCTAGCCATGAAACGTGTTATTAATTGGTAAACAGCCACGTTTTTAGCTTTTTCCGGAAGGCCAACAGATCTGTGACCTGTCTCAATGCAATTGGTAAAGCATTCCAAGCAGTGGCTGCCCCCAGAACAAAACTTCTGCCCCCATGCGTGCTTTCCTGCTACGTGGGGTCCTGATCAGCCCTTGACTGGCCGACCTAAGCTGTCTGTTCGGTCTGTACTACTGAAAGAGCTGTTGTAGGAACGAAGGACCACGTCCATGAATCGCCTTACAGACAATGCACAAGGATTTGAAGGTTATCCGTTTCCACACTGGGAGCCAGTGCAGCTTCACCAGTTCCCGGGAAACGGAAGCAAACTTAGGGATGCCCGAGACCAAACGGGCTGCAGCGTTCTGCAAAACCTGCAGTTTATTGAGCAGCCCCTGTTGGGCCCCCAAAAACAGGCTGTTACAATAGTCAAGGCGGGAGAGCACAAGGGCTGTCACCACCGTTTTCCTACTCTCCTCTGGCAAGAAGGGGAGGATCTTCCGGATGATTTTAAGAGACCAACGGATGCAGGAGGTCAGTGCATTTACCTGGGGTTTAAATGAGAGCTTGTCATCAATCAGAACTCCCACGTTTGTCACCTTTATGACTGGAGTGGGAAGAGTCCCCATCCCTTCGGGCCACCATTTGGGACTCCAAAAGTTGACATCGGAGCCGAAGAGTACCACCTCAGTTTTAGATGAGTTCAGTTTTAGGCAGTTTCTGGCCATCCAGGAGCCGACCGCTGCCATGCATTCCTGAAAATTGGAGGCCACGCCATCCTCTGTCCCTGGGAGCAGTGATACCACAATCTGTGTATCATCTGCGTAGGATGTTAGTTCGAACCCGTATGCCCGGATGATCAGGGCAAGCGAGGAGACATAGATATTAAAGAGGGAGGGACTTAGGGAGGATCCCTGTGGACCCCCCCCCCCCCGGCAGTTCGAAAGGTCTTGACTCAAACTCCGCCAAAGCCACCACCTGAACCCTGTCAGTCAGAAAGGCTTTCAGGATGCTGAGGGCCTTCCCCTGGATCCCACGGTCCTCCAGGCGGAGGACCGTGGTTTGCTTTAACTGGCAGAAGTCACAACTCTTTCCGGTGACAAGAGATACTCCTCCTCTCATGGGCCTGGGAGACCTACAGTGGGAGCCGCGTTGTTTAAGATACATAGGGGTGAAAGTATATCATGACCTCTCTGATGTTCAGGAGGGGAATGTGGGGGGGGGGCTCTACGATCGCTAAAAGGTTGTATGGCTTTCTGGGGAACGCTACCCCTGTCGGTGGCGGGGCGAATCTCCCTACTGAGAATGATAGTCCTGCCCCATTTGCTAGATTTCCTCACCACCCAACCGGTGTGGATCCCCAGTGCGTGGTTTCGCTCGCTCGACTCTCTTATTACTACTTTTATTTGGGGCCCAGCAGAAACAGAGTGGCCTTAGCTACGTTGAGAAGGGCGCAGGAGGAGGGGGGATTAGCGGTGCCGGATATGGAGAACTATTACCTGGGAGGACAACTCAACACTTTACGCAATGGGTGGCAGGTAGTCTAGACCCAGAAAGGAGGAAGCTCCCATTCATCCCGAATAGGGGGGATGTCATGAGTACATTAATGGCCACCATTAAACAGCAACAGATAGGCTCTTTGGAACACAGAGTGATAAGGAATTGCTGGGCCAGGTATCTCCAGAAGACCAAAACCAAACGTCCTTACTCCCCAGAGATGTTGGTGGCGTTACTGGAGGCGCTCCCACATGGGGTCCACTGGAGAGGATTAGAGGAATGGGCGCAAGCAAGAGTCACTAAAATAGGGGACCTATATGGTGACGGGGAACTGCTTACGTTAGCGGCTTTCCGAGCAAACTGGGACATCCCGCAGGGGCACTTTTTACTATATGGGGCAGTTACTGGGGCTATGCGCAGACACTGGGGACAGGGGACAACCGAACCACTCACGCACTCCACATGCGAATACATAAGCCTAGCAGGAGGCGTCATCAAGGCGGTATCATGCCTCTATCAAGCCATTCAGCTGGACTCCATGAGACCGCTGGAGGGACTGAAGGATAAATGGGAGGCGGACCTTGGGATTCCTATAGACGATAAGGATTGGGAAAATGCGCTCCTCCGGGCCACCAAGGTTTACCGTAATGCACGATTCCAATTAATTAGTTTGTACACCCTGCATAGAGCATACATTACGCCTGACAGAATTAATCGCTATTTCCATCGAGATGATGCGAGTTGCCCTCGCTGCCAGGAGATAGGAGCTAGCTACATCCACATGATGTGGAGCTGCCCACAGCTAGAAGGGTACTGGCAAGAGGTGGTTAGGGAGACAGCGCGCGTCACAGGGAAGGAGATCCCATGCACCCACAGCCATGTGCTGCTCAACCTGTTCCCCCACTCCGCTAAGACCAAGGTCACGGCAAGGTTCCAAGACCTAGCATATATATTAGGAAAACGCGAACAAACAAGCAAATGGAAGGCCACAGCGGGTCCGGGGGTGGTCAACTGGAAACGGGAATTAGAGCAGTGGGTGGGCAGTGAATATACAATACTGCTTCGGAATGCAAAACGAGGCTTAGGAAGACTGGCGAGAGCACAGGCTTGGGCAGTATTAGTAGACGACCCGAAGAATGTAGACCAGGAGTCTGCCCCAGCACACCTCAGGCCAGGTCTCGACCGGTCAGCCCTAATAGCCAGGAACAGGAGGGGAGAAAAGGGGTGTCATGAGAGGGCCATAGCACCCTAACGTCTACAGACCTAAAGGTTTGCTTGAGTCCAGCCTACGGCTTAGCCTATAGAGAGTGAGACCCAGACTACACGTACAGCGAGAGATATAGTGGCAGGTTAGTCAGCAGCAGCGAGAGGTGGGGGGAGGCGGGCGGGCAGTTGGGGGGAATTGTTAGATTGTTATATTGGATGGCAGTCCTTTACCACTAGAGCTGTATAGTACGGCGGAAAGTCACACAGCAAGAGAGAGATATGGACAAGTGACTAGCTAAGCAGCTGTGAATAGCACTCTGAACTGTTAACCAGGAATGTCTATGATTAAGAAACGAATTGAGTATGTACTGCTGATACTTAAATGGCAATAAAATATGTTTTAAAAAAAATAACTCTGACCAATCAGGGCAGACCACTGGAAGGCTGAATTTGGCCTTACAAACAAGAAAGTCTTATAACTTCTTGTAGTACACTTTAGGAGAAATTCAACAATATAATATTGTTGGATTTACTACTACCAAGTCTTTGAATGGTCCGGCTAGTCCTCTCCTATCAATATTTATTAATCAACAACTTCCTACCATGTTAACCTATGGGCCATGGGGTTTGCAATGGGGAAAATTACTTGGGGCAGCTTTCTTGCACCAGAGCTTATAAAAACATATTTTATACGTATTTCCCTAACTTTTACAGGACCCCCACCCCCTGGGCAACCAGGGGATACTTCAGGGGTTCTGAATCTGCAGAAATATTGTATATCCTCCTTACCCAGTAATCCTAGCATCAAAATTGAATTTGATCAGCACTTTAAAACAATGTGGTATGTGAAATGTGAAATTTCACTTTACCCAGGAATATAAAAAATCATTTATAAGGGTGTACCCTATAGATAACTGACCCACCACCCCTGGGATAACTAGGGGAGACCCTGAGAGGCCTTATTATGCCAAAACATTGTAGGTTTTTCATTTTTAAGTGTCCCTACCACCAAAGTCGAGTTTGGACACAATTTAAGGTTTAAAAGCAGTCCTGGCAACCAGTTCTGCAACCAGTGCTGCTTTTAAACTGACCTTAGGCTTCAGCACTTCACACATGCTGGTGCAGAAAATCTGCTGGCCTCTAAACTGCCATGCCCCAGGATACTGGGGACTTCTACGTAGTTTCAATCCCCTTCCCTATTATATACTAGGGGCTTATGGGGTAGGTCATGCCAATTACAGGGGTACCCCACCATACCATAGTGTACCCTAGTGTATGTTGGGTGTCTTAACTGTATTCTAATGTGTTCCTTTTAGCTTGGCACTGGCCCTGGGCCTGGTTAAACAGAGCCCAGGGTCAGTCAGAGTCAGTTACCACCAATTCCAGTCAGCAAAAAGTTGGGGGGTGCCCAGGGCACAGGATGACTTTGCAACACCTACCAAGCGGACCCCTGATTAAATATATCTTACGGTACCCCTTAGGTAGTTTTAACTTTCTTCCTCTCACCATCAAACTCAACCGCACTCATCCTCACAGCTAGATACAAATGATCTCCACCCAAGAGCCCTTGCGGCACCCGTGGGGCATTGCAGCGTCGGGCCCACCAGGAGCTAAGCCCAATGATGAAGCATGACACCCACACAGATGTATGAGGGCACTACCTTCCAATAATGAAGACACTCCTACTCCCGCTATTATCCAACCAACCACATCTTTCTTAAGAACAGTTACCCTCCTAGTGTTCTCGTACTTCTTGGGACCTCATCTTCGACTCGCAGTGCACATTGCTGTGCAACCCGTACCTTGCTAGTACCGAGATTGAACCCAGTGGAGGCCAGGAACAAGTGGGACTACTGCAAGTATTATAGTATAGGGCATCTGCGTGAGTGAAGGTAAATCCATAGGGCCATGATACATAGCTGGTAGGCATGGAGGCACCCTGCATTAGGTCGGTGTGGCTTGCACGATCCGGTTTGATGAGACATACTAACTCTGCACCATCTTGCACACCTACAGTCACAGGGCCAACGGTGCAGCTCCCTTATAGTTGCTACCTGCGTCTCTTAGGTGCAGCTTCTTCTACATTCCTGAATCCTAGGATGCTTTATGTGCCACAACAGCAAGCCATAGCCTTGGACCCGGACAAGTCATCTACCCCTCAAAAAAGATAGCATGCTTGTGTTCCTCCCCCAGTGCTCAGTGGAAAGATATTACCAGGGGGAGGCGGCGCAACAGCCAGAACACTAGGCTGCGTCACAAAAGACAGCATGCTCGTGCCCCTCTCCCCAGTGTTCTGTTGAGAGCACTTATCAGGCAGAGAAGAGGCGGCCCAACCACTCTAGACCACAACTCTCGAGCCATGAGGTCAGGTAGAACGAGGAAGGAACTACTGATAGTTCAGTGACGCAGGAAGAACAAGAAGGGCAGCACAAAGTCCCCTGATAGGCCTGGGGAGTCCTCTCCATTGGTACTGAGGTTTCATCAACAATGCTCTACTGTAACCGCTCATTACCCGCACCTGTACCGGATCTAACTGCAACAAACCTCAAAAACACGGAGAAATGTTACAACGCCAACCGCCACCCAGGAAAGCAGCAGAGCAGTAGGTACTTTAGGCCCACATAAGACAACGCTCTGGGACTTTTTCAAGAAACCCCTGTTGTCAACAGGACAGTCATAGCACAGATATGGCCACAGGAAAAGAGAGTGCCTTTACCATACACTCTAACCCAGAGTATCCAACAGGAAGACCCCCGCTTTTAACGTTCCAAGCTATGATGCACCCTTTCCCGCCTTTGCTGGGTGACACAACCTCTTCGGTAACCTAATGGAGGTGAATGAGGCAACAAAAACTGCAAAACCTATGAAAAAAGCTGCATTGTTGGTAACACCCGTTCTTAATAAAAAGTTCAACCTGCAGTCACCTTCCCGGATGAGCTCTTCTGAACACAATCTTTCACCAGCAGTCATATCAAGTGACAAATCCCCATATTTCTGGATGCCACACCCTCACTCAAGGAACCCCCTCAACAGGATGTGCATGGCCTCCACCATAGTGGCAAACAGATCCCAGTTACTGACGTCATCACTATTCCGCCTGCGGCTCAATGGACCCAGACTCCAATAGAAAACATAATACCACTTGCACCTATGAAATCCCTCTACCTGAATGGCCCAGAAAATCCTGTAAATAACCTTGAGGAAAAGTCCTTCTTTCACACAGATTCAACCAGGAACCCTGGATCACAAGACAGATTTACCCCTGAAATAACAACACATATCTCTAGCACAGTGTGGCCTCAACTTCTACAAATTTTGCAATCTACAGTCTCTGCTTTAATTTATCACTCTGATAAATTGGACATGCAAGTTGATCTTTTTAACTCACTGGCTGTGTTCACAGCAGGAATAGACAACAAATTGGACAACCAAAACAAAATAATTATAAGTGTGCAATCAAACATCAACTTGGTGCAATCAGTATGCTGCTGCTGTCCTATAATTGAAAGGCTGTCCTCACTCCCAACGTTCCTTAGTACAGTTTGTCCAAAATCAAAAGACTCCCTGGGGGACCCCGTCTAAGTCAACAACGCACGGTTGCAGTCACCCATTGATCTCCAAAGGGTCACAATGATGCAAATGTAACCTCCAACATTTGAACTCAAGCCTCCAGGTTGAGTCCTAGCACTCCAGCAACAATGGAAGCAATGATATTAAGAACTGGCAACCACCGCACTGGTGCCATGAGCGGGAAGCCCCGGAATGAACTATAGCCCTCCCAGAGATGTGATCCGACCAGTCAGGAACACTGATAACTACTTCCTCACCAGCAAAGGCTCCCTCTAGTGGAGGTAAGATAGCCCCGGGCGAGATGCCCACTAAAGCCCTCCACCACTACTACCCCTCAGTAAGATGAAAAAGACAAGGCTTAGAAAACAGCTGAACAAGGCAAGTAGTGCCATCCAACCTGCAATGTTCAACTTGTTCCCAGTATTTGCAAGTGAAAGAACAGAAATCGTCCCCTCAAATGGGGCAGAATGTAGCCCCTTACAGTCTAAGCTTCTTGGCGGCTTCAATACGATTCAACATGCCGCTGGACTATGCCCTGTGTCGCCTGATTTACCTTTATCCTGAGTTGATCCCCCCCTTGGGTCTCATACACCCCTCACATCTTGCTCAGTCACCGTGACACCGGATGTTATGTTTTCTGATCTCCTAGCCGGTTTGTTTTGACTTTCACAATGACTTTTGGCTCCCCTGAAGTACTTTCCCCTTTACCAGTTCCTCCTGGCCTGATCTTCTTCCCACCCCTTTGTACTTTCCCCCCTCTACCTTCTATTCCCCTATGACGTGTCTATATGGTATTCTGTGCTATAGTAACTCTTGTTACTGTGTAACACTGGGTTTTTTTCTATGTGAAACTATGCTTCTGTAACTGATGTCATTTTGTATCTTGCTAATCCTCGTGTAAAGCGCTCTGATACCTCCTGGTCTAGCCAGCGCTATATAAAACTCTGCAAATAAATTTTAAAAAATAACGCTGACCTTAGGCACAGTAGTAGAATCCACAGACTCCAAGATGCTGAAAAACCTTCCCAAGGGTGAGCCAAGTCAATCGTCAGTAAACTCAGGTCCCTGCAAAGGAGGAACAAAATCTTTGCCAGTCATTGCAAAGTCGAGTAGAGAGGGGTAGACCCAATCACCCTTGAACGATAGCACCAGTGGAGTAGCAGCAATAATCAAGATTGTCAATGCGAGGCCGAGTGTACAAAACCTGCTGACCCCCCCTCCCCCCCACTCCGAGATGTAGCCACCAAGCAACCCAATCTTACCAAAGCTGTTAGCGACGACCCAGTACGTATTTTTCAATGGACTCTATTTATTCTGCTGTTCAGACCAGAGTATCATTTGCAAGGCCCTCATGACATTCTAAATAGGAGGAACATTCTCAAGTTGGTAAAGTCCATCCCTGAACTGAGCAGATTGTAGTCCAGTGACATAATAGCAATTGAATTCCTTCATCCTAAAGGTCATTAGATCTCAGAACCCACACTAGCAACATTCATCTCGACAACTGTCATACAGCTAATAATATCCAGATCAGAGTTATTTAGCTCATGGGATATCAAGATCATCCCGTTCAAAGAGACAGGTTATCCCAGTACTAGTAAAATCACCAGCTCCCACAGTGTGTAGTAGGAAGAAACCGTTCTCATTTCTAAAAAATGCCCAGGGTTGTGTCATCACAAAACACAAATAACAAAGTGTACAAACCACAGATCACATATGCAAAGATTGGGCTTGGCTGCCCGCAGCACTATCCAGCGGGACCCTTGACTGAATTAGTCCTCAAGCATTTATCTGCTTCAATCCGCCTTCATTATCCTTGTGCTCCTGGAACATCATCGACCTCAGCCAGAAACTTTAATCCTCAGACATTGTTATGTTCTTAAAGAACCACGAAATCATAGCCTTACAGGAAACATGGGCAGAGACAAGTCTACCGATTGTAGGTTACATCAAGCTTTGGACGCCAGCCTTCAGTTTGAGTTTGAGTTTGAGTTTGAAAGTTCTTGTAGAGCGCACGTTTACCAGCGGCTTCTTGGCGCTATAGCTAACGGGGACTGAGGTTAGAGGTAGGGAGGTCAGAAAGAACATTTAATCAAAGGATTTTGTAAATAGATGGGTTTTAAGGCATTTGCGGAATTGTGAGTAGAGGGTGATGGAGCGGAGTTCAAGGGGAAGGGAATTCCAGAGGGTAGGGGCAAGGAAAGCAAATTTAGATCCACCCCACTTCTTTCTGCGGAAGCGTGGGATGGTAAGAAGGGACTGAGAGGAGGAACGTAGAGCCCTAGTAGGGACATAAGAGACAATCTCAGAGGAGATGAAGGCTGGTGCCGAACTCGTTCGGGCCAGGAAAGTAATGGATGCGAGCTTGAATTGAATTCTAGCTCGCACGGGGAGCCAGTGAAGTGATTTCAGGAGAGGGGTAGAGTGGTGGAATTTAGGGAGATTGAAGGCCAGGCGGGCCGCCTGGTTCTGTATTTGTTGAAGGCGACGCAGGCTGTATGCAGGAATACCGGCATACAGGGCGTTCCCGTAGTCCAGGCGGGACACCACCATGGCCAGGATGATGAGTTTGAGGGCAGAGAAAGTGAAGAAGCGGGACACCCTGCGTATAGTACGCAGTGAAAGAAAGGAAGAAGATACCACAGAGCTAACCTGGGAGTGAAGGGTGAGTTGAGAGTTAAGTTTTATGCCTAAAGTTTTAACTGAGGAAGAGGGAACAGGAGAAGGACCAAGAGAGGGGAGCCAAAAAAGAGGGGACCAGGGGCTGGATGAACCACCCGTCAACACCAGTTCGGTTTTATCAGGGTTGAGTTTAAGGTGGTTGTGGTTCATCCAGTCCCTGATATGAAGCATGACAGTTTGGAAGTTAAGTACAGCAGAAGGAGAGGAGAGATTAAAGACCAGCTGGAGGTCATCCGCATAATTAAATACGGTGACCTCCATCTGTTGAAGAGAGAAAATCAGAGGGGCAATATACAGATTAAACAAGAGGGGAGAGAGAGAGGAGCCTTGGGGGACCCCGCACTGAACTCTTCGGATGTCCGCTGTGTAGTCACCCAGGCGGACAGCCTGGGTGCGGTCGCTCAGGAAGGAGGACAACCAGACCAGGGCACTCCCCCCGATCCCCACCGCCGCGATACGGGAAAGTAAGATGTTATGATCCACCGTATCGAAGGCGGCTGAGAGATCTAGGAGCACAAGAGCCTGGTACTGATTGGTGTCCATACCCTCCCTGAGGGTGTCACGGACCGACATAACAACGGACTCCGTAGAGTGTGCGGGGCGGAAACCGGCTTGACGGGGGGCAAGGGCTCCGTGCTTCTCCACAAAGGAGCTCAGAGCGCAGGTGACATGGCGCTCGAGCACCTTAGCCAGAAATGGCAGAAGGGAAATGGGGCGGATATTGGCCGGGACAGAAGGATCTGCCCCCGGTTTCTTCAGAATGGGCACAATGACCGCGGATTTCATGGAGTTGGGGACTATGCCTTGAGAGAGGGAACTGTTGAGAAGGTGAAGGGGGGGGGGGTCTGGGCAAGAGACAAAGACGTGACGGAGGACGTGGGCAGGACAGGGATCGAGCAGAGAGCCAGATTTGATCAACGGCACCACAGAGGTCAGACTTTCCCGAGTGATAGGGGGAAAGGAGGTCAGTGCGCCTTTGGGGGAAGGACATTGAGGATCAACAAAAGATGGGGAAGGAGGGGGGATGTTGGCCTTAATGGTGGTAATTTTGTGGATAAAATAATTATTAAGAGAGAGACAAAGAGCTTCGGATGGAGCTGGTTTAAGAGTAGTTCTGTCCGAGAACGCCAGGTTGTGGACGATGGTAAATATCTCTTTGGACTGGTTCTCTGCTGCTAAGATTTTGGAGGAGAAATAAGATGTTTTGGCCTCCAAGATGTCTTTTTTGTACTGGCTCAGGATGTTAGTATATTCCAGTTTCAAAATGGGGCAATAGTTTCTCCTCCAAGCCCGCTCCGCGCGACGGACTGTTAGTTTGGTGGTTTTAAGCTCGTTATTAAACCACCGATTGGCGTCTTTGTCGCGTTTGGAGGTAATGCGTTTGAGCGGGGCAACGGAGTCGCAGCTGTGAGAGAGCCATTGATTTATGGCTTCAACCTGGGAAGCGGTGGTAAGGCCCTGAAGAGAGGGAAGAGAGTTAGTCAGGAGGGAGGAAAGATTTTCAAGATTGACACGGCTCCATGGTCGGACCCAGGTGTTTTTGGGTCGAAGGGGCTTAACTGGGGGGAGAATGGGAAGGAGAAAGGAAATCAAGTGATGGTCAGACCAGGGGCAAGGGGAAATAGAAAGTGATTCCACAGGGCAGTTCAGGGACCAGATCTGGTCAAGCCGATGACCTTTAGTGTGAGTGGGGGAGTGAACATGGGATGTAAAGTTGAGAGAGTGGAGGGTTTCGGAGAATTCCTTTGATGACGGACATTCGGCTGGATCAGAAGGCCAGAAATTAAAATCGCTAAGGAGCAAGATGGAAGAATTGTTAACTGTAATGGTGGCCAGGACATCCAAAAAGTTGGGGAGGAACTGTAGGGGGGACTGGGGGGGACGGTAAGTGAGGAAGCAGGTTAGGGGGGGAGAAGTGGAGACTGTGCGGATCACCAGAAATTCAGTAGTGGCAATGATAGGTAGAGATAGAATTTGAAAGGGGAGATCGGTACGTGCGACGACCGCCACGCCGCCCCCGGCTCTACCTGACAAGCGATCCGCCCTAAGGGCGTAGTAGGAGGCCGGTAAGGTGGAAATAAGTGCAGGGAGGGAGTCGTCGCAGAACCAGGTCTCAGTCAAGAAGAGGAGATCGGGAACGTGAAGGTCCAACAGGACCGAAAGTTCGTGCGCATGGGCAACGGCAGATCGGGTGTTGAGGTAGAGAGCTGTGAGGTTTTTAGGGATTGGCGAGGGGACAGTCCCACAGATCGTGGGAGAAGGAGAGACTGTGGGAGGAGAGTGAGAAAGGGGGGTGGGGGGAGCTATGCCAAGAGTGGTGATAAGTGAGCTTGTTGTGGCCGAGATGGGCCAGGGTCCCTGGTAGCTACGAAGAAGGTCCGGGGTGTAGGTGATGAGTGGGGCAGAGTGTGGCGCCCCTAGTCCCGGCCAGTCGCGGACGGGCGCAGACGGGCTTGCCTTAGGCGCGCCTTCGGCGCGCAATCGACGCGCCCGCTGCGCTCGTCCGCTGCGCTTCCTACCAAGACACATGATTTATAGCAACAGGACAGGGTGTTGGAGGGGGTGTGGCCAACCGAGGGGGCGTGTCTGATTAACGCGCCGCGCCCTCGAGAATGGCTGCCCAGGAAGAGAGTCGTTGCAGCGTGTAGCGCTGTTCAAGGATGCCAGAAAGTGCAGGTAGGTGGGGGGGTAATCAGGACAAAGTATCACAAGCAAATTTTAAAAAGTTAAAAGAATCAGCGTTTTTCCTCGCTCCCGGCTTTTCGCCTCAGGAGTCCTGTCGTTAGTGCGACGCCTAGCGTCGGCGCGCACTATTTATGGTCTGGTGAGGGGGCGTGGCCAACCGAGGGGGCGTGTCTGATTAACGCGCCGCGCCCTCGAGAATGGCTGCCCAGGAAGAGAGTCGTTGCAGTGTGTAGCGCTGTTCAAGGATGCCAGAAAGTGCAGGTAGGTGGGGGGGTAATCAGGACAAAGTATCACAAGCAAATTTTAAAAAGTTAAAAGAATCAGCGTTTTTCCTCGCTCCCGGCTTTTCGCCTCAGGAGTCCTGTCGTTAGTGCGACGCCTAGCGTCGGCGCGTACTATTTATGGTCTGGTGAGGGGGCGTGGCCAACCGAGGGGGCGTGTCTGATTAACGCGCCGCGCCCTCGAGAATGGCTGCCCAGGAAGAGAGTCGTTGCAGCGTGTAGCGCTGTTCAAGGATGCCAGAAAGTGCAGGTAGGTGGGGGGGTAATCAGGACAAAGTATCACAAGCAAATTTTAAAAAGTTAAAAGAATCAGCGTTTTTCCTCGCTCCCGGCTTTTCGCCTCAGGAGTCCTGTCGTTAGTGCGAAGCCTAGCGTCGGCGCGCACTATTTATGGTCTGGTGAGGGGGCGTGGCCAACCGAGGGGGCGTGTCTGATTAACGCGCCGCGCCCTCGAGAATGGCTGCCCAGGAAGAGAGTCGTTGCAGCGTGTAGCGCTGTTCAAGGATGCCAGAAAGTGCAGGTAGGTGGGGGGGTAATCAGGACAAAGTATCACAAGCAAATTTTAAAAAGTTAAAAGAATCAGCGTTTTTCCTCGCTCCCGGCTTTTCGCCTCAGGAGTCCTGTCGTTAGTGCGACGCCTAGCGTCGGCGCGCACTATTTATGGTCTGGTGAGGGGGCGTGGCCAACCGAGGGGGCGTGTCTGATTAACGCGCCGCGCCCTCGAGAATGGCTGCCCAGGAAGAGAGTCGTTGCAGCGTGTAGCGCTGTTCAAGGATGCCAGAAAGTGCAGGTAGGTGGGGGGGTAATCAGGACAAAGTATCACGAGCAAATTTTAAAAAGTTAAAAGAATCAGCGTTTTTCCTCGCTCCCGGCTTTTCACCTCAGGAGTCCTGTCGTTAGTGCGACGCCTAGCGTCGGCGCGCACTATTTATGGTCTGGTGAGGGGGCGTGGCCAACCGAGGGGGCGTGTCTGATTAACGCGCCGCGCCCTCGAGAATGGCTGCCCAGGAAGAGAGTCGTTGCAGCGTGTAGCGCTGTTCAAGGATGCCAGAAAGTGCAGGTAGGTGGGGAGGTAATCAGGACAAAGTATCACAAGCAAATTTTAAAAAGTTAAAAGAATCAGCATTTTTCCTCGCTCCCGGCTTTTCGCCTCAGGAGTCAGGGAGCATAAGCACGGTAGATCAAAAGGCTGGATATCTATCTACACCGTAGTCAAGTTAAAAGGGATTGTCGATTCATTAACATTTGAGGAGAACTGGCTGTCAGGAATCAAGATCAGTAATCTGAGATCGCAGCAATTGATACTACTGATAAATGTTTACATCTGTCCAAGCACAAGGGAGAAAAGGTCCAAATGTAACTGTTCATTACAAACCATGTGAGACTTAGCCAGCGACTAACCTAAAGCAGCATGCTTGATCACTGGGGATTTTAATGAAAATCATTTCGAAGGTCTCCTGGATGACCACGAGGAACCCAACCTAGGGAGCACCCCAAAACATCATTGAACAGGCCGAGCCAATTGGCTGCCCGTGCAGCATGCTTGGCGAATATATGGTCCTGCAACGTAGCAGCGTGGGCTACAGGAATATTGAATGATCACTTCACCAAAAGGGACGAGAACCGACGGGAAAACCTGTTCCTTAATTGACTATTCCATTTGCAATGCTGTCATTCAATCTACAGCACCATGCCTTGGCAAGGTTGATATTCAGCAGGGCACACACTGAGAATCTCAAACGGCTCAAATGGACCGACTCCATTAGTGGCATCATTATGGTTCAATGTAAGGAGCACTTAGATGAAAACTGTACTAATAATGTATCCCCAATCACGGAATGGATTACTTTACCGTGCAATTGCTTAGAAATACCATCAACATACTGGTCAGCTCGTTTCCTCTAGTGAATCCATCACCGCAACCACGATTAAGGAACTCAAGAAAAAATGCAACAAAGCTTTGAGGAGAGTTCGTTAGTCTCCAGGTGCCAGGGAGCTACTTAATGCATTCACGCAGGCACAGAAAGCCTACAGGCAGGCAGTCTTCGCCGAAAAGCGTAAACGATCAGAGCATTCTAGACAATACTACTTTATGCCAGTAAGAACCGTAACTCTAGGGGCTTTTGGTCCCTGGTGAATAAACAAATGAATGATCAAAGGGGCTTGGACTGTGCCACTATATCCCGAAAGCAGAATGGGCATCCTTTCGAACCGCGCACTTTGTGGACACTGAGGAAGAAGTTAGTTCCATAGCATAGACAACTAATGAAAATGGCACTCACAGTATTAAAATGTTTTTTATTGTTTAGTCAATTAAAACCTTAACAATATAGACACATATATAAAATAGAAGTAAAAACATTAAAAAAGAAAACAGTCACATTACATCAAAGAAAAAATAAAAACAAAAAGCATCGTAGGATTTCATTATTCAACAAAAAAATTTTTTTTACCACATTATTGATCATTAACTGAGCTGGGTTCAGTCCTAACAACTGAATTGTTAGGTGCCTGTTGAGAAATTTGATCAATTTACAGTTTAATTGTGTGTCCGATGGATTTAAACATGCTATTATTGCAGCTCTACAGGACCTGTTGCCTCTATCTTTAAAAGATTGTCTGAGAAGAGTAGCTTGAGCATTATGGAGTAGGTTGCATATATAAATTATGGTAACTGCAGAGTCGGCATGATTTTGGCCCTTTGTATACCCATATATGCTGATCCGCTATTGTTGGTAATTTTAGTAGCGAGTGAGTTTTTGCTACTTTATTTATTGTTCATTTTAAGGACTGGTATGGCAGATTTTTATTCCATAAATCTTATGTACAGGTTAACGACAAGGATTTATTTAATATCGATTATAAGGTGATTTTCTGTTATCTTCTAGTTCTGTCCAGAGGGCTTTATTAATTGCTGATGTGGTTGCGTTCTGTTTCAGCTGGTACCAAAGCTTTACCGGGGCATACATTCTCCCTATTTTTTCATTTATGAGGCCGAATTCAAGGCGAACCTGCGCCGGAGAGGCTGACCGATCTACCTGAAAAACTTTTTTGTATATGGAAACTATTAGTTGGTTTAGAAGCTCTGCATCCTTACCGTAAAAAGTGGCACTCGCGTATGTTATTGTGGGCAGTATTTTCGCCATCATCACCGTTAGCAGGGGTTTGTGCGTTGGGCCTTTCAACTTTTTTGTCAGCTGACTGAAGCCGAATATAAGTGCACTAGTTCTCTGGGATATATACTTTTTTTGCTCTGTATGGTTTTGAAGATTATCTATGTAAAATCCCAGATATTTATAGATCTTTACTTCCTCTAATTTAAGCCAGATGATCGGTTTGCATTTCTGTCGTCTTCCAATCACCATAGATTTGGTTTTTAATGTATTGATTTCTAGTTTATTCTCTATGATGTCATTGCCATTGGAGCTTCTCATCAATATTTGAACCCCTTGCACCTCAATGCTAGGGACCCAGCCTCTCTCAAACCCTTTATAGTGCGTGTAATACCAAAAGGAAGAACAGATGGGGCCCCTGGACCTAATGGTTTGCCTCAGGCGCTGTGCAAACAAGACCTCCCATTCTGGGCTGCACAGTTTACCAGGCTCTTTGACTACTGCCTTTTGTCCTCACAGATGCCAGACTCATGGTGAGGCACCATAATACACCCAATATATAAAGTTGGCACCAGAGCTGATCCAAACATCTATAGGTTGATAGCTCTCCTGGACAATGATGCCAAATACTATGCCAATGTGCTTCTTTTCTGGAAGATCTATGGCCATGGGTGGAACAAAATCGACTAATCCCTTTCAGCCAAATGGGGTTCATGGCAAAATGTAGAACGTTAACCAATCTAATGGCAATATCTTTCCTGATGGATAGACCAACAGCCTCAAAATCTCTGACACACTGCTGCTTTGTCGACTTTAAGGCGTCATTCGATTGAGTACCAAGGGGAGCCCTGTGGGCTAAGCTACAGAAATGGAGACTACTGTGAAACCTTTAGGAGACTATAATACAGCTCCAATCCGAAATATGGATACGCATGAAACTGGGAGACGGCGCTCACATATTCAGAAAAATTATGACATTGTGAGGAGTGAAGCAGGAATGTTTGCTAGCCCTACTGCTTTTCAATCTATTCACTGCTGACCTACCACAGATACTTGATGTTGCTAAAAGTCACTCCCCAAAAATAGGCAATGCCCGGATCAGCAACTTGTTGTACGCAGATGACCTTGCACTATTAAGGCTCACAAGGGTAGGTCTCCAATGACGGCTTAGCCAGCTGTGCATTATTCCAATAATTTAGAGGTGAACCTGAAAAAAATGAAGGTTATAATATTTGGTTTGAAAATCATCAGGGAGGAGGATGGTCTTATAATGGCAGCAGAATCATGTCGGATCAATTTTACAAGTACCTAGGAGTCTACATTGATGCCAGATGCTGTTTTGTGAATCATCAGGAAGAAGTTGAGGCAAAATCCCTGACCCTTCAGGTAACACTATCGAAATTAGCGAAATTAATTTTGGGTTCAAGCCTCTCTCCACTATTAGGGCAGCAACCCCAATCAGCTCAATTTTAAAATGAGTTAAAGAAAGTGCGTCCGCCTCTTGTCATATCTCTCGGACTGGACAGTACTCGCGAAACGCAGGCGTGCTTGGCCAGTTATCAGATGGTACCAGCCAGTCACCCCAGCATCATCTCTTCTTGGTGCGTATGCCGTCCATAAGATGGCAAGATTCGTGGGCCTCAGGCTGGGGAAGTGGCCATTTCTGAAACATCTAGCTAGTTGGCGTCGTCCAAGTGAGGAAACAACCTGCTGAGGCTTTGGCGACTGTGTAGAATCATTCGAACACGTCGTATGCCTCTGACCATCACGGCCTCTTTAAAAACCGACAACACAGTTCTGAACATTTCGCTGACAAAGTTTCTCACCATTGCATCCAATATGTTCAACCCGCTAAGGGTTAACAGCCGAGCTCTGCAGACTCCCTCGAATTATCTGCCGAAATTGATCAGCCACATTAAACTGTCCCCAACAACAGCAAAGACTTGAGCGATGCAAATCCGAGGGTGCCTACTGTGAGTATTACTCAGCTTCTACCTACGGTTGGTTTTTTGTGTGTGTGTGTTTTTTATCACACCAGCACTTTATCAGTTAACTGTTCTGTTATCAATGAGGCTCAATTTGCTGCTATTCCGGCTGAAGCTAACCCGGATGGGACATGCTTAAAGTCTATTTTTTTCTGTACAATCTGGTGTCTTAAGACATTTGCACTCCATCCAACTTTTGTGCTGCTACCAATGAGGAATAACTAGCGGCTATTTTTATGTAACCGACTAGTGCGGTATCGCCAATATGTTTTAAATGGTTGATTACACGGTCTTACCAAGTATGGGCCAGGCTTTTGCTCTATTAATTGAACCTGTTTTTAACAAATACAACCAAACTGCAGTTTTTAACGTAGTAATATGAGCTCAGTGTTCTTTTGAAACTTGTAATGGTTTTAAATAACCACAAACGATAAAGCATTCTATGTTTATTACTCGTATAAAAACAATAAAAGGCAATCCTATAAAAAAGTAAAGGTAACGTAAGGCCCATTTTGTTATTCTGCTTCTGATATGAATATGGCAGAAATTCTGGATTAAAAAAATGTTGATTAAGTTGGGTGGTGTTTGGAGCATTGCTGATGCAATATCCTTCCTACTGTTAATGAAAGCACTCCCGTAGCATCGAGTTAACCATGAGGTCAAGAAATAATCTAGTGAGTGTGATGTGAGTGCAATCCTGAGTAGTGAAACACCACTATTTTATTGTTTGTGATTTTTTTAATTTTATGCTGTGGTCTGGGCAATGACTGCATTGTGGTGTAACTTTTCTGTTCAGTATTGATGCACAGAATACTCGCCGTACAATGTACAACGTATTACTCTTAGAAGTAGGGCCCAGCGAGAGTCATCCTGTTAAATGTGAGCTTTAAAACAGTGGCCCTGTCTGGCTAAAAAGTCTTCATGTGAATCCTGGCATGAACTGAAGGCTGCCTGTCCCGTGGGACAAAGCAGGAACTATTTTTGCTGAACATTTTGTGTGCATCTTCCATCAGTTTCTCCAGTGTGCAGATATTTGCGGTTGAGGCTAGTGGGGCAAGTACTTTCACGTGAGGTTAAAACGTCCCTTTAGTGAGGAGTGGCACTGAAAAAAGTCCATAAGATTCAAGCTTCTTGAGAACAAACTATGTGATATTCATATGAGTACATGGCCAGTACTATGATGAAAATAACAGTGAAGCCTGACATGTTTATCTACCTGCTTCCAGGGAGAGTGATGTTTGGGGTCTGGAGTCTTCGGAGAGTAGTCGCTGTTTGATGAACGCCCGTCTCTTCCCTGTCTTCCACGCCACTGAGTCGCTGGGCTTGCGGGATGTTCTGTGGTTCTTGGACCCGTTGCCGGACAACAGAGAGCTGTTGCAGTGGCGGGGATCATGGCGTATGTCCTGGATAGAGCTGTTGCAGTACCGGGACCAGGAGGCAGAGCTGAGGTTGCGACGTACCATGTTCTTTCGCCAGGCGCAGGAGAAAGTGCGCCGGTCACTCCTGGAGCGACGAGACTGCAGCCTCCTACCACTACTCAGAACCGCCGTCTATGAGAGCGCCCATCAGCTCATGTTGAACACATTGGACCAAGGTGAGAGTGCAAGAGAGCAAAGAGCAGGAGGTGACAGCAGTGCAATGTGTAATAAGGCCTGTGTGTAGAGCAAAAGATGTTTCGGATGATCGTCAAAAACTGGGACTGCTGCAGGGCACGAGAGAGGTGTGTTTGGAAAGATGCATGTGAGCTTCGTGTGTGAGAGCAGGGGTGCTTGCTGCAGGGTGGGATTGAAGTTCACTGGCAGGGCTGTGCTGGTCGCCTAGCACTAGAACAATAAGGGGGAGCGGGCCAGAATTGAACTGCATGACATAGTATGTAGACCAAGTAGTAGAGAAGCAGGAAGCGTAGATGATTAGAGTTGAGTTGAACCAGCAGAACTGAGTAGGTCGCACCTAATTAAACCAAAGGAGATGAGGACTAAGGTGAATGATAAATGTGTATGATCAGTATTAGTACTGACTGAGTAAGATCTGGGATGTGCAGTTTGGGCTTGAAGTATGTGTCAGAGCTTTGTTGGTTTCCTAGAACTGGAATAGGCGGATTAGACAAACTTGAGTGGAAGGGAGAGCTCCAGAAAAGCATTTATGCCAGTGAACTAGATGAATGTATGCACAGCTCTCCTCTTGTGCAGGGATTGAGGATTTGCTATAGGGGGTCTCATATATGAAAGGGATCCATAGATGTTCTCTTAACCAATTTTTGTCATACTAGTATATCCACTGTGACACTGTCTTGGATGTGCAGAGATGGCACTCTGTCAGCAGTGGTAGAGTCCTAGTCAGTAGGAATTATTAGAGGGTTAGGCCTTCTTCAGGCAAATTGCATGTTTTCTCCAGTTAGACGCTAAAGGTTTCTTCTTGTTTCACAGTGGCATCTGTCGCCGAGGACCCTGGGGTGGCAGCCCGCGCACTTGCTTGCATTGCAGACGTTCTGGGCTGCATGGCTGAGGGAAAGGGTGGTTTGCGGAGTGGACCAGCAGCCAACCAGGAGTGGACCAGGGCCTTCCAGTATCTCGAGCAGAAAGATATTGTTCGTGGTGTGGAGGAGCTGGCAAGAGTGAGGAACAAGTGGCTGAGCAGGTGAAGTATGGGGGGATGGCTGGTGTTTGACATTTTGTGTTGTGGGCAGCCCTGCTTCACCTCAGGATAACGATGATTTGTCCATTTCAATTGACGTTCCTATTGAAATGGGTCCTGTGAGCTTGACATGGCTGGGTAGCCTGTGGTGGGATACCCTTACAGGGGGAATCAGTGAACATCTGCTTGTACCATAGCCCTGACAGCCCCCTCTCAGTTTCCATGTGAGACTTACACATAGAGAGAAGGCCACAGCAGCCAGCCCACCAAACCACAAATGGAGCAATGCTAATCAAACAGGCTGTACATGTAAAGAGCACCAGAGTAGAGTTGGAGAGGAGCAGGCGAGCCAGAGCACTGCCAGCGAACCTGCTGGAGAGCCGGGTGCTCAGCACAGAGACTCCGGACCAAGAGGGGGTCTCATCAGGGCTTCAGTCCCAAGGAGGACCAGTCTTGTACAGAACATTTGGCACCTTTGGGCAGCTTAGGAAGAGGCACATAGACAGGAAGAGAGTATAGTCTCAGGACTGTAAGAGCAAGATCAGCGTAGAGTCGTAGACGGAGACTCGGGTACAGCCAGACACGATTAATGACCCTTAAAATGTTCCACGGGGTCTAAACTGCGGCTCTGGTCACTCCATAATTGTTTATGATTGACATAAATGCAACAGTGAGGTTGTTTCTGTGTATAAGTGGATGAGCCAGCCATCAAAAATAAAATAGGGAATAGCTAAGCTGGCTTCATACGTCTGTCTGCTTGTTCCTCCAGGCCGGCCCTGCTGGTGAGAGCTGCGCGACACTATGAGGGGGCAGAGCAGATCCTGATCCGCCAGGCTGTCATGTCCGCTTGTCAGTTTGTCACTGTTGAACAGACAGTACTTCCTCCTGTTGGTGATTGGGTGGTAGTGGAGTGCCCTGCCCGCATTGACGTATCAGGTAAGTTGTTTCTAATAAGTAAGAGGGGCGAAGTGTAAGGAAGAAATGCTTTGAATCAGGGTTGGAGCTAATGGGAGCGTGTTTAATTACAGGTAGAAATATTGTTCTCTGGAAGACTCTAGGCCAGTGGACCTCAAACTTTTTAGAACAGCGATACACTTTAAAAAAAAAAAAAAGACAAACTTTCGCAACCCACCTACCTTTAATGGATATGAGGATGCGCAATTTTTGGATGTAACAAAAGCATTTTGTAGTAGCACATTGTCATTTAAAGACAGCACGTTTTGCAATGAAATAACCACTAGCTCAACGTAGACATACAGTTTTACTGATAAACGTGGATGTGGCCTAATGGCCAGAGTTGCCGACTATAGAACTGGGGAACCAACTTCGAGTCTCAACTTCCTGTGTTTCTTGGCAAAGCACTTAATCTCCCTGCACCTAAAACAAGCATTTGCAATGCAATAGGTTTCGCATTAGGAAAGTTTGAGCTATTGGTATTGTAAATGACAATTTTTTTATTTATGTGTTGGTTTTGAAAATAGCGAAATTAATAGCTTTGTCATTTACAATGCCAATAGTTTTAACTTTCGCAAATGTGACACCAATAGCATTTGTACTGCAATATGTGTTGTATTTACGTGACTTAGATGTATTGATATTACAAATAACAATGGCTTTTATTTTTTTTTTATAATTAATACTTAAATAAAAGTTATTGTAATTTATAATGGCAATAGCTTAAACTTTTGTAAATAACTTTTATAAAGATTATGTTCAGTGTATTTTATTGTGACGAAAATCCAAGAACAGAAGTGAAATATTAACATCTTTTGTGACATTTGTAATAAAGCTTGAAACATTGAGAGAACATATTTGAACCAGTTGTTGTTGAATGGTTGCACAAATTGATGCTGTGGTGGTGCTGAGTGATGTTGTGGTGCCGACGAGTGATGCTGTGGCATTCAGTGATGCCGTGGTAGCGCATAGTGATGTGTGGTGCCCCTGAGCGATGCTGTGGTGGTGCTGAGTGATGCAGTGGTGATGCGATAGATAGAGTGAGTGCGATAGATAGATAGAGTGAGTGCAATAGATAGATAGAGTGAGTGCAATAGATAGATAGAGTGAGTGCGATAGATAGAGGGAGGGCGAAAGATAGAGGGAGGGCGATAGATAGAGGGAGGGCGATAGATAGATAGATAGATAGAGTGAGGGCAATAGATAGATAGTAGACAGATAGATAGAGTGAGGTCGATCAATAGATAGATAAGAGTGATGGCGATAGATAGAGTGAGTGATGGCGATAGATAGAGTGAGTGGTGGCGATAGATAGAGTGAGTGATGGCGATAGATAGAGTGAGTGATAGATAGATAGATAGAGCGAGGGCGATAGATAGAGTGAGGGCGATAGATGGATGTATGACGTTACAACGCATGCTTTTACCACGCATGCTGTTACAACGCCAGTTTTACAACGCAAACCTTTACAACGCATAGTGCTTTGGGGTGCTGGATAGTGAATAGTTTAATTTACTATTCCAACTCCAGTCCCCGTGGACACTAGGGAAGGTGTTGGATAGTAAATTAAATCTATTCCCTATGCTAGAGTGCCCCCCAGCGCAATGCGTTGTAATGGTTTTCGTTGTAAAACCTGCGTTGTAATAGCACTGCGTTGTAAAAGTTTCGTTGTAAAGGATGTTTCCCTCGATGGATGGATAAATAGATAGAGTGAGGGCGATAGATAGATAAATAGAGCAAGGGCGATAGATAGAGTGAGGGCAATAGATAGTTAGAGTGAGTCAGATAGATAGATAGATAGATAGATAGATAGATAGATAGATAGATAGATAGATAGATAGATAGATAGATAGATAGATAGATAGAGGGCGATAGATAGATAATGTGTGGGTGATAGAGTGAGGGCGATAGAGTGAGGGCGATAGATAGATAGAGTGAGGGTGATAGAGCGAGGGCGATAGATAGATAGAGTAAGGGCGATAGATAGATAGATAGATAGATAGATAGATAGATAGATAGATAGATAGATAGATAGATAGATAGATAGATAGATAGATTGAGGGCGATAGATAGATCATGTGTGGGTGATAGAGTGAGGGCGATAGATAGAGTGAAGGGGATAGATAGAGTGAGGGCGATAGATAGATAGATGGATAGAGTGAGGGTGATAGATAGATACATAGATAGATAGAGTGAGTGCGATAGATAGATAGAGTGAGGGCCCTAGATAAATAGACTGAGGGCGATAGGTAGTTAGAGAGATAGAGAGATAGAGTGAGGGCAATAGATAGATAGAGTTGTGGTGCCGGGCACTGTGGGGCGCGACGGCCACACAGGAAGGGCAAGAGTGATTTGCACATGGGGGTGGGGGGTAGATGCACCAGTTCGGCAATATGTGGAAGCACTGGGTTGTGTGGTGCACACTGCTATAAGAAGGGGAGAGAAGGCAACTTGTGGCAGCAGGGGCCTGTGTTATGCCCCTGACTCATGGTATGGTGGTCTGCGTGGCGCAACAGAGCTTGGTAAAAATATGCCCTCCCTGTCTTAATTAAACTCCGTTGTGTGTCCGTTTAAGCTCTTCTGTTGTATATACTCCAAACAACGCAGGGCTCGTTAATTATATAAATAAGCACCGCAGTCTTGTCCTACTTTCTCACGCTCTGTTAAAAGAAAACAAAAAGAAAAAGGACGTATTGTAAATGAAAATGCTCTGTAAATTCTGTTATTTAGCGCACTGCGACATAGTATAATAAATCAAAACTTATAAAGAAATCGCAATAGGCCTCGCCACCACATCAGAGCCAAAACAAGGCTGATTACATAATTGTGGCAACTGTTGCACAAAGACAAAGCTTTCAGAAAAACGCAATATGCCTCGCAGACAACCAGGACAGCAGTCACAAACTCGGCTTAAGTCATAGTGAAAACATCTGTCCTACGTGATCAGACCCCAGCTACTTCAAGATTTTGCTAAAAAAACAAAAACAACTACTGAGGGTGGTGCAAGCATATGGGAACCTTCCAGGTGATGTGTGCAGAAAGGAACTCGCTCTGGACTAAATGAAAGTGGCCTGGGGAAGTGCCTTTCACGTTTAGCTGACAAGCTTAAACAAGCTCTCGGCATTGCGTGGTGGGGCGGGGGAGCAGATTCCTTGTGTTTAAGGGCTTTCAGGAGGAGCGGCTCCTTTAACAAGCTCTCGGCATTGCATGGCGGGGAGGGGGAGCGGAGTCCTATGAAGTCTGATTTCGAGACTCACAGGCTGACAAATGGTGTGCGGTGTGCCCGGCATACATGCACTGTAGGCAATCCGCCTAGAAAAGCCTTTGGGTGCATTTTTTAAAGCCCCTACATAATATCTCGCCAATAAGCATTGCTAACGCAATTGCTTAGGCGAGACCTAAAAATGAATGGGACCATGTGTAATGTAACTAGTGTTCATGTAAAGCACTTCAATACCTTCGGGTCGAGTTCACGCTATATAAATCTGCAAAGAAAATACATTGAAAAAAGTGAGTTAGGGCAAAATGTGAGCTTGGGTAGCAATTACTATGCAATGTGTACTGAGACATAAAATCCTGCAGAATGTGAGCTTTGGGAGCAATTACTATGCAACGTGTACTGAGACATAAAATCCTGCAGAATGTGAGCTTTGGGGAACAATTACTATGCAATGTGTACTGAGACATAAAATCCTGCAGAATGTGAGCTTTGGGAGCAATTACTATGCAATGTGTGCTGAGACATAAAATCCTGCAGAATGTGAGCTTTTGGAGCAATTACTATGAAATGTGTGCTGAGACATAAAATCCTGCAGAATGTGAGCTTTGGGGATCAATTACTATGCAATGTGTAATGAGACATAAAATCCTGCAGAATGTGAGCATTGGGAGCAATTACTATGCAATGTGTGCTGAGACATAAAATCCTGCAGAATGTGAGCTTTGGGGAGCAATTACTATGCAATGTGTGCTGAGACATAACATCCTGCAGAATGTGAGCTTGGGGGAGGAATTTCTATGGAATGTGTACGGAGACCAGGATTACTTAAGAGTGTGAGCTTGGGGGATAATTACTGTACTGCAATTAGTGTTATGGTTGTTGATTGTGCCAGTTCCTTCATTTGGGAGGAACATATATACATATATATAAACTACCTAAGCTACCATTTTAAGAGAAGCAAACTATGAGTGTTCTTTAGGAGGCCACCTCTCAGTAAGCGAGACGGAGTAAAAAGGGAAGACATGTTGTAAAATAAAGCATAATGCAGCATCATCAATATCAAGAGGACGGATTGGGCTGAAGGATTATGTCACATCCCTTATAATTGTGTTATTATTCATCCTCACCCCTGTCCATTTGTGAATATATTGTTCTTGAAATTCTGTATAAAATGTCATTTTAAATCTTCCCATAATGTACTAAGGTTGTTGACTCCTGACGTGGGAGCCAATTAGTCATGGGTCTTAGAGTGGGAACGGTTATAGCTTTTTGACATTGCCACTGCTTGTCTGTTTTCCAGGTGGGTGGAGTGACACCCCTCCCATTACGTATGAGCATGGCGGTGCGGTGGTGGACATTGCCATTCTGGTGGATGGGCGCCACCCGATCGGGGCACGAGCACGTCGCATTCCCGAGTTGGAACTGAGGCTGGTCACTGCCAGTGGGGTCCAAGGGTCAGAGGTTGTGTCAGAGGTGGTGTGCCAGAGTTTGGAGGACTTGCGTGACTACTGCCAGCCTCACGCTGCAGGTAAGCACCTGACCGAAGACAACAGATGGGATTGTTGGGGCTACGGGGTCACAATCTGTGTCAGGCATGCATCTGGGAGTAAGGAGAGTGGGCAGTAGAGTGGTAGGACAATGGGGCCTAGTTGTCTGTTCTGGGGGATCTGTAAATGAGGTGGAATTGAAGACAAAAGAGAAGTCTTTGTTACCTGAGGTTTGGGGAGGGGGCAGAAGGGATCAGTTGACAGAGTGGCATCCTTTTGTAATCAGAAAGAGGAGGGCAAAGGAACAACAGTATGTGGTAGGTGTAGTTAATAGTGAGAAAGTGAGAACAGCATGGTAGAAGGCAGTGAATGGTCTGAGACACTGACTGACGCTTGTGTTTACCTCAAGGATTGGATGCCCAAAGACTGGCCTTGTGTGGAACCTCTACTTCTAGAACTTAATCACTTTGTCCCGAGGGCATAAAGCCTTCTGTCTTCACGATATGCTGACTTGGACATTGATTGCTCATACATAAGCACATGAATAGTCTTTCAGCTCTGTTGGACAGGCTACATGAAAGGCTTGCTCCCTCCCCGCACGACCAGGCCCGAACCTGGCTCTTCAGGTGTTACACGCAACAACCATCCGTTTCCCGTCTCCTATGAGACCCCTGCCCCTGGACATCTCCCCATCATGGGCCCGATTCCCTACCGGCCCTCTCTCGCCCGGCCTGGGCGCCATCTTGGACACAGCACCACGAGGCCGCGTGGCCTCCGATCGACCCTAACCCTGGGCCTGGCCAGGCCCCGACATCCCGGCACCACCATCCACCCAGGAGGTGAGCGGACTACTTGGCAGGTCAATGGGAGAAAGAGGTGTTGATGGCTTTCCCCCGCCAGGTGCCGATCACCCCAGCTTCCCGAGGCGCTGGCTCCACCCCCCTGCTGGGTGTCTGGACTCCCTCATCCTGGACCTCCCGACCTCCAAGTGCGAGGGTCCGGACATCAAAGGGCGCCAGACCTATAACTGGAGCAGCCCCAGAGCAGGAAGGGAGTTGTATCCTGGAGTCGAGAGACGCAGTGAAGAACTCATCCTTGACGGACTACTGGCGCTGCCGTAGCCCTGCCTTGCGAACTATTAACCTGCCTGCTGGCGCTTCCGCAACCTTCTGAAACCTTCATCGTCGTCGGGACCTGCTGGCGTGGCCGCGGACCGTTTGTAACCACCACCTTCATCGGGACCTGCTGGCTCCGCCGCGGACCGTCGCTACCTTCAACCATCCCGGGACCTGCTGGCTCCGCCGCGGCCCGATCATCTAGAACGCCGAGCTCGAGGATTGTGAGCTATTTCATCTACCAGATTGGTAACGAGACTGTCCCGCTACCCCTTTCCCAACCAAGAGACTAGTATAGAGGGGACCCCTGAGTCCAGACCTCCTTGTACCATTTCACCGTACTTGAAGAATTGCTTATAAAGTAACGTTGAACCTTATCCTTGTGTGGTGTACATCTGTGGGGGGGAGGTTACTTGTCTGTACGATCGCTGGAGACGGCTCTCCCCGGAGACCTCTCCCCTTGTCCTCGGCCGACCCTCCCGGTCCGTCTAACATTGGTGGCCAGCGGCGCGATCCGAATCGACGCATACTCGTACAGAGAGTAGCTCACCCCACGACAAAACCACAATGCCAACCAAAGAAAGCGGATCCACCGAGAAATTCCATATGGAGAAATTGGAAGAATACAGCCATCGTGAGTTGAAACAATTCTGCATTGAACTAGGTATCGCTACCACCGGTCTGAGTACTAAAGACGATTTCAAGCACGCCATTGAGTCATGGGCAGAAACCGGGGCCGTCGGACCCCCGGACCAAAATGTCGCAGCAGCAGAGAAAAACACCACGGCTCCCGAGGAGCAAAGAACGGGTCTCTCGCAAGATGAGATCCAAGAACGAGAAAGAAACCGACTACACGAGCTAGAAATGGCCCGGCTCAAAATGGATGGCGAACTCAAATTAGCCGAACAAAAACTGAACCTGGAACACCTGCGGCTCAGAGAAGAACGGGAAGAGAAACAGAGACAAAGAGAGCTCGAAGAGAAGAGACTGGCGTATGAACACGAGCGCAAACTAGCTGAGATAGACTTACGCAAGCAGAACAAAGAATTAGGGGTGCCCGAGCAACCGCGCACCCCGGGGGAAACAGAAAAGAAGGTACACATCCCCAAGGATGTTGTTCGAGAATATTTCCGAGATGACGACATACAGCAGTGGTTCAAGGCCTATGAGATCGCTATGACCTCCCACCGGATCGATCGCAGCGACTGGGGAGCCGGTCTATGGGGGAGGTTCGTCAATGAGGGCCGCAATGCCCTGCTGCAACTTCCCGACCATCTGATGACCTCCTATGACCACATGAAAGCTGCCCTCCTCACCCGCTATGGGCTCACACCCGAAATGTACCGCCAGAGGTTCCAAGACTGCACCCGGATCCCGGGTACAACTTGGGTGGAATACGTGAACTATTTCAGCCGAGCCTTCGAGGGGTGGATCAAGGGAAGCAACGTAACAACCTACGAGCAACTATTCAATCTCATGGTATGGGAGCATCTATCAAACAACTGCTTCGTCGAGCTCAGGCAGCACCTCCTCGACAGTAAATTGACTGATCCGCGGCAGCTCGCCGCCGAGGCTGACCGGTGGGAAATTACCCGAGTGGGCCGAAATGGGTCGCATGAACAGGTCCGGAACAACCACGGTCAGCACCGTCCCCGAGGAGGAGGAGGGGGCCAGGGACGGGGAAGAGACAACGCCCCGGCCGCTCCCGCTACCAGCACCCCACCCCCGGCCAACCGGGGCAACACCTCGGCGCGGCCGGGATACAGAGCCAATGTCACATGTCACCGATGCCAGCGAGTCGGCCACTACGCAAACGACCCGAATTGTCCACAGAGCCAGACTCCGAGACCCCGCCAGATGGCTGCCGCCGCCCTGGGGGAAGAACAAATCTCCGAAGAACACGAGGAATGTGAGCAAGAACACCAAGAATGGGAACCCGCCGCCATGGTTCTAGCGTGCCTAGGGGGAAAAGACATGGTCCCGCGGGTCCCCCTACCCGCCAACACCCGGAAGTACAGTCAGTGGGTGAACATTAATGGACGCAGGGCCGAAGCCCTACGTGACACAGGGGCCAGTGTGACAGCCGTCCGCTGTCATCTGGTGACCCCAGAACAGATCCTGCCGAACGTTCTCTGCCCTGTCCGTTCAGCCGACAATTCGGAGAGTCTATGTCGGATGGCCTGCGTCCCCTTCGAGTGGGGAGGAGTCTCCGGCATGTTGAAAGTGACGGTCCGAGATGATGCCCCCGTAGACTGTCTCCTGGGAAATGATCTGGAGAGTTCCCCGTGGGCCGCCGTAGAGAGGAGGGAGCACCTGGGGATGTTGGGCATCCCGGACTGGGCGTGCGTAACCACCCGGTCCATGGCTGCCCGTGCCACCCCCCGACCCGAAGAACATGAATGGCCGGCACCCCCTCCCCCGGTCGCGCCAGTAGAAGACACCGACCGTGCCGTCCCCCCAGAGCAAACTCCCGAGGGGCTCGTTCAGCCTCAGGACCTTCCCGGCCTGGCTCAGTGGCGTCAGGAGGGGGGACCCACCCAGGAACAGTTTCGCCACGAGCAGAAGACCTGTCCCTCCCTCGAGGGACTCCGCCAACAAGCCCTCGCCCAGAGTGCAGGGGATACCTCCGGAACCCATTGGGTCTATTGGGACAATGACCTGTTGTACAGCGAACAGAGAATCGCAGAGTTAGGGGCCAGTCGAGTGCTAGTGGTGCCCCTACGCTTTAGAGACTTCTTGCTAAACCTGGCCCACGATGTCCCCCTGGCTGCCACCTGGGTCAGGACAAAACGTACAGTCGCCTGGTGACCCACTTTTTCTGGCCCAAGATGAGGAACGACGTACTCCAGCACTGCCGGTCCTGCCCCACGTGCCAGGCCAGCGGGAAGAGCGGCCGCAAGCTTAAAGCACCTCTGCAACCTTTCCCGGTGGTCACCACCCCGTTCGAGAGGGTGGGGATAGACATTGTGGGGCCCCTGGACCCCCGTACAGCACAAGGGCATCGGTTCATCCTGGTACTGGTGGACCACGCCACCCGCTACCCCGAGGCGGTTCGCCTACGAACTGTGACAGCCCCGGTAGTCGGCCGGGCCTTGATGGGGATCTTCTCCCGGGTGGGCTTCCCCCGAGAAGTCGTCAGCGACCGGGGCACAAACTTTATTTCAAAATACATGAAGTCCCTCTGGCAACAGTGTGGGGTCACCTACAGATTCACGACCCCCTACCACCCTCAAGGGAACGGACTGGTTGAGCGGTTCAACCGCACGCTCAAAGGGATGATTGGGGGGTTGGAAGAGCCCCTCCGTCGCCAGTGGGATGTGCTACTGCCGTGACTCCTCTTTGCCTACCGAGAAGTCCCCCAGAAGTCCCTCGGCTTCAGCCCGTTCGAACTCTTGTATGGACACCCTGTGCGCGGGCCGCTCAGCCTAGTCAAAGAAGGCTGGGAAATGCCCCCTCTAAAGAACCCTCCAGATGTTTTCAAGTACCTCCTAACCCTCCGCAACCAGACCAGACGATTCCGAGAGATGGCGAAAGCAAACTTGGAGGCCAGTCAAGAAGACATGAAACGGTGGTACGATCAAAATGCCTCCTCCATCGAATTTGAACCCGGCCAACAAGTGTGGGTAATGTCTCCCACCGAACCATGCGCCCTGCAAGACAAATGGACGGGGCCCTTCAAAGTAGTCGAGCGCAAGAGCCCTGTCACCTATCTCATCGATATGGAATCTTCACGGAACCCTCTCCGGGTCCTCCACGCCAATAGACTGAAACCCCACTTTGTGCGCTCAGAGCTCAGCCTCCTGATGGCAACAGACAGCGGAGCCGAGGAGGACTCCGAACCACTTCCTGACCTCCTACGGACTCGGGAGAAGGACGGCTCCGTGGACGGGGTCCGACTTTCGGAGGCCCTCACCCCGGAACAGCGCCAAGGCTGCCGAGACCTCCTGCTGCAGTTCGCCACCCTGTTCTCCCTCACCCCAGGGGTCACCCCCTGGTGCTTACACGACGTGGACACTGGAGAGAGCCCCCCTGTCCGCCATCGGGCCTACCGCGTACCAGATCGGGTACGGGCCTGCATCCAAGAGGAGGTGGCCAAGATGCTCACGCTCGGGGTCATCGAACCCTCAGACAGCCCCTGGGCCAGCCCAGTGGTACTGGTCCCCAAAGCAGCCGACCCCGGCACCACGCCTGAGCTCCGGTTCTGCGTCGACTACCGGGGCTTGAATGCGGTCACCAGAACAGACGCACACCCCATTCCCCGAGCAGATGAACTAATCGACCGCCTGGGAGCTGCCCGCTACCTCAGCATCTTCGACCTGACAGCGGGCTACTGGCAGATCGGCCTCACACCCCGGGCCCAAGAACGATCTGCCTTCTCCACCCCTGATGGCCACTACCACTTCAAGGTCATGCCATTCGGCATGAAGAATGCCCCAGCAACATTTCAGCGGCTAGTAAACCAGGTCCTGGCGGGACTCGAAGAGTTCAGCGCCGCCTACCTGGACGATATCGCTGTGTACAGCCGCCACTGGTCCGACCACCTCCACCACCTCCGAGAGGTGCTACAGGCCCTCCAACGAGCTGGCCTCACGATCAAGGCCAGCAAATGCCAAATTGGTCAGGGGTCCGTGACCTATCTCGGGCACCAGGTGGGAAGCGGTCTGGTGGCCCCTCTGCAACTCAAGATCGCTGCCATCCAGGCTTGGCAGCCCCCCATCACCCAGACCGAGGTCCGCGCCTTCTTGGGGCTCACAGGCTACTACCGGCGGTTCGTGAGGGACTATGGCAGCATTGTGGGGCCCCTCACGGAACTCACATCCAAAAACCAACCAAAGGAAGTCAACTGGACCCCCGACTGTCAAGCGGCCTTCGAGAAGCTGAAGGCCGCCATGTGCTCCGCCCCTGTGCTCCAGGCCCCCGACTACAGCCAAGAATTTATCGTCCAAATGGACGCCTCCGACCATGGCATTGGGGCGGTCCTTTCCCAGCTGAACCCCGAAGGACTTGACCAGCCGGTGGCTTTCATCAGCATACGGCTCCTGGCCCGAGAACAACGCTGGAGCACCATCGAAAGGGAGGCCTTCGCCGTGGTGTGGGCCCTCAAAAAGCTCCGGCCTTATCTCTTCGGCACCCACTTCCGGGTACAGACCGATCATCGGCCCCTGCAGTGGCTAATGCAGATGCGGGGGGAAAACCCGAAACTCTTGCGTTGGTCCATCTCCCTGCAGGGGATGGACTTCACTGTGGAACATCGTCCCGGGCAAGATCACGCCAACGCGGATGGCCTGTCCCGCTTTTTCCGCCTCGACGAAGAGAGTCCCCAAGAGGATGGGTGACTCTCCCCGCCTTCAGCTGGGGGGGACGCATGTTGGACAGGCCACATGAAAGGCTTGCTCCCTCCCCGCACGACCAGGCCCGAACGTGGCTCTTCAGGTGTTACACGCAACAACCATCCGTTTCCCGTCTCCTATGAGACCCCTGCCCCTGGACATCTCCCCATCATGGGCCCGATTCCCTACCGGCCCTCTCTCGCCCGGCCTGGGCGCCATCTTGGACACAGCACCACGAGGCCGCGTGGCCTCCGATCGCCCCTAACCCTGGGCCTGGCCAGGCCCCGACATCCCGGCACCACCATCCACCCAGGAGGTGAGCGGACTACTTGGCAGGTCAATGGGAGAAAGAGGTGTCGATGGCTCTCCCCCGCCAGGTGCCGATCACCCCAGCTTCCCGAGGCGCTGGCTCCACCCCCCTGCTGGGTGTCTGGACTCCCTCATCCTGGACCTCCCGACCTCCAAGTGCGAGGGTCCGGACATCAAAGGGCGCCAGACCTATAACTGGAGCAGCCCCAGAGCAGGAAGAGAGTTGTATCCTGGAGTCGAGAGACGCAGTGAAGAACTCATCCTTGACGGACTACTGGCGCTGCCGTAGCCCTGCCTTGCGAACTATTAACCTGCCTGCTGGCGCTGCCGCAACCTTCTGAAACCTTCATCGTCATCGGGACCTGCTGGCGTGGCCGCGGACCGTTTGTAACCACCACCTTCATCGGGACCTGCTGGCTCCGCCGCGGACCGTCGCTACCTTCAACCATCCCGGGACCTGCTGGCTCCGCCGCGGCCCGATCATCTAGAACGCCGAGCTCGAGGATTGTGAGCTATTTCATCTACCAGATTGGTAACGAGACTGTCCCTCTACCCCTTTCCCAACCAAGAGACTAGTATAGAGGGGACCCCTGAGTCCAGACCTCCTTGTACCATTTCACCGTACTTGAAGAATTGCTTATAAAGTAACGTTGAACCTTATCCTTGTGTGGTGTACATCTGTGGGGGGGGAGGTTACTTGTCTGTACGATCGCTGGAGACGGCTCTCCCCGGAGACCTCTCCCCTTGTCCTCGGCCGACCCTCCCGGTCCGTCTAACAAGCTCTGGTACCAGCCAGTTTGGGGCTTTGGCATGGGCCTACAACGCCTGTCACAGCCAACACTCGACAGCTCAGAGAACCGCTCAGGGATGCACAGTGTTTTTGTCTTGGCCGGCATGGCTTACAGACTGGCTCTAGTAGACATAAGTATCAACCTTCAAATCAACCTCAGCTACTGGACATAGACTTTACTAAACTTTTAGCAAGTTTTAAAAAAAATACTTTCACTTCACTACTGCATAAACATTTTCCGTCAGTTGCATGGAGAGGACACATGAATTCATCAATTTCCCATGCAAGGTTAACACCATCAGCAAGCGCACATTACCAAGGACTAACTTCTTACTCATTAATCCTTGAAAATAAGGGATGGGCAAGTGTGTCTCCCAGGCAATTCTACCTGCCCTGCAAGGGGGTCTTCGGAGCCAAATAATGATTAAACTGCAAAATACTGCTCACTTTTGCAGTTTTATTTTGCACATTTTATTTTACTATTTCCAACTGTTAAAAAAGTCGAAATCATGTAAACCAAACACGGATTCCAAATGACCCACCTGCTCAGTTATTGTATTGGCACCCTGGCTGGCATCCGTAAGCAACTCGCCTGGCACAGCGATGAAAATCTGAATCCTGAACAATTCCTGAACAAATTTCAGGGAATAAGGGAACCCTCAACAGAGCCCCTCAACAGAGCTTCCGGGCACTAGGATCACCAACTGGTGGAAATCCCTGCTTGCCCCCTGCACACCTCTTTCTGACACTCCCCACCGGACCAGGCAATAAAGAGGTCTGAAGCCTGACATAACGCTGCAGCCATCAGCGAGATTTCTCAAGGAAACCGGATGAAGGATCGGAGCCCCGAAATCCGAAACCGAAAGTGCCTGGGTCCCGGACACAAGGATAACCGACACATGGTGGAAATCCCTGCTCGCCCCCACCGCCATGCCACGTCTGTCGTTCCACCACCGGACCACCTGGGAGGTAGAACACAACAACATCCACTGCTTCTGCTGCCAGCTAAAGGTCATGGGGAAACGGCACGAAGGGAGCGAAGACCCAGAACGAAACTGAAAGTTCCTGGGTCTGGCAAGCTCCCTCCACCCAGCACAGCGTCTGTCGGCTCCATGGCGGTTTCAAAACAATCGAAAGAAGAAGGAAGGCAGCAACGACATTGAAGAACACTTGAGTGCCCCAGCAGCCCCCGCTGACGAAGGAGCACAGCCCAGCAGCATAAAGAACTCAGCCCCGACCCCTTCAGCGGACCTGAGAAATGAAAGAAAGGAGAAAGGGGAAGAAAAAAAGAGAAAAAAAGGGAAAGAAAAGGAAAAAACAGACCTTCTCCCTATGCACCTACTTCATTATTGAACCTCTAAGGGGGACACCCGCTACTTGAGCGACAGATGAAAAAGCATCTCCAATCCCCCAGGTCAGCACAGACTCACACATTCCCCTGATGCCTGCCTTCAAGATGGCCGTCCCGCCCAGCAACTAGCTACTGGACCGGCCACACTACAAGAGCCAGCAAGTGAGTACCTGCAGCTGATCTCCTAGTACGGCGCGCCCCCCCCCCCCCGGCATAATAATCCCTGAGCCTGCTTATAAGCCACGAACTGGCAACAACCTCCACCACTCGCCTGTGCCTGTCCTTAAGATGGCCGACATGCCCGCAAATTGGCAAAACAGTTAACCCATACAACCCCGAACTCTCAACCTAACTGCACCATGAGCACGTGAGGATAAGTAGATCATCCTCTTTACTTGGCAACGCTT
Source organism: Lissotriton vulgaris (assembly GCF_964263255.1). NCBI lineage: Eukaryota > Metazoa > Chordata > Amphibia > Caudata > Salamandridae > Lissotriton > Lissotriton vulgaris. The sequence goes on from NC_141700.1 coordinate 512,924,048, forward strand.
AACAATAAGTGCCTTAAGTTAAATACTTGAACAATTCGGGCACGCCTCAATTTTAGTAGTTAAGGACCCGACAAGCTATCCTGCACATTTTTTATTTTTTTTCTCTGTGATGCAGCATCTAATCTCAAGTCTGCATTTGAAAGGTAGACACTGTTAACAGCCGAGATGGTGGGATAGTGGGGACGACCAGTAGAAGGCCCATAAGAGTTTCAACATCTGCCCCATCCTCTGCTCTCACTACACACAAGATATGATCGGAACGAGTTACCGACCTTCTCTCTGAAGAACACTCTATTTAATGGCTGGCTCCTCACAGTAGAATTCCTCCGTGGTGCCAGACTGGATGCTGCAATACTCCCATGCACCACTGGCTGCTATGGTCTGTAGATCCGCAGAGAGCACTCACACCCAGGAAGGTTGCCTGGTCCTGGCAGGTGTGAACCTAGTTACTCATAAGGCCTAGAGGGACCACTCGAAACAGCCAGATCTTCTGCTGCTCGTGGAATTAAAGAAGTAAGGAGAAAACTATTACACGCTATGCCACTCTGCGCTGGGTCTGTGCTGCTCCGTAAGTGATGTAGTAGAGCTGCATAGACGAGCCACCACTGCATGCTGACATCAAGTCCTGGATCAACCCCTCCAGAACCCTCAGTCGAGGAGCGTTGACAACTGTTGGCAAACTACGACCTGACATCAAGTCCTGGCTCAACCCCTCCAGAACCCTCAGTCGAGGAGCGTTGACAACTGTTGGCAAACTACGACCTGCCCTTGATGCAGCGTGACCATCCCTCGCCACAACCTGTGACTACCCTCGCCTCTCCCGAGGGGTAGAGCTCTACGGTGCCACTCTCACACAATGCCCTCCGCCGCAGCAACCCACACCGTCCCACCCTTTTGGAACCATGTAACTCTGCACGGCCTTAACTCCCTCACAATCAGTTTCCTGCCTGACCTCTCACCTAAAGCGAAGAAGAACATTAAGCAGAAACTGATCAGGCCGCATCCCAAATCACTTTTTGCTCCTCCAAAGGAAAGGTAGAAATGAATCTCATCTTTCACACTGAGAGACAAGAAGTATGGAAATCCATCCTCAGATCGCAGCTCAACATTTCAAAAACCACCAACACTTCACATAGCTGCAAATTGTCAATCGCACTCCCGTACCGCTCAAGGCGCACTGGAAATACCACGGTGACCATCTACACCAACGGCACAGTCCTGATACAAGCCAACAGCGACAATCTAGAGTCCTTCGATGCCCTTTTCCCCTCTCTCCAGAATACACCCTCCCACAAACCCGACCCCCTCCCTCCCCTACTCCCCCTCCAGAAGAACCGGACGCGCCAACAGAACCCACCCTCCGCTCCGGTAATCCCTAGCAACCACACACGCCCTTCTCTACACGGCATCCCCCTACCACCCCCAGGGAGAACAGCACCCCTCCACCTCCCCCTGACGGCTCCCAGTGTCACCCGCCACCTACCGCCGACCCTCCCTAACAACCTCACTCCCCCCACCACATGACATCCCCCTCACCACCCTCAGAGAAAAAAAGACCCCTCTACTTCCCGCTTTAGACTCCCTCTCTCATCCACCACCTACAGGCACGCACCCACACCTGCCACCTGCCTCCCACCCACCCCAAACCACTACGAGCAACCTGAACACCAACCTCCCCAAACCAACAGGCAATAAAGTACCTGTCTCCCACCCTCCCCAATCCACTACGAACAGCCTGAACACTAACCTCCCCAAACAATCAGGCAATACAGCACCTACACCCCAGCAAGTCCCCTCATCACATGACATCCCCCTCACCCCCATATAGAACAAGACCCACCCACCCCAACCCACTACGAGCAACCTGAACACCAACCTCCCCAAACCCACAGGCAATAAAGCACCTACTCCCCAGCAAGACCCCTCGCCACATGACATCCCCCTCACCCCCATCGAGAACAAGACCCAACCACCCCCTACCTACAGCTCCAATTCCCACTCTCCACCTGCCGGCTCCCACCCCACCTCCCACCGACCCTCCACGTAACCCAACACACTCCGAACTACCTGAATACCTACCTCCCCAAACCCACAGGCAACACTGAACTCACGCCCCAACAAGACCCCCGCCATCCTGCTCTCACGGCCCCGCCCAGACCCCACACAGACAACACACCCAAAACAAGGCGGTCCAATTCCCTGAGACTGTCTCCTCCCGGACCCAAAACAAACAACTCAGCCACCACTAAGCTACTCAATACCCCGGGACTCCCCCCCTCTAGACCCAACACTCTCGCACGGACCAGCCCCAATATCTCAACGACCTCAAGACTGAGCAGCGTCTCTCCAAGCTAGAAACCTAGATAGCAACTATTATCCGGGGCTTTAGCGATATCCCAGCCAACCTCGCGGCGCCCCAGCAGCCTCAGCATGCCCACTCCTCCACCATTCACACACAACAAAGACCGTCCGTATTTCCCCCGAGGAGATGGGTAGCTAACCCCATCCCCTCTCTGGCCTAGAGATCCAAAAGAACTAGAGACGCCATGTCTGAGAGTGATGTGGCGGACCTCGCCTCCTCGTACGACAATCCTTTAGCTGTCACCCTTCAATCCAAAATCCAGGTGATCACTGGACTGGTAAGATTCCAAGCCCCTCCGAACTCCCCCAGACTGCCGTCCACCCGCACTAGCATCCCCACAGCCCCCCTAATGAAAAAACCCAAAGCAGAGACGACCCTCACTAACTGCATGCTCATAAACTGCAGATCAACCATCAAACATGCTACTGAATTAGCAGAATCCATCCTCACTCACGACATAGACATAGCATTCATCACTGAAACCTGTCTCAACGACTCCTCCGCACCTCTCCTGGACACTCTCATTCCCCCAGGCTTTACTATCACCAATAAAGACAGAAAAGACAAAAGAGGAGGAGGCATAGCATAGCAGTTTGTTTTCAGCAGCAACCACCTTAATTGTGCTTCTTATTGCTAAAGGTTAATTTGGTTTTTTTTTGTGTTCCCTGTGCAATAATGTGTAGGCCACTTGGGATCCTTTAAGTTATAGTGTAACCCCACAGGCATGATTAGTAGCACAGCACCACAGACATCCCCAATCTTTGGTGAAAAAGACTGGTCAATTAAAAGCCAAACAGGGCTGGAATGAGTACTCCGCCTTGTGGTTGACAGTCATTCACAGGGTTGCTCTGCAACAAACGACTCCAAAAGTCATCCTCTACCTGTGCCCGATTACTGCTGCAAAGGAACTTCATTATGGGTAAAAGCATGGGAGAGATATTCCATACTGCTACATTACTTCAAAGCATTGACCAACCGACTAGATTTCGACAAAGCAACGGAAAAGATTGACTAATAACTCCACTGACTTACGGGCAATTCTCAAAGGGCGAAAGAGTGACCTAGGATTGAACAGCAAAATCCTCCTTGTTCAGGAGGACAGTATTGTTATCTTCTACCTATGACACAAGCTGGGTAAGACCAACTTTAAACTGAATTTCGCATACATGCAATACTAGAGGTTAGAATTTATGTAGCTGGGATGCTGGGCTCGCCCCTCCTAAAAATTGATTTCATTGGAGACCCCCAACATGAATCAATCTCATGAACCTCAGTCCTAGGGCATCAGGAAACTTTTTAAAGCAAGTGCCATTTCAGGTGCAAGCCCTTTCTCTTATTCAACTTTTCTCTTGACAACAGAGAACAACAGCTTATGTCCATAACAGTTTATGTGGTGTTGTGCTGCATGGGTCAGCACTTCAGAAAATAGGGAAAGGAAGGAAATAGATACATTATTTTATAGTTTCTGTTTTGCTGATATGGCTGTTCACAGTGACAAATAAGTCATATAATGTATTAAGGAAAATCAGTAGCGAGACCATCAAATTTGCATATTTTGATGACTAAGAGACTAAATCAGAAATATAGAGTTTCTCAGTTGGAGGACTGGGCATCTCTTGTGATTGGAAATATAGTATCACATCTTAGAGATTGTAGCGCATTTGATTTGGTGGACCACGGATTATTGTGGACCAAGTTATTAGATATGGGTGCACCAGCTGCAATTATTCATTTCCTGACTAGATTATATAGTAAACTATCGGCCCAGATTCGATTTGGCCAAGCGGGGGAATGTACCAACAATATCAAAGTCAAATCAGGTATTAGGCAAGGCTGTGTCCTTGCCCCTTTACTTTTCTCCCTTTTTATTAATGCCATGGATTCCGAGTTAAGATCAGTCACCGCTGATGCACCGATTGTCGAGGGTCAATCGATTCCCGTATTGCTATATGCAGACGACACAGTCCTACTATCCAGAACACCGGTCGGCCTGCAGAGACTAATGGATATATTTTTCGACTTTATTAAGGGGAGGAAATTAAAAATTAATAACTCCAAAACTTTTAATATGGCTTGTGGGAACAAGGTAAGGAAGTTAAGATCATTCCAGTTTGAGGAGCAAAAAATCCAAGTGGTAGATAAATTCTGCTATTTGGGCATCACTTTTAACAGTAAGGGCACGTGGGCACAGGAAATGCATAACGTCAAGGCTAAGATGGGTAGAGGCATTTCTGGTGTTTTTAAATTTGCTTCTAAATTGGGAAGTCGACGTATATGGGACATGTTGCATATCTATCGCCTTATATGTGCTTCAGTGGCACTTTATAGTTCAGGTGTCTGGGGACATTGTGGTCATGGAGATCTGCAAGTGGAGGAAAACAACTTTCTCAAGAGACTGCTCTGTCTTCCAACTTCTGCCTCTACCGGGCTGGTTCATCAAGAGGTTGGGTTGGAATTCTTGACTGATCTCATAGGTTTAAAACCACTAATGGCTTGGAGATCTATCTGGGTCAAGGAGGAAACTGGCTTTACCAGAAGAATCATCCAGGATTGCCTCCGTTTGGAGAAATATAATTTTATCCCATGGCTTAATTACGTCATAACAACATTTAGGGATGTATTTGATCTGAATGTTTTTTTGGACCCCGCTAGTGCTACTGATATCCCCAAAAAGGAGTTCAAATACGTCTATCTGGGGGCTAAAGCCAAGTTACGTAGGGATGCCACTTGCCTGTATGTAACACATCAATTTTATTACTCTAATAATCAGGCAAGTCCTGGCTATTCTAAGTATTTAAATGAGGTTACCAATCAATCCCACCAGTACGTCCTTACCAGACTACGGTTAGGTATTGTTCATATTCTGGTGGCTTTCTCCATTATAAAAAAAAACACGTCAACACCCTGCCCATGTGATGGGTTTTCAAAGCAGAGCACCGAACACTTTTTGTTTCTTTGTCCTTTGTATTTGCACCTCCGTATCGCCTATCTTAAACCGCTTTTTAAAAAATATTCTGTGTCAACTGTTAAAACTGCTATGAGGCTTTTATTTGCACTTGATGAACCGGATGTGTGTTTTTTCACAGCGATATTTATTCTGAAATCTGTGTCCGCCAGGAACAGTATGGCCTTTTAACTTCAATGCATTGTCTCCAGTAAAATTAGCAGCCTTTGCTTATTTCGCCGCCCCTTTCTTTTATCGATTGTATGATTTTTAAAAATTATTAAATGTCTTGTATTATTGATGTATTATATGTGCTTTTATGATTGTTTTCAAATGATCGAATAAAGCTTTTTGGGAAAAAAAAAGAGTGAGTGAAATACAGCACATTTGACTGCTTGAACTGAATAGTTCTTAGCGTACTATAGCTATATAGATCCTTTCTGTCTGTAGAATTGAAAGGCACTCCAGGTGCTAATCTACTCCATCCTTGCTGCACTGGGGCCTGTGTGTTTGTCCTATTCTTCAAGGAAAGAGGACATTCACCAATGAATGTGCGGTTGTCCAGATGATGGTGACCTTGGAGAACAGTTTTTATTGGTGCCCGTATCCATCTTTCATATAATTTGAGTGACCGATTGTGCCAGAGTTGTGGCATCCTCCATGGTTTAGGTCTGTGAGATTCAGTGCGTAAGGAAGACATTTACATCTTTGGGAGAGAGTGGCCATTACCCTATGCATGTTATTACCCAGATGTTTAAGATAGTGGTCCTCTTTCATTGCATATTGCCTTTGGTCCAGCCGATCTCAAGATTCTTGAAGATCTGGATGTCCTCGTGAGAAATTGTTGCTCTCAGCCATTCCAGTGTTTAAGGGTCTGGAAGAAGGGCATTGTTTGGTAAGGGACATTGTTGTGTTCTGGTTTGTCAGTGTCCAGGCTGTAAGGTCTTTCATCGTAAACTGAGAGTGTTCACCATCCTCAACAGTGCCGTTGTCCAGGTTTTTCATGGTGTGTTGGTCTTAAGGTGAGCGTTGTCACTTATTTTCCTTATGCTGGAAGAACTGTAAATTGGTAAGACTGAGCCCTGGTCTCCTGTTTGTCATTGTCCAAGTGTTAAACGTTTGGACATCCTTACAGTAGACTAGTTTTTACAGCTGAGGCATTATGCAGGATCTGCGGGTCCTTAAGGGAAAGTAGGACATATTTGTAAGCTTTGATCTCTCCAGTGCACGTGTCCTGGGAATAAAGATCTGCCCATCGCTAGGTGAGTGCTGCTTTTTACTACCATTGTTTAGATGTTTGAGGGGTGATCATTTTGGAGAATTGGTGAGTGCTGTCCTCTGCTGTTAATGTTTGCATGTAGAAAGGTCTGTCTGGGTGTCTTGGGGTGGGAAAGAGGGTTTCCTTATGCTGTTTAGCATAAGGATGAGACTCAAAGCACTTCTTGAAACTCGGATTCAGTGTCCATGTGTTTGATGTGCGATCGTCCTCGGGTGGGAGCCAGTGTTGCTCTGTGCTGTTCGTGTTCGGAGGTGTTTGAAGACCTGCTTGTCATCACATAAAAATGTCACTTTCTTCTGCTCTGACAGTATCATTGTGTTAAAGTCACTGTTTCCCTTTGCAGCGGCTCTGCTGAAAGCAGCTTTCATCTGCTCAGGAATCGTCACATACCACTCCCAGAAGCCCCTGCAAGCACAGCTGGCTGAAGGTTTTGGAGGAGGGTTTGAACTCCATACTCGTTCTAATCTGCCCCATGGATCCGGCTTGGGTATGTACCGCTCATACAGCATCAAAAGAGCAGGGTACAGCTTGATGTTTTCCATGGCACATGGCAATTGGAAGTACAGACAGGACAGTGAGATCAATAGTGGCACTAGTATCCAGGTTTAAGCGGATGCTTTGATTGTATTACCCATAAACCCATGCTGATGTGCAGATTTTGGCAGTTGACTGGTTATGAAGAGATAGTTGAAGGCTGACCTGGCCAAGTTCAAGAGTGATGTTTTTCTGCACTAATAGCCCACCATCAACAAGCAAAGTAAGTTGAAACAGTCCTTCGTGCTGTTGTTTAGGCCCTGATGAAAGAGTGACCGAACCGGCACAACATTGTCAAGTCAGTTTTTAGTTAAGCCATGATCCCAACCTACAAGATATAGTCCGTGATCCAATGCATTTATTTAACAATTATTTGCATGCAAGATACCTAGATCATGAAGGGTATATAAGCAATTTATCTTTCAGATGATGCTGTGTTAATAGTGTTTTGTCAAGATTTTAAACCGCGCAAAATAAGCCTAAGAGGCCAAGCATAAATGGAGAACAAGTGTAAAAAATTACACAACTACCAAACATGATATAAATCAAATATACTCCAAAAATATCCCATTTTTGCTTTTTTTAGTTAAGATTTTTTGTAATCCATTAAGCTCTTGAAGGCACACTTATTGAAATATTCCTTTATATTACATTTTAGGATAATTGCAATCAGAAAACAGTCTTGTGAGCTGGTCTCCAAGATGCCTACCAACTCAAGCAACCGGTGATCAGTGTCAGGAAATGCTTAGAAATTGCAGTGCAGAAATAGGGGGTCAGTGAGTATGTAATTATTGCAAATGACAAATTCTGGAAGTCATCTTGTTCAATAAGACCTGGAACCCACAGGCAAGGTGTTCTTTAACCCTAGCCACACATTTTTCCACTTTCAGTGTCCCTTTACACAGTAGTACAAATCACTGATCTTTACATGAGAATGAGATGGTAAGGGTCTTTTGCAGGGTGTGGCGTGAGGCTTTCTCTACCTGGAAATGTGTGACTCCAGAATTTGCGGTTCAAGTTACGAAAACATTAAGAGAGACAAATTGCACATTTTATCTTAGCTGGTGTATAGAGAACTTGCCTTTTGCAGCTCTTCATGTGCAATAAAATAATACAAAAGTGGATATATTGAATTTCATGTATGAGTCATTTAAATATGCCAGCCCAGTGCATTCCATTCTCAACGATTTCTGTATTTGTTAGTGCTAAAAACTGTCTGCTGTATTAAATTTGCTATTGAAAATATTATTTTTTGACATAACACTAGCAACAATTAAACAATACATTGCATATGCAATATGATCTAAAACAACGCTATTTACTGCAAGCAAATGAATATACCACCAGCACATCTACAACTGACACAGAAATGTCTATATGATACGCGCCAGGTTCTGTCGTGGGTTGTGGGGGTCCTTTTTAGAAGTTGGATCTTGAAGAGGATAACCTGAAGTTTTGGATGTTTGTACAACCTTTGCCGTGACTCTGTTGCTCCTCTCTCAATACCCTCCAGGCACAAGCAGTATTCTGGCTGGGGCAGTAATGGCGGCTCTGTACCGAGCAGCGGGGAAATCCTCCAGCACAGAATCGCTCATCCATGCGGTGCTCCACCTGGAACAAGTCCTCACCACAGGTACTGTAAGAGTGGGAAGAGCATGGCTAGCTAACAGGTCGCTAGTTAATTTGGATTGGCTTGATGTTTTTAAAGCAATGGGTAACTTGGCCCTCTTTATAAAGTCTGAACCTCATGTTTGAAGACCACAATAGTACATAGGGACATGTCTGCAGGTAGTGGACGTGCGAGGGCGCCTCCGGTTACAAGTATGAGTAAAAGACGTGTATTCAAGGTGAGGGACCACAACACCATAACGCACAGTCCGTGGGCAGCGGATCCCATTTTTTTATGTGCCCACAGGCACATCTCATTGCTCGACCTCAGTCCTTTTCCTCAGCAGCCGCAGTGTATAACACAAAATACAGTGGAGATTCCCAACCTGAATGGAGGATTAAGTGGAAGGAGGAAGAAGAATTTGACACTAAAGGCAAAGATGCCGCCTGTGATTCCGGGCAAATCACTTAGGGCCAGATGTAGGTCAATTCAAATTTGCGAGTCCTTAATAGCGAATTTTACTGATTCGCTATTAAGGAGTCTCAAAATTTAACGTAGGTAGGAATCGCTAAAATATTAGCGATTTCTTAACATTCCTTAATAACGAATCGCTAATTGAGATTTGTTAATAAGGAATACCTACCCATTCATTCCAATGGGCTAGGAGGCCCATAGGAATGAATGGGAAGATAATCACTATTTGCGATTCGGTATTATAGAATCGCAAATAGCGGTAGCTATTTCAAGGGTGCCAGGGTGTCAAAAGGACACCCTGTTGCACCCCTTAAATGTGCATGTGTGCATATGTGGCGCACATACATGCCCTAAGGGCATGGATGTGTGCCACATTGCACTTTAAAAAAAGCAAAAAGTGCTTCTTTAAAGGAAATCGTTAATTACCACCAACTTGAAGTTGGTGGTAATTAGCGATTCCTTAAGGCTGAAGTGCACATTTGTTTGTGCTACTTGCATTGCATTTAAGGAATCGCAATTGCCGATTCCTTAAATGCAAGAGCAAAATAAGGAATCGCAATTTTGCGATTCCTTATTTTGCAAGTAGGTTTAAACTCACCTACATTGCTCTCAGCTAAATACCGGTAGGTAATGCAGAATTTCTGCGAATTTCTGCGTTACCGCTCGGTATTTGGCCACCTACATCTGGCCCTTAATCTCCTCTGCCTTTAAAAAATATTGCTTAAAGTAAAAAAACAATAAAAGTGCTATGACGCAGCCAGCATTGTCTACGTCATAGCGTTTTTAAAAAGTTTTTTTTACTTTAAGCAGGGGTGAAGGAGAGGGTCTGCAGAGACATGCACCCAAAAAAAGAGTTCCTGCACAACAGGAGCCTGCAGTGGAAGGACACTGGTCCCTGGAAGCAGTACTTGGTTGGTCCAGGCGTCATGGAAGGACCTCAGGACGAAGACTTGAAGCTCAGGAGCAAAACAGAGCCGAGGAAGAGGTACTGACCAACAATAAGTAAGGAAACAAGAGTGATATGGGAGTCACGTGGGAGCTAGCTAATCGTAGGTAAAGTGACGTGAAAGCCAGTCAATGGTACACTCTAAGCCTCTTTTAAGATTTAAAAAAAAAAAAATTAATTCAAAAGATTTTGCAAGCTCTGTGCAGTAGAAACCTAAAAATGACAAAATAATTATGTAATACTATCACAAAATGTGCCGCAGTACACTTCATATTTTGTCTTGTACTACATGATTTAGTCATCCCTGGTGCATAATTCCAGTGGTCGTGGGTTTAATAGTCTCTATGATTTGAAAAAGCATTCTGCTCAAAATGAGTCTGAGAATGATGCTCTGCAGGTGAGAATGAAGATGGTAGAATTCATGGCACCAAGAGAAAAGTGGAATTTCAACAGTGCTAGGAGGACTGTTCTATTACTCACTTCAGCTCCTTGAATCGATATTTGAGCCAGATGCGGCTCCTCCTTTTGAGCAGAGGAGCTCGCCTCACAAGCCCAAGAGCTGAAAAATAAAACGGTAGTAAACTGAACCTGAACTACGTGTCAGGTCAGCGCTGCAGAGTGGCAGCTAGCTATGCGCTTTGTCTCTTTGCCTGGCCATCTTGGGCCGGCCAGCCAGACATGCACATTTTAAAGTTCTCTAACCTAGCAGTCTTAGACAGCTGGGTTAGATAAAACACAGGCCTTCAGTGCTCTGATGAGCGCTGGGAGAGGCAGCTATAGCAAATCCTAGAGCTGCTTTCATGTTGTGAAAGCAGCGCCAGGATTGGGTAGTGCAGTTTCCTGCATCGGGAGCTTCTGTGAGGAGAGAAGACAGCCGAAGGAGGAGGACGTCATGCTCCAAGATATGGTAAATTTAATTTTACTATTATTATTATTTGTTGTGGCACACTCCCTTCACCCTTGGTACAAGCCAGCCGTCACTGATTGAGCATGTAAAAAAGCTAGGTCTGCAAAAGTACGCAGTTGCTTCCTGAACAGGCAGATATGCTAGCTACAATTCACCCTTTTGTCAATGATCACCCCCTTCCCAGCTCCCTGTTTATCGAGCTATAGAGAGCCTTTAGCCTCCTTGCAAGAGGCTGCAGTTGGCTTGGAGAAATGGGTGCAGTTCTCAAGGAGTTGGAGTGCCCATGATAACAGGAACTTATTTCTAGTGTGGCAGGGAGGAAGAGAGGCACACACGAAGAAGGCAAAACCTGCAGTATAACATTTTGTCTCCCTAGGTTGAACACATTTATGGCCCCTATTATGAGTCAGGCAGAGTACAATCCCTGGATAGGATACAAATTCCACTCGATCACAAATTACTCGGTGTTCCCGCAACTGGATTTTCCAGGTTTAGGGACACTTGACACATGTGGGTAGGACAGAAAATTCTGCAGGTAAAATTGCTTTAGGTGTGAGCTGCAGTTGCGTCCCGGCTTTGGTCTCTGCCTCGAACTAACCCTATTCTAAGGCAGAGAGGGAGCTTGTAAGAGTCATCATTCCAGATCAAATCCCCTTTAACCCCTCCCTGCACCCCGCCTCACAGTAGCCAACTGCTCAGAACTTGTGGTAAATGTGAGCGCTAATCCCCATGTAATTGGGAATTCCATTCTGTATTTTGCAGTGAAAAAATGGGTCCACAAAGACATTTTCCATTCCTTGCAGATTATCTCATAATTGGTGGATTTCCGTGCAGACATAGTATCTTGAAACATCAGTTCTAGCCACCCAGAATCTCGCACATCAATTTGCCATACTCCTGAATGGGCCTTACGTGGTCTCTTATGTTTACTTCAGTCTGCGTGGGCTTTTTGATTTATGTGTGTCAGCAAAATATGTAAACCGAGAGAAAAAGACAGCTAGACAGAGAGAGAGAGAGGCTGTCTCTTTTCACAAGATAGTCTGTCATCACTCTTACCTGTGCTGTGCACGAGCGACGGCTTCATTTGAGCAGCACATTGTGAAAGCCCAGCAGTTGAACTCAGCTTAGAGCACTGGGACTTACTTAAGGTGATTGTATTCACAAGTGCACTGATGGTGGTGTGGATAGACAGTTGTACATTGTGCCTGCAGCGGGAGCATTGCTAGCTGTAAGAGATGCTTCGGCGGGGAGTAGTGGCACTTGGCCTTCTCCAGGCTCTTCCACACTCCCACATAGGGAAACTCGCCTCCCTTTGGCTGATGTGGGGTCATCCAGGTCGCGCAACTCTTTCTGCATACCACCCAGTGAGCCATACCACAATTTGAGGCTGCCCCAAATCTTGTACTTGTGTGGACATGCTTTAGATTTAGAACCCCAGCTAAAACAAATACGGATTCTAAAATTGACCAATAGTAGGCAAGTAAGCCCTGGTTTTTTAGGTCTCACCTGGCGTTAGCAGTGCGCATGTGCCACTCTCGCCATGCGAGGGCCTTTTGGAATCAATACAAATTTCAAAGCATGCACGCGGACGGACAGAAGATGTGCATGCGCGTCGTGGGAGTACACATGACATCAGATAGGTGCCGCCGTGGCATTTCTGCACAACGCGCGCATGACGCCCTTCCACTTGTTATACGTTTTGTGGTGGGATCATGCAGTGTCTTTTTTATTATGATTGGATTGTCTCTGGATACCCTGCAGTTCATTTGCACTTTGAGGATGAATGTGATAACATTGCCTTTCATCCCTGTTGATCTCACCGCTATCCCCAGGCTCGTACAGTGAATCAAAGCGTTGCTTGTTATTGTTGCAAGGAATAAGAGTTTCTCTTTGGAGTGGAAGGGGTGTGCACAAGCCACGGCTGTGCAGAGGCATCTAATAAAGCAAAAATCTTGCTTTGTCACTGCTGATAAAACAGCTGCTTGTGTCCTCGGTGAGTTTTCAGCTTTGGTCTAACTTTGACACACAACGCTACTCCCAATTCAATTAATCTCCCTGTGCCGTGCTGCTTTAGTCTTCGTTTACTTTTTCATTTCCCCCCTCTCACTTTGCGTTCAGAGGCCACCCCTCACTCTCTGAGCACACACGCAGCTTTTACCTTTCCCCTCCCCTTCCCATGTGCATCGAGTGAGGCATCAGGGCCAAACATCTCTCAATGCCAAACAAGCATTGAAAATGCAATAGGTCTCACCTTTGATTAAGCTAAAGCCATTTTCTTTGCTAATGGTATTGTATAGCTAAGCAAATGGCTTAACTTAATGAAAAGCGAGACCTATTGCATTTTTAATGCTTGTTCATTAAGTTAGGTTTTTTTTAGGCTCACCTAGGCAGCGCTTGCTCTGTCTCTTCGAGTCATGCTGTATTCAGGATAGCGGCATTAAGCTCCGCTCACATTCCGTCCATAATATGTCTGAACTGGGGTGATGGATTCAACCCAGATCTGTGACTGTGGGTGTGTGTCTGAAAGTTTCAGTGCTCCGTCCATCATCTCTTTGTGTTTGGTTAACTCCTATTAAGCTCCATATGTTTTCGCTTGTTTAGTTTGCTGGTAACCTTCATGCAGTGCGTTTAATATACGTCTAGAGAGTCGCTATTTAAAAGTGTTATGTCGCATACGCATCTAGACATTAACAGCGTCACTGAGCAAGCAGCTACAACCCTTCTCAAAGGGAGACACTGGTCGGTATTGAACTTTTATATGTGAAATTGATGTGATTTAAAAAAAAAAAAAGCTGGGGAGCACTCTTAAAGCCATGGGTTTGCTGCAGCTCGTCATTAGGCCCAAAAGTATTCTTTGAGCAGCATTATAGTTGTGCCGGCTTTATGAAAACCAATGAGGGATGTTGTAGAGGGCAAACATGGTAAATAGAAAAAATTGTGTTTCTCCTAAATTGGGACAGCTGCTCTCTATGCTTTGGCTGCTCTGTATTCTTTTGTTAATAAATGTTACAATGAGCAAAAACCAAGCACAGCTAACATTCACTTTAAGTGCACCTTTAACTTTGCGGCTTTTATTTTAATTTATTTGACATTGACAACGCAATGTATTGCCTTTCCGAACGTCCACAGCAGCTCGTTCTTCTCCCAGCCTCAATCACTGATGATAGAACTTGCTGCCCTGTCCGACCCTCATCTCCCACTCCTCCTACATTCTTGACCATTTTTATTGCTGCGATCTCCTGAGACAGTCAACACATGTAACCTTTGAAAACAAGCATTTGCAATGCAATTGGTCTCGCATTACTGAAAGTTTGAGCTATCGGCGTTGCATTATTATTTGCAATGCCAATAGTTCAAACTTTCAGTAATGCAAGAGCAGTTGCATTTCAAATGCTTGTCTAGTTTGTTTTCCATTAAGAATGCTGGACTACAAAGACCACTATGCAACATAAACCATTCAAGGACTAGTAGGCATGGAAGAACTAATAATCAGTCACTGCAAAAAATGTGGAATCGTGTTCATTTGAACCCAAAGGCAAAATGCAGTGTATGTATTTGGTATTTCTATAGTGCTGCACAGAATAAACAGGGTTGACATGGGAATTACTGCATGTGCACCGCATCTCAGATCCTTACACCGGAGGCACTACTCTGTAATGATCACTGTTGAGAATAATACTACATCAAAAAGGGTGAGTTTAGCAGCATTTCATTTCATTCTGTTTGACTTACTTTCATTGAGGGGTTAAATCAATGCAATTTAAATTGATTAAATGTTTTGGCTAGCTATAAGGTTATGTCCATTTATATTTAATTTAGGAATAGTTTATGGTTAGCATCATGTTTAGATTAGGGTTATTTAATTCAATTACATTTTATTTAAATTATTTAAGAACGATAGTTAGCATTAGGGTCAAGTAGGGTTTGTTTCAATTTTTATGTATTTCAAACAAAAATAATAATAGAGTTACAGTTCGCATTATAGTAAGGTTTGGTGTAACAATTAAGGGGCGTATTTATCATACTTTCACGCAGCGCAGAAAGCCCCCTTGCTACACTGCGTGAAAGGAAAAGGGCAGAAATGCGCCGTATTTAACATCATACGGCACATACTGTCCTTTCCTTGCACTGGCGCACTTTTGGCTGCCTAGCGCCAACACAGGCATGCTTGCACCATGATGCAAGGGTTCCTGAATTGTAAGTAGGATTGCTTTTGTGCAGGACGGGACCCCTTACAGTACAAAAACAATCATGACAGGCATTTTCCCCTTTCTATGTGTGTTGCACAAAGAGGCACACTTAGAAAAAGGAAAAAACAAGATGAAATAAAGATGTTTCTCCTTGTTACGCCTCCCCTGGGGAAACATAGCATTTTGACGCATCCCCAGCAAGGAGCCAAGGCAGTAGGGTCAGACAAGGTCTTGGTGCCTGTAGCATCACAATTTTGGTAGATGTGCCAAAAGAGGTGACCACCCTCATATGTCTGACATGAGATTCTCTGTTGCAGGAGGAGGCTGGCAAGACCAGGTGGGTGGCCTCATGCCTGGTATCAAGATTGGGCGCTCCAGCGCCCAGCTGCCGCTGAAGGTGGACGTGGAGGAGATCAGACTTCCAAGTGGCTTCCTTCAAACTCTGAATGAACACCTTCTCCTTGTGTACACAGGGAAGACACGTCTGGCTCGCAACCTGCTCCAGGTAAAACCCTAAACATCCTAGCCTCTGTCATTTGACCCAAAAAATGGGTACTGACAACAATGTTAACAGTTTGCTTTCTGACTTCCTGCTTCCAAACAAATGTTCATCTTTCACACTGTTCTGGTTGCTAAATGTATCAGAACACTGATCGCTCTATGGCTTTCTGAGCTGGGTAGACTAAGGGCGTATGGCAGCCAGCCGCTGCACTTTAGATAAATTCCCTATCTGAAGTTTTATCCTGGTTGGCGTTTTGTTCTCTTTTTTTTTCTCCAAAATGACTCCTGTATCCATAGCTGGTGTCACTTTGATGGAAATAAAAGGGCGGCTGGTTCGTTATACATTGGCAACATGTCCAGTGTCCCCTTTTTAGGTCAAAGCCTACAAAACAGCACAGCTGTCTGGTTTGCTAAAAACATCTTGGGGACCTTCAGAAAGCTTCCCTGGGAATGCATTCCGATCATTGCTAATGATTGGTTTTGTGTTTTGTAACTCACATTTGCTTGCTTTCTTTTTGCTGGCTTTATTTATTTTAGAATGTCCAGTTTGAGTCCATTCTGTGGCCGATACCCTATTATGGTATCTTTCTACTATGCACGATTTCTGAAACCGGCCTTTAAATGTTATTATCTTGTCGCATATACTGTGCATTCAAAGACAAAGGTCAAATGTCAGGTACCCTTTTCCAAGGGAGCTTGTTTACTTTTCTTTCTCTGACTTGATAATGAGAGGATTTATGTGACAATGATGCTGGCAACTGCGCGTGGATTGGACAGAAGGCTGTTTGATGTTATTTTTTCTAGCGCACAACAAAATTTAAATGTTTGAAAATTAACTGTGTGAATATATCAGAAATAGGGAATCACAAATGAAGCACATTTTTTAGTAATTCTGAAGTGTGGTGGAAACAAATATTTTAATACGAACAAAACTAATCAATACACTAGGTCAGTGGTACCCAAACTGTGCGCCGCGGCACCCCAGTGCGCCGCTGGGAGTAGCCAGGGGCGCCGCGCACGATGTGTGAAAGATAGACTGTGGCTGAACTAAGGAAGCTTCTAATGTAGTTGTGAGAATGCTCGCAAATGACTGGTCTGCTTGAAGGCAGCCAGTGAATCTTATTTAATACCCAGCCGCATGCGGCTCAGGGGGTGTTACAAAGGCCACCTGTGTAATCTGTAATCACTTTGGCCCAAGAGCGCAACAACGCGTTTACGAGGTGCTTTCAAGTAGCCTCCATTTATGCACAGCAGACTGTCCGGCATTATTGCTGCCCGTGTTTTGCTGCGCCTCCGAGGACCCTGCACAATCTACACAGGTTGGTTGCACATTAGAATACTACTAAAAAATAAGGGGACATGAAAACCTTGTGACCGGCCAAGCCCCTGTAATGATGCTGACTGCTGTTCCCACTCTTTGTTCGTGTCCGCGCCAGAATTTAAAAGACAGAAATTCCAGTGGCCAAACTCGCTGCAGCTGTGGAAATCGGCCGCATTGCAGCCTGGATTCGTTTTCCAGCCCCAGTCTGACCCTCAGCCAAGGCCAGGCACCAAGCAAGTCATTATTATTATAATAAATAACGTAACCCAGCTTCCTTCTCAGCCTCAGTGAAAGCAGTTCCCCCTTCTTCCCTCTGGATATTTCTCCCTGTTAGTAACCAGAGTAAGGCCTCAGAAATAAAATTAGCATTTCAAACCTTATCTACGATCTCTCACCGAGGTGCTGTCAGAAAGAGTATAATTTTGTTACAACAAATATCTAGATGGGCCGTTATTTAGAAGAAAAAAGAATATATGGGTTATGCCTTATTTAGAATTCTTTCTTCGATTTATATTCACACTTAAAGACTGATGGTACTTTTAATAATGGCTTTCACTTCGGATTTTTTGCTATTAATTTAGCCCTGCATAGCACAAGGAAATGCTAAAGAATTTTGTAAAATTTAAATGATGAAGAACACACTGCTCCTAAAAAGCGCAGAGAAAAACATTTCCTTAATGAGGATCAGAGATTGATTTTAGATGCTCAACTCAAACTTTTCCTTGAGCAAGGGGATTCCATAGATTCCCCGATAGTGAGCGAAGGTGGGGTTAACAGTAGGAGTATGTCTCACACAAAACAGAATATACTAATGTGGAAATGTCATCCACTAGATACACATTGTCTGCGCGCTGTACTTTTTAAGCAGTAAAACAGTGTCTGTGAAACTGTAATGGTCATTTCAATTAAAGATGTGTTGTTTGTAATGGCAGTATTGTAGCATACCATGCATACTCCACTCCACACCACTGCACTGTACTCTGCACCACTCCGCCACTTCATTTTACGTCACTCCACACTGCGCTCTACTCTGCACCACTCCACTGTGCGCCACTTCACGCTATGCCTCTCTACTCTGCACCACTCTACTCTATGCCAGTGCACTCTACCCCACTCTACTCTGCACCACCGTACTCTACACCACTCCACTCTAGGCCACTCTACTCCACTGTGCACAACTCCACTCTTCAAGACTGTACTCTGCGCCAATGCACTCTACTCCGACCCAATCCACTCTATGTCAGTGCACTCTATGCCAATCCACTCTGCACAATTGCACTCAACACTACACCACTCTAATCTATGCCATTGCACTTTACACTGACCACTGCATTTTCAGCCACTGCACTCCACGCCAATGCACTCTGCACCTCTTATTCAAAAGCAATGCACTTTATTCCAATCTGCACTGCACTCTACACCACAATACTCTACAACAATCTACACCACTGCACTCTACACCATAGTACTCTATCACTGCACTCTATGCCTCTCTATTCTACTCTGCACCATTGTACTCTGCCATTGCTCTCTACTCTACACCACAGCACTCTATGACACTCCACTCTGCAACACTACACTCTCCGCCACTGCACTCCACTCTGCACCACTATGCTGTACTCTATGCCAGTGTACCGTACTCAACTACACTCGGCCTCCCTGCACTGCACCACTCTACTCTACACCCCGGCACTCTTTGCAACCGCACTATACACCACTCTAGTCCACTCCACTGTACCTTACACCACTCCACGACATTCCGCTCTATGACACTCTACTCTGTAACACTGCACCCTGTGCCACTTCACTCTACACCAATGCACTCTACTCTTTATCACTCCACGCCAGTGCATTATACGCTACTACTCTATGTCACTGCACTCTACCCTGCATCACTTCACTCTACCCTAGCCACTTCACTCTACTCTAAAACAATCTACTCTATGCACTCTGGACCACCCAGCTATGCTCTATTTTACTCGACACCACTGCGCTCTACACCACCACTCTGCTCCACTTTACTCAAAACCAATGCATTCTATGCCACTGCACTCTATGCCAACTACTCTGCACCACTGCACTCTACACCACTATACACTAAAACACTGCATACCACATCACCCTACATCACTCTACTCTATAACACTGCTCTCTACACCAGTGCACTCTGACACTCTACTCTGCAAGACTGCACTCTCCACCACTAAATGTCCTCCACTCGGCACCACTGCACTCAACTCTACGCCAATGCACTCTATGCAAATGCAGTCCACACCACTGCACACTATGCCACTCTACACCTCTGCACTCTACCCTGCACCACTCCACTCTAAGCCACTTCACTCTACTCTGAAACAATCTACTCTATGCCACTGCACTCTGCGCCACTCCACTCCACTCTATGTCACTGCACTCTAAGGCAATACTCTCTCTCTTTACCACTCCACACCAGTGCACTATGCTCTACTACTCTATATCACTGCACTCTTCCCTGCATCACTTCACTCTATCCTAGCCACTTCACTCTACTCTAAAATAATCTACTCTATGCCACTCTGCACCATTCTGGTAGGCTGTATTTTACTCGACACCACTGCGCTCTACGCCACCACTCTGCTCCACTTTACTCAAAACCAATGTATTCTATGCCACTGCACTCTACGCCAACTACTCTGCACCACTGCACTCTATACCACTGTACACTACAACACTGCACTCCACACCACTCTACATCATTCAACTCTATAACACTGCACTCTACACCAGTGCACTCTGACACTCTACTCTGCAAGACTGCACTCTCCACGACTGAACTCTCCTCCATTCTGCATCACTACACTCAACTCTACACCAATGCACTCTATGCCAGTGCAGTCTACACCACTGCACTATATGCCACTCTACTCTACACTTCTAGACTCTACCCTACACTTCTAGACTCTACCCTGCACCACTCCACTCTAAGCCTCTTCACTCTACTCTGAAACAATCTACTCTATGCCACTGCACTCTATCCACCCTGCACCACTCCAATCTGCACCATTCTACTCTACTCCATTCTACTCTGTCACTGCACTCTACGGCAATGCGCTCTGTGCCACTGCACACTACGCCAATCTGCTCTGTACTTTATGCCACTTCATTCTAGGCCACTCTACAACACTCAACTCCACGATACTCCACTCTGACGTTCTACTCCATTAAACTCTACCCGCCTCTATGCCACTCCACAACACTGTAGTCCACGACACTACTCCACTCTGCGACGCTCTACGCAATTCCCTCTATGCCACTCTATTCTATAACATACTACTCCACTACTGCTCACTATGCAACTCTAAGCCACTCCACTTTAAGGCACTCTACTCTACTCTATGCGATTCCACTCTACTCCACTCTGACAATCTACTCCGCTTTACAACACTCTACCCCACACTACGTAACACCCTCTATGCCACTCCACAGTGCTCTACTCCACTCTGACACTGTATGACACTCTACTGCACTCTACAACCTTTCACTCTGCAAGTCTGTACTCAACCCACAACAGTATGCCACCCCACACCACTCAACTCTTCTCTATGCCAGTCTACGTTACTCCACTACACTGTACTCTACAACACTAACCTTTACGCCACTAACTTTTAGCTATGCCGAACAGCAGCCACGCTTGTGTACAGCATAGCTAAAACATATTGGCAAAGCCAATAGCTCTTCCATAGTCGAGACCTATTAGCTTTGCCAAAGCTTGTTCGTTTTCCAAAGACAAATTCCTAAAGCTGTGGTACATCCTTGTAAAATAAAAGACAAATATCCTTGATACACTGGGTAGTTTTCTTTTACCTTTTGGTGCCCTTTTCATGCTCTTGTTATTCGGTACTAATGTGTTGCAAATGGCATTTCTAGACAGATGTCCAACGTAGCACTTGAAGGATCTTCCAATGACAAGTTTGTAGGCAGTTGCCCTTCATTTTTGGGAAAATCAGCATCTTCTTCACTCTAAACGAGGCAATGGATGGAAAGAGTGGGGCAGTTTCCAATCTCTGGCGGCTGTCCCATTACCACCACCCTATAAAATTGACCCTAAATAGTTTACTGTCGTCATTATAAAGCAGCTTAAACGTTTAGGAGAATAATAGTTTATTACAGATATCAAGGCAGTCTGTCAGGTTTACCAAGCATCGATCTACACATACCTAAAAATCCAAAGTAGTGTCCTGTGCAAATCCAAGCAGTGGGATCAATGTGCGATTTTTGGGATATCCACATAATATACATTTGCTTGCAATAAATCCAAATTAAATAGTGGTAATCCTGAAACTATGGCATGGCTGTAGTTGGACACCATCCTACCTGTAGACTAGGTACAATAGATGTCAGTATTGACGTGAAAAGCAATATTAAAAAGGGAGTGCTTAGGAAGGCCAGTGTTATTACTGAAAGTTAAATTAATCACATATTAATCCAGATTATTCAAACATATTAATTCTTCTTATAGATCCAATATAACGCAGGAGCCATGTTATGATATTCCAAAAAAGAATAGTGGTATCATCCAAGGTTCATTAAAAATTCCTTATTAATTCTTCTTGGGGAAGTCTACACCAGAGAAGGCTGAATACCTGTATCCCCAGTGGGACGTGACAAGTTAAGCAGAAAGACACAATTTCCCATCTGCGCGAAGCCTTCTCATACAGGTATGGTTTACATGTATCTAGGAAGAACCACTAAAGAATTTTTAATGAACCTTAGGAGATACCACTATTCAGCCCCCTCTTCTTCTGTTTGGCTTACACTTGCCCACAAGGATACACTAAGAAATCTCTAAACCCTGATGAAGTCCCTTGTCGGGACGAAACACGTTAGCTGAGCTGCAGTTTGATGTGAAGAATAAAGAAAATCTTTTTGGAAATATCTTGGCTCCTGAGTGATATTGGGTCTATAATAAGAATTCACGTTTGAAAATCCTGGATTAATTTGTGATTACGTAAACTTTCAGTAAAAACATTAGACTTTCTGAGCACTCCCTTTTGTATATTGTTTTTCACTTTGGTTTATGGTTTTGGAGCCGTGGAACCATTAGAAGGTTGAGTGCTATTGCATACATATTAATAATACAAAACACCTGTGAAGTCAGTAGGAGCCAATAATGCTCTTTTTATGGAATGTGATGTCAGTACCATATTACCTGTGAAAAACAGATTCGCAGAGTAGTAGGCGATTGCAAAGTCACCCCATCCAGAACTAGATTCTTATGGGTAATATTACTTTTATTATTTTCCCTTTATAGTGGCACTAAATGGGTACAATCCTTTAAGCTAAGAACCATATTTATGACCCTTGTGGCTCAAGGCAGCGCAGCAAGTCCCCTTGCTGCGATGTGTCACAGGAAAAGGGCAGAAATACACTGTATTTATCCAATACTGTGCATTCCTGTCCTTTGCCTTGCGCTGGCGCCATTTTGGCAGCCTAGAGCCAATGCAGGAACCCTTGCACTATGGTACAAGGATGTCTGTATTATAGGCAGGGTTGTTTTTGTGCAAGAAGCAGTACCTTTCTGCTCAAAAACAATTCAGAGAGGCTTTTTACTCTTTCTATGTGTGTTGTGCAGCACCCATAGAAAGAGGAAACAAGCTTTGGAAAAGCCAATAGGTCTCGCCTACTGTCAAGCTTTTGGCTTTGGTAATTGGGTGGGAGTGGCGAACGGTGGCAGGAAGAGAGAAACAGAGACGAGGGGGGAGAATAGAAAGGGATCGGAGGGCGGGGAAAGTAGAAACAGAGATGAGGGCAAGTGGAAGGGAAGAGGATCAATGATCTTACACAGATATTCAATATCACAAACGTGCATCCTTATGTTGTTATTATACATTTGAAATAAACAATTGTTCTGAACTCAGCCCAACATCGCATTTTTTTGCCTTTAAAGTGTTCCAAAATGGCATCTTGGCAGCGCCAACATTATGCAAAGCCATTGTAGTCTAGAACTGGGGGCAAACTGAGGTGACAGAGGACTAAAGTTCCCTTTATGCACTGGGCTCATAAATAAAAGTTCAGGAGAGGAACTTTGTGCCCCTGATGACAATCGTCTATGCCACAGACTACAGCGTATGTCCTGATATATTGTTACACACAAGCTGTAATTTATCAGAATAACATTTGTCTAGCCAGCTCTACAAGACATTGATCAGTGGGGCAACAGTGTTTAAAAAGATAAACTGTCTGCAGGAGCTTTTGAATGACTTCTACAGTGCTTGGCTTAGTACTAACCAGGCTGCTTCCACCTCTGTAAACTAACCCTGCATGCATTAATCATTAAGCAGCTTTTATTGGAGGTGGGCTCCTCTCTTGGGCTCACTCGTGTTACGGCCACAAAACGATAAACAGTAACTGAGCGACCAAAAACATGAGCGCTTGTGCTACAGCCAGAAACCATTAAAAAAAGTGTGCCGAAAGTAACATACATGGCCAGAAGTGAAATGAGGCATGTAACAGGGCCAGTGTCCCTGGGAGGGATTAATAAACCAAAAGGAGGGACAAATGGCAACGATTCACCACTGAAAAGCAAGGAATTTCGAAAGGAACAATGAAAAACGATGGACATGTTGAAGGTCCACTGAGTAGATACAGCATGTCTTGAAGAGACGGCACATGCGCTGCCTTGGTGAGACCTAAAAACAAGAAGAAATAAATATATTTCTCTTCATTACTCCTCACCTGGGGAGGCAAATCTTTTTGGCGCATTCCCAGGTTTACCAGGTTTGGTAAATGTGGGAATGCATCAAAAGCCATTGGAGCTGCTTGGGAAAACCCACACAATGCGCATGGAATGCCTCCCTTGCGCAGAGTAATGCAACGCAGCAATTTGCTCAGTGTTGCATACTCCATATTTTTTAAGCCATTCAAAACCACGCAAAATGGCTTTGCGCAGCTTAAGAATTTTTACTTTAGGTTTGCATCGCTCTTGCTCCACCTTACATGCAAGAGCGACAAAAAACGGGTCATAAATATGGCCCTATGTGTACTAGTGCCAATGGTTTGCATTTTCTAACGCAGACTGTGTGTGATAAAGTTACCTGGAGGGTTGCTCTTGTAGAGTAGTGTGCAGTAATATAATAATAACAAGTTATAAACCCATTCATCCAGAGCAGGTATATCCAAGGTGCATACTGGTAGGCCCCATCCATACCAGATTTTTGGGAATTTCACATACATTAAATTTGTCGTAGAATGTAAATAAAACTCACAGTCGGCTGTTATCTGAAAAATTTGGAATGGAGCTGGCCTCATGGATGCAAGCTGATTCTCAACTTCTGATCTAGAATACACTGCTTGATGTGTGGGCCTCCTGTTAATGGGAAAAGCATCAGGTATCCTGGAATTTGGCATGTGCAGATATAATGGACCCGTTTTCACTTGCAGGACGTGCTGCGGAACTGGTATTCAAGGCTTCCCACTATCGTGCAGAACGCTGATGCACTGGTGAGCAATGCAGAGGAGTGTGCCCAAGCCTTCAGCCAAGGTATGTGCCCAAGCCTTCAGCCAAGGTAATAAACCACCAACATATTGTAATGCGAAACAAAGTGCTCAGGAAGTTGCAAGTGCACCGTAACTGCTGCATAAGGATAGGTGGCCTGCATCACACTGAAGGGCAAGGGCGGGTGTGGGTGGGGGAACATTAAGCTGCTTACATTTGGAATTTGTAGATCTCTTAACAATCACACAGGTATAAACATTTCCAGTAGTCAGGTACATCAACTAAATATAGACTTGAAGTGATGGATGGAAATGCTTAAATAAATTTTGAACAACTGGTAATTTGTCTGGGTACCATTCCATTCCATATGGACATCAGTACTCTACCTGTCCCACCTCAAAAGGTGCAGCCCAGCCTTACCTGCTAGGCTATGTCGCCACTGAACAGAAACACAAGCAACCCCATAGGCGTTTTGGTCTTATTGGGCATCAATGCTGTAGTGCAGCTGGGGTCTCTTTCTGGGAATCCTGTTTCACTTAGGACAACTCTCAACGAAAAAGAATAATGCATGTGAATGTTTGAATGAATCTCAACCTTTGAGAACTCTTCATAGTCACTCTCTTGCTTCCTCACACCATTCATAATCACATGAGAGATTCCCTCATATAGTAATGAATGGTATAAAGACAATAAGATCAAGAGTAATGCTGCAGTTTCCTGTGGACTGTTCCTTCCAGATAGAAGGGCAACAAATGTTATATATGGCTTTGCTTTCTCTTACTGTTTCTAGTCCTCACCTTTCCCTTGTGATAGCCGTGCACATGTTAGCACCTGAGACAGTCTTGAGGTGGGTTTACTGCCCATACATCTCTTGCGTGTTGACAGTACCTTGACCAGGTATGGTGCCTGAAGCACGAATTTCTAAAGCTTGAGGTGATGAATGGCCAGAACATCTTTTGCTGGACAGCGTGTCGTCTGCTGAGAGTGAACACTTTCCGGTAATCCGGGTTCATAAAGGGCATCAAACTGGAGTCGCCGTTCACAAGTTCTGTTTAATTATCTGGACTACTAGCAATATTGTGGCATATTCCAAGCTGTGCCCCCCGATCGTTGGCCATTGGACCATCAAGTGGTCTCATCTCACAGAGATTGTTCATTGTTACCAACAGTTGTACAAGAGTAGTGATGACGTGTTAAGGTGGTGGGAGAGATAAAAGAGTGGGAGGAGGGCACCCACTCTAACTGAGCAGCACTAGTCACTCTACTGTGCTGCTGCTGCTACTACTGCTGCTACTACTACTACTGCAGTTGTTTCCACTCTGTGGCCAAAGATGTCCAGCGAGTGACAGATTCAGTGGGGGCACATGGGGTGGCATAGTCTGCTTTCGACAGGAACCCTACTTTTCTTTTTTAAGCTTCTCTTAAAACATTCTAGGTTTTTCTTTAATGCTAGTAGAGATTGTCATGAGTCAGAATGTATTGGTATATCATGTTATTTAATTTTAAACAATAGACTTCAGCATTTCTTGTGGAGGGTTACAAACTCCAGTCCGATGCTGGTTGGAGCCTGGAGAAGACACCAGGGAATGTTGTGTGCTGGCAATTTGCTATTTATGGCATAAACTCTTAATTTTACTTCTTTTCACCTAGTCTGAAATTGCTGGAACACAACAGGAATCCATGTGCAGCTTTGCTGAGGATTATCTTGAGCCTTGCTACATTATCTCCCATTAGGGCTGTAGGATGAAACCATTTTTCACAGCATCAGATAAAAAAACAGGTGTAGAATTGTTAGAGCACTCCAGGATAGTCTATGGGAGCTCCTTGATGACGGGAATTTGTAAGCTTTCTGGGGTTCCTAGACCGAGAAGGTACTTGATAATTTAATTGCCATGTATAAGCTAACAGTATAGTAGATAGTTTGGAAAATGCATCAAGACCCACCCGCTACGGACTGAGAAACCCTGATCCACTCTGGAGTCCCAGAGAGGCATCAAAATCAATGGCAAGGCTTGGCCCTCAGTTTTATACCCTTCACAGCATCTCACCTTCTCTTTTGCCTGGAAGCTATCACCACATCCTCCAGCCTGCTTAGCTTTCCCTGCTTCAAAGGACTGCTGTTCAGTGAAGGGTTTGTCAGTCGGGTGGTGGCACATGTTTTCTGCAGGGAACAACAAATTGTCAGTGAAGCCAGGTAGCTCTGGTATCTCATGCATCTATGGTGACTGTCTTGCATCTGTGTCTTCTAGGTGACTTGCACCTCATAGGGGGGTGCCTGGACCGGTACTGGCAGCATAAGAAAAATATGGCACCAGGTTGTGAGCCACTGGCAGTGCGGCGCATGATGGATGCCTTGCGACCCCACGTCTATGGACAAAGCCTGGCGGGCGCGGGAGGTGGAGGCTTTCTATACCTCTTAACGAAAGAGCCCAACCCAAAGGAGAAACTGCAGCAGATACTGGCAAATACAGAGGTGAGTGCAGGTGAGGGGAAGCACAGACAGTGCCCAATGTGAAGCGTTACCCAACACCGTGCCAACAGGATCTGCATAAATAGGCCTGTCATCTAACACCATTGAGACAGTATCTACTCTCAGAGGCAAGTATCACCACCACCATTCATGTATCATCTCCCGAGTAGGGTTGTCTCATATCACCATAGACACAGTCCCACTTTGAGGTAAGACTGTTTTCTAACTCCATGCAGACAGTATCTACTGTAGGGTCCAAGGGGTCACCTACCACCCTGCACACTATCTTCCTAGGTAGGACCATCTCTTCTCCCCTGTAACAAAAGACTGTTACCCAACTGTGGACGTGGGTGAAGGGACGACCGTGACACCAACTGTAGGGGTTAAGGAAGGTTTTATTTTGATAGTTCTGATAGGCTTATTAACCAACGTCTTTCGAGTCCTGAAAGTTAGTCTCTCCCGGGCGAATGTACTGGAGTCCGTGGCGCTGCTCGTCTATAGGCGTTTTCCCCAGGAAGTGGCGTTCTTTCTTCGGTCGTCGGGAGTCTCTCCACATGCAAGAAAGAAGACCAACAGGACGGAAAGCCGTTAGGTCACAGTCCTCTACAGGGTTTGCACCATGGGGGCCCAGGGAGTGTTTGGTTTACACCCGGTGTGACTATTGGTATATACAGTGCACAGTGCAAGAGGGGTCGCGGAAAGAAAGGGTAGGGTGAGGGTAAGGTGGGAGATAGGCTGGAAGGTTGGATTCAGTGGAGGTAAGACTTATATACAGCTGCGCACTACACGCTATCGTTACGCTTTCCTAGCCAAGCCGCCAAACGCCGCCGTACCTGTGTCAGCCACACTCCTCCCTCGGGAGTGTGGCACGGCGGTCCGCAGGGTCGTTGGCCTCCTGGCTCGCCTTGTGGTTCAGCTTCTCCTCCAGCTCCTCTGGAGGCTCCTTCTTCGGTCCTTTCGGTCTCTGCTTCCAACGTGCTCCGCTTCTCCGCCTCCTCGGGTTCCGCCTTCCTTCTCGCGGTGTCTCCACACACTGTTTACAGGACTTCCCCTGTTTTAACCAATCCAGAGCCAGGGACGTCACGGAGGGTCGGGGCTTCACCCTCGTATGCAGACGCCCACTTAAAGGGCCCGTTGTCGTCGTACTCGCTAGCAGTTTCTTTTCCGTGTACCCACTCGTGATCCTGCGGAGAAGCCGGAAATGATAGATCAGAAGAGGTTGGACTCCACCATTCCCGACGGGTAAGGTCGCCAGCTTTACATTCCTCCCCCCCTGGATTCTCCCGATCGGGGAGAATGGGCATTCTGGAGAGAAAGTCAGCGTTCCCATTGTCAACCCCCTTCCGATGCACAACCTTGAAGGCAAACGGTTGCAGGAAGAGAAACCAGCGAAGTATTCTAGCGTTCTGGGACCTGTTTCGGTGCATCCACTGGAGGGGAGCGTGATCTGAATACAAGGTGAAAGATTTACCCTCCAGGTAATACCTCAGTTT
This sequence comes from Lissotriton vulgaris, assembly GCF_964263255.1. NCBI lineage: Eukaryota > Metazoa > Chordata > Amphibia > Caudata > Salamandridae > Lissotriton > Lissotriton vulgaris. The sequence goes on from NC_141700.1 coordinate 512,952,552, forward strand.
GTCAATGGCCCACCTGATGGCGAGGCACTCCTTTTCCACCGTGGGGTACTTCTGTTCCCTTGGATGGAGCTTTCTGCTGACATAGAGCACAGGATGTTCGACACCGTCATCCCCTTCCTGTGATAGCACAGCTCCTATGCCGGTGTCAGAGGCATCCGTTGCTAGTGAAAAGGGCTTCTCAAAGTTAGGTGGGATGAGAACTGGACTGGTGGTAAGGGCATTTTTCAGTGTTTGGAACGCACTGATGGCACCGGCTGATGGTGGGCTTGGAAGCACGTTTTTGACGTGTTTCTGCAAAAGGTCCGTTAAGGGACTAGAAAGATCTGCGAAGTTCTTTATAAACCTTCTATAGTACCCTATAAGACCTAAAAAGGCTCGTAACTGTTTCTTTGTGGTTGGGAAAGGAGTTCCTGTTATGGCTTTGATCTTTTCTTCCTGGGGCGCTATGACTCCCTCCCCTAACATGAACCCCAGGTATTTCACCTTTGGGAATGCCGCTCTTGATTTTTTTGCGTTCACATGGAGTCCGGCAGCCTGTAGTGCGGTCAAGATATTGGACACATGTATCAGATGTTCTTTCCAGGATGAACTAAAGATGACTATATCATCCAGATACACCGAACTGTATGAGGTGTGCTTTGCCAGTACCCTGTTCATTAACCGCTGAAAGGTAGCAGGTGCCCCATGGAGTCCAAACGGTAAGACCGTAAACTCAAAGAGCCCATTTTCCGTTGCAAAGGCAGTTTTGTGGCAATCCTCCTCCCTGAGGGGTACCTGCCAATAGCCCTTGGTCAGGTCTAGAGTGGTAATGTAACGGGCATCCCCTATCCTCTCTATTAGTTCGTCCACACGGGGTATTGGAAAGGCGTCAAAAGAGGATACCGCATTTAGGGCCCTGAAGTCCATGCAAAAACGGGTAGACCCGTCAGGTTTAGGGACCATGACTATGGGTGAGGACCAATTACTTTTAGATGGTCTGATCACCCCTAGGCGAAGCATGTCCTGTACCTCTTTTCTTACGTCCGCCCTTTTTGCAGCTGGGATACGATAAGGCCTTTGCTTTACTATTTGACCCTCTTTTGTTCGTATCTGATGCTCTGCCAAATGGGTACACCCAGGGGTGTCTGAGAAGATGGGGGAAAAGGGCAGGAGAGTCGATCTTAGCCCTTCCTTCTCTACTTCTGTTAACTCTGAATTCACTGGTAATTGATTTAGGGTGGACCCACTCTTGTCTTCAGGTAGAGTTAAGTTGGCCTGACGTGGACATGGACCAATCCATTTTTTTAGTAGGTTGATATGGAAAGTTTGTCTCCTATTCTGGGACATTTGTAAGCTGTATGTTGTACGTCCATACGTTTCCATAACTCTATAGGGACCTTTCCACTCACTTCGGAACTTTTGGGTTGAGGAAGGAAGTAGTACGAGAGCCCAGTCCCCTTTTTCTAGGGTCCTCCACTTCTTTCCTTTGTCATAGCATTGCTTTTGAGCAGCTTGAGCTTTCTCTAAGTTTGAATAGGCCAGGTCTCTCAATTTACCTAACCGAGATCTCAATTGCTGGGTGTAGTCTAACAAACTTCTCTGCTCTGCAGCCCCTTCTGTTTCCCAGGCTTCTCTTGTGATTTCCAACAGAGACCGGGGTTGGCGGCCATAGAGCAATTCGAAGGGTGAAAAGCCCAGACTGCTCTGTACCTGAGCTCTTATTACATACAACGCCAAGGGTAATACTCTGTCCCAATCCTTATTTTCGGAAGTCAGTAGTTTCTTCAAGGTGGTTTTTAAAGTTCTATTGTACCTCTCCACGAGGCCATCCGTTTGCGGATGATATGCGGACGTTCGGATGTGATGGAGATCAAGCGTTTTACACACCTCTTTCATCATCCGGGAAACAAAGGGTGTTCCCTGGTCCGTTAGAATTTCACGAGGGAACCCTACTCTTGAAAATAGCTCTACCAACTTGTCCGCTACGTTCTTAGTAGTCGGGGTACTGAGTGCAAAGGCTTCTGGGAACCTAGTGTTGTAATCAACCACAACAAGAGCGTATGTGTGGCCACGGGATGTACGTGGTAGTGGACCAATCAAGTCCATCCCTACTCTATCCCAGGGATTGCCTATAATGGGCATAGGCTGGAGAGGTACTGCTGGTGGACGTGTGAGATTCTTTTTTTGGCACACCTCGCACTGTTTGCAATATGCGTCAGTTTCCTTGTATATTCCTGGCCAATAAAAGAGTCTTAGAATATTCTGTGTAGTTTTTTCACTACCGCTATGCCCAGCAGTAAGGTGGGTGTGAGCATAGAAGAGTATCTGGTCCCTGAACTCCTGGGGCACTACCAGTTGGGTAGGTTCTCCCTCTTTGCTTTCTCTATAAAGCAGATCATTGTCTATTCTGAACCTAGGGTAGCTCTTGGTGGTGTTGGTCTGTGCTACGTGTGCTGCTTCCCAGGCGTTTAACAGAGAGGGATCATTGACTTGTGCGAATTTAAACCCTTTATCTAATACCCAGGGGTCTGCTGACAGGTAGGCTTCTACATGGTTCTCTTTCAGCTCCCTTTTAAATAAGGATAGGAAGTCTGGGTTATCCACTCCGAGTATTAACTCTTCGGGCAAAGACCTCACTACCCCCACCTTTACCGAACAGGGATCTCTACCTATAGGGTGTAGGGTAATTCTTGCCATTGGGTAGGGTTTGACATCCCCATGGACGCACCTAATTAGTACAGTCCCTTCCTGGCCTATCTGATCAGGGTGTAGGAGTCGCTCCTGAATAACTGATTGTCGACAACCCGAATCTAGTAATGCTCTCACTAACTTCTGATTGACTCGTACCCTTACGTAAAAGGAGGGGCCCATTTCTGAGGAGTACATGACCGCCCTTGGGATGTATCCGACCTCCATGGGTTCTTCTGCGGGTTTTCTTTGGGGGCACATCCGGGCTATGTGACCCCACTCCCCACATTCAAAACACTGCGGTCCTCTCATAGGGGGGCCGTCATACTTGAACTGCCGTGTTTTCACAGGTTCTGGCACAGTCTTTTTTTTCTCTGGTTTAGTCGAGGATGGTATAACTTTGGAACTTTTCTCATTTTCCCAGGGAAAAGACCGGGGTGCTGCCCGATTATAATTGGCTGCCATTTCTATGGCTTGGGCTGCCGTTAGTCCGGGGTGTTGTCTTAGCCATCTCTGTGTCCCGTATGGTAAGACCTCCATGAACTGCTCCAATATGATACTGGTCATGACCTCTTCCTTACTCCGAATATCTGGCCGGAGCCATTTCTCAGCCGCCATTTTTACTCGGAGATACATGGTCTTTGGGTTCTCACCCGGTATTCCCTTCTCTTTTCTAAACCGCAACCGGTATGCTTCCGCATCCATTCCTAGGTGATCTAAAATCACCGCTTTTATCTCGGCATACGAAGACGTTCCTGTTTGATTCGCCACTTGATAGGCAGTTTGTGCTTCTCCCGAGAGTAAGGGCGCCAAAAAGAAAGGCCATTTTTCTTCCGGCCACCCACATGCCCTGGCGGCCCGTTCAAAGTTTAGCAGAAATGCATCAGGATCTTCCCCATTTACATATTTTTGTAAGGCTACCCCTGACGGGTGTGGCCCTATTGGTCGTCTGTCTGTGGCGGTTGTCGAGAGGGGAGTTTGCACAACTTTTTGGATGGCGTCCAACTGTTGGGTCATAGACATTTTGAACAAGTCCCGGTCAGCGTCAGCTGTATTAATTTGTTGGCCTATTGCCCATTCCAATTTTTGTTGTCCATCTATAAGCGTTTGAATTACTTGTTCCATTGCCATGGTCGTTTGGGAAGGAGAAGATCCCACTTCTGACACCAGTGTGGACGTGGGTGAAGGGACGACCGTGACACCAACTGTAGGGGTTAAGGAAGGTTTTATTTTGATAGTTCTGATAGGCTTATTAACCAACGTCTTTCGAGTCCTGAAAGTTAGTCTCTCCCGGGCGAATGTACTGGAGTCCGTGGCGCTGCTCGTCTATAGGCGTTTTCCCCAGGAAGTGGCGTTCTTTCTTCGGTCGTCGGGAGTCTCTCCACATGCAAGAAAGAAGACCAACAGGACGGAAAGCCGTTAGGTCACAGTCCTCTACAGGGTATGCACCATGGGGGCCCAGGGAGTGTTTGGTTTACACCCGGTGTGACTATTGGTATATACAGTGCACAGTGCAAGAGGGGTCGCGGAAAGAAAGGGTAGGGTGAGGGTAAGGTGGGAGATAGGCTGGAAGGTTGGATTCAGTGGAGGTAAGACTTATATACAGCTGCGCACTACACGCTATCGTTACGCTTTCCTAGCCAAGCCGCCAAACGCCGCCGTACCTGTGTCAGCCACACTCCTCCCTCGGGAGTGTGGCACGGCGGTCCGCAGGGTCGTTGGCCTCCTGGCTCGCCTTGTGGTTCAGCTTCTCCTCCAGCTCCTCTGGAGGCTCCTTCTTCGGTCCTTTCGGTCTCTGCTTCCAACGTGCTCCGCTTCTCCGCCTCCTCGGGTTCCGCCTTCCTTCTCGCGGTGTCTCCACACACTGTGTACAGGACTTCCCCTGTTTTAACCAATCCAGAGCCAGGGACGTCACGGAGGGTCGGGGCTTCACCCTCGTATGCAGACGCCCACTTAAAGGGCCCGTTGTCGTCGTACTCGCTAGCAGTTTCTTTTCCGTGTACCCACTCGTGATCCTGCGGAGAAGCCGGAAATGATAGATCAGAAGAGGTTGGACTCCACCATTCCCGACGGGTAAGGTCGCCAGCTTTACACCAACACAATCAAGATGGGATTTACTGGACGATAAGTCTGTCAACTGACACCATACGAAGAGTATCCACTGTAAAGAAAGACTGTCCTCTACCTCCATGTAGACGCTGTCAGTAGCAAGTACAGACAGAATTCTACTTGGAGATCAATTCTAATCTGCCAGTATATAACACCAAACAAATGCTTGCTACGTTGTCTGGTTCTTAGAATGCTTGAATCCTCAAAAATCTCCCTGTGGAGTTTTTAGTTTCGAGAAAATCATTGAAATCCAATGATGTGGAATTGGAACCCATCAAGTTGATAATCTGTGTTCAATATGCAAAGCCTGGATGCGGTACAAAATTGAGTGAGAGCAGCACATATATAATCCCTATTCTCAAGTGCAGGCCTATGGAAGAGTGAGGGATGAGGGCGTGCCTCAAGATTCTTTTTTCAAGTTTAAAGTTTATTTGAAGAAAAAATTATAGCATATAGAGTAATAAACAACATATAAGAGAAATCACAATGTAAGAAAATTATAAATATGGAACCAATGAAAAAAGTATTAGTGATAAAAGAAAAGGAAAGATAGGGAGGGGGAGGGAGGGAAAAATTAAAAAGTCTGATACAATCTTATTTTAAAATACAGTAAAAGTTAAAGTACTATCTGAACCTTAGTCTCTATTTTCATAAATCAGAGGATTAGTAAGCATACTATAATCATAAACGTTTAAAATACAGAACTGAAGGGAAAAGGGAGTAGTATCAAATTACATATCTGGCATTAAGTTAAAAAGACAACAAACGAATTATGGAGGTTTTCTGACTTCGTCTGGAGTATTAACGATAGCAGTGGAATTTGAAGCTATATCAGTCAAGTAAGTGGCTAGAGGTAACCATAAAAGGTCTCTTTTAATGGCTAAAGATACATGGGCGATATTACTTGTATCCAGTCTATGATGGAAACAAACATCATTAAATCAAGCTCTGAAAGTAACTTTATCTGCTTGCTTCCAATTGGAAGTTATTAAATGGAGGTCTATTGCTAACAGTAAGTCAATTAATGAGGGGTTAGGGGATGGATGTGGCCAGGAAGGTGACAATGAGCTTAAAAAGATGTTAGAGAGGGGAAAAGAGAGTTGAGTGTGAAAGACTTTATTCATTTGGGACCAAACTAGAAACCAGAAATGGGAAAGGGAGGGGCAATCAAAAAGCATGTGTTTTAACCCCTTCGCTGATCATGACGAGCTCAGCTCGTCATACAGTACACTGGTCGTGTGCTCATGACGAGCTGAGCTCGTCATGAACAATGGGAAAAATGTAAAATCAGCACATGAGGAAAATCTCCCTAGCAGCGATGGTGTTAAATAAGCTGAAGGAGCTGTGCAGGACCAACAGGATGAGGAAAAATCTGTAGAGAAAGAGGCTAATTTCGTTGGGGTAAAAAGAAGGCGTTTGTATATGAACTAAAGAGTCTGAGATGTGTTAGCTGCTCTTGATGTCTTATGAATTTTTAACCATAATTTATCCCAAAACGGGCTAGACCAACATTGCAAGATCCTTTTCCCAAGCCAATTCAGCCTTCCCCTTAGCCCTATCAGAGTAGAAAATAAATCTCTATTTAGAGAAGAAGCTGATGTATTAAAGTAGTAAAGGAAAAAGATTAGAACATCTGGTAGGAATAATAGGGCTAGGCGGTAAGGAAGAAAGGTATTGTACGAGAGGAGGTAAGAGTGAATCATATTGAGGTTTACAAGAAGAAGGTAAAGAAAATTGTAATTGAAGATCAGAGAAAGATAGTGGATTCTTATTAAAGACTAATTGTGAAATCCAAATTAAACCTTTAAGTCTCCAAGATTTCCAATAAATGGTACGGCCTTTGATACGCAATAAGTGAGTATGCCAGATAGGTTATTGATCTAACGAGGAAGAAGTGAAGTAGTGTGGCTCACTGGTTAGAGGCGGCAGACCTGAGAGCAGAGGACGGCCCGGGACCAGGGTTCGATTCCCGGCGCGGCAGGTTTCTGGACCAGGGTCAGCGGACTCGATAATTCTCTCGCCTCGGTGCCCACTCTGATCAGCGATCACACTCGGCAACTCTGGGCATTAGCTTGCCTCATCTTCACTAACGGCCCCACCAGACCGCCGGGGATGCCTGGTCTCACCCTGGAGATACCCATTAAGGGACCATCTCTCAGGGAAGCCAGGAAGGGTTTCGCAGCGGTCAAAGCGCCTTGGGACCCTACGGGTAAGTAGTGCGCTATATAAATGCCAATACATTTACAAGAAGAAGGATATGAGGACGGAAGAAGTGGTACTAATATTTTACATGAATGAGAGATAACTTGAGAGCGAAAAGAAGAAATATTATTAGAAAAAGTAAGAGATTCATTAAAATAGAAGGGAGCTATAAAATGTTTTTCAATAATCAACCAAAGAGGAGGATGAACACTTTGATCAGGAGGAAGCCAGCGTGAAAATTGTCTGACAGAAAAAGCATAATGATACGATTTAAAATCCGGAAATTTGAGACCACCAGAGTTTTTGTCAGCTTTGAGAGCATTGAGAGCTATTCGAGGAGATTTATTTTTCCAAAAGAATTTGTTTAAAAAGGAATCCATTTTTTTTAAAGTAAAAGCCAGGGATATGCACAGGAATCATAGACACAAGGTAGAGAACTAGCGGAGAAAATATCATCTTAATAGAGTCCAGGCGTCCCCACCAAGATAGAAAGAGCGAGTTCCACCGGTCGATAGAAACAGACAGATTTTTGATAAGACTATCAAAGTTTTCTTTTAAGGTTTCTGGGATAGTAGGAGAAAACCATAAACCTAAGTACTTTATTTTAGATGTTTACCAAGCGAAGCCAGTAGATACAAAATCTTGTTTCAGACAAAGAATATTTAATGGGAGAACCTCACATTTGTTTGAGTTAAGACAATATCTGGATGATTGAGTAAAAGTATTAACTTGGGAAATGAAAAGCTGGAAGGGAAGTAGAAGGATTTGAACAGTATAGAAGGATGTCATCATCATAAACAGACAGTTTAACCTGGGTATTGTCAAGATTAAAACCAGTAATGCTATTATCTAACCTAATTTTCATCAAGAAAAGTTCTAATGCAATTATGAATAAAAAAGGAGATAAGGGGCATCCTTGTCGAACTCCTCTGAAGAGAGGAAAATACTCAGAGGTTTTCCCATTAACGAAAATAGAGGCTTTAGGGCGAGAGTATAATAATGAAATAAGAGAAATCAGTTTAGTAGGGAACCCAATCCATTTAAGTGCTTAAAATATATAATCCCAACAAATCCTATCAAATGCTTTTTCAGCACCTAATGCTATCGCAGCTATGGGATAGTCGAGAGAAGAGGCCTTACTTAAAATGTTAAAGAAAACTCTGGAGTTATCTGAAGACAAACGACCTTTGACAAAACCTGATTTTTCAGGGCCAATAAGGTTAGACAAAATGGGATCAATACTGAGAGCGAGGATCTTTGCGAAAATCTTATAGTCTAAATTAACTAGAGAGATCGGATGATAATTTTTACAAAAGAGGGATCTTTGTTCTCTTTGGGAATTAAGCAAATCACTGCACCTTGAAAAGAGCCGGAAGAGGAATCTACCTTAACAAAAAACTGATAAAGTAATAAGAGATGGGGAAGTAATAAGGACTCAAAATGAGCATAAAATTCAATAGTAAATCCGTCAGGCCCCAGAGCTTTTCCCCTCTTCAGGACTGATATAGCATGTTTAATTTCAGACAGAGTGATGTCTGATTTTAATGAAGTAAAATCAGCATCATATGTGGGAGGAGAATTTATCGATTGGAAGAAAGAGGAAAGTGCATCTGAAGTTGGTTGTTGCTCTGGTGTGTATACATTTTTGTAAAATGATACAAATTCATTTAGGATGTCATTATCTTAAAATAGTGATTTGCCTAAAAAATTACGTATGAATTCTATTTTAGTCTTTTCACGACAAATCTTTAGATAATTTGCAAGCAATTTGCCCATTTTATTCTGGCCGCCATAATAACGGGCACTACTTTTTAAGAGATAAGAGGATGCAGCCTCCGTAGATGATTTATTAAATGAGATTTTTGCCTCAATAAGAGTTTTTAACGAGGATTCAGAGTTAGAGCGGTAATAGGAATATTCAAGTTGCTTAATCCTGGCTAATAACTGAGTATTTTTGGCTTCGAAAAGCTTTTTTTCCGTGCAACAAAATTGATAATAAATCCCCTAGCTGCCGCTTTAAAAGAATCCCAAATCATTACTGGAGAAGAGTCTGGTGTGGAGTTAAGGGAAAAGAATTCAGAAGCAAAAGAGGTGAATTGGCTTGTGAAAATAGGATCTGATAATAATGCGTTATTAAAACGCCATCCACCAGCATGAGGGGAAAAAGGTAATAGATCAAAACCTACAAAAACTGGAGCATGATCTGATATAAGGATAGAACCAATCTCGGAGTGAGAAACAAGCTGAGACAAGGGTTTACTAAAAAAAAATAATATAGTCTATTCTGGATTGTGAGTTGTGAGGGGGAGAGTAGAAAGTATACTCCTGTAAATCTGGATTACAAAGCCTCCAGATGTCAACTAAAGCTTTACGACATAAAGCAGAGGTGAATTGTGAGTGCATCTTGGTATTGGAGAATTTCACAAAGGAATGTCTATCTAATACAGGGTCAAAACCTGGTTACAGTCACCTCCAAAAATAACATAATCATCATCAAACATAAGAAGTTTGTCGGATATCTGAGTCCAAAACTTATTATCAATATTAACTGGGGCCTAAACATTAAACAACACTAAGGCTATTTGATCAATAAGCACTTTAACAATTACCCAACGACCATCACAATCATTTTCCTGATGGACAACCGAAAACTGATGTTTTTTATGACACAAAATAGATGAACCGTTCTTTTTCCCTAAAGCTGGAGAAGAAAAAACATGCCCCAACCAACTTCTTTTCAGTTTAGCCGCTTCATCCTCAGATAGGTGAGTTTCCTGAATGAAAGCAACATCAGTATTCAATCTAGCTAAATGGGTTAAGACGTGTTGTCTTTTTATGGGCTTATTAACTCCTTTAACCTTCCAAGTTACAACTCTAAAAGTAAATCATTAAAATTAACATGTACAATTATTATAAAAGCAGGTGAATAGCATTTATGAAATACAGCATGAACATTAAGCATGCAAACAATATATGAATGCAGATTCCTATTGCCTAGGGGAGAGAAAATAGAGAAGAAAAGATGGTGAAATAGACTCAGGAAGAAGGAGATGAAAGAGTGAAATAGAAAAGGAATACTGATAAGAGTAGAATTATAGAATGTAGAGCACCAAATAAGATAATAGGGAAAGGGGAGAAATAAGGGAAAAAACAGCTGAGAGAGAAGGAAACAAACCAGGTAAAAAAAGAAAGGAAAAAATGGAGGAAGAAGGGAACACGAAACCGAAATACAATACAAGTCTAACAGCTGATAATAAAAAATTATGTCAAAAAGACATACCACGAAAAAACAACAATACTGGGGATGGTGGAACCACATAAGGAAGGTAGCACACTGGACCGAAGACTCCATAAGAACGCGACACAGGGATAGAAAACCTCCAGATGAACATGAAGATAACACATGTCAAGGGATCACGAAAACCGCATCTAAAAGAATCCAAATGAAATAAAAATATTAATACCAAAACAAAACAATATTCAGATTACAAAGAACAATGGGTAGGAGCAAAAAATAAACATCAGGACATGACATCACTTCCGGAATGTAGAAAAGTAATCATCATGCTCGAGGGATGTCCATAAAATCGTTCCTGCGGGAATCTAGATATTGCTGAAGCATCGCTGGATCTTCATAATTCGTCGACTTGCTGTTATAAGTCACTTTGAAGAGACAAGGGTGGAATAGGCCATAACGAGCATTCAAAGATCGAAGAGCAGGCCTCATCTCTAGAAATTTCTTCCGACGGTCTACGGTGCTTTTGGCGTAGTCTTGTGCAAAGAAAAGATTAGCACCATTCCAAGCAGTCTTTCCTTTCTGCTTGGCGGCTTGAAGAACTTTAAGTAGCTCAGCATATTCTAAAAAGTACAAGATGACACCTCTAGGTTTTGTTGCAGAAGAGGAAGCAGCAGAAGAGCGAGACGGTGGACCTAACCGATGAGCTCGTTGGATGTTTAATCCTGGAGAAGCAGAGAGACCAAGAAGCGTAGGCAAAAATGATTGAAAAAAGGATATGGCATTCGATCCCTCAAGGCCTTCCGCGAGTCTGTAAATGCGTAAGTTGTTACGCCTGTTTTGATTTTCTAAAGTTTCAACTTGTTGCTTAAGATCTTGAATTTCTCTGTGCATACTGATTACTTGGTCAGTGATTACTTGAACAGATGCAAACCTTCTCTCAAGAAATTTCGACTTTTTGTTCAGTATTTGACCAGTTATCTTCAAGGTTTTGAAGGCGAGAGTTTGTTTCTGCCATAAAGGGTTTAAGTGAACGAATTTCCTCCAGTAGGAGCTCCATGGATATGGAAGAGGAGGAATTCGTAGGAGAGGGAGGATTTGTTTTAACTCTTTTCCCTGTCGAAGAAGCTGAAGAAGATGTTAATTTAGAAGAAGAAATGTTTGAATTTGAGCGAGAGGTATGTGAAGGAGCATTTTTTGCGTTAGGAACATCATTAGTTGCATCTTCCATATTGTCTTGCAAAACACTGAATGGATTATTATCTTCCAAAGAGACGTTAGTAGTGTTTATTTGCGGCGAGTTCTTGTTATAATGTGACGTCGCCATTGAAAAAGTAGAAGATATTGGTTATTAAAACAACTGCAGGTAAAAGTTGTGGTAAACTTCCTATATAGGGTAGCCAAAAAATTAGCACATTACTGACATGAGTGCAATAGACTTTATATTATCATGTTGATAAGGGAAACAGTATTCTGAACTATATTGTAAGGCTGATACAATAGATCAATAAAGAAAGAGAATTGCAGTTGCTCTTCAAGTATACTAAAGTCCACTTACTCCACTTTCGATGGAATGCACAAGTCAGAGTTCAGCTTAATGTGGCGAAAACTGTCAGGAGCCAGTGAAATGGTACAATAAATACAATTAAAATGATGAGTTTCCCTCAATTACGAGCTTGAAAATAGCAAAAACAGAGTGGAGGATGAAGAACTTCCTACTCCGTGTAATGATAATGGCATCATTCCAAAAAGGAGGAGTTTTCCGGAAGAAAAGCCCGCTTTACAGGGTACTATGAGGCAGAAAACGTGCAGAATTGGTGCAGTAGTCAACAGCCACTCTTCAAGCGCAGTTTGCTGGTGATAAAAATGATAAAAATAGGCTGCAAAAATCTACATCAGAATGATGTGTATTCCTTGTTATGGAATTAAATAGCATAGAGTCATTGAAAAAGTGAAAAAATGAAAAAACCTCTTACCTCATTAATTGGTAACGAGGACAGTTTGAAATGTAAGGTGTTTTCCAAAGATGCAGCGTTTTCCCTCTGAAGGCTTTCATGTGAAAGGAAAACGTGAGCTGAAATGCGCGTAGAAAGCCCTGAAGCTTATCTGAGGCTCAAAATGGCTGTCGCTCTTCAGGTGCGATCCGCCAGTATCGATGTCCCGACATAAGGCAGTTTCCCCGAAGCTGCACATGACACAAAAACTTTCTTCACATGCTGCGAGCATTCCGCTTCCGATATATGCGGTTTTCAGAGCCTGGTGAATGTGTTCATCACCCGGGAGGCTCCCGCCTGGCTACGCTCCGACGAAGCTCTTCGGAAGTGCGGCCATTTCCCGTGGCGCCTAAGCCACGCCCCCTTGCCTTGAGATTCTAAGGTGATAAAAGCAGTAGCTGACTACATTGGGTCTCACAGCAAGTGGTTTGTGATCCTTTAACCCAGGTCTGAGACGTTGCCAGGCTGATAGTGCACATTTGTTAGGCGGAAGGTTGCTAGACCATGTTTCTCTCAGCCACCAGAGACTGCATTCACAGGGAAATAGTCGGCCGCCTGCAGAAGACGCACATATAGGTTAGCCAGAAGTTCAGAAGACCCTCTCCTCAGTTAAAGCTACAGAGCCTTTGCCTTTAAAACTCCAACCACCTGTACACAACTGTCTGCACACTGTGTGTTAGTACATGTCCAAGAGGCTTTGGTAAATGCTCTAGTACACAAAAATAAAAATAAAATACATTAATTGAGCGTCCTGGGGACAGGGCAGAGGCTCATGAAGTCAGCTTTCCAGAGTTCAGCCCACTTGTTTTCATTGTATTGGCATTCAACTTCAGCCCATTAGACATCATCCATTTGACACCATCAAATAGGATGTATGTAGGAAAGTAGGATCTGCTTTCATGGTTACCCCCACTTTTTGCTGGTGTCAGTATGTTTTTTTATTAGTCTGACTGGGATCCTGCTAATTAGGACCCCAGTCACTGTGCTTCCTCTCTAAATTGACCATGGTAAGTACGTTCACAATTGGCTACAGGTGCGCCCTGGTAAATCCCTAGTCTATGGTACTAAGGTACCCAGGGCATAGTTACAACAAGGGTCTCCCATGGGCTGCAGAATGTATTGAACCTCCCATGAGAGACCACTTAAACTGTGACTACAGGCCTGCCATTGCAGCATGTGGGAGTTGGTCCTTGCACATCTCACAACAGATATCGAAGGTCACTACACTTAAAACCTATAAATAACCCCTATGGCAGGCCTTTCAGTCCTGAAGGCAGGGTGCTTGATTATAAGTGTGAGGGTTCCCCTGCATCAGCAGGACACCCCTACAAACCCCAAGCTTTGTAAATGTGGCCATTTTGATATATATAGTGCCCATCTTTCTTTACGCGATGGCTAACTATGTGGTGGCTGTGCAGAACCTGGGCATTTTTTGGTATCAAACATGTTGGAATATTACCCCTAACACCATAACCAGTGTTGGAGATATGATTCTATGTACTGAGGGGCTCCTCCAGGAAGCCCCCAGTACTCCCGGTAATAGCCTTTCAGGGTCTGCCGGCAAGCTGGTGCTGCTGCCGACCCCAGGCATGAATCTGCCTTCCTGCTGCTGAGTTGAGCTCAGGCAGGAGAAGGTAGAACAATAGGTTTCCTGTCACAGGGAGGTGTGACCACCTCCCAGACAAGACTTAAGTGTATCTGACTAGGGTGGAGTCGTTTGCCAGCACCAGAATGCTTTGAAGATCACATTTGGTGCTCTCCTTGCATACTCCAGTTTGAACCAGTTCAGGGAGCCCTTGGCTCCTGCTCTGGTCTGAAACTGGACAAAGGACATGGGAGTATCCTCCCCTCTTTCCAGCCCCTCCTCTGGGAAGGACCCCTGAGTCGTCCTAACATCCTTGTGGGACAAGACTTAAGCCTGAAACCACGTCACTCTTCGACCATCTGGACACTTGGACTTTGCCTGGTACTGATACTGCATCAAGGAAGACTCCTGCTGCTTCTAGGGTTGCTGTTCTGCAAGTCTTCTCCGTTGTCTGTGCTTCTTCCAGGATCGTCAACAGAACTGTTGGTTTCAAGGACACTCGAAATAATCTCCCTTGGAGTGAAGGAGTCGCTCACCTGCATCTGCAGGCACCGCAATAAAGCTGACCGGTCTGCTGCTCAAGACGTCCCACGGACTTCGAAAGGCTCTGCAACACAGGTGGTGGTTCTGCAATTCCCTTGAGGCCTGCCCTGTGCTCTCTGCAATTTTGAGGCCAGTATCCGTCTGAACCGCTGGGACTGTATCACTGTGCCCTGCGTCAAGTTGCAATTGCCACGGCTTGTTGGCTGTTCACTCGAGAGATATTCGGGCTACAAGAAGCTTCAGCCCCCAGCGTTTCTTCCTGCCAAGTACAGTATCCTCATTGCATCCTCTGCACCTTGGGCTTTTATGTCTGGTGAGCTGCTCAACGTCCTCTAGCGGCTTCTGTGGAGTCGGCCTGTGGGTCCTCTTGAGGGTTGTCTTCTGCTCCAGTGGGCTCCCATGCTGGCTCGGGGCCTACTCTGACTCTCCTGCTTGTGGTGAGTCCCTTGGATCTTGCTGGTCCCAATGTATCTCCCTCTTCGCTTTCAACACCTGTTGCAGCTAACAAGGCTTGTTGGTGCTCCCGCCAGACACCGACCCCCTGGTTCTCGACTTACGACGTGGGACAGCTCATGCCCGACTCCTGGTCTTCCTCATCATCGCCTGTTCCTCACAGTTGTAGCGACAAGGTCACAAGTCTTCGGAACCCTCCGTCATCGATGTGCATTGCTCTCCTGCGCCTCCTGGCCACCTCCAAGTGGTGGAATAGACACTGTCCCCGTTGCTTATAGGTTCTCCTCTTCCAGAATCCACCCTTTGATTCCACCGGACTCTTCTCCAGCGGCATCTTTCTTGACGTCCTCCATTGTTTTCTGTGGCGGTTTCCGACATGACTTCGCACCTATGCACACGGTTTCCCTGGTGTAGGTGTCCTGGTTCCTGGTGTATAGACGGGTGGGGTAACTCTCCAACCTTCTGTCTTTCACAGGGTTTCTTCAGGGTCCTCTAGGAAGGGTCCTTTTTCTCCAAAACTGCAACCACATTTTCCTGTTGACTTCTATTTGACTCGCGGCTGTGTTTCCACTCTGCACACAGCCTTTGTGGGGTTCCTGGGTACTTATCTTGGGTTGTTCCTTGTGTCCCCAGCTCCTCTGAGTCTCCTGGTCCAAGTCCCAACTTCGTTCGCAATTCGCATTCCACTTTTTTAGTATATGGTTTGGTCTCCCCCGGAGACCACTCTATTTTGTGCAACTTACCTTATTTGCAATTGAAGTATTTTTGTGTATTTAGTGTTTATATCTCCAGTTAGGAGATATACCAATGTGTTAGTTAGTGTTGGGTAATAAATAGACATATTTAATGTTTAACCTAAACTACGTGATTAGACTTGGTAAAACAAGCTGCTTAACACTTCTTCTCGACTAAGCCTGATGGCTGCTGTCCACAGCTACCCCTTAGAGAGCTTTCTTTGATTATCAAAGACCACTAAAATCACAATAAGGGTTGCCTGGATTAGTGCAAGGTGCTTCACTTAAATAAGCCAGCCTCCTACAATGTACAATAAGTGTACCTGGGCATCCGTGTTAATAGGATCTACAATAAGTGAAACTTGGCATCAAACCCCATACAGATAGGCTGCACAATAAAGGGATCCTCGCATCTAACACTGTGCAGGATGTACGATAAGTATACCCTGGCTTTGAACACCATGCAGATAGCATGTACGATAAATGAGCTGTGGCACATAACACAGTACATGTTGGATGTATGATAAGTCAACCCTGGCATCTAACTCCGTACAGATAGGATATACAATAAGTGAAATCATGGCATCTAACACTATGCAGATAGAATGGATGATAAGTGAGCCCTGCCATCCAACACTGTGAGGATAGGATGTACAATAAGTGACAGGGGCATTTACCACAATGCATATAGGATGTATGATGAGTGAACTGTTGGAGCTAACACTGTGCAGACAGGATGTATGATCAGTGGCATGTAACACAATGCATATAGGATGTATGATAAGTGAACTTACAGAATCTGCCCTGTTGGTAGTGGTGGAGGATCTAAGACAATCATTAGACCAGGGAAAATCAGCCACTTTGCTCCTACTGAAGTAGAGCGCTGTTTTTAGGTCTCGCGACCTATCAATGCGCGCAAGCGCATTGAGCGGAGCTAGAATTCAAGTGCTCGAAATCCTCATCAAACCAAGGGCTTCTTGCGCTGCGGTTTTCATTAAGTTCACGTGAAACAAGCAGGCGCATCAGCCTCCCTCCCTCCTAATTGCATTTTTTTTAACGGCCGCACAGCACATCAAAGGGCTTCGCCCAGCGTGCGCTCTGCGGCTTCTCGGCTTCTCCTCCCTTAATTATTTATGGCTGGCCGGCCGGCCGTACTTTCAGTTTCCCGGCCGCTCCTCTTCGCAGCACATCAAAGGGCTTAGCCCAGCGTGCGCTCTGCGGCTTCTCCTCCCCGACTCTTCCAGCGGGACATTTTATTAAACACCGAAAGGCAATCTTGTCATTTCACCGACGTACATTGGCCGCTAATCTTCTCTGCTGTCACTCCTGATCGCTTTCACAAGTTTGCTTTTTTTACTCTTACCTTTCACTGCCTCACTAACCTCACCACTTCCTGTCTTCGCCCTACTCTGTTTTCACAGTCAAACTTCTCTCCCCCACTCCCCTCCCCGCCCACGTCTGGCCTTTAGCATCTATTCTCTTTACACCCACTGTGTTCACTTTCTGACTGCTCTCGTCTTCTCCGGCTTGTTTAGATTAGACTCACTAATTATTAACTTGTGTTTTAAAGTTGACCTCATAATCGAAACTGTACGCCAGAGTCTATACATATAGAAACCGACATCTTGTATTCCATAATCATGCAATTTTATCATTTTATTAGACGGAAAAGGGAGCTTTGAAGCCAGGAAAGCTTCGGTAGAGGGCCAGTGGCCCCCAGCTGCGTTTGGGCTGAATCACGGGGTGCCTTTCATTGCACGCTTTGAACATCACTACATTTGTGAAGATAGCAACTTCAGAAACATTTCATTTATAAGTATAGTGGTTATGATTCCTCCTATGAAACCGTGAGGCCGGAGTTGTAATACCATGAGCAATATGTGTGATCTTAACCAGAACTCAATTCCTTGTTCCTTCTTTATTTCGCAAAACCCAACTCACTTAGAAATTGGCATATAAATGAGACGTACAGAGCGTATTTCAGAACAAAAAGCATAAAAGCAACTTAACCTTCCCTGAACTAAATAGTTATGGTCACCTTCCTTTTCACATTTTCGTTACTTGCAAGAGGTCAACGTTTATATATAAGGTTCGAAATTTAATACACTGCTTTGCAGTTTCTAGTAATGCATATCTTTAAGTCACGAGAAACAAGAACCAACGGAATAAGGAGTTGACCAAGATCACACACAACTTATCTTCCGCGAGAGCTGGGCTGAGTGTACAAGTCATGCTAGTTCTTGATTGGTTTTGCCGTGCTTTGGCCGAAAAATCAACACGTGCCGTGTACATATTTTATATTTAGCCAACATGCCATGTGAGCTTGAGGTTATTTAAAAAAGAAACGTCATTTCTGCCACTGCAGTGTAACATCCATAATACAATATTACAGACTTAAGCACGAAGTCTTAAAATGGCTTTCGATTTTTTAAGCACTGCACATCAGTAAATCATATTTTAACTTCACGTATAAACTATCCATCATGCAAAAACACCGACAAAAATATGTGTTAATGCCCGGCGCAGTGAATCTACACTTCCCCGTGGCGCAAAACGCGTCTGTGCAGTATTCCTTTCCCCTGTGGATGGGCGCTGCTAAACCAGCTTCACTAGGATGGCATAGCAGCGTGCGGGCCCTTTACCTCAGCACAATCTCACTTACATGTATTCTGTCTTCTGCCAATTTTAAGATGAACTCGTTTTATCACGGAGATGTGAAGGTTATGGATTTTAAAAAAAAGCACTGGCGTTGCCACTAGGTCTCGCAGTAGGAAAGTTGGAGCTATTACAATTGCAAATAACAATGCCTTTTTTTTTTTGTTTTCATTTTAAAAACATAAAGGGCTTTGTCATTTACAAAACCAATAGCTCCAACTTTCCTACTGCGAGACCTATTGGCAACGCCAGTGCTTGTTTATACAGTAGACTATACTATATATATATATATATATATATATATATATATATAGTAGAGTATACTACGTAGAAGGCTCTCAGACGTTGGGATACAGGGCATGGCGCTTAAATGGATGTCATCGTTCTTGAATGATAGAACATTTCAAGTACAGGAGAACACCACTTACTACAAAACCACGTCTCTGAGGTGTGGCGTCCTACAGGGCTCATCATTGAGCCTAACGCTTTTTTAATGTCTACATTGAGCCACTTGCTAAGATCATTCTGGAATTTGATATATCCATGACTTCTTATGCCGACCATACGCAGTTGGTTATCTCCTTGGACCCAAAAAATAGCAGGGACGGTGAGAGATTATCCTCCTGCTTGATAAGAGTCAAAGAGTGGATGACAAGTTGTCTACAGTTAAATGGGGACAAAACTGAGTTACTACTTCTCGGAAATAAAGCAATACCCAGGCTTATTTTAGACTGGCCTGCCTGTCTAGGCAACCCACCCACCCCCACAGAAATAATAATAAATCTAGGATTCTGTTTAGAAACGGATCTCTCCATGCTGACACACTCAAAGAGGGTCCGAAGCCTTTGGAAAATTCTAGATATAATTCCCATACAGCTCAGAAAGACACTGATCCATTCTCTGGTTACCTCGCGGTTATATTATGGAAATTTACTATTCTTGGGCGCACCTAAATGTGTTCCCCATAGATTGCAGGTGGCTCGGAATGCAGCCGCAAGGCTGCTGTGCAACGTTCCTGCGCGAGAGTCAGTAAAAAAGCACTTACGTGGACTCCATTGGCTACCGGTAGAAGCCAAAATAAAATTTAAAGTACTGGTCATCACCCACAGAGCCCACCATAATAGAGGTCCCAAACAAATCGAGAGGCTAGTATCTCCCTACATCCCAAATAGGCGGCTACAATCTAACATGGAGGAACATCTAAAATAAACAAAGGCTATGAGGGAGAGATTGGGAGGAAGATCTTTCTCCTACCTAGCTCCCAAACTCTGGAACACCTGCTGTTGGAATACAGATTCATAGACAAAGAATTACAGTTATCCAGTATTATGGGTGTCTTTCATAGATTCACATGCCTGAATCATTCCCCGTCGTCGGAATGGGAGTCCCCGGTACATAAATAAAGAAATGTCCTATAGACATATAGAGAAATAGGCCTATAGGCCTCACATTAGTAACATATCTGCGTCCTTTTGTAAAAAGGACCAAACTCTAGAAAAGAGCCAATCAGCTGTCACCTCCCTCTAGAACTCTCCTGGAAGGAGCCTCAGTCACTCCGATTTTCAACCGCACGTTGTGCTAAGGGAGTCTCCTCTGGGCTCTGCTTAGGTTTGTTTCTCTCAACTGGTTTTCCAGTGTTTTTTGGATAATTTCTCTTCAGAGTCTACTTGATTATGGCTGACACACCAAAGAATGGTCTTTTTAGATCCTGTAGTTCTTGTGGAAAGAAAAGGCTGCATATTGATGACCAGCATAAGAACTGCCTGTATTGCCTGTACCCTGACCATTCGGCTAAGGACTGCAAGGTATCTTGTACCTTTTCTACAAAAACCCTCAAGGACCGTGCAGGACGCCTCTTAATTTGCCTCCAGAGGCTTAAAGACAGGGACCACCTTGATTCCTCTGAAGAGAGTGAGAGATCTTCAGTCTCTTCAAAATTATCTCTGAAGAGACCAAGGGTGGCTTCCCCTAGCCCTACGGCTCATCCTCAAAAGAAGACATCAAAAAAGTCTTCAGAGGTTCTGACTAAAACTGCTTCTGTGAAGGAAGATCACATCATTCCTTCTCCCGCATCTCCAGTACCCCACATGCCCCCCCCCCCGGATTCACCACCAGGCGACATTGGAGGGTTCCATAATGTGGTAGAGAGGGCTGCTCAACGTTTTAAGATCGCAATGGTCTCTCAGGAACAAGACTGCTTCTTTTATGACTTCAAGGAACCTCTCAAAAAAGCGGTTAGGTCAATACCTATGATCGATTATCTATGAACCCAGGGGGTTAAAATCATGCAAAATCCTGCTTCCGTAGCTCCAGTGATTCCTCGACTGGATAAGAAGTATAGAGCGCCGGATACTGCTCCGGCCTGCTTGATGGGGCACCCCAAGCCGGACTCAGTGGTGACGCAGGCGGCCCAGAAAAAACCCAGAAATTCTTAGGCCCCATTATCGGCACCTCCGGATAAGGAGGGAAGAAGATTGGATAACATTGGGAAAAGGTTTTCCTCAATGTCTGCAATGACAGTGAAGGCAGCAAATGCCTTAGCGCTCTTAGGACGTTATAATTGGCAACTATGGGCAGATATAGGCCCATATCTGTCAGAGTTGCCAGATTCCACCAAGGAGGAGGTGAAAAGATTTTGCAAGAGGGTGAAACATCGGCATCAGAGATAATAGACTGTGCGATGGACATCGCTACAACAGGGTTCCGCCAGTTGGCTGGAGCGGCAGTCTTGAGACGCCAGGGATGGCTGAAAGCAACTTCGTTCTGCCCTGAGGTGAAAACGAAGATTTTTGGACATGCTACTATTCGGCTCCAAAATTGATGAGGCACTTCAAAATATTAAAAAGTGACACAGACACAGCGAGAGCTTTGGGCACTCTCCAGTACAAAAACCAGTCCTTTCATGGAAATCGAGGAAGAGGTCAGTCCTCCTATAGAGGAAATTTCCAATATAGGTCTTCATATTCGTCAGGCCTGAGCCGACCCCAATTTCAACAACGCCAGCAGCAGAATCAGCAATCCTTGTATAACAAGTCGTCCTTTCGGGGTAGAGGACTACGGAAAAACAACGGGTGTAGACAATGACATGTTTATTCAGCCAGTCCAAACTTCATTTCACTCATAAAAAATTGGAGGAAAGATTTCCTCCTTCTTACAAAATTGGAAAAAGATTACTATGGACCGTTGGGTTATTCAATTAGTGCAATTCGGCCATTCAATGGAATTCATGCAAATCCCTTCCCAAACCCCTCCCCGTCCTATGCATCACAAAAATCTACGGCTGCTTCTGCGGGAAATCTCTATTATGCTGCAGAAAGGAGCAATAGAGAAGGTAACCCCATCTCAAAGGGGAAAGGGATTTTATTCTTGTTTCTTTTTGATCCAGAAAAAAGGAAAAAGTGGAGACCGATCTTGGACCTCAGGGCCCTCAACAAATTCCTGAAGAAGCAGTCGTTTCGCATGGTGACGATTCAGGAGGTACTTCAGCTACTGGAAGAGGAAGAATATATGGCGTCCCTAGACCTTCAGGATGCTTACTTCCATATCCCGATTCACAAGAATCACAAAACAATTTTAAGATTTGCAGTAGCAGGCAGGCACTTTCAATTTCCTGTCCTGCCCTTCGGGCCCAAGTCTGCACCTCGCATTTTCACGAAATGTCTTTCTCCAGTGGCAGCATACCTTAGGCAGCGCCATCACCAAGTCTTTCCGTATCTGGACGACTGGCTGATCAAGGCTCCATCCTTGGAAGACGCATCCAGGTCTTCTGACGCCTGTTTAAGGCTTTTCGATTGCTTGGGTCTCACGCTCAATCAAAAAAAATCAGTCCTGCAACTTTCTCAATGCATCAATTTCCTGGGTACAACCCTGGACACACATTTGCAGAAAGCTTTCCCATCCCAAGAGAGGAAGAACAAGCTTATGGCACTGGCTGTTCTAGTGGCATCAAAGAAGACATTGTCGGTTCGCCTTTCATGTCTCTGCTAGGGATGATGTCATTGTGTATCCTCCTGATTCCACACTGTCGACTACGGATGCGACCTCTGCAGGAGGCACTTTCAAAACAGTGGGTCCAATGCACAGGGTCATTCGACGAACTTATAAAAGTGACTCCTCAGATAGTCAAAGCCCTGCAATGGTGGATGTCATCTCGAAACCTATCTCAAGGCTTGACATTCCTACTTCCTACTTCCAGCTGCCCCTCATATTATCACAACTGATGCCTCCTTGGAAGGTTGGGGATCTTTTCTGCAAGAGCTGTGAATAAGCGGGAAGTGGTCTGCCACGGATAGAGGACTTCATATCAATCTTCTCGAGCTGCGGACAGTTTTCCTGGCCCTTCAGGCTTTTCTCCCAAGAATCATAAATTCCCTTGTGCTCGTCCGGACTGACAACACCACGACAATGCACTACCTCAACAAACAGGGAGGGACGCGCTCACTAACACTCTCTCGAAAGTCGCATAGAATTTGGAGATGGCTAATCTCAAACAGAATATCTCTTCAGGCAGAGTATGTCCCAGGCATGGACAATGTACTCGCCAACTCATTGAGCAGACAAACGACAACATCTCACGAGTGGGAACTGGATCATGAAATCCTCAATCAGATCTTCTCGCGATGGGGCACTCCACAGATCGACCTAATTGCCACAAAGACCAACGCAAAATGCCCACTCTTCGCAAGTTGGCATCCCCAGTCAGGGTCTCTAGGGAATGCATCTTCGATCGCATGGTGCAACGTCTTTGCGCATGCCTTTCCGCCATTCCCGATGCTTCCCAGAGTCCTCAGAAAACTGAAGACGGAGCCTTGTACTCTCATTTTAATAGCCCCAACTAGGCCACAACAACATTGGTTCACGGAGCTTCACCGCCTATCTCTAGAGCCACCGATCCACCTGAGACAGTGTCCATCCCTGCTCACGATGAACAACAAACAAGTACAACATCCGAATCTGGCATCTCTCAGGTTAGCCGCCTGGCTCCTGAGTTCAGAGAGCTTAGGAATTTGAACATTCCACCTGACTGTAGAGCCATCCTAGCTCGAGCACAAGCGGAAAGCACCAATAAAACATACACTCTGAAATGGAAGAGGTTTTGCGTCTGGTGTAAGAATCATGGAATACATCCTTTCTTTTCATCTCCGGAGCAAGTTTTACCTTACCTCCTCCACTTGGCAAAGTCAGGCCTTGCACACTCCTCCATCAGAGTCTACTTGGCTGCAATATCCCGTTACAAAAGATCTTCAACGGGTCCTTCTCTCTGGTCTCACAGACTGGTCAAACAATTTTTAAAAGGATTGTACAGGACTTTCCCTCTGGTGAAAATGTTGCCCCCTACCTGACACCTTAACACAGTCCTTAATCAGCTCATGAAACATCCCTTTGAGCCAGTACACAGGGCTGACCTCAAATATCTATCTTGGAAGACAGCTCTCCTACTTGCGCTCACATCCGCGATTTAGGATCCTTTCCTGCAATTTAAACAAGACAGAGTGATTTTGCAAACAAATCCGAAGTTTATTCCCGAAAGTCCCATCGGATTTCCATCTCAATGAGCTGGTGCTTTTGCGCTCTTTCTTTCCAAATCCAAGTACTTCAGCAGAAAGATCATTGCATTCATTGGATCTCAAGAGATGTTTGAAATTCTATATCAACAAGACAAAAACTTTCAGAAAGTCAAATCAGCTATTTGTAGCTTACAGCACGCCCAGGAAAGGTCTTCCGCTCTCTAAACAGAGCATTTCCCGCTGGATTTCAGCAGCTATATCCTTCTGTCATGATCAAGCAGGACATCCACTGCACTCAAAAGTGCGAGCTCATTCTACAAGAGCGATGTCCACATCTATGGCACTGTTTGCAGGTGTGCCTGCCATTGACATTTGCAGGGCGGCAACATGGAAGTCGCTGTATACCTTCACTAGGCATTACTGCCTGGACACGGAACTTATGAAGGATGCTGCGGTGGGACAAGCAGTGCTTCTGCATCTATTTCGCTAGAGGTGAGCCTTCTTTCATCCCTCCATCCTTTTCATGTATGCACATTTCTCTCTTATGTATTTGATGGTATTTATCGTTTGCAACTGTATACCCTTGCTAGTCTCTTGATATGTTATTATCTAATGACTTGCAGTTACTGTAACATACGAAATGTGCTTTATGCATTGCTAGCTACTCTGATTCAGGCATGTGAATCTATGAAAGACACCCATAATACTGGGTGAGAAATGCGTTACTTACCTGTAACTGCAGTTATCCAGTATTGGTGTGTTTCATAGATTCACATGCAACCCTCCCACCTCCCCTGGAAGGACTCACCTACTTCTCTCAGTGATACGCCTTCTTAGCTTTGAGCGTACGAAAATCTGAGGGACTGAGGCTCCTTCCAGGAGGGTTCTAGAGGGAGGTGACAGCTGATTGGCTCTTTTCTAAAGTTTGGTCCTTTTTACAAAACGACGCAGATATGTTACTAATGTGAGGCCTATAGGCCTATTTCTCTATATGTCTATAGGACATTACTTTATATATGTACCGGGGACTCCCATTCCAACGACGGGGAATGGTTCAGGCATGTGAATCTATGAAAGACACCAATGCAGGATAACTACAGTTACAGATAAGTAATGCATTTCTTCTGCAAAGAGATCAAGACCTGGCTGTTCATGCAATATCTCTAAGACATGGTTAGCCCCTATTCAGTATCTAACCACTTAGCGGTGGGAAGCCTTAGGGCAGCCACGTTGCTTGTAAATCCCTAATAATAATAATAATAACTGTGACAGCTAATGCATATAGGATGTGTGATAAGTGAACTGTGGCATCTAATACCGTGCAGATAGGATGTATGATCAATGGCATGTAACACAGAGCATATAGGATGTATGATAAGTGAACTGTGGCATCTAATACCGTGCAGATAGAATGTATAATCAGGGGCATGTAACTCAATGCATATAGAATGTATGATAAGTGAACTGTGGCATCTAATACCGTGCAGATAGAATGTATAATCAGGGGCATGTAACACAATGCATATAGGATGTATGATAAGTGAACTGTGGCATCTAATACCGTGCAGATAGGATGTATGATCAGTGGCATGTAACACAGCGCATATAGGATGTATGATAAGTGAACTGTGGCATCTAATACCGTGCAGATAGAATGTATAATCAGGGGCATGTAACACAATGCATATAGAATGTATGATAAGTGAACTGTGGCATCTAATACCGTGCAGATAGAATGTATAATCAGGGGCATGTAACACAATGCATATAGGATGTATGATAAGTGAACTGTGGCATCCAACGCCGTGCAGATAGGATGCACAATAAGTGAACCATAGCAACCAACACAGTACAGATCCCATGTATGGTAAGTGAACCCTGCCATCTAAACCCATGCATACAGGATGTATGATAAGTGAACAGTGGAATGTAACACAATGCATATAGCATGTTTGATGAGCAGACACTGGCATTTTAACACCGTGCAGATGGGAAGTGAACCCTGGGATCTAACACCATGTGGATCGGATGTACGATAAGGGAATCCTGACATCTAACACTGTACAGATAGGAAGTAGGATAAGTGAACACTAGTGTGTAACAAAATGCAGGTAGTCTGTACTGTATTGTCATATATTGGAGCATGAATGGGTTGCTCATTTTGCAAAAATATTTAACCCAGAAATGCCTGATAAAAATCAAAGACTCCCAGCTGAGCCGCCACTGCAGTTATGGGTTAAATGCATTTATCATATTATTTGCAGTAGAACCGCTCAAATGGATCACAAACTATTTTTTTAAGTGCCAGTATTCTATACAGTACAGAACATACGCAATATCTGGGATATTTGGAGAAATTAAATAATTTTTCTTGTTAGCACCTGCTTCAAGGAGGCATTATATTTTGATGCAAAGCCTGGTCTAGCTATCTTAGTAGACTGGGCTTGGTGTCAAACACTATGTATGTTGCTTGCATGAATCCCTATAAGTTGCACCCTAGTAATGCCCTCTTGACACAAAGCAGCCAAAACGCTATTTGCAGTGAGAAAGTACACCTTTCCAGCGCAATCTACTTTTTTTGCTGGAAAGTAAATACCCTTGCAAGAGTCTGTGCCGCTTTGCTTGATTTTGCCCCAGCACAAACCCTTACTAAATATGGCGCCCAGAGAGAAGTGCTGCTTGTACCATGGCATGGTGCTGGGTGAGCCCGTGCTCAAAGGCAAGCGTTACTTTAACATAATGTTGTAGAATAGGGTTACTGCTAGTTCAGATGCACTGCCTGCTCACAACTGGATCTCACTGCCTGCTGACTACCATGGACTCAGCATGACTGTTCCCATTGTGAAAGGGTGATGTTACGACAGTGAAGTCTTGTTGGCCTCACATTTGTCTTGTCTGTTACAGGGTCTGGGAAAGTTCAGTCTGCATCCTGTCGAGGTGGACACAGTGGGCCTGTCTCTTCGGTTGGAGCCAGGTGATGACTGAGGTGATTCTGAACCACAAAGCTTGGAGAAAACAGAAAGCGAACACTCCATGAGTGAGTAGAGTGTCGGACATCTATGCAGCAGACATCAAGATGGAAACCAGAACCACCTCCAAGACACCTACAAAGTTAACTCTTCTTTACACTTTGAGGAAACAAAACTCCCTGCTGAAAGCAGAGTTGGTGATTGTTGTCTAGGGATGAGGGCTAAGCTTGGCAGTGTTAGCATTAGGTAATGACTCAGGTGCATTCTGGGACAGGAGCTTTGATTTTCTTCACCAAAGGAGAAGGACTGACTGTTCTCTGTGGACACTGGAGAATGCAGATGACTTTGTCAAATTGGGGGAAGCATTAAGGACGCTTAGAGCTTAGTTAAGGAAAATCTAATGAAGCATTTATTTTTCAATTGCCCATTTGGTAAAATAAATCTATATCTCAACGAAAGATCCAGATGTGCATTTACTGTGTAACCCAGCTGTGTGCGCTTTCTGAATAATGCGCAATATCAGTAGGAGAGGACTGCAGCTGAAACGGTCTTCCATCCAGCACAGGGGATTCCCATGATATCTCCATAGTCCCAAATAACTAATTCCAAAAGTTAGGTCACTTTTATCGAAATAGTCCTTAGATGGGTTTTGTTCATTAACAGGAATCGAAAACGTTGCACTTTCCTTAGGGAATAGACCGTAGGAAAGTCAATACGTATAAAGGCTTCTGTGTTTTGCCATTGTACTGAGTTTTAAGGCCTAAATGAAAAGTTATATAAACATTAGAGCTTAGCTTATCAATTCCATTACTTTTATGACTTTCGACTGATTGGCTTTTTCCACAGAAATGATGTAGTTCAGAGTACTACTTTTAATAATGGTATGCCTGGTCAGTAATACAAATGAAATCCTTCTGTGGTCATGCCTATAAGTTACTTATATAGTTGCTCTAATTGTATTTGTATGGCTAGAACTGGTGAATACTATTTCTATAGCTTTTACTCCATTTCCAGAGTTGTTTAATGTACGTATCCAGTGTTCTTGATCTGATAGAGAAATCAGATCAAGCATCAGGCTGGATCCGGGAACTTTTGATTGAGCAATACCCTTGCGCACCGGTAAGTGGCGTCGGTCAGCTCTGCATGACAGCGTCATCCACGCCGAAAGTGACTTCACCTACATAGGCGCCACCATGGCGTGCTGACGTCAGTTCTTTTCTTTCAGCGCCAGCTAGCACAGATCCCTGAAGCGAGCTACCCTCTGTCACTTTTTGACAAGCTTTTTTTAAAACATTTTGTAGATTTTTGGTGTGTAGGTTTTCCTTTGATGTAAAAGAAGACATCTGGATTCAAACCATGCGGCACCTGCCACTGCACCATGTCAGTGACCGATCCACACTTAATTTGCCCCTGGTGCCTGGTGCACGACCAAGACTCGACATCGTGCTCCGACTACCTGGACACTGCTCCGAAGGCTTTGAGGAAGCGGTCCCTAAAGCTGCTTGCGGCCTGGCATTCGACGCCACATCGCTCTCCCCAGAGGTCTCGTTCCCTGACTCTGTCAAGAGGAAGGTCTTGGCGCCGCTTCGGGAGTCCTAAGTCCTCGTCACCCCCGCTAAAAGTCGTCAAGTCAATCAGGTAAGAGACATAAGAAACACAAGAAGTCAAAGTATGCTTCTTCTTCTCTCTGTCCATCGGCTGACGTGACGGAAGAACATCAACGCTCTAGGCGTCATTCTGCGGAACCTGCAACTGGGTCGGCTTTGCGCTTCCCTGCATTTCTAGGAGCCGGAGCGATCCCCACCTAGCTTAAAGATTTCAGTGACATCATGTGCCTTATCGGGCCCCGGAGGCTCATGTAGGGCTCCATCGGGCTCAGGGAATCGGCCCCAACAACCCCCAATGGATCCGGTGGCAGATCCGGACCAGTGCTAGTCATAACCCTGTGACCTTCCCCAGCGTAGGCCACTGCGCCGAGACTACCAACACCACTAGTGCCCCTCGGGCGGCGCTAGTCCCATCCTTATCCCCGAAGAACCTGAGCCGGAACTCGGCTCCTTTTAACACAGATTCTAGTGCTGACTGCACCCTGGGGTCCTAGGTCGGTTCATCAGCAATATTTTGAGGGGTTATGAATGGAGGAGGATTGGGAGGGGTTGCTGGACCCTTTACAAGACCAACTTGAGCACGAAATGGACTGGTATGAGGAACTGGGTGAGGCAAGTGGATTGGTTACCTCCACGGATTCTGGCTTGCTTTCTCCCCTACCATGGATACAGAAGAGGGAGCTTCATATGCTATGGTGGTGAGAAGGACAGCCGAGGTCCTGGACCTTCAGCTCCCTTCGGTGGACATCAAGACGAACAGCCGGGTGTCTTCTCCTTGGAACCCTTTCTGCCTTTCAATGAGGTATTAACTGATGTCCTTCTGGGCACCTGGTCCAAACCCAGCACTCCTGTGAATAGGATCATCGCCTGCTGCCATCGCCTGCACCGGGTCGACCCGAAATTTCTCACCAATCACCCTACCACTGAGAGCTTGGTGGTCCAACCTTCTACCTCACAAGGCGTGTTCCCTTCTGCACCTCCGGACTTGGAATCGAAGAGGTTGGATAGTTGGGGCAAGAAGATTTTTTCTTCCACCAGCCTTCCATTGCGGTTCGTGAACACTGCATACCTATTGGGCCATTATGCCCACTCTTTGTGGGAAACGGTTGTGCAGGTGCTTCCACATGTTTCGGAGGTGAACTTGCTTTTTCTCTCCCAAGTGGTATCGGATGGGTGAGATGTAGGCTTTTTCTCCATTCGTTGTGGGCTTGACAACGTTGCCTTGCTAGGCAAAAGGGATATAATAGTTGTTTTTAAAAGTGAAATAAGTAGTGTCTTACAAACAATGTTTAAGCTTCTGCTTTTTTCAGATCAAAAGTGGTTACATAATTATTTTTTAGGTGTGAAGTGCATAGCACTTGCACCATTCATGACAAACATTGTATTCTATTCTCACTTTGCAGGGATTTGGGGCAGCCTCCATTGACTTCTTTTGCTCTGGAACATAGTCATTGGCTTGACAAACTATCAATTCCAACTTGATCAGCCACATGATCACAATTTTTCAATTGGTTATTTGGTTGTGTCACTCTGCCTCACCCAAATGCATGAGGGACTATTTTTTTCTGCAACAATTCTTTATTGGCATATCAACAGTAGTGCATTGCCAAGTGCTCATCATAAAGGACACTGGACAGAAAATCAGTAAACCAACAAACAACAAAAGAAGAAAGGAAAAACAACAAATAAGAAAAACAAACAAAGTGGACATTGAATAGCGGTATAAAACACAGCATCACACACTCAATTCAGAGTCCCAATCAACAACAGGAATATACTATGCCAGAATGGGGCATGCGGACTGAGTAGGAACCGCTTGGGGCTGTCACTCATTGTGAGGGATAGTATGTGGGAGGTACGTGAATCAGGGTATGTGTATCTGATGGACATCTAGCCACAGACTCCTTATTCTAGAAATCGGCCCTGGTGCCAGACTGGATCCGTAATATAAATATATTTTTTTACAGCAGTAAATCTGCGCACCGGTAGAGGGTGTCGACGACTCCGTAGCAACGTCATCCTCTGAATGCGACGGCGACGGAGGCCATATAAGCCCTCCCCTCACGCACTGATGTCAGTTTCTTCTTTTCCGGGCTTATAATGCGGATCTGAACAGAGGTTCCTCGGGCCAATTTTTGGCCTACCTTGGCGGTTTCGTCGAATTGAACAGTGTGCGTTTTAACAGCTTCTCATGTCCTCGGGGTTCACCATGACTCTGAGGGGTGTGGCTCCTGTCATCATGTTCGACGGAAGGAGCTGAGGGAACGTCGAATGAAGCTCCTAGTGGCGCAGATATCGCAGTCTTCCCATCGACCTTGGTCCCCTTTGCCCTCCATGGACGGCTGCACCAATCCAAGAGCCATTCCCTTGGGCGTCACTCTCGATCGACATCCCAAGATAAATCACAATGCAGGCAGATGAAGTCGCGGAGCCACCTGACCGCCACATAAAGCCTGTTCCCAATCTGCGGTTGAAGAGTCAGTGCACGAGTCTACCCTGTGCCTTCCAACCTACCCTGGAGCCGGGGTGACTGACCCAGATAAGAGAATATTACAATTCATTGCATACTATCTTTGGGTCTCACCTTCTCCTGAAGCACCCTTGGGCCTCAAGGACGTGCACGAAGCAGTGACTGTGTCCACGCCGGCGGGTTTGCTCTCGGCTTCAGTTTGCCTTCCAAATCTGTTTCGACATCAGTGCACAGTCCTTCGGGGTTACCACTTTCTGCACCTGGGTCTGATCTACTGACTCCGATGACGGCACCATTGGCACCGCTCCACCACTTCCCTTCTCTGCCACCGCCTCTTCAGCACCGGACAGTGTCTGATGTGGCGCTGATGGAACTGCCAGCTTCAGACTGTTTTCCCCAGCACTCTATGGCTCACCCATCCTGTTTTTCCTTCTGAGGAACGTGGTTATGGAAGTGATGGAGAGGGTTTGGAGATTCACTTTCCCATCTCTGCCACGGCTCAACCTCCTATGGAGTCTAACTAGTTGACTGACTTGGGTGAAGCTAGTGGCTTGGAGTCGTCATCAGCCTCGTGCCTCCTGACCCCTCCTGGTTTGCCTACAGAGGCGAGCTCCTTCTCTGGCGGATTTGCTCAGACAAGTTTCTTTTGTTTTGGACGGTAAACTTCCTTCTGTGGAAATGACAACAGATCCCTTTCTTGGCTTCCTGCATCAAGGCCAATCTGGGGTAGAGCCATTGTTACCTTATAGTGAAGCTCTTATTGATATTCTGTTGGGGGCTTGGGCTAAACCTGAAACAGGGACCCCTGTGGATCGCTCTATTTCTCAAATATACCGTCCGGCCACTGGAGATCCGACATGTCTCCTCAGAAATCCAACTACTCATTATTTTGTGGTACAGGCTGCTTTGGCCTCCCAAAATGTTGTTTTTTTCCCCTGCTTTCCCTCCAAAAAGAGAGGCCAGAAGACTAGACACTTGTGGCAGGCATATTTTTTCCTCCACCAGTTCTGCACTGCGATCCCTAAAGGCTTCTTGTGTCCTCCGATGCTTCTCCCATGCATTGTGGGACTCATTGGAGCACCAGCTGCCCTCCCTTTGGGAAGAGACCCGGAACGATCTTGTTCAGTTAGTACGGGATGGGCAACAAGCGGCTAAACTAATCATTTGCTGTGGTATGGATATAACTGATTCTGTAGGTTGGGCTATGGCCTCTTCAGTGGCACTATGTCTGCATTCCTGGTTGCGCATCTCTGGGTTTTTGGAGGCTGTTCAGGTCACCTTGATTGATATGACTTTTGATGGCACCTGTCTGTTCAGAACATATGCAGACTGCAGCAATTTTGAGAGAGTTGGGTTGGAGCAGATTCTTAACTCTGCCATCTGCTTTCCAAGTACTCTTGTACAAGTTTTGTTTAGGAAGTTCCCTTTTTCATTCCCATACGAGTCCTTCACAGGGCGGAGTCCATTGGCTTTTCTTTTTAACCCCGTCCCCCCCTTTTTTTCCAGTTCCAGGGTGACATCTGGTGACATGATTCTGCTTGCTGCAGGTACTTTTATTCTTTTTATACTGTTGTCGACAGGTTAAGTTTCCAGTTATCTGGGACATGTTGTTTTGTAGCCATATGTGCACCTGTTCATAAAGGCTTCTTTCTGAAGCTAGGTTTTCTACCAGAGTACTTATTCTATGGAAGGCATTTTGCTTGCGTTATGCGGATGGGCTGTTGCCTTGTTCCCTTTTTTACGGGGACCATCTTCTTTATGCCTTATAGGCAGTTTGGGATCTACTTCTGGTGCTTAGAATCCCTTATAGTTTATCTGTCTCTGCACACGAAGTGCTTGTAAATTCCGCAGTGCACCAGTGCAATATAAACCCCACCCAACAAACATCAATCAATCAATCAGATTTATTGTAAAGCATGACTACTCACCCATAAGGGTCTCAAGGCACTGAGTGGTGGTGGGGGAGGCGTAGGTAGATCTGCGGTTCAGTCAAAGAGCCAGGTCTTGAGGTCCTTCCTGAAATGAGGCAGTAATGGTGATTGCCTGCGATGTAGAGGCAGGGAGTTTTAGGTCTTCGCAGCGAGGTAGGGGAAGGATCTCCTTCCAGCCGTAGTCTTGCGGATCAATGGGATGGTGGCCTGGGCCAGTTGGAAAAAGTGGAGATATCTGAAGGGTGTATAGAAGGAGAGGTTGTGGTTGCAGGTCCGTTGTTGTTGAGAGCTTTGTAGGCGTGGGTGAGTAGCTTGAAGGTGATTCTCTTGTTGATCGGGAGCCAGTGACAGTCTTTCAGGTGACGGGTGAGGTGGCTGTGATGGGGGACATTTGGGATCAGTCTGGCGGAGGCGTTCTGCAGTTTCTTTAAGAGTTTTTGGGTGGTGCTGTTGTAGAGTGCGTTGCCGTAGTCATGTCTAGTGCTGATGAGCGCATGGGTGACTGTTTTCCTGGACTCAGTGGGGATCCACTTGAACATCTTCAGAAGCAGATGGAGCGTGTGGAAGCAGGACGATGATACAGCGTTGATTAAGCGGTTCATTGAGAGCGAGGAGTCCAGCATGATGCAGATGTTTTGTGCGTTGTTCGTGGGTGTGGGGGGTTCTGAGAGCTGCGGGCCACCAGGAGTCGTCCCAAGCTGAGGGGGTGAAGCCCAGGATGAGGACCTCTGTCTTGTCTGAGTTGAGCTTAAGGCTTCCTTCACCCTGGTGACGACTGCCTTCATCCCATTGTGGAAGTTGCTCTTGGCAGCCATGGGTTCGTCTATGAGGGAGAGAATCAGCTGGATGTTGTTGGCGTAGGCGACTATGTTGGCCCAGTGGCTTCTCATAATGGCTGCAAATGAAGCCATGTAGATGTTGAAGAGGGTGAGGTTCATTGTAAATGCCTGAGGAACTCCGCAGCTGATCGCTGTGGATTCTGAGTAGCACTGAGGAAGTATAGCTCTCTGTAATCGGCCAGTAAAAAAAGGAGCAGATCCATTCTAGGGCTTTGCCATGGATGCTGGAGTCATGGAGTCTTGCTCAGAAGGTGAGGTAGGAGACTGTGTCGATGGTGGACTAGAGGTCCAGGAGGATGAGGGCTGCAGTTTCGCCACAGTCTAGGAGGGTGCAAATGTAGTCTGTAGGGGTGAGCGGGGTGGTCTTGATGCTGTGGTTGCTTCTGAAATCCGATTAGGAGAGGTCCAGGATGTGGTTCGTTTCGATGAACTTGGATAGTTGGCTGTTGAGGCCTTCTCAATGACTTTTCCAGGGAAGGGGAGCAGAGAGGTGAGTCTGTAGTTCTTGAGGTCCTTTAGGTCAGCAGATGGTTTCTTCAGAAGGGGGTTGATCTCTGCGTGTTTCCAGTCTTCGGGGAAGATAGCAGACTCGATTGAGTAGTTGATGGTGTGGCAGACTTCGGGGGCGATGGAGGTGCCGGCTCTGTTGAAGATGTGTTGCGGGCAGGGATCTGAGGGGTCTCTGGAGTGAATGCTCTTCATGATCCTGAGGGTGTCTTTAGAGGTGAGGGTGGTCCAGTTGGGCAGGGTTTGTAGCTATGTTGTGCAGTGGTTGCGGGGTGGGTGGGTCCTGGGTTGAAAAGCTGTCGTAGATCTCCTCGATCTTGCGGTGGAAGAAGGTGACAAGGTTATCACAGAGGTCTTGCGAGGGAAGAATGTCTGCTGTCTGCATGCTGGGTGTAGCTAATTTTTTAACCACAGTGAAGAGTTCTTTGCTGTAGTGTGCGTTGGCAGTGATGCGTTCCTGTTCAGCTGTTTTCTTTGTTGTTCTGATGAGGTGGTGGTGTATGGTGACGGTGACTTTGAAGGCTACGTGGTCTGCCAGGATATTGTTCCTCCCCCATCTTTTCTCGAGCCATCTGCAGGTGCGCTGGACTCTTGCAGGGTGGGTGAGAACCAGCTGGCTTTCTAGGGGGGCTGTTTGCTCAAGGGTTTTCTGAGGGAGCCAGTATGTTGGCTTCATCATAGGGGTTATCGCTCATATCCATGGGGCATTTCTCCCTTAAATGGTACCTTTATTTTCATATAGGAGGTTATGGAACGAATGGCAGGATACTTGGCCGATTTTTACCTTTGGCCAAAGACCTTTATTAGTGCTTTGCCACTTCTTGTACTGCTTTCGCTATGCATTGGCAAGAAGGTTTCCTGCCTCTGATCTTCCAAGTTCCTTGTTAGGCTATAGGTCAGCAGTGCATTGGATATTAAAGGCCCCTCTAATGAAATGGTTCATATTCCACCACTGCTGCAAGATTACCTTGGTCCAGTGCCATCGACCCTGCTTCATCCCTTGAGAGGATGTTGTTACTCATCGCATCTTGGAATGTCTTGTTCCCTTTTTACCTATTTGTATCATTATTTACTAATTCAGATCACAGGCACAGCATTTGCTTACGGTCTTAAGATGCCACCATTTAACCCCTTTTGTTGGTGTTGTGACTAATTTTTATCATCAGTTTTCCTTCTGGAACATGTGTCCCTTAGACATTATGGATCCATCTCTGAGGATTGGTTTCCAAGGAGGCTGGGGTCTCCCTTAGCATCCTTTTCCTGAATGTTCTTCTTCCTCCTCCTCATAGGTGGTGATAAGGATTCTATCCCCTAGAAGTCTGTTACACTACTTTCCCCTTATTTTGTGAATTCCTTCTGCTTGAAGGAATTTTCTCTCTCATTTTCTTTGGAAGATGTAAGGTTTTCCCCTGTTTTAGTTGTGGTATATTTGAGGTTTTGCTTTTTATACATCTTGTCTCTTGTTGAGACATTTCTTACTGGCCTCAATCCTTGTTGTGCTTGTATGCACTGCCATCCAACATTTTTGGCTTTTCTGTTTCGTGGGGCTTGATCTCCTCATGATTATGAACTCAATCTTTTATCAGACGCTTCAGTCAGGTCTTGCAGCCTGATATCTCTGTCTATTAGATGGTAATTGGTTATCTGTTGCGGCCTTCAGTGCGGTGACTTTTATTTTGACCATACCTTTTGATAGACCCTGGTGGTGGTCTTTATTTCATTCATAGCAGAATTTTCACATCTGCTGTTTTCTTTTGATTTCCTTTTAATCACCTGATGGTAGCCTCTTCAGTCAATAGCGTTAGTTCATGGGGAGTAGCCATTTTTTTCTCGGATGGGTGATGCCCACTCCCCTTATTGGTATTGTTGCTGGTTGTCCAGCACAGGGCTCCCAGCGAGCAACCATACATCACGTCGGACTCGCAGAGATGCGGTACTAAATCCGAGAGGCTCCTGTCATTCAGCAATAGAGTAAAACGCTTTTAAAACGGACCCCTATAGACAGAACCGAGCCTCTTGTCCGTTGGAACCATGACCGCCTAGAACACCGGTATAAAAGAAAGCAATCTCCACGAACAAACTATTTTTTTGATGCCAAAGAAAGTTATCTCAACTAACAAACTATCCGCACAAAGAAGTTATCCACAAGAAGAGATACCCTAGAAAGTGTATACAACATATAACAGCGTTCCATCTGAATATTCACTTTCGGGATGGCTAGTTTCCCACAATCTGACAGATCCGTGACACCATAGGTATACAATCTAAGACAGAAAACCTAGAAAACGCAACTATTAGTAAAGTGTGGCTATTTGAAGACCCCTAAAATAGCCTCCAAAGCAATACACGGCCACCTGAGGAAGGCTATTGGCCGAAACGCGCGTCGTGATCCATCTTGCCGTATTGCTAACATCTTTTGTCTCATGATTCACCTTGTCGTATTGCTAACACCTTTGTTTCTTTTCATTCACTGTTTGTTTATAACTTTTTAAAAAAATGAGTGTACATGATCTATCAATGATATAATTAATTGTTATAAAAAAACAAGAATAAATAAGTATTTTTATCAATAACAAAAATACTACCAAAAAAAGATATATATATATATTTCTGAAACTAATTTCAATAATAAATAAATGAAATAATCTGTTTCTAAAGTGGTTTTGTTGGGTGACTTTTTCACTTAAACACTGGAAATTTACCATAAGAAATATCATACTGAATTTATGAAATTTGAATACTTGGCTATAGACCTTTTTCAACCTGTGCTTGTATGCACTGCCATCCAACATTTTTGGCTTTTCTGTTTCGTGGGGCTTGATCTCCTCATGACTATGAACTCAATCTTTTATCAGACGCTTCAGTCAGGTCTTGCAGCCTGATATCTCTGTCTATTAGATGGTAATTGGTTATCTGTTGCGGCCTTCAGTGCGGTGACTTTTATTTTGACCATACCTTTTGATAGACCCTGGTGGTGGTCTTTATTTCATTCATAGCAGAATTTTCACATCTGCTGTTTTCTTTTGATTTCCTTTTAATCACCTGATGGTAGCCTCTTCAGTCAATAGCGTTAGTTCATGGGGAGAAGCCATTTTTTTCTCGGATGGGTGATGCCCACTCCCCTTATTGGTATTGTTGCTGGTTGTCCAGCACAGGGCTAATGCCAGTTTAATTTTTACTCTGTTGCTGTTGTAACTTTGGTCTATTACCAATGTATGTTTGGATTTATAACTATCTTTTGATGGATACCTCTATTATGTGGGCGCCCCTTGTTCCTATACTGGTCAGTCTCCCCTACGTGCCGCAGGAGGCTTTGGTTTGCTTCCCTGATGGGGAGGATAATACTTTTGATGTACTCTTTATACATTTGTGTATATATCTATATTTACCACAGGGCGTATGTATCTGCTTCAGTAGCTACACCTTTCTTGGTGCTCTAGTTCGCCCTGAACGTAGTTGTTGCCTGTGCATTTCTTTTTTCCTCTAGGCTTCTACGTTACATAGCCCCGGAGGGTTATTTTTTTCTCTAGAAAGGTTTTTTCTCCTACTGAGAACCGTCTCTACCAAACTTTGTCTTGCAGTGCTTTTGTTGAACATTGATGGGATCTCCCTCTCTCTCTCTTTCCATCATTGCTGAGCTCTGAGATTCCCTTTTCTCTGTGTCTCTCAGGGTAGGGTTAGTTAACATATTAGTTTCCATGATAAGGAGCTAGAGCTCTAATTCAGTGGTATGGGCTGTTGTCCTTGGTCCTTTAGCCTAGTCCATAATATAATTGTTTCTATGATGTGTTTTCTCCAACACTTTCTTATCCCTCTGCTGTGGTTAATGTTGTCCACATGTTTCTCAAGGTCTTGCAGACTTCAACTCCCTATGTGCTTCGCACAGTCCTTCTGGTGGAGCTTCTTCTTTGCCTCACCTATAATTCTTAGGTCAGCCTGGTCACTTTATCTCACTGCAGACCGGCTAGGCCTATTCAGAGATTTTTGGTGAGTTCAGTTCACAGACCCTTCTCCAGGGATGGAGTTGCTTGGGTATCTAATGAGGCAT
The DNA here is from genome assembly GCF_964263255.1 of Lissotriton vulgaris. Lineage (NCBI taxonomy): Eukaryota > Metazoa > Chordata > Amphibia > Caudata > Salamandridae > Lissotriton > Lissotriton vulgaris. The sequence goes on from NC_141700.1 coordinate 512,990,607, forward strand.
CTGCAACTAAATGTTTCTATCAGATGAATAAGTTACTTACCTTCTGTAATGCCTTATCTGGTAGAGACAGGATCTAGTCGCAGATCCGCCCATCCTCCCCGCTCTGCGAACTGCTGGTCCTGTTACCTACAAGGTCCCTTCCTTGGCATTCTGATGCCTTTCTTTAGGCTTTCCTATTTGTTTGACTCAAAGATGTCTTTTTTTTAGTACGCTGTTTCCATAGGCAGTTTCTATAAGTGGCTCTGTATTGTTGGCGCAAAAAATAGACACAGAACAAACTAATGTCAGCGAATAGGGGAGGACTTATATGGACTCTGTTTACATCACATCCGGAGTACAACGTCGCTATGGAGTTGTTTGATCTCCTCTACTGACTCGCAGAGTTACTGCTGTAAAAAAAAACCTCTGGATCCAGTCTGGCAAGAATTAAAAAATAAAGAATCTGCGGCTAGATCTTGTCTCTACCAGATAAGGACTTACTGAAGGTAAGTAACTTATTCATTTGTGTTCCTACAGGGATCCCTATGCATCGCCCGCTAGGTCATCAAGAAACAGGAGCTACGAATCCGTCAAGTATTGGGCCAAGGGCTCTAGGCTCACTCCCTGCATGTAAAGGTAACAGTCGGAGGAGACCTCATCGGTTGGACCTGCATGAGCGTCGGTCGGAGGAACGGCTCCCAAATCTGAGAGTAGCCGTCCATGTGGTTGTTCCTCTTGTATAAGATTAATTCGCATCCCACCACTTTGGGGAGCCAGTAGGCACCAACTCATCCAGTGGCATAAAATAAAGAGCTTGGCAGTGGCCAGGCCTGTCACCAACCAGCGTTTTTTGGGGACATCACAACCATCAATATGAGGCAGGAGGGCCAACCGGGGCATGGGTAGCAATCGGATTGGTCAAGAGCTACCAATGGTGGTTCATACATCAAACCAGTAGGAGTCAAGCACAGGAGATAACAACAGGATGTGTACCATGTCGCATCACCCCCTGCCCACAACGCAAACAGGTGTGGTGCAGTAACAGGCCTGCCCAGTGCAATTGCACCGGAGGCCAGTACCAGTTAGGCAGCAGTTTAGAATCAATCGTTTTTTATTGCGTGTTGAAAGATCATTAATACACAGCTTAGCTGCCTACATCAGGGCGCCGGCAGAGCATAAACTTAAAAGCATTACACAGCATTTAGGTCAACATCCCAGGGGCCGACCCCACGGTAAGTTTCAATCCATAGCGCAATGATAAGGCACTGGCTAAGAGACCACTTTTATAGAACAAAAGGAACAGAGAATAGACAAACAACCCAAACTCCCCCCATCCTACCCCCCCCCCCCATCTCCCCCCTCTGCATCAGTTAATGACCATCACTTCTACCCCTACCTAGCAGCCAAGCCTCAGTTAGTGTCTATCAGATTAATTATCGGAAGCACCAGGTGGTTTTAGTGGTATGACTTGTAGGATTTGCAGGTATTTCGGGCACATAACTTCCCTCATGTCTTTGGTAAGGAGTTGCAAGAATGGGGCCCATATTTTCACATATTCCGTGCCCTGTCCATCTACACTGAGCGAAAAGGCGTTTCATTGCTAAGAGGTGCCAGAGCCGCAGAATCCAATCTCGATGGTCTGGAGCTAACGAGGACCCCCAATGCGCTAGCAGAACCTGTCGTGCTGCAAGACGTGGTAGGGCTATCTGCTTACCCCTCAGTGATCTCAATGGGAAGGACCCTGGATGGGGAAGTCCTAGCAACGTGTGCTCAGGTGCTCGTGGGAAAGTAATCTGAAATGCAGTATCAATGTCATCTAGTATTGATGTCCAATACCGCACCAGTTTCGGACAATGCCACAGCAAATGGACCTACGTGCCAGTAAGACCACACCACCGCTAGCAGAGGTCTGACTTAGTTCTACCCCACGACTAGATGCGCTCTGGGGTATAGTACCAGTAAGTGACTACTTTATAGGCAGACTCCGCACCTGCTGAGTTGGAAGCAGTGTGATGCGCCCAATAAAAGACGTGTTCCCATTCTTTTTGCGCTAAGGGCCTCCCTATTTCAGTCTCCCACCGGACCTGTGCTTTTGTGCGTTGTTTCTTAGGGCGTGCAATGATCATAGCGTAAAGTTCAGATATGAATTTGAGATCGTCTTTTTTACATACCAGCCATTTTTCAAAAGTTGTCATGGGGAGGGACATGAGAGTGAAGTTTCAATCAATCAATCAATCAAGGCATTTGTATAGCACGCTACTCACCCGGAGGGTCTCAAGGCACTTGGGGGGGGGGGGGGGGGATCCGCTACTGCTCGAACAGCCAGGTCTTGAGTTGCTTCCTGAAGGCGAGGTGGTCTTGGGTCAGGCGGAGGTGGGTGGGGAGGGAGTTCCACGTCTTGGCGGCCAGGTAGGAGAAGGATCTTCCTCCCGTGGTGGCTCTTCGGATACGGGGGACGGCGGCAAGGGCTTGGCTGGTCGATCGGAGCTGGCGGGTGGGAGTGTAGAAGTTGAGGCGGTCGTTGAGGTATCTTGGGCCTTGGTCGTGGAGAGCTTTGTGTGCGTGGGTGAGGAGTCGGAACGTGATTCTCTTGTTGACGGGGAGCCAGTGCAGGTTTCTTAGGTGTGCGGAGATGTGGCTGTGTCGGGGGATGTCCAGAATGAGTCGTGCTGAGGCGTTCTGAATCCGCTGGAGTCTTTTCTGGAGTTTTGCAGTGGTTCCGGCGTAGAGGGAGTTGCCGTAGTCCAGACAGCTGGTGACGAGGGCCTGGGTGACCGTCTTCCTGGTTTCGGTGGGGATCCAACGGAAGATCTTCCGTAGCATGCGTAGGATGTTGAAGCATGACGAGGAGACGGCGTTGACTTGTCTGGTCATGGAGAGGGAGGAGTCCAGTATGAAGCCCAGGTTGCGTGCGTGGTCCGTTGGTTTGGGAGCGCTGCCCAGGGCAGGGGGCCACCAGTAAGTCGTCCTAGGCAGATGGTGATGATCCCAGGATGAGGACTTCCGTCTTATCTGAGTTCAGTTTCAGGCGGCTGTCCATCATCCACTCGGCTACGTCTTTCATCCCTTCGTGTAGGTTGGTTCTGGCGGTGGCGGGGTCGTTGGTGATTGAGAGGATCAGCTGGGTGTCGTCGGCGTAGGAGATGATGTTGAGGTTGTGTTGGCGTGCGATGGCCGCAAGGGGGCTCATGTAGATGTTGAACAGCGTGGGGCTGAGTGATGATCCTTGTGGTACGCCGCAGATTACTTTGGTGGCTTCTGATCTGAACGGGGGGAGGCGGACTTGTAGTGTAGTTCCTATTTTCCCAGTAGGCCCTGCGCATTGGAATAACATAAACAGTAGTATCGACGTAGAAGTGCGGATCTTCCAGGCCTCCACTGACTATGCTAAACTTAATTGGGTTTGTTACCAACTAGCTCAGAGGTCACTGGAAACTTTCTTGACTGAATAGGAAGTGATCAGCTTCCCTGGTACAGACAAGAAGGGATTCAGTTTTCCAACAACCGTGCAACATGACAACTTTGCTCCTCAGATCAAGAGTCAATCTCTAGGGTCGTGTGAACAATAGACAGGAGGGTCAAAAATAAAATCCCTGCTACAAGTCCCAAAAATAGGGGTATGCCGCTGTGATCCCGCTCCTCGGGACACCCGACCCCGAGCCGACCCCTCACCTCTGTTGCCACCTCGCCCCGCATCATGCCCGCGTAGACACAAAGGGTCCCCAACAACAGCGTCCATGACGACCGAAATCCCGCCCCTCTCTCCCATGCAGGATCCAATCCAGTGGAACGAGGAACCGGAAGGACTATCTTACGACCCCGGAAGTCCCGCCTCCCTACAGCCGGCCGGAGACAGAAAAGACGGAAGGAGAGAGACTGACGGCGTCGAAAGATCGTGGCAGGAGCTTTCGGCTGGAGCGGTGACGGACGGAGAAGACGGGAACGGCGACAGCGAGGAGTGGACCGAAGATTGGTGGAGTCCCACGGAGGTGGCTGAAGAGCGGACGTAACTCGGACGAGAGTTACGGCGGAGCGCGTGAGTACCAGCTCCACTTAAGAGCACATTAGGTGCACTGTGTATATAGTAGGAATCCCCTCTCGCTGTAAATTGTTCCCCACTATCCTAGGCACGTCACCATTAGGCACTAGGCAGTTTGTATATAGATATTCACCTAGCACTGTATAAAGAGCACCCCTCTCCCCACCACCCTGTGCACTTCTTTTACTTTCCCATCCTCGACTCTTACCCGTTCCTCCCTCCATCCGTACCTCCCTCACTCCCCTTTCGTTTCCTCACACGACCCGGGTATCGGTGACGGGATCGGACCACGAGTCCAAATTACTAACGGCTCCCATTTCTTCTCTTATTGCCCTCCGAGGTGTTCTCCGACCACCCAGAGACGGGTACCCGCAAGACCAGGACGCCCATCTACCCCTCGGAATCCTTGGAAGAACAGAGGAGAAGACACGCCGCCGGCCCCAGCATTGGACCCGACCCCTTTCTTGGTCACCGCAGCCCACTGTGTATAGACTTAATAAAACACTATCGCTCACTATATCCGGCCTCCTCGCCTGATTTTCCAGTCCGCTGTCCACCCACGATCACATCTGGTGTCAGAAGTGGGATTAACTGGAGGTATGGAGGCCGTGATGAAGAGGATGGCGGAGTCCCAGGAACAGCTGGGCAAACTCATGGAGCAGTTCCTGAAAACAGCGGAGGATGACCGTGGACAACTCCATGATGTCTTAAAGGGACAGGGCACCACCCATGTAGAAGCCATGGGGAAATTGACCGACGTTTTAGGTCAACCGAGACCGATGTCCTCCCTCCCGTCGGTGGTTCTTCAGAAGTATGTGCCGGGGGAGGACCCTGACTTCTTTTTTACTAACTTTGAAAGGTTAGCACAGGCGGCCACCTGGCCTGCCGATCGATGGGCTCATTATCTCGGACCTCTGCTAACAGGGGATCTACAGGCCGCCTACCAACAAGCGAACATTCAGGGCAACACACCATATGCAGACGTTAAGAAGTGCATCCTTGAACGGCTGGGTATTGACGAGGAAACGTACCGAGTACGACTACGACAGGTAAAGGAAGGTCCCCAAGAGACCCCTCGAGCCCTCTCCTTCCGTATAAAAGACTTAGCCAATCGCTGGCTAAAACCAGATACCTCCACTAAAGAGAACATTCTAGAAAAGATATACCTGGAACAATTTCTATCATCCCTGCTCCCAAACACCCAAAGATGGGTGCGCCAGCATGCCCATCTGACCTTGGACACGGCAATCGAAATTGCAAGCGCCTATAGCCGGGCCCAGGAAGTTCAGAGGGGAAGAGAAGATCACTCCCACAGATCACACCCTCCTACCGGTCCTCGACCTCCTCGTCCCTCTGTTCCCAGAAGGCCTGACCCACCACTTGTGTTCCCCGCTCCAATGGTGCCACGTCCTGTCAATCCTGGACCACAATGCTACAGCTGTGGCGGATTTGGTCACATCGCCAGAGCATGTCCTCACAAAGAAGAGCCGATGGAAGTTGGTCTGGCACGTAACTATGTGTGTTCCGTACCAGGGACCACCCCCCCTCCGTTTCGATGTCCAGTGAGTTTTGATGGACAAACCCTAATGGCCCTAACAGACACCGGGTGTCGACAGAGCGTCCTCAGGCCTCAGGCTTTATCACACCCTATTAAACCTACTTCTAACACGGTAGCCATTCAGTGTGTTCACGGGGATACCAAGACGTATCCGACCACCCAGGTAAAGGTCCGACATGACAAGGATCCCGGTACCACTCTCACTGTGGGATTGATCCCCACCCTACCGGAACAGGCGATTCTGGGGAGCGATTATCCAGGATTACCTGAACTGTTACGAGACACCACCGAATCCTTGACCCACTGGTGGGAAGAAGCACCCTTTCCGAATGGACTGTCCTCCCCTGTACAGGCACGCAAACCAATCAAATCCAAAGCACAGAAAAGAAAGGAAAGAAGAGAATATACAGGCGCCTATCCAGGGATCCCGGATGACCATCCTTGGCACACGGACCGAGAATTTAGGGCAGCCCAACAGGAAGACCCTCTATTACAGGAAGCCTGGGGAAGGGCTGTGGAACAAGAGGATCCCCTTGTCGTAGGTCCCTACTTTTTCAAGAAAAACGGGCTGTTATATCGCAATGGTGGGAACCAACAGAATCCCCAACTCCTGGTCCCCGGCCCCTTTCAGGAGAAGGTACTCTTCCTGGCCCATAGTCACCTTCTCGGAGGCCACTTCGGAGAGGAAAAGACTAGTCAAACAATCTTGGATAAATTCTACTGGCATGGGATTTTCCAACACATCAAAAGGTTTTGTAAAGAATGTCCAGTATGCCAGAGACATAGTAGATACAGACCCCCTAGGGCACCGCTACAACCCCTTCCCGTGATTGATGTCCCCTTCAGTAGAGTAGGGATGGACATAATTGGACCCCTGTTACCCTCCCGCAGCGGATGTCGCTACGCCCTGGTCATTGTGGACTATGCAACCCGCTTCCCTGAAGCTCTCCCCTTGCGACAGCCCACCACACAGAACATTGCAAAGGCCCTCATTTCAGTCTTTACTCGGGTAGGGTTTCCCAGAGAAATCTTAACCGATCAGGGTACCCCTTTTGTCTCTGCCTTGATGAAACAGGTCTGCTCCCACCTAGGAATCAAACAAATCCGTACTTCTGCATACCACCCCCAGACCGACGGACTCGTCGAGAGGTACAATGCCACCCTGAAACAGACCCTTAAGAAACTGCTGGGGTTGGAAGCCAAACGGTGGGAGGATATGCTACCCCTGGCCCTGTTTGCCATCCGTTGCGCTACCCAGAGTAGCACCGGATACTCACCCTACGAGTTGTTATATGGGCGACCCCCTCGTACCCTGCTGGATATGGCCCAAGAAGCATGGGAAGCCGAACCAGACCGTACTCGGCCTCTTCCAGAGTACATGGAAAATCTAAAAACCCACCTAGCAGTCATCCGAGACATAGTACGCCAGAACCTCGAGAATGCCCAGAACAAGCAAAAGGGACAGTATGATAAAGGCACCAAACCCAGAACCTTCGTAGCAGGCGATCTAGTGTTATTGATGCTACCCTCCTCTGATCAAAAACTCCTGGGACAGTGGCAGGGCCCTTACCCCATCCTGCGTCAGGTGACCCCGGTCACCTACGAGATAGACATTGATCATAACCGTGGGGTGACACAAATATATCATGTCAATCTTCTAAAAAAATGGGAAGGCCCTCGTCCGGTTTTATCAGGAGCACACTACCCAGATCCCCTTTCCTTCAACCTCTGTATTGACCGCGATATCACGTCACAACAGAGACAGGAACTAGAGACAGTCCTTTTTCCGTTGCGACATGTGTTTTCCTCTTCCCTGGGACACACGACCATCACCGAACACAGTATACAAACAGTACCCGGGAAGGTAATCAGACAAAGGTCATATAGAATCCCTGAGGCTCGCAGAGAGGTGATACGAAACGAGACCGAACAGATGTTAAAGATGGGAATCATCGAACCATCCACCAGCGAGTGGAACTCCCCGATAGTTCTGGTACCCAAACCGGACGGATCCGTCCGTTTCTGTATAGACTTCAGAGAGGTCAACAAAATATCCACTTTCGATACCTATCCATTGCCCCGCGTTGACGAAATGGTCGAACGTATAGGGAAGGCACAATATATCTCCACGCTAGACCTCTGTAAGGGGTATTGGCAAATCCCCCTCAGAGAAGAGGACAGAAAAAAGACGGCCTTCTCCACCCCTGATGGCTTGTATCAATTTCTAGTCCTCCCTTTCGGTCTTCATGGCGCCCCAGCCACGTTCCAACGGGCCATGAATACCATCTTAAGGCCTCATTCACTATACGCAGGCGCGTATCTTGATGATATTGTCATTTACAGTGACCACTGGACCCAACATCTAGAGCACCTTCAACAGGTCATCACCTCCCTGGGGAATTATGGTTTCACCATAAACCCTGCGAAAACCACTCTAGCCGCCCAGAACGTTAAATATCTAGGCTATCTCCTGGGTGAAGGGTTAATAAGACCACAGGAGAGTAAAATTGAAGCCATTCAATCCCTCCCTTTTCCTCAGACCAAGAGAGACCTCCGTGCTTTCCTGGGGCTATTGGGGTACTACAGACGCTTCGTACCCAACTTTTCCCAAAGAGCAGCGCCCCTCACGGACCTGTTAAAAAAATCAGTGAAAACAGATACCCTTCTTAAAACGCCCACAACCGTCTTGATACAGGCGTTTTCCGATCTGAAAAACGCTCTGACCTCCCATCCTGTGTTAGTAAGCCCTGACTACACCCTGCCCTTTATACTACAGACGGACGCCTCCGAACAAGGCCTCGGGGCGGTCCTATCACAAAAAAACCCTCAGGGAGATGAGAAACCTATTCTCTTCCTGAGTAGGAAACTGTTCCCACGTGAAAAAAACTATGCCGTGGTAGAGAAGGAAGCACTCGCCATCAAGTGGGCCGTGGAAAGCCTTCGGTATTACTTAGAAGGGAGACAATTCACCATCTATACCGATCATGCTCCCCTCGAGTGGATGGCTCAGAATAAAGGGCGCAATGATCGAGTCCTTCGTTGGTTCTTGTCCCTCCAACCCTACCACTTCACAACAGTACATCGGAAGGGCTTAGAACAAGGTAATGCTGATTATCTGTCTCGATACCCTGTTTCCTCACCGGGTACAAGAAAGACAGCTAGGGGAAGGGAATGTGATCCCGCTCCTCGGGACACCCGACCCCGAGCCGACCCCTCACCTCTGTTGCCACCTCGCCCCGCATCATGCCCGCGTAGACACAAAGGGTCCCCAACAACAGCGTCCATGACGACCGAAATCCCGCCCCTCTCTCCCATGCAGGATCCAATCCAGTGGAACAAGGAACCGGAAGGACTATCTTACGACCCCGGAAGTCCCGCCTCCCTACAGCCGGCCGGAGACAGAAAAGACGGAAGGAGAGAGACTGACGGCGTCGAAGGATCGTGGCAGGAGCTTTCGGCTGGAGCGGTGACGGACGGAGAAGACGGGAACGGCGACAGCGAGGAGTGGACCGAAGAGTGGTGGAGTCCCACGGAGGTGGCTGAAGAGCGGCCGTAACTCGGACGAGAGTTACGGCGGAGCGCGTGAGTACCAGCTCCACTTAAGAGCACATTAGGTGCACTGTGTATATAGTAGGAATCCCCTCTCGCTGTAAATTGTTCCCCACTATCCTAGGCACGTCACCATTAGGCACTAGGCAGTTTGTATATAGATATTCACCTAGCACTGTATAAAGAGCACCCCTCTCCCCACCACCCTGTGCACTTCTTTTACTTTCCCATCCTCGACTCTTGCCCGTTCCTCCCTCCATCCGTACCTCCCTCACTCCCCTTTCGTTTCCTCACACGACCCGGGTATCGGTGACGGGATCGGACCACGAGTCCAAATTACTAACGGCTCCCATTTCTTCTCTTATTGCCCTCCGAGGTGTTCTCCGACCACCCAGAGACGGGTACCCGCAAGACCAGGACGCCCATCTACCCCTCGGAAGCCTTGGAAGAACAGAGGAGAAGACACGCCGCCGGCCCAAGCATTGGACCCGACCCCTTTCTTGGTCACCGCAGCCCACTGTGTATAGACTTAATAAAACACTATCGCTCACTATATCCGGCCTCCTCGCCTGATTTTCCAGTCCGCTGTCCACCCACGATCACAGCCGCCAAAAACAGAATGGACAAAATTTGGAACGATTCCCAGAATTGCTTGAAAAGGTGTTAGCAGTCCCGTAAAAATCGTCTTAAATATGCCTGGGATGCCTGTGGCACTAGACATGTTAAGGAGTTGGCTTAACATTTCTACGAAATGCACGGGGCAATTTGTTGATAAAAGGTCATGAACCTCCGTAGCTGTCCTTGCAACTAGGAGATCATACGTCTCTTTTGATGACGTGATGGGCACTGTTGTCTGCAAAAGCACAGACTTCATTTTGCTTAAAGTATCAATTCGTATAGAAGAGAAATGCAGACGAGGCCACAACATCTGTGATCCGTTCTTAGAATGTAACTCCCATTCGCGAGTTGCATAAAGAAGGGCTCTATCTGCGTTGCAGGTGTGACAAGCTGGTGGCATGAAAGGTTGTTAGTATTACCTTCACAGGCTCCGTGTAAATTAATACCCTGGCTCAAAAGTATACCGCTTAGTGAACGTTTACAATTTTCACCACTAAGAAATACATTTTTTTCGCTGTCACTATAGCATGAATGTGTGTATGGTAATTTCCATGCTGATTTAACATAACCTTTACCTAATCGTTCATACTGGCCAGTAGGTATGTATTCAAGGCACTTTTTAAATCGGAAAGTTGTTATCGGAATAGTGATAATTCCGTGTATTATCCATTCAATGACAGGACTTTCTGACATTGTCAATGGTAATCTCTCAAGTTTTTTGATGCTCAGGATTGTATAGTCTGCTCCTTTCTGTGCCAAGCTGATTTGTTTATCAGTAAGGTTAAAAATGGAAAACAATGACGTTGTGTTGATTAAACGCCAGGGCACATAGCCTGAACGAAGATTTTGCAGCGTCCAGCCTAATTGTACAATAGAACGTAATTGTGACTGGCCATGCTGTAACATTAGCAAGTCTCTGTCTATTATATCAAAGGCGGAGGATACAATATTGTCCAACAAATATATTCTGGAGGACAGAGTCATTAACCCATTGTCCACTACAGAAAGTGATTTTTCAAATTAATACGATCAATTTCTCGTATTTTTTCTGCTGTTTCAATTTGTGTGACTTTCCAAGCCTCGTTGTACGCAGCATAGATACTGGTCGCTATGAAACGCTTTTGACGCTGTTTGCGTGGTCCCATAATAAAATCGCGCAAATCAGCACCATCTTTAAGTAAAGACAAGTGTTGCTTAATTTCAGCCAGTGTGGATGATCCTAGCCATTCGAGGCAGAGTTTCCCTACACTGTATGTTGTTACTATCCCTGGATGTTGTCTCTGGGAGTATCTAGGGTCTTGTCTGGTCATTTTTAACCCCTGTGTTTTATTCAGGAATCTATCTTGACAGTTGTTTGTGTCAGTAGGCCAGATTAACCACTTTTCCAATCAGGATGTGTTCTGTTAAAATGTAAAATTTTAGTTATGTCTATCTCAATATCTGTTGTTACATTTTCAGGTATCGGCTTCGGAATAGACGGTTTGTTTAGGTCTTTAATCTTAGCTAGGCCAAGACAGGATGTTTGGTGAATCGTGTCATTTTAAAACATCATTTGTTCTGGTATCATGCAGGTTCTGAATAGTGCTTCTAGGCCTTGTACCTGCCAATCTTTCGTACACCAAATGGTTTTTGTTTCAATGTTATTTTTCCAATAATCAAAATTAAATGTCACCATCTTTTCATAAAATGCTTCTGAATATATTAATTTAGTGTTTGTCAGCATTGTTTTCATTCCTGTTTTATCTAACAGTTTGTAATAAAACGTTTCTGCATCACTGGTGTTAAACCCTGAGAAGTACTTGAATTTCTCAAAGAATGTTTTAGAACTGCTTTTAGGTGGTGTAGCACAATGTTCCCATTGATTATACTTAACAACATTTCTAGGCTGTGCAGATTTATGCAAATAATGATCGCCATAATGTGTATAACAGAACAACTGTTCATAACTAGACGAACCTTGTAAATAATCATGTTCTGTGAATCCAGCTGACATTACTAAATCAGACATCATGTCATTAATACTGTTAAAGTCCCAATCATCAGAGAATGTACTAGGTTTTACAAAGTCACTTAAGGAAACCTTCAGTTGATGAGGATACTTCAGGATCTCGACCGGACCATAGATCTCATAGTCAGTTTTCTCCCATACTACCCCACCGGGTATTGGAATGGCTGTGACATTTACTGTTGACAGTTCTCTTTTCTTCACGTGGGATGATCTGTGTGGTTTGTGGACTAGGTTGATGTTCTGACTTGCTGTGTCCATTGAACTATATTTTCCCTCAATGAATTTTCCCAAACAAAGTACCATGATGAACCAAAGCAGGAGGAAAAATACACCTAGACCGAACCAGAACTCTAACCAAGGGGAAATAAGGTAGATTTCCTTCAGTTGATGAAAGAGTTCCGTTTCTTTTTCTTTAAAAGTCTTTTTAGGTTTCGTAACCTGGCGAGGGGCGAAGCCCCTCCCAGATCGAAATCTGTTGTTTTCAATAGTGAGGTTAGGACAGCCTCTGTTTCCAATTGGTTAGCTCCATAAATGGAGGCTACCCATTGGGAGACAGAGGCTGTCAATCGCGCTTTCTCCCGAAAACGCGATTCGGGGGCGTTTCTGGTGCTTTTTTTAAGCCCCGCCCCTTTGTCCCGGGCCGCGCTGCGATTGGCTGCCGGCCCGGGACACCCCCGTGACGTCATTCCCGGGCCGCGCTGTGATTGGCTGGCCGGCCCGGGACCTGACTTGTTTTATCTCCCACTTACCTCTTCTAAAATGTTTTCATGTACGGAAATGTCACACTTGCGCATATCGCAGCTATGGACATTTCAATCGTAAGCAGACTCAAGGTTAGCAGCCTCTACTATTATGCCTGTGAAATATATCAAGACAAATGTTTAAAATTCTGAAGACATTAATCACAAGGTTTCTTTTATCTGAACTTAGGAAGTGCCCCTCAAACGAGTTAATAACGAACAGATCCAGTTGGGTTTGCTCCATACCTGTAGTTCAATAAAGTTTGTTAAAAAGTGTCTGGCCGCAACGGTGCGGTGACGTGATGGCGTCACTTCCGCTTCCTGCGACGAGCCGCGGCAGGAGGATGGAGATGCGCCGAAGGGGCTGCTGTGGCCCCCACTGACCCTCCCCCTGTCCCATGGCCGCCGAAGACAAGCTGGAAGGGGTCAGCGCGCCCGGCCGCAGGGCCAAAGCAGGTGCGGGGCGGAGAGCGGCCTGGGAGGGCCGGGAGAGGGAGACCTGGGCCGGGCCTGTATGGAAGGAGACAACGGGAGAGGGAGAGGGGTGCTGGCAGAGCGAGGGCATAGCAGCCACGGGTGATAGAGCAATTCAGGGGACAGGGCCTGCGCGAGGGGGTATTGAAGGAGCAGAATCAAAGGCAAGGGTGTAAATTCAGCAAGTCGAGGGCTGAGAATGTTATTCAAGGGACTGACTGCGCCTGGGTGTAGAGTCAAATTCGGGGGGCAGCAACAGTGTAATTCGGCGGTTATTATAATTAAGGACGCAGAGCCAGGTAGCTGTGTCTAATGCAGGCAGCAGAGCCAGTTAGGAGGCTCTAATGCAGGCTGCAGAGCCAGTTAGGAGGCTCTAATGCAGGCTGCAGAGCCAGTTAGTAGGCTCAATTGCAGGCTGCAGAGTCAGGTAGGAGTCTCAAGTGCAGGCTGCAGAGTCGGGTAGGAGGCTCTAATGCAGACTGCAGAGCCTAAGTTGAGGTCTAATTCAGACTGGAGAGTTTGGAGCGAGGGTCTCATTCAGAAGGGCAAATATACAATTCAATGAACAGAGGTTGGAGCGAGAGGGAGTAATTAATTAGACAGAAAAGAATGTATAATTCGAGGACAGAGTTGAGATGTACTTCTGCGGACAGAGCCTAAAGCCAGGGTGTAAATCATTGGCTAGTTCGTGAAGGGAGGGTGTAATTTGGGGATAGCAACCGAGTTGGAAATACAATTTGAATGTCAATATTGTCTAGTTTCAGAGCATAGGGTCAGGGTTTAACTCGGACGTAGAATGCTGGGTTGTGTGTTTAATGTTGGTGGCATAGCCTGTGGTGTAGTTCTATCTGAGAAGGGAAGAGACGTGATTGACGTGTAATTTAGGGAGACTAACATTGAAGGGTTAGTAAATTCAGCAGAACATGGAGCTGGAGTGTATTTTATGAAGCTGAATCTCTAGATTGAGGGTGAAATTCATTATGGTGAGAGTGTAATTCAGGTGTCTGAACCTGAAGCGTGGATTCTTCAGTGGGTATATCCTATGGTGGTAGCTTAATTCAAGGGACGGACCCTGTGGTCACGGTGTAACCAGGGGGCAGGCCTTAAAATGGGGGTGTAAGGCGGGGAACAAAACATGTGGTAGTTGTATGAACTTTAGGGACGGACCTCTGCGAAGGGTGCAGTCTAGCGAGACATTAGGCTGTGAAGAAGAAGCAGTTCAGGTGTTAAGTCTGCATCTCAGAGTGTAGCTTTGGGACTGTGGATAGATTCTCGGGGACAGAGCTTGCTGTCTACGAGACAAAGCCTGGGGCTCGGACAGTGCAGCTCGAGAGACAGAGCTTTGGAAAATTCTGCCCAGGTGTTCAGATCCTGGGAGTCTGCAGAGGGTTGCCAGTGCATGGGCCCTGGCAGTGTAGTGCCAAAGTAGTCAGATCCTTGGGCAGGGTGAGCGCTGCCCTGGTAAATAGCTTGAGGCTTAGTTTGCGTTGCCTGGTGGGTAGAGGGCCTTTGGCTGTAATCCTAGCCTCAGCACTTTCTTTTGGAGTATTTTCTTAATTTCCCATAACATCAGTTTATATGCAGCCAGTGCTCATCGGTTTGAATTTTATGGTTTTACCCTCATCCTTTTCTGCAAACATCTCTTGGTGTGTGGATTTCAGTGGTCAAATGGTGCATGACTTCTAATTTTTTGAAACGCAATCCAATTAAAGTAGGGTGCTTCCCAGCCTCTAGGATGTGCAGCTCTGGCCCATAGCCAATCCAAGTTGTAAATAACCCTAGATTGAGTATTGATTCAAAACTGATGTTCCATACATAAATTATGGGTGAACTGTGCTTTTACTCTTTCCAGCAAACTTTTCTGTACACTGATTTTCAGAATGGAGTAATTGTGGCAGATGTGTTTGTGCTGCCCTGTTTGGACTATGGCAGTTGCGTTTATGCTGGCCACGTTTGGTCACAATTTGCCGTCTCAGTTACCTGTGTCTTCTCGTGCAATTCAGGAGAGTTCTCTTCAAATACTTTTTTGGGTGCATGTTACACTTACTGCTAGGTCACCTAAGTTTTGTGGCAATTAGGTTTCCGTGGTTACAAGCTGACCATACCGCAAGATCAGTCTTTTATCATACAGTTGACATGGGGTCCAAGCTTTTCACTGAAGAAGCAAACGTCTCCTTAGTGGAAGAGACCCTGGGTGTGCATTGTTCTGAATTGGGCTCCTGGAAGAAATGGTTTCACTACAGGAAGAAAAGCTGACACCATGCTGTACTGATTTATTTGAGCGTGAGGCCAGTTCTGACAGTAAATCTAACACATTTTGCTTTACCTGTCTGCTGAAGGAGTTGAAACCACTTAAGATTATCCCCGAGAGTCAGGCTTGAGTATGTTTTTTAGGACTTGTTTCTACTATGTTAATGGAAAAGATGCACTACAAATTCCGAATACAACGTGAATCATGTGTGCATCCGCTACTCCCGTGTGGCTTGGCAGGATGTGAGGTGTTGCAACAGCTGCATTTATTCACCCCGGAGGCTGCACCGCCTCTGCTCAAGCTCCTGCAAGAGGAACGTAGTCCAAAGTCGGTCGGAGAAGAGGGCGGCGCCACCTCCCTTCCAGCCTAGGCTGGGCCAGAGGCAAGAACCGATGCTGGGAGGCACGGCCTGGCTGCACTATCAGTCCTCGGCTTCCGCGTTCTACTGCTGCCGGGGAAGCGCGGGCAGAGATGGCAGCGACAGTTTGGTGCTGCGGCCCGAGGGCTCCTCTCCTGGGGCATCTGCGGGGCTTCCTCAGGTCTGACCCGGCATATGATTAACTGCAGAAGCGTGGGGAAGCATGTGGCTATAATGGGGCGAAGCAGAGTGGAGGGGGCAGATACAGGCTGTGAAGATAGCTACGGGCGTGGGGCTGGTAGGTGATGGGAAAGGTGGGGGTTTTAATACCGCAGAAAATGGGCTGTGGAGGAAAGGAGCAGTAAAGAGTATTGTGGGTCTTCCTCCATGCATGTTTGAAACCCTTTGCAAATCCTGGCTTTATAATCGGCCACCCTTTGCATTCTCGTATTTGTAGTCTAGGTTGTAACCAGTTAAGTGTGTGTTCCTAGTTTTTGTTGTTGCTTGTAGTCAGAATTCCTTCACCCGAAGACACGTTGTTTGGGTTTACTGAAACTGTGTGGTTGGATTCGTATTTTGTGGGCTGAAATGTAGGATTCCTAGGTTATCTGTTGAAATCAAGATCGGGTTATAGCTAGTCCGATTAACCCAGAGGCCAGGAATTATTAATGTGTCTGACAGGGGAAATCTGAAATCACACCGGTTTTAAACCGCACAGAGTAGAACTGGACTAATGTGGACACCAGCGAGACCAGTGTGCGAGCGATAATCCGATCACTTTATGCAGTCCAGGGTAAATAGATGAGGCCAACAGACTTTGCTTTGATTCATGTTCAATAGGGACCTGCCTCTCAGTGCAGCAGGTTATGTGGCACTGGGGCCCACTGCACCCCATATATGGATGTGTTTTATTACTCAATTTGTGGCTAAATTAGAGGCCATGGCCCCCCTGCTGCCACTGATGTCGAAGGGCAGGCCAAGGCATCATGTCAGTGTTTAAATGAGCATAAGGACCATTGATGACGACCTGCTCCCCGGAAGCCAGCCATAAACCGGCTCACCGCAGCCACTATCGACCCAAGAAGACCGTGCAAGCAAACAGGGGTTCCTAATTGTTTCCTCAATGGCTGCCCAGATGACCTCAGCATGGGTTGTACTGTGCTGACTGCGCAGGTTGTGGACACAAAAACATCACAGCATGAAAGGATCTCCCTATCGATACAGTGCCATGAGAACCTGTGTAGACTGACGTAAAGCTTTTTTTATCCTAATTATTTCTTTATTTCTCGCTTGTTGAGTCCGAAGTAAAACCTTTTTATATATATATTTTTATAAACCTCAATTGTGTTAAGCATTTTTTCACGTTGCTTTTTCGCTTTCCTGTGGTTCCCTTTCAGCGTGTTGTCCGCTCCTCCTTTTATCAGACTCTGTTCGATGGTTACCTCATTGAACGATAAGGCAACAATGACATCATGTCACTCGGCCAGATCAGACGGGTAGCGTCGAAGTCTGTCACAATATTGTGGCTTGATGATTTTTGGGACGTGGCAGCGGCCATCGGGGGAGGCCGTGTCTCTTCCCTATTAGGATAAGTACATAGGTGGCGGCTCTGTTATCTTCATATTCTCCTTCCCTCATCCAAATAAATGAAATTCCCCAACCAGAGTTGGCTGTTTTTATTGTTCTCGATTTGGACATCTTTACCGCTCATAAGAATCGCCCCCTCAGAGTCGGCCGTTTATGGTAATTTATCACCGTCTTGCACTTGCTGTCGTCGACAAGTCCTGCTCGGTTTTCCGATGTTGGTGGCTGTGTTGTTGTGTTAGATGTATAGTGTGGGCGTTTGTTAGTCTTTTATTGAAAGATGAGGGGTTGTAGTGTGGTACTATGATATATTGCTTTCCCCCCTTCAGGATTGAATTGCTGTTTTGTTATAATCGGGCCACTGTAATTATGCAGCAGGATAAAACCAATTATGTAGCATTGTTGACTAAATTATGCTACAACAAGAGGCTAATTGCGATTTATTTACTTATTTATTTAAAGTTTTATAGAGCGCAAACTTGACCCGTGAGGGTATCAGAGCGCTTTACAGGTTGAAGGACTAATACAGAGAGAATAGCAATAAGTCATGGGGGTAAATAGCGATGAGGGTCCATTGGTAGGCAGGGAGTCAAAGGGGTATGTACAAGGAAGGAGGGGGTGAAAAGGTACAAGGAGCATTTTACAGAATAAATAATTATACGTTAGGGAGGAGAGTGCAGGGGTGCTTTACGTTAACACAGTGATCAATGATCATACATACATCATCATACAATAGAACAGGGTATCACAAAGGTGATAAGTCTCTCGGTGCTAGTGGCACGGGTTAGTCAAGGAATTTAGCCATGAGGAAGGATTTAGCCTCTTAAGCGATGCTTAGGGTGAGGCGTTTTCACAGTAAATGAATTAACATGAACACATTTATTTACTTTAAAAGCATTTAACTAGGCAGGGCACTGTTGTGGTAGCATGGCGACACTGACCTTTTAATCCATGGGCTTTTCCCCAGTCGGCACGGGCCCTTGGAAATTGGTTTGGAAATTAAAAGTTCCAATCCTCCGCTTTCCTTTTAAAAATCATTTTTTTCA
Source organism: Lissotriton vulgaris (assembly GCF_964263255.1). Classification (NCBI taxonomy): domain Eukaryota; kingdom Metazoa; phylum Chordata; class Amphibia; order Caudata; family Salamandridae; genus Lissotriton; species Lissotriton vulgaris. The sequence continues at coordinate 513,008,811 of NC_141700.1, forward strand.
GGTGTGTCGGCACCTTATTTCATGAAAAGCAAATCAAACTGCCTCTCCAGAGAAGTGGAACTTTTGAAAGAAAATGTGAAGTCTTCCTTAACTAAAATGTTGCAATATTTCCGTTTTAATGTCTGGTCAGTTTCCATAGGTTAAACAAGTGTTTGCAATGCAATAGGTCTCACATTTATGGGAGTTTAAGCCATTGACATTGTAAATGACAATGCCCCTTATTTATGTTTTCAAAACAAATACGTAAATAAAAGGCATTCTCACAAATGCGAAACCTATTGCATTGTAAATGCTTGTTTATTTCTGGCATCACTTCGGGGTTGCTTTGATCCTCGGAAAAGTTGTCGAAGTCGATGAAATAACCAGCGGCAGTTCTGTCAATTGTTGGGATTGTTCTTTAAATCTGTCTCTCGGTAGCACTTTCTGATGCCACATCATTGTAGACTGGTGTTTCTTGACGAACTGTTTCAATCTGTGTCTCAAGAGGCACGAGTTCCATGGCATTATTGCATAGTCCTTCTCTGTGCACTGCAGGCTGATCGAATGTGATTAGTCTTTCAGTTTGAACCTCTTGGATTGTTGCAAGTTTGGGTATTCTGTTGTTTCTTGGGAGTCCACTGGGCCTACTGTTGATTATAGGCCACATGTTTGTGGTTTTACCAGGTCGATAGATACAACTCTGTTCTCCTTTTTACCAGCAAGGGGCGGTAGTACTACTGATCTTGTTCCGGTGACTGCCAAGACAGGTACTGCTTTTCTGTAAGAAGGCCCAAATTCCTTCTTCACCGCTATTTTTTCTCTGACTAGATCCCCAATCTTTGGAATCCAGACAGGCCTTGCTGGGGCTGTTGCTTGTGATGCCTCGTCAGTGGTATCTGGCTGTTGCTTTAACTTTATGTTGCTTAAGGATTTTCTTGTTTCATTCAATTCCTGTAAAACAGCCAAACGATCTTTGATGTCAAAGTCTGTTTTCTTATCTTGTACCACTGATACTTGACTATCTAAGTCCTGAATTCTCATTCTAATTCCGAACAATAGTTTGTATGGGCTGAAACCTTTTAGAGAATTTCTTGGCAAGTTATTAAGACTGGTTTGGACACTTATTAAATGTTTGACCCACCCAGCGCCTGAACCTAATACCTTCGCTGTTATAGATCGCTTTATGTCCCGTTTTTTTCTTTCTACCACACTATTCCCTTCGGGGTGTGACGGACAAGAATACCGCAACCCAATTCCCATGCTGGCCATGGCCTCCTTATAAGCTCGAGAGCTGAAAGCAGGACCTTGGTCAGAATGGAACATGGCAATTGCGTATGTGCCGATAAAGACTCGCAGATCTTTTATAACCGTTCTGGCGTCAGCCGAGCGCTGGAGGCCACATTTTTTAAGTGTGTTTAGCCTTAATGATGTACAATGGGACGGGTTTCTCTTTTTTGATAGCGTGGATAGATTGCCTGATGCTTTCTATTAGGGCTTCTGACACTATACTGGCCGGTTCTCCACTGCGATTTCTGTTGCAGTCTTCACAGTTTTTTGCAAACTCATGAATACCTTCACTAATTTCCGGCCACCAGTACTCTGATTCTAATTCTCTCAGAGAGTCTCTGATTGTTTGGTGTCTCAGACCCAACCCCATATGTGCTTCCTGTGTGAGGAAGCCCCTCCGGTCCCTGTTTGGAATTACTCTATCCCCCACTCCAGGGATTCGAGCAAAAGGAACGGAGTTTGCATCGATTACGTATGCATAATTGAGTGGATAGTTCACGGGTAGTGCTGCACAGTCGCCTTTTACGGAAGTTTTTACTGCCAGCATGGTTTCCCCGTCTATGTATTTTTCTGTACGCTTTTTTGTGGCTACGGAAGCCGGTTTAGTTGCTTCCGCTGTGGCTGTGTTAGCCAATTAATTCCCTGCAACGTGAACGCCATCACGTTGAAGACTCTGTGCGTGTATCACGTGAGTCTTTTGTAGTTCTTTCTGTAAAAGAGCTACCTGTTTCCAGAGCAATTTATGCTTTATTGTGGCACCTGTGTCATCTTTGTAATCGTTTTCAATCCAGCTCTGCAGTTTATTATTGTAAGAGTTGACGCAAAAATGAGAATCGCACACGATTAGTGTCGGGAATTCACGTTCTGCATTTTCGAGCGCCATGTTTAAAGATCTGATTTCAGCTCTCTGAGCCGAACAGTTTCTTACTGATTCAGTTTTTGTTATTTTCGGTCTGAATTTACCGCACAGCCAACGACCTTTAAGAATCGCACAGGCTGCATCGTAGGATTTGCTCTCTACGTTGAAATGCTGTACAAATCTATCTGTATAGATTATACAGGCATACTGTGGGAGAGGCAGAAGTTCGATTGGCAGAGGATATTCTTCTTCATATTCTAAATCATTCAGTTCTTCGAATTGCGGGGCGAAATAGTATTTCACATCTTCCGCTCCTAGAGAATCTACATACTGTATCCATTTCGGATCCAGTGACACTGTAGGCAGGTTTACTGGGCTGAATAGCGCCTCGAAGGCGGATTCTGCTGTGAGGATATTAATCCTTTTACCATGTGCTAATTCTCGTTCATTTGCTAATGCAATTTGCACTGCTTTCACAGTTCTTTCTGTGTGACTGAATGTTTTTTCTGCTTGTGTGTACAAGTGAGATTTAATTGAAATTGGTACCTTTTCTCCCTCATTAGAGGTCAGGTACGTGAATTCGCATCCTCCTGGGATGACTCGGATTACAAGATCGCGTGTGTTGTCACGTGTATCTAATTTTGTTTTTGCTAACATGTCTGTTTGCAGTGATCTCAAAATTTCTGTGTGTTTTTGAGTCCAGGTGATTTGTTTAAAATCAGGTTTAATTAGTTCGTAGAGAGGTTTAACCCTCTCTGCGTAATTTAGAATGTAAGTTCTACCGAAATTCAGGAAGCCTAGAATCGATTGTAAATTCTTCAGCGTTTTTGGGGCTTGGAGTACAGCGCACTTCTCTAAGAAGTTGTCCGCTAGGCTTTTTCCTTCACTTGATAATTCGTATCCTAAAAATAATACTGTCAGATGGGCAATTCGAGACTTTTTAAAGTTGAATTTGTAACCCTCTGCTGCGAACCCAAGTATAATGGTGTTCACTCTTTTCAAGTGAGTATCCAAGTCGTCGTCTGTGAGATAGATATCATCTACGTAAGATAATGCCTCATCATCATATATTTGTAGTAACTCTGTTACCCTAGCTGAGAATAGTCCTGGGCTGTTCTTGAACCCCTGTGGGAGCCTACAGAAATTTTTCTGAGACCCCATTACGGAGAAAGCGGTCAAATACCTGCTTTCTGGTGCAATGTTTTGACAAAAGAAACCATTCGATATGTCTAATGTCGTTTTATATTTTTTCCTAACTATGTTGTTCATTAGTGCAGCACTATGCGAATGTTGTACTGCAAATGTTTTGCAACATGCATTAAGGTGTCTGTAGTCCAAAACTAGACGATATGAATTGTCTGGCTTGGAGACAGGAAACAAAGGATTGTTCATTTGAGAGGTGCATGTTTCAATCACCCCCTGGTATTCAAGTTGATCTAAGATCTCCCTGACTTGTTTTTTAGCTTCTTGCTTAAATGGGATACTGCCGTTGGGCAGTTGGTTCACTTTTTAACTGGATTTTGTGAGGAGGTGAGTCCTCATCCCATCCTACATGATTTTTATATAATGCCGGTGCCTGGGCTACTGCCCATTTCCTTGCATAAGTATATTTTTTGTGAATCGGAATGTGATTCGAGAAGGCAGGCATAATCATTTCTTCGCCACAAGGGCACTCCCTGACAAACTCTGGGGGCCAATCTTTTTCAGCTAACAGAATATCATAGCCTTTTGAGAGTTTATCCCAAAATAGACCCTTTATTTTCCTAGTCTTATCACCCTCTATACGCAATGTTATTTCGTATATCTTATGGGGCTCGCTAAGTCTGGTGTCGGCAGTTTCAACCTGAATGTATTCATTCGTGTCCACTGTCTCCAGATGACTCATCAAGATCTTGCGGGCTATACTGATTTCTGCTGCACTGTCTAACATTGTCTGTGCCCACTCCCCGTTTTTCAACTGTGTCCTCAGTATTCTCGGCATGGTTGATTACTCTAATACTGGCTACCTTCTTTTTTGGAAATTGAGATTTTTTTACTCTGAGCAGGTTCCTTGTCTTTGGACTTGGTGTGCTCTCCCGGGTCTGACCGTCCTCTTCTTTCCGATTTCTGCGAAAAAGATCGAGAGGGACGTGTATCAATACTTTGATATCTATCAGGTTTTTTCAAATTATCCTTATTTCTAAGGTTATATCTTTTCTCAGAGGGCTCCCTCTGGGGAGACTGGTGTTCTCGAGTCAGAGTTCTTTCCGTCCGTCGAGGAGACCTTCCTCTGGACTGGAAAACTTTTTCCTTGGGAGTGGATTGTTTATTTCCATCCCAGCTCTTTTTAGGAGTGTTTGAATTATTTTTAATACATCATTTTTCTGGATTTTCGAGCAGTTGGGGCTTTACTGGTTTTCCACCCAAGCTGTCTCTACCTAATTCTTCATAGCATTTCTCTATGATTCTGGCAAGCTCAATTGGCTGATCTGTTATATCTGTTTCCTTCAACTTCTGGCGGATCGCCACAGATGCTGCTTCTCCCTTTATATTGGCTAATAATATAGCCGAGACCTGCTTAAAGTCTTTCAGTAATTTCATACCAAGAGTTAAAGCAGGTTCTGGACCGTATTCATTTTGAATCTGTCTTAGTACATCTGGTATTACCGCCATAGACGGAACACCATGTGTTTTTGTGTAAATGGAAGCAAAGACTGTACCCCAAGTGTCACAGTCCTCCACGTGTGGTGCGATTCCCATAGGAAGGCAGATGGTCAAGATTCTGTGTTTCTCGATAGGGGTAGTATTCGGAAATACTGCCTCTATTTGAGTGATTTTCTGCGCTAACCAGAAAGGAATTTGTTCCCGTTTTACGGGTGTTTTACCAAGACATGACTGTATGTTCTGTGGTGTAATTTTATTAGTGTTCCCCTGATGAGGGGTCAGCTGTGGTACATTAACAGCTGGTTGGACTGTTGCTGTCCGCATTACATATTGCACTAATTGCCTCTGTATTTTTATAAGTGTTTTTAGCTGTACTAACAGCTCTTCTTTTGACATTTTTGCAATGTCCGGATGTGGTGTGTAGCTGGCTAGAACCGGCCACGTTGCTCCTGGTCTACCTAGTGGACCGAGCCTGGTAATATGATCATTATGTTTTAGGGCGCCTTTAAACCAAAGTAAATGTTCTTGGTATTTTAATGGGATTTCAATCTCCTCGAAAGGAGCGTATTCATCCGGTGGAACTCCTACTACATAGTAGTGGAACTCGTGTGTTGAAATTTTATCCATGAATAGAATACCTCTGTCTGCCGATATTCGTGTGCCTCTATCACGAAGACGACTGTGCCACCTTGTGTGGTCAGTCCATTTTCTATAAGTTTTAACGTTATAGATTTTCTTAAATGTGCCGGGATGATTATTGCACCCGGTCCAGTAATCCCGTCGGGACCCTGCTGAGTCGCATCTGCTGCGACATCAGTTCCGTTGTTTTCTACTGACATTTTATAAATGCAGGTTTTGCAGAGAAGGTCTCCAAGGAGACAAAGATTAGGTGCACAATATTTTGGAACACTTTATCCTTCAAGGTTGAATAAACCAGAGCTTTATATAGGAATCTCTTCCTACTGAGTTCGGGCGGATTTTAACCTTTCACCCACTCCAGACGTCTATTGGAGTATTTACGGGAGAAAGGGGTCTGTGTGAAAAATGCACGACTGAGTTACTCTAACGTCTTGCGTTAGTTTATCGCCTTACCAAACGTTGGGCGCCATGTAGTGTAGTTCCTATTTTCCCAATAGGCCCTGCGCATTGGAATAACATAAACAGTAGTATCGACGTAGAAGTGCGGATCTTCCAGGCCTCCACTGACTATTCTAAACTTAACTGGGTTTGTTACCAACTAGCTCAGAGGTCACTGGAAACTTTCTTGACTGAATAGGAAGTGATCAGCTTCCCTGGTACAGACAAGAAGGGATTCAGTTTTCCAACAACCGTGCAACATGACAACTTTGCTCCTCAGATCAAGAGTCAATCTCTAGGGTCGTGTGAACAATAGACAGTTATTTTACTCAGTCAGTGGTTGTGCAGTTTACTTTCACAATATGTAGAGAATAGAGAGACGACGGGCGTTGTTAATAAAGGGTAACATTTATTGAACAGTCTTTCTTCTCGTACAAGGGAAATGAATTGCCACAATTGCAAGACTTGTTATTATAAAAAGTACGTCCAGTAAGATGAGTATTGCGAAATAATACTGTAAAAGCATTGATATGGTTTCTTAGCCATACAATGGTTTAAAATGAATAAAACATATATACATTCATATATACATTAGGCTAAAATACTCAACTGGTGCTTCTAACTACGTCTACCCGACCTAAGCCTAATACTTGGGAGGGGAGTAAGTAAGTAGCTTTAAGTTAAGTTGGTTTTGCCAAGGTTTGCTTCAAGAATTCTCTCTTAAGGGTTTAGTCAACACCATACCTCTGGAATAGAATGATGGAGGTCTGGTATCTCCTTCAGGGGGTCGATATCCCAGTCACCCGCAAGGGTAGACTAGAAACGCCGGAGCTGGATTTCTCTGCAGGAGAAAAGACCGCGTCTCTCTCAGCGCGTCGAGGAGGAGGAGGAGGGGCAGCGTCCGCGGGCAGCTTGCATCTGCTGGGCTCTTGCAGGGGACGGCTGTTCAGCTCCTAGATTCACCACACCATCGTTCGCTAGTTAGCAGCGATAGCAGTAGCGATAGCAGCTATGGTATCATCAGCATAACCGCAACTTCAGCAGCAGCGAGACAGCATTTGCTTAAGGCAACGTTGGTAATATTTATACCTGAAAGGTGCCTTGTTTGACGTACGTTTTTGGACATAAGACGTCAATAAAGATGTCACTAGGAAGTGATCATCTATCAGTGCTCATTAGAGTTCTATTTCTAATCAAAACATAGCAAGCGGGGATTTCCAGGTTGCTGAGTTTTTATCTTGTTGAAGAACTCGGAGTGTTAATCTAGGAATCTTAGATAGTAACTTCTGCTATGTCATTGCACTAATTGGTTGCAAAGGAAGTGGCAGAGAAAGCGATTCTGAAATGTGGCTCTTTTCTTGTGAGGCCAGAGACGAGTTTCTGAATATTGCATTTGATCGGTTATGCCAATATAGGGAATAAATGGATTTATAGCCGTATAGGGGCATAAGGTCACAGTATCGATCAGGGTCCTAGATTAGAACACTACAGACTCTCTGTGTCCTTCCGGCGAGGAAGGAGATGATCCATTCCAGGGCCTTCTCTTGGATTCCGACGTTGCTGAGGCGCTGCACTAGGGTGCGGTGGCATACAGTGTCGAACGCCGCGGAGAGGTCCAGGAGGATGAGGGCCGCTGTTTCTCCGTTGTCGAGCAGGGCTCGGATGTCGTCAGTGGCTGCGATGAGGGCGGTCTCAGTGCTGTGGTTGGCCCGGAAGCCGGACTGCGAGGGGTCGAGGGATCCATTTGTCTCGAGGAAGTCGGCCAGCGGTCTCTTGACGGTCTTCTCGATGACTTTGGCAGGAAACGGGAGGAGCGAGATGGGGCGGTAGTTTTTGAGGTCGGTGGGGTCGGCCGATGGTTTCTTCAAGAGGGCGCTGAGTTCGGCATGCTTCCAGCTCTCCGGGAAGGTTGCGGTGTCAAAGGAGATATTGATGATGTCCCGTAGATGAGGTGCGATGACGACGTCGGCCTTGTTGAAGACGTGGTGAGGGCAGGGCTCGGTTGGAGATCCGGAGTGGATGGAGTTCATCGTGCGTATGGTCTCCTCGGTGTTGATCGGGGTCCAGGCGCGGAGGGTGGTGGTGGGGGGCGTTGTTGCGGTTGTCAGGTGCGTCGGCTGTGTGCTGAAGCTGTTGTGTATGTCTGCGATCTTGCTGTGGAAGTATGAGGCGAGTGAGTTCCAGAGGTCTTGCGATGGGGTGATGTCGTTGTTTCCGGAGCTGGGGTTGGAAAGCTCTTTGACGATGTTGAAGAGTTCCTTGCTGTTGTGGGCGTTGTTTTCCAGACGGTCCTTGAATGCGGTTTTCTTGGTGGCGTGGATCAGTTGGTGGTGGTTTCGGGTGGCGAGCTTGAGGGTGGTCATGTTGACTGGTGTCGGGTCTCTGCGCCAGTCTTTCTCGAGGGCTCGGCAGTTCTTCTTGGAGCTCTTGAGTTCGTCGGTGAACCAGGATGCTTTCTTGCTGCCGGGTCTGCTGGGAGGGGTCCTCAGTGGGGCGAGGTCATCTGCGCAGTTGCTGATCCACCTCGTCAGGTTGTTGGCGGCATGGTTGGGGTTAGCTGAGCTGGCGGGGGGTTCTGGCCCAGGGATGCGGCGAGCTGGTCGGCTGTGATCTTGTTCCAGCTTCTGCGTGGACCCTGTTGCTGGTGGTGGTGGATCGTGTTCTTGCTGAAGTGGACGCAGCTGTGGTCTGTCCAGTGGAGTCCGGTGGCGTGGCTGAAGGAGATGTCCTTGCTGGAGGAGAAAACGGGGTCAAACGTGTGGCCGGCTTAGTGGGTGGGGGTGGTCACCAGCTGCTTGAGTCCGAGGTTGGCGAGGTTGTCCAGCAGGGTGGTGGTGTTGCGGTCGCTGTTCTCCAGGTGGAAGTTGAAGTCCCCGAGGAGGATGTAGTCAGCAGAGGGGAGGGCGTGCGGGCTGATGAGGTCGGCGATGTCTTCGCTGAATTGTGTGCGTGGTCCCGGGGGTCTGTAGATGAGGGTGCCTCTGAGGGTGGTCTTGGGGTCGGTGTGGATCTGGAAGTGCAGGTGTTCGGCGGCTGTGAGGGTGTCGTGGGTGTTGATTGTGATGCGGATGGTGTTCTTATGGACGATGGCGATGCCTCCTCCCGTCTGGTTGACGTGGTCCCTCCGGGTGATCTTGTAACCGTCCGGGATGGCGATGGCGATGTCGGGCGCTGAGGAGGCGTTCATCCAGGTTTCGGTGAGGAAGGCGACGTCCGGTGCTGTCGCATCGAGCAGGTCCCAAAGTTCCACGGCGTGCCTGTGGACGGAGCGGGTGTTCAGCAGGATGCACTTCAGGTGGTTTCTGCTGGTGCTCGGCTTGGTGGGTGCGGTGCAGGTCCTGATGCAGGAGAAGTCGCAGGAGTGGCAGATGAAGGGTCCGTGGGTGCGTCTCGGGGTGGCGCGGTAGCAGCCGGGGGTTCGGCTGGTGTTGAGTGCGTTGAGAGTGGCTGTGTTGTTAGTCCGGCGGGTGGGCTGGCATCCTCGGGGGCCAGGGGGTCTGGCGCTGGGCGCGGTCCGGTCGCAGGAGGGGGTGACCAGGCCTAAGGAAGGCGCGGTGGTCACAAGTTTGAGAACTGTGTAACCCATGTGCATGCTGTGAATAATGGAAGGTGTCCGACGCTGGTAGATCATAATCCTTGTGCAGCTGGGGAAAGAGTTCTTTTACAACCCTCCTCCCTCCAGCAGTGAAAAACTGGAGACGCGCATCCTGGTGTGAAGTCGGGGTTGTCCACGATAGGGGTCAAAGGGGAGGGGAACGTAGTCCATCCCTTCTGGCGCGCTCGCTGGTCCCAAACCTGGAGGGTCGGCAAAGTAACCGGAGAGGAGTATAGGCCTTAAGCTCTGTGTCTGCGCGGAAGCCACAATTTGTGCCAGATATTGCAACCGGCAACTGATGGTCCATAAAGTTCCAGTGCTTACTGGACAAGGACCTGTTCCATTCCGTGATGTAGCAAAGTAAAGATGCTTGGTAATAAGCACCCACTAGCGGGAAGCCAAGCCCACCGCTAGCTTTTGGAGAGGTGACTAGTGATATGCCTATGATTTTCCTATGCTGACGACACCCAGCTTCTCTTCACCTGCCGGAAGGGCGAAGAATTCGATGGCAAAAATATCCGTGAGTGCCTTGGGGCTGTTTTTAACTGGTTCCAACGGAACAGCCTCAAGTGCAACTCAGATAAATCCGAGATACTTTTCTTTGGTTGTCCATCGGAACCGGACTGGCAAGGGTGGTGGCCTGCCGACATGTTCCCTCCAGCTCATTCTTCTGAGTCAGCCAAGAACCTGGGAATTAAAATAGACAACGGGCTCACGCTCAAATCCCAGGTGCTGACCCTCACAGGAACATGTTTCGGTATCCTCAGGATGCTCCGGAAGTTCTTTCCGCTGCTTTCTGAGGAACATAGGAGAACAATTGTTCACGCCCTCATCGGATCCAGACTGGATTATGCCAATATCCTATATCTTGGTCTTCCGGAATACCTCCTACAGCGCATGCAGGTGGCTCAGAATAAGGCCGCACGAGCCATCTTTGGCCTGCATCGACGAGCGAGTGCTTCGAATCTACTGCAAACTCTACATTGGCTCCCCATCCGGAAGCGGATAATATTCAAGGCCATGACACTGGCTCACAAAGCTTTGCATGCCACGGGAGCCCAATACTTACAAAAGAGGCTGGCTTTCTACCTTCCGGCACGATCTTTAAGATCGGAGTCGCTTGCACTAGCAGTAGTCCCCCGTATAAAGAAAGCCCGCATCGGAGGACGGTCTTTTAGGTTGCTGGCCCCTCAGTTGTGGAACTCTTTACCCTTGTCTTTGCGTTCCACGTCCAACTCACTCGCTTTCAGGAAGAGTTAAAGACCTGGCTCTTTACTCGCTAGAGTCTCTTAGTCCCATCTTTTGGTTCTGCATTTTTATCCTTTCATTGTTATGTTTTGTCTGTTCCCTTCTCTTGGGTCTGGAGCACAAAGCGCCGGGACACTCCTTTGGAGTAGCTGCGCGCTATAGAAGACCTATAATAACATAACATAACATAACATAACATAATGCAAGCTGCGGCTTCTTATTACCCCTCAAGAACTTATCAAGGAGACCCTGTAGTTTCCAAAAGGTACCTGGCGGCGACCTCCCAGCAAGCATTTGGAAGATGTATAGGATGCACGGGAGCACAGTCATTTTCACTGCCGCTAACCTCCCGTACCATGCCAGGTTGAAGCGGGACCAGTCAGATAGCGCCTTGGTTGTTTGTTCCAACAATAATTTGTAGTTGAGGGCAGTTGTCTTAGCGATAGACGGGGTCAGCCGAACGCCCAAGTACGTAATGTCTGTGTGTACCCAATGGAAGGCGAATTCCTGCTGCAGGTCCTGGACCTCAGCTTCAGGAATAGAGATGTTAAGAATTGGCGATTTAGAAAAGTTGATTTTTAACCCTGCGACGTCTCCAAAAGTAAGAAGCTCTCGCGACAAATGTCGCAGTGTTGACTGGGGTTGGGCGAGTGAGAGGATGACATCGTCCGCATACATACTAATTTTGTTTGTGTCAGCACCAAATTTGATACCCACAATGTCAGGGTTGGATCAAACGTGTTGGGCAAAAGGCTATATATAGAGCGTGAATAATAGAGGGGACAAGGGAGAGCCCTGCTGCGTTCCCCTGGCAATGGGGAAAGGGGTCGATTTACACCCATTCACCCGCACTGCCGCCTTGGGGGAGGCGTATAGACACTGGACCCATCGGACAAAATTATCGCTAAATCCGAATGCACGCAAGACTGCGAATAAATATTCCCAGTCGACATGGTCAACGGCCTTCTCCGCATCGATGGAAAGCAAGAATGTCTGAGTGCAGGAGCAATGTACTAAGTCTATGAGATGGAGGAGCCGCTTGGTGTTGTCCCCTCCTTGCAGTGTCGGGATGAAGCCGGATTGGTCTGGGTCAATAAGGCCATCCATCAAGGGACTAAGGCGAGCGGCCAATATACTTGCGAATAGCTTTGCATTGTGGTTAAGGAATGAAATTGACCAGTACGACCCGCACTCCTTAGGGTCTTTCCCAGATTTCAGAATAACAGAAATTGCCGCCTCTGACATTGTGGGTGTCACTTCCCCAGTATCGAGGAAAGAGTTAAAAAGTCTTGTTAAAAGGGGAGCCAGCTCCGGGCAGAACGTTTTATAAAACAGCGCTGTGAAGCCATCCGGGCCCGGGGATTTAGCCACTTTCAATCGTGCTATTGTGGAGATCACTTCCTCAATTCGAATGGCTGAGTCTAAGGCGTCAGCCGATGATTGAAGCAGAGGACTGATATCGCAAGAGTTTAAGTAGCTCTCTGTGTTATGTGAGCGATCATTTCCTCTCGTGTACAAGCATTGATAAAACTGACGAAAGGTGGCAACAATAAGGGTGTCTGTGTTATGCTCCACTGCTTTCATATATTGAATAGATTGGATCGCTGACATCTGCGTTAGCGCCTGCAATCTATGCGTCTGCAACCTCCCTCCCTTGTCCCCGCTGAGATAGAATTCATGCCATAGTCTTAGAAGGGCATGTTCAGCCCCATTCAAGTCTAGGTGTTTCAGCATGTGTGAAAGCTAGAAAGGAGAGGGGGGAGGCTAAAAAATGATCCAACCATGCATACGTTTTGTGAGCAGCCGAGTAGTAAGTGTAGTCACGCTCATTAGGGTGCTGAATGCGCCACACATCACTCAGTCCACAGTCAATTAACCATTGCTTTCCTCCCTGCAACAGTGCCCCTGTTTGATGCGATCTCTGCTCTGACCTATCCATCCCTGGGTCCATCACCACATTCAGGTCTCCCCCCACAAGAAGTGCTGCGTCCGGAGAGGCAAGAACTTGAGAGAGGGTGAGGCGTAAGAAAGGTTCTTGACGCTCATTTGGGGCATATATAGACCCTATTGTCATTTGTGTGTCCCTCAACTGTACCGGGAGGGCCTGAAACCTGCCTTTGACATCCAACGCAGTGGAGATTACTTTGCACTGTGAACGCACACTAAAAAGGATTGCAACCCCATTTTTCTTAGCAGACCCCGAAGACCATAGCTGCAGTGGGAAACGTTTATCTCTCATCCGCTTAGCATTTTGGATAACAGATGGGTTTCCTGAAGCAAACAGACATCACTTTCAGCATTTTCTATGAGAAAGAGTATTGCAGAGCGCTTAACTGGGTTGTTCAACCCTCGTACATTCACCCTTACAATTTTTAAGTCCCTACCCATCGTATCTAAGGGGGGGGGGGAAGAGGGACATCTAGCTGCTCAGGCCCAACAAAGCCACGACCAGTGTGGGTCATCTCCCTGGATCCAGGTACCTGCCAAGCCTGTCTAAGAACTGATGCGGAGCCCCAAAAACAACCCCAAAAACCCCAACTCCCAGCCGCTAATAAAATAGCATAGCAAAACACAAGGAAAAAAACGGATAAACCAATGTAGTGACAAAAGTACGTCTCATAGGGCAAATGTTCAGGGGGACATGGCGCGGTTCCGATTCGAGTCATGACTGAAGTACAGAGCAATCCCTCTGCATGAAGGGAAACCATGACACTGCTCACCACCAAACTGCACCGCTCCTCCCGCGCCAACAAAAAAGCCCAACTGAATACCAAACTATTCAAAGATCAAGAAACATCTGCATTGTCCGTCACCTTTGACACTGATGTTAGGGCCGCTTCTCTCTCCAGCTGTCTAGTGAACGTGTCCGGTTTTGAGGCGAGTGGCGATCTCCCTACCTCTGCCATTTGGAAGAGCGCCGGCGCCGACGAGAAGGAGGTCTGTCATTCCCAGGCGTGGAAGGAGGCTGCTTCAATCCCAGTATATCATAAGCAGCCTCCAAAGAGCGGATCTGTAGAAGTTTGCCCTGATGCGTGAAAATAAGGCAAAACGGATGGCCCCAAGAGTAGGGGATGCCTTGTTCATGAAGGTGATTAGTGATGGGTCTCTCCGCTTGATTAGCGTGGAGGCCGCTAAGTCTTGGCAAAGTACGGGCTGATGACCCCGGAACTGCACTGGGTTGAGATCTCTGGCCGTGCAAAGGATTCGTTCTTTAAGCTGAAAATCGTGCACACAGACAAGTATGTCCGGGGGGGAGCTTTAGCACCTCTTGGAAGACCCACACGATGAACTCTGTCCAATTGTATTTCCTGCTCTCCGTCTTCCACTAGAATCTGATGAAAGAGATCGCAGACGTAAGCTCAGAGGTCATCACCTTCTCCCTTCCAAGGGACCGCTCGGTGTAGGAAGGTGGATATCTGACTATGGTTACCCCCAAACTTTTTGCCTGGTGTTTAGCTGGTTCTTGACATAGTTGGCCTGGGATCCTGCTATTCAGGGCCCCAGGATAATTGCTCTCTCCTTAAAATGGACTCCATGTACCTTAGGTGCATACACAATTGGAACTGGTTCACCTTATAGGCCCCTGTAACAGTGTACCATAGGTACCCAGGGCATAGGTGTATCCAAGGCCTACCAGGGGCTGCAGCATGTATTATGCCACCCCTGGCCTGGCCTCCATATTTTGACACAACTGGCTGATCACTCAGCTGGGGTAAGTTGGTGTAATAACCTCTTGCTTAGATATAGTATCCCTATATATAACCTTAACTGGACACATGTTAACCTATAAGCCATTCCTATGGAAGGCCCCTGCAATCCTGGGGGCAGAGTGTGTGGTTTCATGTGAGATGGTGCTCTAGCAAGAGCTGAGCCTGTCTGCAGCTGTCGGGAACAACTCCCTTAGCTGTTCCGGGATATTGCCATACCATATATTCTTAAATGCATTATAATCCTCGCGGTTATATGCTAACTTTGGTTTGGCTTTATCAAAACATGTCGAGTAAGGTGTCATGCGATTTGGAATACTATCCCCTCGACAGTTCTGTCGACGGGGATAGCATTCCACCCTTCTAGAGGGACACAACATGTACGTAGCCTTAACCCCGGTTAAAGTTAACCAGAGCCTCAGCATCACAAAATGGATGCTGCCACCACAGACACAAGTCTGACCTCCTGCTGCAGGGAGTCCTTCCAGCGAGGGAGGCTTGGACAAAGGGTTTCCTGCCTTGGGAGGTGCGAGCACCACCCCAGACAGGTTTTTGTGTATTGGGTAGGACAGGGCTGAATAAAATCAGACATGCCCGGGGCACACAAGGTGTCCCCGTGCATAAGCCAGTCCAAACCGGTCCTG
Organism: Lissotriton vulgaris; assembly: GCF_964263255.1. Taxonomy (NCBI): domain Eukaryota; kingdom Metazoa; phylum Chordata; class Amphibia; order Caudata; family Salamandridae; genus Lissotriton; species Lissotriton vulgaris. The sequence goes on from NC_141700.1 coordinate 513,023,850, forward strand.
GGACTTTCCAGACCCAGGTCTGGCGAGGAGCTGGACAAAGGAAAGGGGGTGTAACCGCCCCCCTTCCTGGTCCCACCCAGAGGAGGGACCTAGCAGGTCATCCACCCCTCAGATTGGGAATAAGAGTGGGAGCAGTGCCATAGCACCTCAGATCATCCTGAATCAACTTGAAACTAAGAAGACGACTGGACTTCGACATTCTGCTACACAGAAGACTGAAGAGCATCTCCCTTGTGGCCTAGGAGTGGCCACCCTGTGAACACAGGCACCATCCAGCAACTCGACGTCTGCTTTGCCGCCGCCTCCCGCCGGAGCCCGAGCCCAGAGCCTGACAAGACCCAGACTCCCAGACTTCACACAGCCCGATCCACTGTCCCTGCAAAGAAGGGACCCGTGGAGGCACCGAGAGACGTAGGACCGGACCTCTTGAAAGACCCCCGAGAAGCTGACTGCGCAGCATCCGAGGCACCCTCAAAGTTGTGCTTTGGGGACTGAGAAGCCCCACCACCGAGCAGCCCTTGCACCGAAGATCAGCCCCCCAGCATCTCCACGATCTGCGTGGGGCCCTTTTGCATTGTGCCAGTCGACGCGCCATCCCGGCCACTTGCCACGTGGTCAGCGGCCATCTTGGCGACGAAACATACAAACTACACTGCGGTCTGGTTGCTCCAGACTTGCCCTCGCTCCTGTAAAAGGGAGCACCCGCTCTGACCTTGCTGGTCCGAGTGATAAGCCTTTTTCGATTCCTGCGTGGCTTGCATTAGCCAAGGCCTGTTTGCTCCAATCAAGTTGCCGACACCGCCAACAGCGAGAAGCATGCGTGGGACAGCTCGTGATCGACTCCTGGATGTCCTCGACCTCTTTGTGTCCACGTGGCTGCAGAGAGAAGCTACACCTCATCGCCTGTTTGCACCCGACATCGCCTGGTTCCAATCTGGTTCCACGGTAGTCACTGGCTAGTGACTTTGAACATTGTCCCCTCTGCTTTCAGGTCTTCACCACTTCAGATCCACCCTTGGATCCACCGGAACTCTTCACATCGAGCCGCCTGCAGCATCTTCAGCTCCAAGCACCATCGACCAGCGTGACGAAACCCGACACTACTTCGACCCTATGCACCCGAGTCCTGTGGGTGAGGTAACTCAGCAACGCCAGTGTTCCCACACTGGTAAACACCTCTAGCGTCTGTGTCTTAAGTTTCACTCCTCTAGGTCACTCGAAAGGTTCCTAAAAAACTAACTTTGTAACTTTTACGCACCATAGACAATGCATTGGTGAGTGTGTGCACTTTAAACACTGCACCCGAGTCCCGCGGGCCTTTCCCGACTTAGTCACTGCTAGTCCCGATCAGCTCCAGCGATTCCCAAGGCCCTAGGCCTACTTCCTTTTCGATTGGTATCTCTTATACCACTTTCTTAGTATATGGTTTAGGTGGCCACTAGGGCTCATCCATATTGTGCAACTTTTGTGTATTTCAACTGTGTTTTGTTTTAACGCTTGTGCTTCTGTGCTCATAAAGAGTATAGGGGATATTTGTAGTTAATAAATATATATATTTTCAATATATATCTGTGTGGTGTCCTTTCATTTGGTATTCAAGGGGGTTGTATATGGTAAAACAGCTTGCTTCACATGCCTTTCAGAGTTTGCCTAAGATTGCTTTGTCCACGTTACCACTAGGATAACTGGTCTATAAGGTTGACTTACAACCGATCATCATAAGGGTTGCTTGCCATGGTACAAGGTGATCACTAGAACTAGTGAGCATCATATACCAGGCCAACTTCTCACACTCGGATTCTGATGTTATTACGTCTGGAGCGATTTTCCAAGTCCTCGGCGTGGGCCTGAAGATCAAGATTCTGTTCCTTGAGGTGTATCATATCCTGCTGATGAAGATCATCTTCTCTCCCCAAATTGTGTTCCACCAAGGTCGCCGCCCGCTCTCCTATGGCATCCACGTCACGTCAGACTTCTCTCAGGTCTGAAGAAAGCTGGGAGCGTAGCTCCATTATATCTTCCTTTATGGCCGTGAATAATTAGACCATGAAAGCCTTGGTTGCTGGTGCATCATCCAGTGCTGTTGTCCGGAGCCTCTGCCCAGACAACAGGTTCATTGCGGGCCCAGCGACATTGCGCAAGTGCACATGGTCCTGGCCCCCGGCTGAGCTCCATGCTGAGTTGTTCACTAAAATCAGGTCTAAGCAACTCCATTTTAATATTTTTTATTCCTTCAACACTGTTTACGCCTACTCCGGTTACGGTACTTAGGCCTAATTTCACATATAATTACGCATATTGTGAGACCGGACACATTTTCACTGCCCGCCACTGACGCCAACACTACCGCCTTGTCCGTGGTCACCTCTAGGCACCCATCGCAGCCTCACTGAATGCTTTTAGCCCGCTACAAGGAGCCTTTACTCAAATGTTATGTCTATCCTTTTTTACCCCCCACAGGTACAACTCGAGAGAAAACACCTCTTGCACATATAAGCACCGTAGCGTGTGCTTTACACACAGGCCACTGACAAACTCATACAAACCATTGTAACACCCTACACATATAAGGTCCTGATGAAAGCCAGTAGAAGAAAAGGCCTGGCTGAAACTAGTTGATCGCACAGGACGTCGGAGGCCATAACCCTACGGTGTACATCCGAAAGCATTTGTTTTTATTGACTTCCTGGGGCCCACCATTAAAACAGTCTTTAGGACACCAAGGACAGTATTTTAAACCTCTCTCAGAGCACACTCACAGCACCCTCACGAACCAAAATAACCCGCTCCGCAGTAATCTGGCGTCGAAGCACACCTGAGGCACACTCGGTACCTCAGGTGGGGCCCGATGATGAAGCATGCCACCAGCTAGGTTGGGGGTGAGGGCTTTCATAAAACCTAATGGTTTACCTCCACCCGCAGACATACAAACAATTTAAACCAGAGCTAGTTCTCATTGATTGCTAACATATAAACTGGGGAAAAGGACTAGCCTCTCTAGTTCTCCTCTCTCTTTTTGATTACAACATATATGGAGAAATTGCCAGCGGGCTGCGGTCTGGAGACCATATTCTTGGGAAAGGTCCGCAAAGGACTTAACCCCTTGGACGCTGATGACGGAACCGCTCCGTCATCAGCTGCGGGTGCGCTGTGCTGATGACGGAGCGGTTCCGTCATGGCCCGCTCGGCACGCCTGCGCGGCGCGAATTCCGCGCCTGCGCGGCGCGAATTCCGCGCCTGCGCTGAGCGTTCCATTGAGTGGGGTGGGCCATGACGGAACCGCTCCGTCATGAGCACAGCTCAACCGAGGCTGGTGACGGAGCGGTTCCGTCACCAGCATGCGGCCGCCGCGCGGCCGCCCCGCCCCCTTAGCACTGCGGCGGAATAGCCGCTGCAGTGAAGGGGTTAAAGGACAAATCAGTAAGCAAGTGGTCAAGCGTAAAAATGTCACACTCCCTTCATACCGGCCAGTTTATTGTACGACCACGATATGGGTCTGAGCATTGTTCAATATAGAAGCAGCTGTATGTATTCACGGATATACCTTCAAACATTTATGGGCCTGCTTCCAGATACGGAACATGTTTAATTTTGGGTTTGTCAATCCGTTGAGTCTCCGGTTGCGCAGCATAAAGGACATTGAACGAGGCCATGTACTGCACTTTGGAACTTTCAATCCCAGACCAGATAGGCGGGTCCGCATTTGTCCCCAACCATCTGGCCAGTTGCAAGGAATGATTGGCCCTAAAGTACGTGCCAATGTGGGGAAGACGTACACCCCACCCCCACTTCCATATGAGCATAGAGCTTGGGCATTCTCAGACCATCATATGAAACCTTTAATCAGAGAATGACTGGATGACTGGGGGCCAGAAGACAGCTGGGAACACGAATTGGTAGCATCCCCAATACTTAGTTAAACCATGGGGCTGTCACCATCTTAACAACATGCAGTCTGCCCCACAGATATAAATGGAGATGCATCCATTTCTCAAAGTTAAGGAGAGTGCTTGTCAGCAGAGGGTATATGTTGCAGTGCGCCAAATGTTGGAGTCTCCTGGAGATATGAATGCCCAGATGTTTCAGGCCCTCAGCATCCATTTCCACCCACACCCCTTGGATGCAATCTTGGATTGTGACTGTAGGCATTGTAATTGGCTCGCACTTCCCAAAGTTCAAAGGGTAACCGGAACTGGTAAATGGAAAATTCCGAAAAAGAATCTAGTAAGGACATCGGAGCCGGTATGTCAGTGGTTGGGAGACCATCATCAGTATGTTGTCAGCATATAGAAAATTATATTAATGGGTCCTGCTTCAGTCGGTATACAAAATATAAGGGGCAATGTTCTGATGGCAACCACATAGGGCTCATGGCCCAAGAGTAAGAGTAAAGAAGAGAGTGGACAACCCTGCCTTGTGCCTTTCTTGATCAAATCATGCGGGGAAGGTGGCCTCCTCAATTGATCTTTGCCGTTAGCTAGTTCTAGAGTGTAGGAAGCTGGCTCTGTATTTACTATACCAAACTGAGGTATAGTGTGCACAGAGTCCAGTGGAATCCCAAAGGTAGGAAGTAGATAGTACCTTACTCTCTATTTGTGGTGGTGTGGTCGAGCAGTAAGGCTTTTTCAGAGGGTAGTGTTAAGCATTTGTTGTACACACTAAATCAGCAAATTATATCACACACTCAAAGACTGGACTTCAGACCAACTGTTTTTGTATAAAAATATTCTTTTAGTTATTTTATTTCCTAGAACAAGCAAGCCTGGCACAGGTAAGTGATACGTACTTTGCAGTAATAATACAGTATGTAAAGTTTGTATTGCAGTTGTATATATACTTTTGTTTGGTTACAGTTAGAATTACTAGTAATGCAATACTGTGAAATATTGTACATATACTTTTGTAATGACTTTTCAATAGCAGGTCATGTAAATTACTTTGCAGATTATTTTTCTTACACAGTGCAGTATACCTAGATACTGCACTGGGATATCTCCTGTAAACAGGTAAGTACAAGAGTTTTGGTTATTTAGTTACAGTTTTTAAGACTTTTATAGATTTTCCAACTCCACACAGAAACTTTTCAGGGAAAAACAGTCAATGCTAACCTATGAGAGAAAATAGGGTTATTGGTTCGAGGGGAAGAATTTGGTTGTGGGAGTCCGTATTCTGGGGGTAGACTCAGGAGTCCCCCAGGGTCAAGGGTGCACTCTTGTCACATCCTCAGCGGCACTAAGGTGGCCGGGTGCAGAGTGCTGAGGCCCATTTTTATCCAATAGGGCATAGGGGGACTCCGGTTGGTGGCTGCTTACGAGCAGGCCATAGGGTTGTGGGAGCAAAGCTCCTGGATTTTAGCTCAGGGCAAATGGGGGTTCAAGCCAGTACAAAAGATGCACCCTCAACAGCACTGGGGCGGCTAGGTGCAGAGTTCTGTTTTGGCGTCGGGCGCCCTGTAGCTTTCAATGGGGAGTCTCTGGTTTGCAAACACACTGCAGGCTCGGGGACGAAGGTGTTCTGGGTGTGACCACCACTTGGAGAGGTATGTTGGGCTGCTGTGGGGTTGGTTAGGCACCGTGGGTTGGGACACCCAAGGCAGTGGAGCATCGGTGCAGAGGTGCCTTTTAGGGTCTGATCTTCTTACCAGCTCCTGGTCGTGGTTGGGGGGACTTTCCAGTTTGAGGCTGCGGGCGTCGGCTGGAGGCTTGAGGCAGTTCAGGGATCACTGGATCTCAGGTCAGGATCACCGGGGAGACCTCCTCGTGATGTTGGGCCACTCAAACTCGGGCTGTGGGCATCGGGTGTAGAGTGGTGCAGACTCGCGGATCTTGCCAGAGCGGGAGTCTGTTGGTGAATAAATCCGGTGTTCACTGGAGACAGTATAATTTCTTTTTAAGGCAGGGCAGGTCCTTAGGGTTCCTGAGGTTGCTGGCTGCAGGACACACTGGAGTTTTTATTCTGCAGGTTCGAGGTGGGGACAGGCCGGTAGGGCTGGGGCTAAGTCAGTGAGCGTCTCCTCTTCTTAGCTTCGTCACGGCTGTTCTGTCCTTCTTCTTTTCTTCCTGTAGGTTCTTGTCTGAGGAAGCAAAGTTTAGGGGTGCCCCTAAATACTACATTTAGGGGCGTTACAGGTAGGTAAAAGGTTGGGACCAATGGGTCCCTCCCCAGGGGTGGGTACACCACTTATTATGCAACCCTCCAGTGGGAGAGGGGAATAAGCCACACCCTGGTTGGCTGGGTCACCCCATCTTCAAGAGGGCAGGGACTGAGGGTTGTGCTTCACCTCCCCTCCTCCACCTGAGGGGTGGGGTTGGCAGAGGTGGGAACACCTCTCTTCCTCACTTGTTTTTACCGCCACTTCTCCCGCCTAAAGTGGGGGGCAAAACCGCTGGTGTCTAGTTGCTGGAAGCAGCAAAAGGCCTGGGGAAGCTCACAAAGGCGACAAGCCTTTGAATCTTCCCCTTCATGGACCCTTCCCATCCTGGGGGATGAGGCTTGGCACCTCGTCCCAGTATGTGCATTGTTTCAGACCCCCGAGAGCAGCAGGCTATCGATCCAGGGGTCAAGAAACCTGTTTGGTGGTGGCAGCTGAAAGCACACGCAGTCAAGGCACATCAGCAGTTCAGCAAAAAGTGGGGGGCAACCATACAGGAAGAGGGCACTTTCTCACATAGAGCCACTTAACTTTAGAAATAAAGTCCCGGCCAAGCCAGAAGCGCTCCAAATCCTGGAACAGGTAAGGCCATTCACCTAAGCCAAATGCCTTCTCTGCGTGCTGCGACATCTCCACCAGTTTATCTTCAGCATAGTGAGAGTCCAAGAGAAGATGGATCAATGTATGCATATGATTCTGAGAATAACGGCCTGACACTTGAGGCGCATGGATGAGAGGCGGTGTAACCTTTTGAAGCCAGTTAGCAAGGATCTTGGCCAGAATTTTCATGTCAACATTTAACAGACAAATGGGACAAAATGAACCACATGCGAGAGGGTCCCTCCCATCCTTAGGGAGCACCGCAACGATTGCATTATCGGGAAGGGGAGCCAGGGTTCCAGTTACAGATGCCTCCCGAAAGGCTTGATGTGCCAATTGCGGCGCACAGGTCCTATAAAATTCACTAGCGAAGCCGCCCTCACCTGGCGACCTGCATGTTGGTAAATTGACTACAACTTCTTCAACTTCATGGATGGTGATGTCCCCCGCCAAAAGAGCTCTGCCTTTGTCCAGCAGCACTGGCAAGTGAACAGAGGACATGAACCCGTCATCAGCAGGTGTAAGGTCCCCAATGCCAAAATAGAAGTGTTCATAGAAAGAGGCATATGCCTCTGCAATATCCCTTGGGTGCCTAAGAAGTTGGCCAGTAGAGTCGTGGATGGCCGGTATGGAGAGCTGGGCCTCTCGCTGGTGCAGTTGAAAGGCTAAAAGGCGGCCTGCTTTTTCACTCCCCATAGTGTCTCCTTTGAGTTTAGTGAGTGCTGTTTCTGCAGCAGAGGTGTAGTGTGCATTATATTCAACTCTTACAGCTTCCTGCCTGTGGCGATTAGAAAGTACGGAGTCTTGTTATAGGACACCCTAATGGTTGACAATAGAGTTTTCAATTGGGTTTTCCTCGTGATGCAGCTGGTCTTCACCAAAGCACTATCCCTCATCAGAAGGCCCCTCCAGCTGCCTTAGCATCTGCCCAGACCACCTGCTCCACTCGGTCTCCTCACCTGAGGTGAGGTGACAGAGTGCTCATTATCCGCTCAGTAGACCCTAACATGAGCATTTAGTATCGCCTTGTCCTCCAGGAGGCTGTATCTGGAGGCCTGCATAAACCACAAACCGGTCGTCGGGGGTCTAATCCCCAATGTTACCTCCAATAACACTGGGCAATGATCTGAGAGCCCCCCCCCACCGGTAAAATGTCTGAGTAAAGCGAGAGGGAAGGAAGTGAGTGGTTCATCAGGAAATAATTGAGCCAAGAAGTATAATGAACCACCGAAGTATGAGTGTGGTCTTTATCAGAGGGGTGGGTAAGATGCCAAATGAACGAGTTACTTGCCTTCAGTAACAATATATCTGGTAGAGGCACAGTCTAGCCGCAGATTCCTTAACTTAGAATACCCCCAGGCGTCAGACTGGATCCGGAGAACCTCTGCAACACCTCTGCACACCGGGGAACGGTGCCTCTTGGCTCCGTCCTGATGTTGCCCACGGACATGACGTCAGTGGAGTCATACAAGTCCCTCCTGGCGCGCTGACGTCAGTTTTCTTCGGTGAAACTTTTCCGCTCCACTATGTGGAGCCACTACGAAAACTGTGAGAATGTGTGAACAATGTGCCGGACAAGATGAAAAAACATTGAAACAATGACAGAAAGAATAGAATGGTGAGAAAATTACCATAAGTGACAGTCAAAGAGCACTTTATACTGAAAGGAATTGAAGGAAAAGAGCAGAGTACCCACTTTTAGAAAAGCGAAAGCTATGCCCTCCTATGAGGCAAAACGGCATTTGAAATGATTATCATGGCAAACGACAGGAAGTCTGCAACAAAAGGATGCAACCGTGAAGGGCAACAAGACCGGAACAACATGAGTCAAGATAATCGACCACAGTTCGGCAGCAACAAGGAATGTGCAACCATACCCCCTATAAGAGAAGCCTATGGCCTGAGGTACAATCAAAAAGACCCAGAACCAATTCACTGTAGCAGTCAAGAGACCCAAAGCAATGGATAAAAGGCAGGGGATAGTGGTCGGGAGGAAAGAAGGACAAGAGTAAGCCCCATACTGGAACGACCAGGGTGTAGGAGCGTAGAAGGACACATGAACCTACCACCAAATCCCAATAAGGGGTTGAGAAATAACAAATAAAACCGAATGAGCCATCCTGCCCAGGAGGGAGGTGAAAGAGGCCACCCCGCAAGAAGACAAAATCCCCCTGAAAGGAGACTCATGAGTAACCCCCCCCAACATAAAAAGGACCTCACAGAGCGGGGAGGATGGTTGAGCTTTAAAGAATCCACGTCTAGACTGTATCTCTACCAGATACATAATTACCAAAGGTAAGTAGCTTGTTCATCTGTTAGACATCTAGCCGAAGATCCCTTAACTTAGAATAGATACCAAAGCCATACCCCATTGGAGGAGGATCTTTGACCGAAACCTACCAAGTTCCAAAGAGAATTTAGTCATCAACAAGTTGACCAAAACACAGTGGGGACAGCAATGCCAGCGGGCCGACACCAGGCCAGTAAGCTCTGTAAGGAGCAGAAAACCAAGGGGAGGCAAAGGCACCACAATCCGTCAAGGGACGGTACAAAACCTCTGTCATCCAGACTGGAATGAAAGGAAGCACAGAACCAGAAAGGTAGTGCTGAACGTGAGAGAGTCCAGAAACTTTTGAAAAAGAAGGTGAACTGAGCACAGGATCTGATGGATCCGCAAGAGATAAAGACCCAGAGAAGGGACAAGACTGTATGACAGAGTCCGAGCATACAGGCTGAGCATGCACAACAGTGGATACCCAAACAATGACATGTCAGAGGACAGACCTCACCATGCAGAGTATATATATCGAAACATGACTACCAGGAGATACATGTCTGCGGAGGACAGGAGTACACAGTAGCAGACAGTGTGTACTGTGAAAACCACACCACATATATGTAATGCCCAATGTAATGTAGCATTAACAGCACAGATGCGGCAGCAGAGAGACGCATCACCAGGTAGTCAACCAGCCAACTGGCAAAGGGGACCTGTCGGAGAGGAACCCCGATCCCCCGCGTGATAGACGGGGAGACTGACCATCACACGAATGAGGAGTGAATTAGTACTACACGTACATAGAGTAATAAGAAATTGCGTAGAGATCAATATACAAAGACCACACAATGACAGTGAGTATCCTGAAGAGAGCACTGTCACTGACAACAGTAGCAGAAGCCTGGAGCAGAAAGTATCTGAACTCCTGCGCGACAATGAGCGGAGGCGCGTGAACCCCTGCCTGGGAAGTGCACAGGAAAGTAGGGAACAAGGCAACGTACAGCATTGACATGTCTGGCGGAGACTCCACCGCCCATAGACAAAGAGTAGTAAATTCAGAGGCGCAAGGGTTATCGCAGGCACCCCGTGACAGTGGACATACATGAGTGTACCCACATGACGTGTCACATAGAACACGGAGAACTGTGCCAGAACGGAACAGAACAAAATGCCCCCAAGGGACACTTGCTGACAGCAATGACAGCCAACGTAGAGAGCGAAGCTGAAATAACACGCCAGGGTGAGCCAGTCGTGGCAGAAACCCAACAACACCTCAAAGTAGTCAGTATCCACAGATGCAGGGGAGTGCTACTGACCAACAGCACCAGGGGGAGGGAAGGAAGAGGGGGGGTCCAACAATAGCAGAAAAAGACCACAGTCTGATCTGTAGGACAACCCCTCCAAAGACGACAGGAGCCTATGAATCTCCCCGGCAAGGAAGGACAGCTATACAATAGCCAATGGATACCCGACATAGGGTAAGTCTCATCACCATAAGCAAGGGGGCACCTCTTGAGACAAACTCATAAACTGATGACGCGAAAGGAAAAGTCGAACTAGTTGGCCAGCTGTACCAAATATTGGCAAAAACGGCGGAATAGCCGCAAAGACCGCCTGGGAAGTAACGTCATGAAACCATTGAGGGATACCAGAACAAACAGAGACAGCTCTGCATATAAAAGTAAAAGTCTGAAGAAGGACTAGAAAATACAAAGTCATGGAAACTCAGACATGAGACCGTGGACAGCTGAGTCAGCATGACTGTCAAAAAGGGCAACCCCATCAAAAGGCATATCCCTAAGACACTCCTGAACATTTTCAGGGAAACTGCCATCTCCCAGCCAAGCATGGCAAAGCAGAGCAACTGACCTGGCTATTGCCCGACCCACAGAGTCAGTGGTGTATATGGCTGATCTAATGGAAAACTGTGCCATTTCCCAGCCATCATGCAACAGACGATCCAGGTCAGCACTGGGACCCTCTGGAAGAGGGTCCCAGAAGACGCTCGACTGAGTCCCAAAGTGCAAACACGCAAGACTTATTTAGAGCACGGAGGCCCGAACTGGTGGGTAACTGCAAAGAAGAATGGTGTCGACTCGGAGTAGAGCACCGTGCTGTAGCCGCATTCAGCGTCGGTGCAGGGAGCCTCAAAGGGCTATGCGGAGACTTCACAAGAGGGCTTGACGTCAGACCGTGATGCCCCTCTGGGTCGTGTCCCGACGTCGCAGCAACTCCGTAACCAGAGTCGGGGCACTCGATCGGCGCAGAGGGCGAACCCACCGGCGAAGACCCGACCTGAGTCCCTACCCCCTCTGTGGGGCCTGAAGGCGCGCCAGGGAGAGGGGGTGACCCAAAGATGGATGAAAAGCCTGAGAATAGGCTTCCATCTGGGCTCGAGTCCCCCCAACACAAGGAAATGGTGATTAGGAGGGGGGTGACTCCTGGGAGCCCGTGTCCGGTAAAGATCGGGAGCAGCGGGCCCCGCTGTCAGATTTATACGAGGCCGACGACCTCTGTGACTTGTGTTTGTGCTTACCTTCATCAGGCCAACGACGTCTGCGGGAACGACTCCGTGACCAGACCCGAAAGGAGCCCCAGCTCGAGTTGGAGACCGACGACGCGCAGTCTCTGAACGGGACATCTGGGCGGTCAGCAACTTCATCTGACGCTCCCGCAGAGACTTTGGCTTCAGCTGGGGGGCAGGCGTTGCACTCCGCGGACTCGTGGTACTCTCCCAGTCACCACATATAGATCACTTGCAGATCCGTCGCTGACATCTGCTGTGTACAGGTCTCACACGACTTGAAGCCTGAAGGCATTGCACACTGTTCTCGGACGCTGAAGGCATCGAGACGGCCTGGATACAAAACAGGCCAGAGGAACCGGTACTCCTGGATCCTCGTTGGGACGCGGAAAAGAAGATAACTGACGTCAGCGCGCCGGGAGGGACTTATATGGCTCCACTGACATGTCCGTGGACGTCAGGGCAGAGCTATGCGGCGCCGTCCCCCGGAGCGCAGAGGTGCTGCTGAGAGAGGTTCTCCAGATCCAGTCTGACTCCTGGGGATATTCTAAGTTAAGGAATATGTGGCTAGATGTCTCTATCAGATATCTACTACGCAGTGATCAGTCAGAGGATCCATGAGATGAGCCCTGCCCAAGTGTTGTGATTGTCAGGTGGGCCAGTCTGGTCGAGAACTGCATCAGGTGCCACGTTCCAGTCACCCCCACCAACAGTTTCACCTTGCCATACTCAATAAGGAGTCTGTTCAGGCGGCTAAAGTAGGCAGACTTACTGCTCAAGGGAGCATGTACTAAACCCAAAACAACGTGTGTTCCTTGATTCAATTTCATGAAGGCTACATCCAAGCCCCTTCCCACCCAGTCCCTGCGTACCTTTTCCACCTCACCTGTGGGCAAATGTAATTCCTGCAGTAATGCCACATCAGTATTATGGGGGTGTAAGAAATCGATAATCTTTTTACGGTTAACAAAAGTGGGCAGGCTATTAACATTCATGGACCCAACACAGAAAGGTTGGTCCCGAACCGATGCATGCCCACTTGGATATAACAAGCATTTGCAATGCAATAGGTCTCGCATTATTTAAGTTTGAGATATTAGCATTGTAAATGGCAATTGTTTTTTGCTTTATGCTATATATTTTTTTTTACATAAAAAGCTTCATATAAAATATGTTTTATTAAAGTTATTTATGCAGTATCTAAATTTTGTTTGCATAAAACAGTATAATAATATCTTAGTAAAAAAGTCAAATATTTTAATGGAAATTCACCAAACGTTCATTTATGTGTTGGTTTTGAAAATAGCTAAATTAATAGCTTTGTCATTTACAATGCCAATAGTTATAACTTTCGCAAATGTGACACCTATAGCATTTGTAATGCAACATTTGTATTTACGTGACTTAGATGTATTGATATTACAAATAACAATGGCTTTTAATTTTTTTTAATACTTACTAAAAGTGATTGTAATTTATAATGGCAATAGCTTAAACTTTTGTAAATAACTTTTGTGAAGATTATGTTCAGTGTATTTTATTGTAACAAAATCCAAGAACAGAAGTGAAATATTAACATATTTTTGTGACATTTGTAATAAAGCTTGAAACATTGAGAGAACATATTTGTGCTGTGGTGGTGCTGAGTGATGCTGTGGTGGTGCTGAATGGGGCTGTGGTGATGCTGAGTGATGCAGTGGTGGTGCTGAGTGGTGCTATGGTGGTGCTGTGGTGGTGCTGAGTGATGCTGTGGTGGTGCTGAGTGGTGCTGTGGTGGTTCTGAGTGATGCTGTGGTGGTTCTGACTGATAATGTGGTGGTGCTGAGTGACTGTACTCACTGTCACTCTGCACTCACTGTCACTCTGCACGCACTGTCACTCTGCACGCACTGTCACTCTGCACGCACTCTGCACTCACTGTCACTCTTCACTCACTGTCACTCTGCACTCACTGTCACTCTGCACTCACTGTCACTCTGCACTCACTGTCACTCTGCACTCACTGTCACTCTGCACTCACTGTCACTCTGCATGCACTCTGCACTCACTGTCACTCTGCACTCACTCTGCACTCACTGTCACTCTGCACTCACTGTCACTCTGCACTCACTGTCACTCTGCACTCACTGTCACTCTGCACTCACTCTGCACTCACTGTCACTCTGCACTCACTCTGCACTCACTGTCACTCTGCACTCACTGTCACTCTGCACTCACTGTCACTCTGCACTCACTGTCACTCTGCACGCACTCTGCACTCACTGTCACTCTGCACTCACTGTCACTCTGCACTCACTGTCACTCTGCACTCACTGTCACTCTGCACTCACTCTGCACTCACTGTCACTCTGCACTCACTCTGCACTCACTGTCACTCTGCACTCACTGTCACTCTGCACTCACTGTCACTCTGCACTCACTGTCACTCTGCACGCACTCTGCACTCACTGTCACTCTGCACTCACTGTCACTCTGCACTCACTGTCACTCTGCACTCACTGTCACTCTGCACTCACTGTCACTTCGCACTCACTGTCACTTCGCACTCACTGTCACTCCGCACTCACTGTCACTCTGCACTCACTGTCACTCTGCACTCACTGTCACTCTGCACTCACTGTCACTTCGCACTCACTGTCACTTCGCACTCACTGTCACTCCGCACTCACTGTCACTCTGCACTCACTGTCACTCTGCACTCACTGTCACTCTGCACTCACTGTCACTCTGCACTCACTGTCACTCTGCACTCACTGTCACTCTGCACTCACTGTCACTTCGCACTCACTGTCACTTCGCACTCACTGTCACTCCGCACTCACTGTCACTCTGCACTCACTGTCACTCTGCACTCACTGTCACTCCGCACTCACTGTCACTCCGCACTCACTGTCACTCTGCACTCACTGTCACTCTGCACTCACTGTCACTCTGCATGCACTCTGCACTCACTGTCACTCTGCACTCACTGCATGCACTCTGCACTCACTGTCACTCTGCACTCACTCTGCACTCACTGTCACTCTGCACTCACTGTCACTCTGCACTCACTGTCACTCTGCACTCACTGTCACTCTGCACTCACTCTGCACTCACTGTCACTCTGCACGCACTCTGCACTCACTGTCACTCTGCACTCACTGTCACTCTGCACTCACTGTCACTCCGCACTCACTGTCACTCTGCACTCACTGTCACTCTGCACTCACTGTCACTCTGCATGCACTCTGCACTCACTGTCACTCTGCACTCACTGCATGCACTCTGCACTCACTGTCACTCTGCACTCACTGTCACTCTGCACTCACTGTCACTCTGCACTCACTGTCACTCTGCACTCACTGTCACTCTGCACTCACTGTCACTCTGCACTCACTGTCACTCTGCATGCACTCTGCACTCACTGTCACTCTGCACTCACTGCATGCACTCTGCACTCACTGTCACTCTGCACTCACTCTGCACTCATCATTACTGTTCCTTTTGTGGCATAAAACGGGTACCTCTTCTGCGTGCACTGGTTTATGTCAGAGGAGCTAAGCTTGGTCAATGTCTGAACAAAATGGCAAAATGATATGTTCCTGCAACAGCACAAGGCCGTAGATTAGAAGCTACGAGGTAAGAGACAAAATGTACCCGCAATACCAAAGTACTAAACGCTTCACTGTATCTTGGAGGAATGTACTTACAAAAAAAAAAATCAATCACCCATAACAACGAACCCACCCGACCCGTCCTTATCAAAACAGATCAGACGAAGACTTGATGGAGAGGGCCAGGCACACAACCCGGCCATCGGTCGCCTGGGAAACCAGATCCATCCACGGCTCAGGAGTCCTCTGTGCGTGGACAGGGTGTACTCCAGGAATCAAGTCCGTGCAATTGTACCTAATAATTTTCTCATAAAAAACTCACTGCGCATTCCACCCTCAACGAACAACACGCTTGGCAAAACAACATGCACGGCAAAGGAAACCGGCCGCTCGCACACTCTCCTCTCCTGCCTCCTTGTATCATACCAAGTCACGGACATGCGCAGACGTCGTGATGCGCATTTGATTCAAGTATTTTACAGTTTTATAAAAAATACTCACTGCGCATTCACCAAGGCAAAGGAAACCGCCGCGCACACACGCTCCTTTTCTGCCTCAGCCTCACTGATGCACGATAAAGTATGTCTGTCTTAAATCTTTAAGTCTTAAGTTTTAAACAGACAGACAGATAGAAGGACATGCTTGATTAGAGCCCCGTTGCGCGACACACCCATACATGTCAGGCGACACAGTACCGTGTCGCGACACATAGTTTGGAAAGCTATGCCCTAAGGTAAGCAATTACGGCGGACTCCCGCTTTCGTTTTGCGCCGGCCTGCGAACAGGAAGTCAGGCAGGCCGGGCGGGACAACCGGAAGTAGGAGGGCGGGAGCCTACCCCGCCTCCCACGGAAGAGCCGCGATTGTTTGGCGCACCGGAGCAGGCAGGAGCCTACCCTGCGCCCCGGTGCCGAAGAAGGGAAGAAGAGTCTTGCTGCCGGTGGGAGCCGCTGCACTGAGGATGCCGGTGATATTGTGTATGTGTGTGAGCGTGCATGTGTGTGTGTATGTGTCCTGGAGTCTGTGTGTATGCGTGTGTGTGACGGGGGGGGGGGTTGCCTGTCTGGGTGCCTGCGTGTCTGTGTAAGTGTGTGTGCGTGTGTGTGGAGCCGAGAGGAGAGGGGCTGGTGTGTGTGGAGGGGTCTCTGTGTATGCGTGTAGGTGACGGGGGTGTGCCTGTGTATGCGTGTGTATGTGCGCATGCGTGAGTGCTGTGTATGCGTGTGGCTGTGATGTGCGCATGCGTGAATGTTGACGCGCGTGCACGCAGCTCAATCCAGCCGCTCGTCACAGTTTCGTGTCCCTCATTCCCCCGTGTCAGACGACTATAAGTCTCCAGCCTTCGGATGCGATGTCCAGGCGAGACCTAAAAAGGGGAGGGTGTGTGTCCGAGTCCTAGAGCGCGTGCCCAATGGAAAGCCGCCCCAAGAGAGGTCAGTGCAAGGCTGCTAACCAGTTAAGGAGGTAGTACTGTCAGCGAAGAGAGTGGGTGTGGTAATGAGGAATGCAAGGTCTCTGCCATTGTGTACTGTGAGCAACAGTAACTAAAGCTGTAGTCTGGGAATCTAACCCTGGCAGTGGACACTGGGGGACGTCGCCAAGCCTGTCAGATGCTATGAGAAACTGGCCTGGCATATGCGGTCAAAGAGTTATAGTGGGCACATTGCACCAGTCCAAACAACCCTTATTGATGATGGGTTTAAAGACAGCCTTTATGGGAGGAGCTTCGCGGGCAACCAAGATGGCCGCGTAAGCTCGGAGCTCCGCGGACCTTCCGATCCTCTTCATATATCCTGTCTGAAATCCTGATCCACGCGGGTGGATTCTTATTGCTGGTGGTCTACTGAGGCGGGAGCTGCCTTCCGCCTTCGAATCGGTGGTTCCTACGCTGAGCTACGTCGAGTTGAACTCCGTGCCAGGGCTGTGCCATTGTCTCTCCGGTCTCCGCCACTCCGCACGATTGGACTGCGTAGTGACGGCCTGCTGTCCCTACTGGCGGAGTGCTAGTTCCTGCAGTGCGTTCTTTCATCGGCCTGGTCTAACTGTCTAGCTCGGATTTTCTTCTTGGCTCGCTGGGCTCGGGCTTGGCTGGTGCAGCCCTTTGTCCTCATCGGAACCAACATGGCGGGCAGAGGGGACCCCGACAAGCCGTCGAACAAAGGCGCCCGCGGAAAAGCGCAGTCACAACAGAGTAGAATTGAGCGATATGTCCAGCCGAAGACGCCGCCTGCCACGGGATCTTCTACCAAGAGCCTTCCATCTACGGGCTCACCTGACGGCTCCGAGCCTACCCTGAGCGACATCATGGGAGCCATTACCAGTTTTCGGGCTGACATGCAGCAGCAACATGAGATCTTGACCCACAAGGTGGACACTATGGCTGTTGATCTGACTCTCATTAGGGCCGACCTGGGCAAGACTAATGATCGAGTGAAGACACTGGACATTAAGACCTCCAGCCTAACGGCCGACGTCTCGGACCTGCAAACCGAGGTCCGGAACCTGCGGATGACTGCGGACCAATTCTCGAGGAGGCTGGAGGACTTTGAGGGACATGCCAGGCGGCAGAACGTCTGCATTGTCGGTGTTCCGGAGGGGTCGGAGGAAGCGGCGACAGACCTCTTTGTGGAGGACCTGATAAAGACCCATTTGGCACCGTCTGGTCTTAGTAACTTTTTCTCTGTGGAGCGTGCCCATCGGGTGCCGGGCGGCCTGCCGAAGTCGGGCGTGGCGCCTAGACCCATCGTAGCACGGCTTCTCAACTTTCGGGACCGATATGCGGTCCTGCAGGCGTCCAGACGGCAGGGACCGCTTAAGTACCAGAACGCTGAAATACACTTTTACCCGGACTTTACCAGGACTGTTCAGCGACAGCGCCAGAGCTATGCGGGCGTAAAGAGGCGACTGCGAGATATGGGATATAAGTACTCTATGATGTTCCCTGCCAAACTCCGGATTGAGCATGAGGGCCGTGCCCTGTTCTTTGACTTCGCCGAGAATGTGAGTGAATGGTTGGACACTTTGTCGCCGCGTCGGGACGCTGAAGATGAACAAGATGGAGGTGCGGCTGGTGGCTCGGATCTATGAGACTTGGCTCTACTGTGTAAAACCGGCGTTTGGTGACCCCGCTTCATGAGACTGTCGGTATTGTTTTTAAGTGACCCTGCTGACTTTCCTGTCGTTACATGGAGGGTGGCGGGAGGTGTTCGCGGAGATTCCTTACTCCTCCGGGACTTTTTGTTCAAATCTGTTTTTATTGTGAACACAGCGATAAGCCTACAACCCCGTGTCGGGGCCGGCCGCGCAAAGAAGAACTGGAAGGCGTAAGGAACTAGGGGAGATGAAGTATTAACACAGCGCCCTGCCTACAACCCCCCGGAGGGGCCGGCCGCGTGGCTTAGGGGTAGTGATAGCAAGAGGTGATCGTGAGCTGGTGCAGTATCGCTGTGCGGGGGAGGAGCGCATGAGAATAAGAGCCGTAGTGTCACATTTTCCAAAGGCCCAACGGGGCCCAAACTGCCCCATAGCGGGGCGGAAGCCAGGGTGGCAAGTAGGAAAGAAGAAAAAGTCGGAAGAAGAGTGAGCAACAGCGAGGTGGGGAGAGGCCTGGGGGGGGGAGACTGCAATCGCCGGTTGGAGGCTAAAGGACGCAAGCTGGTGAGCGGAGTGCTGGAGCGCTACAGCGCCTGCGCTGGGGGGAGCAGTTAAGGGCCCAGTCTGTTCGGGTCAGCAGGGACAAGGGCGTCCTCGAATAACTGCAAAGTGCGAAGCCTGGGGGGCATGTGGCGGGCATAGCTGACGGAGCACAGATGGCGCACGAGGGGTTCCCATACTGCCTTGAAGCGCACGCCCCTCGTCTGTATCCGCGCCGTGAGCAACTCCATAGTCAGGACCTGCCAGAGGCGCACAAACCAGGAGGTGATCGGCGGCGCTTCAGCCCGCTTCCAGTACAGGGCAATGAGTTGCTTAGCAGCGCCTAACATGTGAAGGGTGAGGATCCAGTCGCTGCGCGTGAGGGCCCTAAGTGCAGGGGGGCAAATGCCCAGCAGGAGCGTGCAAACCTCCTCAGGTAGAGGGAAACCCAACACCCTCTTGATGTGACTGAGGACCTCCTTCCAGAAGACAGCTAGGGTAGGGCATGACCACCAGATGTGTACAAAGTCGCCAGTCGCAGTGCCACACCTCCAGCATAGCGGTGAGGAAGTGGGAAACATTTTGCTGAGTCTCAGGGGGGTATAATACCATTGCGTTAGCATCTTGTATGCGTTTTCCCTCTGCGGGATGCTGCGGTAGGTTTTAGGAATGTCAGTCCATAGCCGGGCCCATTGAGAAGGTGTGATATCAGCGCCGGTCGCCGACTGCCATTGTCTCTGGTAGGGATGTGCAGGTGGTGCGGTGGGGTGTTGCAGGATGTTATAGATCTGAGAGATAAGTCTTTTCAGCCCCCCGAGGGAGAGAGCCAATTTCTCGAATGGCGTGTAGGCCCTGGTGGCCGCCCGATACATATCGTCTCCCATAGTCCAATGGCGCAGTTGTGCATACTGTAGGCTGGCAGTCGAGGGGAGACCGAATTCTTCCCTGCAGTCTGGCCATGATTTAGGTGCCCCTCCGAGGAAGAGGTCTCCTACAACTCTGCAGTCCCCTTGTGTCCAGTTCTCAAAAGCGCGGGTCCGGGCCGCAGGGGGAAAGTGCGGGTTACCGGCGATGGGGGTGTGCGGAGAGGGAAACGTGGTTAGGCCCTTGGACACTGCCACTCTGTCCCAAACGTCAAGAACTGTCCTTGTTGGGATCGCCATGTATGCACTCCTGGATCGCGCCACGCGCGGCAGCCAAGGCAGGTCCCAAATGGTGCGCCCCGTGACCACCCGGTCCATGTGGAACCAGTGCTTGTCGCTCTCGCGTGCACCCCATTCTATTACGAATCGAAGATGCGCCGCCCAGTAGTAGTGAAGAAGATTCGGGCAGGCAAGGCCTCCCCTGTCCCTTGGTTCCATTAGGACTTTCTGCGAAAACCGGGGTCGCTTACCACCCCAAATGAAGGACGTGAGCTCGCGTTGGAGACTCCTAATGCAGTGGAGCGGGATCGGGGTGGGTAGGCATTGGAAGACATATAGGATACGGGGGAGGACCGACATTTTGACCGCGTTGAGGCGCCCTAGCCAGGAAATCATCAAGGGTTTCCATTTCCGCAGGTCCGCCAGGACTACCTTGCGGCAAGAGGCCCAGTTCCGTGCGGACCACGAGTCTAGGTGGGGCGTTAGGTCCAGGCCCAGGTATTTGATGTGGTCCTCCGCCCAGCGGTAGGGCGTAATCCCTTTCAGGAAGTTGACCTCCTCCTCGGGGATGGTGAGGTTAAGCGCCCAAGATTTGGTGTGGTTAATCTTAAGGCCGGACGCCTGTTCAAATAGGGAGAGGGCTTCATGCACCGCCGGGAGGGAGTCCCGAGGGCGTGTAAGAGTGAGAATTAGATCGTCCGCAAACAGCGCCACTTTGTTGGCACGTCCCCCGTGGGGGATTCCATGGATATCAGGAGCGCGCCTAATCAGTTCCGCCAGTGGCTCCACCGCTAGGGCGAACAGGAGCGGCGAGAGCGGGCATCCCTGCCTCGTGCCCCTGTGAATCGAGAGCGGCGACGTCAGTTGGCCGTTGACCCGAATTCTGGCCTGTGGTCCGATATATGGGCCATGCATCTAGAGATCATATTAGGGCCAAGACCTAGTTTTTGGAGGACCGCCCGTAAGAAGGTCCAGTCGACCCGGTCGAAGGCCTTTTCTGCGTCTAGCGAGAGGAGGCAGGCCTGTATATCCCAATGCTGTACCTTCCCCACTAGGTGTGCCAGCCTGCGCACGTTGTCGGCCCCCTGACGATCCCGGATAAAACCCACCTGATCCGGGTTTACTAATCCCGGCATGTACGGGTCGAGTCGTTTAGCCAGGATCTTGGTGTAGATCTTAAGATCAGTATTCAGGAGGGCAATGGGGCGGTAGGAGGCGCACAGGTCAGGGTCTTTCCCAGGCTTGGGGATCAGGGCAATTTCCGCCAGGCCCATATCGGGAGACGGGCCAGTGGTGTCAGAGAAAGAGCCGTATAGCCGCAGCAGGTGCGGGCGGAGTTGAGTCAAGAATAGGCGGTAGAAGGTCAACGGCAGGCCGTCCGGACCCGGGGTTTTCCCAGTGGGGAGGTCCCTAACAGCCTCTGTTATCTCCTCCTCTTGCAGGGGACCCTCTAGTGTAGCTGCACACGCCGGGGACAGCGGAGACCCCTCAAAATCTGCAAGAACGGCCTCCCGTGCCTCTGCAGAGGTAGGCTCCTCAGCATACAGGGAAGAGTAGTAGGTGACGTTGGCGATATGGGCCCTGGCTGCACGTGCTCGCAACCTGCCAGCCAGCAGGCGGCCGACTTTGTCCCCACCCTCATAGTAGCGTTGTTTGAGCGCCAGCAGGGAGTGCTCTGCCTTGTTGGTGCGCAGAGTGCGGAGTTGCCCCCTGAGGTTGGCGAGTGTTCTCCTAGACGCCTGTGAGGGGGAGTCCCGGTCCCGGGCCGCTGCTTGTTTGATCTCACTGGCCAGGTCGGTTTCCAGCTTGAACGCCTCCCTCCTCCGCGCCACCGCCAGGGAGGTTATGTGGCCCCTAATGGTGGCCTTGAAGGCATCCCAGACCGTATGGAAGGGCATGTCAGGGGTGTCGTTAAGAGCGAAGTACGAGTCTATGGCGTCACGGATGCTGGCAGCATCCTCCGGGTCCCGAATGATACTCGGCGGGAGCACCCACCTCCGCTCGCGAGTGGCATGGGCCAGGGGATCCTGTAACAAAAGTTCCACATGTGCGTGGTCCGATAAGGAGATGTCGGATATAGCGGCAGCCAAGGAGTCTCGGGCCAATTCAAGGGAGATGAAGAGATAGTCAATACGGGAGTATGTCCTATGGGAGTGCGAATAAAATGAGTAGTCCCGGGACCCCGGGTTGTGGTAGCGCCACACATCCACGAGTCCCAGGTCTGTGAGCTGCGATCTAAGGGTGGAGGACATGGCCCCCGTGCCATTAAAGGAGGCCCCCGCGCGGTCCTTCTCGGGGTCCCATACTAGATTGAAGTCCCCGCCCAAGATTACGTTAGGGTCGCCTGGTGAGAGCTGATCCCGCAAGAGGGCCTGGAGGTATTTGTCCTGCGACTGGTTGGGCGCATATACACATCCCAAGGTGAACTGAGCACAACCCATCTGTACCGTGGCTCGGAGGAAGCGCCCGTCAGCACTCTTGAAGGGTTTCGTGGGTCCCCGTCTAAAGCCAGCCCTGCAAAGGATTGCCACCCCCGCCGTCTTGGTGTCAGAGGAGGCCCAGAACTGTGTGGGGTATCTAGGGTGCGCCATGCGCCTGGTGTCCCCCTTTAGAAGGTGTGTCTCCTGGAGGAGGATAATGTCAGGGGAGTGATGCAGGAGATAGCGCCATACCTGGTTCCGCTTGTTGGGGGAGTTGAGCCCTTTAACGTTAAGTGATAGGACCTTCAATGGCGTGGGGATGTTCGCTGTCATCGCACTAGGGGGGAGCGGAGCCGCGCAAGTACCAAGGAAGCAACCCCTCCCGCCGACAGGGCAGCAGCAGCCTCACCTCGCCCCCAGCGTGCCAACCCCCGTAGGTCCCACCATGCCACCCCTCCGCAAGCGCGGGGAAAGGTCGGGAAGAAAGGGCAGCGCAAGAGAAAAGTAGGAAGAAAAGAGAGAGAAGGAAGGTAAAGGGCGTAGAGAAGAAACACAACCAAAACAGGCCAACAGGGCCAGAGTACATTGTCCCAGGTACCGGACATCCTCTACCCGAGTGTTCGGATGAACTCAGGAATGTCACTTCCTACGGGACAACGGGAGGGAGCAGAGATCTGGGTAGGTGAAGTGAAGTTTAGTCGTCTCGCAGCTCGTCCACCCCGCTGCCACAAGGTAGTCCGGGGGTGAGTTGAGCCGTGGGGTCCTCATGGTCCGTCCAGGCGCCGAGAGGGCGCTGGAGCTCAGTGATGCGGGGCATGGCCCGAAAGAGGCGAAGTTCATCGTCCGTTCTTCCTGACCCCCACAGGGGGGGGACAGTCGCGGAGGAGGCCCGCTAGTGAGAGGGGGAGCCCCTCCCCCAAGAGCAGAGGGGGCAGGCCACCGTGGCGTGGTAAGACAAATCCAGGTGCCCAGTGGGCGAGTGTAGGCTGTTAGACGGACCGGGAGGGTCGGCCGAGATTACGGGGAGAGGTCTCCAGGGAGAGCCGTCTCCAACGACTGTACAGATAAGTAACTTCCCCCCCACAGACGGACACCACACAAGATTGAAGGTTAACGAGACTTTATATGCAATTCTTAGGTTACGTGGTATGATACAAGGAGGTCTGGACTCAGGGGTCCCCTCGGTTCTGATCTCTGGCTGAGGAAAGGGGTAGCGGGACAGTCTTAGTTACCAATGAGTACAAAAATAGCTCTCAATCCTCGAGCTCGGCGTTCTAGATGATCGGGCCGTGGAGGAGCCAAGCAGGTCCCGAGATGGATGAAGGAAGGATGACGGTCCGCGGCGGAGCCTGCAGGTCCCGGTGAAAGATGACGGTTACAACGGTCCGCGGCCACGCCAGCAGATCCCGACGGCGATGAAGGATGAAGGTTACGACGGCTGTGGCAGCGCCAACAGGCAGGACGATGGTACGCAGGACAGAGCTACGGCAGCGCCAGTAGTCCGACCAGGATGAGTTCCTCTTTACGTCTCTCGACTCCAAGATACAACTGCCTTCCTGCTCTGGAGCTGCCCCAGTTATAGGGCTGGTGTGCTTTGATGTCCGGACCCTCGCACTTGGAGGTCGGGAGGTCCGGGATGAGGGAGTCCAGACACCCAGCAGGAGGGTGGAGCCGGCGCCCGGGGAGGCGATGGGCGAGCGGCACTTGGCGGGGGAGAGCCATCGACACCTCTTTCTCCTATTGATTTGCCAAGTAGCCCGCTCACCTCCTGGGTGGAGGGTGGTGCCGGAATGTCTGAGGCCGGGCTAGGCCCAGGGTTGAGGTCGATCGGGGGCCAGGCGGCCTCGTGGTGAAGTGTCCAAGATGGCGGCCCGGGCTGGGCGCGTGGGCCGGCAGTGGATCGGACCCACGAGGTTAACATGTTCGAGGGCAGGGGTCCCTGAGGGGACGGAGGACGTGCAATGGTGGTGTGTGGTACTTGCGTAACTGGGCTCGGGCCTGGTTGAGCCGGGGGAGAGCGGCCCTTCATGTGGCCTGTCCAACATGCGTCCCCCCCAGCTGAAGGCGGGGAGAGTTACCCATCCTCTTGGGGACTCTCCTCGTCGAGGCGGAAAAACCGGGACAGGCCATCCGCGTTGGCGTGGTCTGACCCAGACCGGTGTTCGACTGTGAAGTCCATACCTTGCAAGGAGATGGACCAGCGTAGCAATTTTGGGTTTTCCCCCCGCATATGCATCAACCACTGCAGGGGTCGGTGGTCAGTCTGTACCCGGAAGTGGGTGCCAAAAAGGTAGGGCCGGAGCTTCTTGAGGGCCCATACTACAGCGAAGGCTTCCCTCTCTATGGTGCTCCAGCGTTGCTCCCGTGGTAGGAGTCTCCGGCTGATGAAGGCCACCGGTTGATCAAGGCCTTCGGTGTTCACTTGAGACAGGACCGCCCCAATGCCCTGGTCGGAGGCGTCCGTCTGGACGACGAACTCCCGGCTGTAGTCTGGGGCCTGGAGCACAGGAGCGGAACACATGGCGGCCTTCAACTGTTCGAATGCCGCTTGACACTCTGGGGTCCAGTTCACCTTCTTGGGCTGATTCTTTGACGTGAGTTCGGTGAGAGGCCCCACTATGGTACCATAGTCTTTCACGAACCTTCGGTAGTAGCCCGTGAGGCCCAGGAAGGCTCGTACCTCGGTTTGGGTGATAGGGGGCTGCCAGTTCTGGATGGCGGCAATTTTCAGCTGTAGAGGGGCCACCAGGCCGCTTCCCACCTGGTGTCCGAGGTAGGTCACAGACCCTTGTCCAATTTGACACTTGCTGGCCTTGATCGTGAGACCAGCTCGCTGAAGGGCTTGTAGCACGGCTCGGAGGTGGTGGAGGTGCTCGGTCCAATGGTGGCTGTACACAGCGATGTCGTCTAGGTAGGCGGCGCTGAACTCTTCGAGCCCCGCCAGGACCTGATTGACGAGCCGTTGGAAAGTCGCTGGAGCATTTTTCATGCCGAAGGGCATGACCGTAAAATGATAGTGGCCATCGGGGGTGGAGAAGGCAGACCGTTCTTGTGCTCGGGGTGTAAGGCCGATCTGCCAATAACCTGCTGTCAGGTCGAAGATGCTGAGGTAGCGGGCAGCTCCCATTCGGTCGACCAGTTCATCTGCCCGGGGGATGGGATGTGCGTCCGTTCTGGTGACTTCATTCAGGCCCCGGTAGTCGATGCAGAACCGGAGTTCTGGTGTGGTTCCGGGGGCGGCTGCCTTGGGGACCAGTACGACCGGGCTGGCCCATGGACTGTCTGAGGGCTCGATGACCCCGAGCGTGAGCATCTTAGCTACTTCCGCCTGGATGCAGGCCCGTACCCGATCAGGTACGCGGTAGGCCCGGTGGCGGATAGGAGGGCTGTCTCCGGTGTCCACATCGTGCACACACCAGGAAGTGACACCTGGGGTGAGGGAGAACAGACTGGCGAACCGTGACAGGAGGGCTTGGCACTCTTGGCGTTGTTCTCTGGTGAGGGTCTCCGAGAGTCGGACCCCATCCACGGAGCCGTCTTGCTCCTGGGTCCGCAAGAGGTCGGGGAGAGGCTCGGAGTCGTCTTCAACCCCATTGTCTGTGGCCATCAGTAGGCTGAGTTCTGTTCGTGCAAAGTGGGGTTTCAGTCTGTTGGTGTGGAGGACTCGGAGTGGGTTCCGGGAGGACTCCATATCGATCAGATAGGTGGCAGGACCCTTGCGCTCGATTACCTTGAAGGGTCCCGTCCATTTGTCTTGGAGAGCGCATGGCTCCGTGGGGGACATTACCCATACCTGTTGCCCCGGCTCGAATTCAATGGATGAGGCGTTCTGGTCATACCATTTCTTCATGTCCTCTTGACTGGCCTCTAGGTTGGCTTTTGCTAGGTCTCTGAACCGCCGGGACTGGTTGCGGAGGGTGAGGAGGTACCGGAAGACATCTGGAGGGCTCTTGGCCGGAGGCATCTCCCAGCCTTCTTTGATCAGGCTGAGCGGCCCCCGCACTGGGTGCCCATATAGCAGTTCGAATGGGCTGAAGCCTAGGGACTTCTGTGGGACCTCCCGGTAGGCGAAGAGGAGGCACGGCAGCAGCACATCCCACTGGCGACGGAGGGGCTCCTCCAATCCCCCGATCATCCCTTTTAGCGTGCGATTGAACCGCTCAACAAGTCCGTTCCCTTGGGGGTGATAGGGGGTCGTGAAGCGGTAGGTGACCCCACACTGTTGCCAGAGGGACTTCATGTATTTAGAGATAAAGTTCGTGCCTCTGTCGCTGACGACTTCTCGGGGGAACCCCACACGGGAGAAGATCCCCATCAGGGCCCGGCCGACCACTGGGGCTGTCACGGTCCGGAGAGGAATAGCCTCAGGGTAGCGGGTGGCGTGGTCCACTAGTACTAGAATGAAGCGATGGCCTTGTCTTGTACGCGGGTCCAGGGGTCCCACAATGTCTATTCCGACCCTCTCAAATGGGGTCGTGACTACTGGAAAGGGTTGCAGGGGGGCCTTTAGTTTGCGGCCGCTCTTTCCACTGGCTTGGCACGTGGGGCAGGATCGGCAATGCTGGTGCACATCGTTCCTCATTTTGGGCCAGAAGAAGTGGGTCACTAGGCGACTGTAGGTTTTATCCTGTCCCAGGTGCCCTGCCAGGGGGACATCGTGGGCCAGGTTCAGTAGGAAGTCTCTAAAGCGGAGGGGCACTACTAGCACTCGGTTGGCCCCCAGCTCGGCGATTCGTTGCTCGCTGTACAACAGATCATTGTCCCAGTAGACCCAATGAGTACCGGAGGTATCCCCTGCGCTTTGGGCGAGCGCTTGTTGGCGGAGTCCCTCGAGGGAGGGACAGGTCTTCTGCTCCTGGCGAAATTGTTCTTGTGTGGGTCCCCCCTCTTGAGCCCACTGGTCAAGGTTAGCGAGTTCGGAAGGTTGAGCAAGTTCGAGGGGTATGTCATGGTCGGGGGTCTCGGCTGGGGCGACCGGAGGCGGTGGCGCCGGCCATTCTGGTTCTTCCGGGTGAGGGTTGGCACGGGCGGCCATGGACCGGGTGGTGACGCACGCCCAGTCCGGGACGCCCAACATCCCCAAGTGTTCTTTTCGCTCCACGGCTGCCCACGGGGAGCTCTCCAGGTCATTTCCGAGGAGGCAGTCCACGGGGGCGTCGTCTCGGACCGTTACCTTTAACATGCCGGAGACCCCTCCCCACTCAAAGGGGACGCAGGCCATCCGACACAGACTTTCCGAGTTGTCGGCTGATCGCACAGGGCAGAGAATGTTCGGTAGATATTGTTCTGGGGTCACCAGATGACAGCGGACGGCTGTCACACTGGCCCCGGTGTCCCGAAGGGCTTCGGCCCGTTGTCCATTGATGCTCACCCATTGGCTGTACTTCTGGGTGTTAGCGGGTAGGGGGACCCGCGGGACCATGTCTTTTCCCCCTAAGCACGCGAGAGTCATGGCGGCTGGCTCCCACTCTTGATACTCTTGCTCGTCTGTTTCTTGTTCCTCGGAGATCTGTTCTTCCCCTAGTGCCGTGGCGGCCACATGGCGGGGTTTCGGACTCTGATACTGCGGGCAGCTTGGGTCGTTTGCATAGTGGCCGACTCGTTGGCATCGGTGACATGTAACATTGGCTCTATACCCCGGTCGCGCCGGGGTGCTGCCCCGGTTGGCCGGGGGGGTGGTGCTGGTAGCGGGGGCGGCCGGAGTGTTGTCTCTTCCTCGTCCTTGGCCCCCTCCTCCTCCTCTGGGTCGGTGGTGACCATTGTTGTTCCTGTTCTGCTCGTAGGACCCATTCCGGCCCACTCTGGTGATCTCCCACCGGTCAGCTTCGGCTGCGAGCTGCCGGGGATCGGTTAACTTGCTGTCGAGGAGGTGTTGGCGTAGTTCAATGAAGCAATTGTTGGACAGGTGCTCCCATACCATCAGATTGAACAGTTGCTCGTAGGTCGTGACGTTGTTGCCTCTGATCCAGCCTTCGAAAGCTCGGCTAAAGTACGTTACATAGTCCACCCAAGTTGTACCCGGGATGCGTGTGCAGTCTCGGAACCTCTGACGGTACATCTCGGGCGTGAGGCCATAGCGGTTGAGGAGGGCCGCTTTCATATGGTCGTAGGAGGTCATCTGGTGGTCTGGGAGCTGTAACAGGGTATCGCGGCCCTCATTAAGGAATTTGCCCCATAGGCCGGCTCCCCAATCGTTTCTATCGATCCGGTGCGCAGTCATAGCGATTTCATAGGCCTTAAACCATTGCTGGATGTCGTCTTCTCGAAAATATTCTCGGACAACATCCTTGGGGATGTGTACTTTTTTCTCCGTGGTCCCTGGGGTGTGTGGTCTCTCGGGCACCCCTAACTCTTTATTCTGCTTGCGCAGGTTGATCTCGGCTAGGTTCCGTTCGTGCTCGTACGCTAGTTTCTTTTCCTCGAGCTCCCTTTGCCTCTGTTTCTCCTCTCTTTCTTCTCGGAGACGTAGGTGCTCTAAGTTTATTTTTTGCTCGGCCAACTTGAGTTCTACGTCCATCTTGAGTCGGGCCATTTCTAGTTCGTGTAGTCGGGTTTTTTCTCTTTCCTGGATCTCGTCTTGCGAGAGACTGGTTCTTTGCCCTTCAGGGGCCGTGTTGGTCTTTTTCGCGGTGCTTTGCTCAGGGGCTTCGACATCCCCGGTCTCTGCCCAAGATTCTAGGGCATGCTTAAAATCGTCCTTGGTGCTTAGTCCGGTGGTAGCGATACCTAGTTCGATGCAGAACTGCTTTAGTTCACGATGGCTGTACTCCTCTAGTTTTTCCATTTGGAACTTCTCAGTTGATCCGCTTTCTTTAGTTGACATTGTGATTCGTTGTGGGGTGAGCTACTCTCTGTACGTTATGCGGTGATTCGGATCGCGCCGCTGGCCACCAATGTTAGACGGACCGGGAGGGTCGGCCGAGATTACGGGGAGAGGTCTCCAGGGAGAGCCGTCTCCAACGACTGTACAGATAAGTAACTTCCCCCCCACAGACGGACACCACACAAGATTGAAGGTTAACGAGACTTTATATGCAATTCTTAGGTTACGTGGTATGATACAAGGAGGTCTGGACTCAGGGGTCCCCTCGGTTCTGATCTCTGGCTGAGGAAAGGGGTAGCGGGACAGTCTTAGTTACCAATGAGTACAAAAATAGCTCTCAATCCTCGAGCTCGGCGTTCTAGATGATCGGGCCGTGGAGGAGCCAAGCAGGTCCCGAGATGGATGAAGGAAGGATGACGGTCCGCGGCGGAGCCTGCAGGTCCCGGTGAAAGGTGACGGTTACAACGGTCCGCGGCCACGCCAGCAGATCCCGACGGCGATGAAGGATGAAGGTTACGACGGCTGTGGCAGCGCCAACAGGCAGGACGATGGTACGCAGGACAGAGCTACGGCAGCGCCAGTAGTCCGACCAGGATGAGTTCCTCTTTACGTCTCTCGACTCCAAGATACAACTGCCTTCCTGCTCTGGAGCTGCCCCAGTTATAGGGCTGGTGTGCTTTGATGTCCGGACCCTCGCACTTGGAGGTCGGGAGGTCCGGGATGAGGGAGTCCAGACACCCAGCAGGAGGGTGGAGCCGGCGCCCGGGGAGGCGATGGGCGAGCGGCACTTGGCGGGGGAGAGCCATCGACACCTCTTTCTCCTATTGATTTGCCAAGTAGCCCGCTCACCTCCTGGGTGGAGGGTGGTGCCGGAATGTCTGAGGCCGGGCTAGGCCCAGGGTTGAGGTCGATCGGGGGCCAGGCGGCCTCGTGGTGAAGTGTCCAAGATGGCGGCCCGGGCTGGGCGCGTGGGCCGGCAGTGGATCGGACCCACGAGGTTAACATGTTCGAGGGCAGGGGTCCCTGAGGGGACGGAGGACGTGCAATGGTGGTGTGTGGTACTTGCGTAACTGGGCTCGGGCCTGGTTGAGCCGGGGGAGAGCGGCCCTTCATGTGGCCTGTCCAACATAGGCTCAGGGCAGCATGAGTCTCAGTGGTCATGGTCAGTGGCCTTCTGGAGTCGAAGGACGGTCCCCACCCTCAGTGCCAGAGGCGAGAAGCTGGGAGGCCTGCTCCTCGCGGTCGCCCTCGAGGGAGCGAATGTGAGCGATAATGTCTTGCTTGGTCTGCGAGGCAGAGAGGGTGTCCACTGGGGGGGACCTGCGACGTTTGCGCACAGTGGACCAGTCTGGGCGCGGAGGAGCCTTCTCCGGGTGGTGGGGGCGGGTTGGGCTGTGATCCGGGGACTCCGGCATATAAAGCAATTGCGCCGCTTCTCGGTAGGACCGGAGTGCCCTGCGCTTGCCCTCCCACCGAAAGATGAGGGCAAAAGGGTGTCCCCACTGGTAAGAGACGTTAAGGGCCCGGAGCCTCTCCGTGATCGGGCGGAAGACCTTCCTTCTGTGGAGCGTGGTGGGGGCCAGGTCCTGGAAGATCTGGATCTTGTGGCCTTCGTACCGCAGGTCCGGGTTGTCCCTAGCCGCCTTTAGTATGGCCTCCTTCTCCGTGAAGTAGTGAAGTCTGGTGACAATGTCGGGTAGGAGGCCCGCTTTACCCCCCGCTCCGAAGACTCGGTGTGCGCGATCGAGGCGCGGTGGGAGGGTGTCTTCTTCGCCCCACACCGCGTGCAGGAGTAGGGCCACATAGGCCATGGTATCAGTCCCCTCTTCTCCAAGTGGCACACCCCGTATGCGGAGGTTGTTGCGGCGCCCCCTGTTTTCCAGGTCCTCCTGCTTGATCTGGAGCTGGATATGTTGCTCTTCAAGGGTCGCCACTCTCTGCCAGATCTGCTCTAGGTCCTCGGTGCGGGAATCAACCGTCTTTTCCAGGCCGTCAACCCGGTCGCCGAGGTCGGTGACCTCCTTGCGCAGTTCTTTGACGCAGGTGTGGACCTCCGTCCTGAGGGACCCAATTTCGGACTTTAAATCAGCCATGAAGGAGGACATGAAGGCCTGAGTCACCGGTGGAGAGTCGGCTGGCGGCGGGGGCTTCCCTCCTGATGATGGGGGGCCCCCCGGAAGATGACGGCGAACCCGTCTTGCCCCACATGGAAGCCACTGATGTTCCTCTGGTCGTCGTTGGCGGGGGGTCCGGCTTGTTCCCCTTGCCGCGGGTCATGGTCCACTCAGGGTGTCCAGGGATAGTGGGGGGCAGGGCAAGCTGTCGCGTGTAGCCTCTGGTCCGAGGAGAGGAAGAGTCCGAGGGAGGCCGCACTGGTGCCCCGGTGATCCAGCAGCCCAAGTCCCACGCTCAGGGGCTCAAGACCACGAGGCAGAAGATGGCGGGGCGAGGTATGGCCTCCACAAGCCCGAGGCAGGGCCGGCCCGTTGACAGTATGCAAGGCGCGCTCGAGCAGCAGGAGTCCAGGGCGCAGGGGGGCTGCTGGAGCGGGGGAGATGGCTCGGCCGGGGAGGAAAGGCAGCGTGCAGGCAGGGGGGGGCGTCGGAAGGTCGTTGTCAGCAGGCGTCCCACGGTGATCAGGGTCCGGGGCCCACAGGCGGAGAGCCTCCGATGGCTGGTGGTGGGACGCAATCTCCCGATCCCGCCTGAATCAGGGCCTTCCCCCAGTACGGTGCCCGGGTGGCCCCACAGCCGTGGCCGGAGAGTGTCCAAGAGGGCCCCCTTCGTGTGTTCCAGCGTCCCAGCAATAGGAGGCCTAGGGTCAGGGGCGCCAGGCCGTGAGGCGGAAGATGGCGGAGGCCCCCGGGGTCCCCGCAAGCCTGAGATAGGGCTGCCCAGTCAGTAGTCCACCAGGCTCGGCAGAGCTGCAGGGGAGGAGCGGTCAGGAGCTGAGTCTTGCAGCGCTGGGGCCCTCCAAGGCCCAGGCCTCACCCATACGCGGCCTCCGATCGGCTTCTCAGCCCGCCGCCGATGTGCCCAGGGCAGCAGGGAGCACGCAGGCAGGGTCGCATGCACTAGGGAGCCGGTCCACTATCTCCAGGTGCGTCACCGCTGGAAGCCGACCAGGGGGAGAAGATGGCGGGCGGACCCGCGGTTGGGCCCCTCTATCGCCGGGCCCCTCCAGGGAGAGACAGGGGGAGGGGGGGGGGCGGCGCGCTGCAGCTCACCAGGTGTATCCCGCGACGGGCGATGGAGCCGTGGCCAGGTCTCGCGGGGAGGGGGCCTCCAGCGACCTCTCCGGCTCGGGCCTGCTGTTCCCGCCAAAGCCGGGGCCTCTCGTAGTCGCGGCGTCCAGGCAGCCGCTGCGTCCTCCGCCGGGGGCAGCCCGGCACCAGCAGCCTCGGCGCGCCTGAGCAGGCAGCAGGCAGGTTTCCGCTGGTGGAATATAGCCTTAAGTGGGGCCCAGGGGGCTCCGGCGTCTCTCCCAGACCGCTATACAGGCTTTCTCCGTGGGAACCAGTCCTGACGTCCCGGCAGCAGACCCCGCGGCAAGATGGCGGCCAGAAGCCGATCGCGGAGGTCCCGGGGCTCCGATCGGTGACAGCGTGGACTTCAACAGCCGTGGTTCGCCGCCAGAAGTGATCGCCGGCAGGGTCGGCAGTGCACAGGGGGTCCCCAGGAATAGAAACCCCCCGGACTTCGCTGAAACAAGCTTAATGGGGCAGCGGGGCGACGGAGGTCACACGAGACGCGTCTGCTCACATCGCTGTCTCGGCCACGCCCCATCTCTGGGACTTTTTGTAGATTAGTTTATGGGGCGACAGGCACACTGCTGGTTGGGGGGGCTTTTTAGTCTGATGCAGAGGTGCAGGGTGGGGGGTGCAATTATACAAGTTTATTTGTTCGTTCTTTCTCTCTTCTTTCCTCTGGGCAATGGATCATGTTTACTGCTGTTTTTCACTTGATGATTGGGTTGGCTGGGGTTGGGTGGGACGGGGTGCGGGACGATGGGGGGTAGGAAATTAAAAGTGATCAGTTGGAATGTTAATGGGTTGGGTGACCGTGTTAAGAGAGGGGTGGTGATTCAACTGCTTAAGAGACATATGCCCGATATTGTGCTCCTACAAGAGACGCATTTGATTGGAAACTCTTGCAAAGCTCTTAACCGTAAAGGCTACAAGATGGTGGCCCACTCTGGGTTCTCTTCGGGCTCCCGGGGGGCGGGAATCCTGGTGCGTGCGTCCCTTCCTCTTGAGATAGACGTCACTGTGATTGATGAGAGGGGGCGCTACGCTGCTGTGGCGGGGAGATGGGAAGGGCGTTCCCTCGCGCTACTTTCGGTTTATGTTCCCCCAGGCCTACAATCCAGTACTTTCCAGGACCTTGGTGGCACCATTTTGTCCTTGCCTGATGGTCTATTGATAGTGGGGGGTGACTTCAACTCAGTCTGCTCTGGCTCCCTGGACTGCCAACCGCCGAGAGATCTCCGCAGTTCCCAACTGTGGTTGCCTTCCTTTCTTGACTCCATGGGTTTGGTGGACAGTTGGCGACTACTACATCCCGCGCTCTGCCATTTCTCCTTCCTTTCGAGTGCCCATGGTAGTCTCTCCCGTATAGACTACGTTTTTACCTTAGCTGCACATGCGTCTGCCGTATCTGAGGCCCGTTTTTTTGTCACGGGGTATCTCCGACCACTCCCCGTTGTGGGTCTCGTTTGATTTTAACATCGTCCTGTCTGACCGGCCGGTGGCGGTTAACCCATGGTATTTCCGTAATCTCAAGACTCGTGCACTCCTTGCTAAGGCCATTGACCTCTACTTCTCGGAGAATGTGGGCTCGGTTGGCTCGGCTACTACCTTGTGGGAGGCATTCAAGACTGTGTTAAGGGGTGAGGCTCTTGCTCTCATTGCGGAGGCCAGGCGAGTCAGAGATGCCGACCTCACGTGTATTGAAGACGAGGTTTTGCGCCTCGAGTCCCGACTGGGACCTGAGCCCGACCCCTCTCTTTTACATGCCCTTTCCCTTAAACAGACGGAATACCATGATCTTGCCACGAATGCTGCCCTTACCCTGGCCAAGGAACAGCAAGGTCGTATCTACGACGTTGGGGATAAGGCTGGGAAACTGCTGGCTTGGCTGGACAGGCGCGAGATGGCTAGCCGCGTGGTGCCTGAGATCTTGGGCGATGACGGGGTCGCCGTCACGGACCCAAGTGCTATTGCCGAGTCCTTTGCTGATTATTTCCGGGGTGTCTACACTTCCAACTCAGACCGCTCCGAGGCTGACTCGGCTGCGTTCCTCTCAACAATTGACCTTCCCTGTCTTTCTGAAGAGGACCGTGCCGACTTAGATCGAGACATGTCCGATGACGAGATCGCCTTGGCGATCCGTGCACTGAGGTCGGGTAAAGCGACTGGCCCCAATGGTATTCCGGTCGAGTTATACAAAATTCGACCGGATGTGGTATCCACGCACCTGCGGACTATGTTTTTGAAGGCACTGGACGAGGGCCTCCTCCCCTTAGATCAGAGGCTGGCCACCATCGTGGTCATTCACAAAGAGGGAAAACCAAGAGACGTGTGCCGATCCTATCGCCCTATCTCACTCCTCAATGTGGAGCCTAAGATCCTAGCCAAACTGCTTGCTAATCGATTGGTTGGAGTCATCAGTGATTTGGTACACCCGGACCAGTCGGGTTTCATTCCACGCCGCAACACTGCCCTTAACCTGCGTCGGCTCCATGGTGTTATGGCCAGAGCCCACACCCTCGAAGAACCGGCGGTGCTTGCTTCTCTTGACGCCACGATGGCTTTTGACTCCCTTGAGTGGAGTTATCTCTGGGCGGTGCTGGCGAAGCTTGAATTTGGACCGGTCTTTGTGAGTTGGGTGCCCGCTGGCTAAGGTCACAGTCAATGGCCGGGTTTCGGCGTCCTTTGCCCTTCACCGAGATACCAGGCAGGGTTGCCCCCTGTCACCTCTCCTGTTTGCCCTGGCTCTTGAGCCGCTTGCGGCCATGCTACGTACACACCCGGACTTACATGGCATAACCTGGGCCCCGGGCTTTGAAGATAGAGTTTCCCTGTACGCAGATGATATTCTGCTCTACCTTACTTCCCCCTGCAAGTCGCTCATTGTGGCATGCGACAAAGCTCAGGCTTTTTGGACGCCACTCTGGCCTGGTCATCAACTGGGCCAAGTCCTCTCTTTACATTCTGAAGGGGGACACACCGCGCCTCCCCAGAGGCTGCAATATCCAGATGGCCGGACAGGGCTTTAAGTACCTGGGAATATACATTTCCGGTAGTTCTAAGGCGCGATACGACCACAATCTGCTCCCCCCTCTCCAGCGGCTGCGGAGAGACGTGGATAGCTGGCGCAGGCTCCCGCTCTCTCTCCTGGGCCGGGCAGCATTGTTCAAAATGATGTCCTTGCCCAGGTTCCTGTATGCCTTACAGAACACTCAGGACCCGGTTCCGGCCCGCTATTTTCGGGAGATTGAGAGTTTGCAACGGGCCTTGCTCTGGGATGGTCGACCCCGCGTCGCCATCCAGAAGCTCACGTTACCGTGGTACGATGGAGGCATAGCCCTACCGGATGTACGTCGGTATTATTGGTCCTCTCAGCTCACTGCTATCAACCACGGCTTCTATGGCCCTATTGATAGCCCAGGCTACGCAATGGACAGGTGGCTCTTACGCGGTGGCAACTACTATCGTGCCCTGTATTCCAGATCCTTTGATCGGCGCCTGTCAGGCCCGACCAAGGCAGCGGTTCACATTTGGCGGACGATCACTAAAGCGCAAGGTTGGCAGGGCAGACTGACTAGGTTTACCCCACTGTTCGACTCTGATATCTTGGGCAGGCTGTGGCACACCAAGGGCTTCGACAAATGGGATCTCATAGGCATCTCCAGGGTGGACAATATGGTTATTAAGGGCGAAGTCAAGACCTTTCCTCAACTGCAGGCCGAATACCGTTTGGGCAATTCGGAGTTTTTCCGCTACGCCCAGCTGAGACACGCGTTGCTCTCTGCCAAGCCGACGGAGGGAGAGATCCCCGAAAGCTCCCCCTTAGAGGACAGGATACTGGATGGCCATATGCCTGACAGTGCTATTTCCCTGTCCTATAAGAAATTGATTAATGTTCGAACTGATCTCCTGTGCTTGCGAGACCAATGGACGGCGGACGGCCTGGAACTTGACGATGAGGACTGGCAGAGCGCAGTGTCCTCCCCTAAGGAGGTCGCTATCTCCTCACGTCTCCGACTGGTGCAATTCAAAATCCTTCACCGGGTGTATGTCACCGGCCCTCGGCTCTTGCATATGGGATTCTCGCCCGATGGCCTTTGTCGTCGAGGTTGTGGTGCTCTCGCAACCTTTTTACATTTTCTGTGGGAATGCCCCGTCATTGCCCCCTACTGGGCGAGAGTGCACCGGATTATGGGAGAGGTGACTGGTGTGGTGTTGGCTGCAGAGGCGCGGAGGTGTCTCCTTAACGTTTGGGAACCGTCTGACCACAACACGGCGCAGACTCGTTGGGTGACATTGGGCAATATGGTTGCTAAGCGTGATATTGCTCAAAAGTGGGGTGCTGCTACAGCCCCCCTGGTGGTACAATGGAAAGCCAACATGGATTGGTGCATGTTCCGAGAAAAGACGGTCTATGTAGCCAGGGGGAGGCCTCAGACATGGAATAAAGTGTGGGGGGCATGGAATGCGTACAGGGGCGATGTGTGCCTGCCGCCGGAACCTGTACCTCTGGACGAACACTTATCACCGTAACCTGTGACACCAACTGTTTTATGCTGTTTGTACTTCTCCTGCTCCCCCCCCCCTCTCCATCCTACCATTCATTCTTTATATCGATTCTCTACCTGTCCTCCTCTGCCTTTTGCCGACTCCTTGACGTCTCTGTTGCTCCATTGCCACTCTCACGCGCCTTTTGGCGTTTCTTTTCTTGGTTTAGTTCTCTTTCTTAAAAAACAAAAAATCAACCTGCAATGTTCTGATGTGAATCACGTTGCACTTTTCTCCTCCTGATTCTATGCTGCCTTGCCTCCGGGATGTTAGGCTGAATAGCTGTGTGCTCTTTTATAATAAAGGTTTAAAAAAAAAAAAAAAAAAAAAAAGACAGCCTTTATTGAAAGCTATCCTAGTGGTAGCTATGGAGAGCAGCCTTCAGGCTAAGCCTTGAAGGAGTGTAAAGCAGCTTGGTTTACCAGATTATAACCTCTTGAATGACCAAATGTAAGGAGAACCACACAAGGTATATATAAAATATAGGTATTCATTACTAAACAGTCTCTACTAACCTGTTTATGAGATTAGAGAACAAGATACACAATATCAACACTTTAGAAATTCAGTAAATAGCACAATATACAATGGGCCCCAGGGGGAGACCAAACCATATATTAAGAAAGTGGTATAAGAACCACGACTTGACTAGACACAGTGCTTAGAGCACGTAGAATCGCTGGAACCCCAAGGAACCACCCAAGGTAGTGACACAGGGGACCCACGGGGGACGTGTGCAGTGTGAGAACACAGTAGCGAGCTCGTTTAGCTTCTATGGGGAAAGTTGCGGTTGGAATTTTAAAGTTTAAGGACACTTAGGAGAGGACTTTGAGCAAACTGCTTTAGACTTGGGGGGTTCTAGGGCCAAAACCCACAGGGGTATCGGAGTACTCGAGTTACCTCACCCAGGGAAGCCGGGTGCATAGGTGTCAAATGGTGTCGGGTCGCGTCGTCGTTTTGAATGGCGACCTGCTGCAAAGTGCTGCTGCCGGAAAGGAGGAAAGTGTCCTGAGGGATCCTAGCCTGGATTGAGGATGTAAAGAACCTGAAAGCGGAGGGGACAGAGTCTGGGTCACTTGCCAGGGACCCGTGGTACAATAGACGAATGCCCACCGATGTCGGGTGCTTCAGGTGCAAAGAGGGGAAGCTTGACTCTGCTGCCAAGCGGACCAGGAGGCGTCGATGACGACCAGGAGCTGGATTCGAGCTGTCCCATAAAGGATGTCGAGTGCTGTGGCGTCGGTGCTCGGATTGAACACAACAAGCCTTGGCAACAGCAACCCACGCAGGAAGAGAAAAGATGCTTCGGTGCGGACCAGCAAGGTTCAGGGGACTTCCCAAGCGATGGAGAGTGAGGGCACGGCTGGGGCAACTAGGTAAACCCAATTAAACTTATGGTTGCCTTCAAAGGGACCCACGAGTCAACTGACCAGGGATCACGAAGGGACCTCGAAAGGAATCGCACAATACCAGCCCACAGACACTCGGTAAGTGTAGGCCAGTAATCTTCGGTGGAAACACTGCTCGGGCTTGGACTACAAGTAGCCAAAAGCACAGCCTCAAGGATCACCAAGAAGCATATGCACTTGCAAATGTGCACGGTGTCCAGGGTTTCCGGTTCCACAGTCCCCACGAGGGCTACGGGTCTCAGCTTTGCTGGGAGCTCGGGTCGGCCTCTAGTAAGTCTGGGAACCCACCTCCTGTGTTGCAAATTCTTCAGGGTCTGGCAGGAGCTTCGGAGATGTAATCTGGTCAGATGCATCTTAGGTGCCTGCCAAGCAGGGGAATAACTCCTTTACTCCAATCGAGATTCTTCAGTTATCTAGCGCCTTGAAGATCGTCGAAGTTCCAGGATTATGTATCAGAGTTTTGTCCAGGTAAATCTAAAGTCCTGTAGTCAGGGGTTCCTACTTTATATCCAAGGAAGGGGTGGGACAAACTCTGAGGACCCACCTATGGGAGGGTCAGGATAGAGGGGTGTTTACACCCTTATCCTTAGTCCAGTTTCAAGCCAGAGCAGGGGCTGGTAGCCCCTGCAACCGGTTTGAGCTGGACTATGCACAGAGACACCAAATGTGACCCCAGTGCAGACATCAAAGCACTCTTTGAGTGTACCCACCGAGCCCCAATACACTAAAGCCTGTCTGGGAGGTGGTTACACCTCCCTGTGACAGGAACCCTATTATCCAGGCCTCCCTTGCCAGAGTTTCGTCCAGCAGGAGGCCAGAGTTGTGACTGTGGCTGCAGCATCCATTTTGTGATGCCAGGGTTCTGTTAAGCTGGTACCGGGTGTACCGGGTGTACCGGTGTAGTCACATTTCTCTCTCTATGAGTGTGGAATCATACCTCCTCCACCAGGACTGGCGGTGAGGTATGAATCTAAGGTGTTTGACACCAAACACGGCATGTTCCCGTGCAGCCATTCTAAAGTTAGCATTTACCGCGAGGTTATAATGCACTTAAGAGTATATGGTTTGGCTGCATCACAGAACAACCCCGGAGAATAGATTCCGAAGTCCCCAGACGGGCCCTGCTCATGCATGGGCACCCTCTCACACAAAACCGAGCACCCTGCCTTCAGGATTGATCAGGCCTGCCATAGGGGTGACTGATAGGTTTATATGTGCAGTGATATAAGGTAGATATAGGGAACCTATATGTAAGTAAGGGGTGCATACACCACCTTACACAGGCTACTGTAGCATTTTGAGTGGTTTCTCAGGGGTGGCATAATACATGCTGCAGCCCCCGAGAGGTCTCTGGGATACCTATGCCCTGGGTAAATAGGATACCATATACTAGGGACTTATAAGGGTACCCCAGAATCTAATCTGGGTGTACCTAAAGTACATGCAATCATTTTAAAGGGGAAAGCAGATAGGCTGGGCCCTGAATATCAGGATCCCAGCCAAACTAAGTGGGGGGAACCATGCAGTCAGATTCCATCTTCCTACAGATGCCATCAAGGGAAGGACTGTGGAGGGTCACACACAGGGGATATAGGGCAGTGGAAGGGGGCAGCCAATCAGTGAGCACATCTCTGTCGGCTCTGGGTATACTGGTTTGAGGGAAACATGGTCCCAGCCGATGTAGGACTCTTAGATCTGAAGTCAGTAGGCGAGCAGCCTGATAGCACCGGAGAGTGGAACTGACAAAAACATCTGAACAATGAGTGCTTCAGAAAACAAAGCAACCCATTTCAGGTGCTTTGATCTTAATTATGGTAGGTTTGACATTTGTGCAGCATAAGTGCACTCGACCTGCGCGCCATGCATACACCTACTGCCTTAGCTCGTAACTTTTTTGTAACCATCCTCTTTTTTTAAGAACATCCTACATTTGTGAACGGCATTCAGCCTCAGGGACAGAAAATTACACCAGACGAGGACCAGAAGTGCTAAGAGTACATCCATTACAGCAACACATTTGCAAATCAAGAGGCCACATGAGAAGTCAAAGAAAATGCTCTCACTAGTTTTCAGCAGTGATAGATGTGATTATTGTGCTGTCATCTTCTCTCATTGCTTGTTTCGTAAGCTGAAGAACAATCAACCAATTAAACAAGCATTTGCAATGCAATAGGTCTTGCATTTCCGAGAGTTTGGGCTATTGGCATTGTAAATGTTTTTAAAACAGATAAGTAAAAGGCATTGCATTTACAATGCTAATAGCTTAAACTTTAGCAAATGCTTGACCTATTGCATTGCAAATGCATTTGCGCTATAAAAATAAAAAAGAAACCGCCGACAAACTAGCTCCCTTGAAAAAACATCAAATCAAACAAGGCAGCAAGAATGCCCCCTGGTTCAACGATGACCTCAAAAAATCCAAGAAGCTCTGTTCTTCCCTTAAGAAAACGTGGAAAAAAGACCCAAACACTACCACCCAAGCCGCCTTCAAAAACGCCACCCGCAAACACCACCAACTAATCCGGTCAGCCAAGAAATCAGCACTCAAAGACCGACTAGACAAAAACGCCCACAACAGCAAGGAACTTTTCAACATCATAAAAGAATTCACCAACCCCACAGCCAGCTCAAACGACATCACCCCCTCTCAAGTCCTCTGCGACTCCCTCGCCTCATTCTTCCATGACAAAATCGCCGACATTCATAACAGCTTCGACAACCAACCCGTAAACCAGTCAACCTCACCTACCTCCGAACCTGTAACTCCTCCGAATAACCTTTTCGACTGGAACCCAATCACCACAGAAGACACCATTCGCCTAATGAACTCCATCCACTCAGGATCCCCTACAGACCCATGCCCCCATCACATCTTCAACAAAGCAAACTCCATTATCGCACCCCATCTCCGAGCCGTCATCAACTGCTCCCTCAACTCCGCCACATTCCCAGAAAGCTGGAAACACGCCGAACTCAGCGCCCTTCTGAAGAAGCCCACAGCTGACCCCACCGAACTCAAAAATTACCGCTCCATCTCGCTCCTCCCATTCCCTGCCAAAGTCATTGAGAAAGCCGTCAACAATCAGCTCGCCGCCTTCCTCGAAACCAACCAATCACTCGACTCCTCACAGTCTGGATTCCGCGCCAAACATAGCACTGAGACCGCCCTCATCGCAGCAACAGACAACATTCGAACACTACAGGACAACGGAGACACAGTCGCCCTCATCCTCCTTGACCTCTCTGCAGCCTTCGACACAGTCTGCCATAGCACCCTGATACAACGCCTCAGAAACATTGGAATTCAAGGAAAAGCATTAGACTGGATCATCTCGTTCCTCGCTGGAAGAACTCAGAGAGTCCGCCTCCCCCCTTTTAAGTCAGAGGCCACCGAAGTCATCTGCGGCGTCCCGCAAGGATCATCACTCAGCCCCACCCTCTTCAACGTCTACATGAGCCCCCTCGCAACCATCGCGCGTCAACACAACCTCAACATCATCTCCTACGCTGATGACACTCAGCTGATCCTCTCACTCACCAAAGACCCAATCTCCGCCAAAAGCAACCTACATGATGGGATGAAAGAAGTAGCCGAATGGATGAAGCAAAGCCGTCTTAAACTGAACTCGGACAAAACGGAAGTCCTTATCTTAGGCTCACCCCCATCCGCCTGGGACGACTCTTGGTGGCCAACGGCACTAGGAAAAGCCCCCACACCGACGGACCACGCACGAAACCTGGGCATCATCCTGGACTCCTCACTCTCGATGACCAGACAAGTCAACGCCATCTCTTCTTCATGCTTCAACATCCTACGCATGCTCAAAAAAACATTTAGCTGGATCCCCACTGAAACAAGAAAAAAACGGTCACCCACGCACTGGTTACTAGCCGTCTGGACTACGGAAACACCCTCTACGCCGGTACCACCGCAAAACTGCAGAAAAAACTCCATCGCATCAAAAATGCTTCAGCCAGACTCATACTTGACATCCCCCGCACAGACCACATTTCCAGTCACCTGAAAGACCTTCACTGGCTTCCCGTCAACAAGAGGATAACGTTCCGTCTCCTCACCCACGCACACAAAGCCCTATACGAACTTGGACCTGATTGTCCCAACACGGCCTTTCCTTTTACACCCCCACCCGCCAGTTGCGCTCGTCCAACCAAGCCCTCGCCGCTGTGCCGCGCATCCACAAAGCCACCATGGGGGCAAGATCCTTCTCTTACTTTGCGGCCAAAACCTAGAATTCCCTTCCCACCCACCTTCGCCTTACTCAAAACCACCTAGCCTTCAGAAAACAGCTCAAAACCTGGATATTCGATAAGTAAACCTCCCCCCTTCCTCAAGCGCCTTGAGACCCTCTGGGTATGTAGTGCGCTATATAAATTTCGACTTGACTTGACTTGACTTGGAGAGGGGGGCGCTAGGGGGCGCACACGCAAGATGGCTGCACAAGCGTAAGGTTCCTGCAGCCTGCAGTGAATTATCCTTAAAATATCCTGCCAAATGACCGTGAGCATACCTGTAAACTCGTTCTCTGACAGATATAGACAGCCTCTTGCCCTGGAGTGAAAAGCTGGCCGATCGGAGCTGAACTGAGACTGGAATGTGTAGCTGAAGATCTGTCCGAGAGCGCTGTGGAGGCTGGGTGAGGCTACGAGGCGGCGAGAGAGGCTGGGACAGACCGTGGGTGTGAGCGGGACAGCTGGGCCGCGGCTGCTGCTCAGGTGCCTGGAACAGGGCGGCCTCCCTGGGAGCTAGTGGGTGGTAAGTGAAGATACCGTATCGCGAGGCCTTCCGCATGGATGTGCAAGACCTGCTGTGAAGGAGGTGAGGAGATTTGCAGCCCTAGCTGAGAGGAGAACAGCAGCGCTATC
Source organism: Lissotriton vulgaris (assembly GCF_964263255.1). NCBI lineage: Eukaryota > Metazoa > Chordata > Amphibia > Caudata > Salamandridae > Lissotriton > Lissotriton vulgaris. Next base: position 513,067,102 of record NC_141700.1, read on the forward strand.
GCTAGAGCTCTGCGCTCAGAGGTGGAAGTGAGGAGTGTAACACACGCTGCATCGGAGGGGCACACGCTGGGAGTGCGGAGCCGGGTGTCGGCTGTGGAGCCCCTCTAACAGCCGCACGGCTCGCTGAGTGACAAATGACCAAGAACGGGCCCCGTCTGTAGAGGTAGGAGTGCTGGGAGCCTTGTTAACGTATCAGTGAGCATAGCGCCGCTGATAACACAGAGCACGATGTGCGGCGCGCCTCGCTGGGGATGATTGCTGCGGACCCCCGGAAGGACTCTAGGGAGGACTGCATGTTTGTAGATACGGTGCACCACGCTAGAGGCCGGCTGGCAGGCCATTGAGATACGTTGATAGGCGCCATTTCGTGACGAGAGTGCGGCAGCCGCCATTTTGAGGGATTCAGCAAGCATCTAAGCAACTGTGCATAGCTCTGCTATGTGGGGTGCTATAAGGGATCGAGTGGCAGTAGGGGTGATACATTGCAGTTTCCAGCGCCCCCCTGTGGAACAACTGTGGACTGGAAGTGTGTCTGGAGCACATTGAGGGACAATGCACACGCTTGCATAGGACGAAGCCGGGAAGCTACAAGACGGAGTTGTGGTGCAGCTGTATAGGGATTTGAGGGTGAGTGGGGATTTGCTGATGTACATAACCTGCTGCGCCCAGTGCGAGGGGAGGACTGGGCACACAAGACTGTGGTTACCCTCAACACATAGCTCCTGGAACTGGAGGGAAGTGCTGTAAGAGCTGCGATCTTGTGCCAGGAGGTGGCGGTGGGACAGTGACGTAGGTGGCTGTGCACAGTGGGAGAAGACGACTGACCTAGCGAGGCTGGGTACGACATTGGCGCACTGCCCCCGAATCTCAAAGAGTGGACTGGTGAGGATACTGGGTAGTGCTAGAAGATAGTGCTGTGTAGGGACGTACACATCGCCCCCCCCCCCCCCCCCCCACGATAGTGCCAGCATGGGTAAACCAGACACGAGGCAGCCTAAAGTGAATTTCGACGCTGCAAAGAGAGGGCCGCGTGGAGCGCACGATGGTCAGGAACTGGAGAGGAGAGAAGAGAGTCAACATGATGCTGCGTCATCAGCAACGGATGTGCAGAGCATTCTGCAGGAGGTGACACAGGGTTTCGCCACAATAGTGGATAAAGTGGATCGAATGTCCTCAAGAATGGATACCATCGCACATAAACTTGACGGGCACGAGGACCGCATTAAAGAAACTGAGAGGCGCATATCCGACTCTGAGGATGCTACCGCCAGGAACACGACACAAATAAATCGCATGGATAAGCTTCTGAAAATAATTGCAGCTAATAATGAGGACTTGGAAGCACGCAGCAGATGGAACAATATACGCGTCCTAGGAGTTCCTGAATCCACCAACACTGGGAAGATGGAGGAATACGTGGAGCGGCTGCTCATAGCAACTATAGGAACTGAATCTTTCTCCAATCAGTTTGCTGTGGAAAGGGCGCACAGAACCCTTGGGCCGCGTCCGGCTCCAGGAAACACTCCGCGTCCCATTATTGCGAGACTGTTGAACTTCAAAGATCAGGATGTGGCCCTACAGGCGGCAAGGAGCAAGCAATTCCTCTCTTATGATGGCAACACGCTTTCCATCTACCCGGATTTAACACCCATAGTACAAGAGAGGCGTAAATTTATAGATGTCAAGAAAAAACTGCGGGCTGCGCAAATTAACTATGTGCTGTTGTATCCGGCGCGCCTCAGGGTTACGCACCAAGGGAAGAAGCGATTCTTTACTAACCCACAGCAGGTTGAGGATTTCCTACGCCACATGAAACGCGCAGCCAAAGCTGATGGGAAATCGAGTGCCTCACAACAGGCCGCAGATGAGGCAATTGAAGAAGAGCAATAACAAAGGAACATACGATGTGTTTAAATATATCTGTTATATCAATGCTGGAGCTGCTGCATACTTGCAGAATCTCAGACCAAAGATATGGTTGATGTTTATTGAATGTGTCATTTGAGCTAGATACATAGCGCACAGAGATGCCCGGGAGGCATAGTCGGGGAGGGCCTGGGGGAAGGGGCCCCTGTGCTGCCGCCTAGACATGACCCCAAAAGGGTATCCCCCATTGGTGTTCTACAGCACGACACGTGTGAGGATTGTGGTATTGTTACTGTTATTTCAGTTCAGGTTTAGGGAGGATGGGAGGGTGACTTATTCTGGCACATTGGGGTTGCTTCAATGGGAGGAGGGTGAGAAGGGGGAGCGTTGGGTTGAACCTGCTATGGTAATTCTGTATTGGGAGGCTGACCAAAAGGGTTGTCCGTGGTTGGCAGGGGAAGAAGTTGTAAAGCATCATAAGTCACTGTCAGGTTGTTGTGCTATTGTTACAGATTTGGGGGACATCACAAGCTCATTTATTAATAAACAATTAGATTCTCATGAAACATGGCTAAGGTAGTTACAGAGACTATGAATATTATAACATGGAATGTCAGGGGATCGGGGGAACCTAGGAAAAGACTGAATATATTGTGGTATCTAGATAGGCATAATGTGCATATAGCAATGATTCAAGAGACTCACTCTACACCTCTGAAAACAAATGGCTTTGCCAGTAAATGGGCGGAGCATAGAATCTTTTCCTCCTACTCCACATATTCTAGGGGCACTGCGATTTTGATAAAGAAACAGGTACCTTTTCAGTTATCAGGAGCCACGTGGGATGCACAGGCGGTACTGTCTGGCCTGGGGGAGTTTGGGTTCGCTGTCGGTTACATTGGCCTGTTGTTATGGGCCTAACACTGATGACCCAGACTACTGTACCTTGCTCTGGGCAAGATTTTTGAGCTGGACTCTACTCATATCATTTGGGGTGGCGACTTTAATGTCGCACATAATCCTAGACTAGAAGGGGGGGCGGAGCTAGCGGCAAGCGAAATGGCTGCCTAGTTCCACAGCTCCGCCGTGCACTGCCGTTATAATCCTCAAAGATCCTTCTTTAGCAGCGACATCTCGCCAATTCCTGGCCCCACCAACTCCCTGACTAGTGGGGACCCAGCGGTTGCTCCGACGGCGCCGAGAAACGGGAGACGCGGCTAGACGAGACGGAGCTCGCGTCACCGAGGGACCGGGCCGTGAAGCAGCGAGCTCCAGTGATCGCGGCGCCCGGCTGGCGTCACGCGACGTGCTGCCGCGGACTCCGCCAGTTGCCGGTCCAGCGGCCCCTCCCCCGCGCCTATGTGAGGAGCGCACTCCGGGAGGTCCGCGATCCTCTGCCACGGCTCCGGTACTGAGACCCTTCGTGGCGGGACCCCTGCAGGCCGCCCCCGAGCCGGTGGGCTGACACGGGGTAACGGAGAGACACAGAGGCCCCCCTTGGAACAGCGGAGGTACGGAGGCCGGTCACTGGTGGCCTCTGGTGGACTTGCAGGGGGGCGGTCACCGTCGAGGACCGCATTGGGAGACTCATTGTGAGCTGCTGCCTTGGTAGACTCGTGGGGCGAGGTGGTCGGCCCCCTGGAACGTGTCGTGCCATTTCCTTGCGTTCCACGCCTGGTGCATTACAGCTTGAGGACACTTCGCAGCTGGCTGAGCACGAGCGGTGGGGGGACCCCCCCGGAATTGCGCTAACACAGGACACCCAGCCAGCTGGGCAGCCCTTGGGGCCCTTCATTTCACTCCTCCCCATTCTTTGTTGGGCCGCGCTGTTGCTTGGGACGTCGGCTCTCTCCACGCGAGAGCGGGAACACGCATCCGGTGGCTCTGACCGGTGGCTTCAGCTGGACCACGAGGAGCAGAGAGAGCAGAGTGGACCTGGTGGTTTTACTCACTTTCGCCTCCCCCGGGCGGTGGCTTGGGGTTGCGGAGGTGTGCTCATGTGCTAAGGCCTTACACTTAATAGCACTGCATACTGCTTTGGGGGCCCCCACACTCTTCTGTGAATTGCGGACGATCGCTGAGGTGCAATGGGCAAGGGGGATCGGACACAAAGCAAGTTGCCCTTCTCTGAAAAACGGCTGCTCCAACAAAGCCCGGCCGCGGAGGTTGGCCCTGCGACACGTGCGGAGGTAGCTCGGAGCGTGGATTCGGACCTAAAAACCATGCTATTATCGATGGAACAGGGAACACAGACCAGCATTTCAGCCCTGGGGTCCAAGATAGATGCCATGTCGTATAGGATGGACCGGATGGCGGAACGACTGGATAAGCACGCAGAGAGACACGATATGGCGGAAAGACGGATGACGGAGGTTGAGGAGGCACAAACGGACTTGGACACGGCACAGAAGAAAATGGAGAGGATGATGCAGGCCCTGAGTGATAAGACGGAGGATTTGGAGGCGCGCTCGAGACGCTGCAATCTACGTATTACGGGCCTTCCGGAGAGCACTTCCACTGGTCCTATGGAACGCTTCGTGGAGGATCTCCTCACGAAACTATTCGGGGACGAAGTGTTCTCAGCCATGTTCACTGTTGAGAGGGCACACAGATCGTTGGACCAGCGGCCGCAACCTGGTGCGCCACCGCGCCCTATTATAGCAAAGCTCCTCAATTACAGGGATAGAGACACTGCGCTCCGCCTGGCGAGAGCCAAACAACACCTGCAATATGAGGGGTCCGCCATTTCGCTGTATCCAGACTTCACAGCAAAATCCAGGAGGAGGGAAAACAGTTTATCCCCCACAAGAAGCGACTCTGGGGGATGGGCCTGGACTATGCCTTACTGTACCCAGCTAAACTGCGAGTCAACAAGGGGGGACACTCTCATATTTTCACGGATCCAAAGGCACTGCAGCAGGCGATGAAGAGGTGGGCGAAGGAACAGAAAACAAACTCTGAAAAGACCCCCGAGGACGAAGAGGACGAAGAGGCCGACAGCCGACTGGATGACCAGGACTGAACATTGTCTCCGATGGATTGCTTTCTGCGACTCCGGGGTGGATGACCCGGGACGGAGGCGTGCAGTTTTTCCTTTCTGAAGGAGAGTCGGGGAGCTCGAAGATTCATGTGACCATCGCTGGTTGCACAGATAAGTGGTATTGACAGGGGGTATACGGGACGGGGGGACCGCTCTGGTGGTGGTTTGTTCTTCTTTTGACATGGGAGCACGCTGGGGCCTACTACAGGAGTCTTATTGTTGGTCCCTTAATGGTGATAGAACCGGATCTGGGAACTGTGCGCACGATCCGGTGGGGCGTGGCGCGTAACGGACATGCTTTATAGTTATGACTGCTGCGTAACTCCTGGCTATTGTGCATGGCGGGAGCGGGTGGAGGGGCCACACAAGAGTTCTGAGCCGTAGGTAGAGACTATGTCACTCGGCTTCCTGCTGCCCCGCGCGTTAAGCACACTGTTGTGGTGGTTGACCCTAGTTGGGGTGGGTCTGTTGGGGTGTGGGGTGGGCGTGTTGCTGTCGGACCAGGTTGGGGTGGGTCTGCTGTGGGTGGGGGGCTGGATTGTCTGGATGTGGGTGAGGAACTGGGGTTAGCTGCATTGGTGGTTACTGTGTTTGGGGGAGTTGGGGGGTGGGGGGGGGGGAGGTGCGAAAGGGGTGGGACTGTCCATAACATGTTCGCTGCACCATTCAGATGACTCGAGGAATGTTGGTGGCATTGTAGAAGTGTACTATTGTATTGCCCTATATCAATTTCAATGGCTGACGCCCGGGTAACGGCCTCGGCCGATTCTGCTGATACCTTAATAGTGTTAACCTGGAATGTTAGGGGTCTTAATGTATGTATAATGTAAATGTATAGGCATTTATATAGCGCACTACTTACCCGGAGGGTCCCAAGGCGCTTCGACCGCTGCGAAACCCTTCCTGGCTTCCCTGAGAGATGGTCCCTTAATGGGTATCTCCAGGGTGAGACCAGGCATCCCCGGCGGTCTGGTGGGGCCGTTAGTGAAGATGAGGCAAGCTAATGCCCAGAGTTGCCGAGTGTGATCGCTGATCAGAGTGGGCACCGAGGCGAGAGAATTATCGAGTCCGCTGACCCTGGTCCAGAAACCTGCCGTGCCGGGAATCGAACCCTGGTCCCGGGCCGTCCTCTGCTCTCGGGTTTGCCGCCTCCAACCAGTGAGCCACACTACTTCCACAGGAAGTTGAGGAAGGTACTCCACTACCTACAGAGGCACCATGTGGATCTGGCCTTGATTCAGGAAACACATTTACCACTCACGAGCAAGATACTGCAGCACAGGGGCCTATTGGGTAACTCCACCGCAGCGGGCTACACTACACATTCTAGAGGTGTATTGACATGGGTGAACCCGCGCTCCAAGCTGGTTCTGCGGCTGATCACAGCGGACCCTGAGGGCCGTTATCTCATCTCGAGATGCGAAGGGAAGGGACATGCTCTAACTGTAGTTAATGTGTATGGCCCGAATTATGACTCCCCGGACTTCTATACCCGGATAGCCCTGAGTGGTCGACAGTATGCCTCGACACCAATGCTCTGAGGGAGGGACTTTAACCTGGTGCTAGACCCTGGATTAGATAGGTCTTCGGGCCCTGTGAGGAGGCCTGCTGCAGCGGCGGTGGCTCTGACAGCTGAGCTGCTGACTCTAGATTTGGTCGATGTGTGGAGGAGCAGAAATGCGGACAGGGGTGGGTACACACACTACTCTTCCTTCCATGACATCCACACCAGGATTGACTACTGGTTGGCCTCTCATTCCATCACTAATCAAATTGTGGCGTGCACTGTGCTCGCGCGAACTCTATCTGACCACTCGCCGATACTGTTGGCTCTAGAGGCGCCGAGGCGTAGGATCCCCCCGTTCACCTGGCGCTTCCCGCCGTATGCCCTGCTGGATGACACTTTCCGAGGGGAGATGGCGGAGGAGATTGACCTCTTCTTTGAGAAGAACTTAGGCTCCGTGGACGACTTCCACACACTCTGGGAGGCATTTAAGGTCTTCATTCGCGGGATAGCCATGGCCAAGCACTTCAGTGTCTTAAAGGCTATACGACAGCGGCTCCATGCCCTAGAGTCTCAGTTAGCTGCCCTGGAAGCGCAACTCTTGACGGACCCTGATCCCGCGGTATCTGACAATCTTCGGACTCTGGTCTCGGAATTTAATGAGGAGGCGGACAGGGAAGTCTGTTTTCTGGGGAAATATGCCTCGGCTAGGACTTACGGAGAGAGTGAACGCCCCAGCTCGCTGTTAGCCAGAATACTGCGCGATGAAAAAAGCGCCCCCAGACTGACGGAGCTTGGCACCCCGGGAGGGTCCACAGTCACGTCAGACGAGGACATCGTCTCTGCTTTCCTTGATTACTACTCTGACTTATACGCGACCAAATCAAATGATCTGGAAACCGACATGGACGATTACCTAGAACATGTACAACTGCCGTTTCTGGCGCAGTCGGACAGGGAGTTTCTCATGTCACCCATTCAAGCGGACGAGCTCTCTGAGGCCTTGGCTACCATGCGAGTACACAGCGCCCCCGGCGTAGACGGTCTGACAGTGGGGTTTTACAAAACTTTCAAGGACAAACTCATTCCACACTTGCTGTCCTTATTTGACGAGATAGGCAAAGAGGGCAGTATGCCGAACACTATGAGGGAAGCCCTATTAGTTACCATCTTAAAGCCGGGTAAACCCCATAATGTTTGCAGCTCGTACAGGCCAATATCCCTCTTAAACGTGGATGCTAAGCTTTATGCTAAAGTCCTAGCCGCCCGGTTATCCCTCATCGCACCGGAAATAGTAGCCCCAGAACAGGCCGGCTTTGTCCCGGGACGGAACTTGTCCTATAATATACGAACGGTGCTGGGCACGATGCAACATGTGCGTCAGGACGCGAAGGCGGTGGCCATTTTCCTGGACATGGAGAAGGCGTTCGACTCCGTCGAATGGCCATTCATGCTACTGGTCCTCTGTCGTATGGGGTTGGGAGAGCAGTTCTTACAGATGATAGGTGCACTGTATTGGAAACCGGTGGCCAGGGTGAGACTGGGGGACAGAGTTTCAGAGACCTTTACTATCAGCAGAGGAACAAGACAGGGCTGCCCCCTGTCCCCCCTGCTGTACGCCCTGGTGGCAGAACCACTCGCGTGCGCACTGCGAGAGTACCACTGGTACCATGGGGTTAGCTTCCCGTCTTACAAAATAGTCATCTCGACATACGCAGACGACACGTTGCTGTATGTGCGGAACCCAGAATCAAACCTTGCCCCAGTTCTCAGGGAGGTGGTGCGTTTTGGAGCCCTCTCGGGTCTGAAAGTGAATTGGGAGAAATCGGTTGTGTTCCCCTTGACCCCAGTGACGAAGCGCTTTGAAATGGACTACCCTTTGAACTGGACCACGGACCCGGTACGCTACCTGGGTGTGATGATCCACACGGACCCAGAAGTGCTCTTCAATGAAAACTATGGGGTGGCCTTTAGTAAATGTGAAGATGACGTGGAGCACTGGTGCAAGCTCCCGCTCTCCCTGATGGGCCGCGTGGCTATCATGAAGATGGTGATTCTCCCGAGATTTTTATTCCTGTTTGCCACCCTGCCCATAATACTTTCAAGAACCTTCTTCCGGAATGTAACAAAGCTTATGATTCGCTTGGCCTGGGGAGGTAAACAGCCGCGTGTGCAATGGAGCACTCTCACACTGCCGTGTGAGTTGGGGGGACTCGGTGCGCCCGACCTGGAAAGGTACTATAGGGTGGCCCAGGCCACTCACTTACACACGTGGATTCACGGGGACAGGAATATCCAACACGTGCGCATGGAGCGACTCTTTGCGGACCCTCTTCCGCTCCCGGCCACGGTTTGCACTCCTGTGGACCGCCGAGTGGGCGTCTTGGACTCGATAACGGCTACAAAACATGCCTGGAACGCGTTGTTGAAGGCTAGGGAGGAAGCGCTGTTATACTCCCCCGCGATGGCGGTGGAATGGCTACAGTGGCTGGCCCCCATCGGGGACAAGAATGTTATCCGTGCGCTGCACGACCTGGGGATTGAGGCGGCGGGTGCATTGTTTGCGGACGGTAAGGCCAAGACATGGGACTAGGTAGCCCAAGAGGTTGAGCACCCGACGCTGTTGCAGCAGTTCCAGTTTCACAGGCTTCGAGGAGCCTTGAGGGAAGTTCTGGGTCCGGATATGACAGAGCCGCCGGACATCCCGGAACTCGCCTACGTTATAGCTCATGCCTCTCCACGGCACTTGACGACGCATCTGTACAAGAGCATTATCTCATACAGAGCGCAGGAACCTTCCAAAGCCCGGTTAGCGTGGCAGAGGGACCTGGACGTGGAGATAGATGATGCAATGTGGACATACTGCTGTAGTAACACCAAAAAAGTGTCTCTGAATGGACGGCACAGGCGGATACACTTTAAATTCCTACAGCGAGTGTATTACACTCTCGAACGCTTACACCGATACGGCCTCCGTCAGTCTCCGGAGTGTGAGCGTTGTCACGCGCCTGTGGCGGACTTCCTACATATGGCGTGGAGCTGGCGTAAGATTCATGAGTTCTGGGTGGCGGTCATTTCGGAACTCAGTGAAATACTAGATCATGAACTTCCGATTGATCCAGCTTTAGCGCTATTGGGCTACTCGAGACCTCTGCCGGTGGCGTGTAGGCGGTTGGCGGATATGGGATTGCTGTTGGCCAGACGTACGGTGGCGCAGTGTTGGATGAGAGGGCCGACCCCGACCAAAAAACGATGGGCCAGGGACATGGTGTACTGTTGCACACAAGCTGAACACTACAGCGAGCTCCTCCCCCCCACTAGTAGACCGAAAAACTTCTGGGGCTTATATAACACCTTCAGATATGCTAGGGAGGAAGTAGTGGACACGCAGGGGGATGAGAGGGCGGATACACAATAGCTGGCTCTTATACAGTGCACTACCGGGGTTTCAGTTACGGAAGAGATGATAATGCCTGGGGCGCCAGGGGGGATGGCCGGGTGGAGTATTGAAACCCGGCTGTCACAGGGCGGGAGACGGTTGGCGGGTTATGAACGGCGGAGTGGGGGGTGAGGACGGGACACACTTGGGCCACTCTGGTGGAGTCACATTTGGGTAACAGAGAGGGGCATCGACACGAGCTTCGACATGGTGTTGTTGATATTGGGTGGATCTGCGGACGGGTTGGACAGTGGGAGGGAGGGGGGGGGGGGTCTGGGAATTTTTTCTGGGTGTTCTCTTTTCTGTTTGCACTAGAGGGGGGGTGGGGAGAAGGTATAGCAAAAAACAAAAAACACACCTCCATTTCTGACTTTGCAGCACTGGTCCTACATGTCCTACCCTCTAAGACAACTGGGGACATCAACGGATACGTGGTGACAGCACCGACGATAACTCATTATTTGCTTGTTTGTTGTACAGTGATATTACGCTGCCGTACCCCTGGGTTGACGGCGTCAGGCTGTGTACATCGAGTTACCTGGTGCTCGACTGTATCCATCATTGTCGCATCGCCGGCCCGAGTGGGTTGTAGACGGGAAGCTGTGTATGATTTGGACTATGTTAATAAAGGTGTTAAAAAAAAAATCCTAGACTAGATAGATCACACCCGTCACCCCACTATTACACCAGGGCAGGCGTGGTTGTACTGGACACACTCACAGTTTATGGACTGATTGACACCTGGAGATATGCACATTCGCACGCATTATACAGCACAGGCGGCGTCATGGGCACGACTAGACTATATTCTCATATCCAGAGGGTTAGCTCCGGCTATAACTAGAGTGCAGAACCTGGCTAGAACTTACTCGGATCACGTCCCAGTGTTCCTTGCGCTCACTTTGGCAGACCTCGAGATTCCGCGCAGCCACTGGAGGCTGAATGCCCCTATCTTATTAGACACGGTCTTTCAAGAAGAATTGCGTGTAGAGATTCAAGAGTTTTTTGCGCGTAATAAGGACTCAGTGAATAGTGTGGAGATTGTATGGGAGGCATTTAAGGTCACGGTTCGTGGATACTGTATGGCGAAAGGGGTGGGGATACTTAGAGATATACTCAACACACTGCGTAGATTAGAGACAGACCTTAAAGCTTTGGAGCTAGAGACTGCCGAGAGACAGAATGGGTCTGCTAGTGCCAAGTTCAGAGATAAACTCACAGAATACATGGACGAAGCACAGCGGGAAGCGCGCTTCAGGAGTAAATACTGGGTGGCTAGGAGCTACGGAGAGGGAGAGAAGCCGGGGAAGAAGTTGGCACACAAAATACGACAACCTCGCTGTAACAACTATATGTTGAAGGTCGAAGACTGGGAGGGGGAGGCATGCCGGGATACGGCCAACATACTTAATGCCTTTCTCCAACATTACAAGGGGCTATACGCTACGAATAGAAAGGATGACCTGAACTTGGAGGAATTCCTGGGTGATGTGGCATTAGGATGGCTGAGTGATGTTTAGAGAACCTTTCTGAGTGCTCATTTTGAGATAGACTAGGTAAGGGAAGCCATAATGAATATGCAATCTGGGAAGGCCACTGGTACAGATGGCATTCCGATCGAATTTTATAAGACTTATATAGACCCGATGGCCCCTATTCTGCGAGAAGTCTACGAGGACTCGTTGGAAGTGGGACATCTCCCCAGCTCCATGAGAGAAGCCCTAATACTCTCATTGCTGAAACCAGGGAAATCGCCTACAAAATGTGATTCCTACAGGCCACTCTCCTTGCTTAACTGCGATGCCAAAATACTGGCCAAGATGATAGCGACGAGACTGAGCCTTTTGATGGAGAATCTAATTCTCCCTGACCAGTCGGGATTTGTGCCTGGGAGGGCCACCTCCCACAATCTGCGAATGCTTTTCTCTATTTTAAATAACGTGTCTCCGGTCCTCCCTCTGGCTGCAGTTTCTTGGACGCTACCAAAGCGTTGGACTCTATTGAGTGGAACTATATTTTTGGAGTCATGCTACGCATGGGATTCCCACCATGGTTTTTATCGTGGATTCAGCTATTGTACTGTTCACCGGTCGCTAAGGTACTGATTAATGGGCATACGTCGCAGCCATTTAGCATTACTAGGGGGACTCGACAGGGGTGTCCACTTTCCCCGTTGCTTTTTGCTATTGCAGTGGAACCATTGGCGGCCAAGTTGCGACAACACCACGATGATAAGGCACTGAGATGTAATCTGTGCCAAATACTAATATCCCTGTATGCAGACGATATTACCCTTTACATTCTGGATCCTCAGAACAATTTGAACCCAATCCTAAGAGAATTTATAGTTTTCAGGAAATTGTCGGGAATCCAGATTAACTGGGAGAAGTCCGGTATCTTCCCATTGACAACCGCAACTTTGCGCTTCCAGCTAGATTATCCCCTAGAGTGGTGTGAGGAAGAACTGAAGTACATAGGGATAAAGATCACCAGAGATAGAGAGGAACTTATGAGATTGAACTATGGAACAGCCATTACGCGTATAGCGGATTGTGTCACGCGCTGGATAGCTCTACCACTTTCACTAGCGGGGCAAGCGTCCTTAATAAAAATGGTGATACTTCCACAACTTCTCTACCTTTTTTTAAATATACCGTATCACCTGGGGGCCTATTTCTTTAAGACACTAAAGTTAGAATTGATACGCCTAGTTTGGGGAGGCAAACACCCACGATTACAATGGAATGTACTAACTTGACCTTATGCGCAGGGAGGGTTTGGTATACTGGATTTCGAGTTGAGAATTACACGAGCGCACAAGCACACTACGCATGGTATTGGGTGGAACAACCACGTTACATGCCTCAAGTGGCAGCAGAACATTTGCTCGCACACCCCATTCCATTAGATGGTGTTTTATTTGAACAGGTGGGGGTTAGAGCCAGACAGTCATCGGCCCTCACATCCACAATAGTGGCATGGCAACGAACAGGCAAAATGCTGGACGTCCCCCTACTGTACTCTTCACTGTTGCCTCTCACTTCCCATCCGAACATGCCTTTGCTCCAGGAGACGGTTTTTCATAATTTCAAAAAGCGGACTCAGATCTACACCTGGGGGGACCTGTATCATAACGGACAATTCCGCACTGCTGATCATATATTTCAGGGCACACAGCCCGCACCACTTAATGTTTTTTTGTTCATTAGACTCAGGCAGGGGATTAGAGCACTTACACCAGACTTCCCGGAGGAACCGCAAACGCTGGCTCCATTACAGATGGTGCTAAAAGCCGAATCGGCTAGACTCCTTGTATCACTAATATATAGAGCAGTCCACACTCAGAGGTCAGTGCCTACCGCACCGTCACGGGTTAGATGGGGAGAGGAGCTGGGATTTCCCTTAACTGATGAGCAATGGGAGTTCTGCTATCTGCAGACGGAGCAGGTCTCTGCCAGTAGCAGGCTTCGTATCATACATTATAAATTCCTACATAGACTGTATTATACGTCAGCCAAGCTGTGTAAATATAAACTAAGAGACACTGATAGATGCGATAGATGCAGCACTGCAAGTGCAGATTTACTGCACTTGGCTTGGGAGTGCCCAGAAGTGAGAATATACTGGGAATCAGGTCTTTCAAGCCATACAATTGATGATAAATGTGAAGGTATATATTAACCCACTGATGGCACTGTTGGGATTCGTCAAACCACTAAGGGCAGAGCACCGAAAGTTTGTAGCATTGGCATTACTGATGGCTAAAAGGAGAGCGGCCTGCCGCTGGGGTAGGGGAAGGGCACCGAAATGTAAGAATTGGATAGATGACTTGATTATGTGCCAAGAGAGACTTACAGCGTATGCTAAACTGCTGCCAGTGGCATCGCGACCTAGAGATATTTGGGCTCCGCTATTGTGGTATTTTCTTACACACCCTAGAACCTAGCATTCTACAGAGTAGACACGCATTGGGTGGGGTGTTGAGGAAGTACAGAAGTGCTGAGAGAGAGAAGTGGGGGAGTTGATTATGGATAAGACTAAGTTGAAGCATACACTGCAATTCATGGGTCTTGCCCTGAGAGAGGGGCCGACACTGCAACATACATGTGGAGAATTGGGAAAGACTAAATGGAAGAGATGGGAATTACGACACTGTTGTATGGTGGCTAACGATGTACCCGGGCCCCCTGCATGACTTGCTTCTTTTTGTTTTGTTGATGTATAATAACTGGATGCTAAATGAGGACCTTAAACTGTAGCTTGTGTACTGTGGATGGACCCAAAATGTACTTAGAATTGATTGTCATGATGCTGTGTTTGAATTACTGTTATCAAAATCAATAAACAGAATAAAAAGAAAAAAGTATTAGGAGAGAGCGTGGCCTGCCTGCAACAGCAGGCAGGACAAAGATATTTGAGAAAATAGTGGTCTGAGGCTGTAATAAAAGCCTACTGAGTAACAACACACGTAACAAGGGGTGTCGCCATGGGAGGATGCAAAATGAGACAAGGCGGTACTAAGGAGGGACTAACAAGCCTATTGACCAATGAAAATCCACAGTTTACAGTGGACAATGAGACAAGTGAATGGAAAATACGAGCAGAGATTGGACAGGGCTTCAAGTACATACTCCAATACAGCTTGCCTCGCAGAGCAGCACATGCGCTGTCTAGGTTTGATCTAAAAAAGAGGTTTACAAAAAGATTACAAGTAAAGAACACGCTCTAGCAGGGGTTGTAAGTTAACAAGAAGGAGGAACCTATATATTTGGAATAAGACCCTATTAAAGCATTCATGATTTGGGATGAAACGTGCACAGCTAGCCAACCGTCCTCGAAGCTGCAGTACAAAATAATTAACAAGCATTTACAATGCAATGGTCTCAGCATTATTAAAGGTAGAGCTATTGGCATTGCTCATGACATTTTTTTTCTTTTTTTTTTAAACATACATAAATGGTATTGTCATTTACAATGGCAATAGGTGAGCATTAGAGAGTAGTAGAGAGTATTCGCGGACACAGAGCCACACACACAGAGAGCAACACACACACACACACAGAGCTGTCACCACATGTATACGTGTAGGGGCACAGCCAGTCCAAGAAGTGTTGAATCACTTGTTTAGGTAGGTGCTCCTACATAACAAAATACTCACCTTTAGGGGCCACATACTAAGCAAAAGGTCACCATAGGCTTCTCAGCAATTTGGTGCTCTAACACTCTGCTTATCGGGGTTCACATGGTACACCAGACTATCAGACCATGTGTGCTGAGGCTTTTCCTGGGAGTGCTGAACCGACAGAGCCTCGCTCTCACTATCCCACATTCCAGTGATACTCCTTACCATTATATATAAGCAATACCAGCCTCGGTGGCCGGTTGGGCGTCCCCATCAACCGGCATCAGGCTCTGCCTCTATCTGGACCCCGTCATCCTCTCCCTTCAGTTGGCACCACTCTGCTTCTCCTCTGCTTTCCCAGCATCTCCTGCACAGGAGAGGAGAATCACGGCTGATCAAGTGGCAAGTCCTTAGTTCCAGTTCTTCCACAAGCACAGTTCTAGGTCCCTTGCACAGCTCTCCACCTTTGCGTTCCAGTGGCCGCTGTGCACACCAGGACCACCATCAGCATGGGTCAGACGCCATATTTGGTGCTAGGCTTCAGTGCTTTTTGTATGTCTCACTCAGAAGTATGTTCTTTAAATGGTGCAGCACAACTAGGATTGTAGAGGAATCACAGGGCTGGGAACCAGTCAATGAAGGCTGTGTACACAGCGGAACACATGAGGTCTGACTGACAACACTACACATTCTCTTGCTAGAGCGCGCAGTTTTCCCCAGGTCACCCGGGATACCAATTCTCTAACACGCACTGGGCCCTTGGCGTGAAGAACACTTAAATTTCGTTTGGGTGAAACTGGGTGAGGATTTCTCCTCCTGCACGCTGCTAGGAGTAATCAAGTTTGGATTTACCTCTGCTTACCATGCACCCGACTTACCACAGGCGCAATTCCTTGACGGACCTGGAGCTGTTAAGGAAAAGTAGACAGGCCTAACATCCAATACACCTTAAAATCCGTAAAATACTTTCCACAGTTTCGTAAATTGACCACAGACACCTGATTAAGTTCGAGTTTTTATATAAGATTTCAAAGTGAAGAAGCCAAAATAATAAGCGATACACAGAGTAATATATCAAACATCAAAATCAGTACCAAAAGGTAACCTTGCACAAAAAATATGACCATTTAGAATATATGGGAAACTACAGGGAGAAGTTTTAGCACATACTATTCACTGCAACGTTATACTAGAACATAGGAATGGGATGGGACCTAGAACATGTACTTAACCTAAGTGTTCAGAATATTCTTGCTAAGCTCATTGCAATCCACTAAAGGAAAGGGAAAAACGGGAACATGCTATGGTTTTATAAAATCAATGAATTTCTAAAGGAGAGGGGGAGAGAAGGAACCAACTAAAATTCAGGCACATATAAGTTCAATGGCAATAAGGCAATAACACAGTTAAGAATGTTTAACAGATCAGACGAGAGAGAGAGAGAGAGAAAAAGAGATACGCAAACCCACAATCTATATTTACCTAATTCAGATTGAAGACCAACCCTGGCCACGGGTCAGTTGGGAAGGCGGGGACAGGGACCCTCAGAAAAGGAATGTCAGACTGTGAGCAGGTACAGCTCACGGAGAATAAGGACAGGATACCCCTCAGGTTCGGATCAAGGGCTGGGCCTCCCAGGGTACGACCAACACCCACAGCTTCGGACAGCAACGCCTGCGTTACCCCCTCCTGCAAGTAATCCGCCAGAAACCCCGATTGGATTTTCGAATTCCCCAGCAAAGTGCTTCGCCAGCACTTAGGATTTTCCACCCCTTGGGAGTTTGTGGAAAGTATGGACAAAGTGCTCCGCAGCACTTTCAGGCTTGAACACCTATTGAGATCGTAGGGTCAGTGACAGGTCTGCTACTCGGACAAGTCGGACAATTTTCCTAAGCTAAACTAGGGTAATTATACAGTTTTGGGGACCCTCAGACCACCCCCTAATGTTGCAAGTGACAGTTTCCCATATTGTGATTGGTCAGGAGAGGTGGTGTGGTCTTTACCACCTCCTAAATTCAACGTTCCCATCATAATTATTCAATTTTCATACCCGCCCCCTTGGTTCACGTTCCCATGCATGGAATACAACAGTACAGGATAGTCTACAGTAGGTAGCAACAGTATTGCTTTTTCCAAGGTGAGACGCCGTATTCCCAGCGATGTTCCCAGGCGCATTGTGCTTCAGGTGCCAGCTGGCTAGGTTTAGCTTCTGCGCAGTTGGAACTTTCTCCGGTCATGTGACGGTGCCCAGCAGAGCTTCAAGCATGGCTCCGCTTATGATCACCCCAGCCCACAAAGACGCGGTACATGAAAAGTAAGCGACAACAAATTAAAATCATACATATAAATGATCGCACTGTATACCATGATAAAAGATAACCAACCCTTACTTTTATAATAACTATAGCATTAAGAATTAATGCGAAAGAATAGATAGGCTAAAAGCTGCTGCAGTAAGCAGAGAGCGTGGTAAGAGACAAGCGGCCATATTTAGCATCAATGCGCATGAGCACAGAATCCCTCCAGAATGCGAGTGCGTCACATCACATGGGTATGACCGACGCATGCGCAGACTGAATTTGCGGCAAAGCAGCCATTTTCAGTGCAAGCTTCGTTAGTACGTAAAAAGACAAACAAGCAAGCATCCTAGGGACACCCGCGTGTAGGGGAAAACACTTTACAAATGACGAACAATGGTGTTAATATTATTATGTAATTCAGACAAGGGTTTTGCATACGAGCAAGGCGCTATACATGCGAATCCTTGCTCCATCAATCCCCTCTTTGATGATATTTACTATCATCACTACATGAAGGAAACAGATGCCAACTTTTTTTCATTCATTCATATCGTCCATTTCGATTTCAATAAACTTATTGTTTAGTTTTCTTTCAGCTTCCCTATGAGAGTGGTGATTTTTCGCCTTCTTATAAATTGCACTCTTCAGCTCCTCTAATTCTAATTCATCAATGTTTCTTTTCACCCCCCTCGGATTTACTGTATATTTCTTTTTACACTTCTGACATTTGCAGCAGATAAAAATGATCAATACAATCACACCTATTATGACTATTGGCATCAGTATTTTCCACAAAATATTTCTACCTAGATTAGTAAACCAACTACCTATAGAGGAGAGACCTCCAGTCAGTCTCGTCCAGGCACTGTCAACCTCCAATGGTTTGAGTTCCCTTTCCAAATTAGTTATGTTCCTCACATATTGTTTTAATTCGACACTTGTATCAGGAATGTAAGTGCAACAATGTTGCGCTCTCAGCATTCTACAGACTCCGCCCTCTTTTGCTAATAGGGTGTCAAGGGCAAGACGGTTTTGTAAAACCATTGATCTGATCGCAACCATTTCAGTATTGACCAGCAGGAAACCAGCAGCAGTGTCCGTTGATAACCGGTCCACTACTGTAGACAATTTGCATATTCTATGGGTGTTCAGAACTACCCCCATTCCAGGTATCAGTGCACTAAAAATATCACCTACAATTTCGCCTACACTTTCGCGTCTACTACGCACTACGCCATTAGTTTCATCATCGCTTCCAGCTGCATTGTTCACATGGTATATTTTCGGGAAAACAATGCCAAAGTAGCAGCTCCCATACCAGTGATCCGGCAATTTGAAATAAGCCTTGTTCCCACATACATAATATATTCCGGGAAACACAGGTTCTGACCCATTTTTGAAACCCCAACCTCCTATTACCTTATAATTATGTTCACACTCGCTGGAACCGATGAATACATTGTTATAGTACTCTGTCTTTTCCCTATGGATACAAAGTTTCCCCTTTCTTTCAAAATCCAGCAACAAGGCAGGACTGGCTTCGCCTTCTGAGGTGTTATCCATGTGCTCAGCCCACCTAGGGATTCTATCTTTCTCGTCATTTGCCTTCTTCTGAAACTTTTCTCTCCTTCTGTCTGCCATTTTTATAAACATCTTTTCCTGCTCTTGCAGTGAACAGGTCAGATTGTCTTCTTTTGCTTGATCTAAGTCTATGGTACCTATAGTCAGAAAATAGTCTCCCATATAGCGGGTCACGTCACTTGTAGTATGTACACGGTTCAAATGTCTTCTAATGGGAAGTTCAGAAAATACTACGTCATCATTTGAATAATAGTACTGCAAGGTGCTTCTATAGAACAAGCTAGCTAATATACTACAGGAGATTCCATAGGTCAAAGGTAGATGGTGGTATGTCACGCCTTCAGCCACTGAAGTTGGCAGCTTCATGCAGACATAACAGTCCTCTATTTCCATAGCTTCTACATAATGCACTAACAAGTTAGCAAAAACATTTAAGTGCGTCCTGTTCTTCATTTTGTGAAAGTGTAGTCCATCCTCATCTGGTGCTTCTAAGTCAGGTCGTGGGTGTGTCAGTCCTACTCTTTTGTCGCGTCTCTCTAGTCTTCGTGGTGTTTCTGCAGTCTGTACATCTCCTACATCTACTACTTCGGGTTCAGTGGGGGACAAGTTAGGATTCTTACTTATCATGAAAGGTAGAAAAACTGTTAGTCCTATCCACATTACTATTAGCATAGCTATACTACACAAACATATCTTACAACAGGGTTTGAGACACCCACAGCGGGATCTCCCAGAGACACTCGGATCAGACATATTTAGCTTACAGGTGGCTTTTGCTACCCCTCTTCGTTTCTTTGCACCAAAGGCTCACTTCGGGGCTCTCTTAAGGAGGGTCTTCGTCCGAACTCCGATCAGCAATGGACTCGTGGTCACTGTTGCCACTGTGGTGAGGCTCGTCAATCTCTTCCAACACAAAGTACGTCCACTCAGGGCTCCGATACAGTCGGTTCTGTTTCTTTATTCTGTCGCTCTTTCTCAGCGATTTGCCTTGGGCTGCATTCCTTTCACTTAAAGCCCTTTTTCGGTCTTTATCGTTTTCTTCGACTGTTTTTAGTCTGAGCCTTAGTCTCTTGACGTATCGGGGTGTACTTCTTCCTCCGTGCCTCCCAGTGGTTGAGGAGACTTCTCCTTCTTCGTGCACTCTTTTTACTTTTTGTTGTGGCACTTCTGATTCCCTGCCTGTCTGACTAGTTCCAGGTCTTTCGTCTATCTCTTCTGCCTGGTCGCTAATCTGTCCCTGCTCAGATTCAAATCGCACTTTCTTTTTACTTCTTGTTACTGTTGTTTCCGTTGTCTGAGCACTTTGATCTAGTTCTATCTGTTCCTGTTCATGCTCTTCGACCTCTTCGCTTTCTTCTGCATGAACGTCAGCTCGAATTTCTAACTGTCCCTCTCCACTCTCGGGAGTTTCAGGAGGAGTGTCGATGTCCTGATCTGACCCTACTTGGCCTACTTCCTGATCAGGTGGGTTATGGCTTTCATTGACCTGACCTTCTTCTTCTACTCCTGACTCACCTGGACTATCCCACTCACTATCTAAGTATGAATATTTCCTTGTTCGTATTGGATCATGAACTGGTTCGTCGGCGGGATACCATTCAACGTCTCGACTTGTGCTCGGCAGTTCGATGTCAGCTAGCTCCGGACTCTCTTCCTCGGAGGTCTCTTCAGCTGTGCTGCCTTCAGCTCCAGTCGCGTTTTCTCCAGATACCCGCTTTGTGTGGCTGGCGTGGATCCACTTCGGTACACCAGCGCACTTCACAGCAGTGGTAGTGACGAGGATCACTTGTCGTCGCTTTCCCCACCTTGGCTTCAGGCAGCTGCTCCGGGTGTGTTTCTTTAACACCACCCAGTCTCCTGGCTGCAGGTTGTGTGCTGGAGTCTTTGGCCACTCGTCTTCTGTCTCTCCAATCTGCTGAGAGAGAGAACGCACTTGGTCACCCAGCTGCTTGCAGTATTCTAGCACCATATCATCAGAAATGCTTAGCAGTTTGTTTCCGGGTACCCATGCCTGGCGCATCACTCTTCCCATCAACACTTCATGGGGACTTAGGCCAGTCTTTCGATTCGGGATACTTCTCAGACTCATCAGCACCAGGGGTAAAGCTTCTATCCAGTTCATTTTTGTGGAATCACACATTTTTCCCAGTCTGGACTTCAGAGTGCCATTTATTTGTTCCACTACCCCAGAAGCCTCTGGGTGGTAGGCGCAGTGCAATCTTTGCTTCATTTTGAATGCTCTACAGAGTTCCAATAGGACATCGTTGGCAAAATGCCCACCTTGGTCCGTTTCGATTGTCTCTGGGATCCCATACCTAGGTATCAATTCCCTGAGCAATAGTTTGGCTGTGGTAATAGCGTCATTTTTCTTAGCTGGATATGCTTCCACCCACCTAGAGAATAGACAAACTATGACTAAAACATATCTATATCCGTTGCATCTGGGCATGGTTATGAAGTCTGCCTGGATTCTTACGAAGGGACCTACTGCCTTTCCAATAGTACTCTGTTTCACTACAGTCTTCTTTCCTGCATTGAATTGCTGACACACTAGGCACCTCTGGCAAAGCCTGTCCGCCTGGTCCCTGAACTTTGAATTGCAGAACACTTGTTCAAACACCCGACACATCGCATCTCTTCCCATATGTGTTGGCTCATGTATCATTCTGACCATGGGATCGATCAAGCTATCAGGCAGTACAGGCACCCCATCCGGATTTACCACCACACCATCTTCTCGCAACTCGCATTCCTTTGCGGCCCACCTGCCTTTTTCTTGCCTGTCTGTGGCTTGTTGTATCTCTCTTAATTCTTCCCACGTTGACACATTATCAAACAACATAAGTTGGCAGCTGGTTCCATCCCACCGGGCAATTTGTAGGGACATCTGGTGTCGGGCACAAAACTGTGCAATTTGGTCAGCGTACCTATTACCGGCAGTCACATCATCATTTCCAGATCTGTGAGCCGCACACTTGACCACAGCCAATTCTTTGGGTAATTGGATGGCTTCCAGTAAGTTATGCACTACTTTCCCATTTCGGATAGGTGTGCCAGAGGAAGTCATGAATTCTCTTTGCAACCACAATTGGCCGAAGTCATGAACAACCCCGAAACAGTACTGACTGTCTGTGTAAACAGTAATTCTTTTGTTTTTTCCCCTCTTGCATGCTCGAGTTAACGCTATAAGCTCCGCCACTTGTGCAGATTTCACCTCGCGCATGTAAGATGCCTCGACGACTCCTGTCAGAGTAACCACAGCATAGGCAGCACTCAGACTCCCACTCTCATGTCTCAAACACGAGCCATCCACAAACATTGTTTTATCCCCGTCCCGTAGTGCTATTTCACGAATGTCAGGACGGGGCTTGGTGCTATATTCAGTCAGATCGATGCAATTATGTTCCCCACCCTCATCCGATTCTGCATCCAGAGGGACAGGTAACAGTGTCGCAGGATTTAGGACATTGCACCGGGAGATAGTTACATTTTCAGCACCAATCAAAATTCTCTCATACTTAGTCAGCCGACTAGGTGTGAGGTACTGGGTCTTAGTTCTAGTCAGTAGGATGACAACAGAGTGAGGAACATAGACAGTGACGGGATGTCCCATGACAATGCTCTCACTCTGTTCTAGACTGACGCAAGTAGCAGCAACGGCTTTTAAGCAGCCAGGCAGTCCAGCCGCCACTGGATCTAGGGTGGCCGAAAAGTAGGCGACTGGTCTCCTGACTGATCCGTGCTCCTGGGTCAGGACTGAAAGAGCACAATTTTCTCTGGTGTCACAGAACAGTTCAAAGGGTTTATTGTACTCAGGCATACCCAATGCAGGTGCGGTACATAGACAGTTTCTCAGAGTTACCCAAGCATTCATGCTCTCACTGTCCCAGTGGACGGGATCTTCCACTCCTTTCTTTGTCATATTTATCAGGGGTCGGGCTAGAGCCGCAAATCCTGCAATCCATTGCCTGCAGTAACCCACAACTCCCAAGAACATTCTCACCTCTTTCTGTGTTGTGGGCAGTTCCATGGCTTTAATTATTTTGATCCTTTCGGTAGTGACCTTCCTGATTCCCTTTTCTATCTGGTGCCCCAGATATTTTACTGAGTTTTTACAGAATTGTAATTTGTCAGGCGACACTTTATGTCCCCCTTTTCCTAGGTGATTCAGCAAGGCAATTGTGTCAGTGACACAGTCAGACTGGGTTTTAGATGCCACTAACAGGTCATCTATGTACTGCACCAAAACGAACTCTCTTGGCAGTACTAGGGACTCAAGGCACTTTTTCAGTATCTGGTTGAAAATCGATGGACTTTCGGTGTACCCCTGGGGGACACGATTCCAGACATAGATATGACTGTCAAATTCAAAACTGAAAAGGAACTTGCTTTCTGGATGCAATGGGATGGAAAAGAATGCGTGGCACAGATCGATGACAGTGAACCATTCTGCGTTCCAAGGAATCTGGTAGAGTATCACTGCAGGGTTGGGTACAATAGGACAGCAAGGCACAACAATTTGGTTTACCTTGCGCAAATCTTGCACCACCCGGTACTTCCCACTAGGCTTTTTGATCCCAATGATAGGCGAATTACAAGGGCTGCTCAGCACTTCTTCTATTATTTCTGCTTCTAGCAGCCTCGTGATTTCAGTCGCTACTCCTGCCTTCACTTCTGCACTCATTTTGTACTGTCTTGTTTTGGGGTATACAGCATTTGTTTTTATTGCTATTTTAACCGGGTCCACATTTGCCATCAGGCCTACATCTTTTCCCGTGAAATCCCACACTTCAGGTACTACTCTTAGCTGGAGTTCCTCAGGTAAATCCTCAATTGTCAAAGGCTTGATATCAGCATCTTGTCTGACTAACATCAGTTTGTACAGGCCATCTTCATCTGGGGTCTGAATTTCAACGCCATTTGGTGTGCAGTAAATGGTACAACGCATCTTGCACAACAAATCACGTCCTAGTAGATTTACGGGACTGGAATCACAGACCACAAATCTGTGCATTTCCTTGAAATTTCCTATAGAAATCTCCATTGGTTCAGTTACAGGGGTACTTATTATCTGATTTGATACGCCCACTACTTGGATCGCTTCTCCCGAGAGGGGTAGGTTAGGAACATCCACTGTTCTTACAGTAGATCTGGTAGCACCAGTGTCCAACAGAAAGGTGACGTCTTTGCCTTCAACCTTTCCTTCAATGTATGGTCCAGTCTGGTCTACCGGTAAGGAGGCGCCAAGTACGCACTCCTCATCCTCCCCTCTCAGGCCCCGTCAATCTTGATCTTCACAAAGGAAAGTATCACTTAGCAAGTACTGTGGAATGACTGCATTTCTTTCACTCTCAACCTCCCATACTTCCGCCCTCTCATTCTGCTGACCCTGACTCTTAAAATTCTGTCTAGGAGCGCGAGGTACTGGAGGTAATTTTACCTGTTGCTGGGTTTTTCTTGTCCCCTCTTTCGGCACCTGTGGATTTAAACCATTTACAGGGGCATTACCAGCCTGTAGGTGTGGACACTCGTCTCTCCAATGCCCCATCTGGCCGCACCCATGGCATGGAAACTTTTTCATGGCCTCTTCACGACTCATTTTAGGCCTGGGTTTTCCTCCCCCCCCAGCATTGGTATTCGGGATATTATTATCAGAAGTCATTTTACTTAACTGTTTTTCTTGCTGTTCAGCTAATTTCACCTGTGCCCACATCACTTTCTCCTTGAGGGCTTTCTTTTTATTTTCAATTTCATCTTCGCAGTATTTCGCATATTTCAGGACATCATCTATGGGCTTTCCCTGCCAACTGATTTTGTTATCTCGAATCCATTGTGATATTTCAGGCCTTAATCCTAGCACAAATCTGTAACTGAAATGAGTCATATCTTTCATGTCTACATTATCAATACCACTGTAGGTTTTGAACACCTGTAGTAACCTTTCATAAAATGAATGCACTGTCTCGTCACGTTCTTGGGTTGTTCTATCTATTCGGGTCCAATCTGTCTCTTTGGCTGGCACCTTTTTCTTAAGATACTGTATGACCTGGTCATATTTCCTCATTACATCCGGTGAAGGGGCTCCCGTTCTCTCATCTCTGGGATATTCATCACTAGGCCAATCAATCTCTATTTTACATTCCGTCCACAGATCTACAGGGACCACAATATCGAAAAACCCATCCAGGTCTTTCAACAGGCATTTCTGAACCTTTATGAAACGCTCTACCTGTCGGTACCAGTCAACTGGTTTCTCACGTAATTTCGGGAAGTCATTTGTAAATGACACAATGTCTTGTCTGGACCAAGGGACATGGACATACTTTCCTCCCGGGACCTCCCTCATGGGACACAATTTTTCTGTTGGGGTTACTTCCTTTAATACAAATTCTGAAGTTACTGACCCAGCCCTGCTGCCTTCCTTTTTCTTTGCCCACCTTGTTCTCCACTTCCCCACTTCGCCCCATTTCTGCAGGAGTTTCAACAATTCTTTTACTTGGATCTGTTTCCCCATCACATTCAGGCTTTCTAAGTCTTTGTCTGAAAAGTCCACTCGGTAGGGTTTCTGAAGAATTTTGGAGCGACTAACATCAACTCCCATTTCTGTGGCGGCATCCATTATCTTTTCGTGGAGCACCCTAGCACTCCGGGTAAGATTTTTACTGATGAATAGTAACTCTTCTTCATTATACGAGCTCAGGCGCTCAACCCCCACGTTCCCAGCCATCATTTCTTCTATTTCTATTCTTAATTTATATATTTCCAATGTTTTAGGTTGAGAAGTGGTCTCTTTCTCTATCTCCTTTGTCCACCTGTCTAATTCTTCAGGGGAAACTAAAGAGGCGTTCCTAATTCCAGTTGCACTTTCAATCACCACTTCCTTTTGTCTGGGCTGACTTCTTGTCCCGACTACACAGGCCCTCGACTCCCTTATGGGTAAATCCATTAAACTTCCAGATTCACACTCACTTTCCTGATCCTCATCTATGAACACTTCTTTCCTCGGGGTCTGGAAGCTAGGAGTGGGCAGTATTGGGGTGATAACAGGAGGAAGGGGACTAATCAAGTCATTCTTATACATCGGGATAGCAGGACCAATAGTTACCGGAATGGTCAAGGAATCAGGATGGGGATGCATCTGTGCAATGGTTCTGGCTAAATCCTCTCGTTGTTTACAGAGGGCTTCTCTCTCTTTCTCCTGCAACCCCCTTTCAGCAGTATTGCCATGTAATACCTGGGGTACTAAGGATGGATAAATACTCGGGGCAGTCGGGGTAACCAATCGAGGGGGACTTTCCCCGAATGGCTGATAATTCGGGACTGTGGACTTAGGTCTGCAAA
The DNA here is from genome assembly GCF_964263255.1 of Lissotriton vulgaris. Taxonomy (NCBI): domain Eukaryota; kingdom Metazoa; phylum Chordata; class Amphibia; order Caudata; family Salamandridae; genus Lissotriton; species Lissotriton vulgaris. The sequence goes on from NC_141700.1 coordinate 513,093,295, forward strand.
ACTCATCCCTTCCACTATGTTTACTGCTTGTAGCTGTCCTGTCTGTATCACTTTCCCTCCTACTCCGGGGGTAATTGGTAACAGAACTTTGAGAATGCACCGAATCTGATTCTGCCACATAGGGAGGTGGATCCTTCATTAACAAGTCTTCCAGGTGTTCATCTTCTACATCCCCCATAGGTGCTAGGTGATGGGTTTTTGCTTTACATTTTCCTCTTTTCTCCTCTAGTACTCCCATCATGGGAAACAGTCCTTCAGTTAACATAGACTGCCTCCACTGTTTCATTTTCTGTTCTTTGGTTGGCGTTGGAAGTCTGGGATACCACTTACTCACTCCTTTATCCATTCGGGGTTTATCTCGCTCTGCAGCCTCAATCTCCCATTCCTCCAAAGCTTCGTACTGGGTCAACCTAGGTCTGTAACTCATTCATGCGGGTCCTTAAGTTAAACAGGATCCGACCATTAAATGTACCTTCAACAGGGAATGCCAGGACTCCGTCATCTACAGTATACTTTGCCCAATTTTCTAGCCAGATACAAGTGTGATACCCTTTATCAAACATCATAAAAGAGGCAGGGGTATTTGGCGGGGGAATGAGTACACCTTCCCTCGTTCTAATGGGCTTGTCAGTTTTAAAAAAGTTCTTCACTTTATCCGAAAATGACAGTTTTCTCTTTATTCCATACATCATGTGCGGTCTACCTCATATAAGCTGATCCTTATGAAATCCTAGGTACTTTGGATTCGGTATGAAGTCTGGATACCACATACAACTCTCCAGACTCGCTTCTAACTCGGCTTGATTAATTTTGTTTACTTTCGTGCTTCCAATGCTAGCGCGACTTTTATTTCGCACCACCCAATCAGGTCAGAAAATACAACTACGGTCAACCAATGGGTGCGCGGCCTTTTCGCAAGACAGAGTCTCACGCTTCGGCGCTCACCCCTCCTTCACAAATCCAGCTCCGCTACACGCCCGCTATCCTGACCAATACCAGCGCGGCACGGAGTGACGTCAGAGCAGCTCTCCGACTGACTCCCGCCTTCACAAGGTAACGGAAACTTTTTACTCTCTCTAAAGTGCAAGTGCAGGTTTTAGTTAACAACACACAACGTTTGCCACTATGTCTGAGTGTTCTAAAGAGAGAAAAGACTTTTCTTTCGCTACTAGTAAACCACTTCTGTCTACTTTTCATTCACTCTGGATAGACTTCTTTGCCTGTCCCTACACACTAGTAACATAGAACCCGTTATTCTTCTGACTCATCCACCTTGATCGGGGATATGTACTGAGCCAGGATTTCACCAGCGAACTATTTTACTTACCAGACAAGCCTCGGAGACCCTACTACTCCTTCCGTATGCGACCCTTACTAGGTGATATCGCAATGAAAGTTTTATAATGGACTCGTAGCTATCATTCACTCCAGAAACAAAGGTCCTAATTAGTGCTTCCAGTTACTCCTTTAACCCTGCACTAATGATTCAAACTTAGTGACTTCAACAGCTAACCGGATTCTACTCACCGTTAGCTAAAATACTTCCCCGGGGATTCAGACTACACTGAACATTTACAAACAATTCTGGGTTAATTCAACATGCAGTATTTATAACAGCAATGCAAATTCATGAACATTTACATATAAAACCACATTTCAAAAATATTGTAAAAATACAGTAACAATCAGCAGCACGTTTTTGTATTCACGGTTTGTTTATGACTATCCTGTCTACCTAATCTAACTAGTCCAAACCATCCTCTGCTAGCCAGAAATTACTGCTAGAGCGCGCAGTTTTCCCCAGGTCACCCGGGATACCAATTCTCTAACACGCACTGGGCCCTTGGCGTGAAGAACACTTAAATTTCGTTTGGGTGAAACTGGGTGAGGATTTCTCCTCCTGCACGCTGCTAGGAGTAATCAAGTTTGGATTTACCTCTGCTTACCATGCACCCGACTTACCACAGGCGCAATTCCTTGACGGACCTGGAGCTGTTAAGGAAAAGTAGACAGGCCTAACATCCAATACACCTTAAAATCCGTAAAATACTTTCCACAGTTTCGTAAATTGACCACAGACACCTGATTAAGTTCGAGTTTTTATATAAGATTTCAAAGTGAAGAAGCCAAAATAATAAGCGATACACAGAGTAATATATCAAACATCAAAATCAGTACCAAAAGGTAACCTTGCACAAAAAATATGACCATTTAGAATATATGGGAAACTACAGGGAGAAGTTTTAGCACATACTATTCACTGCAACGTTATACTAGAACATAGGAATGGGATGGGACCTAGAACATGTACTTAACCTAAGTGTTCAGAATATTCTTGCTAAGCTCATTGCAATCCACTAAAGGAAAGGGAAAAACGGGAACATGCTATGGTTTTATAAAATCAATGAATTTCTAAAGGAGAGGGGGAGAGAAGGAACCAACTAAAATTCAGGCACATATAAGTTCAATGGCAATAAGGCAATAACACAGTTAAGAATGTTTAACAGATCAGACGAGAGAGAGAGAGAGAGAAAAAGAGATACGCAAACCCACAATCTATATTTACCTAATTCAGATTGAAGACCAACCCTGGCCACGGGTCAGTTGGGAAGGCGGGGACAGGGACCCTCAGAAAAGGAATGTCAGACTGTGAGCAGGTACAGCTCACGGAGAATAAGGACAGGATACCCCTCAGGTTCGGATCAAGGGCTGGGCCTCCCAGGGTACGACCAACACCCACAGCTTCGGACAGCAACGCCTGCGTTACCCCCTCCTGCAAGTAATCCGCCAGAAACCCCGATTGGATTTTCGAATTCCCCAGCAAAGTGCTTCGCCAGCACTTAGGATTTTCCACCCCTTGGGAGTTTGTGGAAAGTATGGACAAAGTGCTCCGCAGCACTTTCAGGCTTGAACACCTATTGAGATCGTAGGGTCAGTGACAGGTCTGCTACTCGGACAAGTCGGACAATTTTCCTAAGCTAAACTAGGGTAATTATACAGTTTTGGGGACCCTCAGACCACCCCCTAATGTTGCAAGTGACAGTTTCCCATATTGTGATTGGTCAGGAGAGGTGGTGTGGTCTTTACCACCTCCTAAATTCAACGTTCCCATCATAATTATTCAATTTTCATACCCGCCCCCTTGGTTCACGTTCCCATGCATGGAATACAACAGTACAGGATAGTCTACAGTAGGTAGCAACAGTATTGCTTTTTCCAAGGTGAGACGCCGTATTCCCAGCGATGTTCCCAGGCGCATTGTGCTTCAGGTGCCAGCTGGCTAGGTTTAGCTTCTGCGCAGTTGGAACTTTCTCCGGTCATGTGACGGTGCCCAGCAGAGCTTCAAGCATGGCTCCGCTTATGATCACCCCAGCCCACAAAGACGCGGTACATGAAAAGTAAGCGACAACAAATTAAAATCATACATATAAATGATCGCACTGTATACCATGATAAAAGATAACCAACCCTTACTTTTATAATAACTATAGCATTAAGAATTAATGCGAAAGAATAGATAGGCTAAAAGCTGCTGCAGTAAGCAGAGAGCGTGGTAAGAGACAAGCGGCCATATTTAGCATCAATGCGCATGAGCACAGAATCCCTCCAGAATGCGAGTGCGTCACATCACATGGGTATGACCGACGCATGCGCAGACTGAATTTGCGGCAAAGCAGCCATTTTCAGTGCAAGCTTCGTTAGTACGTAAAAAGACAAACAAGCAAGCATCCTAGGGACACCCGCGTGTAGGGGAAAACACTTTACAAATGACGAACAATGGTGTTAATATTATTATGTAATTCAGACAAGGGTTTTGCATACGAGCAAGGCGCTATACATGCGAATCCTTGCTCCATCACTCTACCCTACGGAATAGGAGACATTGAACTGGAACAGTGAAGATGTAATCTCGCTCAAACAGAAAAAAGGTTTATGCATGAACACCATGCTTAATAATCAATGCAGCAATGGTAAACAGATTTACCAGGGAATTTTCGACACACAAGCAAAGGCTCAGCTCAATAGCTCACACACAATCAAGAAATACAGCTGCAAGAGCAATGTAGTTGGTCTACTCTCCATCAGGACAAGAACCCTTCCACTACTAAGGCATCATGTCCCAGTCGTCCATATAGTGTACAACATGCACAGCTCCAACCCAAGCAGGCAAAAACACTTTGGAACAGGGACGAATTTGAAGAGACCTGCGAAAATGAACACTGCCAACTGTCAAATTGTTAGTGCGCAGTGAAGAACAAACAAACCCGTCAGAAGAACATTGCAGCCAGCAAGAAGTCCAAAACGGCAGTCAGAAAACAACCTGCAGATTTTTTAACGAACACATCAACCACAAAGACAGCACAATACCTGTGTTTAGGAGGTGCAGGAGAGCACTGACATAATGTATATGAGTCTGTGCCATGACGCTCAGCTCCACAGCGTGAAAATAAAAAAAGAACTGCAGTGGAGTGAGTGGATGAAGTACCAGTATGCGCAGACTCATTCACTCTTAAACACATGCACACTCGTGAGAGAGTACCGATGAGGTGAGTGATCTTAGGGACTAATTTACAAGTCCCTTGCGCTGCTTGAACGTCACTTTTTCCCTGTTAAAAGTGACTCAACGGCAGCGCAAGGGACTTGTAACTAAGCCCCTTAGTGAGGTAATTTATGAGTAAGTTACTGTAGGTAAGCTGTTTGCGTGTGTGCATGAATGTGCATGTGGGCGCGCGCACGCTCATATAACGACACTGAGCTTCCTTTCCACGATTTGAGGCTTTCTTTCTGCTCTTCTCTGTGCTCTGTGCATACATGACAAAGGCCTGTGCATAATTATGCCCAGTGCCAGTACATGCCATCTTTTTGGGATATGGAAATCACCTGTTCAGTGAGGTTGATTTTGCATCCCTAGTTTTCCTTATACCCTCTGATCCCTTTACCCTCACCCCTCAACCCCTCCAAATTTGCTTTCACTCACCCTCCCAAGTATTCCCCCCCCATGCCTTGTGGCCACGCCCCGCCCTCACCCCCCTGCCGCGCGCTGAGCTCCTTCTCCAGCTCCAGGGGTCGGTTCCTCCTGACCAGGTGATGCAGCGGGAACCTGCTGCTGTCCGGAGCCTGCCCGGACCCTAGGATCATCCCTGAAACATGCCGGGCCGCCTCCTCCGGCACCGGAGACAATCATCCGGCTGATGGGGGGCGCTGCGGGGAGGAGGGGACTGGAGGCCGGCGACGGAGACTGCAGGGGACGGGAGGGGAGACGGAAGGCAGAGAGAGAGAGGGCGGAGAGCTGGGAGCGAGTGGAGAGCTGCAGGTTGGACAGCAATGGGTAGATCTGAGGGAGACTGCTGGGGACGGGAGGGTAGAGGGAGGAGGGAGACTGGATGGAGGTGAGCTGGGAGTGAGAGTGCAGGGAGGTGGGCGGTTACAGGGCAGAGGAGCGCGCAGGACGAGAAGCGCCGAGAGGGAGCCTGCCGGAGCAGGGAGCTACGGACTGGGAGGACGGGTGAGAGCGAAAGGGAGTAGGGAGGTGGGAGTCTGCAGGGGCTGAGAGGGAGGCTGCAAGGTGACTGAAGAGGCAACCTCACAGGGGACGGGTTGGTGCAGGCTAGACGGCGGGAAAAATGGCGGACTCAAGCTTCCGATATTTTTCGGATTTGGGGGGCGTGGATTTGCTGTCCTGAGTGACGGACTACGTCACGAGCTAAAGAACAGCAAAAATGACGCCCCCAAATCCGAAAAAGACGGAGCCTATTCGGAGGGACGGCTCTCTCCTCCAATGGCTGGCCTCCGTTTAGGAAGCCAGCCAATGGGAGAGTGCCAAAATTAGAGGCGGGATAAAGAGCCCCTCTAAGAAACATAAGATCTCTCTGCAGAACCGGATAGTACCTCGACCTAAAAACACTTGAGTTGTACTTGGACTGCACGTTTTTCATCATTTCACTCTCCATGGAACTTGCAGCTTGGGTTTTTCCCACCAGCTGGTGCAACTGCTAGATTTCTTTAAGTAAAACCAGGCGAGCAAATGTGGCCGTTAAGGAACGCAGCTATTCTAGTGCCCTTTGTGAGTTAGTGCTATACTTTATCCCATAGTGGTAAAAGGGGCTGGACACTGTGTCACAAGACCCTGTTTGGAACTTGAAGGTGACGTCACAGGCTCTCACTAGAAAGGAGTCTGAGCGTCGCCGCAGAATACCAGTCACGCGCACGCCAGAGCCCAGAAATGTGTTGAAGGTATCACGCCCCTATCAAAGGTTAGCTGCTTTTGCTAGATAGCATTATTTAGGGCTTATTTGTGGGATATTCTTCCTTTAAATATGAACACGTGCTGCAGCAACACACCCAGAGTTTGTGGCAAAATCTGTGCATATGAATACAGCGGACCGTAACTGCCATAAATGGCAATGCCACTGATAGCTGGAGAGCCCAATGCAGTTTAATAACCTTGTTGTAGCCCATGTCATTAATTCATTTGTTTCTTTTGTGTTTAGCACTCCATGCACTCTGTGTTGCTGTTTCACGAGTACTTCTCCCTCTTTCACTCGCTGGTGTGTTTCTCTCCATTGCCTTCCCCAGATGTGCCCTCCACACCCACATTGCGCCCCCTCCCATGTTGCTTTTACCTCCCCGTATTGCTGTTATCTACCGCCACCCTCTCTCGTGTTAATGTCACTTTCTGCCTACCCATCCGTTAAAAAAAAGGCTTTTGCATTATTTATTTTCTACTTAATTACAAATCCAACTCAGATCGGTAACTGAATAGGAAAACCATCACCCACTTAATTTTGTAGACACGTGCATCCGTAGTGTGAGTATCTACAAAATAGCATTCTGTTTACATCCAAGGTTTCCTCCATCCCTCCCCCCCCTAATTTTGCCACAATGCAAAGCATCGGGGATGCTGCTCAGCGTGCATAAAATTCAATTTGTGTTGAGTACCCAGAATGAACCAGTTGTACGTCACTATTAGTAATTAAAAATACTACTGCCTTCTCGTCAGTTGGCAGGCTTTTTTGTTCAGGCATCTTACAATTCTTCCGCCTGTTTAATTACAAAGTGATGAAGGCAGCTTGTCTCAGCGCACAAGCATATGGCATCCTCCGAGGCCCGGGTATTTTTCTTTAAAGCATTAAAGCCGCTTCGGTCGGAGCCCCTCTGCGGAATAAATGGGACAGCTGAGCTCCCGCAGCTCGGAGGTGAGAGATTGTCTGCGTCTTGTCTCCAGATGCAGCCGCTTGGCATGCTGCTGTCACGCGGGGAGCCGCACTGTCCATCATGCATTCTGCATGAGCCACAATGCGGCCTGTTACCAAACAAACAGACAGAAAGGGCTCCTCGGCGGATCATTTAAAACGCTTTTCTTTCGATGGCAAAGTGTTCTGGATCAGAGCCATGTGCGCGTTTCAAGAGACAGCTTCAATTAAAGAAAAACCTAGATTCTCATCGAAATCGACAAAATATTGAAGATACTATATTTCCGAGGAAGGGAAAAACAAAGGGAGCCATCTTTTGTTGAAATGACTGGCAGAGGAGCGCGCAGGACGAGAAGCGCCGAGAGGGAGCCTGCCGGAGCAGGGAGCTACGGACTGGGAGGACGGGTGAGAGCGAAAGGGAGTAGGGAGGTGGGAGTCTGCAGGGGCTGAGAGGGAGGCTGCAAGGTGACTGAAGAGGCGACCTCACAGGGGACGGGTTGGTGCAGGCTAGACGGCGGGGAAAATGGCGGACTCAAGCTTACGATATTTTTCGGATTTGGGGGCGTGGTTTTGCTGTCCTGAGTGACGAACTACGTAACGAGCTAAAGAACAGCAAAAATGACGCCCCCAAATCCGAAAAAGACGGAGCCTATTCGGAGGGACGGCTCTCGCCTCCAATGGCTGGCCTCCGTTTAGGAAGCCAGCCAATGGGAGAGAGCCAAAATTAGAGGCAGGATAAAGAGCCCCTCTAAGAAACATAAGATCTCTCTACTTCCGGTTCTGCCGAACCGGATAGTACCTCGACCTAAAAAGGGCATTTTATTGACAGACAAAACACGAACGCGTTATCAACCAGGGCTTAAAAGCTATTATCCTTTTACGAGTTCATTAACCTTAGAGGTAACGCTTGAATGAGTGTTGAATCCAAGCATAATGTGTCTCTCGTCCTGAGTACTACAAAAGTAAATTCTATTAATAGATACCCAGGTGAGAATTATAGCCCGCGGTCGGGTACTTTAACAGTCATCAAGTCTCTCTAACCGAATTAAAGGCCCAACCTGCAGGGGAGGAATAACACCAAGAGAGGGGTGTTTTTACAACACAAAGCCTGAGGCAGAAGGGCTGTATTTCTATTCAAACATTACACTACTCGAGGGTAGAATGTTCTAAATTAAACAGGGAGAAACAGAAAGACAATCTTAAGAATGCTGAAGCAGGGGGGCTATACACACCAACGTTCTAATATGATTTCTAACTTGTTTACTAGAATACAGCACCTATACTGGGTGTGAAGCTTTAGAAAATAGTAGTCTTGAAATAAATAAAAAAACTTGTGACCTCATCAATCAATATTTCAGGGAAATTTCCCCATGCCGTCACTTGCTCCATAGCAATAGCCTTGTCCACTTTCTTTATTGGTAATCTGTATTTGGCCAACAAATGAGAACTCGCCAAGCTCACTGGAATACCGCCACGCCTCTGGTAACCCCACTGACACTTGGGGCCCGATGTAGGTCGCCCAATACCGGTCGGTAACGGCCGATTTCGGCCGTTACTGACCGGTATTTGGCTTTTGACATGTAGGTGGCTCTGAATTTACAGAATCGGTATATCTACCGCTTCGGTGTTTTTCCGATTCGGTAAATATACCGATTCTGTAAATCCATATGTAGGTGGCACAGTTTGCAGTGCCACAGGCCCTTAGGAATTCTTAATTTACCACCCAATCCTATTGGGTGGTAAAATACCGAATTCCAGTGTACATGCACATCTGTGCATGTACACCTATGCCATGTGACACACAGACATGCCCTTAGGGCATGTATGTGTGCCACATGGCACATAAGCCTGCAATTGGGGTGCTACAGGGTGTCAAAGTGACACCCCGTTCCCCCTGCCAGGATTCGGTATTTACCGATTCGGTAAATACCGATTCGGTATTTCCCATTGATTCCTATGGGCTTCAAGGCCCATAAGAATCAATGGGAAATACCGATTCGGTATTTACCGATTCGGTAAATACCGAATCTTACAGAGTCGGTAATTAAAAAAAAAAAAAAATTACCTACATCTGCCTACTTCCAATTTACCTACTCTTAAATACCGAATCGGTATGATTCGGTATTTAAGAGTAGGTAAATCGGAATTAACTACATCTGGCCCTTGGTGAGGAGTTTTAGGTTCTAAATCGTAAAACAAACTTGATAGATGTGTAACATTTAGGGGAATAACTGTTTGATGGGAGGTTAAGGGTGTGTATTACAGGTGCTTATGAGCCTCTTCGGTAATCTGAAAGATAATACATAGAATAAAAGATGGTGGCCACCATACTGGAGAGAAGCGTCAACCTCACCAACTGATGAGACCACTCAGATGCAACGAGGATCCTTGCCAGCTTTTGTTGTCTTTGACTGGCAAACGAGAAACAGCCTTTACAACCCCGCATTTTCGACGCAATGACTTTACCACGCAGGTCTTAACCACATGCTTTTACTATGTATATTGGGGATTATGGTAAGAGTGTTCTAAGTGTTTAGGAGTTGGTAAGGGTAAAGGGTGGTAGGGATGCTTTTTAGGGTTTAGGTGTGGGCATGGGTATTGGGGTGGTAAGGGTGCTGTAGGGTTTAGGGGTGGGTAAGGGTGGGTACAAGGGTGGCCTGGGCTGAAGAGACTGAGTCAGAGACTTTCAGTAGAGATCTTAACGAGGGCTTTATTTTGATATACGATCTTCGTTTCCTGCTGGTTATGCGCTCTCGAGCAAACGCTGCCGGATCTGTTATGGGCTTCCGTAGGGAATCCAGGATGTCTCTGGGTGGGTGGACAATCCTCCGTCAAGAAGGAGAAAAATAGGGTCGGGTTAGGGAAGCATTTTCACTAGGAAGAGTTCAGGGCCGGGTGTGAGGAAAGACCACGTGTAAAAGTGCCAGTAACCCTTGGTCGTTGTGATTTTAGTAGTGCTCGTGAGGAGGGAGGGGTGTTACCAAGACTATACACAAACAGGGCTTTACACTATTTACACGTTACTCAAAAGGTCAGGCACGCCGTCCCACCCAGCCCTACTACTTTTACGTACCTGTTGGAGCCACGCCCCTCCCGTGGGCGACTCCTGAAGTCGATGGCCCCTGGCTTCTCCTGTGCTTCCTCGTCCTCGCTCGTCCCTCTCCTTCCTTTCCACTCTCGTTCTCGCTCCTCCTGGGAAACGCCGTCCGCCGCTTCCTGGGTTCCTCCTCTTTTTGACGTGGGTCGGGACGTGACGTGGGTTAGGGGCGGGTTCTCACCATATGTGTCCTCCCCCTTAAAGGTATCCTGTTCGAAATCCTCTGGGATCCAACGATTTCTGTCCTCTTCTTCCGGCCAGTCCTCGTGGATATAGGGTTCAGGCTGCTGCAGAGAAGGGACAGAAGTGGGTAAAAGGGGGGCGACTGTCCACCAGTTCGAGTCCGGGGTTTGTCCCTCAGTCGTTTGGCCTGCCCCGTCAAACACCATCCCCCCTGGATTCTCCCGTTCAGGGAGAGGGAAGACCCTTGACAGACAGTCTGCATTCCCAATTTCAGCCCCTTTTTGTGTTACTGAGAAGGAGTAGGGCTGAAGGGACAGGAACCAACGGAGTACCCGGGGATTGTGGGCTCTATTTCTGCTCATCCACTGTAACCGGGCGTGGTCTGTATGTAGGATGAATGGCCTGCCCTCCAGGTAGTAATGTAGTTTGTCTATAGCCCATTTTATCGCTAGACATTCCCGCTCTATGGTGGAATACCTACTCTCACAGGGATATAGTTTCCTGCTTACATACAGTACTGGATGTTCCAGCCCATCTACCCCTACTTGTGATGGTACAGCCCCTATTCCAACGTTGGAAGCATCAGTGGCTAGTACAAAGGGTTTATTGAAGTCCAGAGAGACTAGGACTGGAGCGGTAGTCATGGCCTGCTTCAGGTGCTCAAAAGCATGTGTTGCTTCCTGCGAGGGATGCGACAGTTCTCGAGGTTTTCGGTCTTTTTGTAGTAGGTCTGACAGGGGAGCGGCTACTTCCACAAATCTCGGAAAGAACCTCCAATAGTAGCCGATCAATCCCAAGAAGGCTCTCAGGTCTCTTTTATTAGGTGGGAACGGGATCTTCTCAATGGCTTTTACCTTCTTGCTTTGAGGGGCTATGGTACCTTCTCCGAGGACATATCCTAAGTAATTGACACTGGTGAATGCCGCTCGTGACTTTTTAGCATTGATATGCAATCCGGCCTGTCTTAAGGCTGTTAGGATGATCTGTATGTGGTCTAGATGTTCTTTCCACGTACGACTGTATATTACTATGTCGTCCAAGTAGGCCGAACTAAAGGAAGGGTATGGTTGTAGGACTGTATTGATAAGGCGTTGGAACGTTGCCGGGGCACCGTGGAGCCTGAAGGGCAGTACCGTGAACTCAAACAGTCCTTCATCGGTAATAAAGGCTGTTTTCATCCTGTCCTCCTCACGGAGGGGCACCCGCCAATATCCCTTCATGAGGTCCAGGGTAGTTATGTATACTGAGTCTCCTATCTTCTCGACCAGTTCATCGACTCTGGGAATCAGATATGCGTCAAATGTGGAGAGAGCGTTGAGAGCCCGGAAGTCCATGCAAAAACGCTTTGACCAGTCAGGTTTTGGAATCATCACGATGGGAGAGGACCAATCGCTCTTCGAGGGCCGAATCACCCCAAGGGATAACATATCCCTGACTTCTTTCCTCACAGCCTCCCGTCTGGCCGCCGGGATTCTATAAGGCCGTTGCTTTATGATTTTTCCCGCAGGTGTTTCGATATGATGTTCCACTATGTCTGTCTTCCCGGGTAGGTCTGAGAAAATGTCCGAAAAGGGCTGAAGTACTGTCATTAGTTCGGTTTCTTTCGTGGTTGATAACTCCCTGTTCACCACGAGGTGTTTCAAGGTAGAGTCCTCAGTTGATTCTGCGAGGATGACCAGATGGGTTCCTCTGGGGGCTGGTTCCAGCCAGCCATTCCTTCAGTAGGTTTATGCGGTAGCACTGAGTCTTTGCTGGGGTGAGTTGTAATCTGTAGGTGGTGTCTCCTATGGATTCGATTATCCGATATGGTCCTTGGCATTCTGTCTTGCTTTTGCTACTGATGAACGGTAAGAGGACTAAGGCCCAGTTCCCCACCCGAAGGCGCTGCAGCTTCTTTCCTTTGTCATAATTCCTTTTCTGCTGTGTTTGCTTGCGTTCCAGGGTGGAATGAGCAAGGTTTCTGAGTTTGCTGAGTTTGGACTTCAGCTGTAACGTATATTCTAGCAGGGATTTCTGCTCCTGTTCCTCCTCGGACTCCCAAGTGTCCTTTCTTATTTCCAATAAAGACCTGGGAAGGCGACCATATAAAAGCTCAAAAGCCGAGCATCCTAGGCTACTCTGCTTTTGCGCACATAGTACGTAGAGTGCTAGTGGTAGCAACCGATCCCAGTCAGGACCTTCGGACGTCAACATTTTCTTCAGCGTGATCTTAACACCATCGCTGCTAATGGAATTCCCCTCCTGTGCTGCCCCTCATTGAAATGGGTGTGTTTGTGACAGAACCATTCCGTCAACAGCACAGCCCAACCGTGACTGATGACGGAATGGTTCCGTCACAAGCATCTAAGGGGTTAAGCGTCTGGTTATAGCGTTCAACCAGACCGTCCGTCTGGGGATGGTAAACTGGCGTTTTTAGGTGGCGTATATCCAGGGTCTTGCATACCTCTTTCATTAGTCTGGATGTGAACGGGGTGCCCTGGTCGGTTAGTACCTCTTTGGGAAATCCGACTCTCGCAAACAGCTCCACAAACTTCTCTGCGATGTTAGAGGTATTGGGGGGTTCTTAATGGAAAGGCCTCAATGAATCTGGTGGCATAGTCCACTATGACCAGAGCGTAGAGGTGTCCTTTGGTTGTTCATGGCAGCGGTCCTATTAGATCCATGCCAACCGTTTCAAACGGTACTCCAATGACAAGCAGGGGTTGCAGAGGGGCGGCGGGAGGGCGGTGTGTATTTCTTCTCTGACATATTTCGCATTTGGCACAGTAGTTCTGGACATCTTTATATATTCTGGGCCAAAAGAAATGCCTTAGTATACTCTCCGTAGTCTTTTCCTTCCCGGCATGGCCTGCAGTGAGATGTGCGTGTGCAAAGAACAACACTTGGTCACGAAAAGACAAGGGTACTAGCAACTGTGGTTCGCTTCCTTCATGTGATAGTCGATAAAGTAGGTCCTTCTTGATGACGAATCGGGGGAATACTGCTAGAGCGCGCAGTTTTCCCCAGGTCACCCGGGATTACCAATTCTCTAACACGCACTGGGCCCTTGGCGTGAAGAACACATTAATTTCGTTTGGGTGAAACTGGGTGAGGATTTCTCCTCCTGCACGCTGCTAGGAGTAATCAAGTTTGGATTTACCTCTGCTTACCATGCACCCGACTTACCACAGGCGCAATTCCTTGACGGACCTGGAGCTGTTAAAGAAAAGTAGACAGGCCTAACATCCAATACACCTTAAAATCCTTAAAATACTTTCCACAGTTTTGTAAAATGACCACAGACACCTGATTAAGTTCGAGTTTTTATATAAGATTTCAAAGTGAAGAAGTCAAAATAATAAGCGATACACAGAGTAATATGTCAAACATCAAAATCAGTACCAAAAGATAACTTTGCACAAAAAATATGACCATTTAGAATATATGGGAAACTACAGGGAGAAGTTTTAGCACATACTATTCACTGCCACGTTATACTAGAACATAGGAATGGGATTGGACCTAGAACATGTACTTAGCCTAAGTGTTCAGACTATTCTTGCTACTTTCACTGCAATCCACTAAAGGAAAGGGAAAAACGGGAACATGCTATGGTTTATAAAATCAATGAATTTCTAAAGGAGAGGGGGAGAGAAGGAACCAACTAAAATTCAGGCACATATAAGTTCAATGGCGACAAGGTAATAACACAGGTAAAAATGTTTAACTGATCAGAGAGAGAGAGAGAGAAAAAGAGATACGCAAACCCACAATCTATATTTACCTAATTCAGATTGAAGACCAACCCTGGCCACGGGTCATATGGGAAGACGGGGACAGGGACCCTCAGAAAAGGAATGCCAGACTGTGAGCAGGTACAGCTCACGGAGAATAAGGACAGGATACCCCTCAGGTTCGGATCAAGGACTGGGCCTCCCAGGGTACGACCAACACCCACAGCTTCGGACAGCAACGCCTGCGTTACCCCCTCCTGCAAGTAATCCGCCAGAAACCCTGATTGGATTTTCGAATTCCCCAGCAAAGTGATCGCCAGCACTTAGGATTTTCCACCCCTTGGGAGTTTGTGGAAAGTAAGGACAAAGTGCTCCGCAGCACTTTTCAGGCTTGAACACCTATTGAGATCGTAGGGTCAGTGACAGGTCTGCTACTCGGACAAGTCGGACAATTTTCCTAAGCTAAACTAGGGTAGTTATACAGGTTTGGGGACCCTCAGACCACCCCTTAATGTTGCAAGTGACAGTTTCCCATATTGTGATTGGTCAAGAGAGGTGGTGCGGTCTTTATCACCTCCTAAATTCAACGTTCCCATCATAATTATTCAATTTTCATACCCGCCCCCTTGGTTCACGTTCCCATGCATGGAATACAATAGTACAGGATAGTCTACAGTGGGTAGCAACAGTATTGCTTTTTTCAAGGTAAGACTCCGTATTCCCAGCGATGTTCCCAGGCGCATTGTGCTTCAGGTGCCAACTGGCCAGGTTTAGCTTCTGCGCAGTTGGAACTTTCTCAGGTCACGTGACGGTGCCCAGCAGAGCTTCAAGTATGGCTCCGCTCATGAATACCCAGCCCACAAAGACGCGATACATGAAAAGTAAGCGAAAACAAATTAGAATCATACATAAAATGATCGCACTGTATACCATGATAAGAGATAACCAACCCTTACTTTCATAATAACTATAGCATTAGGGATTAATGCGAAAGAATAGATAGGCTAAAAGCTGCTGCATGAAGCAGAGAGCGTGGTGAGAGACAAGCGGCCATATTTAGCATCAATGCGCATGAGCACAGAATCCCTCCAGAATGCGAGTGCGTCACATCACATGGGTATGACCGACGCATGCGCAGACTGAATTGCGGCAAAGCAGCCATTTTCAGTGCAAGCTTCGTTAGTACGTGAAAAGACAAACAAGCAAGCATCCTAGGGACACCCGCGTGTAGGGGAAAACACTTTACAAATGACGAACAATGGTGTTAATATTATTATGCAATTATAGACAAGGGTTTTGCATACGAGCAAGGCGCTATACATGCGAATCCTTGCTCCATCAATCCCCTCTTTGATGATATTTACTATCATCACTACATGAAGGAAACAGATGCCAACTTTTCTCATTCATTCATATCGTCCATTTCGATTTCAATAAACTTATTGTTTAGTTTTCTTTCAGCTTCCCTATGAGAGTGGTGATTTTTCGCCTTTTTATACATTGCACTCTTCAGCTCTTCTAATTCTAGCTCATCAATGTTTCTTTTCACCCCCCTCGGATTTACTGTATATTTCTTTTTACACTTCTGACATTTGCAGCAGATAAAAATGATCAATACAATCACACCTATTATCACTATTGGCATCAGTATTTTCCACAAAATATTTCTACCTAGATTAGTAAACCAACTACCTATAGAGGAGAGACCTCCAGTCAGTCTCGTCCAGGCACTGTCAACCTCCAATGGTTTGAGTTCTTTTTCCAAATTAGTTATGTTCCTCACATATTGTTTTAATTCGATACTCTTATCAGGAATGTAGGTGCAACAATGTTGCGCTCTCAGCATTCTACAGACTCCGCCCTCTTTTGCTAATAGGGTGTCAAGGGCAAGCCGGTTTTGTAAAACCATTGATCTGATCGCAACCATTTCAGTATTGACCAGCAGGAAACCAGCAGCAGTGTCCGTTGATAACCGGTCCACTACTGTAGACAATTTACAGATTCTATGGGTGTTCAGAACTACCCCCATTCCAGGTATCAGTGCACTAAAAATATCACCTACAATTTCGCCTACACTTTCGCGTCTACTACGCACTAAGCCATTAGTTTCATCATCGCTTCCAGCTGCATTGTTCACATGGTATATTTTCGGGAAGACAATGCCAAAGTAGCAGCTTCCATACCAGTGATCCGGCAATTTGAAATAAGCCTTGTTCCCACATATATAATATATTCCGGGAAACACAGGTTCTGACCCATTTTTGAAACCCCAACCTCCGATTACCTTATAATTATGTTCACACTCGCTGGAACCGATGAATACATTGTTATAGTACTCTGTCTTTTCCCTATGGATACAAAGTTTCCCTTTTCCTTCAAAATCCAGCAACAAGGCAGGACTGGCTTCGCCTTCTGAGGTGTTATCCATGTGCTCAGCCCACCTAGGAACTCTTTCCTTCTCGTCATTTGCCTTCTTCTGAAACTTTTCTCTCCTTCTATCTGCCATCTTTATAAACATCTTTTCCTGCTCTTGCAGAGAACAAGTCAGATTGTCTTCTTTTGCTTGATCTAAGTCTATGTTACCTATAGTCAGGAAATATTCTCCCATATAGCGGGTCACGTCACTTGTAGTATGTACACGGTTCAAATGTCTTCTAATGGGAAGTTCAGAAAATACTACGTCCTCATTTGAATAATAGTACTGCAAGGTGCTTCTATAGAACAAGCTAGCTAATATACTGCAGGATATTCCATAGGTCAAAGGTAGGTGGTGGTATGTCACGCCTTCAGCCACTGAGGTTGGTAGCTTCATGCAGACATAACAGTCCTCTATTTCCATAGCTTCTACATAATGCACTAACAAGTTAGCAAAAACATTTAAGTGCGTCCTGTTCTTCATTTTGTGAAAGTGTAGTCCATCCTCATCTGGTGCTTCTAAGTCAGGTCGTGGGTGTGTCAGTCCTACTCTTTTGTCGCGTCTTTCTAGTCTTCGTGGTGTTTCTGCAGTCTGTACATCTCCTACATCTACTACTTCGGGTTCAGTGGGGGACAAGTTAGGATTCTTACTTATCATGAAAGGTAGAAAAACTGTTAGTCCTATCCACATTACTATTAGCATAGCTACACTACACAAACATATCTTACAACAGGTTTTGAGACACCCACAGCAGGATCTCCCAGAGACACTCGGATCAGACATTTTAGCTTACAGGTGGCTTTTGCTACCCCTCTTCGTTTCCTTGCACCAAAGGCTCACTTCAGGGCTCACTTAAGGAGGGTCTTCGTCCGAACTCCGATCAGCAATGGACTCGTTGTCACTGTTGCCACTGTGGTGAGGCTCGTCAATTTCTTCCAACACAAAGTACGTCCACTCAGGGCTCCGATACAGTCGGTTCTGTTTCTTTATTCTGTCGCTCTTTCTCAGCGATTTGCCTTGGGCTGCATTCCTTTCACTTAAAGCCCTTTTTCGGTCTTTATCGTTTTCTTCGACTGTCTTTAGTCTGAGCCTTAGTCTCTTGACGTATCGAGGTGTACTTCTTCCTCCGTGCCTCCCAGTGGTTGAGGAGACTTCTCCTTCTTCGTGCACTCTTTTCACTTTTTGTTGTGGCACTTCTGATTCCCTGCCTGTCTGACTAGTTCCAGGTCTTTCGTCTATCTCTTCTGCCTGGTCGCTAATTTGTCCCTGCTCAGATTCAAATCGCACTTTCTTTTTATTTCTGGTTACTGTTGTTTCCGTTGTCTGAGCACTTTGATCTAGTTCTATCTGCTCCTGTTCATGCTCTTCGATCTCTTCGCTTTCTTCTGCATGAACGTCAGCCCTAATTTCTAACTGTCCCTCTCCCCTCTCGGGAGTTTCAGGAGGAGTGTCGATGTCCTGATCTGACCCTACTTGGCCTACTTCCTGATCAGGTGGGTTATGGCTCTCATTGACCTGACCTTCTTCTTCTACTCCTGACTCACCTGGACTATCCCACTCACTGTCTAAGTAGGAATATTTCCTTGTTCGTATTGGGTCATGAACTGGTTCGTCGGCGGGATACCATTCAACGTCTCGACTTGTGCTCGGCAGTTCGATGTCAGCTAGCTCCGGACTCTCTTCCTCGGAGGTCTCTTCAGCTGTGCTGCCTTCAGCTCCAGTCGCGTTTTCTCCAGATACCCGCTTTGTGTGGCTGGCGTGGATCCACTTCGGTACACCAGCGCACTTCACAGCAGTGGTAGTGACGAGGATCACTTGTCGTCGCTTTCCCCACCTTGGCTTCAAGCAGCTGCTCCGGGTGTATTTCTTTAACACCACCCAGTCTCCTGGCTGCAGGTTGTGTGCTGGAGTCTTTGGCCACTCGTCTTCAGTCTCTCCAATCTGCTGAGAGAGAGAACGCACTTGGTCACCCAGCTGCTTGCAGTATTCTAGCACCATATCATCAGAAATGCTTAGCAGTTTGTTTCCGGGTACCCATGCCTGGCGCATCACTCTTCCCATCAACACTTCATGGGGACTTAGGCCAGTCTTTCGATTCGGGATACTTCTCAGACTCATCAGCACCAGGGGTAAAGCTTCTATCCAGTTCATTTTTGTGGAATCACACATTTTTCCCAGTCTGGACTTCAGAGTGCCATTTATTTGTTCCACTACCCCAGAAGCCTCTGGGTGGTAGGCACAGTGCAATCTTTGCTTCATTTTGAATGCTCTACAGAGTTCCAATAGGACATCGTTGGCAAAATGCCCACCTTGGTCCGTTTCGATCGTCTCTGGGATCCCATACCTAGGTATCAACTCCCTGAGCAATAATTTGGCTGTGGTAATTGCGTCATTTTTCCTAGCTGGGTATGCCTCCACCCACCTAGAGAATAGACAAACTATGACTAAAACATATCTATATCCGTTGCATCTGGGCATTGTTATGAAGTCTGCCTGGATTCTTACGAAGGGACCTACTGCCTTTCCAATATTACTCTGTTTCACTACAGTCTTCTTTCCTGCATTGAATTGCTGACACACTAGGCACCTCTGGCAAAGCCTGTCCGCCTGGTCCCTGAACTTTGGATTGCAGAACACTTGTTCAAACACCCGACACATCGCATCTCTTCCCATATGTGTTGGCTCATGTATCATTCTGACCATGGGGTCGATCAAGCTATCAGGCAGTATAGGCACCCCAGCCGGGTTTACCACCACACCATCTTCTCGCAACTCGCACTCCTTTGCGGCCCACCTGCCTTTTTCTTGCCTGTCTGTGGCTTGTTGTATCTCTCTTAATTCTTCCCACGTTGACACATTATCAAACAACATAAGTTGGCAGCTGGTTCCATCCCACCGGGCAATTTGTAGGGACATCTGGTGTCGGGCACAAAACTGTGCAATTTGGTCAGCGTACCTATTACCGGCAGTCACATCATCGTTTCCAGATCTGTGAGCCGCACACTTGACCACAGCCAATTCTTTGGGTAATTGGATGGCTTCCAGTAAGTTATGCACTACTTTCCCATTTCGGATGGGTGTGCCAGAGGAAGTCATGAATTCTCTTTGCAACCACAATTGGCCGAAGTCATGAACAACCCCGAAACAGTACTGACTGTCTGTGTAAACAGTAATTCTTTTGCTTTTTCCCCTCTTGCATGCTCGGGTTAACGCTATAAGCTCCGCCACTTGTGCAGATTTCACCTCGCGCATGTAAGATGCCTCGACGACTCCTGTCAGAGTAACCACAGCATAGGCAGCACTCAGACTCCCACTCTCATGTCTCAAACACGAGCCATCCACAAACATTGTTTTATCCCCGTCCCGTAGTGCTATTTCACGAATGTCAGGACGGGGCTTGGTGCTATATTCAGTCAGATCGATGCAATTATGTTCCCCACCCTCATCCGATTCTGCATCCAGAGGGACAGGTAACAGTGTCGCAGGATTTAGGACATTGCACCGGGAGATAGTTACATTTTCAGCCCCAATCAAAATTCTCTCATACTTAGTCAGCCGACTAGGTGTGAGGTACTGGGTCCTAGTTCTAGTCAGTAGGATGACAACAGAATGAGGAACATAGACAGTGACGGGATGTCCCATGACAATGCCCTCACTCTGTTCCAGGCTGACGCAAGTAGCAGCAACGGCTTTTAAGCAGCCAGGCAATCCAGCGGCCACTGGATCTAGGGTGGCCGAAAAGTAGGCTACTGGTCTCCTGACTGATCCGTGCTCCTGAGTCAGGACTGAAAGAGCACAATTCTCTCTTGTGTCACAGAACAGTTCAAAGGGTTTATTGTACTCAGGCATACCCAATGCAGGTGCGGTACACAGACAGTTTCTCAGAGTTACCCAAGCATTCATGCTCTCACTGTCCCAGTGGACGGGATCTTCCACTCCTTTCTTTGTCATATTTATCAGGGGTCGGGCTAGGGCCGCAAATCCTGCAATCCATTGCCTGCAGTAACCCACAACTCCCAAGAACATTCTCACCTCTTTCTGGGTCGTGGGCAGTTCCATTGCTCTAATTATCTTGATCCTTTCGGCAGTGACCTTCCTGATTCCCTTTTCTATCTGGTGCCCCAGATATTTTACTGAGTTTTTACAGAATTGTAATTTGTCAGGCGACACTTTATGTCCTCCTTTTCCTAGGTGATTCAGCAAGGCAATTGTGTCAGTGACACAGTCGGACTGGGTTTTAGATGCCACTAACAGGTCATCTATGTACTGCACCAAAACAGACTCTCTCGGCAGCACTAGGGATTCAAGGCACTTTTTCAGTATCTGGTTGAAAATCGATGGACTTTCAGTGTACCCTTGAGGGACACGATTCCAGACATAGATATGACTGTCGAATTCAAAACTGAAAAGGAACTTGCTTTCTGGATGCAATGGGATGGAAAAGAATGCGTGGCACAGATCGATGACAGTGAACCATTCTGCGTTCCAAGGAATCTGGTAGAGTATCACTGCAGGGTTGGGTACAATAGGACAGCAAGGCACAACAATTTGGTTTACCTTGCGCAAATCTTGCACCACCCGGTACTTCCCACTAGGCTTTTTGATCCCAATGATAGGCGAATTACAGGGGCTGCTCAGCACTTCCTCTATTATTTCTGCTTCTAGCAGCCTCGTGATTTCAGTCGCTACTCCTGCCTTCACTTCTGCACTCATTTTGTACTGTCTGGTTTTGGGGTATACAGCATTTGTTTTTATTGTTACTTTAACCGGGTCCACATTTGCCATCAGACCTACATCTTTTCCTGTGAAATCCCACACTTCGGGTACTACCCTTAGCTGGAGTTCCTCAGGTAAGTCCTCAATTGTCAAAGGCTTAATGTCAGCATCTTGTCTGACTAACATCAGTTTGTACAGGCCATCTTCATCGGGGGTCTGAATTTCAACGCCATTTGGTGTGCAATAAATGGTACAACGCATCTTGCACAACAAATCACGTCCTAGTAGATTTACAGGACTGGAATCACAGACCACAAATCTGTGCATTTCCTTGAAAT
This sequence comes from Lissotriton vulgaris, assembly GCF_964263255.1. Lineage (NCBI taxonomy): Eukaryota > Metazoa > Chordata > Amphibia > Caudata > Salamandridae > Lissotriton > Lissotriton vulgaris. The sequence continues at coordinate 513,114,951 of NC_141700.1, forward strand.
TTCCTATAGAAATCTCCATTGGTTCAGTTACAGGGGTACTTATTATCTGATTTGATACGCCCACTACTTGGATCGCTTCTCCCGAGAGGGGTAGGTTAGGAACATCCACTGTTCTTACAGTGGATCTGGTAGCACCAGTGTCCAACAGAAAGGTGACGTCTTTGCCTTCAACCTTTCCTTCAATGTATGGTCCAGTCTGGTCTACCGGTAAGGAGGCGCCAAGTACGCACTCCTCATCCTCCCCTCTCAGGCCCCGTCAATCTTGATCTTCACAAAGGAAGGTATCACTTAGCAGGTACTGTGGAATGACTGCATTTCTTTCACTCTCAACCTCCCATACTTCCGCCCTCTCATTCTGCTGACCCTGACTCTTAAAATTCTGTCTAGGAGCGCGAGGTACTGGAGGTAATTTTACCTGTTGCTGGGTTTTCCTTGTCCCCTCTTTCGGCACCTGTGGATTTAAACCATTTACAGGAGCATTACCGGCCTGTAGGTGTGGACACTCGTCTCTCCAATGCCCCATCTGGCCGCACCCATGGCACGGAAACTTTTTCATGGCCTCCTCACGACTCATTTTAGGTCTGGGCTTTCCCCCCCCCCCAGAATTGGTATTCGCAACATTATTATCAGAAGTCATTTTACTTAACTGCTTTTCTTGCTGTTCGGCTAATTTTACTTGTGCCCACATCACCTTTTCCTTGAGGGCTTTCTTTTTATTTTCAATTTCATCTTCGCAGTATTTTGCATATTTCAGGACATCATCTATGGGCTTTCCCTGCCAACTGATTTTGTTATCTCGAATCCATTGTGATATTTCAGGCCTTAATCCTAGCACAAATCTGTAACTGAAATGGGTCATGTCTTTCATGTCCACATTATCAATACCACTGTAAGTTTTGAATACCTGTAGTAACCTTTCGTAAAATGAATGCACTGTTTCATCACGTTCTTGGGTTGTTCTATCTATTCGGGTCCAATCTGTCTCTTTGGCTGGCACCTTTTTCTTAAGATACTGTATGACCTGGTCATATTTCCGCATTACATCCGGTGAAGGGGCTCCCGTTCTCTCATCTCTGGGATATTCATCACTAGGCCAATCAATCTCTATTTTACATTCTGTCCACAGATCTACAGGGACCACAATATCGAAAAACCCATCCAGGTCTTTCAACAGGCATTTCTGAACCTTTATGAAACGCTCTACCTGTCGGTACCAGTCAACTGGTTTCTCGCGTAATTTCGGGAAGTCATTTGTAAATGACACAATGTCTTGCCTGGACCAAGGGACATGGACATACTTTCCTCCCGGGACCTCCCTCATGGGACACAATTTTTCGGTTGGGGCTACTTCCTTTAACACAAATTCTGAAGTTACTGACCCAGCCCTGCTGCCTTCCTTTTTCTTTGCCCATCTTGTTCTCCACTTCCCCACTTCGCCCCATTTCTGCAGGAGTTTCAACAATTCCTTTACTTGAATCTGTTTCCCCATCACATTCAGGCTTTCTAAGTCTTTGTCTGAAAAGTCCACTCGGTAGGGTTTCTGAAGAATTTTGGAGCGACTAACATCAACTCCCATTTCTGTGGCGGCATCCATTATCCTTTCGTGGAGCACCCTAGCACTCCGGGTAAGATTTTTACTGATGAATAGTAACTCTTCTTCATTATACGAGCTCAGGCGCTCAACTCCCACGTTCCCAGCCATCATTTTTTCTATTTCTATTCTCAATTTATATATTTCCAATGTTTTGGGTTGAGAAGTGGTCTCTTTCTCTATCTCCTTCGTCCACCTGTCTAATTCTTCAGGGGAAACTAAAGAGGCGTTCCTGATTCCAGACGTACTTTCAATCACCACTTCCTTTTGTCTAGGCTGACTTCTTGCCCCTACTATACAGGCCCTCGACTCCCTTATGGGCAAATCCATTAAACTTCCAGATTCACACTCACTTTCCTGATCCTCATCTATGAATACTTCTTTCCTCGGGGTCTGGAAGCTAGGAGTGGGCAGTATTGGGGTGATAACAGGAGGAAGGGGACTACTCAAGTCATTCTTGTACATCGGGATAGCAGGACCAATAGTTACCGGAATGGTCAAGGAATCAGGATGGGGATGCAATTGTGCAATGGTTCTGGCTAAATCCTCTCGTTGTTTACAGAGGGCTTCTCTCTCTTTTTCCTGCAACCCCCTTTCAGCAGTATTGCCATGTAATACCTGGGGTACTAAGGATGGATAAATACTCGGGGCAGTCGGGGTAACCAATCGAGGGGGACTTTCCCCAAATGGCTGATAATTCGGGACGGTGGACTTAGGTCTGCAAAACTCATCCCTTCCACTATGTTTACTGCTTGTAGCTGTCCTGTCTGTATCACTTTCCCTCCTACTCCGGGGGTAATTGGTAACAGAACTTTGAGAATGCACCGAATCTGATTCCGCTACATAGGGAGGTGGATCCTTCATTAACAAGTCTTCCAGGTGTTCATCTTCTACATCCCCCATAGGTGCTAGGTGATGGGTTTTTGCTTTACATTTTCCTCTTTTCTCCTCTAATACTCCCATCATGGGGAACAGCCCTTCAGTTAACATAGACTGCCTCCACTGTTTCATTTTCTGCTCTTTGGTTGGCGTTGGAAGTCTGGTATACCACCTACTCACTCCCTTATCCATTCGTGGTTTATCTCGCTCTGCAGCCTCAATCTCCCATTCCTCCAAAGCTTCGTACTGGGTCAACCTAGGTCTAGGGTGTAATTCATTCATGCGGGTCCTTAAGTTAAACAGGATCCGACCATTAAATGTACCTTCAACAGGGAATGCCAGGACTCCGTCATCTACAGTATACTTTGCCCAATTTTCTAGCCAGAGACAAGTGTGATACCCTTTATCAAACATCATAAAAGAGGCAGGGGTATTTGGCGGGGGAATGAGTACACCTTCCCTCGTTCTAATGGGCTTGTCAGTTTTAAAGAAGTTCTTCACTTTATCCGAAAATGACAATTTTCTCTTTATTCCATACATCATGTGCGGTCTACCTCGTATAAGCTGATCCTTATGAAATCCTAGGTACTTTGGATTCGGTATGAAGTCTGGATACCACATACAACTCTCCAGACTCGCTTCTAACTCGGCTTGATTAATTTTGTTTACTTTCGTGCTTCCAATGCTAGCGCGACTTTTATTTCGCGCCACCCAATCAGGTCAGAGAATACAACTACGGTCAACCAATGGGTGCGCGGCCTTTTCGCAAGACAGAGTCTCACGTTTCGGCGCTCACCCCTCCTTCACAAATTCAGCTCCGCTACACGCCCGCTATCCTGACCAATACCAGCGCGGCACGGAGTGACGTCAGAGCAGCTCTCCGACTGACTCCCGCCTTCACAAGGTAACGGAAACTCTTTACTCTCTCTAAAGTGCAAGTGCAGGTTTTAGTTATCAACACACAACGTTTGCCACTATGTCTGAGTGTTCTAAATAGAGAAAAGACTTTTCTTTCGCTACTAGTAAACCACTTCTGTCTACTTTTCATTCACTCTGGATAGACTTCTTTGCCTGTCCCTACACACTAGTAATATAGAACCCGTTATTCTTCTGACTCATCCACCTTGATCGGGGATATGTACTGAGCCAGGATTTCACCAGCGAACTATTTTACTTACCAGACAAGCCTCGGAGACCCTATTACTCCTCCCGTATGCGACCCTTACTAGGTGATATCGCAATGAAAGTTTTATAATGGACTCGTAGCTATCATTCACTCCAGAAACAAAGGTCCTAATTAGTGCTTCCAGTTATCCTTAACCCTGCACTAATACCTCAAACCTAGTGACTTCAACAGCTAACCGGATTCTACTCACCGTTAGCTAAAATACTTCCCCGGGGATTCAGACTACACTGAACATTCACAAACAATTCTGGGTTAATTCAACATGCAGTATTTATAACAGCAAATGCAAATTCATGAACATTTACATATAAAAACACATTTCAAAAAATATTGTAAAATACAGTAACAATCAGCAGCACGTTTTTGTTATTCACGGTTTGTTTATGACTATCCTGCCTATCTAATCTAACTAGTCCAAACCATCCTCTGCTAGCCAGAAATTACTGCTAGAGCGCGCAGTTTTCCCCAGGTCACCCGGGATTACCAATTCTCTAACACGCACTGGGCCCTTGGCGTGAAGAACACATTAATTTCGTTTGGGTGAAACTGGGTGAGGATTTCTCCTCCTGCACGCTGCTAGGAGTAATCAAGTTTGGATTTACCTCTGCTTACCATGCACCCGACTTACCACAGGCGCAATTCCTTGACGGACCTGGAGCTGTTAAAGAAAAGTAGACAGGCCTAACATCCAATACACCTTAAAATCCTTAAAATACTTTCCACAGTTTTGTAAAATGACCACAGACACCTGATTAAGTTCGAGTTTTTATATAAGATTTCAAAGTGAAGAAGTCAAAATAATAAGCGATACACAGAGTAATATGTCAAACATCAAAATCAGTACCAAAAGATAACTTTGCACAAAAAATATGACCATTTAGAATATATGGGAAACTACAGGGAGAAGTTTTAGCACATACTATTCACTGCCACGTTATACTAGAACATAGGAATGGGATTGGACCTAGAACATGTACTTAGCCTAAGTGTTCAGACTATTCTTGCTACTTTCACTGCAATCCACTAAAGGAAAGGGAAAAACGGGAACATGCTATGGTTTATAAAATCAATGAATTTCTAAAGGAGAGGGGGAGAGAAGGAACCAACTAAAATTCAGGCACATATAAGTTCAATGGCGACAAGGTAATAACACAGGTAAAAATGTTTAACTGATCAGAGAGAGAGAGAGAGAAAAAGAGATACGCAAACCCACAATCTATATTTACCTAATTCAGATTGAAGACCAACCCTGGCCACGGGTCATATGGGAAGACGGGGACAGGGACCCTCAGAAAAGGAATGCCAGACTGTGAGCAGGTACAGCTCACGGAGAATAAGGACAGGATACCCCTCAGGTTCGGATCAAGGACTGGGCCTCCCAGGGTACGACCAACACCCACAGCTTCGGACAGCAACGCCTGCGTTACCCCCTCCTGCAAGTAATCCGCCAGAAACCCTGATTGGATTTTCGAATTCCCCAGCAAAGTGCTTCGCCAGCACTTAGGATTTTCCACCCCTTGGGAGTTTGTGGAAAGTAAGGACAAAGTGCTCCGCAGCACTTTTCAGGCTTGAACACCTATTGAGATCGTAGGGTCAGTGACAGGTCTGCTACTCGGACAAGTCGGACAATTTTCCTAAGCTAAACTAGGGTAGTTATACAGGTTTGGGGACCCTCAGACCACCCCTTAATGTTGCAAGTGACAGTTTCCCATATTGTGATTGGTCAAGAGAGGTGGTGCGGTCTTTATCACCTCCTAAATTCAACGTTCCCATCATAATTATTCAATTTTCATACCCGCCCCCTTGGTTCACGTTCCCATGCATGGAATAAAATAGTACAGGATAGTCTACAGTGGGTAGCAACAGTATTGCTTTTTTTCAAGGTAAGACTCCGTATTCCCAGCGATGTTCCCAGGCGCATTGTGCTTCAGGTGCCAACTGGCCAGGTTTAGCTTCTGCGCAGTTGGAACTTTCTCAGGTCACGTGACGGTGCCCAGCAGAGCTTCAAGTATGGCTCCGCTCATGAATACCCAGCCCACAAAGACGCGATACATGAAAAGTAAGCGAAAACAAATTAGAATCATACATAAAATGATCGCACTGTATACCATGATAAGAGATAACCAACCCTTACTTTCATAATAACTATAGCATTAGGGATTAATGCGAAAGAATAGATAGGCTAAAAGCTGCTGCATGAAGCAGAGAGCGTGGTGAGAGACAAGCGGCCATATTTAGCATCAATGCGCATGAGCACAGAATCCCTCCAGAATGCGAGTGCGTCACATCACATGGGTATGACCGACGCATGCGCAGACTGAATTGCGGCAAAGCAGCCATTTTCAGTGCAAGCTTCGTTAGTACGTGAAAAGACAAACAAGCAAGCATCCTAGGGACACCCGCGTGTAGGGGAAAACACTTTACAAATGACGAACAATGGTGTTAATATTATTATGCAATTATAGACAAGGGTTTTGCATACGAGCAAGGCGCTATACATGCGAATCCTTGCTCCATCAATCCCCTCTTTGATGATATTTACTATCATCACTACATGAAGGAAACAGACACTGGCGCTGCAGCTTCTTTCCTTTGTCATAATTCCTTTTCTGCTGTGTTTGCTTGCGTTCCAGGGTGGAATGAGCAAGGTTTCTGAGTTTGCTGAGTTTGGACTTCAGCTGTAACGTATATTCTAGCAGGGATTTCTGCTCCTGTTCCTCCTCGGACTCCCAAGTGTCCTTTCTTATTTCCAATAAAGACCTGGGAAGGCGACCATATAAAAGCTCAAAAGCCGAGCATCCTAGGCTACTCTGCTTTTGCGCACATAGTACGTAGAGTGCTAGTGGTAGCAACCGATCCCAGTCAGGACCTTCGGACGTCAACATTTTCTTCAGCGTGATCTTAACACCATCGCTGCTAATGGAATTCCCCTCCTGTGCTGCCCCTCATTGAAATGGGTGTGTTTGTGACAGAACCATTCCGTCAACAGCACAGCCCAACCGTGACTGATGACGGAATGGTTCCGTCACAAGCATCTAAGGGGTTAAGCGTCTGGTTATAGCGTTCAACCAGACCGTCCGTCTGGGGATGGTAAACTGGCGTTTTTAGGTGGCGTATATCCAGGGTCTTGCATACCTCTTTCATTAGTCTGGATGTGAACGGGGTGCCCTGGTCGGTTAGTACCTCTTTGGGAAATCCGACTCTCGCAAACAGCTCCACAAACTTCTCTGCGATGTTAGAGGTATTGGGGGGTTCTTAATGGAAAGGCCTCAATGAATCTGGTGGCATAGTCCACTATGACCAGAGCGTAGAGGTGTCCTTTGGTTGTTCATGGCAGCGGTCCTATTAGATCCATGCCAACCGTTTCAAACGGTACTCCAATGACAAGCAGGGGTTGCAGAGGGGCGGCGGGAGGGCGGTGTGTATTTCTTCTCTGACATATTTCGCATTTGGCACAGTAGTTCTGGACATCTTTATATATTCTGGGCCAAAAGAAATGCCTTAGTATACTCTCCGTAGTCTTTTCCTTCCCGGCATGGCCTGCAGTGAGATGTGCGTGTGCAAAGAACAACACTTGGTCACGAAAAGACAAGGGTACTAGCAACTGTGGTTCGCTTCCTTCATGTGATAGTCGATAAAGTAGGTCCTTCTTGATGACGAATCGGGGGAATACTGGTTGGGATGCTCCCTGAGAGGAATGAGCACTTTCTCAGGCATTATACAAGGTTCTATCCTCAACCTGGGCAAATCTAAAACTGCGGTCGATGACCCATGGTTCTGGTGTTATGAGAGCGGGAAATGGACCACCTCCTTGGAGCTTGGACTGGTTCAGGGACTTTCTAAAGAGAGAGAGAAACTCCGGGTTGTCAACCCCTAGAATCATGTCCTCTGGGAGGGAATCTACTACTCCTACCCTAACATTACAAGAGCCTTTATCTATGTGGGTCAGGGTGATCAATGCAACAGGATAGGGCTTGACATCCCCATGGACACAGCGTATATGGATAATGGTGTCCAGGATTTACTGACAGGGCCGCACAAACCTTTCTTGTACCACTGACTGCCTACACCCTGAGTCAAGGAGGGCTCTCACTGGCTGGCCATTCATCCTCATACTTACGTAAAATGAGGCCCCCATTTCGGCGGTATATAACACAGTCCTAGGAAGATAGCCCACTTCCATCGGCTCCTCAGGAGGTCGTCGTCGGGGGCACAACCTGGCAATGTGGCCCCACTCGCCACAGTCGAAGCATTGGGGTCCTCTTGAGAGGGGGGATACCATTCCCGAGGGGTTAGGTTTCCTTGGTTCCAGACCTAACTTGGGTTTCTTGTCTATTTTTGAGGGCAGAATGTTTTTGTTAGCTTTTTCAGGTTCCCAACCGGGGGACCTGGGCTGGGCCCTGGCATAGTGAGCATCCATTTCGATGGCCTGTTCAATATCAAGTCCTGCATGTTGTCGAAGCCACCTCTGAAAGGTTTACGGAGGGCTTCTATAAATTGTTCCAAATAGACTTTGTTTAGAATCTCTTCCTTAGTACACACCTCTGGTTTCAGCCATTTATCGGCAGCCATCTTTAAACGGAAAAAGAGGGTTTTGGGGTTCTCTCCGGGTGTCCCCCTTTTCTTCCTAAACCGGACTCGGTAAGCCTCTTGGTCTAGTCCAAGGTGGTCCAAAATGACCTCTTTTATCACCATATAGGGGGTATTCCCCACGGGGTTGGCGGCCTGGTAGGCCGGCTGGGCCTCGCCGGTTAGGAGAGGTGCCAGGAAGAAGGGCCACTTCTCCTATGGCCACCCCAGAAACCTGGCAGCTCTTTCAAAATTTAGCATAAAAGCGTCAGGATCCTCGCCGGATACATATTTTTGCAGCGCTATACCCGTGGGGTGCGGAGTATGGCTCCTACCGTCTATTTGAGTCACCACAGTTGGAGGCGGCACACTCTTCATGCTTTCGAGATGAGCAGTAATAGTGTTCTTAAATATGTCCCGGTCAGCCTGGGCTGAAGTTAGTTGTCGTTCTACTGCCCACTCGAGCTTTTCCTGTCCTTTAATAATGTGCTGGATTAGGGCGTCCATCTCACTTTCACAGATGGGCTGAGGTGGAATGGATCCCACTGCTGACACCACTTGTACAGGGGTGGCCTGGGCCGAAGAGACTGAGTCAGAGACTTTCAGTAGAGATCTTAACGAGGGCTTTATTTTGATATACGATCTTCGTTTCCTGCTGGTTATGCGCTCTCGAGCAAACGCTGCCGGATCTGTTATGGGCTTCCGTAGGGAATCCAGGATGTCTCTGGATGGGTGGACAATCCTCCGTCAGGCACGGCAACCGGGAAAGAAGGAGAAAAATAGGGTCAGGTTAGGGAAGGGTTTTTACTAGGAAGAGTTCAGGGCCGGGTGTGAGGAAAGACCACGTGTAAAAGTGCCAGTAACCCTCGGTCGTTGTGATTTTAGTAGTGCTCGTGAGGAGGGAGGGGTGTTACCAAGACTATACACAAACAGGGCTTTACACTATTTACACGTTACTCAAAAGGTCGGGCACGCCGTCCCACCCAGCCCGCTACTTTGCCCCGTACCTGTTGGAGCCACGCCCCTCCCGTGGGAGCGTGGCGGGCGACTCGTTAAGTCGATGGCCTCCTGGCTTCTCCTGTGCTTCCTCAGCGGTCTCCTCTTCTTCGGGCTTCTCCTCGTCCTCGCTCGTCCTTCTCCTTCCTTTCCACTCTCGTTCTCGCTCCTCCTGGGAAACGCCGTCCGCCGCTTCCTGGGTTACCCCTCTACCGAAGACTGAACTGCACCTGCTGCACCCGTGAGACTCACAAAAAAGAATGTGCCTGTTGTGTCCACTCGTAGAAAAAGGCTCCACTTATGCCAGGATGGAAGAAGTGACTCAAAGCACAAGTTACTACTTGTGTAACGATATATCTGTAAGAGACATTAGTTAGTGATAGATTCTCTACCTTAGAATATCCCCAGGCGTCAGACTGGATCTGGAAAGTTTTGCTTAGCAGTACTCCTGCGCGTCAGTAAGTGGTTTCCTGCGGCTCCGTGTCCGTCACTGGCGTCATATGTGCCGAGGTGATGTCACGGAGACTACTTAGGCGCTACCCATGCGCGCTGGCGTCAGTTCTGTACACGACTTTCTGCACCAGGAATTCGGAGGGGCGGTAAGGAATCTATATCTAACTAATGTCTCTCACAGATATATTGTTACACAAGTAGTAACTTGTGCATCTGAAAGAGACATGTTAGTTATAGATTCCTTACCTTAGAATAGATACCCCAACAATACCAACCCCAGTGGTGGGTCTGCGAACAAGATTACACCAGAAAGTCACGGAGAACAGAACAGCCAAAGAAGCCGTCTCTCCGGACTTGACTGTCAAGGCAGTAATGCTTGGTAAACGTGTGCAGCGAGCCCCACGTAGCTGCCTGACAAATGTCCTGCAAGGGAACTCCGCGTCCCAAAGCAGTAACGGCTGCCGTTGCCCTGGTGGAATAGGCACACAACCCCACAGGAGGCTCCTTCTTAGCCAACGAGTAACAGGCCTTGATGCAGAGAACGACCCACCGAGAGATGGTCCGTTTGTGCACGGCCCGACCTTTTTTGGCACCCACGTAGCCAACAAAGAGCTGGTCATCCACCCAGAACTGTTGTGTGCGCTTCAAATAGAACGAGAGCGCACATGTTGGGTCCAGACAGTGGAGCCTCTCTTCCTATGTTAAAGGATGCGGAGGCGGAAAGAAGGTGGGCAAAGTGATGGTCTGCCCGATGTGAAAGGGCGTAACAGCCTTTGGCAAGAAAGAAGGACGGTTCCTTAAAACCACCTTGTCTGGAAAAACAGAAAGGAAAGGAGGTTTAGAAGAAAGAGCCTGGAGCTCACTCACTCTTCTGGCAGAGGTGATAGCAACCAGGAAAGCAGTCTTTAGGTGAGAAGACGTAAGGGTTAGTTGTGAAGCGGTTCAAAGGGAGCGCACATCAAATCAGGCAACACAAGATTCAAGTCCCACTGAGGCATTACAAAGGGGACCGGAGGGAACGTGTGTGTAATGCCTTTCAAGAAACGACTAACCTAGGGGGACTTGAAAAGAGAAGGCTGATCTGGAAGCCTTAAGAAGGCGGAAATGGCAGAGCGATAGCCCTTGATAGCGCCCAGGGCAGAGCCCCGCTGGGCCAGAGAAAGGAGGAACAGAGAACTTCTGAAAGAGGGGCAGAAAGGGGATCCACAGCCTTCGCTGTGCACCATGCCACAAATGTATTCCACCTGCAGGCGTATAATGTTTTTTAGTGGAGGGGCGACTGGCTGCCAAGATCATCACCACAGACTTCGGTAGGAAGGTCAAACGCTGTGAACTGTTGCCGCTCAATCTCCACGCATGGAGGTGGAGGCTGGACAGGTTCGGGTGAAGGACCGCCCTCTGCTGCTGCGACAGAAGATCTTCCCAAAGAGGCAGTGGGATCGGTGGACAGATTGCCATACTGAGTAGCTCAGGATACCATACTCTGCATGCCACATCCGGAGCCACAAGAACGACTTGGGCCCGGTCGCACCTGATCTTCAGCACTCTGGGCAGAAGTGGTATAGGCGGAAAGACGCACCACAGACCGCAACTCCACTCACGACGAAAGGCATCTCCGAGCGAGTGCCGCCTTGGAAATTCCCACGCGCAGAATTGAGGACATTGCGCGTGCTCTTCTGTGGCGAATAGATCTAACCAAGGCTCTCCCCAAGGCAGAAAGAGACCTTGCACCACGTCCGAGGTCAGACACCATTCATGATCCAACATGCATCTGCGGCTGAGTTCGTCTGCCCAGGCGTTAAGGGATCCTGCTAGGTGTTGAACCATGAGAGACATGCCCTGACGTTCCAGCTATGTCCAGAGGTGCAGAGCCTCCTGTAATAGGGTCCACGACCCCACCCCACCTTGTTTGTTGCAATACCACATGGCGGTGGTGTCGTCTGTGAACACCTGCACTACCTATCCCTGGACAGAGGTAAGGAAGGCTTCCAGAGCAAGTCGGATCGCCCCCAGCTCCAGAAGGTTGATATGGAGCCGGGACTCTGCCGGAGACCAGAAGCCCCTGATCACCGCCTCTCCCATGTGGCCACCTCATCCCAAGAGAGATCCCATCCGTCACTACTTTGAGCTCCGGTTGGGGAAGGGAGGGGGATCTGCCATTGGCCCAATCGTGGTTCGGGAGCCACCACTGTAAGTGTTGTGCCGTGCCCTCCGAGATCTGGTAGTGATTTCGACAGGTTGCCCTGATGCTGTGCCAACTGGAACTTTAGGTCCCACTGCAGAGCCCGCATATGCCATATGGCATGTTCGATCACCAGGATGCAGAAGGCCATGAGGCCCAGCAGCCTCAGGGTTGTCCTGACCGAAACTCAGGACCAGGGCCGAAAGTTGGAACCATAGCCCTAATACCCTGGACTCGCTGTTTGGGAGGATAAACCCGAAACTGCGCCATATCCAGAACCGCTCTGATGAAAAGGAGCGTCCGAGAGGGAATTAGGTGCGATTTTGGCACGTTGATGGAAGACTCCAGCGAATGCAGGAGGTCGGCCGTAGCCTGGAGGTGGGAGACGACTGCCTGGGGCGAGTCTGCCTTGAACAACCAATCGTCAAGATAGGGGAAGACTGAAACCCCTGATCTGCACAGACGAACTGTGTCCCAGGCCATCACTTTAGTGAACACCCCTAGGTCAAGGGCGGCGCAACTTCCTGTTTGCAAAGTGTCCAGCGATCCCCTGACTGGCAGTGGTACTGACTCTGCATATGGACTGAAACAGCAGGTCTCGAGGCAACGGTGGTGGGGTGGCGGTGGACTGATCCACCCGCCATTCTCGGATCCTCCCTGCCTTCATACAAACAGCTCTGCACACGAAGGATGCGGGGTCAAGACCACAGTGGATGATGAATCCCGCCGCATCTCTGCCCACTGTAGTTGCGTGGGAGAGTACTCTCCAAACCTCCGTAGACACCGCGACCGCACCTGCGCCGTGTCCCACACAGAGTCGGAATAGAGGGCCAAAAGGCCCTTGGAGAAGCAGAGCCCTAGACCACTAGACACCGTGGTGGAAGGTGCTGTGCTATGAAACTGGGGTTGCCCAATAAGCACAGACGCCCCTGCGTTACTTTCAAAATGTGTTATTGAAGGGTAATAGCGGCTCTGTAGAGGAGGCCGCTGCTAAAGTACTGCAGTGAGGAGATTGGCCCTGGCAAGCACTGTAGCAAATTTGAGGACAGGAGCCTCCCCTACTCCATGTCACAGAATGAACCCACCACCTCCGTAGCTACGGAGGAGGGGGAAGTGTAGCAGGGTGTGTAGATAAGGCCAGTGTGCTGGGACCATATTGTTAATCTAGTCTAAACCATCCTCACAGCGAGCTGCGATAAGACCCCCAGACCCCTCACAGTACTCCCCTTCGGAATTGGTGGCACGACAGGGCAGGCTCGGCAAAACCCACCCTGGAGGCAATGATGCTGTGGCGCTGAGGCCGGAGGCGATGCCGGAGTCGAAGGCAGAGCCAACGCCGGGCCCACTGCCTCGCCGAGGCCAACGGCAGTGTCATGGCCGGAGCCAACGGCTGCGCCGAGGCAGGACCGGCCCCCGTGGCCAGAGCCATAGGCCGTGCCGAGGCAGGACCCAGCCCCGAGGCCGGAGTCAACGGCCATGCCCAGGCTGGAGCCAATGGCCGCGCCGAGGCCGGAGCCAACTGCAGCGCCGAGGCCAGAGCCAACTGCAGCGCCGAGGCCAGAGCCAACGACAGCGCAGAGGCCGGAGCCAACGGCAGCGCCGAGGCCGGAGCCAACGGCGGCGCCGAGGCCGGAGCCAACGGCAGCGCCGAGGCCGGAGCCAACGGCAGCGCCGAGGCCGGAGCCAATGGCAGCGCCGAGGCCGGAGCCAACGGTAGCACCGAGGCCGGAGTCAACGGCAGCACCGAGGCAGGAGCCAATTGCAGCGCCGAGGCCGGAGCCAATTGCAGCGCCGAGGCCGGAGCTAACGGCAGCGCCGAGGCCGGAGCTAACAGCAGCGCCGAGGCCGGAGCAGACTGTAGCGCCGAGTACGGAGCTAACGGCGGTGGCGCAGAGGCCAGAGCCAACGGCAGCACCGAGGCCGGAGCTAACAGCAGCGCCGAGGCCGGAGCTAACAGCAGCGCCGAGGCCGGAGCCGACAGTAGCGCCGAGGCCGGAGCCGACAGTAGTGCCGAGTCCGTAGCCAACGGCGGTGGCGACGAGGCCAGAGCAACGGTGCCACAGGGTATCTGGCCAGCGTAACCGGGCCGAAAGGCGGCGGCATGGTGACAGAACCACCCAATGGGTCCGCTGGGCCCAAAGGCGCTCCGGAGGGACCCGATGGGACAAGGAAACGGCCCATGGCCGACAATGGTGGCCCCAGGGGGCCGCGGGGGAGTGACCACCCTCCCTCTCCACTGAGTCCCACCACAGGTGAGGGGAAGGCGAAGAGAGACGCCGCTCCTCCGCCTTCAACGGCGCTTGGACTTACCTGTCCCCGATTCCAAAGAACGATGGTGTTGGCTGCGCCAGCGGGAGCAGGACCTTGAGTGGCGCGGTACTGGGTGCCGGGACTCCAACGACTTCCGGGAATGCTCCCGTAAGCCTTCTGCGCCATCGCCCGACAATCGGGGCACGTCTCGGGGAGATGGCGTGCCCCAAGCAGAAGAGACACAAGTTGAACGGGTCGGTCACCGACATGGTCTGACGGCAGTCCCATCAGGACCTAACCCCGGGCGTCCCTACTGCACCAAAAGTCGAATTCTCAACAAAAACAAGAGACAAGTCTCATAACAAGCCAAATTTATTGACTAGGAGTACCCCTCTCTCTCGGATCTGTGCTTGCTGGCGCGGAAAAAGAAAGAACTGACGCCAGCGCGCATAGGTGGCGCCTAAGTAGTCTCTGTGACATCATCTCGGCGCATTCGACACCAGCGACGGACGTGGAGCCGCAGGACGCCACCTACTGACACGCAGGGGTACTGCTAAGCAAAACTTCCCGAATCCAGTCTGACGCCTGGGGATATTCTAAGGTAAGGAATCTATCACTAAGGTGTCTCTTTCAGATTGGCTAGTCTCCTGTTAAGTACCAGGATCACAAAAGATAAAGGAGACCTGCATCCTTGAGAGCAGAGCTGCCCAGGAACACCGGTCCACAGCTGGACGCCGAAGTGCCTCTTGGGAGACAGAGTCCTGTCCTTCATGAGGTGCCCCCAAGTCCATTGGGTCAGCGACATAAATTCAAAGCGGACTCTGGTCCCCCCAGTGAAGATTTACTCACCTGCAAGGTGTCTCCAGGAGACACCTGTAAGGCCAGTGGTGACTGGACCTACACTGGTGCATTGTGGAAGATCGAGGCCTGAGGCGACCACCAATGCTTGTGGATTCAAGGGTAGCCACAGGAACGCTCTCTGCATATCTTCAGCATCCTGTATCGCCAGCATCCGGACCAATTCTTTGCTGAACCGCGGTAAAAGAGAAAGTGCACTCAGGATGCTAAGACTGCTGGGCCAGACTGGTAACCATCATCTTGGACCAGATTTGTCCTTGTGACTGGCTCCCAACCGATTGTGGCTAGTCTAAGCGAGCCCTAACAGCCGTTTTAGCCCGTTGGCTTCAAACTGCTTTAAAAAATGTATTGCATTTATAGACTGAATGGCAGAGATTTAATTTCATCTTGAAAAATCGTATCTCCTGTTTCCCTCAATAGATGTTTGCCCTTTTGGTAACTATTTAAAGATTAAAATACAACCTGTTGTTATAAGTTGGTGTATGGTTTTTATTGTGTCAAGTTTCTACTTATTGACTGTCTTGATACTTCTAAATGCTTTACACTTGGTCCTTTGATTAAGCCTGACTGTTCTGTGCCACAGATACCCAGGACAGAGCTAAGGGTTGTATTAAAGAAACATAACTGGACCTGATAAAGACTTCCATTGCTGGGGGAAAGGGACCGAGAGACACCTAGTATTGCCGCCAATAGTTACCTCGATCATGCAAGTTACATGCACATACATGACACAGTCCACGGCAACACAGTTGAATACACCAGTGTCCGGCATTACAAAGGAGAACACACAGACTGCCACCCTGCAGGATTTCAAGTAGGGCCTAAAAACATGGTTCTTCGATTAACATACTTCATCAGCATACATGAGAATAGCTAACATTATAAATGTGAATAAATCACTGGTGTTGCTGAATATATGACTAAAGAGTTTTAATTTCCACTGGTACACCAGCTGTTTGATGTTCTTGGGTAATATCGCATATATGTGGGAAATGGAGCGAGGACGATGGGCGAGGAGGTAATGATCAGTTTAATTACTAGTAATCTTTTTTACTTGTCACAGTTCTAGTTAGCGACCCTCCCTCTTCATACACACGAAAACAGACTCTACAGCTTCATTTTTATATACCCTGGATAATACAAGAAGTTCGGAGGTGTACTTTCTCCTTTTCTAGAGGAGGGAACAGTAAAGTCATAGGATGAAGTTATATTGGGTACTTTTTTTTAATGCTATTGCTGAGATTGGTAAGCAAAGCCTGCATGCGCAAAACAATCACTCATATGGGTAAGGATTGGGAGGAGTAAAATGGGTGAGGAGATAATGCGTAATTTCGGTGGCCGTGGAAATAGCATTCAGGTATTCAGCATAACCTTCATAGCTGCCAAGGTTTCAGATTGCTATGTGTGACATTTTCATAATTTCAATGTAATTATGAGTGACGTTTCAACGACTATGAGTGACACTTTCTCGCAAGCAAAATCAAGTCACAATCCAAGGTGCTCAAGTCCGGGTGAAATTTGCCTTTTACAGCAGCCTATAGTGCCATACATCAAGGGTAAGCCAAGTCTCCAACTCACCACATTAAATATAATTATCACACATTATAGCGCTTCCTCAGTGTCAAGCTGAAGTGCTGCAGTATAGGAATTGTTCATATAAGAAATATGGTAGCCAGTAAGCGGTATGTACAAGCGGCCTCTCAGCTCCTTGAGTGTGAACAACATATTATAAGGGCGGCCTGCAGCGTCAGTGAAAGACAGTCATTATGCTGTCTGGGGGTAGTGGGGCTAGGAGCATGAGAGCCATATTAAAGATGTGTTCTCACCTGACTTCCCTATGGTGCCGGCCACAACAAAAACAAAATCAGCCAGGATCCTGCACCATGCCCACATCGCTACCCACTGACAGTGGAGCAGGCACCTTGCAGGAAACTCAGCAACGCAGGCAGAGCAGTAAGCAGCAGTCCATCACAGATCTACAAGTAGTGGGGAGTAGTACTATTAAGGTACATTATAGGATGATGTCTAGGGGTTAAAACAAATAAAGTGTTGGGGACACTGTACATATTAGAGTGTGGGCAAGGCGTAGTGTAAGGATTAAGAGTTTATGCGTGGTTAGGGTTTGAATTTGGTTGTGTTTACTGAGGGTGATAAAAAATATTTTTGCTACAGAAGACTCAGTTGTATATAGCCACTGTGGTGGGTATTTAAACCTTCACGAACAGCATCCACTCGTTTACATATCCCTGATAGGGTAGAGAAAAGCATGATAATATAACTACTTCAGTTGGTATTCAAGAGTCCCTTCACTAGTCCGCATTCTACCATTCCCAATCTGTATCTCAGTAAACATTCATTTCAAACAATAAATATATAGTACGTTTCATCTGCTATAAACATTCTAGTAAAATGTAAGAAGGGTGCCTTCTTTTGTAGAGCATTATTTTCAACATAATGGCAACTCCATTTTGGATATTTTTTACACATAATGGATTTGAAATGAGCATGCAGATTTTATAGCGCTTTAATACGATCCAGTTAGCACGCTTCCTGTGTGCGTTCTATTTTACTGAGGATAAAATAAAATCCATAGCTGCCCATTTCCAAATTAACAAAATGTAATAATTACATAATTATGAAAAACAAAGAGGAAGTAGGCAAAGAAAATAAATGCTAAGAAACAAAGCAAAACAGGATGAAATTTTTCAGGAAGACTGTTCAGCCTGCCTGCTAAGGGTACAGTAAACATTTCATCCACAATCATAATAGAGCTGAAGTCAAGGATTGCTATCAAATGCGCATATAATGTAAAAAATTAAGAGAATAAACGAAGTACTGTGAAGTAAGTCATCTCGGCTTGAAAGACAGTGTTAATCACAGATGGCTGCAAACCGAAGCTACTTTCTTTTTCTTTCTAATGGTTAGGATTGTTACGAGAGAGCTAAGGATGGTGGGCGGGGTGAGGGAAGTTAAATGAAGTTAATTACCTTGACACTACTACTCACACTGCGCGGCCGTTGTCTAATCAGGACTCGCGCAGAATTCTTGAGGCTCAGCTTCAGTAATTCTCTCGTCTGGCGTGATCGGCTGAGGGGGCTGCATACATTATTGGCACCTCAGGCTACATAGAACACTAGCGGTGCCTCGGTACCTTCAACTACAGTCAGCGGCGGGATTTGCCTTCTGAATATAACGGCCGCCAGCTTGCGCCTCCTGCCGCCCGCCTTCATGTGTCCTGTCTCGGCTATACAGCCATTGAGTTCATATATTGCAGCGGCAGACCGGCCCCGCTCCTACCGCGCGCGATGGGCAGGGCGCAAGAAGAGGCAGCATGCCGCCCGGCAGTGCATGGGAGGTTGGCATTGCCCAGAGGACTGCATGTCCTGACCTCGGTGACCCGGTCGCGATTCGCGCACTCACCACACCAGTGCGTGCAGCTTGCGTGTGCGTGCGTGCAGCGTGCGTAAGCAGGTGAGCTTGCCTGCACTTCAAACAGGGCGGCTCGGCGGCCGTGCGGCACTGGTGGTCCGTTGCGGTGGCCTTTATTATTTATTTGGGGACAGTGAGTGTTCCCAAATAAATGATAAAGGCCGCCGCAACGGACCACCAGTGGCGCGTGGCCGCCGCCCCCAAAACCGTGCCGCCTGGGGCGGTCCGACCCCCTCGCCCCCCCCCCTAGCTACGCCCCTGTCTTCAAGCTGAGGGCCTTGCTCCTGTCTGACCCATTGTGAGGCTGAGTTTTGTAACTTAGACCAAAATCAACAACTGCAATCACGTGCCACCCGACAAATGCCATAATCATTCTTATTTACTGGGACTCTATCACCTAGCTGAAGAAATCATATTCCCTAGATCGTTTAGGCAACATCAGTTCTTTCCTATCCCACGTGGTCGAATAGTCTGGACCCTTCACCACTGCTGCGCATCTGCTAGCCCTAAAATTAAACGTTCCAGACTTCTGTAACATTTTCCAGTGTCCATCACTGAGAAACAGCTTTTCATTCTCACTCTTGCTGCTCAAGCATGACATATCCTAGACCATGCCGGAGCGTTCAAATGGAAGACTTTGGAGTAGTCATCTTAAGCTCCTCTGCACTGTCTCTCTCGCTCTCTCTCACTGGGCCTTGGTAACAAGTTGTGCTGCAGGTGTGCCAGTAAATGCTCCTTCTTGGTCAGGCTTCTATCCCCTACAAGCGCAGCCTCTTGATGTCTTCACTGCGGAAGTCGTTGCGGAGTGCTAAGACTTGCCTGACCTCAGCTGGCGTGAGGCGCCAGGTCAGTGGACCAGAGTTTGGACCCCAGTAATCCAATATCTCAGTTACCTGTGAACAGAAAATGAATAGTCAATCTTTGTAGTGAAAGGATTGCATAAAAGGAGGCCTGAAAAAGGTCAGGAATACTATAAGGAGTTGAAGTCTCTTTTTGTAAGAGGCGGTACAGAGAAAAGCATGCATTACATCAAAAACTGTGGGTATGCAGATAAACACATGCAACCATAGAGAAGATTAGTGGTGAAAAGTGAAGTAGTAATGCCATAATTTTGCTAACCCCCGGGTGATTAATGTAGCTGGTCAATTAGCTGGTGTAAAGTATTGGGGGATGGGTAATGGTGGTGAGGAAAGATCACAGGGTAATTTGCCACACAGATGATGGCTGGGATAGCATAGACCAGTTGCTCTGCAGTGAGACAGTCCCTCGCAGAGGACACCAAGAAAGGAGAAAAACACAGAGCGGACCATACATACCCGCTCCAAATTCAGGATGGTCGCCATCTGGGATAGACGAGCAAACTTGTCACGGATGGTCCAGGTGGTCACAGTGGTGAGGTACGCAATGAGGGAACGGAGCTCCTTGTCAAACTGCAGACCTCCAAGCTGAAAGAGAGTACTGAGGCATTGAGGGCAGGGGAAAACTAAAGGTGTTACAACAGAGCCTGGGAAGCCAGAGCTAAAACCGGGAAGATTTTCAAGTAAATTAAAAAAAAAAAATAATAGCAAGAAATAATAACATTTTACTATTACCCAAGTCAATGGCTCTCATTTTATCAACTGTGGAAGGATAAAAGACTATGGCACGAAGATAAGAATCTGGAGGCTGCAAGTTTAACCTAGATCTCTGCAGAAGGTACATTACATTTAAATGGTCTCAGCAGGATTTACAAGTACCTGGCCTGATGCAAAAAAAGGCTGGTCATTAGCACGGGTTTTCCATCATGCTGCAACCAACCATCCCTTTTGTGTTGCGAGGAATGCTTTAAGCCCTTGCACCACAAGGGTATTTTCACAAAGTTCACAAAACTTACAGCCATGTGAATGTTAATGAAGCAGAAATCGTATTGTGGCTCACTGCGAAAAGTAGTGAATGGAGGGATAGAGCCATGTGGGGGAGAAGGCCCCTTGGCAGTCCCATTTCCTTGCAATGGTTTGCAATTTCTGCATTGCGACTTGTAACAGCCATCCAGAACCGCAATGCCCTCTGTGCATTGTGAACTGTCACTCTGCATTGGAAAAGTGAGTAGATCTGGCTATGTGAAAGCAAGGCAAAGTGCTTTCTGCATCAGGCCTCATACCATTTCTTCAAACTAAAAATGCGAAATGTTAAAGTGCTGTCACCGCATTGTCAAAGTGCCATTCAATATACCCTCAATAGTAAGCCCTCAATTGTCAAAATACTGTGGGGTTAGACTAATATAAGAAGTTCAAAAGTGTGTGACACCCATTTATTGGCTATCAAACGGGACAGCCCGGTGCGTTTGCACAGGGAACACATCAGGAGGGACTCAAAGCTCAGTGAAGGTCACTGCTGGGAGGGATTTGTGTGGGGATGAAGGTAAAACATTATTCTGAACAAATGTCATACGAAGCAGCCACATTTTAGACTTTAGCCGTCTCCTCTATTTAGGAAGACAGAAGAGGACCAGTTGCTTATGAGGTGTGCATCCTCCACCTTGGATTTATTTCACTTTTCAGCTTCGTCCCCCATTTGCATAAATCCTTTGTCAATCTTTGGTCTGTTAACACACCCAAAAGCACTTAGTATCAAGCTCCCACTGTCCTGCTCACAGCTGATGTTCATCTTTGTAACGGGCAATAGGTCCGCTAACACTTCACTGTTATGCCCGACACATCAGTGCCGGGTGCCGTCAGGGCTCTGCATCGGGGGGCTTAGAAGGCAGTCCAGCGTCACGCAAACTTGCAATGACCATCAGTGTCACATTTTGAGAGTTGGCCAGAAGTGGATATCGTCAATCCTAGCAGTAGAGAATATATGTGCAGCTGTACAGGCAGGGAGGATATTTAAGGAGCTCGGAATTGTTTCTAGAACCTCCTCTGTACGCCCAGACATGAGTCTTAAGCATGGGGCTCCTGTATGATTGCAAAATCACTACACACAAACGTTGGAGAAAAACACACACACCAGACATAGTGGAAGTCTGTAGACTAGGTACAGAGTGAACCATAAAGCTAGGATAAGCTGATCTATAAGTGGCCTTCCATATTTAAGTTGAAGCTGTTGTCCAAGATCTTACCTCTTTTGTGAATCCTAATACAAGGGAAAAAAAGAGGAAGAGGCAATGGTAAGGTCAACAGGGGAAGGAGTGTGCCACTTACCCTGTTAAAGGTGGACTTCAAAACCACTTTCTCTAGCTCAATGGCAACCAAACTTGTCATGAGGCTGGTCAGGTTATCGTAGATGACAGATGACAAGCCCACCTGCAGGGACAAAGAAACACAACAGTACTCCACTGGAGGCATCTTTAAAGTGAAGGAGTCTTACAGAAACCACTTCGGAGAACTCAGGAAGGCAGAGTCTACACAAAGCTAACAAGCATTTACAATGCAATGGTTTCGCCTTTGGAAAAGTTAGAGCTATTGGCATTGTAAATGACAACATTTGTATTTATGTGTTGGTTTTGAAAACAGATAAATAAATGGCATTGTCATTTACATTGCCATTAGCGTAATCTCGGCAGTCACTCTGCACTCCCTAGCATTCTGCACTCCCTAGCACTCCCTAGCAGTCACTCTGCAGTCACTATGCAGTCCCTAGCACTCCCTAGCACTCTCTAGTCACTCTGCACTCTCTAGCACTCCCTAGTCACTCTGCACTCTCTAGCACTCCCTAGTCACTCTGCACTCTCTAGCACTCCCTAGCACTCACTAGTCACTCTGCACTCTCTAGCACTCCCTAGCACTCAGCAATTGGCTTTGTCAATGTCTTTTAGCCATGCTGATTAGCAGCATGACTGAAAGTTAGGGGAGAAAACTCAATGCAGTGGCCAACACTAGCAGGGCAAGCAACACAATGCAGGAGGGATGGGGCAAGCTAAACAACAGATTGGGGGAAGGGGAGCAAAACTGAAAACACAGAAAAATGTGATCTGTTATGACTTAAAATTATTAAAACCGTTCACAAATTAAACAGTGTGACCAAGCAACCCGGATTTACTGATGGCAAGCCCTTTTTTTATCATCTGTCCTGGCAGATTTCAGTAAACTCATAAGTTTGTGAAATATTCCAGTTGTTTTCAAAATCCGGTCACCCTATATGCAACGTACTTGATGTTGTAAACTACTGCATGCAAATAAACAAGCGCTTCTGACTCATCTTAAAGCTCTCTTTCAGGCAATAAAGCCGCAGAACTTCAACCAGAGGGGTTAAGAGACCATGCATATAGTCATACATGCATATAGACCAGATTCCGGCGGGAGAATCCCGTTTTTTCAAGTAAAAAAAACAATGGCTTTCGTTTAGCTGTCTCCCGCCTGAAATTGCATTTTCTGCAATAGAAATCAATGGGGAAGTTACATTTACCCGATTACTATTTTTAAATATCCCACTTCCCTGCCCTAAAATGTTGGCATGTCTGCACATAGTTTAAAACAAAAATACTGTTTGCGAAAAGAAAAGAAACCAAGCGGGCTTGCCTACGTTAAAACAAGTTCAATGTGCTTTTAAAAATGCATCAAACACCGGAACATGCGTTTACCAGGACGAGGCGGCCCACTTGCAACAACAACAAGTCCTTTTCTGTCATGCCTTCTTCGTGACTAGGGCAGAGTCGTGTTAAAAAGTGACCCGACAGGTAAAGTAGGCGGCAGGATGCACAGGAAACTTAACAAGGGCGTCCGGTCATTTGCCAACAAAGAACAAATTAATTCCCCCTGTTGCTTCAGATCATTTCACTCCTGAGCTTAGGACGCAATTGTGAGCCTCGCTGCCACAAATTACGAATCCAAGTGCAGAAACGCCAGGCAGCCAAAATGCAGCACGCGGCTGCAGGACAACATGGTGGGCAGATATTTGCACGAACGAATAAAACTGGAGCCAGGGGCGAGGTGCTGAGGTGTCGTTCACACTGCCCTCACACAATCCCACCACAGGAGGCCAATGTTCAAGCTTGACCCTGACATCTTTCCTCTGAGGCCGAAACGTGAAGCCAGATCAAACAAGCAACGGAGAGTGAAAGGGGAGGGGGGGGAGGAACTGGCACACGGGGAGGGGGGGCTGGAAGGGGCACACGGGGAGGGGGGCGGAATGGACACACGGGGAGGGGGGCGGAACGGACACACGGACAGCGGGAGGGGGGCGGGAATGGGCACAGGACAGCGGGAGTGGGGGCGGGAACGGCGCACAGACAGCGGGGGGCGGGAACGGCGCATGGACAGCGGGGGGGGCGGGAACGGCGCATGGAGAGCGGGAGGGGGGGCTGGGAAAGGGCACAGGACAAAATACGGAAACTTACAAAGTGAAAACACATTTATAAACAAAATGCTCCTTACCTGATCGCTTCATGGGAACTCGAATCTTGCAGCCAACTCCAACAACAGACACTTGTAAAAGGAAGAAAACAGGCCGACTCGAAAAAAAAAAATAACACACACCCACCGCCGCGATGACGATCAGAAGTGGGTGGAGAGGGAAAAAATCGCGGGAATGACCCAGAATCTGGTCCGGCCTTGACGGACAGATCCGGCTCCCAATGGCTAGCCTCCATTTATGGAGCTAGCCAATGGGAGCCGGGGGACGTTCCTGAAGCCCAATTTGTAAACAAAAGATTTCACCTGCGCCGAAAAGGTGCGCACAAGTGCGCAGCCTTCGGCCAGGCGAAACCTAAAAAGGGTGGCAACCAGGCAGCTCTTATAATGAGTTGTTGTCCATCAACTTTAATCATTCATTAACAGGCAAGCTTGGATTTCATATCTTCATTTTATCCGACTATGTAAGTGGAAAACCAAC
The DNA here is from genome assembly GCF_964263255.1 of Lissotriton vulgaris. Lineage (NCBI taxonomy): Eukaryota > Metazoa > Chordata > Amphibia > Caudata > Salamandridae > Lissotriton > Lissotriton vulgaris. Next base: position 513,139,155 of record NC_141700.1, read on the forward strand.
ACTTAGGAAAAGCCATGTCCCTCAATTCACAACAACACAACTTTCATAACAGAATGACTCATACCACTCAAGAGTGAGATGGGAGCCAAAACGGAGGCATCTTGGAGTTGTAAATGGGCAGGCTACATGGTGCTCCATGTTAGCAATCAATTTATATTGGTCTGTGACACTGCAATATTCCTGCCAGCCAATGTGTAAGTATTAGAACTATCATGTACAAGAGCGCTCATCAATAACCCACAGTTGAAACTTGAGCAGTCGGAGAGACGAACAGACAGATTGACAAGTAGTAAGAGGTTACCAGGAGCTGGTCAGTTATAAACGGAATAAGATCTATAGCCCAGCAGTACAATAACATTTTGAATTGCACCTGGGTAGTTATGTACAGCAAGGATGTTTTCCACTGAGGGGTTTTAAATGACAGGCAATGAGAGTCCAGTCCGGCCAACCCGCCTCAACTCCCTTGAGAGGCAGATCCCTTCAAACAGAAAAATAGTGCAGTGCTTACTACCGTCACATATTAAAATGACATAATCAGGCCCCATGCCGTATTCCCTGCGGTTAGCTGCCCCCCCACCCATTTAATTTGGTTAACTTAAGTGACATTACAGTAGTTGACAGCAGCCGCCAGAATCTGTTGTTTTGCATAATGACTCTCTGCAGAACTTATACATAACACCACTTTGGTGGCCTGTGGTTCTATTCTACCTTATCTCTAACAACACTTCAAATGTATACAAAAACAAACAGGGATCTTAACTAAATGACAGAGACTACGACTTTTAATCGATAGAATGACTGCACAGTATGCTCCATTACAGAGTTGTTAATACCCAAATACACACCGCCCCCTCTAACCCTGTTCCACTTTCCACCCCCAGTATAAGTATGACTATCAGAATAAGTATCTTCTCAAGGAGGACAGTGTCTTGGATTTTCCCAAACCTGCTTGTCTGGTTTATTACTCGTCAGATTTAGGGGAATCAAACCCATTATTCCAAAATAGGGATCAGATTCCTGCCCAATGACCAAAGGCCATTACTATACAATTGGGGAACCAGGACGAAAACTAAAGGACCTGGGTATAAAATGGTACAAAAATATTTGGTCCCAACTGTAATATTTAAACAACAATAGTGCCCAAAACATAGAAAACAGACACTAAAAAAAAGTGCAAAACTGTCAAGTTATATCACAAATTGCATCACAGATGCATTTTATTTTACAGTTTTATAATTTTCTAATCAAGTTGCTCAGAAGTGCTTAAGAGAGTGATTGGAGAAAGTGCTTGTGATAAAGATCAAGTTGAAGGCAAAGGTTTATACATAAAATCATTATATACAAATTCCTACATAAGAGGCCTGTTAGGAATTTTTTTCTAAATTACTGATTTATAACTCTTCTTTAATATCCTATGTCTTAGGAACAAAGATAAAACGTGAATCGTATATCCGATACAGGTAGTAAGTATGTGTCGATGTTTCGACCTCAAGTTGAAGGCAGGTCAATAAACTTCTTAAAAGAGGGTCTTCATCATGACAGAATAGAGAGTAACCTAAAACAACCTCCGGTCAGAGACTGGTGGGAGGGCCTCAAGACCAGGCCTAGCCGGCTCCTAGGGGCCGATAAGTTGGTATTGTTAGATGTTCACAAGAATCCAACCACTCAACGTGCTATATAGTAATGCATCTGATGATTGTGCCCACCGGTATCCAAAATGACCGTGTGGCATATAGATTGGGAAAAAAATCCTAGGTCCAGAGTAAATCCTTTTACAGGAGTGTTATTCCGTAACTGAGACGAGGGTCCCAAAGTGTAGACTGAATCAAATGACTTGTAAAGTGTTAAAGTCTAATTAATCAGTTCTGGTGTGGTCACGTCGTCCGGCAGGCAACACTCTCTGACCAACGGCCACATTTAGTTGAGTGAGAAACCCAAGAATACCACACTTCAGAATGGAGAATGCTTTTCGTGACCCATCTAAGATGTGGAGTACAGTGTACAATCTGAAAAGTTGCTTTACTATAGCATTTGCTGTCCAGAATGTGCACTTATTTAAAAAAAAATATGTTCCCCCATCATTAAGGACACCCCTCACCTTTAACCCCGCCCATGCTCATGACGAGCTGAGCTCGTCATAACGGCCGCAACACTCGCACGCTGGGCTAATTGCTCCGCTGTGCTGAACGTTCTAAGGAAACAGGTGTGGCCGTGATGAGCTCAGCTCGTCATGAGCACAGCGCCACTTGTGCTGCGTGACGAGCTCAGCTCGTCACGAGCACCAGGGCGCTGTACTCACCCCCCTCCCGCCCCCAGCACAGCGGGGGAATTAGCCCCGCAGGCAAGGGGTTAACCTGGGGATAAGCCAAAATCTTTCTTTAACGGGCGGATGCCATGCTGAAGAAGGAAAAGCAAGTTGCTTGTACCAATAGTTCCCCTGCAAGTTCCCCTTCATGGGTATCCAACCCATAGTGTAATGCTTTTCATTATTCTGTAGCGTAAGGAAGGTAGACACTGCCCAAAACATTTTATGTCTAGAGTATATGAATTTGAGGAAGAACGGATATTGGTTGCATATTCAGTATTTTCTTGGGGCAAGAGAATTTTAAAAGGAATATGCCACCAGAAATGTTGGTATATGGGCAAAACAAATGGATGAGCTCGATGAAAAGCAGGAATAAACTTCAATTTTATTTGTCTCGAAAGTAAGAAGATTCATAATTATGAAGAATTATAGCCAGGGCCACTGGAATTATGTGGCGGGGAGGGCCAAATTATGCGGCAGGTTAAGTAAATTATGCAGCACAAAAAGGCAAATTATACAGCATACAGCAGCACATTTTGTAATAGTATTACTTCATTATTTCGCCATTTTAAATTTGGTAATACTGTCTGGGCATCGGCTGCACCTCATTAGTGCCATTTTAATACACAAATATAGCAATAAGCAACAAAAAGATGACAAGTCCAGCTTTGCAAAAGGCCTTTCACTGCGGGGCAACAACTGTTGCTGCATTTTTAGTACATTTTGAACTGTTTGAGTAAGAAACAATTTTTATTTTGGTTACAATCTGTACATTATGTGACAGATGATGGATTATAGCCTTATAGCCCGCCGTAGAGGGCTATACCGGCTATTAAAGGCCCTCTCCAGCGTTAAAGGCCCCGAGCCGAAGGCGAGGGCCTTTAACAAGGGAGAGGGACTTTAATAGCGGTATAGCCCATCTACGAAGGGCTATAAGGCTATTAGAACATTCTGTCACTAGAGGATGGAATGTTCTAACAAAAAAAACAAAGCCTTTTGGGAGCGTGAGGGGATTGGAATCCCCTCAGGTTCCCTGAAGCCTTTGTTCACAGCCAGAGCTTTGAACAAAGAAACATTGGAATGTTGGAGCTCCAGGCTTATACCAGCCATTATAAGCCCAGAGCACTCCATTGTTTTCAACGGAGCTCCCTACATTCCAATGTTCTAATATGTGTTAAATGCAGCCAATCTATATTCATGAGAAAGTCGACGCAGCCGCACAATCGCATAATTCCAGTGACCCTGGTTATAGCCCAGAAGAAGTAGGTAGAGAAGTTGGAGGAAACAGGAAACATGCTAATAGCAGGAATATTCAACAGTTGACGAGAGTGGTTGAGTCCACCATAGTCGAAACTGACGGTGCCCTTAGTAACTTGACTGCTGAGCTCCAGTCGGATCGCCTTATGACTCTTCAGAACAGAGTTGCGTTAGACGTCATACTTGCAGATAGAGGAGGGGTATGTAAATTGATTCAATTGAGCTGCTGCGTTTTCATTCCAGACAACGCTCCGACAGTTTTCCAGGCCATTTCCAGGCTACATAAGATCTCCGAGTCTGTACATATAAACGAAGGAGATTGGTCGTTGATGGGATGGTTTTTTGGGATTGTTATCCACGTGGGGATGGAAGATTCTGATGGTCATTGAGATGATCTTAGCTATCCTTTTCCTGTTCTGTCTTTGTGTACAGTGTGCTCCTGCTATTTGTGGCCTTTGTGCTACTTTGTGTGCAAGGAGACCTGTCCAGAGAGAGTTGCTAAGTACTAGGAGGATGCTACAGCAACATCTTGATGATTTGATGAATATAGACCTGGATTCAGACTGACATGGGTTTGGGTTTGTTGCCTATGTAAGGGCAAAAGGAGGGTCTGAGGTTCCGTGATTCTGAACCCGTTCAATAAAGGTCGTCGGATAAAGACGATTTTGGTATCAGCGGACCGCAAATGACGAGTGCGGTATGTACGAGTGTTTTCGTCATAATCGATCAATGGGAACACTACGTATTCAGGGATTTCGTTCGAACCTTCGGGTTCCATTTTGTGTACGGCAGCCATTTTGTGGTTGCCCTCACATAGGCCGATGACTACGGCGAATGAGTCCTTGGGACACGTACACCTTTAGCTGACTTTTGTGTGACCTGAATGAGCTGACTCCCTAGCCCGAGGCTGACCTCATTGAGCCAGTTCCTTAGTAGGCAGCTGGTCAGATAGAGATCAAAGAGCAGGACGTTGCTGAGTTTATGGTACATGCACATACCCTTCTATCTTGCTTCTCATCTGCTTCTGTTCCTTCCTTTATGGCTTAATTACTGATTTGGGTTGAGGTCTTTTATTATCGGTCCGTCCGGCCTGTTCGAGCAGGAATGTTGGATTTTGCTTGGTCATTTCTGGTGGGCTGGACAACGGAAAGTGGGTTTGTCGTCATGCGATATGTATGAAATGTCATCATTTGATTGGCCCGTTTGTATGTAATTGATGCTAGCCAGGAATGTGAATTTTACCATAAAAGACGATGCTCCGCTCTATGAATTTGTGCAGTCTCTAGCGAACCACCCGTGTTGTGCTTCGTAGACCTCTGTTCCTGGTTGCAGCCAATAAATTTGGTCTTTGACGTCACCGAGAAGTATCCTGTGTCTCTGTATTCTAAGACAGATGAACCCGAAGACATCGGGCGTTTCCCCTGGCGCTGCTGGGTTCTAAAACCTGGTTCTTCACAGGATCATTTGAATCTACACCTGCTGTGGGCAGCGCCTGCTGGCTGGTGGGCTTGCCTCTAAGAAATCTATGTGGTAGGTTTTTAAGAAGGTTCATAATCAAAGGAGGCTGCTGGCCAGATTCAGAATCCCAGTTAACTCTCGCACTGCTGCGGATGCTGGACAGCCAGGTCCTAGCTGCAACTGACGGCAAGAGGAGTGAGGACCAGGCCTGCAAACCAGTTAAACATGCATTTGCAATGCAATAGGTCTCGCATTTGCGAAATTTTAAGCTATTGGCATTGTAAATGTCAATGCCTTTTATTTAACTGTTTTTAAAATCAACGCATAGAAAAAACTCTTTTTTATTATTTCACCTTAATCCGGATTTTATTGTTTAGAGCTCGCATTTGCAAGAGTTTAAGCTATTGTTATTGTAAATGACAATGCCTTTTATTTATCTACAACACATAAATAAAAGACATTGTCATTTACAGTGCCAATAGCTCAAACTTTTGTAAATGCGAGAACTATTGCATTGCAAATGCTTATTATACCTAATGTAAAAGTATCCCTGTCTTTCAGTTGGGAAACATTGTGGGAAGTGTGCAACGGAGTACATTTATCAAAGACTGCTTGATTTCCTACAATGAAAGCACTAGAGGGGTGGCAGGGAAAAGTGGTAAAATATCCACGCATATTGAACTGCTTGCTTTGGGGCCAGTGTGTTTCTCCCAATCATCTGTTAATATCATCTTGCCAGGGTATGTACACGCACCATTCGGGAGCTACCTGGGGTGTTGCAGTGCTTTTGAAATAATTTATTTAGGAATTCTTATGCTTCAATGACAGAACCACAGTCCTTTGCATTCACTGTCAGAATTCAAAGTCCTATTGGGGCCATCCAATGCCCTGTGAATTCTCAGCTTGGTTATATTTTAATCCCCTCACTACCCTTGTGCCAGAGCTTTTTAAAAAAAAAAAAAATTAAGTTGTATTGTATAAACATATATTCCTCTTTATCTTGTTTGAACCCACACAAACTATACTTTTTCCAGCACATTAAGCAATATATATTAGTGCTACCCTGCTACATTTTTATTCCAGTCTGAAGAAGTAATTCAAAATTTGGAGATTCTCACAAACAAAGCAGAAACATATTTAGTTGCCTTTCTCAAAAAGACAAACTGATCTTGAAAGGCTGACAAAGAACCTACTACTTGATGTCCAAAATCTGACATTACCATATATATGTGGGTTTTCCTAAGGGATGCTTTCTTGCATAATCGGTTAATATTAGCACAGACCACTTCAAAAGTGTGGTGATGCAATGCACATATGGGTTTACTATAAGGTTGAAAATACACAGGTGCTACTGAGGTCACAACAAGTTATGCCAAAATGCTTGTTGAGGGTAGGTGTCATATGGTTCAATTTAGCAACCCCAGACCATAGACAAATACAAAGCAACCTTTATATTTTCTTCATCTATATATCTTTTTTTAGGGCTCGGGCCTACGTCACACTGCGTAGCAGTGTGGGCGGAGCCCAAGAGTCCTGTAGTTAGCATCTCCGAAAAGCTACCTAAAAGATTCCTGGCTGCTTGTGATTTTTCGTCCTTCTTTTTGCCAGCTGCATGGCAATTGGGCCTTGCATGCGTGTTTTTAGGTCGAGCCTACTCTATTCCGCAGGAATGAGTATGCGAGTGTAATGCCGCTAATCCACTACTTAACCCAAGGCTCTCAAAAGGCTCTCCTCAAGCGGATTTTCAACAGTTCAGGAGAATGCACAAGCTCCTTGTGCACGAGTTCTCATCAAAGGCAGCCCAGCCTCCCTCACACAAGCATCTCCCAGCAGGCAGCCCACCCCCCTCCCTCTCCATATGGTCGCTCGAGTTGCAGGCAGCCCACCCCCTCCCTCTAATCTGACATCTGCCCGATCCTTCTGCCTATCAGCCTCCCTCCCACCTCCCCCCTAATTGCTTTAATTTTCACGGCCTCAAGGCCGTGAGCTACTTCAAAGAGATCCGCTCTGCAGCTAATCAGCCTGCCCACCCCCTCCCTGTCTGTGCCTTTATCTCCGTGCCACTCAGCCCATCGCAGCCTCCCCAGCCTGTGCCGTCTCTCCCTACCCCTTAACCCTTCACCCTGCGGTTGACATCTCATTGATTGCATCAGTAGTAGCATGTTTTTTTCTACAGCTCATCACTCCCTGCACACACAGCATTCTCTGTGACATCCCCAGGGCTTTTCATACTTTGTGGAAAGATTGTAGACATTAGGCAAGATAAATGCTAGTTCCCTTAACACATTGCATGGCTCTCCGGAGTTTTAAGATCAACGCCGGTCTTCCCCGCCCACTGCTTCGCACTTCACGGCCGCAAGGCCGTGACTCGCATTTTTTTTTCTTCTTCTGTGTTTTATTTTTTTTTTGTTATCAGATTGGCGTCCGTGCCTTCTTTAAGGAGTGCGCAGTCTGTGTGCTAACCATCACTGTGACTTGCCTTGTTGTACTCTGATGGATTAATGGCCCCACATTGCTATGGCATTTATCGAACAAAGGGACGACATGCAAGTAGGTCTGTGAGGAATATATTTAAAGATACATTTCTGATGAAGTGGCTGGTTCAGCACAGAATGCAAGAACAGTAAATTGCAGCACGGCACGTTTAGCACATTGCTTCTCGGACTTTGTTTATCTGTGCGCTTGAGCATTCCTGCTGCCACTTTGGTTGGTTTCTCAAGTAGCAGTAGGCAATGCCTATGACACAGACCGCGGCAGCGGAGCGAAAAGTACACTTTTTATACACTCCAGTACCAACATATTTTGGTGCAAATCCAGTATCGTATCAGAAAAGTTTAAGGGTCCTTAATTTAGGCCCCCAAGTGGACATCTCCTGCTGATGAGGCGCCTAGATGCTCGGCTGATGTGAGCACTATAAAACACAGGTTTTGTGCACATTATATATGACCTGATCAATTTACATACAATGTGCACATTGAATCTAATTTCACCGCTTGATGATGACAAAACACGGGTGCGCCCTTTCTTTCACGCGAGATCAGATTACCGGGATATTACAGGCTGGATCTCACTGCAGAGAAAAGTCAGATCTATATTCACCCGGGTGAAAACGCCATTGGCAGTTACAGTTAATTTTGCTTTGATCCCAGCGCTGCTGCAGGGGGTGTTGGGCATGTACCGATCTGCTGTGGAGAAACTTCCGGTTAAGTCCAGTGACCTCTTGGAGCTGGCTGTTGATGCCTAATGGCTCTACAGGCTGTGCCTAATTTTTAGAATATTCTCTGTCGGAGCCCACATTTTCTCAGAAGCATACTAGTGCTCTGCCGAATGTCGTGCGTTGCCAAATATTAAGGTCATATTTCACCTCTGCCTCTTTCTGCCACTGACATACCCTCCCCCGCCCCTTTATGTCATGGGCTCGTTTTCATCCCTTTTGTTTGTTGCTGTAGTTTTATATTGCCCAATCTGCTCTACTTCATGCCCATGCAGACATCTCCCCCAGAAAGTAATCCCCTGAAGGGATCTTTTTTAAAGCTGCAGGTTTCAAAATCATTCCCAGAAATGACGTGCAATGATATTGTTTTATAAAGCGCAATAAAACCCAAGGTACCAAAGCGCTATTGCGAGACAGACAAATCTACAGAGTCAAAAGAACCAAGAAGTAAGGGAACTGGAGTGAGAAAACCAAATTTCCAAATGCGTTTTAAGGGAGTCTGCTTCAGAATTGTGAGTGGGCTCTGCCTTTCATCCTTCTAAAGTAGATAAAGCAAGCAGCATGCATTAGAGCCACACCTCCCTCATTTACTGATCTGATTGTTCCCAAACCAGGTTTCTTTCGCTTTGCCAACACCCGCCACAATGTTTGGAGCAGGTCTTCAAACCGCATGCACTGAAGACCTCTCTCCCATCCGTCCAGTACATTACAGATGGGACACAATATTTCACGTCCCTTCAGCACCCTCTCACACCCTTTCACACCCTCTCATACCCTTAACCCACTCTCACACCCCCTCACTCACCCTCACACCCCCTCACCCTCCCTCACCCTCACACCCTCATACCCCCTACCCCTCACTCCCCCGTCACCCTCACCCCCGTTACCCTCACCCTCCCACCCTCACACCCTTACCCTCACACCCTCACAACCCCACACCCTCCCCCTCACACCCCCTCACACCCCTTCACCCTCACACCCCCACACCCGTGCACCCCTCACCCTCACACACCCCCTCACCCTCACATCCCCTCACCCTCACATCCCCTCAGCCTCACACACCCTCACCCTCACTCCCCCTCACCTTCACACCCCCTCACCCTCACACACACTCACACTCACACCCTCACCCTCACACCCTCACACACCATCACTAACCCTCACCCTCACACACCCTCTCACCGTCACACACCCTCTTGCCCCCTCTCACACACCCTCACTCACCCTCCTCACACACCCTCTCACCCCCTCTCACATTCACACACCCTCACTCATCCTCACACTCACACACCCTCACACCCCCTCACCCTCACACACTCTCACTCACCCACCCTCACCCTCACATCCTCTCACCCTCACACACCCTTGCCCTCACACCCCCTCACCCTCACTCATCCTCACACACACACCTTCACCAGCATAGCATAGCATAGCATAACAAAACAAAGCATAGGATAGCAAAACAAAACATAGCATGGCAAAACATAGCATAGCATAACAAAACACAACAAAACGTAGCATAGCATAACAAAACACAACATAGCATAGCATAACAAAACAAAGGTTAGCATAGCATAACAAAACATAGCATAACAAAGCATAGCATAGCATAACAAAACCTAGCATAACAAAACATAGCATAGCAAAACAAAGCATATCATAATAAAACATAACAAAACATAGCATACAGGAAGATTTTAAAAATATCTTGAGGAAAAACGATATCGTTTGTCTCCAGGAAACCTGGCTGTGCGGCGAAATCCCTGCTACCGTAGGTTTTACTCATCATGTAAAAGCAGCTAAAAGGAACATAGTGGGTAGATTTTCAGGGGGTCTGATGACGTTAGTCTCAACAAGGATAGCTAAGGACATTGAACCCCTGGAACTAAAGAGCAACTGGGCATTGGGCAATAGAGTGCGAACAACAAATAATATGTTGGGGGGTGAAAACCTATGCATTATAAATGTGTATATACAGAAAGGGAAAGAAAACGAGTATAAGGCGGACTTGGAACGTTTAAAAACTGACCTGGAAGAGGTGTGTAACCGCTATCCAAGGGATGTGTTCATGATATTGGGAGACTTCAACCATAAATTGAACCCCAAAATAATGGACTCCTGGCTGAAGGACTTGTTAGATGCATACAAAATAGAGCGGGCAGAATTTCCCTGCTGCGATACTTCAACTAAAGATGATGAGCTTGGGCAACTGTTGGGGAACATGGGATTTGTATGCTCCAATGGTAGAAAGAAAGCGGACAGGCCTGCAAAGCGTACTTTTAAGGTAGGGCAGCAATTGTGCTCCATAGATTACGTATTCACACAGGCCTGGCATTTCCATCTTATCAAACAGTTTGAAATTTTGGGGGTGGAGGATAGTGACCACTATCCACTGCAGGTAGAACTCCGGGTAAATAGCCCCCGCAAAGACAAAAAGTGCTATTAGTAGATGTAGAATACCCCAAGCGACTAACAACACGAATCACCGATGAATATATACAGAAACTAAGCGCATATCAGTTAACTGTGAATTTGGGTAACCTAGTACCAGAAGAGAGCATAGTCTGGTACGAGGGTATAATAAGGCAACTGGTGGAATGCCTCCGGATTAAATTAAAGTGCGGTAATCACAAATGAGTAAATAATGCGACATTACACCCTAACAATACCAAACATTGGTTTGATGCTGAATGCCGGAAACTAAAGGCCGGTATTAAGAAACAAGAAAGATGCCTCAGAGGTAACTATAGTGAGGAAGTGGTATTAGAACTTAGGAAATCAAAGATAAAATATAAGACAGTTATCAGAGATAAAAAAAGGAGTTTTAAGGACAAATGTTGGGAGAACTTACTCAAGGTAATTGAAGATAAAAATGTGAAAGGCTTTTGGAGGTTAATACAGGATTGTACGGGAAAAGTACAAGGGACCATGCAGTGTTCAGTGCCAGAGGACAAGTGGCTGACCTACCTATAGGAAATTTATGGTAAATGGCCAACGAGGGAGAGAACAATGGCAAATGTTTGGCCAGGAATAAGTGAAGAATTAAAAATCCACTTTTCCCCAGACCGAATTAGAGACATAATAACTAGGCTAAAACCTAACACGGGCAGCTGGCCCTGATAACTTGCCAGCTGTCTTAATAAAAACAAACATAGAATGGTGGGCTGAGTTCTTTTCAAATATGTTTCTAGGGATCCTAAATACTGCTGAATTCCCTGCAAATTGGAAAGGGGGTATTGTTAGGCCAATACATAAAAAAGCAGATGCAAACTCCCCCAAAAATTACCGTTTGATAAACCTTCTGGACATAGGCGAAAAGGTCTTTTCCAAGGTAATTCTAGGGCTACTAAAGGAGTGGGTGGAAGACAAACAGTTAATACCTCCAGAGCAGGGGGGGTTCAAAGAAGGCCACTCAACGATTGACCATTGTTTTGCTCTTTGGTCCATTGCACGGAAGTCAATTGATCAGAGGGGTAATTTATTCTGCTGTTTCGTTGACTTCCGTGCAGCCATTGATCTTGTGGACAGGGAGCAGCTGTGGTCAACACTAGTAGGGTATGAACTACAGGGTGACCTGCTGGTCCTTATCCAAGCTCTGCATACAGAAAACTGGGCACAGATAATATTGGACACGGACGGAGGACTGACTGGGAGAATCCCAATTGGGAACGGTTTAAGGCAGGGGTGCGTCTTAACCCCCCTGCTGTTCGCCCTGTTTTTAGCTGACCTACCCCAAGTATTAAGAGATGTCAGAGGGGCGAACCCGAAACTGGGAGGAAACCACATATCGTGCCTCCTTTATGCCGATGACCTAGTGATTATGGACCAGACGGAAATAGGCCTCCAGAGAAAATTAAATAGGTTTTAAAGAATACTGTACAAGTAAAAAATTAGTGGTAAGCATGGACAAGACTAAAATTGTATGTTTTGGGAGAAGGAAAGCAAAGTTCTCGTGGTATCTTGGCACAGTCTTACTTGAGAGGGTGACCGACTACAGATATTTGGGAATGTGGTTCTCAGGTAACTTGAAATGGCACACACACCTGCAAGCACTAAAAATAAGGGCATTGGCGTCGGTTAAAGGCCTAAAAAGATTTAATAATACCTATGGTGAAAGGTCAGATAGGCCGGTCTTAAAAGCCTATCAAGCAATGGTTCCCCAACAATTTTTGTATGGAGCCGAGGTTCTCTACCTCAGTGGCAAGACCTCCTGGGATAGAGAGGAGGGAAATATACTAAAAAGCTTATTCGCGCTGCCTAAATCATCTATGGTGCAGGCAGCACGATTGGAGCTGGGAATCACCTCCTGGGCTATAACTGCTTGTATGAGCCTTGTACGCTTCTGGCAGCGGTTGGGAGCAGGGGAACTTACTAAAATCTCCCAATGGGCTAAGGAGGAAATTGCCATTAGTGAGCTACCCTGGGCAAAAGAGGTGAGAGCTTCAATAGGCAAGGCTTATGGGGTGCTTGATTTGAAGGTATGCTTGCCGCAAGACCCCATAATATTTGGAAAAAAAGAATTAAAGATACAAGGGGTCAATATGTCCCGTAGCTATGATCGGGACTACCTTGCACAAAAATCCTCGGTAACACACATGAAAGTGGCTTGGGAGAACAACTAACACTTCCCCTATGTGGATCGGCTACCCAGCTATAGACTGAGGCGGGAAGTCTTGCAAATGCGAATTGGTATAAACCCAGGTTATGCGAATAACGGGGTTAGAAACCTAATGATGGGATGTAATGGGAAATGCACTTGCACTTTAGGAACTACCTGTGATATTTTACATATTTTATTAGATTGTATGAGATTTTTAGACTTTCGAAAGGAGTTTTTATGTCCGATTTAAAAAAAATATAAGATTACGCACAGAATGCAAGCTGCTACTCTTTTGATGGAAATGGAGAGCTTAGATATAGCCTGTGCGTTGGGGAAATATATGAATAAAGTCAAGGTGTTCCTCAAATGCACAGAAGAGCACGTATAGTGCAGCCCCTTACCACCGAGTAAAGGTAGAGACACTAAGGTATAACAGTAGTATGAGCTGCATGCTGAAGGAGTTATGTATAGGTAGGATTTAAGCAATTTTTATCAAAATAAATGTTATAATACACTGTTTTAAAAGGAACAAGAGAAGTCAAACTACACGTATCTTGAGGTGTAATTTTTGTTTTATACTGTCATGTTATGCTGCTGTTCTTTCTTTTGTTTTATACTCTCATGTTATGCTGCTGTTCTTTCAGGTTTTCACGGCATTTGGTAAATGTACTTTTAAGGTTTTAACAAACCAAATAAAGTTTTGTTTGACTGACTGACAAAACATAGCATAACAAAACAGCATAGCATAACAAAGCATATCATAGCATAACAAAACATAGCATAGCATAATAAAAAATAGCATAGCATAACAAATCAAATCCTAGGATAGTAAAACATTGCATAACAGAACAAAACATAGGATAGCAAAACAAACATAGCATAGCATACAGCATCACTCCGCACCACCACAGCATCACTCAGGGGCAACACAACATCACTATGCGCTACCACAGCATCACTGAACGCCACAGCATCACTCGTTCGCCATCACAACATCGCTCAGCGCCATCACAGCTTCAATCTGTGCAACCATTCAAGAACACCTGGTTCAAATATGTTCTCTCAATGTTTCAAGCTTTATTACAAATGTAACAAAAAGATGTTAATATTTTGCTTCTGTTCTTAGATTTTCGTCACAATAAAATACACTGAACATAATCTTCACAAAAGTTATTTACAAAACTTTAAGCTATTGCCATTATAAATTACAATAACTTTTATATAAGTATTAATTATTGAAAAAATTAAAAGCCATTGTTATTTGTAATATCAATACATGTAAGTCACGAAAATACAACACATATTGCGTTACAAATGCTATAGGTGTCACATTGGCGAAAGTTATAACTATTGGCATTGTAAATGACAAAGCTATTAATTTAGCTATTTTCAAAAACAAACAAAACATAAATTAAAAAATTGTCATTTACAATACCAATAGATCAAACTTTCCTAATGCGAGACCTATTGCATTGCAAATGCTTGTTTTAGAAGAGAGCACACAATAGGCCAAAGGCGGTAGAGTAGCTCCACCTATTGCATATTGTGTGCGGTCACGCGCACGAGAAGGCCATATTTCTTCAATTACCAGCTGTCCAGGGCCGTGGTAATTGAAGATAGATGCTGGGCGCACGTTTTTAGGGCTCGGGCCTAAGCCACCACGAAGTGAAGGCGGAGCTTCCGAGCTCATGTGTTAAAAAAAAAATGCAGAAAGGGCTCCGGCTGGCACATTCCTTATTTTTTTATGGCATCTGCCTATTGATTCGTCTTCGCTGTGGTGTGTATTTAGTAACGTTGACGTGATAGGCTGTAAGTAATTTACGCGTGCCCGATGTGGCATATTCTGTGCGCGAACGAGCACGGAGAGTGATTAATCTTAATTAGGAGCTGTCAGAGTGCCCGTGTAATGCAATCCAGATGGTTAAGAGAGGTGTCCTGCTTGAACTTTTCACACATCACGAGCGCTGACTCCTTCTCAGTTCTTATCTCTCGCTGTGTGATTCACTGCCGTGTGAAGTGGAGGGGGCAGCTGGGCAGAGCGTGTGCCTAAGGCTCGGAGATTTCTGGACTCGATGTCTGGCGCGGGGATGCTTATCTATGCCCCTGCGGAATGTGCTAGACCAGCCAACCACGGAGGGCCGGCCGGCGGAGGCCTGGCCTAGGGCAATGTGTTAGTTCTGCAGATGCTGTACCTGTGATTGCCCAAGTAGGACCGGAGCCTCATCAGCCGCATGTCATTCGGCCTACTACAGGGAATTTATAAGTGTGGGGAACAGTCAACCGCATATTAGGCGATTTCGAGAGCACAATATGCGTCAGAGCACTTGAAATGGTATCAGGGCTGGGTCAGAGTCAGTCTTAAGGGAGATAATAGTTTCAGAATCAGCACTGTCAAGGGCTAGTCTGCAAAACCCCTCCCTGTTCTTCCAAAAATGTGCCCCGATTCTGAATGGCTTAGTTGGTCTCTGTCCAGAGGAACATATTCCTGCTAACCAGGAAAAACGTCCATCCTGTCCCACTCTGCTACCGACCCATTAGGTACAGTGCTCAGAAAGAGCCGTTCCCAGCAATCTCAGTGGTCGGCATTAATTGTCTGAGCACGCTTGTTTGGAGGGCAGAGGAGAAGCGGAAGCAATTAGGACATTCTGCAAAGAAAAAACACACACAAATTCATAGCAGGAAACAGTCACCATCAACGCATCAGCCTCCCACCTCAATAACACACACAAAATATTCTAGAAATTGTATAGCCAGTAACTAACTTTTTAGGACTGCCATTACCCAAGACCTACTGATTTGAACAAACATTTTATGTTTAATACACTTACTAACAGGAGTTTTTAAAGAGCCCTCTTCATGCATTACCCCGTTATTATGTCATTCACGTTTCTTCCCGCCCACTACATATGACTTTGCAGAAATTGACCCACTAAAGCCGATGAAAATGCATATCTACAGGCTAGCGATGACAGCGCATATCTACAGGATAGCAATGACAGTGCATATCTACAGGCTAGCGATGACAGTGCATATCTACAGGCTAGCGATGACGGTGCATATCTACAGGCTAGCGATGACGGTGCATATCTACAGGCTAGTGAAGCCAATGCATATCTACAGGCTAGTGAAGCCATAGCAATGACAGTGCATATCTACAGGCTAGCGATGACAGTGCATATCTACAGGCTAGCGATGACGGTGCATATCTACAGGCTAGTGAAGCCAATGCATATCTACAGGCAAGTGAAGCCAATGCATATCTACAGGCTAGCGATGACAGTTCATATCTACAGGCTAGCAATGACAGTGCATATCTACAGGCTAGCAATGATAATGCATATCTACAGGCTAGCGACGACAGCGCATATCTACAGGATAGCAACGACAGCGCATATCTACAGGCTAGCGATGACAGAGCATATCTACAGGCTAGCGATGACAGTGCATATCTACAGGCTAGTGAAGCCAATGCATATCTACAGGCTAGCGATGACAGTGCATATCTACAGGCTAGTGATGACAGAGCATATCTACAGGCTAGCGATGACAGTGCATATCTACAGGCTAGCGATGACAGTGCATATCTACAGGCTTGCGATGACAATGCATATCTACAGGCTAGCGATGACAGTGCATATCTACAGGCTAGTGAAGCCAATGCATATCTACAGGCTAGCGATGACAGTGCATATCTACAGGCTAGCGATGACAGAGCATATCTACAGGCTAGCGATGACAGTGCATATCTACAGGCTAGCGATGATAATGCATATCTACAGGCTAGCGACGACAGCGCATATCTACAGGATAGCAAAGACAGCGCATATCTACAGGCTAGCGATGACAGAGCATATCTACAGGCTAGCGATGACAGTGCATATCTACAGGCTAGTGAAGCCAATGCATATCTACAGGCTAGCGATGACAGTGCATATCTACAGGCTAGCGATGACAGAGCATATTTACAGGCTAGCGATGACAGTGCATATCTACAGGCTAGCGATGACAGAGCATATCTACAGGCTAGCGGTGACAGTTTATATCTACAGGCTTGTGAAGCCAATGCATATCTACAGGCTAGCGATGACAGCGATGACAGTGCATATCTACAGGCTAGTGAAGCCAATGCATATCTACAGGCTAGCGATGACAGTGCATATCTACAGGCTAGCGATGACAGAGCATATCTACTGGCTAGCGATGACAGTGCATATCTACAGGCTAGCGATGACAGTGCATATCTACAGGCTAGCGATGATAATGCATATCTACAGGCTAGCGATGACAGTGCATATCTACAGGATAGCAATGACAGCGCATATCTACAGGCTAGTGAAGCCAATGCATATCTACAGGCTAGCAATGACAGTGCATATCTACAGGCTAGTGAAGCCAATGCATATCTACAGGCTTGCGATGACAGTGCATATCTAGAGGCTAGCGATGACAGAGCATATCTACAGGCTAGCGATGACAGTGCATATCTACAGGCTTGTGAAGCCAATGCATATCTACAGGCTAGCGATGACAGAGCATATCTACAGGCTAGCGATGACAGCGCATATCTACAGGCTAGCGATGACAGTGCGTATCTACAGGCTAGCGATGACAGTGCATATCTACAGGCTAGCGATGATAATGCATATCTACAGGCTAGCGATGACAGCGCATATCTACAAGATAGCAATGACAGCGCATATCTACAGGCTAGTGAAGCCAATGCATATCTACAGGCTAGCGATGACAGTGAATATCTACAGGCTAGTGAAGCCAATGCATATCTACAGGCTTGCGATGACAGTGCATATCTACAGGCTAGCGATGACAGTGCATATCTACAGGCTAGCGATGGCAGAGCATATCTACAAGCTAGCGATGACAGAGCATATCTACAGGCTAGCGATGACAGTGCATATCTACAGGCTAGCGATGACAGTGCATATCTACAGGCTAGCGATGATAATGCATATCTACAGGCTAGCGACGACAGCGCATATCTACAGGATAGCAATGACAGCGCATATCTACAGGCTAGCGATGACAGAGCATATCTACAGGCTAGTGAAGCCAATGCATATCTACAGGCTAGTGAAGCCATAGCAATGACAGTGCATATCTACAGGCTAGCGATGACAGTGCATATCTACAGGCTAGCGATGACGGTGCATATCTACAGGCTAGTGAAGCCAATGCATATCTACAGGCTAGTGAAGCCAATGCATATCTACAGGCTAGCGATGACAGTGCATATCTACAGGCTAGCGATGATAATGCATATCTACAGGCTAGCGACGACAGCGCATATCTACAGGATAGCAATGACAGTGCATATCTACAGGCTAGCGATGACAGTGCATATCTACAGGCTAGTGAAGCCAATGCATATCTACAGGCTAGCGATGACAGTGCATATCTACAGGCTAGTGATGACAGTGCATATCTACAGGCTAGTGAAGCCAATGCATATCTACAGGCTAGCGATGACAGTGCATATTTACAGGCTAGCGATGACAGTGCATATCTACAGGCTAGTGAAGCCAATGCATATCTACAGGCTAGCGATGACAGTGCATATCTACAGGCTAGTGAAGCCAATGCATATCTACAGGCTAGCTATGACAGTGCATATCTACAGGCTAGTGATGACAGAGCATATCTACAGGCTAGCGATGACAGTGCATATCTACAGGCTAGCGATGACAGTGCATATCTACAGGCTAGCAATGACAGTGCATATCTACAGGCTTGCGATGACAGTGCATATCTACAGGCTAGCGATGACAGAGCATATCTACAGGCTAGCGATGACAGTGCATATCTACAGGCTAGCGATGATAATGCATATCTACAGGCTAGCGACGACAGCGCATATCTACAGGATAGCAATGACAGCGCATATCTACAGGCTAGCGATGACAGAGCATATCTACAGGCTAGCGATGACAGTGCATATCTACAGGCTAGTGAAGCCAATGCATATCTACAGGCTAGCCATGACAGTGCATATCTACAGGCTAGCGATGACAGAGCATATCTACAGGCTAGCGATGGCAGTGCATATCTACAGGCTAGCGATGACAGAGCATATCTACAGGCTAGCGGTGACAGTGCATATCTACAGGCTTGTGAAGCCAATGCATATCTACAGGCTAGCGATGACAGCGATGAAAGTGCATATCTACAGGCTAGTGAAGCCAATGCATATCTACAGGCTAGCGATGACAGTGCATATCTACAGGCTAGCGATGACAGAGCATATCTACAGGCTAGCGATGACAGTGCATATCTACAGGCTAGCGATGACAGTGCATATCTACAGGCTGGCGATGATAATGCATATCTACAGGCTAGCGATGACAGTGCATATCTACAGGATAGCAATGACAGCGCATATCTACAGGCTAGTGAAGCCAATGCATATCTACAGGCTAGAGATGACAGTGCATATCTACAGGCTAGTGAAGCCAATGCATATCTACAGGCTTGCGATGACAGTGCATATCTACAGGCTAGCGATGACAGAGCATATCTACAGGCTAGCGATGACAGTGCATATCTACAGGCTTGTGAAGCCAATGCATATCTACATGCTAGCGATGACAGAGCATATCTACAGGCTAGCAATGACAGCGCATATCTACAGGCTAGCGATGACAGTGCATATCTACAGGCTAGCGATGACAGTGCATATCTACAGGCTAGCGATGATAATGCATATCTACAGGCTAGCGATGACAGCGCATATCTACAGGATAGTAATGACAGCGCATATCTACAGGCTAGTGAAGCCAATGCATATCTACGGGCTAGCGATGACAGTGCATATCTACAGGCTAGTGAAGCCAATGCATATCTACAGGCTTGCGATGACTGTGCATATCTACAGGCTAGCGATGACAGTGCATATCTACAGGCTAGCGATGACAGTGCATATCTACAGGCTAGCGATGACAGTGCATATCTACAGGCTAGCGATGATAATGCATATCTACAGGCTAGCGATGACAGCGCATATCTACAGGATAGCAATGACAGCGCATATCTACAGGCTAGCGATGACAGAGCATATCTACAGGCTAGCGATGACAGTGCATATCTACAGGCTAGCGATGATAATGCATATCTACAGGCTAGCGATGACAGTGCATATCTACAGGATAGCAATGACAGCGCATATCTACAGGCTAGTGAAGCCAATGCATATCTACAGGCTAGCAATGACAGTGCATATCTACAGGCTAGTGAAGCCAATGCATATCTACAGGCTTGCGATGACAGTGCATATCTAGAGGCTAGCGATGACAGAGCATATCTACAGGCTAGCGATGACAGTGCATATCTACAGGCTTGTGAAGCCAATGCATATCTACAGGCTAGCGATGACAGAGCATATCTACAGGCTAGCGATGACAGCGCATATCTACAGGCTAGCGATGACAGTGCGTATCTACAGGCTAGCGATGACAGTGCATATCTACAGGCTAGCGATGATAATGCATATCTACAGGCTAGCGATGACAGCGCATATCTACAAGATAGCAATGACAGCGCATATCTACAGGCTAGTGAAGCCAATGCATATCTACAGGCTAGCGATGACAGTGAATATCTACAGGCTAGTGAAGCCAATGCATATCTACAGGCTTGCGATGACAGTGCATATCTACAGGCTAGCGATGACAGTGCATATCTACAGGCTAGCGATGGCAGAGCATATCTACAAGCTAGCGATGACAGAGCATATCTACAGGCTAGCGATGACAGTGCATATCTACAGGCTAGCGATGACAGTGCATATCTACAGGCTAGCGATGATAATGCATATCTACAGGCTAGCGACGACAGCGCATATCTACAGGATAGCAATGACAGCGCATATCTACAGGCTAGCGATGACAGAGCATATCTACAGGCTAGTGAAGCCAATGCATATCTACAGGCTAGTGAAGCCATAGCAATGACAGTGCATATCTACAGGCTAGCGATGACAGTGCATATCTACAGGCTAGCGATGACGGTGCATATCTACAGGCTAGTGAAGCCAATGCATATCTACAGGCTAGTGAAGCCAATGCATATCTACAGGCTAGCGATGACAGTGCATATCTACAGGCTAGCGATGATAATGCATATCTACAGGCTAGCGACGACAGCGCATATCTACAGGATAGCAATGACAGTGCATATCTACAGGCTAGCGATGACAGTGCATATCTACAGGCTAGTGAAGCCAATGCATATCTACAGGCTAGCGATGACAGTGCATATCTACAGGCTAGTGATGACAGTGCATATCTACAGGCTAGTGAAGCCAATGCATATCTACAGGCTAGCGATGACAGTGCATATTTACAGGCTAGCGATGACAGTGCATATCTACAGGCTAGTGAAGCCAATGCATATCTACAGGCTAGCGATGACAGTGCATATCTACAGGCTAGTGAAGCCAATGCATATCTACAGGCTAGCTATGACAGTGCATATCTACAGGCTAGTGATGACAGAGCATATCTACAGGCTAGCGATGACAGTGCATATCTACAGGCTAGCGATGACAGTGCATATCTACAGGCTAGCAATGACAGTGCATATCTACAGGCTTGCGATGACAGTGCATATCTACAGGCTAGCGATGACAGAGCATATCTACAGGCTAGCGATGACAGTGCATATCTACAGGCTAGCGATGATAATGCATATCTACAGGCTAGCGACGACAGCGCATATCTACAGGATAGCAATGACAGCGCATATCTACAGGCTAGCGATGACAGAGCATATCTACAGGCTAGCGATGACAGTGCATATCTACAGGCTAGTGAAGCCAATGCATATCTACAGGCTAGCCATGACAGTGCATATCTACAGGCTAGCGATGACAGAGCATATCTACAGGCTAGCGATGGCAGTGCATATCTACAGGCTAGCGATGACAGAGCATATCTACAGGCTAGCGGTGACAGTGCATATCTACAGGCTTGTGAAGCCAATGCATATCTACAGGCTAGCGATGACAGCGATGAAAGTGCATATCTACAGGCTAGTGAAGCCAATGCATATCTACAGGCTAGCGATGACAGTGCATATCTACAGGCTAGCGATGACAGAGCATATCTACAGGCTAGCGATGACAGTGCATATCTACAGGCTAGCGATGACAGTGCATATCTACAGGCTGGCGATGATAATGCATATCTACAGGCTAGCGATGACAGTGCATATCTACAGGATAGCAATGACAGCGCATATCTACAGGCTAGTGAAGCCAATGCATATCTACAGGCTAGAGATGACAGTGCATATCTACAGGCTAGTGAAGCCAATGCATATCTACAGGCTTGCGATGACAGTGCATATCTACAGGCTAGCGATGACAGAGCATATCTACAGGCTAGCGATGACAGTGCATATCTACAGGCTTGTGAAGCCAATGCATATCTACATGCTAGCGATGACAGAGCATATCTACAGGCTAGCAATGACAGCGCATATCTACAGGCTAGCGATGACAGTGCATATCTACAGGCTAGCGATGACAGTGCATATCTACAGGCTAGCGATGATAATGCATATCTACAGGCTAGCGATGACAGCGCATATCTACAGGATAGTAATGACAGCGCATATCTACAGGCTAGTGAAGCCAATGCATATCTACGGGCTAGCGATGACAGTGCATATCTACAGGCTAGTGAAGCCAATGCATATCTACAGGCTTGCGATGACTGTGCATATCTACAGGCTAGCGATGACAGTGCATATCTACAGGCTAGCGATGACAGTGCATATCTACAGGCTAGCGATGACAGTGCATATCTACAGGCTAGCGATGATAATGCATATCTACAGGCTAGCGATGACAGCGCATATCTACAGGATAGCAATGACAGCGCATATCTACAGGCTAGCGATGACAGAGCATATCTACAGGCTAGCGATGACAGTGCATATCTACAGGCTAGCGATGACAGTGCATATCTACAGGCTAGCGATGACAGAGCATATCTACAGGCTAGCGATGACAGTGCATATCTACAGGATAGCAATGACAGCGCATATCTACAGGCTAGTGAAGCCAATGCATATCTACAGGCTAGCGATGACAGTGCATATCTACAGGCTAGTGAAGCCAATGCATATCTACAGGCTAGCGATGACAGTGCATATCTACAGGCTAGCGATGACAGAGCATATCTACAGGCTAGCGATGACAGTGCATATCTACAGGCTAGTGAAGCCAATGCATATCTACAGGCTAGTAAAGCCATAGCAATGACAGTGCATATCTACAGGCTAGCAATGACAGTGCATATCTACAGGCTAGCGATGACGGTGCATATCTACAGGCTAGTGAAGCCAATGCATATCTACAGGCTAGTGAAGCCAATGCATATCTACAGGCTAGCGATGACAGTGCATATCTACAGGCTAGCGATGACAGTGCATATCTACAGGCTAGCGATGATAATGCATATCTACAGGCTAGCGACGACAGCGTATATCTACAGGATAGCAATGACAGCACATATCTACAGGCTAGCGATGACAGAGCATATCTACAGGCTAGCGATGACAGTGCATATCTACAGGCTAGTGAAGCCAATGCATATCTACAGGCTAGCGATGACAGTGCATATCTACAGGCTAGTGATGACAGAGCATATCTACAGGCTAGCGATGACAGTGCATATCTACAGGCTAGCGATGACAGTGCATATCTACAGGCTTGCGATGACAATGCATATCTACAGGCTAGCGATGACAGTGCATATCTACAGGCTAGTGAAGCCAATGCATATCTACAGGCTAGCGATGACAGTGCATATCTACAGGCTAGCGATGACAGAGCATATCTACAGGCTAGCGATGACAGTGCATATCTACAGGCTAGCGATGACAGTGCATATCTACAGGCTAGCGATGATAATGCATATCTACAGGCTAGCGACGACAGCGCATATCTACAGGATAGCAATGACAGCGCATATCTACAGGCTAGCGATGACAGAGCATATCTACAGGCTAGCGATGACAGTGCATATCTACAGGCTAGTGAAGCCAATGCATATCTACAGGCTAGCGATGACAGTGCATATCTACAGGCTAGCGATGACAGAGCATATCTACAGGCTAGCGATGGCAGTGCATATCTACAGGCTAGCGATGACAGAGCATATCTACAGGCTAGCGGTGACAGTGCATATCTACAGGCTTGTGAAGCCAATGCATATCTACAGGCTAGCGATGACAGCGATGAAAGTGCATATCTACAGGCTAGTGAAGCCAATGCATATCTACAGGCTAGCGATGACAGTGCATATCTACAGGCTAGCGATGACAGAGCATATCTACAGGCTAGCGATGACAGTGCATATCTACAGGCTAGCGATGACAGTGCATATCTACAGGCTGGCGATGATAATGCATATCTACAGGCTAGCGATGACAGTGCATATCTACAGGATAGCAATGACAGCGCATATCTACAGGCTAGTGAAGCCAATGCATATCTACAGGCTAGCGATGACAGTGCATATCTACAGGCTAGTGAAGCCAATGCATATCTACAGGCTAGCGATGACAGTGCATATCTACAGGCTAGCGATGACAGAGCATATCTACAGGCTAGCGATGACAGTGCATATCTACAGGCTAGTGAAGCCAATGCATATCTACAGGCTAGTAAAGCCATAGCAATGACAGTGCATATCTACAGGCTAGCAATGACAGTGCATATCTACAGGCTAGCGATGACGGTGCATATCTACAGGCTAGTGAAGCCAATGCATATCTACAGGCTAGTGAAGCCAATGCATATCTACAGGCTAGCGATGACAGTGCATATCTACAGGCTAGCGGTGACAGTGCATATCTACAGGCTTGTGAAGCCAATGCATATCTACAGGCTAGCGATGACAGCGATGAAAGTGCATATCTACAGGCTAGTGAAGCCAATGCATATCTACAGGCTAGCGATGACAGTGCATATCTACAGGCTAGCGATGACAGAGCATATCTACAGGCTAGCGATGACAGTGCATATCTACAGGCTAGCGATGACAGTGCATATCTACAGGCTGGCGATGATAATGCATATCTACAGGCTAGCGATGACAGTGCATATCTACAGGATAGCAATGACAGCGCATATCTACAGGCTAGTGAAGCCAATGCATATCTACAGGCTAGAGATGACAGTGCATATCTACAGGCTAGTGAAGCCAATGCATATCTACAGGCTTGCGATGACAGTGCATATCTACAGGCTAGCGATGACAGAGCATATCTACAGGCTAGCGATGACAGTGCATATCTACAGGCTTGTGAAGCCAATGCATATCTACATGCTAGCGATGACAGAGCATATCTACAGGCTAGCAATGACAGCGCATATCTACAGGCTAGCGATGACAGTGCATATCTACAGGCTAGCGATGACAGTGCATATCTACAGGCTAGCGATGATAATGCATATCTACAGGCTAGCGATGACAGCGCATATCTACAGGATAGTAATGACAGCGCATATCTACAGGCTAGTGAAGCCAATGCATATCTACGGGCTAGCGATGACAGTGCATATCTACAGGCTAGTGAAGCCAATGCATATCTACAGGCTTGCGATGACTGTGCATATCTACAGGCTAGCGATGACAGTGCATATCTACAGGCTAGCGATGACAGTGCATATCTACAGGCTAGCGATGACAGTGCATATCTACAGGCTAGCGATGATAATGCATATCTACAGGCTAGCGATGACAGCGCATATCTACAGGATAGCAATGACAGCGCATATCTACAGGCTAGCGATGACAGAGCATATCTACAGGCTAGCGATGACAGTGCATATCTACAGGCTAGCGATGACAGTGCATATCTACAGGCTAGCGATGACAGAGCATATCTACAGGCTAGCGATGACAGTGCATATCTACAGGATAGCAATGACAGCGCATATCTACAGGCTAGTGAAGCCAATGCATATCTACAGGCTAGCGATGACAGTGCATATCTACAGGCTAGTGAAGCCAATGCATATCTACAGGCTAGCGATGACAGTGCATATCTACAGGCTAGCGATGACAGAGCATATCTACAGGCTAGCGATGACAGTGCATATCTACAGGCTAGTGAAGCCAATGCATATCTACAGGCTAGTAAAGCCATAGCAATGACAGTGCATATCTACAGGCTAGCAATGACAGTGCATATCTACAGGCTAGCGATGACGGTGCATATCTACAGGCTAGTGAAGCCAATGCATATCTACAGGCTAGTGAAGCCAATGCATATCTACAGGCTAGCGATGACAGTGCATATCTACAGGCTAGCGATGACAGTGCATATCTACAGGCTAGCGATGATAATGCATATCTACAGGCTAGCGACGACAGCGTATATCTACAGGATAGCAATGACAGCACATATCTACAGGCTAGCGATGACAGAGCATATCTACAGGCTAGCGATGACAGTGCATATCTACAGGCTAGTGAAGCCAATGCATATCTACAGGCTAGCGATGACAGTGCATATCTACAGGCTAGTGATGACAGAGCATATCTACAGGCTAGCGATGACAGTGCATATCTACAGGCTAGCGATGACAGTGCATATCTACAGGCTTGCGATGACAATGCATATCTACAGGCTAGCGATGACAGTGCATATCTACAGGCTAGTGAAGCCAATGCATATCTACAGGCTAGCGATGACAGTGCATATCTACAGGCTAGCGATGACAGAGCATATCTACAGGCTAGCGATGACAGTGCATATCTACAGGCTAGCGATGACAGTGCATATCTACAGGCTAGCGATGATAATGCATATCTACAGGCTAGCGACGACAGCGCATATCTACAGGATAGCAATGACAGCGCATATCTACAGGCTAGCGATGACAGAGCATATCTACAGGCTAGCGATGACAGTGCATATCTACAGGCTAGTGAAGCCAATGCATATCTACAGGCTAGCGATGACAGTGCATATCTACAGGCTAGCGATGACAGAGCATATCTACAGGCTAGCGATGGCAGTGCATATCTACAGGCTAGCGATGACAGAGCATATCTACAGGCTAGCGGTGACAGTGCATATCTACAGGCTTGTGAAGCCAATGCATATCTACAGGCTAGCGATGACAGCGATGAAAGTGCATATCTACAGGCTAGTGAAGCCAATGCATATCTACAGGCTAGCGATGACAGTGCATATCTACAGGCTAGCGATGACAGAGCATATCTACAGGCTAGCGATGACAGTGCATATCTACAGGCTAGCGATGACAGTGCATATCTACAGGCTGGCGATGATAATGCATATCTACAGGCTAGCGATGACAGTGCATATCTACAGGATAGCAATGACAGCGCATATCTACAGGCTAGTGAAGCCAATGCATATCTACAGGCTAGCGATGACAGTGCATATCTACAGGCTAGTGAAGCCAATGCATATCTACAGGCTAGCGATGACAGTGCATATCTACAGGCTAGCGATGACAGAGCATATCTACAGGCTAGCGATGACAGTGCATATCTACAGGCTAGTGAAGCCAATGCATATCTACAGGCTAGTAAAGCCATAGCAATGACAGTGCATATCTACAGGCTAGCAATGACAGTGCATATCTACAGGCTAGCGATGACGGTGCATATCTACAGGCTAGTGAAGCCAATGCATATCTACAGGCTAGTGAAGCCAATGCATATCTACAGGCTAGCGATGACAGTGCATATCTACAGGCTAGCGATGACAGTGCATATCTACAGGCTAGCGATGATAATGCATATCTACAGGCTAGCGACGACAGCGTATATCTACAGGATAGCAATGACAGCGCATATCTACAGGCTAGCGATGACAGAGCATATCTACAGGCTAGCGATGACAGTGCATATCTACAGGCTAGTGAAGCCAATGCATATCTACAGGCTAGCGATGACAGTGCATATCTACAGGCTAGTGATGACAGAGCATATCTACAGGCTAGCGATGACAGTGCATATCTACAGGCTAGCGATGACAGTGCATATCTACAGGCTTGCGATGACAATGCATATCTACAGGCTAGCGATGACAGTGCATATCTACAGGCTAGTGAAGCCAATGCATATCTACAGGCTAGCGATGACAGTGCATATCTACAGGCTAGCGATGACAGAGCATATCTACAGGCTAGCGATGACAGTGCATATCTACAGGCTAGCGATGACAGTGCATATCTACAGGCTAGCGATGATAATGCATATCTACAGGCTAGCGACGACAGCGCATATCTACAGGATAGCAATGACAGCGCATATCTACAGGCTAGCGATGACAGAGCATATCTACAGGCTAGCGATGACAGTGCATATCTACAGGCTAGTGAAGCCAATGCATATCTACAGGCTAGCGATGACAGTGCATATCTACAGGCTAGCGATGACAGAGCATATCTACAGGCTAGCGATGACAGTGCATATCTACAGGATAGCAATGACAGCGCATATCTACAGGCTATTGAAGCCAATGCATATCTACAGGCTAGCGATGACAGTGCATATCTACAGGCTAGTGAAGCCAATGCATATCTACAGGCTAGCGATGACAGTGCATATCTACAGGCTAGCGATGACAGAGCATATCTACAGGCTAGCGATGACAGTGCATATCTACAGGCTAGCGATGATAATGCATATCTACAGGCTAGCGACGACAGCGCATATCTACAGGATAGCAATGACAGCGCATATCTACAGGCTAGCGATGACAGTGCATATCTACAGGCTAGCGATGACGGTGCATATCTACAGGCTAGCGATGACAGTGCATATCTACAGGCTAGCGATGACAGTGCATATCTACAGGCTAGCGATGACAGTGCATATCTACAGGCTAGCGATGATAATGCATATCTACAGGCTAGCGATGACAGCGCATATCTACAGGATAGCAATGACAGCGCATATCTACAGGCTAGCGATGACAGAGCATATCTACAGGCTAGCGATGACAGTGCATATCTACAGGCTAGCGATGACAGTGCATATCTACAGGCTAGCGATGACAGAGCATATCTACAGGCTAGCGATGACAGTGCATATCTACAGGATAGCAATGACAGCGCATATCTACAGGCTAGTGAAGCCAATGCATATCTACAGGCTAGCGATGACAGTGCATATCTACAGGCTAGTGAAGCCAATGCATATCTACAGGCTAGCGATGACAGTGCATATCTACAGGCTAGCGATGACAGAGCATATCTACAGGCTAGCGATGACAGTGCATATCTACAGGCTAGTGAAGCCAATGCATATCTACAGGCTAGTAAAGCCATAGCAATGACAGTGCATATCTACAGGCTAGCAATGACAGTGCATATCTACAGGCTAGCGATGACGGTGCATATCTACAGGCTAGTGAAGCCAATGCATATCTACAGGCTAGTGAAGCCAATGCATATCTACAGGCTAGCGATGACAGTGCATATCTACAGGCTAGCGATGACAGTGCATATCTACAGGCTAGCGATGATAATGCATATCTACAGGCTAGCGACGACAGCGTATATCTACAGGATAGCAATGACAGCGCATATCTACAGGCTAGCGATGACAGAGCATATCTACAGGCTAGCGATGACAGTGCATATCTACAGGCTAGTGAAGCCAATGCATATCTACAGGCTAGCGATGACAGTGCATATCTACAGGCTAGTGATGACAGAGCATATCTACAGGCTAGCGATGACAGTGCATATCTACAGGCTAGCGATGACAGTGCATATCTACAGGCTTGCGATGACAATGCATATCTACAGGCTAGGGATGACAGTGCATATCTACAGGCTAGTGAAGCCAATGCATATCTACAGGCTAGCGATGACAGTGCATATCTACAGGCTAGCGATGACAGAGCATATCTACAGGCTAGCGATGACAGTGCATATCTACAGGCTAGCGATGACAGTGCATATCTACAGGCTAGCGATGATAATGCATATCTACAGGCTAGCGACGACAGCGCATATCTACAGGATAGCAATGACAGCGCATATCTACAGGCTAGCGATGACAGAGCATATCTACAGGCTAGCGATGACAGTGCATATCTACAGGCTAGTGAAGCCAATGCATATCTACAGGCTAGCGATGACAGTGCATATCTACAGGCTAGCGATGACAGAGCATATCTACAGGCTAGCGATGACAGTGCATATCTACAGGATAGCAATGACAGCGCATATCTACAGGCTATTGAAGCCAATGCATATCTACAGGCTAGCGATGACAGTGCATATCTACAGGCTAGTGAAGCCAATGCATATCTACAGGCTAGCGATGACAGTGCATATCTACAGGCTAGCGATGACAGAGCATATCTACAGGCTAGCGATGACAGTGCATATCTACAGGCTAGCGATGATAATGCATATCTACAGGCTAGCGACGACAGCGCATATCTACAGGATAGCAATGACAGCGCATATCTACAGGCTAGCGATGACAGTGCATATCTACAGGCTAGCGATGACGGTGCATATCTACAGGCTAGTGAAGCCAATGCATATCTACAGGCTAGCGATGACAGTGCATATCTACAGGCTAGCGATGACAGTGCATACACTCACAAGGAGACCACAGCCAGCTGAGGTGCAATCTTCTCCCACTCACAAGAACGACATCACAGGCAGCAGCAGTGCAAGCTTCTTACACTCACAAGGAGACCACAGGCAGCAGAGGTGCAACCTTCTCACACTCACAAGAAGGACATCACAGGCAAGTGGTGCAATATTCGCACACTCACAAGGAGATCACTGGCAGTACACACCACATGAACACACTCCATAACACATAGCAACAATACATTGGCATTTACAATGACATTAGCTCAAACTCAAATAAATCCGAGCGCGATTGCATTTCTAATGCTTGTTTTTTTGCAATCCATTTCATGGAGCTCTCCCTGTCAGGGCCTCTTTAAATATACATTCTTAATCCTGATATGTGTACAAAATACTTTCTGCAAGTAACTTAGTACAGATGTATACAATCATTGCGTTACATATATAGCACGTCAATTTCATTCTTTAGTGAACTGCTCTGGGGTTTGTAAGATAATTCAGATATCAAGGGCGCACTGCCTCAATTTCTCCGTTACGGTGTGTTGTGTAAATAGTCGATGTGTAGTGCGTAAAGAGCAGGCGGAAAAACACCCTTAACCGTCTGAAAAGTCCAAGACTATACAACAATTACACAGCTGTGCTCTCGCAACTACAATAAGGTGTCACAAAATCTAGTACTATGACCAATGTGATTCAATGAACAGAAGCAGATTCTTTAGTGTGTTTCTTGTCACAGCAAGATGATGGTTTATTGTATCCAGACTTGAGGAATGTCACAGTAAGCCGACACGTGTTTCGTCGTGTACAGTTGAGTCAACACGACTTTTCAGGGCTGGTGGTACAAAAATAACGTATGCATATTCAGTTGGAAGAGATCCCAGGTACCCAGTAGCCCTACACATAGCTGAATGTCAACCTCTGGAGGATGACATCAAAGTGCGTGTCTTTGGGATTGACATGATTCCCCTCAATATCAGAGGGGGTAACCGAGAACTGACACTCAGACGCAGAGAAGCCACATGGATCATGCGTCTACAAAGCGTGGAACATGGGCTGAACTACGACCCTGAGCTTCAATATTTTCTGGGTGACTAATAGTTACCCCTTGGGATCCTCTATTTGTGATATTCACTGCATTATTGTTTTTAAGAACTAGTCACTGATTCACAAAAACAAACATAGACACTTCTAGAGATGTCTATACCTTTTGGAAAGAGGATGATGCCACCAACTGTATGTACTGTAATGTGCACAATTTATGATGTATTGTATATTTTAATGTGTTACCTACATTGTGGTCTTTTACATGTGATCAACCACACCGTTTGCCAGTTCATATAGAAATGAAATACTGTTGAGAACATGATGAGTAAGTTCACGAATGTGTAGTGACGATGGTGCACCTTCACCCTTTGAATAGCTATTTCATCTCATTGCTTTCTATAAACTTCTCCACGTCTATAGGCACCGGGTCACATCAGCCGTTGGCAATCACATTTTAACGTACCGTACCATCCACTATTAACTAATCTACAGGACACCGTGAAATAAGATTTTACTGCACATTGAAAAGAGGAAAATAAAGGAACATGATAGTCGCTAGGACTTATTTCCACCTAGCAATAATTGGACTAAGATTGCTCACATATCCTGCCTTGTTACTCATCATTATCTCCTTCCAATAGGTGTGGCACGTCTGCACACCTCCATTCATCCAACTACACGTAAATACTCGAATACTAAGTATTTCGCCTTAGCAGCTCCCCTCTCAAACATGGCGGTCATGTTTTGACAGCAAACGAATCGACATCTTCTATGTCTAATACTCCTATAAAGAGACACCTCCCCTCCGGTCACGTGTCCGTTCTCGAAAGACGGCGACCGGGAACCAACAGAGGAGGGATACCGCACTACGGGTAAGTTGTTGGGCCTTCTCCACAACAACTGAATTCACTTTGTAATTGACTTAAGGAGCTTATACGATTAGGCTCTCGCATTTTTTATGCGTGCGCATACAATTTTTTTTACCTTCCACAGCACACCGCTAAGGAGTAAACGAACCCGTTTTATGAAGTACTTCTACAGATGGATCCCCTCCCGGTTACTGCCTGATACATACCCGTATTAAGGTACAGCTTTATTCGTAACCTACCCATGATTTCCGCCAACTTCACCACTAATGTTATTTAGAGCGACGCGATATACGTCACTTCCAGCCTGATGACCTTTGCATTTTATGCTTTTCCTTTTACCATAGTGCTAAAATTTGAAGACTTAGACACGCCTAATAGGGCGGAATATAGCGGCAAGAATAATATCTTGCACCTGACTCTACTGGATATACCATTCCTACTCACCTATTAAATCTAAAGACTCAGTGGTAAGGACACTTTCCACTTAAGTCCCTTTTTTTAACCTCACTATTCCAATTCTTGCCAATCAACATAGGTGTCCTCGAACATTCCCCATTTTAATGCCCTCCTGATGAGTTTTTTCCTTTCTCCCTCCAGTCTCTCTCTAATCTACCCACATAGAACGCTACTACAAGTTCCAGACTATTCTCAACCCATACGTTTGGAGGTGAGTTTAAAGGTAATTACTTCACCTTTTAGAGAGAATTTATTTTCCTTTAATTCACTTCGGACACTGCCGATCTTTTAACTATAAACCACACTTACACACTCCCGTTTGAACTTATCACCAACAATCTCACACACAAACTTGACTTTAGATTGCTCTCACCTGGACACTTTATCACTTTGTAACCTTCGGATTGCAGGACTACCGTGTGCGTGCTAACACTTGTCACACACTTAGACGTTACTATCACCAAACCTCACTACCATTGCACTACCACTCAAGGTCAACCACTCACATCCTTGTAGTGGCACACTTCCAGTATCTCGAGCGTCATCACCAATCACATCCACCACGTGCGAAAGGATACGCACGTCACAACTGCATGTATGATGCACTCTTGTCACCATATGCAGTGTGTTACAGTGATATGACGCACAACTGAATATGCATACGTTATTTTTGTACCACCAGCCCTGAAGAGTCGTGTTGACTCAACTGTACACGACGAAACACGTGTCGGCTTACTGTGACATTCCTCAAGTCTGGATACAATAAACCATCATCTTGCTGTGACAAGAAACACACTAAAGAATCTGCTTCTGTTCATTGAATCACATTGGTCATTGTACTAAATTTTGTGACACCTTATTGTAGTTGCGAGATCACAGCTGTGTAATCAATTTCATTCTTTTTTTTGCTATAAAATAAAACCTAAATAAAGAGTATTGGGGCAGCGAATGAAGCAGGCAAAGGTTTCTTGCGCATGCGTAGTGGTGCCCTGAGAAGCTAGCAAAGGCGTTAACGGGGTATCACGTATAGGCAGAGAGGGCTAGATGCGGTTTGCACACGTGCATTCGATTATGAGCTGTGGTGGTGTGTGTTATTTGCATTTCGATGACGCCCTTTAAATCTTTAAACCATGCAGCCCCTCTCCTCCGAGTTTTGTCTAACTGCATTGCCGATGCTTCCAGCTCACCGGCTCCTCTTCTTTTATCTCCATGAATCGGGACGATTTGTTTGAGTATTGAGTGAAGTCAAGAAAACGGGGTTCCACTCCTAGCTCCGACGCTTGGCTGAACAGTGTGATCCTGGGCAAAAAATAATCTTCTCCGGGTTCTTTATTTAGCGAAACCGGAAATGAAGAGAAACTGACTAAATATATCATCAAGTGCAACACACTCTACGTGGCATTTATTCTGCGTGGTATAAATGACACGCAGAGTATTTTACGTGAGATGGACACGTCGCACTCATAACGGGCACCTTTAAACTGGGCAATAGTAGTATTTGTTCTTTACTGTTCTTAGAAACGGTAAAGTATGGCAATAAAAGCAATGTGTTTTATTTTTGGACTATTGTTATAATGATTATTTTCACTACAAATGTTACCCTGGCCTCGTCACCCTTTTCACCTCCCGGGAGGATGCCTCGTGCACATTAAATGATGCTCAGTGCTGGTCTGCTTCTATTTTCTGTATTCGTGGAACATCTTTTTACTTGGCTTGTTTTAATCAATTTGAAGACAGGAGACATAGTCACTCATGCTGAAGACAGGCAACACTGTCACTCATGCTGAAGACAGGCAACACTGTCACTCATGCTGAAGACAGGAGACACTGTCACTCATGCTGAAGACAGGCAACACTGTCACTCATGCTGAAGACATTCAACACTGTGACTCATGTCGAAGACAGGAGACACTGTCACTCATGCTGAAGACAGGCAACACTGTCACTCATGCTGAAGACAGGCAACACTGTCACTCATGCTGAAGACAGGAGACACAGTCACTCATGCTGAAGACAGGCAACACTGTCACTCATGCTGAAGCCATTCAACACTGTGACTCATGTCGAAGACAGGAGAAACTGACAGACACTGTCACTCATGCTGAAGACAGGCAACCCCGTCACTCATGCTGAAGACAGGAGACACTGTCACTCTTGCTGAAGACAGGGGATACTGTCACACAATGTCACTCATGCTGAAGACAGGCAACACTGTCACTCATGCTGAAGACAGGAGACACTGTCACTCATGCTGAAGACAGGAGACACTGTCACTCATGCTGAAGACAGGCAACACTCACTCATGCTGAAGACAGGAGACACTGTCACTCATGCTGAAGACAGGAGACACTGTCACTCATGCCCAAGACAGGAGACACTGTCACACACTGTCACTCATGCTGAAGGCAGGGGATACTGTCACTCATGCTGAAGACAGGAGACACGGTCACTCATGCTGAAGACTGGAGATACTGTGACTCACGCTGAAGACAGGAGGCACTGTCACTCACGCTGAAGATAGGAGGCACTGTCACTCACCCTGAAGACAGGAGATACAGTCACTCATTCTGAAGACAGGAGACACTGTCACTCATGCTGAAGACAGGAGACACTGTCACTCATGCTGAAGACAGGAGACACTGATACTCATGGTGAAGACAGGCGACACTATTACACACTGTCACTCATGCTGAAGACAGGAGACACTGTCACTCATGCTAAAGACAGGCAACACAGTCACACACTGTCACTCATGCTGAAGACATGAGTCACTGTCAAACACTGTCACTTATACTGAAAACAGGCGACACTGTCACTCATGCTGAAGACAGGAGACACTGAAACTCATGCTGAAGACAGCAGACACTGTTACTCACGCTGAAGAAAGGCAACACTGTCACTCATGCTGAAGACAGGAGACACTGTCACTCATGGGGAAGACAGGAGGCACTGTCACACACTGTCACTCATGCTGAGGAGAGGAGACACTGTCACTCATGCTGAAGACAGGCAACACTGTCACTCATGCTGAAGACAGGACACACTGTCACTTATGCTGAAGACAGGGGACACTGTCACTCTACTGAAGACAGGATACACTGTCACTCATGCTGACAACAGGCAACACTGTCAATCATGCCAAAGACGGGAGACACTGTCATACACTGTCACTCATGCTGAAGACAGGCAACAATGTCACTCATGCTGAAGACAGGAGACACTGCTACTCCTGCTGAAGACAAGAGACACTGTGGGTCATGCTAAAGACAGACAACAATGTTACACACTGTCACTCATGCTGAAGACAGGAGACACTGTCACTCATGCTGAAGACAGGCAACACTGTCACACACTGTCACTCCTGGTGAAGACAGGACACACTGTCACTCATGCTGAAGACAGGCGACACTGTCAAACACTGTCACTCATGCTGAAAACAGGAGACACTGTCACTCATGCTGAAAACAGGAGACACTGTTACTCATGCTGAAGACAGGCAACACTGTCACTCATGCTGAAGACAAGAGACACTGTCACTCATGGGGAAGACAGGCGGCACTGTCACACACTGTCACTCATGCTGAAGCCAGAAGACACGGTCCCTCATGCTGAAGACTGGCAACACTGTCACTCATGCTGAAGACAGGAGACACTCACTCATGCTGAAGAAAGGCGGCACTGTCACACACTGTCACTCATGCTGAAGACAGGCAACACTGTCACTCATGCTGAAGACAGGAGACACTGTGTCTTTTGCTGAAGACAGGAGACACTGTCACTCATGCTGAAGACAGGCAACACTGGCACTCATGCCGAAGACAGGAGACACTGCCACACACTGTCACTCATGCTGAAGGCAAGAGACACTGTCACTCATGCTAAAGACAGAAGACAATGTCACTCATGCTGAAGACAGGCGGCACTGTCACAAACTGTCATTCATGCTGAAGACCGGGGACACTGCCACTCATGCTGAAGACAGGCAACATTGTCACTCATGCTGAAGACAGGCAACACTGTCACTCATGCTGAAGACAGGAGACACTGTCACTTTTGCTGAAGACAGGAGACACTGTCACTCATGCTGAAGACAGGCAACACTGGCACTCATGCCGAAGACAGGAGACACTGCCACACACTGTCTCTCATGCTGAAGGCAAGAGACACTGTCACTCATGCTGAAGGCAAGAGACACTGTCACTCATGCTAAAGACAGAAGACACTGTCACTCATGCTGAAGACAGGCGGCACTGTCACAAACTCTCACTCATGCTGAAGACCGGAGACACTGTCACTCATGCTGAAGACAGGCGGCACTGTCACAAACTGTCACTCATGCTGAAGACCGGAGACACTGCCACTCATGCTGACGACAGGAGACACTGTCACTCACTGTCACTCATGCTGAAGACAGGAGACACTGTCAGTCATGCTGAAGACAGGCAACACTGTCACACATGCTAAAGACAGGAGACACTGTCACTCATGCTGAAGACAGGAGGCACCGTCACTCATGCTGAAGACAGGAGACACTGATATTAATGGTGAAGACAGGCGACACTATTACACACTGTCACTCATGCTGAAGACAGGAGACACTGTCACTCATGCTAAAGACAGGCAACACTGTCACACACTGTCACTCATGCTGAAGACATGAGTCACTGTCAAACACTGTCCCTTACTGAAAACAGGCAACACTGTCACTCATGCTGAAGACAGGAGACACTGAAACTCATGCTGAAGACAGCAGACACTGTTACTCACGCTGAAGACAGGCAACACTGTCACTCATGGGGAAGACAGGAGACACTGTCACTCATGGGGAAGACAGGAGGCACTGTCACACACTGTCACTCATGCTGAGGACAGGAGACACTGTCACTCATGCTGAAGACAGGCAACACTGTCACTCATGCAGAAGACAGGACACACTGTCACTTATGCTGAAGACAGGGGACACTGTCACTCATACTGAAGACAGGATACACTGTCACTCATGCTGACAACAGGCAACACTGTCAATCATGCCAAAGACGGGAGACACTGTCATACACTGTCACTCATGCTGAAGACAGGCAACACTGTCACTCATGCTGAAGACAGGAGACACTGTCACTCATGCTGAAGACAGGCAACACTGGCACTCATGCCGAAGACAGGAGACACTGCCACACACTGTCACTCATGCTGAAGGCAAGAGACACTGTCACTCATGCTAAAGACAGAAGACAATGTCACTCATGCTGAAGACAGGCGGCACTGTCACAAACTGTCATTCATGCTGAAGACAGGCAACATTGTCACTCATGCTGAAGACAGGCAACACTGTCACTCATGCTGAAGACAGGAGACACTGTCACTTTTGCTGAAGACAGGAGACACTGTCACTCATGCTGAAGACAGGCAACACTGGCACTCATGCCGAAGACAGGAGACACTGCCACACACTGTCTCTCATGCTGAAGGCAAGAGACACTGTCACTCATGCTGAAGGCAAGAGACACTGTCACTCATGCTAAAGACAGAAGACACTGTCACTCATGCTGAAGACAGGCGGCACTGTCACAAACTCTCACTCATGCTGAAGACCGGAGACACTGTCACTCATGCTGAAGACAGGCGGCACTGTCACAAACTGTCACTCATGCTGAAGACCGGAGACACTGCCACTCATGCTGATGACAGGAGACACTGTCACTCACTGTCACTCATGCTGAAGACAGGAGACACTGCCAGTCATGCTGAAGACAGGCAACACTGTCACACATGCTAAAGACAGGAGACACTGTCACTCATGCTGAAGACAGGAGACACCGTCACTCATGCTGAAGACAGGAGACACTGATATTAATGGTGAAGACAGGCGACACTATTACACACTGTCACTCATGCTGAAGACAGGAGACACTGTCACTCATGCTAAAGACAGGCAACACTGTCACACACTGTCACTCATGCTGAAGACATGAGTCACTGTCAAACACTGTCACTTACTGAAAACAGGCGACACTGTCACTCATGCTGAAGACAGGAGACACTGAAACTCATGCTGAAGACAGCAGACACTGTTACTCACGCTGAAGACAGGCAACACTGTCACTCATGGGGAAGACAGGAGACACTGTCACTCATGGGGAAGACAGGAGGCACTGTCACACACTGTCACTCATGCTGAGGACAGGAGACACTGTCACTCATGCTGAAGACAGGCAACACTGTCACTCATGCAGAAGACAGGACACACTGTCACTTATGCTGAAGACAGGGGACACTGTCACTCATACTGAAGACAGGATACACTGTCACTCATGCTGACAACAGGCAACACTGTCAATCATGCCAAAGACGGGAGACACTGTCATACACTGTCACTCATGCTGAAGACAGGCAACACTGTCACTCATGCTGAAGACAGGAGACACTGTTACTCATGCTGAAGACAAGAGACACTGTGGGTCATGCTAAAGACAGACAACAATGTCACACACTGTCACTCATGCGGAAGACAGGAGACACTGTCACTCATGCTGAAGACAGGCAACACTGTCACACACTGTCACTCCTGGTGAAGACAGGACACACTGTCACTCATGCTGAAGACAGGCGACACTGTCACACACTGTCACTCATGCTGAAAACAGGAGACACTGTTACTCATGCTGAAGACAGGCAACACTGTCACTCATGCTGAAGACAAGAGACACTGTCACTCATGGGGAAGACAGGCGGCACTGTCACACACTGTCACACATGCTGAAGCCAGAAGACACAGTCCCTCATGCTGAAGACTGGCAATACTGTCACTCATGCTGAAGACAGGAGACACTCACTCATGCTGAAGACAGGCGGCACTGTCACACACTGTCACTCATGCTGAAGACAGGCAACACTGTCACTCATGCTGAAGACAGGAGACACTGTCCCTTTTGCTGAAGACAGGAGACACTGTCACTCATGCTGAAGACAGGCAACACTGGCACTCATGCCGAAGACAGGAGACACTGCCACACACTGTCACTCATGCTGAAGGCAAGAGACACTGTCACTCATGCTAAAGACAGAAGACAATGTCACTCATGCTGAAGACAGGCGGCACTGTCACAAACTGTCACTCATGCTGAAGACCGGAGACACTGCCACTCATGCTGAAGACAGGCAACATTGTCACTCATGCTGAAGACAGGCAACACTGTCACTCATGCTGAAGACAGGAGACACTGTCACTTTTGCTGAAGACAGGCAACACTGGCACTCATGCCGAAGACAGGAGACACTGCCACACACTGTCTCTCATGCTGCAGGCAAGAGACACTGTCACTCATGCTGAAGGCAAGAGACACTGTCACTCATGCTAAAGACAGCAGACACTGTCACTCATGCTGAAGACAGGCGGCACTGTCACAAACTCTCACTCATGCTGAAGACCGGAGACACTGTCACTCATGCTGATGACAGGCGGCACTGTCAAAAACTGTCACTCATGCTGAAGACCGGAGACACTGCCACTCATGCTGAAGACAGGAGACACTGTCACTCACTGTCACTCATGCTGAAGACAGGAGACACTGTCAGTCATGCTGAAGACAGGCAACACTGTCACACATGCTAAAGACAGAAGACACTGTCACTCATGCTGAAGACAGGCAGCACTGTCACACACTGTCACTCATGCTGAAGACCGAAGACGCTGCCACTCGTGCTTAAGACAGGCAACACTGTCACTCATGCTGAAGACAGGCAACACTGCCACTCATGCTGAAGGCAGGAGACACTGTCACTCATGCAGAAGACAGGAGACACTGTCACACACTGTCACTCATGCTGAAGACAGGAGACACTGTCACTCACAGTCACTTATGCTGAAGACAGGAGACACTGTCAGTCATGCTGACGACAGGAGACACTGTCACTCATGCTGAGGACAAGCGACACTGTCACACACTGTCACTCATGCTGAAGACAGGAGACACTGTCACTCATGCTGAGGACAGGCGACACTGTCACACACTGTCACTCATGCTGAAGACAGGAGACACCGTCACTCATGCTGAAGACAGGAGACACTGTCACACACTGTCACTCATGCTGAAGATAGGAAATACAGTCACTCATGCTGAAGACAGGAGACACTGTCACACACTGTCACTCATGCTGAAGACAGGAGATACCATCACTCATGCTGAACACAGGAGACATTGTTACTCATGCTGAAGACAGGAGACACTGTCACTCATGCTGAAGACAGGTGACACCATCACTCATACTGAAGACAGAAGACACTGTCACACACTGTCACTCATGCTGAAGACAGGACAAACTGTGACTAACACTGTCACTCATGCTGAAGACAGGAGACACTGTCACTCATGCTGAAAACAGGAGACACTGTCACACACTGTCACTCATGCTGAAGACAGGAGACATTGTCACTCATGCTGAAACAGGAGACACTGTCAAACACTGTCCCTCATGCTGAAGACAGGAGACACTGTCACTCATGCTGAAGACAGGCAACACTGTCACTCATGCTGAAGACAGGAGACACTGTCACTCATGCAGAAGACAGGAGACACTGTCACACACTGTCACTCATGCTGATGACAGGAGACACAGTCAGATACTGTCAGTCATGCTGAAGACAGACAACACTGTCACACACTGTCACTCATGCTGAAGACAGGAGACACCATCACTCAAGCTGAAAAAAAGGAGACACTGTCACTCATGCTGAAGAGGCCCCAAGTGTCTTAGGTCCCTTCACAGGCCCTCCAATGAAGGGACCTGAGACATTTGGGGCCAGATTAATTGA
Source organism: Lissotriton vulgaris (assembly GCF_964263255.1). Taxonomy (NCBI): domain Eukaryota; kingdom Metazoa; phylum Chordata; class Amphibia; order Caudata; family Salamandridae; genus Lissotriton; species Lissotriton vulgaris. Next base: position 513,180,790 of record NC_141700.1, read on the forward strand.
ATAGTAGTGTTGTCCTCACACGCAAAGTGACGCAAGGCAGGGCAATGCCTAATTTGGATTTACAAAACAACGTATGGGGGGACTAGAGCAGCGTGGCTTTGTAAAAACATGTATTGCAACACTCAGAAGCATTGGCATTGCCATGCATCCACCCATGGCTTTGATTCGGTGTAACACAGGCCCCCGCAGTCCCCGCAATGCGGGGGGGCCCCGACCTGCAGGGGGGGCCCTCAGCAGCGTACTCAGGCCTGAGAGCTCCATATTCAATACGTGTGGGGGCCTCTTCATGTACCTTGAAGAGAGCCCCCCTCAACTTTTGTTACGCCAGTGGCTTTGAATTAATTCTAAATGTATAAAAGTTTGTAAACCAGACATTTTAACAAATCGGTATGCCGCAGAGGTGGTGGTGTAACGAGAAGAAAATTCTTTTTTCCTTCTCGTCATTTTCTCTTTCTATGCGTGATACATTCTACATCACGCATAGAAAGAGGAAAATGCCTCTTGGATTGTTTTGGGCAGGAATGTATTCCTTTCTGCAAAAAAATAATATTGCCCTTAAAGTCGGTGCCCTTGCATAGGTGCTAGGCTGCACGCAGTGCGCCAGCTCAACGAGAGAGCAGAAATCCTCTATATCTTTGTGTATATTCGGCCGACTCGGAGCTGCATCCGACCCCCCCCCCTCACTCCCCCCCAGTGCCTTGAGACCCTCACGGGTGAGTAGTGCGCTTCCCATTTCCCTGATTGATTGATATATTGAGCATTTCTGCTCTCTCCCTTTCATACAACTTGGCCCAGCAGGAGAACTTTCTATGCTACGTTCCGTGAAATAATAGTAAAATGCGTCCACGATAATTTAAACAGAAATTGGTTCGTCCTCCGGACTAATTAAACCATGAACCAGAAGGTTAAAATGAAGCACTTTTAGCTGCATTACTGACATTTTGCTGAAAGTCTGAAAAATACAGATTTTGCATTTGTAGCTGCCAGCACAAAACCAGGATGCTGTTGTCATATATGTTCAAATTTTTAGGACAGTGACGGACACCAAACAGTGGAACGCTTCCATATTATAGTAAAAAGCATAGTTCAGGTGTGTTTCATACGTGTTGGTCAACTGTGATGAGCAATTATTTGCCTGACCCATGGGCTCCCTATTCACAGGCGTGACCAGTCTGTAGTGGTGTGACTGGCTGGTAGCACATGCAGTGTACAGTGTGGCCTTGACGCTTAAGTGTGTATCAGAGCCACATCCAGCGTTTTCTTGTGCATTGACAACCATGAACCACTTTGGTGAAGCGAGGACCCCCCCAAATACATAGTTGGTAAAACGCATTTTCCAACACTGCTGTTACACTTCCAAGTAATGTAATTTCTCATCCTATGAATGGGTGGCAGTGCTATGATATACATAAAACATTGTTGAGGATAATTGAGATCAATTTAAGTCTCATGAAGATCCATCACTTTTTAAAGTTTGATCAGGGCTTCCACTATTAAAATCACTACATGTTAGGAGTTCCTGAGCCAATTTAAAATCACATATCACCACCTCCACACTCACTGTCACAATCACAAAGAAAACCAGCTCTACAGTAATCAGGTGGCGTAGCACACCCTAGAAGTATTTGGTGAGCAGGGTGGGAACCCAATGACGGAGCATGTCACCAACAAGGTTGGTGAATGAGGGTTCTTAAAAAACACCTTGTGGGTTCCAAGGCACACTTGCCGCAAGGATTATGAGAACCTAATCTCCTAATCTTTAGTTAAGTAGGTAGCAAACTTGTTCTTGGTTGGTTTATATTAGCGATTGTCTGGGAAGGCGGACGATTTCCCTATCCTCTTCTCTCTCTCTCAGCTTTTTTCTATACATCAAACATCAACATCCTTCGTTTGCCTGAGTATTGTTGTCTGGGATTGCACAGTGACTGTCGGGGACACATTTGCATTGAATGCATTGTGATTTCTCCTACACTCCGTCCTTTCTGAGTCAGGTAAAAGGAGGGCAAGGTTAAGGATGTAATTTGGCAATTAGGGATGTGCTTGCCTCTATTGCTTATTTGTGCATATTTTACAGTTTGTGATTCCGGATGAGATTTAAATTCACAGTTTTGCAAGATCAGGACGCAAGAGGACTATGCCAGTTGAAAACTAATTTTGTTAATCAGGTACTTCAATTTAAATTGGGCTAACATAGCAATGGCATGTTCCTAGCTGCAGTGTTGGAACTGTGTGTTCCTTTAGAGTTCATCAACTTCTGCCAGACTTGCTGAGTTGACAGAGGAAAAGAATATAACAAATCCAAAATACCTGACTAAAGTCGAAAAAATGACAGGCATAACTCCCTAACTTGTGGAATTATCTACACGTGTAGTAAAAGATTCAACAAAAACACACAGTTAAAAATGCAGTTCAGATATTGTAAATCCTGGAAAGAAATTGCATTGGTATTTTTGGGTCTCTGTACAGAACACAAAAGAATGAAAAGAAATTCAGCATTACAGCAACTAATGCCTCCATCCGTTTGGATGTCAAATTCCTACAAGAGTGAATATTTAATACTAGGTCTAAATTATCCACCCCACAATTTGTGCAGAAACAAAGTAATTTTGTGGCCTGGTCCTAAAACAAAGGGCCTTATGCATCAACACATTTTCCCATAGACACAGAATGGGCAACCCCCTTTGATGCATCTGGCCCAAAGTAACTTGTTGCCTAAACAATGAAGTTGAATAAAGTTGTAACAGCATGAGGTGTGTTTTTGTAGCCCAACACAAAGCACAACTTCAAGAACAAGAATTCTGATCCACCTAAGCCCACGGATCTGATACTTAAAGAACCAAAACCATTTTGTGAGAATCCAAATAAAACACTTTCAATATTTTGCAAAAGGTTACAGGTTTAGCACGATATGACAACTCTAAATAACTAATTTCTCACATTATTAGTAATGTTAAATTCTGCACTGAACTTTGCTTCAGAAGTTACTGAAAAAATATTCATCAAATTTGCCACGCTTTGGAATTTTTTTTTTTTAATTGATGTCCTTGATTGAAGGTATGCACTGGTCCAGTAACTTTTTTCTTCACAATAAGTTCGATACATTTTGAACATTCATCGCACAAAACATTTTTTGTATACAACTTTTAGATCTAACCGATATAAGCATGTACTACAATTGGAATTATAAAAAATCTGTTCAAAATGTAAACATGTTTTTCAAAATGATAAAATTCACAAACCTTGCTTTAAATTTTTTTTCTGGTTTAGTGCGTTATTACGAGTTTCTGGTTTCAATAAGATATTTTTTCAAAGAAGGTTTGAGAGCCTAAGGGGAAAAAATTACTTTAAACGAAACTTCCAGTTTACTGTTTGTTCAATTGCTAACATACATTAATCGACATTAGACAAAGGTATAAAAATGTGTGTTTTATGAGTGATGCTGCACAAGAAATCATTATGTTTTCAATCTGTAATAGAAACAGTTTAATTGGCTGATGCAACCACCAGTTTGACTTTCAAATATTTTGTTTTAAATTGACATATTGAAATGGATTTATTAAGATTACATTTCACTGTCAAAGTGCCATGATATATGACATTAGGGATATTCATACTCTATGTGAGGTCCAACAGTATCTGCAGTGTTTGTGATGGGATAGCCGGGCTACATACACTGGAATATCAACAAACTTGACGCATATCTTAATTATGGTCAAGCATAGATATATATTCCCAATGTCACAGCAACCTTGGAAGATACACTTTTTTGTTATGTCCTGTGTTTTAAGCATCCCAAAAATCTATTGAATACTAAACTTATCAAAGTAAATGGTTCATGTAGATGCCTAGCAAGAAGAAAAGTATTCATATATGCGACTCCTATGCAATCGACCCAGTATAAACTAAAAGTTTTAAGAAGGTTCACTAACTAGTTCCTGCAGTGGGACACAACAACACAGAGGTGCTTTTGCTCAATTTTTCAAACGCATCCTCCTTATATAGCTGAAATATAGCAATGGATTCTATCAGTTCAGTCTCACTCAATAATACCAGAAGCAGTTTCTCTTTAAATGTATAACCAGCAGCGGTATGTACACATCCTTTAGAGTGGAACAAGCTGGGTTTTGTGGCAGGAGGACTCAATGAAGGGGTTCTTGATCTATCTTTACCCCATGTCCTCCTCCAATATTCAGATATTCAGAGGGCTCATTCGGCACAACATTTCTAAATATTACTGAATTTGGTGGTGCCTTCCTTAATATCTATGTTCTTCATTACCCTCGTTCTCTAGTAGCACTGAGGTCTCATAGCCTTGATAGTGACTTTGAGAGTAGGCGGAGGAATAAACTGATTGGTTGGTCAAGCAAGGTCCGCCATGATGAGTCTTATACCATTGGCCAGACCAGAGGATTCCCACTTTTTCTGGGAGGTACCACTCCTCCTGAGAGAGGATACAGATACAACAAGGTATTATGGGGCGGAGTGAGGAATTAAGAGTTAATCGTACATGAATGATGGTGAGGGCTAGCCAAAACAGCATAACCATTGATATTTGCCTCGAATAAGCAAGTCATATGGACTACTTGAGAAGTAAAAGGGCAATCATGTGTGCATATACTGCCTTTTTCATGCTGAAAGCACTCAACCCTCAGTATCAACCATAGCTGCAGCATTTCTGAAATTTCTCACAATCTTAACACAAAAAAGGAATTTACCTCATGGAAAATCCACCTGCTATATTTTTAACAGTGAAAACCTCAGACTTTTTCAACTGCATTTTTTTATACAATTGTCTGAAAAATACATAGTAGAATATCTGTGCCCTTTAAACTCTTCAAGTTATGTACGTAATAAAGATTTGATTTATCTTCCTTAAGAGATGTCTGTCTTCACATTTAAAGCGACACTGCATTTAATATTCACTCAGAGAGTCCCTCCTTACTTCTCTGTTGCTCTAGAGTTTTTCCATCTTTTTCCATACAGCTGGAAATACTTATTATGATTGTTTTAGATATGTTTATGTTTTAATAGTGATTGATCTTAGTTATCTCTGCTTCAAGAAGTATACATATTTCACACAGTTTCTTTGTGCAGCCTGCAGCCACCGATGGCGCAACAAGAACTTGTCGAATGTGCAGAGATTTTTTTTTTGGGTTGTTGTGTCATTACAGGACAAGCATTGGCATAGCCAATAGGTCTCGCCTTTGGGGCCTTATAAGAGTTTAGCCAGAGCTATTGACTTTGCCAATGTCTTTAAGGTGTGCTGTAGAGAAGTGTGGCTGCTGTGCAGCATGCTGAAAAGTTTTAATACAACAGTGTCAGAAGCATTTTTGTTACGTTATATGACCAAGAAGGCATTCTGTACAACTGAATGACCATATTGAAAAAAGTATTAACAATAAAAAATGTCCTCAGTTTTCTTTTGTTCTTGCAATGCTGGCAACTTGTTTCTGTCTATTCCATTGGTTCTTTGGTAAAGTTTTTTTTTGAGGAGGCATAAACAATCGGAGGGTGAAGGTTGGGAACTAGTACCCATATTATAACACTAGCAGCGGCCAGACGCTAGGGGGAAATCAACAGATGCCAGATTCCGAGAGCAGGCTGAGGGGATGCTCAGGTGGTAGTGGTGGTGGTGGTGGCTGGTGTGGAGACGATGCTGAGGTGATACTGAATGATACTCACGTCTTGCTGAGTGATGGTGATGTGGTGGTGTTCTAGTGCAACGGCGATGCTGAGTGACACTGATGTGGTGCTGCGTGATGCTGTGGTGGTGCTGCTGATTGATGCTGTGGTTACGTTGAGTGATGCTATGGTATCGCTGAGTGATGCTGTGGTGGCCATGAGTGATGCTGTGGTGGCGCTGTGGTGGCACAGAGTGATGCTGCTGTTGCGCTGAGTGATGCTGTGGTGATGCTGTGGTGGCACTGAGTGATGTTGTGGTGGCACTGAGTGATGCTGTGGTGGTGCTGAGTGATGCTGTGGTGGTGGTGAGTGATGCTGTGGTGATGCTGTGGTGGTTCTGAGTGATGCTGTTGTGGCACTGAGTGATGCTGTGGTGACGCTGAGTGATACTGTGGTGGCGCTGAGTGATGCTGCACAGCAACATGGGTAGGGTTGAGGGGAGGTAGGTGAAGAAAGAAGGGGTGGTGACAGCGAAGCAACACAGGAGTGTATGCAAAAGCAATAGGGGGAGGGGCAGGAGTGCACGCAAAAGCAACAAGGAATGGAAGAACAGAAAGCAACACATTGGTGGGTCGAAGCACAATGGAGGGTGCTGGTTGGGGTAGTAGTTGAAGCACAGGGGCGAGAGTTTAAGATGGCGTGGAGAAGCAGTCGGGCAACAGAGCTAACCGAGTGGGGGGTAGATATGTACATGAGGGAGGAGACAAGAAAACACATGCACTTACAGCAGTACTTCATAAAAATGAAAAAAGAAGTAATTGTAAATTGTAAAGATGCATGCTACATGGGAAGGACAAACACAAGACTGGCAAGATAAGAAGCAGGCAAATGAGAATAATGGTAAGCAATGGGTGAGATCCAAGTCCCTCCATGTTTTTGGTAAGCAAGACAGTGCATGTGCAGTCTAGTAGGTTCGATCTAAAAAAAAAGAAAAATTTGGGGATAAGAAAAAAACAAAATGTGATTATGCAGGTCCTGTCGCACAAATAGGCACTCCCCGCAAACGGGGAAGCAAAATCACTGAAAAATGTGTTCATTCACTGCAAAAACAGACAGTAACCAATCAAGTAAGAGACATGGAAAATAACATTTTCATTTGAGGTACATGACTAAAAGTACTGCCAGGTAAAATAAACAAAAATAGCATTTTACATCTCTGAAACATGGTATAATTCATTTGACAGGTAGTGCTACGACAGCAGTAGAAGATTATAATACACCGACTTTTTGATATTTAAGTCATGCATTAGCATTGAAACCCTAAGCCAATTGCATAATAAATATGCAGATGCTTAATAGTCAGAAAACCAAGTACACTTGTTTTCTGTTACACTAAAATAGCACGGGAATTTTTGGATCAACATTCTCTAAATCATGGGTACTCATAGTACGGCCCGCGGGCCGATGGCGGCCCGGCAAGCCTTCCTTGGCGGCCCGCGGACCTTGCAAACATCGTACCCATGTATTTCTTTTTTTTTTAAAGAGTGTCTGCTGCAGCGCGACTCTGAGAGTCTCTGCTGCTCTGTGGGGGCCGGGCGATTCTCGCATAGCCAGAGTGGAGCTGCAGGGGCCTAAGATGAGGTGAAATACAACAACGCCTCATTAGCATGCAAATGGCCTTTAATGACCTGTGAAGTGCTTGGGTGGCTGTGTGTGTGTGTGCGCCTGGAAGTTTTCTCAGCCCAGGCTGACACACAGACAGGGTGAGATGACAGAGGTTGACAGGGAGGTAGAGAGAGCGAGGGAGAGAGGGAGTGAGGGAGACGGGGAGTGAGACGGAGAGTGAGAGAGGGAGGAAGACGGGGAGGGGGAGAGTGAGAGAGGGAGGGAGACGGGGAGGGGGAAGTGAGGGGGAGAGTGAGAGAGGGAGGGAGGCGGGGAGGGGGAAGTGAGGGGGAGAGTGAGAGAGAGAGGGAGACGGGGAGGGGGAAGTGAGGGTGAGAGCGAGAGAGGGAGGGAGACGGGGAGGGGGAAGTGAGGGGGAGGGAGACAGACCGAGACAGACAGACAGAGGGAGGGAGACAGAGGGAGTGATGGAGGGAGGGGGAGAGGGAGCGAGGGAGCGAGGGAGCGAGGGAGGGGGAGAGGGAGCGAGGGAGCGAGAGAGGGAGGGGGAGAGCGAGGGAGCGAGGGAGCGAGGGAGGGGGAGAGCGAGGGAGAGAGGGAGTGAGAGAGTGAGAGGAGTGAGACAGAGAGTGAAAGAGGGAGTGAGAGAGAGAGGGGGAGGGAGTGTGAGAGAGAGGGAGTAAGAGAGAGACAGAGGGAGGGAGAGGGAAGGAGCGAGAACGAGAGGGAGAGGGGGAGGGAGAGAGGGAACAAGTGAGGGAGTGAGAGAGAGGGAGGGAGAGAGAGGCAGTGAGGTAGAGAGAGGGAGTGAGGGAGTGAGGGAGGGAGAGGGGAGTGAGAGAGAGGGAGTGAGAGAGCGGGAATGAGAGAGACAGACAGAGGGTGGGAGCGAGGGAGAGATAGAGGGAGCGAGAGAGGGAGAGAGAGCGGGAACAAGAGGGAGCGAAACAGGGAGCGAGAGAGGGAGGTAGAGAGGGAGGGAGGGAGTGAGGGAGAGAGGGAGGAAGAGAGTGAGAGGGAGAGAGAGGGAGGGAGTGAGTGAGGGAGTGAGAGAGACAGGGAGCGAGAGAGGGAGCGAGAGAGGGAGCGAGAGAGGGAGAGAGGGAGCGAGATAGGGAGGGAGAGAGGGAAGGAGAGTGCGAGAGAGGGAGTGAGTGAGTGAGGGAGGGAGAGAGATGTGTGTATGCGGAGCTGGTGGCTCAGTGGACGAAGGCATCCGCTGCAGGGACCTGTGATCAACCTCATGGTCAGTTTTTTTCGTTGCTCTAGCCCGCATCCTCCCCCACTGACCCCACCACAACCGGTGCGGCCCTCTGACACAAAACACACTGTAGATTTGGACCCTGAGACAAAGTTTGTGAGTACCAATGCTCTATACCAACCAGCAAAAATGTTTATAAACCAATAGAAAAAAAGTAATCCGGGACTGTGAAAACTAATATTGTTTTTCATACAGTGAAGACAAAAGGGTCTTAAAAAATAGCATAAACAAACAATTCATAAACAACCACCTAAACCAGATGTTCATGACAGAGAAGCACCAACAATCCGTTTGGCCCATTTTCCCGGAGCAACACCTGCAAGAAAGTTTTCATCTTGGTCACACTATTAAAACTAAAACATTTATTTCCCACTGTAGTACGTACAAGGGGTATTGCGGAGAAATCTAAAAAAAGAAAAAGTGAGGCTTGTTAAAGTATATTTTGTTGCTCTGTTAAGTCTCCTTTGTTGTTGTTTGGGACTCTCATAAATACATTCTTAACTGCTAGCACATTCTCCTACCATTGGTTTGTCGTAGGAAAGAACCTCGAGTCAGGAATGAATACCGACATGCAATGTAGTAGGATGGAATTTCCATACTACTGGTCTGTCGCCTGAAATGTGTATGTTACTACTTCACCTACAAATTATTATTTTTTTAAAAAGACTTCCACCAGTTACTAGACTATCGCAACCTTTCCAACTCGGGCGCTTTTCTCGTTTCACCTTTCAGCATTAATTAGGAACCAAACTGTTACTACTGTGAGTCTCAGGTCCGAAAATCTACATAACATATACCTTATTACGGATTGCTTGACTTTACCCTTTGTATAGAAAACATTCCCATGAATCCTTCCCTGAACCCCGATACCCAGACTCCATCTGAAGAAACCTTGATGCCCAAAGCCCTTCTACAGTGATTCCTACGACACAAATAAGTTAATGGTGATCCATGCACCATTTTACCGCATTTAGTCAAAGGCTATTACAAGAATATGCATCTATTTTAACGTCTATCATGTTGCAAGTGAGCCTGCATGCAAAGCATTCACTGGAAGTAAATGTAAACACTACTAAACACTTTTTGGCAACAATCTGTCCCTCTCCGAGCATTTAACTATGCTAAATCAGCACTAACCAAGAAGCAAAAATGCAAGAGAAACACTTTGTGCCTAAAATATATTAAGATTAAATAATAAGGATCTAGTGAAAATACACTGCATTCCCAGCACTTGCTTTTACTAGACTAGCTCGAAGCAGGATATCTCACCCATAAATACTTTTGCTGCTTGTGGAATACAAACAACATTTCAATGATGAAAAACGCATATCAAAGTAATTGTTTCTGCCCTGAAGACTGTAAAGTCATCACGTGGCTCAGGACTTTCATGTGCAATTAACCGTAGAGGTTCAGGTGTTTGCAGGCCAGTACCCAAAGAAGGCTTCTAAGCTATTTCAACACAACGTTACCCCCCAGCCCTGTTTTGTGCTGAAGTATGTGATGACAAGGATGTCATGGCGATTGACTTTGAGGCATTATTAATCAAAATAATATTACATTTTAGACTGCGTTTATGCTAACATCCCACATCTCTGGTTATCAACCATTAGCAGGCTACATCTAGCGGAGTGGAGTGCACTGTGGTGATTGAGCTGGTAAGGATTAGAGCGCTCTAGTGTACCATAAATCTGCAGCTCTGAAACTAGAGTACCTGGTCCAGTACACAGAAAGGAAAAAACATGGTTTCCTTGCCGTGGTCTCAAACGAAAAACACTACGGTTTGTAAAGAATAAGCAAGATACAAGTAAAGGTCTGGTCTATTTTCTTTTATTTTTTTAATATTTCTGATGCTTTATTAAAGAGTATAAGGATCACTGGATGTGTGAGATTCCACAAACTGAGTTCAGATATAATCATTCTTTACTGAGGGATTCAGCATTTGAAAGACGGTGCTCTATTTGACAGAGTGGCGGAGAGCATTACCTCCATCATGCTGATGGACCACGTACTTCTGATTTAGAGATGATCATCAGTCCAGCGGCCATCTTTGAACGGTGAAAGGAATAGCCATCATGTAGATAAGATACAAAGAATTAGTATTAAAAAAGTATAGCGGAGGTGTAGGGTACCACTGTGCTGAGAGACATCATGTCAAAAAAAGTAAAACAAAGGGCAGCAGACAGACCTCTCAAAAAAGTGCTTAACTCATTTTAAAAAACTAGTGGCAAAAATTCTGCAAAGGATATTTGAAGCCCCTTGGCACTGCCGTGGTGAGAAAGGGGGAGTGTATAATGGCTGGGTGGAGAAGGTAACATTGGCTGCTGCTGTTCTCTTCTGGGTGGAGAGGTGGTTGGCGTTCATCAGTCTGTCTTGGCTGGAGTGAGTAGGAAGATTCTACTTCTCTCTTCTGAGCAGGAAGAGTAGGGTGACTTCCATGGTTCTCTTCTGGGTGGAAAAAAGTGCTATGTCTTCCATTACTCTCTGCTGGGAAGGGGAGAATAAAAGAGCACCCAATACTCTCTCGGGTGGAAGTGGATGGCATTGCTTCCATTATGCTTCAATGGGAGGGAGAGTGGTTTCCACTAATCTCTGCTGGCTGAGAGTCAGTGGATTCTCTTTGAATGAAGACGAGTAACCTGGCTTCCATTAGTCTCTCCTGGTTGGAGGGGAATAAGATGTTCCACCACTGTCTTCAGCAAGGGAGAGAGTAATATTGCTTCCAGGACCTGGCTTGCAAGAATGGAGTGGAATCCAATTTTCCTTAAATTCCTAATTTGGCCCCTTTCGATGGAGAGCTTGCACAGTACCCTTTCTCTTTCACACACACTGGAGTATAGAGCTATCAAAGGTTGTTAGCTGTCTCTCCGTGTGGCACTGAATCTGATCAGCATCAAGGGTCAGATTTCCTGTGTACTCGCCAACAGGGCATAAAAGGCATCCCATTCTTGTCCAGGTCACAATGTCTGAGCCAATATTCATGTTCCCAAATTCATCATAGTAGATGTTGCTGTTTCTGATGGTGAAGTTTATCGTCTTTAATTCTTTTAACAGCTCCTCTCCAGCCTGGATGCTATTCACCGTCCTCTAGAAACGCACCGCACGGCTATCTCTATCATTTGATAGCCACAGAGGCAAGGCTGGCTGTGGCAGAACTTCAAGAGTCCCTGAAGAGTACCAACAATTGTCTGATAGATTCCAAAGCCTGGGCATCACTTTCTGGGGTTTTCTTCCCAGAGTCTGTTGGCGTCTCCTGATTGTTCGCTTGGAGTCCAGTCAGAACTTCAAGAGACCCCGTCGGGGGTGCCAACAATTTTCCGATAGATACTGCAGTCTGGGCAGCACGTTCTGGGGTTTTCTTCCCAGAGTCTGTTGGCGTCTCCAGAGTGTTTGCTTGGAGTCCAATCAGAACTTCAAGAGACCCTGTCCAGGGTGCCAACAATTTTCCGATAGATACTGCAGTCTGGGCAGCACGTTCTTGGGTTTTCTTCCCAGAGTCTGTCGGTGTCGCCAGAGTATTCGCTTGTAGGCCAGTCTGTTCGCGAATGCGCTGCAATTCAGCATCAAAGGCTCGGGAAGGCTTCTCATCTGGGGCCTGTAATTGCAATGGGTGGTGCCTCAGGGCTGGGACCAGCTTGTAGCTTGGTATCCTCCGAAGAGCTTCATTCATCTGATGCATCTTATTCAGCTTCTCCTGCGCACTACGCAGCTTAGAGCGGACCTCTTCAAATGCATTGCGAAGAACCGTACTGTCTTCCAATAGTTTCGATATTGTATCCATCAGCATCTCCACGTGGTTCTCATTCTCCCGCTGGAGCTGGGCGTATTTCTGGTTGTGGCTCTCCAACGCGCGCCGGTTTTCCAGCTTTAGGGAGTTATACTGCGCCTGTAAGTCCAGGAGCTGCTTCTTGGCTCCTTCATGCTGGTTCTTCAGGGTCATGTGCCGAGAGGGGAGGGTGACGTCGGGGTTCATGGCGCCTTCCTTCTCCTTGCTCAGGGCTTCTTGAGCTTTTAATTTATGTACCCCAAAATCTTCCTGGGTCTTGTGCTCCGCACGCTCCTTCTCAAGGGACTGCTCCGGACTGGACCGCTGCTCATACATCACTTCCACCAGGCCGGAGAGCGTCTCCTGCTGCTGCTGGAACTGGAGCTGTGAGTGCCTGTACAGGTAGATCACGGACCCCAGGCACGTCACGAAGGCCAGCAGGCAGAAGACTACCTGCAGAATCCTCGTCTGCCTGCGAAACCCGCAGGCGCAGAGTCCCATCATGGCCGGAGAGCTTGGTTCCTCGTCAGGTGGGCCGGGCCCTCGGACTCCCGTGATCATCTTGACCGCAATATCCGACTGACAGACTTATGGGCCCTGCGCGGCCTTATCTAGCCCTGCTGAGCCCCCCGGATTATGACGTTGCTGTGATACACAGCGCCGCACTGTGACGTCGAGTCAACGCGCCTTGCGTCCCAGACAGCATCAACCCTGGATGCCTAAGTAGTCCGCGCCCTGAGCAGTGCAGCTTTGCCATCCCGTGTGTAGGTCACTGCACGTGCACGTGCTGTGCGCCTTTCCGGGCACGCCTGGCCCTTCAGAGCCTGTGAGGGGGCTCCTCGACCCCTGACATGGATGGATGCGATCAAAGACTCTGAGGCGAATCTTCCTGCAGGAAGCACGTGGCCTTCGACGCACAGCGCATCCCCTTTTCCATGGAAGTGCCCCGTTTCCACAACGTTGCACTCTGTGCGTCCGAGGGACCAGAGAGTCTGCAGCCAAACTCTCACCAGATCTGACACCAGAACACCTCCTGGTACCAGAAACACACAAATCACGAGGTCCCCAGCCAGGTGGAATACAAAGAAATAGGAATAAACAAAGTTGTAGGGCTTTCCATCATTAACACACAATCTAAGTCTCTCTATGTGCGCAGGTGCTAACGCGTCTTTAGCCCCTGAGTGAGGCTGCCTGCGCCCCACGCAGGGAGCCCCCATAGTAGAGCCGCCACCACCTTAGTGCCACAGGAGGGCACACCCGACAGGCTAGTGCTTGGACCCACTGGGGGTCCTGCGCTGTTAGGTTGAATTTTCCATGAAAAAGTCCCAGCTCTACCGCCCATCAAACTAACCAGGATCAGAAAACCTTCCAATAAGGGCCACTGTAATTATGTGATTTTTTCCCCCATCGTTTTCCACATAATTAAGAATTTGCCGCAGTCCATAATCTGCTGCATAATTTACAGATTTTGGGGAAAAAAATGTTTTTAGCTTAAACAAGTTACTTACATTTTTTTTAAACAGCAACCCATTTGGCATGCAGTGGAAAGCCCTTCACAAAAGTTGACTGGTCATCTTTCAGAAGTTTATTGGTACTGAGATGAAATCTTTGCTAAAACAGTGTTAAAATTGGTGAAAATTACCACATTTTGAAGTCATTTTATCTCAAAATGTGCTGTATTATGCGACCTAATTTGCCTCTTTTTGCCGAATAATTTAGTCAGCACGGCCGCTTAATTTGGTCATCTCCTGCTGCTTAATTCCAGTGGCGCTGCCTATAAACTAGACCCCACCCCTAAACATGTTCCCTGTGTCCATTCTTTTATAGTCCCGTGTCTATCTTAAATGTGTTTTTTCATGTGTTCTCGCATGCGGGCGCACTGAAGTTGCTTCAAAGTGTAAAAAACTGTAAATATGACCTAAGAAATACGTGTATTTTCTTTTATGATGCAATGCCCAGCGTGGGAGACCTACTCAGGACCTCTCGGATGTGGTTTTACTCAGCTATGCCGGTGAGCTTCTGTGAGACGGATCCCACAGGTGAGCAGTAACGTATGGCCGCCCGCCTTCCTGCCTACATATACTCTCTGTCTCGTGCGCCATTTTGCATAGTGCCGGAATGGAAAAATCCTCTCACGTGCACATATAGCGCAGCTACGTATGTATTGCGACTCTCAACCAGTGCCGCAAGCGTCATCGCTATACAATGAAAGAGTGACTGGGCCATGGTCCATACATACCCTTTGCATAGGAGCCCTGCAGGTTTGCCCTGACAGCAGCACGCGCGGAGCAGTGTGCACTAAATGTAATTTAAAATACGGATCAAACATTAATTAGTACACAGCCGGCATTTGCCTCGAGCGATGTCCAATCGGCCCTGTTTTGTAATTGGTTAGTTAATGCAAAATACGTTGTTTCCAAAGGCAAGTCAGTGCAATGCTGATGTTGTACTGGCGACTCAGCGTCGCCTTGTTATGTATATGCCAGCATTTGTAACGCGCACAGCTACCTCCGACGAGGTGTCCCAGCAGTGCTGGGGGCCCTCGGGAAGATTAAGCAAGCTATTGCCCAGAGTCTCACAGTGCTGGGCTAACCTGCCGCCAGAGGCTGGGATCGAACCGTGAACCCTGTGGTCCGGAGTGAGGCACCCTGGCCACTGCGCCACACCTCTTCAACAAGTGCCTCACTTCTGTTTCAAAGTGCTGTAAGCAATAGCTGTTGTCATTGCACCGTTTAATATTGCTCAAATGGGCCTCAGACACATTAAATGCTAGTTGATTTTGCAGGGGATTCAAACTCCTGCTCCGGGCCAGTTAATAGTTGTGAGGTACGTCAGATCTCTGGGGCCAGCAGCAGTGCATTCTGGGATTCACCGGGGTACGTACGGTACGGGCCTAGGAGCCTAGGAGCCCCAGGGGGCGGTCTGCGGTGGGTGAATGAGTGGCCCCTGGCAGGGGGCGCTTGGCAGCTCCGAGGCCGCCTGTCTGTCTAACACTTGTTAACGAGGAGCCCCGTGGTGGGATTCACTCATTCATTGAAATCAACGCCGTGTTTTCGTTTCCGTCTCCACCAATAGCGTGCGCTGTACGGGCAGTTTCTGCACATACGACTGCACCCTGGCCTCGTGTAGTGTGTGACGCGGCCGTCAGTATTCTGCCATGTCATGGCAGGGGTCTGCTTTCATCATCGTCCAGAGCTACCAGCAAATATGCTGACGTGAAACAGATGTAGGAAAGTGCACCCCCATTTCTTCCCCCATAAAGCACAAGGTGAAAAGAGCGCGCACTGGCAGGTGGCAACATTTCATCGAAACCACAGGCGCTGTGAAACCACCAGTGTAGTTTTGTACAGTAGCCGTTTGTAATCGGGAGCAGGTAGGTTCTCTTTTCTACTTTTGAGGTGACATCTCCAGGCAGGTCGTGCAAAGAACAGATGTTTAAAGCCTGCGCGTGCGGGATGAAGGCCCCTGACGTCGCATGGGGCCCCTGGGTGGCTCTGTGCATCCCCATGTTATTGAACACTCCTGCCTCTGGTCTGGGCCACTTTGGACTATGTTGGGTCATCTGACTGCTTTAGAGTGGGCTGCGGAGATGGGTTATGTCACTAGAGCCTATAGATCTGTGGTTCCCAAAACTGTGCGCCGCGGCGCCCTGGTGCGCCGTTAACAGGAGCCAGGGGCGCTGCGCACTATCTGGGAAAGGAAGGATGGTAAAAGGTAATCACCAGATGACCGTTTGAACATAGTAACCAAACGATTGGATCTAAACTCTGCTGGTACTAAATGTGTGTGCTATATGATTTTATAAAAAACATACCATCTCATACTGGTCATTGAGCCCACCTGGTGTCAATGTGCCCAACCTTTTTATCCAGAATGTCTCTCTCCGTGTCTTGAATAAATTGGCAAAATCCGGCTCGTTGGCTATCATTACCCATCGTTTTCTGAGAATCTGTTTTATCCTTTGTGACTGTGTGGAATGTTTCATTACGAACACTATTCGATCATTAGACAATTTTTCTGTTTTCCTCAGTAAGGCGTTTCTTCAGTGCAAAAAGTTTCCATGATGGACAGAAACAAATGATAGCCAACGAGCCGGATTTTGCCAATTTATTCAAGACTTTTCCAATTATAGCACACACAAGAGCGAAAAACATCAGAGAAATACTGAAAGATCCTCAACATCTTCCACAAGTTAATTACAAAGGGATGAGGAAATGTCACAACTGTGGACAATGCAATAATGCAGTGGTGAGCAAAGAATTCACCCATCCCCACACTGGCAAGGCAATCCGTTTGAAACACAGTGGAGACTGCAACACCATAGGGGTAATCTATGCTATACTGTGTCCATGTGGACTTACCTATGTGGGAAGAACTTCTCGAAAGGTCAAAACTCGAATCATCGAGCATAAAAGCACTATACGTAACAGGTCTACCACATCTTGCCTAGCAACACACTGGATTAAGTTCAACCACTCTATACCCCAACTCAGATTCACCATTCTAGAAGTGGTAGAGAAACACAAAGGCGTAGATCACAATGTAGCCCTGGCACGGAGAGAGACATTCTGGATAAAAAGGTTGGGCACGTTGACACCAGGTGGGCTCAATGACCAGTATGAGATGGTATGTTTTTTATAAAATCATATAACACACACATTTAGCACCAGCAGAGTTTAGATCCAATCGTTTGGTTACAATGTTCAAACGGTCATCTGGTGATTATCTTTTACCATCCTTGTAAAGGATTGACACTATTCTCCTCTTCATTTCACTCGCCACTGCTCTCTTATCTTTCACACTGTCTCTACGTCAAGTTCTTAAGGGGTTTGACCTTTCAGTATCACTCACTTTCACCTATTCGTTTGTCTATTGTTTACTCACACCTCCACGGTTATTTTTCTAGACTTTTACGGTACTTTTAATGATCTCTAAAGCGTCCTATTTACTTTATTTTTATTTCTTATTTATTTCACATTTTCGTCACCTGTTCATCCAGGAATATAGAGATCTTTATTTTCTTCATTATGGTATACGTCCGTTTACACGGAGTGATTAGCTTTTACATAACGTCTTAGCATTTAAGGTTGCATTCCCGTACCGGATGTTTACACCGGAAGCCATTCGGGTGTCAGAGGTCGCGCGTTCGATAGAGAAGGAAGGTAAGCATTCGCGCCTTCATGGCGTTCTTTCTAGACGCATAACAACTTAAAGCCTAGCCGGTAGGTTTCATTTTGTCCCTTATGTTGCTTTTTTAAACAGGTTCGTTTTGGAATAAGGCTCATTTAGAATTGTGGTAGATATCGTCTGACACTACCGACAGTGGAGTAGCGGTAAGATAAACTTACGGGTCACTCTTACAGCATTGACCTCTTTTTCATGAGCGGCATTATTAGTGACGGTATGCGTTACTTTGTTACAGCTTTGGAATTGATAGTAGCAGTCGTTCCTTCTAGACTTCTGCACATGATTTAATCTAGCTCCGGGAAATCACCGTTGTAGGTAAGACAGTTACATTTTGACTCACATAGGACCTTTAACATTTAATTTCACGCTGACTGTCCCTCGTATTACTCCCACAGGTCTCGTCCCGTACTCAGTTTTATCAATCATTTAAACCCATGTACTGGTTTTGAAGTTCCTGACAGGTACATTTCCCGTAGCCTTTATACCGATTTTCAATCAGCATGGAATCACAATTATTTATGTCCTTAACCCACTATGGCGCTGTTGTTTTTCCTCTTTTCACTTGTTTTCATTTTTTATTCTTTCCACACTGTATTGTGTACTATACACGTTCCCTAAATGTGCACCTACCCCGAAGGATATTGATAATTTTCCTAACCTACTTTCGGTTTTCATGCACTTTATTGTGTGACACTCACGCTCCTAAAACTGCACACCTCTCGTGGGAATTAGTGTTAATTCTATTTTATTATGTACATTCTGTGTTCTGCTGGAATACAATTGTTTTTATTAACCTTGCAGTGCCTGATTTCGGACTGAGGTGCGAGATACTGACTAACAAAATACGGACTCGTTTTCTACATATGAAATTCCCCTGAAGAAGGGTCGATTCGACCCGAAATGCATTGGGAAATGTTATGATTTTGTTTATTGCATTTGCTTGTATGGTGAACAATTTGATTGCAAAATTGACATCATTTCTTTATGATTTTATGCATGTAAATACGTTTGTTTCAATATCTTGAAATAATGGTTACTAAATAAGCTACATAAATTTTCTTTTGGAAATCAGAGTTGATTGAATCATCTTTTCGTAAATACTGAATAAGTCCTATTATTGTATTAACCAAACCTGAAACCTTAGGGACATTAGGAGTGAGCTCCCGGTCTCCCAGACCTAGTTTCTACTAGGCCTCTACATAGCAGTTTATCAACAGTTGTGGGCTCAACTGACCATTGGGTAGCTCCCAATACACACCACTAATTATTATAAAATATTGCAACATTTGGTAGCATCCAAGGAGTGCAGGCTAGACTCTCACACAGCACTAAGGAGGAAATTGCCATTAGTGAGCTACCCTGGGCAAAAGAGGTGAGAGCTTCAATAAGCAAGGCTTATGGGGTGCTTGATTTGAAGGTATGCTTGCCGCAAGACCCCATAATATTTGGAAAAAAAGAATTAAAAATACAAGGGGTCAATATGTCCCGTAGCTATGATCGGGACTACCTTGCACAAAAATCCTAGGTAACACACATGAAAGTGGCTTGGGAGAGCAACCAACACTTCCCCTATGTGGATCGGCTATCCAGCTATAGTCTGAGGCGGGAATTCTTGAAAATGCGAATTGGTATAAACCCAGGTTATGCGAATAACGGGGTTAGAAACCTAATGATGGGATGTAATGGGAAATGCACTTGCACTTTAGGAACTACCTGTGATATTTTACATATTTTCTTAGATTGTATGAGATTTTTAGACTTTCGAAAGGAGTTTTTATGTCCGATTTAAAAAAAATATAAGATTACGCACAGAATGCAAGCTGCTACTCTTTTGGTGGAAATGGAGAACTTAGATATAGCCTGTGCGTTGGGGAAATATATGAATAAAGTCAAGGTGTTCCTCAAATGCACAGAAGAGCACGTATGGTGCAGCCCCTTACCACCGAATAAAGGTAGAGATACTAAGGTATAACAGTAGTATGAGCTGCATGCTGAAGGAGTTATGTATAGGTAGGATTTAAGCGATTTTAATAAAAATAAATGTTATAATACGCCGTTTTAAAAGGAACAAGAGAAGTCAAACTACACGTATCTTGAGGTGTAATTGTTGTTTTATACTGTCATGTTATGCTGCTGTTCTTTCTTTTGTTTTATACTCTCATGTTATGTTGCTGTGCTTTCATTTTTTCACGGAATGTGGTAAATGTACTTTTAAGGTTTTAACAAACCAAATAAAGTTTTGTTTGACTGACTGACAAAACATAGCATAACAAAACAGCATAGCATAACAAAGCATAGCATAGCATAACAAAACAGCATAGCATAACAAAACATAGCATAGCATAACAAATCAAATCATAGGATAGTAAAACATTGCATAACAGAACAAAACATAGGATAGCAAAACAAAACATAGCATAGCATACAGCATCACTCCGCACCACCACAGCATCACTCAGGGGCAATACAACATCACTATGCGCTACCACAGCATCACTGAACGCCACAGCATCACTCGTTCGCCCTCACAACATCGCTCAGTGCCATCACAGCTTCAATCTGTGCAACCATTTAACAACACCTGGTTCAAATATGTTCTCTCAATGTTTCAAGCTTTATTACAAATGTAACAAAAAGATGTTAATATTTCACTTCTGTTCTTAGATTTTCGTCACAATAGAATACACTGAACATAATCTTCACAAAAGTTATTTTCAAAACTTTAAGCTATTGCCATTATAAATTACAATAACTTTTATATAAGTATTAATTATTGAAAAAATTAAAAGCCATTGTTATTTGTAATATCAATACATGTAAGTCACGTAAATACAACACATATTGCGTTACAAATGCTATAGGTGTCACATTGGCGAAAGTTATAACTATTGGCATTGTAAATGACAAAGCTATTAATTTAGCTATTTTCAAAAACAAAACATAAATAAAAAAATTGTCATTTACAATACCAATAGATCAAACTTTCCTAATGCGAGACCTATTGCATTGCAAATGCTTGTTTTAGAAGAGAGCACGCAATAGGCCATAGGCGGTAGAGTAGCTCCGCCTATTGCATATTGTGTGCGGTCACGCGCACGAGAAGGCCATATTTCTTCAATTACCAGCTGTCCAGGGCTGCGGTAATTGAAGACAGATGCTGGGCGCACGTTTTTTTAGGTCTCGCCTGTCGATGCGCATGCGCATCGAGCTTGCGAGACTATTTGGGCTTAAACAGTCTTTAACCAACTTGCAAGGAATCGTGGCGATTCCTTGCAGTGCCCGTGAAATTCAAGCTCAATGCGCATGCGCATTGAGCTTAAAAGCGCGTGCACATGCCCCCAGCCGCCTGCCTTGCATGTATTTTCCCTCAGGCGCACTCCTCCCACACCCCCGCTCCGCCCCCTCCCCTGCCTGCCGTGTCGCATTTCTTCAGTTCCCTCAGCCGCACTCCAGGCCCCTGCTGCTTTCACACCCTCTCCCCGCTCCGCCCCCTCCCCTGCCCGCCGTGTCGCATTTCTCCTCCCCCCTCCCCTTCTCTGCCTTCCCTCCGTCTTGTTTTTTTTTTTTACCCGCTCCGCCCCCTCCCCTGCCCGCCGTGTCGCATTTCTCCTCCCCCCCTCTTTTCAGAATGTGAACACGCTGTTTTATGTTTTGAAAACCGTGCAAAAAAAACCTCACAAAGACATGGTTCCGTACACCACCGAATAGAATGTGTTCCCAAGAAGTGTGTGTAATAGGAAGCGTTAAAAATGGATCTTCTGTTCATCGTTACTTCCGTTCTATTGCTTTGCAGTAACGCAAAGCATCTTCCGTGATACACGCTTCTCGTACAGCCAGTGCTGCTTTGGCTCAACCCACCAGCAATACTCTTTGGAGTAGTTTCCGCCCCCTCCCAATGCTCTTTGCATGTGAGAGGTGACGTAATTCCCAATGTGTCATCAGTGGAAGAAAATACCAAAGGTTTCGTGCTGTCGTACACATTAAGCCAATGCTATAACTTAACGTACACATGCAAACCAACGTAAGTAAATTTTACCAGAGCCCAAGGGAGATTCTCGTGATAAATGCCGATTGATTACTGTTAGCTTACATTCGAAGTAGGTCTGCTCTTCAAAGCGAATCTGTCCAGAGGCTATGTACAGTGTGAGCTGTGGGCTAAGTATTCTTAGCTGGACACCAAAGGAAACATATTTTGGATTGCATCTGGTCGCCAAAACACTAAAATCAGATTTCCTTCTAAATGTACCAACCCAAAACGCGCTCTGTAAAATATTTAAGTAATCGTTGGGTGGTTTATACCTATATAGATATTAAAAGATCAAAACGATGCTGCGGTACAGGCGTCATAGTTATTGGTTTTTAGGATGGGGAGTAGGCTATATAATTCCAGGATTTGTTTTTCTACGGAAGAAAGACGTAAACTACTGAAAAGGGTTTGTGAAATAGCTCGGCGGATTGTTCGAAAACAACCATGTTTGCGGCCCGTTTTATTTTGTGATTCATCTTGCCTATGCTGCAAGAACAGAGCGTTACCCGACTATGGGTCCTTGGAGCAATCGTGTTACAGTAACATTTCCGATTCCGTGTCCTTGAATCTGTTTGCATTTTTATGCTGCAGACAAAAGACTGATTCCTCGTTCCCTCCCTTTCCTCCCATTCATTTGAAACCGGGATAGGAACCTCTGCAAATCCTAGCTAACGAAGCGGTACAACAGCTAGCTCCAATTTATTTTTAGGGCATCTCTGAATTCCTTTTTGTACTGGATTGAACCCTGATCTTTTGCTTTGGTAGGAGATTCAGTTTGTTCTTTAAAGTTTCCTGAATTCTGAGTTGCATATCTCACTTCCCTACTCGGTTTTTTTCATACAAGAAGGTAGAGGGGACGATTGTGAGCGCCCACTAAGCCGAAAGATTGCTATGCACACCTGCTAATGATCCAGTCTTTTTTTTTTTATCGAGAAAAAAATGCACTCGCCGTCTGTTCCCTCAGCCGCACTCCAGGCCCCTGCTGCTTTCACACCCTCTCCCCGCTCCGCCCCCTCCCCTGCCCGCCGTGTCGCATTTCTCTTCCCTCTCCCCTTCTTTGCCTTCCCTCCGTCTTGTTTTTTTTTACCCGCTCCGCCCCCTCCCCTGCCCGCCGTGTCGCATTTCTCCTCCCCCCCCCCCCCCCCCCCTTCTCAGACTGTGATCTTGGCCCGATGCCGGCTATGGCTCATTTTTTTTTTTGACTGAGTTGCTGGCTTCACCTCTTTACATCTGACAAACTAGCAAAGGCCATTGAACCACTGCGCCTCACTCCCTTCTTACTTTACTTCCATTTAGCAACCTCCAATCTCTATTATCGATTGATGACTACCAAAAGTTTCTGTGGAGATATGCTGGTTAAATCTGATTTTGTAAGAGGACTTGTATACCCTGTGTGCTGCCTAAGAACAAACCATATTTGAAACCTTTTCAGCTCAAATTATCTGTTATTTCTCGGAGGAAGTAGCCCCGTCTTCTATTTTCTCTTACTGTGCAGTAAAAGTCCTTGATCTGTATGACTCGTACCGCCGTCCGTTTCCTCAGCTGATGTAGAAGGCACGTGTTAATTTCCTACTATCTCACTTCTGACACTTCTATTTATTAGGCAATCTTAAGGTCTGGAAATTTGCTTTTCGACATCCTATGTCTGTCTGAGTTTGAATGGGGGAGGTTTTTTTTCTCTCCACCAGCTCCCGTGAAACCTCTTTCCTAATCTCTAGTTTTCCATTTGCATCGTGGACCGGTCTGTTGAAACTGGCGTGTGCAGAAGCTGTTTCTTCCAATGTTACATTTAAGTTGTTAATCACACCGATATCAATTTCTGTCTCGTGATGATGCAATGATTTTATAATGTCAGTAACGCACCATGGGTCTAGAAAAGAGGCAGTACCCTGCTACTGTAGTGTCTGCTGACTCTGCATAATATTGAGTCCTCTTCAGAATGCTGTCCCCGCCTAACAAGCCCTTGCAAACTCAATAGGTTTTGGTTTGATGTGCAGCACTAACACACGAGAGTGAAATATAGTTGGGGAAACCTGCCGGTGCAGATAGAGGGACCGCAGTTGTAAATGGGCTTTGATTAAATAAATGCATCCGTTTATTGTGATTTTTCAAATATTACATCCATTCTCTACTGGTGTGCAACCTTTATCTGTAGTACCCTTGCAATGTGCAAGCCAGCTGTTGACTGTGGGTCTAGAAAAGAGGCAGTACCCTGCTACTATAGTGTCTGCTGACTCTGCATAATATTGAGTCCTCTTCAGAATGCTGTGCCCGCCTAACAAGCACTTGCAAACTCAATAGGTTTTGGTTTGATGTGCAGCACTAACACACGAGAGTGAAATATAGTTGGGGAAACCTGCCGGTGCAGATAGAGGGACCGCAGTTGTAAATGGGCTTTGATTAAATAAATGCATCCGTTTATTGTGATTTTTCAAATATTACATCCATTCTCTACTGGTGTGCAACCTTTATCTGTAGTACCCTTGCAAGGTGCAAGCCAGCTGTTGACTGTAAGGCAGAAAAACCGCAGGGCTATCAGAAAACGGAGGCTCTGTGGCTGCCTTGAGAGAATGTACGTTCATCGACCATTGTGGGTTATTTTAGCTGTTTATTGGGATGTCCTTTTATGGGGACATTACTAATAGGTTTGTAGTTTTATTTTGCGGAAAGTAAGCATCAGTGTGTGTGAGATCTGTCAGATGGCAAAATGCTGACATCCACTGTTAATACAACCGTTTTTTAAAAAATGTTTCGTTATCTAAGACCGATGTTACTAAAATAATATGTATAACATATATTGCATAATACACCTTTTGTCTCTATGCACTACTGCGCAGTAGTGCATGGGGCAGTGGGTCAGCTCACTCCAGATATTGGCTAACTATGAGTGACTGCACTCTGCTTTTTCACAAGACCACACCCGCACATAAAGTAGCACTCGTCAGTTCCAGAGATTACTGTGGCAAAGTCTGCTTTTTTGCCCCCCCCCCCCCCCCCACACACACAAAAAAATACTTTTTAGGTCTCGCCTCTCAATGCGCATTAAGCGGAGCGAGACTATAGGGGCTTAAACAGAGGTTTAACTAAACTGGCTATTTGATGCTGTGCCCGTGCGCTTTTAGGTCAATGCGCAAGCGCATTGACCTAAAATGCACGTGCACAGCATCAAATCGCCAGCCATCTGTTCCCCAGCAGCTCTTCCCTCTCCGCCCCACAAGCTTCCCCCAGCGTGCGCTCTGCCTCAGCCGCACTCCTCCCACACCTTTGAAGTGAAGCTTAGCTTCACTTCAAAGGCCCCTGCTGCTTCACACTATTCACGGCCGCCAGGCCGTGTCTCTCCCTCATTGCCACTCTCCCCGCTCCTCCCCCTGCTGTGGCCGTGTCGCATTTCTCCTCCCCCCCACCCTCCCCACAGCAATGCCCTCCGTCTTGTTGTGATAAACTACCCAAACTCTAAAACCCATTCAAGTGAATTGCATTTAACTGGGCGAATACACTTTGGTCGTAGCAGCGGGAAATAGATCGTTTTCACTAAAATAAGTGCCACCAGAGATCTTAGCTGCCCTCGCTCTTCTATTTCCCACAGTGTGCCTCTCCTCTCTTTCTACTTCTCATCCCTGATATATCCCCTACCCTCACCCCCTCACTCACCCTCACTCACCCTCACTCACCCTCAGTGCTGACACATAGGTGTCACATTTGCGAAAGATAAAACTATTGGCATTGTAAAGAACAAAGCTATTAATTTCGCTATTTTAAAAAAAAACATATAAATAAAAAATGTGTCCTTTACAATACCAATAGCTCAAACTTTCCTAATGCAAGACCTATTGCATTGCTGTGCTTCTTTCCCCTGCTGCACTTCTCTCCCCTGCTGCACTCTCCTGCTCTCTAGAGATGTGGCCTAACGACCAGAGCTGCCATTTAAGTCACGTAAATACAAAACATGTTGCATCCCAAATGCTATAGGTGTCACATTCGCTAAAGTTATAACTATTGGCATTGTAAATGACAAAGCTATCAATTTAGCTATTTTAAAAAACAAAATATAAATAAAATATTTGTCATTTACAAGACCAATAACTCCAACTTTTCTAATGCGAGACCTATTGCATTTCCAATGCTTGTTTTTTTTGTAATCCATTTCATGGAGCTCTCCCTGTCAGCGCCTCTTTAAATATACATCCTTAATCCTGATATGTGTACAAAATACTTTCTGCGAGTAACTTAGTACAGATGTATACAATCATTGCGTTACATATATAGCACGTCAATTTCATTCTTTTTTTGCTATAAAATAAAACTGAAATAAAGAGTATTGGGGCAGCGAATGAAGCAGGCGAAGGTTTCTTGCGCATGCGTAGTGGTGCCCCGAGAAGCTAGCAAAGGCGTTAACGGGGTATCACGTATAGGCAGAGAGGGCTAGATGCAGTTTGCACATGTGTGTTCGATTATGAGCTGTGGTGGTGTGTGTTATTTGCATTTCGAGGACGCCCTTTAAATCTTTAAACCATGCAGCCCGTCCCGAAGAGCTGCCTTCTTATCTGAAAGCCGGTTAAACATGCCAACGCAGGGAAGTTTGTAAAAGATCGGAAAGTTTATAAACTTTTATAGAATGGCACTTGCAGAAGTCTGGCACTCACTTCGCAACTGGTGAGAAAAGTTAGTTTTTTTCTAAACAAAAGTGCCGGCCTCCAGGTACACAGCGCAGACTGTCGCACCAAGCTCAATCATTTACCGTTTATTTGTAAAAAAATCGGTTTGTGCCCTGGCATCTCCTCCGAGTTTTGTCTAACTGCATTGCCGATGCTTCCAGCCCACCGGCTCCTCTTCTTTTATCTCCATGAATGGGGACGATTTGTTTGAGTATTGAGTGAAGTCAAGAAAACGGGATTCCACTCCTAGGTCCGACGCTTGGCTGAACAGTGTGATCCTGGGAAAAAAAAAATCTTCTCCGGGTTCTTTATTTAGCGAAACCGGGAATGATGAGAAACTGACTAAATATATCATCAAGTGCAACACACTCTACGTGCCATTTATTCTGCGTGGTATAAATGACACACAGAGTATTTTACGTGAGATGGACACGTCGCACTCATAACGGGCACCTTTAAACTGGGCAATAGTAGTATTTGTTCTTTACCTGTTCTTAGAAACGGTAAAGTATGGCAATAAAAGCAATGTGTTTTATTTTTGGACTATTGTTATAATGATTATTTTCACTACAAATGTTACCCTGGCCTCGTCACCCTTTTAACCTGCCGGGAGGATGCCTCGTGCACATTAAGGGGGTCATTAGGATCGCGGACGGACTTGAGTCCGTCCGCGACCCCTGAGTAGGAGGGAACGTCCGCATGGGCTGCGGCGTTCCCTCTGTGCAGATTAGGATGTGACCGCCAGGGTGGCGGTCACATCCTCTATTTTTAACATTGCGGCGGGTGGAGCTTCAAGCTGCACCCGCAGCAATGTTAAAAATGTACGCCTTGCATTTGAATGTAGAAAGTGGCAGGCACCGCACGGTGCCTGCCGCTTACTGTATACAAATGCAGGGGGGTACCATAGGTACCCCCCATGTGCACCCCCCATCCCCCTCCCTTCACCTATGGGGCCCGCAACGGGCCCCGCAGTGAAGTTACACATGCTTTTCCACGACGGAAAAGCCGCCGCGGAAAAGCATGTTTCCAAGCACATCCTAATCTGGCTGACGGTGTCTGAGAGACACCGTCACCATATTAGTGCTTTTCCGCCACGGTTGTAAGCCAACCGCGGAGGAAAAGCTGCGGACGGAAACCAGGACCCACTAGCCATCCTAATGTGGCGGTGGGTCTTGGTGGGTCCGCAGAGGGTTTTCCGCATCCTCCAGGCCGGCGGTGGCTTCCGCGTGGCTTCCGGCGTGGCATCCTAATCAGCCCTAAGGGGCTGATAAGGAT
This sequence comes from Lissotriton vulgaris, assembly GCF_964263255.1. Classification (NCBI taxonomy): domain Eukaryota; kingdom Metazoa; phylum Chordata; class Amphibia; order Caudata; family Salamandridae; genus Lissotriton; species Lissotriton vulgaris. The sequence goes on from NC_141700.1 coordinate 513,208,206, forward strand.
GGAGGATTTTCCGCATCCTCTGGGCCGGCGGAAGCCACCGCTGGCCTGGAGGATGCGGAAAATCCTCTGCGGACCCACCAAGACCCACCGCCAGCTGATGATTTACATATGTTTTTCTCTTGTCCTAAACTTTCTAATTTGTTCCTACATATTGAATTTTTTTTATTTATTATTCTTAAACATGAGGTTAAGATAACAGCGGAGCTGCTGTTACTGGGTATTGATCATACTGTTACCAGGTCAAGACCAATCTCATATTTTTTATTTATTTGCATGGCTGCAGCTAGGTCTTGTATTACCAAGGAATGGATCAGCTTAGCTCCGCAGTCTTTCTCTATGTGGCGTGAAAAATTATTGTTTATGTATAATATTGAATCCGCCATATATAAGTTGAAGGGGGTAAAAAAAAGAGCTCTGGGGGAGAAAATGTGGGCACCAATTGCCAAATGGATTTAAGCTATGTGTCTGCTTGATTTATATTCATTTCTCTTATAAGATGTTATGTTCTTTATGAAGACTGTCTCTTTCTTTCTTGTTTGCTAGTTTATGGCATTTGTTATGTATCGCTGTATTTCCTTGCAAAAAAATAATAAAATTAAAAAAGGAAAAAAAATCACTCATGCTAAAGACAGGCAACACTGTCACACACTGTCACTCATGCTGAAGACAGGACTGTCAAACACTGTCACTTATGCTGAAAACAGGCGACACTGTCACTCATGCTGAAGATAGGAGACACTGAAACTCATGCTGAAGACAGCAGACACTGTTACTCATGCTGAAGACAGGCAACACTGTCACTCATGCTGAAGACAGAAGAAACTGTCACTCATGGGGAAGACAGGCAGCACTGTCACACACTGTCACTCACGCTGAGGACAGGAGACACTGTCACTCATGCTGAAGACAGGCAACACTGTCACTCATGCTGAAGACAGGAGACACTGTCACTTATGCTGAAGACAGGAGACACTGTCACTCATACTGAAGACAGGATACACTGTCACTCATGCTGACAACAGGCAACACTGTCACTCATGCCGAAGAGGGGAGACACTGTCATACACTGTCACTCATGCTGAAGACAGGCAACACTGTCACTCATGCTGAAGACAGGAGACACTGTCACACACTGTCACTCATGCTAAAGACAGGAGACACTGTTACTCATGCTGAAGACAGGCAACAATGTCACACACTGTCACTCATGCTGAAGACAGGAGACACTGTCACTCATGCTGAAGACAGGCAACACTGTCACATACTGTCACTCCTGGTGAAGACAGGACACACTGTCACTCATGCTGAAGACAGGCAACACTGTCACACACTGTCACTCATGCTGAAGACAGGAGACACTGTTACTCATGCTGAAGACATGAGTCACTGTCACACACTGTCACTCATGCTGAAGACAAAGGACACTGTCATTCATGCTGAAGACAGGCCACACTGTCACACACTGTCACTCATGCTGAAGACAAGAGACACTGTCACTCATGGGGAAGACATGCGGCACTGTCACACACTGTCACTCATGCTAAAGACAGGAGACACTGTTACTCATGCTGAAGACAAAGAGACACTGTCAGTCGTGCTAAAGACAGACAACAATGTCACACACTGTCACTCATGCTGAAGACAGGAGACACTGTCACACACTGTCACTCATGCTGAAAACAGGAGACACTGTTACTCATGCTGAAGACAGGAGTCACTGTCATTCATGCCAAAGACAGGAGACACTGTCACTCATGCTGAAGACAGGCAACACTGTCACACACTGTCACTCATGCTGAAGACAGGAGACACTGTTACTCATGCTGAAGACAGGAGTCACTGTCATTCATGCTGAAGACAGGCCACACTGTCACTCATGCTTGTAAATGTAAATGTTTTTGTACTTGTATAGCGCACAGCTACCCGCAGTGGGTTTCCCGGCGCTTGCATGAATACTGCAAGGGAACCCTTCCTTGCTTTCTCTGTGAAGTGTCCACTCCTGGACACCCCCATGGTGCAGACCAGGCATCCCTCGCGTTGTGGGGGCCGTTGTGGAGACTAAGCAAGCTATTGCCCTGAGTTGCAGCGTGGGACCCATGATCAGAATAGGCACTGAGGTGAGAATATCCGGTCAGGGGAATTAATGGGCCCGAGACCCGCCGGGGCAGGAATCGAACCCTGGTCCCTGGCCAGACCTCTGCATCGAGGTCTGCCTGCTCTAACCATTGAGCCACACTTCTCCACAGACAGGATACACCGTTAATCATGCTGAAGACAGGCGACACCGTCACTCATAGTGAAGACAGGAGACACTGTCACACATTGTCACTCATGCTGAAGACAGGAGAGACTGTCACGCATGCTGAAGACAGGAGATACTGTCACACACTGTTACTCAGAGACATTGTTACTCATGTTGAAGACAGGAGACACCGTCACTCATGCTGAAGACAGGAGACATTGTCACACACTGTCACTCATGCTGAAGACAGGCGACACCGTCACTCATGCTGAAGACAGGAGACACTGTTACACACTGTCACTCATGCTGAAGACAGGAGACACCATCACTCATGCTGAAGCCAGGAGACACTGTCACTCATGCTGAAGACAGGATACATTGTCACACACTGTCACGCATGCTGAAGACAGGAGACACTGTCAGTCATACTGAAGACAGACAACACTGTCACACACTGTCTCTCATGCTGAAGACCGGCGACAGGCGACACTGTCACACTGTCACTCATGCTGAAGACAGGAGACACTGTCACGCACTGTTGCTCAGGCTGAAGACAGGAGAAACTGTCACTCCTGCTGAAGCCAGGCAACACTGTCACACACTGTCACTCTTGCTGAAGACAGGAGACACTGTCACTCATGCTGAAGACAGGAGACACTTCACACACTGGCACTCATGCTAAAGACAGGAGACACTGTCACTCATGCTGAATACAGGAAAAAATGTCACTCATGCTGAAGACAGGCGACACCGTCACTCATGCTGAAGACAGGAGACACTGTCACTCATGCTGAAGACAGGAGTCACTGTCACACACTGTCACTCATGCTGAAGACAGGAGACACTGTCACTCATGCTGAAGACAGGAGTCACTGTCACACACTGTCACTCATGCTGAAGACAAAAGACACTGTCATTCATGCTGAAGACAGGCCACACTGTCACACACTGTGACTCAGGCTGAAGGCAGGAGACACTGTCACTTATGCTGAAGACAGGCGACACTGTCACTCATGCTGAAGACAGGAGACACTGTCACACGCTGTCACTCATGCTGAAGACAGGAGACACTGACTCTCATGCTGAAGACAGGAGACACAGTTACTCATGCTGAAGACAGGCAACACTGTCACTCCTGCTAAAGACAGGAGACACTGTCACTCATGCTGAAGAAAGGCGGGACTGTCACACACTGTCACTCATGCTGAAGACAGGCAACACTGTCACACGCTGTCACTCATGCTGAAGACAGGAGACACTGTCACGTTTGCTGAAGACAGGAGACACTGTCACTCATGCTGAAGAGAGGCAACACTGGCACTCATGCTGAAGGCAGGAGACACTGTCACTCATGCCGAAGACAGGAGACACTACCACACCCTGTCACTCATGCTGAAGGCAAGAGACACTGTCACTCATGCTGAAGACAGGAGACACTGCACTCATGCTGAAGACAGGAGACACTGTCACACACTGTCAGTCATGCTGAAGACAGACAACACTGTCACACATTGTCACTCAAGCTCAAGACAGGAGACACCGTCACTGATGCTGAAGAAAGGATACACTGTCACACACTGACACTCATGCTGAAGACAGGCGGCACTGTCACACACTGTCACTCATGCTGAAGACAGGATACACTGTCACACACTGTCACTGATGTTGAAGACAGGAGACACTGTCACACACTGTCACTCATGCTGAAGACAGGAGACACTGTCACTCATGCTGAAGACAGGCAACACTGTCACACACTGTCACTCATGCTGCAGACAGGATACACTGTCACACACTGTCACTCATGTTGAAGACAGGAGACACTGTCACACACTGTCACTCCTGCTGAAGACAGGAGACACTGTCACTCATGCTGAAGACAGGCGACACTGTCACACACTGTCACTCATGCTGAAGACAGGAGACACTGTCACTCATGCTGAAAACAGGAGACATTGTCACACACTGTCACTCATGCTGAAGACAGGAGACACTGACACTCATGCTGAAGACAGGCAACACTGTCACTCATGCTAAAGACAGAAGACACTGTAACTCATGCTGAAGACAGGCGGCACTGTCACACACTGTCACTCATGCTGAAGACCGGAGACACTGCCACTCATGCTGAAGACAGGCAACACTGTCACTCATGCTAAGACAGAGGACACTGTCACTCATGCTGAAGACAGGCGGCACTGTCACACACTGTCACTCATGCTGAAGACCGGACACGCCGCCACTCATGCTGAAGACAGGCAACACTGTCACTCATGCTGAAGACAGGAGATACTGTCACTTATGCTGAAAACAGGCAACACTGTCACTCATGCTGAAGACAGGCAACACTGCCACTCATGCTGAAGGCAGGAGACACTGTCACTCATGCCGAAGACAGGAGACACTGTCACACACTGTCACTCATGCTGGAGACAGGAGACACTGTCACTCATGCTGAAGACAGGAGACACTGTCACTCATGCTGAAGACAGGAGACACTGTCAGTCATGCTGAAGACAGGAGACACTGTCACTCATGCTGAAGACAAGCAACACTGTCACACACTGTCACTCATGCTGAAGACAAGAGACACTGTCACTCATGCTGAGGACAGGTGGCATTGTCACACACTGTCACTCATGCTGAATACAGGAGACACCGTCACTCATGCTGAAGACAGGAGACACTGTCACACACTGTCACTCATGCTGAAGATAGGAGATACAGTCACTCATGCTGAAGACAGGAGACACTGTCACACATTGTCACTCATGCTGAGGACAGGAGATACCATCACTCATGCTGAACACAGGAGACATTGTTACTCATGCTGAAGACAGGAGACACTATCACTCATGCTGAAGACAGGCGACACCATCACTCATGCTGAAGACAGGAGACACTGTCACACACTGTCACTCATGCTGAAGACAGGACAAACTGTGACTAACACTGTCACTCATGCTGAAGACAGGAGACACTGTCAGTCATACTGAAGACAGGAGACATTGTCACTCATGCTGAAGACAAGCGACACTGTCACACACTGTCATTCATGCTGAAGACAAGAGACACTGTCACTCATGCTGAGGACAGGTGGCATTGTCACACACTGTCACTCATGCTGAATACAGGAGACACCGTCACTCATGCTGAAGACAGGAGACACTGTCACACACTGTCACTCATGCTGAAGATAGGAGATACAGTCACTCATGCTGAAGACAGGAGACACTGCCACACATTGTCACTCATGCTGAAGACAGGAGATACCATCACTCATGCTGAACACAGGAGACATTGTTACTCATGCTGAAGACAGGAGACACTATCACTCATGCTGAAGACAGGCAACACCATCACTCATGCTGAAGACAGGAGACACTGTCACACACTGTCACTCATGCTGAAGACAGGACAAACTGTGACTAACACTGTCACTCATGCTGAAGACAGGAGACATTGTCACTCATGCTGAAACAGGAGACACTGTCAAACACTGTCACTCATGCTGAAGACAGGAGACACTGTCACTCATGCTGAAGACAGGCAACACTGTCACTCATGCTGAAGACAGGAGACACTGTCGCTCATGCAGAAGACAGGAGACACTGTCACACACTGTCACTCATGCTGATGACAGGAGACACTGTCAGATACTGTCACTCATGCTGACGACAGACAACACTGTCACACACTGTCACTCATGCTGAAGACAGGAGACACCGTCACTCATGCTGAAGAGGCCCTAAGTGTCTCAGGTCCCTTCACAGGCCCTCCAATGAAGGGACCTGAAACATTTGGGGCCAGATTCATTAAATAGTAGTGTTGTCCTCACACGCAAAGTGACGCAAGGCGATTTACAAAACAAGGTATGGGGGGACTAGAGCAGCGTGGCTCTGTAAAAACATGTATTGCAACACTCAGAAGCATTGGCATTGCCATGCATCCACCCATGGCTTTGATTTGGCGTAACACAGGCCCCCGCAGTCCCCGCAATGCGGGGGGGGGCCCCGACCTGCAGGGGGGCCCTCAGCAGCGTACTCAGGCCTGAGAGCTCCATATTCAATACGGTGTGGGGGCCTCTTCATGTACCTTGAAGAGGGCCCCCCTCAATTTCGTTACGCCAGTGGCTTTGAATTAATTCTAAATGTATAAAAGTTTGTAAACCAGACATTTTAACAAATCGGTACGCCGCAGAGATGGTGGTGTAACGAGAAGAAAATTATTTTTTCCTTCTAGTCATTTTCTCTTTCCATACGTGATACATTCTACATCACGCATAGAAAGAGGAAAATGCCTCTTGGATTGTTTTGGGCAGGAATGTATTCCTTTCTGCAAAAAAACAATATGGCCGTTAAAGTCGGTGCCCTTGCATAGGTGCTAGGCTGCACGCAGTGCGCCAGCTCAACGAGAGAGCAGAAATCCTCTATATCTTTGTGTATATTCGGCTGACTCGGAGCTGCATCCGACCCCCCCTCACTCCCCCCCAGTGCCTTGAGACCCTCACGGGTGAGTAGTGCGCTTCCCATTTCCCCGATTGATTGATATATTGAGCATTTCTGCTCTCTCCCTTTCATACAACTTGGCCCAGCAGGAGAACTTTCTATGCTACTTTCCGTGAAATAATAGTAAAAATGTGTCCACGATAATTTAAACAGAAATTGGTTCGTCCTCCGGACTAAATAAACCATGAACCAGAAGGTTAAAATGAAGCACTTTTAGCTGCATTACTGACATTTTGCTGAAAGTCTGAAAAATACAGATTTTGCATTTGTAGCTGCCCCCGACAGTCACTGTGCAAGCCCAGACAACAATACTCAGGCAAACGAAGGATGTTGATGTTTGATGTATAGAAAAAAGCTAAGAGAGAGAGAAGAGGATAGGGAAATCGTCCGCCTTCCCAGACAATCGCTAATATAAACCAACCAAGAACAAGTTTGCTACCTACTTAACTAAAGATTAGGTTCTCATAATCCTTGCGGCAAGTGTGCCTTGGAACCCACAAGGTGTTTTTTAAGAAACCTCACTCACCAACCTAGTTGGTGACATGCTTCATCGTTGGGTTCCCACCCTGCTCACCAAATACTTCTAGGGTGTGCTACGCCACCTGATTACTGTGGAGCTGGTTTTTTGTGATTGTGACAGTGAGTGTGGAGGATGCTGTTGTCATATATGTTCAAATTTTTAGGACAGTGACGGACACCAAACAGTGGAACGCTTCCATATTATAGTAAAAAGCATAGTTCAGGCGTGTTTCATACTTGTTGGTCAACTGTGATGAGCAATTATTTGCCTGACCCATGGGCTCCCTATTCACAGGCGTGACCAGTCTGTAGTGGTGTGACCGGCTGGTAGCACATGCAGTGTACAGTGTGGCCTTGGCGCTTAAGCGTGTATCAGAGCCACATCCAGCGTTTTCTTGTGCATTGACAACCATGAACCACTTTGGTGAAGCGAGGACCCCCCCAAATACATAGTTGGTAGAACGCATTTCCCAACACTGCTGTTACACTTCCAAGTAATGTAATTTCTCACCCTATGAATGGGTGGCAGTGCTATGATATACATAAAACATCGTTGAGGATAATTGAGATCAATTTAAGTCTCATGAAGATCTATCACTTTTGAAAGTTTGATCAGGGCTTCCACTATTAAAATCACTACATGTTAGGAGTTCCTGAGCCAATTTAAAATCACATTTCAACACCTCCACACTCACTGTCACAATCACAAAAAACCAGCTCCACAGTAATCAGGTGGCGTAGCACACCCTAGAAGTATTTGGTGAGCAGGGTGGGAACCCAACGATGAAGCATGTCACCAACTAGGTTGGTGAGTGAGGTTTCTTAAAAAACACCTTGTGGGTTCCAAGGCACACTTGCCGCAAGGATTATGAGAACCTAATCTCCTAATCTTTAGTTAAGTAGGTAGCAAACTTGTTCTTGGTTGGTTTATATTAGCGATTGTCTGGGAAGGCGGACGATTTCCCTATCCTCTTCTCTCTCTCTTAGCTTTTTTCTATACATCAAACATCAACATCCTTCGTTTGCCTGAGTATTGTTGTCTGGGCTTGCACAGTGACTGTCTGGGACACATTTGCACTGAATGCATTGTGACGTCTCCTACACCCCGTCCTATCTGAGTCAGGTAAAAGGAGGGCAAGGTTAAGGATGTAATTTAGCAATTAGGGATGTGCTTGCCTCTATTCTTTATTTGTGCATATTTTACAGTTTGTGATTCCGGATGAGATCAAAATTCACAGTTTTGCAAGATCAGGACGCAAGAGGACTATGCCAGTTGAAAACTAATTTTGTTAATCAGGTACTTCAATTTAAATTGGGCTAACATAGCAATGGCATGTTCCTAGCTGCAGTGTTGGAACTGTGTGTTCCTTTAGAGTTCATCAACTTCTGCCAGACTTGCTGAGTTGACAGAGGAATAGAATATAACAAATCCAAAATACCTAACTAAAGTCGAAAAAATGACAGGCATAACTCCCTAACTTGTGGAATTATCTACACGTGTAGTAAAAGATTCAACAAAAACACAGTTAAAAATGCAGTTCAGATATTGTAAATCCTGGAAAGAAATTGGATTGGTATTTTTGGGTCTCTGTACAGAACACAAAAGAATGAAAAGAAATTCAGCATTACAGCAACTAATGCATCCACCCGTTTGGTTGTCAAATTCCTACAGGAGTGAATATTTAATACTAGGTCTAAATTATCCACCCCACAATTTGTGCAGAAACAAAGTAATTTTGTGGCCTGGTCCTAAAACAAAGGGCCTTATGCATCAACACATTTTCCCATAGACACAGAATGGGCAACCCCCTTTGATGCATCTGGCCCAAAGTAACTTGTTGCCTAAAGAATGAAGTTGAATAAAGTTGTAACAGCATGAGGTGTGTTTTTGTAGCCCAACACAAAGCACAACTTCAAGAACAAGAATTCTGATCCACCTAAGCCCACGGATCTGATACTTAAAGAACCAAAACCATTTTGTGAGAATCCAAATACAACACTTTCAATATTTTGCAAAAGGTTACAGGTTTAGCACGATATGACAACTCTAAATAACTAATTTCTCACATTATTAGTAATGTTAAATTCTGCACTGAACTTTGCTTCAGAAGTTACTGAAAAAATTTTCATCAAATTTGCCACGCTTTGGATTTTTTTTTTTAATTGATGTCCTTGATTGAAGGTATGCACTGGTCCAGTAACTTTTTTCTTCACAATAAGTTCGATACATTTTGAACATTCATCGCACAAAACATTTTTTGTATACAACTTTTACGTCTAACCGATATAAGCATGTACTACAACTGGAATTATAAAAAATCTGTTCAAAATGTAAACAGGTTTTTCAAAATGATAAAATTCACAAACCTTGCTTTAAATTTTTTTTCTGGTTTAGTGCGTTATTACGAGTTTCTGGTTTCAATAAGATATTTTTTCAAAGAAGGTTTGAGAGCCTAAGGGGAAAAATTAACTTTAAACGAAACTTCCAGTTTACTGTTTGTTCAATTGCTAACATACATTAATCGACATTAGACAAAGGTATAAAAATGTGTGTTTTATGAGTGATGCTGCACAAGAAATCATTATGTTTTCAATCTGTAATAGAAACAGTTTAATTGGCTGATGCAACCACCAGTTTGACTTTCAAATATTTTGTTTTAAATTGACATATTGAAATGGATTTATTAAGATTACATGCCATGATCTATGACATTAGGGATATTCATACTCTATGTGAGGTCCACCAGTATCTGCAGTGTTTGTGATGGGATACCCGGGCTACATACACTGGAATATCAACAAACTTGACGCATATCTTAATTCTGGTCAAGCATAGATATATATTCCCAATATGACAGCAACCTTGGAAGATACACTTTTTTGTTATGTCCTGTGTTTTAAGCATCCCAAAAATATATTGAATACTAAACTTATCAAAGTAAAGGGTTCATGTAGATGCCTAGCAAGAAGAAAAGTATTCATATATGCGACTCCTATGCAATCGACCCAGTATAAACTACAAGTTTTAAGAAGGTTCACTAACTAGTTCCTGCAGTGGGACACAACAACACAGAGGTGCTTTTGCTCAATTTTTCAAACGCATCCTCTTTATATAGCTGAAATATAGCAATGGATTCTATCAGTTCAGTCTCACTCAATAATACCAGAAGCAGTTTCTCTGTAAATGTATAACCAGCAGAGCGGTATGTACACATCCTTTAGAGTGGAACAAGCTGGGTTTTGTGGCAGGAGGACTCAATGAAGGGGTTCTTGATCTATCTTTACCCCCATGTCCTCCTCCAGTGTTCAGATTTTCAGAGGGCTCATTCGGCACAACATTTCTAAATATTACTGAATTTGGTGGTGCCTTCCTTAATATCTATGTTCTTCATTACCCTCGTTCTCTAGTAGCACTGAGGTCTCATAGTAGGCGGAGGAATAAACTGATTGGTTGGTCAAGCAAGGTCCGCCATGATGAGTCTTATACCATTGGACAGACTAGAGCATTACCACTCTTTCTGGGAGGTACCACTCCTCCTGAGAGAGGATGCAGATACAACAAGGTATTATGGGGCGGAGTGAGGAATTTAGAGTCAATCGTACATGAATGATGGTGAGGGCTAGCCAAAACAGCATAACCATTGATATTTGCCTCGAATAAGCAAGTCATATGGACTACTTGAGAAGTAAAAGGACAATCATGTGTGCATATACTGCCTTTTTCATGCTGAAAGCACTCAACCTTCAGTATCAACCTCAGCTGCAGCATTTCTGAAATTTCTCACAATCTTAACACAAAAAAGGAATTTACCTCATGGAAAATCCACTTGCTATATTTTTAACAGTGAAAACCTCAGATTTTTTCAACTGCATTTTTTTTATACAATTGTCTGAAAAATACATAGTAGAATATCTGTGCCCTTTAAACTCTTCAAGTTATGTACGTAATAAAGATTTGATTTAACTTCCTTAAGAGATGTCTGTCTTCACATTTAAAGCGACACTGCATTTAATAATCACTCAGAGAGTCCCTCCTTACTTCTCTGTTGCTCTAGAGTTTTTCCATCTTTTTCCATACAGCTGGAAATACTTATGATTGTTTTAGATATGTTTATGTTTTAATAGTGATTGATCTTAGTTATCTCTGCTTCAAGAAGTATACATATTTCACACAGTTTCTTTGTGCAGCCTGCAGCCACCGATGGCGCAACAAGAACTCGTCGAGCGTGCAGGGATTTTTTTTTTGGGTTGTTGTGTCATTACAGGACAAGCATTGGCATAGCCAATAGGTCTCGCCTTTGGGGCCTTATAAGAGTTTAGCCAGAGCTATTGACTTTACCAATGTCTTTAAGCTGTGCTGTAGAGAAGTGTGGCTGCTGTGCAGCATGCTGAAAAGTTTTAATACAACAGTGTCAGAAGCATTTTTGTTACCTTATATATGACCAAGAAGGCATTCTGTACAACTGAATGACCATATTGAAAAAAGTATTAACAATAAAAAATGTCCTCAGTTTTCTTTTCTTCTTGCAATGCTGGCAACTTGTTTCTGTCTATTCCATTGGTTCTTTGGTAAAGTTTTTTTTTGAGGAGGCATAAACAATCGGAGGGGGAAGGTTGGGAACTAGTACCCGTATTATAACACTAGCAGCGGCCAGACGCTAGGGGGAAATCAACAGACGCCAGATTCCGAGAGCAGGCTGAGGGGATGCTCAGGTGGTAGTGGTGGTGGTGGTGGTGGTGACTGGTGTGGAGACGATGCTGAGGTAATACTGAATGATACTCAGGTCTTGCTGAGTGATGGTGATGTGGTGGTGTTCTAGTGCAACGGCGATGCTGAGTGACACTGATGTGGTGCTGCATGATGCTGTGGTGGTGCTGCTGATTGATGCTGTGGTTGCGTTGAGTGATGCTATGGTATCGCTGAGTGATGCTGTGGTGGCCATGAGTGATGCTGTGGTGGCGCTGTGGTGGCACAGAGTGATGCTGCTGTTGCACTGAGTGATGCTGTGGTGATGCTGTGGTGGCACTGAGTGATGTTGTGGTGGCACTGAGTGATGCTGTGGTGGTGCTGAGTGATGCTGTGTTGGTGCGGAGTGATGCTGTGGTGGTTCTGAGTGATGCTGTGGTGGCACTGAGTGATGCTGTAGTGACACTGAGTGATACTGTGGTGGCGCTGAGTGATGCTGCACAGCAACATGGGTGGGGTTGAGGGGAGGTAGGTGAAGAAAGAAGGGGTGGTGACGGCGAAGCAACACAGTAGTGTATGCAAAAGCAATAGGGGGAGGGCAGGAGTGCACGCAAAAGCAACAAGGAATGGAAGAACAGAAAGCAACACATTGGTGGGTCGAAGCACAAGGGAGGGTGCTGGTTGGGGTAGTAGTTCAAGCACAGGGGCGAGAGTTTAAGATGGCGTGGAGAAGCAGTCAGGCAACAGAGCTAACCGTGTGGGGGGTAGAGATGTACATGAGGGAGGAGACAAGAAAACACATGCACTTACAGCAGTACTTCATAAAAATTAAAAAAGAAGTAATTGTAAATTGTAAAGATGCATGCTACATGGGAAGGACAAACACAAGACTGGCAAGATAAGAAGCAGGCAAATGAGAATAACAAGGAAAGCCAACCAATGGAAAGCAATGGGTGAGATCCAAGTCCCTCCATGTTTTTGGTAGCCACAAAATGCCTTGCAAGACAGTGCATGTGCAGTCTAGTAGGTTCGATCTAAAAACAAAGAAAAATTTGGGGATAAGAAAAAAACAAAATGTGATTATGCAGGTCCTGTCGCACAAATAGGCACTCCCCGCAAACGGGGAAGCAAAATCACTGAAAAATGTGTTCATTCACTGCAAAAACAGACAGTAACCAATCAAGTAGGAGACATGGAAAATAACATTTTCATTTGAGGTACGTGACTAAAAGTACTGCCAGGTAAAATAAACAAAAATAGCAATTTACATCTCTGAAACATGGTATAATTCATTTGACAGGTAGTGCTACGACAGCAGTAGAAGATTATAATACACCGACTTTTTGATATTTAAGTCATGCATTCGCATTGAAACCCTCAGCCAATTGCATAATAAATATGCAGGTGCTTAATAGTCAGAAAACCAAGTACACTTGTTTTCTGTTACACTAAAATAGCACGGGGAATTTTTGGATCAACATTCTCTGAATCATGGGTACTCATAGTACGGCCCGCGGGCCGGTGGCGGCCTGGCAAGCCTTCCTTGGCGGCCCGCGGACCTTGCAAACATCGTACCCATGTATTTTTTTTTTTTTTTTAAAGAGTGTCTGCTGTAGCGCGACTCTGAGAGTCTCTGCTGCTCTGTGGGGGCCGGGCGATTCTCACATAGCCAGAGTGGAGCTGCAGGGGCCTAAGATGAGGTGAAATACAACAACCCCTCATTAGCATGCAAATGGCCTTTAATGACCTGTGAAGTGCTTGGGTGGCTGTGTGTGTGTGTGCGCGCCTGGAAGTTTTCTCAGCCCAGACTGACACACAGACAGGGTGAGATGACAGAGGGTGACAGGGAGGTAGAGAGAGCGAGGGAGAGAGGGAGTGATGGAGACGGGGAGTGAGACGGAGAGTGAGAGAGGGAGGAAGACGGGGAGGGGGAGAGTGAGAGAGGGAGGGGGACGGGGAGGGGGAAGTGAGGGGGAGAGTGAGAGAGGGAGGGAGACGGGGAGGGGGAAGTGAGGGGGAGAGTGAGAGAGGGAGGGAGACGGGAGGGGAAGTGAGGGGGGAAGTGAGAGAGGGAGGGAGACGGGGCGGGGGAAGTGAGGTGGAGAGTGAAAGAGGGAGGGAGACGGGGAGGGGGATAAGTGAGGGGGAGAGTGAGGGAGGGAGATGGGAGGGGGAAGTGAGGGAAGAAGTGAGAGAGGGAGGGAGACGGGGCGGCGGAAGTGAGGGGGAGAGTGAGAGAGAGAGGGAGACGGGGAGGGGGAAGTGAGGGGGAGAGTGAGAGAGGGAGGGAGACGGGAGGGGGAAGTGAGGGGGAGGAAGACAGAGAGAAACAGACAGACAGAGGGAGGGAGACAGAGGGATTGATGGAGGGAGGGGGAGAGGGAGCGAGGGAGGGGGAGAGGGGGAGAGGGAGCGAGGGAGGGGGAGAGCGAGGGAGGCGGAGAGCAAGGGAGCTAGGGAGGGGGAGAGCGAGGGAGAGAGGGAGTGAGAGAGTGAGAGGAGTGAGACAGAGAGAGGGAGGGAGTGAAAGAGGGAGTGAGAGAGAGAGGGGGAGGGAGTGAGAGAGAGAGGGAGTGAGAGACATACAGACAGAGGGAGGGAGAGGGAAGGAGCGAGAGAGGGAGGGAGCGAGGGAGAGAGGGAACAAGTGAGGGAGTGAGAGAGAGGGAGAGAGAGAGGGAGTGAGGGAGAGAGAGGGAGTGAGGGAGGGAGAGAGGGACGGAGAGACGGGAGTGAGAGAGAGGGAGAGGGGAGTGAGAGAGGGAGTGAAAGACAGGGAGTGAGAGAGAGGGAGTGAGAGAGAGAGACAGGCAGAGGGAGGGAGACAGAGGGAGTGATGGAGCAAGGGAGGGAGACAGAGGGAGTGAGGGAGCGAGGGAGCAAGGGAGGGAGACAGATGGAGCGAGCGAGGGAGGGAGCGAGGGAGTGAGAGACAGACAGACAGAGGGAGGGAGAGGGAAGGAGCGAGAGAGGGAGGGAGCGAGGTAGAGAGGGAACAAGTGAGGGAGTGAGAGAGAGGGAGTGAGGGAAAGAGAGGGAGTGAGGGAGAGAGAGGGAGTGAGGGAGGGAGGGAGGGAGAGAGGGGAGTGAGAGAGGGAGTGAGAGACAGGGAGTGAGAGAGCGGGAATGAGAGACAGAGGGAGGGAGCGAGAGAGGAAGGGTGGGAGAGAGGGAGAGATAGAGGGAGAGAGGGAGCGAGGGAGGGTGGGAGCGAGGGAGCGAGCGAGGGGAGGGAGAGAGGGAGAGAGGGAGAGAGGGAGAGAGGGAGAGGGAGAGAGAGGGAGTGAGAGAGTGAGAGGAGTGAGACAGAGAGAGGGAGGGAGTGAGAGAGAGAGGGGGAGGGAGTGAGAGAGAGAGGGGGAGGGAGTGAGAGAGAGAGAGGGAGTGAGAGACAGACAGAGAGAGGGAGGGAGAGGGAAGGAGCGAGAGAGGGAAGGAGAGAGGGAACAAGTGAGGGAGAGAGAGAGGGAGTGAGGGAGAGAGAGGGAGTGAGGGAGAGAGAGGGAGTGAGGGAGGGAGAGGGGAGTGAGAGAGGGAGTGAGAGAGCGGGAATGAGAGAGACAGACAAAGGGTGGGAGCGAGGGAGAGATAGAGGGAGGGAGAGAGAGAGCGGGAACAAGAGGGAGCGAAACAGGGAGCGAGAGAGGGAGGGAGAGAGGGAGGGAGTGAGGGAGGGAGTGAGGGAGAGAGGGAGGAAGAGAGTGAGAGGGAGAGAGAGGGAGGGAGTGAGTGAGGGAGTGAGAGAGAGGAAGCGAGAGAGGGGGCGAGACAGGGAGCGAGGGAGGGAGAGAGGGAGCGAGATAGGGAGGGAGAGAGGGAAGGAGAGAGAGAGCGAGAGAGGGAGTGAGTGAGTGAGGGAGGGAGAGAGATGTGTGTATGCCGGGTCTGGTGGCTCAGTGGACAAAGGCATCCGGTGCAGGGACCTGTTATCAACCTCATGGTCAGTTTTTTTTGTTGCTCTAGCCCGCACCCTCCCCCACTGACCCCACCACAACCGGTGCGGCCCTCGGACACAAACCACACTGTAAATTTGGCCCCTGAGAGAAAGTTTGTGAGTACCAATGCTCTATACCAACCAGCTAAAATGTTTATAAACCAATTTAAAAAAAGTAATCCGGGACTGTGAAAACTAATATTGTTTTTCATACAGTGAAGACAAAAGGGTCTTAAAAATAGCATAAACAAACAATTCATAAACAACCACCTAAACCAGATGTTCATGACAGAGAAGCACCAACAACCCGTTTGGCCCATTTTCCCGGGGCAACACCTGCAAGAAAGTTTTCATCTTGGTCACACTATTAAAACTAAAACATTTATTTCCCACTGTAGTACGTACATGGGGTATTGCGGAGAAATCTAAGAAAAGAAAAAGTGAGGCTTGTTAAAGTATATTTTGTTGCTCTGTTAAGTCTCCTTTGTTGTTGTTTGGGACTCTCATAAATACATTCTTAACTGCTAGCACATTCTCCTACCATTGGTTTGTCGTAAGAAAGAACCTCGAGTCAGGAATGAATACCGACAAGCAATGTAGTAGGATGGAATTTCCATACTACTGGTCTGTCGCCTGAAATGTGTATGTTACTACTTCACCTACAAATTATTATTTTTTTAAAAAGACTTCCACCAGTTACTAGACTATCGCAACCTTTCCAACTCGGGGCGCTTTTCTCGTTTCACCTTTCAGCATTAATTAGGAACCAAACTGTTACTACTGTGAGACTCAGGTCCGAAAATCTGCATAACATATACCTTATTACGGATTGCTTGACTTTACCCTTTGTATAGAAAACATTCCCATGAATCCTTCTCTGAACCCCGATACCCAGACTCCATCTGAAGAAACCTTGATGCCCAAAGCCCTTCTACAGTGATTCCTACGACACAACTAAGTTAATGGTGATCCATGCACCATTTTACTGCATTTAGTCAAAGGCTATTACAAGAATATGCATCTATTTTAACGTCTATCATGTTGCAAGTGAGCCTGCATGCAAAGCATTCACTGGAAGTAAATGTAAACACTACTAAACACTTTTTGGCAACAATCTGTCCCTCTCCGAGCATTTAACTATGCTAAATCAGCACTAACCAAGAAGCAAAAATGCAAGAGAAACACTTTGTGCCTAAAATATATTAAGATTAAATAATAAGGATCTAGTGAAAATACACTGCATTCCCAGCACTTGCTTTTACTAGACTAGCTCGAAGTAGGATATCTCACCCATAAATACTTTTGCTGCTTGTGGAATACAAACAACATTTCAATGATGAAAAACGCATATCAAAGTAATTGTTTCTGACCTGAAGACTGTAAAGTCATCACGTGGCTCAGGACTTTCATGGGCAATTAACCATAGAGGTTCAGGTGTTTGCAGGCCAGTACCCAAAGAAGGCTTCTAAGCTATTTCAACACAACGTTACCCCCCAGCCCTGTTTTGTGCTGAAGTATGTATGACAAGGATGTCATGGCGATTGACTTTGAGGCATTATTAATCAAAATAATATTACATTTTAGACAGCGTTTATGCTAACATCCCACATCTCTGGTTATCAGCCATTAGCCGGCTACATCTGGCGGAGTGGAGTGCACTGTGGCGATTGAGCTGGTAAGGATTAGAGCGCTCTAGTGTACCATAAATCTGCAGCTCTGAAACTAGAGTACCTGGTCCAGTGCACAGAAAGGAAAAGACATGGTTTCCTTGCCGTGGTCTCAAACGAAAAACACTACGGTTTGTAAAGAATAAGCAAGATACAAGTAAAGGTCTGGTCTATTTTATTTTATTTTTTTAATATTTCTGATGCTTTATTAAAGAGTATAAGGATCACTGGATGTGTGAGATTCCACAAACTGAGTTCAGATATAATCATTCTTTACTGAGGGATTCAGCATTTGAAAAACGGTGCTCTATTTGACAGAGTGGCGGAGAGCATTACCTCCATCATGCTGATGGACCACGTACCTCAGATTTAGAGATGATCCTCAGTGCAGCGGCCATCTTTGAACGATGAAAGGAATAGCCATCATGTAGATAAGTTACAAAGAATTAGTATTTAAAAAGTATAGCGGAGGTGTAGGGTACCACTGTGCTGAGAGACATCATGTCAAAAAAAGGAAAACAAAGGGCAGCAGACAGACCTCTCAAAAAAGTGCTAAACTCATTTTAAAAAACTAGTGGGCAAAAATTCTGCAAAGGATATTTGAAGCCCCTTGGCACTGCCGTGGTGAGAAAGGGGGAGTGTATAATGGCTGGGTGGAGAAGGTAACATTGGCTGCTGCTGTTCTCTTCTGGGTGGAGAGGTGGTTGGCGTTCATCAGTCGGTCTTGGCTGGAGTGAGTAGGAAGATTCTACTTCTCTCTTCTGAGCAGGAAGAGTAGGGTGACTTCACGGCTCTCTTCTGGGTGGAAAAAAGTGCTATGTCTTCCATTACTCTCTGCTGGGAAGGGGAGAATAAAAGAGCCCCCAATACTCTCTCGGGTGGAAGTGGATGGCATTGCTTTCATTATGCTCCAATGGGAGGGAGAGTGGTTTCCACTAATCTCTGCTGGCTGAGAGTCAGTGGATTCTCTTTGAATGAAGAAGAGTAACCTGGCTTCCATTAGTGTCTCCTGGTTGGAGGGGAATAAGATGTTCCACCACTGTCTTCAGCAAAGGAGAGAGTAATATTGCTTCCAGTACCTGGCTTGCAAGAATGGAGTGGAATCCAATTTTCCTTAAATTCCTACTTTGGCCCCTTTCGATGGAGAGCTTGCACAGTACCCTTTCTCTTTCACACACACTGGAGTATAGAGCTATCAAAGGTTGTTAGCTGTCTCTCCGTGTGGCACTGAATCTGATCAGCATCAAGGGTCAGATTTCCTGTGTACTCGCCAACAGGGCCGTAAAAGGCATCCCATTCTTGTCCACCGGCCAGGTCACAATGTCTTAGCCAATATTCATGTTCCCAAATTCATCATAGTAGATGGTGCTGTTTCTGATGGTGAAGTTTATCGTCTTTAAGTCTTTCAACAGCTCCTCTCCAGCCTGGATGCTATTCACCGTCCTCTAGAAACGCACCGCACGGCTATCTCTATCATTTGATAGCCACAGAGGCAAGGCTGGCTGTGGCAGAACTTCAAGAGTTCCTGAAGAGTACCAACAATTGTCTGATAGATTCCAAAGCCTGGGCATCACTTTCTGGGGTTTTCTTCCCAGAGTCTGCTGGCGTCTCCAGATTGTTCGCTTGGATTCCAGTCAGAACTTCAAGAGACCCCGTCGGGGGTGCCAACAATTTTCCGATAGATACTGCAGTCTGGGCAGCACGTTCTGGGGTTTTCTTCCCAGAGTCTAATGGCGTCTCCAGATTGTTCGCTTGGAGTCCAGTCAGAACTTCAAGAGACCCCGTCGGGGGTGCCAACAATTTTCCGATAGATACTGCAGTCTGGGCAGCACGTTCTGGGGTTTTCCTCCCAGAGTCTGTTGGCGTCTCCAGAGTGTTTGCTTGGAGGCCAGTCAGAACTTCAAGAGACCCTGTCCAGGGTACCAACAATTTTCCGATAGATACTGCAGTCTGGGCAGCACGTTCTGGGGTTTTCTTCCCAGAGTCTGTTGGCGTCTCCAGAGTGTTCGCTGGGAGGCCAGTCTGTTCGCGAATGCGCTGCAATTCAGCATCAAAGGCTCGGGAAGGCTTCTCATCTGGGGCCTGTAATTGCAATGGGTGGTGCCTCAGGGCTGGGACCAGCTTGTAGCTTGGTATCCTCCGAAGAGCTTCATTCAGCTGATGCATCTTATTCAGCTTCTCCTGTGCACTACGCAGCTTAGAGCGGACCTCTTCAAATGCATTGCGAAGAACCGTACTGTCTTCCAATAGTTTCGATATTGTATCCAGCAGCATTTCCACGTGGTTCTCATTCTCCCGTTGGAGCTGGGCGTATTTCTGGTTGTGGCTCTCCAACGCGCGCCGGTTTTCCAGCTTTAGGGAGTTATACTGCGCCTGTAAGTCCAGGAGCTGCTTCTTGGCTCCTTCATGCTGATTCTTCAGGGTCATGTGCCGAGAGGGGAGGGTGACGTCGTGGTTCATGGCGCCTTCCTTCTCCTTGCTCAGGGCTTCTTGAGCTTTTAATTTATGTACCCCAAAATCTTCCTGGGTCTTGTGCTCCGCACGCTCCTTCTCAAGGGACTGCTCCAGCCTGGACCGCTGCTCATACATCACTTCCACCAGGCCGGAGAGCGTCTCCTGCTGCTGCTGGAACTGGAGCTGTGAGTGCCTGTACAGGTAGATCACGGACCCCAGGCACGTCACGAAGGCCAGCAGGCAGAAGACTACCTGCAGAATCCTCGTCTGCCTGCGAAACCCGCAGGCGCAGAGTCCCATCATGGCCGGAGAGCTTGGTTCCTCGTCAGGAGGGCCGGGCCCTCGGACTCCCGTGATCATCTTGACCGCAATGTCCGACTGACAGACTTATGGGCCCTGCGCGGCCTTATCTAGCCCTGCTGAGCCCCCCGGATTATGACGTTATTGTGATTCAGAGCACCGCACTGTGACGTCGAGTCAACGCGCCTTGCGTCCCAGACAGCATCAACCCTGGCTGTCTAAGTAGTCCGCGCCCTGAGCAGTGCAGCTTTGCCATCCCGTGTGTAGGTCACTGCACGTGCTGTGCGCCTTTCCGGGCACGCCTGGCCCTTCAGAGCCTGTGAGGGGGCTCCTCGACCCCTGACATGGATGCGATCAAAGACTCTGAGGAGAATCTTCCTGCAGGAAGCACGTGGCCTTCGACGCACAGCGCATCCCCTTTCTCCGTGGAAGTGGCCCGTTTCCACAACGCTGCACTCTGTGCGTCCGAGGGACCAGAGAGTCTGCAGCCAAACTCTCACCAGATCTGACACCAGGACACCTCCTGGTACCGGAAACACACAAATCACGAGGTCCCCAGCCAGGTGGAATACAAAGAAATAGGAATAAACAAAGTTGTGGGGCTTTCCATCATTAACACACAATCTAAGACGCTCTCTATGTGCACGGTGCTAACGCGTCTTTAGCCCCTGAGTGAGGCTGCCTGCGCCCCACGCAGGGAGCCCCCATAGTAGAGCCGCCACCACCTTAGTGCCACAGGAGGGCACACCCCACAGGCTAGTGGTTGGACCCACAGGGGGTCCTGCGCTGTTAGGTTGAATTTTCCATGAAAAAGTCCCAGCTCTACCGCCCATCAAACTAACCAGGATCAGAAAACCTTCCAATAAGGGCCACTGTAATTATGTGATTTTTTTCCCAGCGTTTTCCACATAATTAAGAATTTGCCGCATGGGCTGTATAGTCCATAATCTGCTGCATGATTTACAGATTTTGGGGAAAAAAATGCTTTTAGCTTAAACAAGTTACTTACATTTTGTTTAAACAGCAACCCATGTGGCATGCAGTGGAAAGCCCTTCACAAAAGTTGACTGGTCATCTTTCAGAAGTTTATCGGTACTGAGATGAAATCTTTGCTAAAACAGTGTTAAAATTGGTGAAAATGACCACATTTTGAAGTCATTCTATCACAAAATGTGCTGTATTATGCGACCTAATTTGCCTCTTTTTGCCGAATAATTTAGTCAGCACGGCCGCTTAATTTGGTCATCTCCTGCTGCTTAATTCCAGTGGCGCTGCCTATAAACTAGAGCCCACTCCTAAACATGTTCCCTGTGTCCATTCTTTTATAGTCCCGTGTCTATCTTAAATGTGTTTTTTCGTGTGTTCTCGCATGCGGGCGCACTGAAGTTGCTTCAAAGTGTAAACAAACCTGTAAATATGACCTAAGAAATACGTGTATTTTCTTTTATGATGCAATGCCCAGCGTGGGAGACCTACTCAGGACCTCTCGGGTGTGGTTTTACTCAGCTACGCCGCCGAGCTTCTGTGAGACGGATCCCACAGGTGAGTAACGCATGGCCGCCCGCCTTCCTGCCTACATAGACTCTCTGTCTCGTGCGCCATTTTGCATAGTGCCGGAATGGAAAAATCCTCACAAGCACATATAGCGCAGCTACGTATGTATTGCTACTCTCAACCAGTGCCGCAAGCGTCGTCGCTATACAATGAAAGAGTGACTGGGCCATGGTCCATACATACCCTTTGCATAGGAGCCCTGCAGATTTGCACTGACAGCAGCACGCGCAGAGCAGTGTGCACTAAATGTAATTTAAAATACGGATCAAACATTAATTAGTACACAGCCGGCATTTGCCTTGAGCGATGTCCAATCGGCCCTGTTTTGTAATTGGTTAGTTAATGCAAAATACGTTGTTTCCAAAGGCAAGTCAGTGCAATGCTGATGTTGTACTGGCGACTCAGCGTCGCCTTGTTATGTATATGCCAGCATTTGTAAAGCGCACAGCTACCTCCGACGGAGGTGTCCCAGCAGTGCTGGGGGCCCTCGGGAACATTAAGCAAGCTATTGCCCAGAGTCTCACAGTGCTGGGCTAACCTGCCGCCAGAGGCGAGGATTGAACCGTGAACCCTGTGGTCCGGAGTGAGGCACCCTGGCCACTGCGCCACACCTCTTCAACAAGTGCTTCATTTCTGTTTCATAGTGCTGTAAGCAATAGCTGTTGTCATTGCACCGTTTAATACTGCTCAAATGGGCCTCAGGCACATTAAATGCTAGTTGATTTTGCAGCTGATTCAAACTCCTGCTCCGGGCCAGTTAATAGTTGTGAGGTACGTCAGATCTCTGGGGCCAGCAGCAGTGCATTCTGGGATTCACCGGGGTACGTACGGGCCTAGGAGCCCCAGGGGGCGGTCTGCGGTGGGTGAATGAGTGGCCCCTGGCAGGGGGCCGCTTGGCAGCTCCGAGGCCGCCTGCCTGTCTAACACTTGTTAACGAAGAGCCCCGTGTGGGATTCACTCATTCATTGAAATCAACGCCGTGTTTTCGTTTCCGTCTCCATCAATAGCGTGCGCTGTACGGGCAGTTTCTGCACATGCGACTGCACCCTGGCCCCGTGTAGTGTGTGACGCGGCCGTCAGTATTCTGCCATGTCATGGCAGGGGTCTGCTTTCATCATCGTCCAGAGCTACCAGCAATTAAATATGCTGACGTGAAACAGATGTAGGAAAGTGCACCCCCATTTCTTCCCCCATAAAGCACAAGGTGAAAAGAGCGCGCACTGGCAGGTGCCAACATTTCATCGAAACCACAGGCGCTGTGAAACCACCAGTGTAGTTTTGTACAGTAGCCGTTTGTAATCGGGTGCAGGTAGGTTCTCTTTTCTACTTTTGAGGTGACATCTCCAGGCAGGTCGTGCCAGGGGCGGCTCTAGGCTCATGGTGGCCCTGGGCAGGGAAGGTAGTTAGGGGGCCCCGGAAGAGGGGGTCCGGGTGGGGCAGAGCGTGGAAGCCAGTGAAGAGGGGGGTCAGGGTGTTTGGAAGTGAAACAGAGCCGGAGTCGACCAAATCCCTGCCAGGGGCCGCCACGCAAATATGTACCCATCCTCAGAGGATTATTATATTAAGGATATATATTGGGGTGGTGGCCCCTGGGGTTTGGTGGCCCTGTGCAGGTGCACAGCTTGCACATGCCTAAGGCCGGCCCTGGTCGTGCAAAGAACAGATGTTTAAAGCCTGCGCGTGCGGGATGAAGGCCCCTGACGTCGCAGGGGTGGCTCTAGGCTCATGGCGGCCCTGGACAGAGAGTGTACTTAGGGGGCCCCAGAAGAGGGGGTCCGGGCGGGGCAGAGCCCCCCCCCCTCCCAGAGCTCAGGAAGGTGTTTGGAAGTGGAACAGAACCGGGGGCCGCCAAATCCCTGCCAGGGGCCCCCACGCAAATATGTATCCATCCTCAGAGGATTATCATATTATGGATATATATTGGCGTGGTGGCCCCTGGGATTTGGTGGCCCTGTGCAGGTGCACAGCTTGCACATGCCTAAGGCCGCCCCAGACGTCGCTTGGAACCCCTGAACTCGCATGGGGCCTCTGGGTGGCTCTGTGCATCCCCATGTTATTGAACACCCCTGCCTCTGGTCTGGGCCACTTTGGACGATAATGGCCTTCAGTGCAGGGATTCTTGGAGCCATTATCGGACTATGTTGGGTCATCTGACTGCTTTAGAGTGGGCTGCGGGTGATGGGATATGTCACTAGAGCCTATAGATGCTATACATACGGTACCTGTGCAGGCATTGAAACGGAATGGAACTCATTTTGAAAGTTCGAGGTTTTTCCCAGAAATTGACATGAATCCAGCTCTCCTGGGTGGACTATGGACACTCTTTGTTAGAGAACCTTCAAGTATTTTTGCTCAGATAAACCAGAAGTGTCCAGGACTTCATATATATATTTTAGGATATCTTGTGTCTACATTTTGTATTGTATTAATCTATGCTGTTAATTTCTCTTTTTACATTTAGAAATTGAAAATTAGTCATAAGAAAAAGGAAAGCACATATTTTCCCACATTAGAAAATTGCTAATCCGTTTGTATTTATTGGTGCAAACGAGACAAGTCCGGGCTGAAGGGCCCCTAATAACGTGTAAATAAAAGGTAACAATACTTTGCCTAAGCCTTGCGCTTCTTTCAAACTTAATCTTGGAACCATTAAAGACAGATTTGAGAAAAGTAGCAACTAATAATAGTCGAATAAATATATGAGAAGAGAGCGGCGTTAATAAGACAAGTGAGAAATGATTTGAGAATTCAGTGACTGTCATCGATGTTTAGTGTAGTGATGTCACAACCAAAGTATATTCTATTACTGTAGCCTTCTATACTTCCAGGGCACTAGAGCGCACTCCCTTAGTGCTAAAAAATACATCACCACTCAACCCAAAGTCTGAGCGGTACCTGAAAAACTTCTACATAGATCAACTCGGGCTCTAATCTATGTGAAAACGCTAGAGAACACCACAGAGAGCTGCCGTATTGGTGACGGGTAGCTTGGCCTGTAAACATATACAATCCAGATTTTATTGACCTTGGGACATATTATAAACAAGCACTGGCGTTGCCAATAGGTCTCGCAGTAGGAAAGTTGGAGCTATTACAATTGCAAATAACAATGCCTTTTATTTTTGTTTTCATTTTAAAAACATAAAGGGCTTTGTCATTTACAAAACCAATAGCTCCAACTTTCCTACTGCGAGACCTATTGTGCACTGCACAGTGTGGGTGAAAGTGGCACTGCGTGTGTGTGAGTGGCTTTGAGTGAGTTGCCTTGCATGGGTGAGTGGCGTTGCATGTGTGAGTGTTGTTGCGTGGGTGAGTGGCGTTGCGTGGGTGAGTGGCGTTGCGTGTGTGAGTTGCGTTGCGTGGGTGAGTGGCATTGCATGGGTGAGAGTGGCGTTGCAATGTGTGAGAGTGGGCTTGCGTGGGTGTGAGTGGCGTTGTGTGTCTGAAAGTGGTGCTGTGTGGGTAAAAGTGGCACTGCGTGGGTGTGAGTGGATTTGCGTGTGTGAGAGGCGTTGCGTGTGTGAGTGGCTTTGCGTGTGTGAGTGGCGTTGCATGTGTGAGTGGCGTTGCATGTGTGAGTGACGTTGCATGTGTGAGTGGCATTGCATGTGTGAGTGGCGTTGCATGTGTGAGTGGCGTTGCATGTGTGAGTGGCGTTGTGTGTGTGAGTGGCATTGCATGGGTGAGAGTGGCGTTGCATGTGTGAGTGGCATTGCATGGGTGAGAGTGGCGTTGCGTGTGTGAGAGTGGGCTTGCGTCGGTGTGAGTGGCGTTGTGTGTCTGAAAGTGGTGCTGTGTGGGTAAAAGTGGCACTGCGTGGGTGTGAGTGGCGTTGCGTGTGTGAGTGGCGTTGCGTGTGTGAGTGGCGTTGCGTGGGTGAGTGGCGTTGCGTGGGTGAGTGGCGTTGCGTGTGTGAGTGGCGTTGCATGTGTGAGTGGCGTTGCGTGTGTGAGTGGCGTTGCGTGTGTGAGTGGCGTTAGGTGTGTGAGTGGCGTTGCGTGTGTGAGTGGCATTGCGTGGGTGAGTTGCGTTGCGTGGGTGAGTGGCGTTGCGTGTGTGAGTGGCGTTGCGTGTGTGAGTGGCGTTGCGTGTGTGAGTGGCGTTGCGTGTGTGAGTGGCATTGCGTGGGTGAGTTGCGTTGCGTGGGTGAGTGGCGTTGCGTGTGTGAGTGGCGTTGCGTGTGTGAGTGGCGTTGCGTGTGTGAGTGGTGTTGCGTGTGTGAGTGGCGTTGCATGTGTGAGTGGCGTTGTGTGTGTGAGCGGCGTTGCGTGGGTGAGTGGCATTGCGCGGGTGAGTGGCGTTGCGTGTGTGAGTGGCGTTGCATGTGTGAGTGGCATTGAATGTGTGAGTGGCGTTGCGTGGATGAGTGGCATTGCGTGGATGAGTGGCATTGTGTGGATGAGTGGTGTTGCGTGGATGAGTGGCGTTGCGTGGATGAGTGGCGTTGCGTGGATGAGTGGGGTTGCGTGGATGAGTGGGGTTGCGTGGGTGAGTTGTGTTGCATGTGTGAGTGGTGTTGCTTGGGTGAGTGGCGTTGCTTGGGTGAGTGTGGCATTGCGTGGGTGATAGTGTTATTGCGTGGGTGAGTGGCGTTGCGTGGGTGAGTGGCGTTGCGTGTGTGAGTTGCGTTGCGTGGGTGAGTGGCATTGCATGGGTGAGAGTGGCGTTGCAATGTGTGAGAATGGGCTTGCGTGGGTGTGAGTGGCGTTGTGTGTCTGAAAGTGGTGCTGTGTGGGTAAAAGTGGCACTGCGTGGGTGTGAGTGGATTTGCGTGTGTGAGTGGTGTTGCGTGTGTGAGTGGCGTTGCGTGTGTGAGTGGCTTTGCGTGTGTGAGTGGCGTTGCATGTGTGAGTGGCGTTGCATGTGTGAGTGGCGTTGCATGTGTGAGTGGCGTTGCGTGTGTGAGTGGCGTTGCATGTGTGAGTGGCATTGCATGGGTGAGAGTGGCGTTGCATGTGTGAGTGGCATTGCATGGGTGAGAGTGGCGTTGCGTGTGTGAGAGTGGGCTTGCGTGGGTGTGAGTGGCGTTGTGTGTCTGAAAGTGGTGCTGTGTGGGTAAAAGTGGCACTGCGTGGGTGTGAGTGGCGTTGCGTGTGTGAGTGACGTTGCGTGTGTGAGTGGCGTTGCGTGGGTGAGTGGCGTTGCGTGGGTGAGTGGCGTTGCGTGTGTGAGTGGCGTTGCATTTGTGAGTGGCGTTGCGTGTGCGAGTGGCGTTGCGTGTGTGAGTGGCGTGGGTGTGTGAGTGGCGTTGCGTGTGTGAGTGGCATTGCGTGGGTGAGTTGCGTTGCGTGGGTGAGTGGCGTTGCGTGTGTGAGTGGC
Organism: Lissotriton vulgaris; assembly: GCF_964263255.1. Taxonomy (NCBI): domain Eukaryota; kingdom Metazoa; phylum Chordata; class Amphibia; order Caudata; family Salamandridae; genus Lissotriton; species Lissotriton vulgaris. The sequence goes on from NC_141700.1 coordinate 513,235,390, forward strand.
GTTGCGTGTGTGAGTGGCGTTGCGTGTGTGAGTGGCGTTGCGTGTGTGAGTGGCGTTGCATGTGTGAGTGGCGTTGTGTGTGTGAGCGGCGTTGCATGGGTGAGCGGCGTTGCGTGGGTGAATGGTGTTGCGTGGGTGAGTGGCGTTGCGTGGGTAAGTGGCGTTGCGCGGGTGAGTGGCGTTGCGTGTGTGAGTGGCGTTGCATGTGTGAGTGGCATTGAATGTGTGAGTGGCGTTGCGTGGATGAGTGGCATTGCGTGGATGAGTGGCATTGTGTGGATGAGTGGTGTTGCGTGGATGAGTGGCGTTGCGTGGATGAGTGGCGTTGCGTGGATGAGTGGGGTTGCGTGGATGAGTGGGGTTGCGTGGGTGAGTTGTGTTGCATGTGTGAGTGGTGTTGCTTGGGTGAGTGGCGTTGCTTGGGTGAGTGTGGCATTGCGTGGGTGATAGTGGGCTTGCGTGGGTGTAAGTGGCGTTGCGTGTCTGAAAGTGGTTCTGTGTGGGTGAAAGTGGCACTGCGTGGGTGTGAGTGGCTTTGCGTGAGTGAGTGAGTGGCGTTGCGTGGGTGAGTGTGGTGTTGCGTGGATGATAGTGGGCTTGCGTGGGTGTGAGTTGCGTTGCGTGTCTGTAAGTGTTGCTGTGTGGGTGAAAGTGGCACAGAGCCTTTGTTGTGGCCTGGCGCAGGAGAAATGCTGCTGCTGCTAATTAAATATAAAAAGTGTTTAGGGACTCACGGCTGCCGAGAGTAACAAGGCAGTGCTGGGAGGGGGGCTGCACACCAACTGAAGTGCTCTGGTTGCACGGCCTGCGGCCGGCCGTGTGAAGTGATAAGCCTTTGAAGTACACAGGCATGCTGTGACGGAGGTGTGAGAGGTCTGGCAGGGAACAGATGGCCTGGCTGTGAAGCAGGGGGCGGGGCAGCGCTGGGGAAGCCTGTGGGAGGGTGATTGATGCCTTTGATGTGGGGAGGCAGGAGAGCCTTTTGCGAGCCTGCAGGAGAAATGCTGCAGATGCGCGTGCATGTTTAATCACGTGATTCACGTGAACCTAAAGAAAACCGCGGCTGAAAGCCCGTGGTTTGAAGTGGATTTTGCCGACTTGAATTCTCCCCATTTCCCATTCCTGCGGAATGGTAAAGGCGAGACCTAAAACACAGCATTAACATTATCGCCGCTTTAGCAGCAGAAAACACATGTTAAAGCAGCGACAATGGGATTGATAATATGCCCTTGTGAATTCCCATAGAAGCCCATGTTCTGGTGCGAACATGGGCTTCTATTGGAATTCTCTACGGCGTATTATCAAGCCCATTATCGCCGCTTTAGCTGCAGTTTTCTGACGCTAAAGCGGCGATAATGTTAACGCAGGCTTGATAATATGCCCCCTTGTTCGTTTTTGGTGGTAGTTAGAGAATTGTATGTGCCAAGACAGCTGGCATGAATTCATGGTATACTCACACCTTGGGGCTGGCGCAGCGGCACCTCTCAGGCAATCACCTACACCTACCAGCTCAAAGTATCACAGTGATCCCACACAATCCCAGGAAATGCCTGGGAGCAAACAGGGTGGGCTCCTGCCCTGACATTTGCCCAGGAGTAGCTCTGGTGTCACTGAAGCCTTTTCACAGCACAATCCACTCCAGACCCTGGCAAGTCTGATTTATCCTGATGGTGCTCTGTAGCACTACCAGAAGGGGGTTGTAAGAAATGGGGGTTACCCAAATCTCCAACGGGGTAGCATGGCATCAAGCGGGCAGGCCAAACTTCGAGGACATGTGAAGCATTCACGCAGTACCCACAGACGACACACCAGGCACACTACAAAAGAGACGCAACTCCACCTTTGGTTGGAAAAGAAGTAGTTTAGTGATATCTCCAACCTGTAAGGTAAAAAGGAAAAATACACTGGTAATCATAACATGGCGCCAACTGGCACCCAAGCCAAGTATTTCAGTGGGGGATTTTTTACATGGGACAAAAAGGGTTGAGTCCATAGTCCATAGTGTTTAGCTGAAATATAAAAAGGTTAGCACTTGGCACATATCATCAATGACATCTATGTAAGGGAAAAATTCACTTGGCGTGTTCGCCCATTAAACATGCAATCAAACATTAGGGGTAAGAACCCAAAATAGCTGACATTGGCGACTCCTGCAAAAAGAATAGGAATCACCTGGCACTAACATTAGGCAGGAACACCTGTAATAAAACATTAGGTTTCTTCCCCCCTCCACCTAGGGAACTACGCGTCAGGCAGGGCCAACTCAGGCCTTCATCCTTGTTAGCGGCTGTAATTACAAAAGGCAACATCCTGCATAACCCCTGTAAGGAAAGACATCATGGCATACCAGCATATACTGGCCAGGAACACCTGTCAGAAATCAGTACGGCAGGCTCATTATCAAGGGGCATATACAGGGCCTAGAATAACTTGTCAGGCCAACTTAGGGGCACCCCTGCAGTAAAAGGGAACACCCAGATTTACTCCACCCTCCACCTACGGGTATAAAACAACAGGTAGGAAGGCACCTGGCATACACCATTATCTGAGGTATACACCCTAGGCATCAAACGTAACCTGGGAACATGGCTTTTCAGGCCCCAACCAACAACATAAACTTTAGGCAGTGCGTTGGCAACAACTCTTCCTGGGTCACCTTAGAGGAAACAATATCCCCTGGGGCATAGACATTTCATCAGGGTAAATGCAAACATCTCCTCGTGCAATTAACACTTCCCTAGAGGAGCAGTAGACCCAATTAGGTAATTGGCCAGGCAACCTTCCAGCAGATGTAGAACGTGTGCTCAAATGTGACACTTTTTAGAGGTCAGATAACATTTCACTGGGATCAGGCAACCTTTCTTTATGCCAGGGTACCCATTTCCCTAATCAGGAAGAACATTTCTTTGGACATTAGACGAGGGCATAACATTCCTTTCCATGGAAAACAATTTCCTTAAATGCAACCACGTTCTCAAATGGAACACCTTTCAATAGCCGCAGCATTAAGAGGGAATTACTCTTCCCTTGCCCAGGAGCAGACCCCTTTCAGCAGTCAGGCCACATTCCCCTCGTACCTTTGCAGTCCCACTACAAACGTCCTACACGGGGTCAGTCCGGGCCACCGCTGGGGTATCTGGGGCCAACAGAGCCCAATCCCAGAGTCCAACAGGGGGGGGCGCCGAGCACCGACCTTGTGTCGCGTTGCCCTCTTCTCCCCCTTACACAGTTTACTAGAGGCCCCACTCACCAGCCTCTTGCAGTCCTGCAGGCGTCCCCCAGATTTCGAAGGGGAGGGGGCAAGCACCAGCAATGTGCCTCGGGGCCCCCTCCGTGTTCTGGCAACCAGTCGCAACACTTGCGGCACTCCTGGCACTGGCGGAGGCGGGGTGGCTCCCGCCCTCCGCTCTCCCTCACAGTGGCTTCACCCGGGCCCCTCCGCTCCCTCTAGGGGACCCGGAGCTTCCTTGGCAGGCGGAGGCGGGGTAGGCTCCCGCCCTCCGCACTCTCCTCACGGCTACGCTCTTTTTGTGGCGGCGGGGCTGGCACCGACAGTGTGCCCCGGCCCCGCCTCCTCCACAGCTTCTGTCCACGGCCGCAGACCGGCGGGGTAGGCTCCTGCTCCGGTCTTCCTACACCATCGGGGTTCCCCTCAGCTCACTGGGGGCCCCACGACACCGCCGGCCGGCTTCTCCCCGCCACAGCTTCCGGCAGCCAATCCCTGCGCGGCCTTCCAGGGCACGGCCGCGCAGGCCAATCAGTGCACGGCGGGGCTGGGGTTGTGACCGGTGACGTCACCGGCGCCCCCACCACGTGATGCCGGCCTCCCCGGCTTCAGGGCCTAGTGCGGCCCGCTCCTCCTCATCGGCGGCCCCCTCCTGGTACCGGGGGTCGCCACAACGATGCCTCCCACGGCGGGGGAAGACCTCCTCACAGCGCCGGGCCGCGGCGGTGATTTCTGGCGGCGATAAGGGGTAGGCTCCCTTCTTAATTGATTAATTAAATGGTGGACAGCGCGCCAAAACGAGGGTAGGCTCCTCCAGCTCGATTCCCCTCACAGTGCCCTCAGGCCACACAGCGCGATTCTCCTCAGCAGGTGACGCTATTTACAACGCACTGCTCCTCCCAGTCCTTCTCTAGCGCTTCTAAATTATAACGCTTCCCAGGCAGGACAGTTCAGATCAGGGCAGCAACAGTCTTGGAATTTACAGCGCTTAGGTAGGCCAACCAGGGCTTCCAAGTAGGCTCCTCACGGAGGGGGGCGAACAGTTCCACAGCCAGCCCCAGGGGCACACTCCTCAACTCCTGGGGGGTTCAAGCCCACAGCATTCCTCCTCTTCTGGGCACCTTTTTCCCTCAGCGCTGGCGTAGTTCAAGGTCCCATGGCGTCAGGGACCTATGAAGAGTCCTCCCTTGTCAGGGGCCCATGGGGACAGCAGAGGGGGGGGGTTTATAGGGGTGCAGGGCCCAGCTCACAGGCCCATGTGGCGGTAGCACCTCACAGCAGGTCCCCTCTCTTTCTTGTCCCAGCGCTGACTGACTCTCTGGTGACACTTCTCCCTATTTATACCCTCCTCCCAGGCAGTGCCAGGACCTTCTAGAATGTTGGCACATCTAGCCTAAACTGGTTCTAGGGGAGGGGGTGAGCACCCTGGGTGCCAGGCTTTCCCTCCAAAAGCTAGGGGTAGCTGGGTAATATTAACTAGACCGCCAACCTAACGCAGTCAGGTGGCACTACCCAGGGCCATGGCATCCATTTTAAGTCTCAGTACATTTCAGTCAGGTGCAGTTTTAAAATGGGGGATATTTTCTGTACACCATTTAACATCATGTCATTTTACATTTTCAACAAGGTGTCTCACACCGCTCATGGCCTATACAGGTTTAATCCCATGGGGGAGACATCCTAGGTAAGGGGGTCAAAAGCGAAAAAATTTTGGGGAAAAAGGCCAAGTCCAACACGACTCCCCCCCAGCCAAAAGCCAGGGTAGACCGATCAATGCCTTGATGGGCTTCCCTGCTTGGGGCGGAAAAAGGTGGACGCAGGCCTGCAACTACAGGAGCACCTGCAGTCTCTCCTCCACTCTGGAACCCAATGGTTCTCTTTCGCAACCCTCCCTTCACCAACAGAACCACCCCACTGGTGTTCCCTAGTGGGATGTTTCTCCTTCCTAGAGTGGGAGGCTCTAGCCTCAGGCTTGGAATTCTCTTGAACCACTCTCCTCTCTCCAAATTTCCACTGGTCCACCCACCTAGGGTCTACACCCTCAGGCTGACCAGCCCTTAGGGGCGAGGCTCCCCTCCCCCTACTTCTCCTCCTTGGGTTCCTCCATCTCCTACGCCTGGGGACACCCTCACACAACCACTCTCTCCCCAACCTGGAGTCGAAACCCTCAGGTTGACCTGGTGACAGGGGCGAGTCTTCCCTCCCCCTGCACCCCCTCCCAGAATTCTGCACCCTCCTACCCGGAGAAGTACCCCTGGGAGTCACTTCCGGGGGGACTCTGGTTACAGATGTCCCTCCCACCAGGGCAGGCAACTCCTGTCCCTGGCCACCCAACCCGGGATCTGCGCCCTGTGGCTGAGCTGGTGACAGAGAAGAGACCTTCCTCCCTCTGCACCCCCTCCCAGAGTTCCGCACCCTCCCACTGGAAGTGGTACCCCTGGCAGTCAATTTGGTAGGGACCTGCCTTACAGGAACTCCACCCTCCAGGCCAGGCAACTCCTGAACCTGGAACCCCAGTCCAAGATCTAGACCCTGTGACTGGTCAGACCCCCGAACCACCGGAGCTCTGATTAATGATGCTCCGGGTTCTCCTGACATAAGGGGATCCCTCCCTCTGGATGACGCATCGGGGCAGCCTAGCCTCCCAAGCTGGGGTTCTCTTAAAGAACACTCCAGGCCTGGTGGCCGCAGCTGGGGCACCTTGGGACACCTCCCCGTCTCACTCCCTTCAGGATCACTCCCCTCAGCCTTCCCAGACGCTCTGGCACTTACCCAGAGGTCTGACTCCCGTGCAAGTTCCCTGGGGTCTGAGAACCCGCACTGCAACAGATGGTGACGCAGTCTTGGGAAACAACTCCTCAGCATGTGCTCCCGGATAACGGCATGGCACAGCCCATCCCAATCCTCCACTGCTCTCCTCACCACCCAATCCTCCAGTACAGTCCAACACTCCTCCTCGAACTCTCCCCAGGACTGATGGGACAGCTTTCCCCTGCCCCTCAATACTAACCCGTCCTCCTCCTCCGGGGAATCAGGCACAGTCTCCTGGGCTGCGGGAGTGGGACTCCTTGCACTGGACCTACACTCGCTGCCACCACTGGATCCCACCCATCTCGGTGAATCCAGACTCCTAAAACCACTCTCAGGGGACAAACTACCCACCTGAGCTGATCTCTCCCTGGCGTAGGCCCTCTCCGCCTCCGCCATCCTCTCCAGCGCTAGGACTTTTTCAGTCTCTAGTCGCTGCTCTTCTACCCTCAGCTGCGCTAAGCCCTCGGCATGCCTGAGCTTTGCCAGCGCCAGCTGATACTCCCTCTCTTCTCTCCTATCTACCCACTCTTCTGGGGACAGGGAAAGGGATGGGGCAGTGCCCCCGGGACTGGACCCAGTGCGAGACTCTCTATCTTCGGTGTCCTCCACAGCTACTGGCGTCTCCGCCCTCTCAAACTCTTCCTCCTCATTGGAATAACTACCTCCCAGGGTTCTGGATGGGGAGCCCTCTCTCTGGTTTCTAACCCACTGACCCTTTAAAACCTCGGGGGGGGTAGTCAGACAAGTCCCCATCAATCTCTAAGGGCTCTCCCCTCTTGAGGGCCTCATAGAGAAACAGGTTCCTCCTAATGTTCCCTACTGGGGGTATCCCTCTCTCCAGGAGGAAGTCTATCACCTCCTGTTCGGTGTACTCCATCAGTTCCACTTCCTGGTAGATCAACCCCATCGTGGCGAGGTACACCCGGGACACACCCTCCCAGTGGAACAAGGGGACAATTCAGAACACTCTCAGGAGGAAGCAATCAAAAAAAATATTCAGCCAACAACAATAATCCCCACAACAAGGCTCGGATTACATCCAAAGCTCTATTTGCAGTGTAACCTGTGGCCGCTGTGGTACTGCGCAAACACAAGTCCTATCCCACCGCTTGCCACCAATGTAAGAAATGGGGGTTACCCAAATCTCCAACGGGGTAGCATGGAATCAAGCGGGCAGGCCAAACTTCGAGGACATGTGAAGCATTCACGCAGTACCCACAGACGACACACCAGGCACACTACAAAAGAGACGCAACTCCACCTTTGGTTGGAAAAGAAGTAGTTTAGTGATATCTCCAACCTGTAAGGTAAAAAGGAAAAATACACTGGTAATCATAACATGGCGCCAACTGGCACCCAAGCCAAGTATTTCAGTGGGGGATTTTTTACATGGGACAAAAGGGTTGAGTCCATAGTCCATAGTGTTTAGCTGAAATATAAAAAGGTTAGCACTTGGCACATATCATCAATGACATCTATGTAAGGGAAAAATTCACTTGGCGTGTTCGCCCATTAAACATGCAATCAAACATTAGGGGTAAGAACCCAAAATAGCTGACATTGGCGACTCCTGCAAAAAGAATAGGAATCACCTGGCATTAACATTAGGCAGGAACACCTGTAATAAAACATTAGGTTTCTTCCCCCCTCCACCTAGGGAACTACGCGTCAGGCAGGGCCAACTCAGGCCTTCATCCTTGTTAGCGGCTGTAATTACAAAAGGCAACATCCTGCATAACCCCTGTAAGGAAAGACATCATGGCATACCAGCATATACTGGCCAGGAACACCTGTCAGAAATCAGTACGGCAGGCTCATTATCAAGGGGCATATACAGGGCCTAGAATAACTTGTCAGGCCAACTTAGGGGCACCCCTGCAGTAAAATGGAACACCCAGATTTACTCCACCCTCCACCTACGGGTATAAAACAACAGGTAGGAAGGCACCTGGCATACACCATTATCTGAGGTATACACCCTAGGCATCAAAGGTAACCTGGGAACATGGCTTTTCAGACCCCAACCAACAACATAAACTTTAGGCAGTGCGTTGGCAACAACTCTTCCTGGGTCACCTTAGAGGAAACAATATCCCCTGGGGCATAGACATTTCATCAGGGTAAATGCAAACATCTCCTCGTGCAATTAACACTTCCCTAGAGGAGCAGTAGACCCAATTAGGTAATTGGCCAGGCAACCTTCCAGCAGATGTAGAACGTGTGCTCAAATGTGACACTTTTTAGAGGTCAAATAACATTTCACTGGGATCAGGCAACCTTTCTTTATGCCAGGGTACCCATTTCCCTAATCAGGAAGAACATTTCCTTGGACATTAGATGAGGGCATAACATTCCTTTCCATGGAAAACAATTTCCTTAAATGCAACCACTTTCTCAAATGGAACACCTTTCAATAGCTGCAGCATTAAGAGGGAATTACTCTTCCCTTGCCCAGGAGCAGACCCCTTTCAGCAGTCAGGCCACATTCCCCTCGTACCTTTGCAGTCCCACTACAAACGTCCTACACGGGGTCAGTCCGGGCCACCGCTGGGGTATCTGGGGCCAACAGAGCCCAATCCCAGAGTCCAACAGGGGGGGGCGCTGAGCACCGACCTTGTGTCGCGTTGCCCTCTTCTCCCCCTTACACAGTTTACTAGAGGCCCCACTCACCGGCCTCTTGCAGTCCTGTAGGCGTCCCCCAGATTTCGAAGGGGAGGGGGCAAGCACCAGCAATGTGCCTCGGGGCCCCCTTTGTGTTCTGGCAACCAGTCGCAACACTTGCGGCACTCCTGGCACTGGTGGAGGCGGGTTGGCTCCCGCCCTCCGCTCTCCCTCACAGTGGCTTCACCCGGGCCCCTCCGCTCCCTCTAGGGGACCCGGAGCTTCCTTGGCAGGCGGAGGCGGGGTAGGCTCCCGCCCTCCGCACTCTCCTCACGGCTACGCTCTTTTCGTGGCGGCGGGGCTGGCACCGACAGTGTGCCCTGGCCCCACCTCCTCCACAGCTTCTGTCCGCGGCCGCAGACCGGCGGGGTAGGCTCCTGCTCCGGTCTTCCTACACCATCGGGGTTCCCCTCAGCTCACTTGGGGCCCCGCGACACCACCGGCCGGCTTCTCCCCGCCACAGCTTCCGGCAGCCAATCCCTGCGCGGCCTTCCAGGGCACGGCCGCGCAGGCCAATCAGTGCGCGGCGGGGCTGGGGTTGTGACCGGTGACGTCACCGGCGCCCCCACCACGTGATGCCGGCCTCCCCGGCTTCAGGGCCTAGTGCGGCCCGCTCCTCCTCATCGGCGGCCCCCTCCTGGTACCGGGGGTCGCCACAACGATGCCTCCCACAGCGGGGGAAGACCTCCTCACAGCGCCGGGCCGCGGCGGTGATTTATGGCGGCGATAAGGGGTAGGCTCCCTTCTTAATTGATTAATTAAATGGCGGACAGCGCGCCAAAACGAGGGTAGGCTCCTCCAGCTCGATTCCCCTCACAGTGCCCTCAGGCCACACAGCGCGATTCTCCTCAGCAGGTGACGCTATTTACAGCGCACTGCTCCTCCCAGTCCTTCTCTAGAGCTTCCAAATTATAACGCTTCCCAGGCAGGACAGTTCAGATCAGGGCAGCAACAGTCTTGGAATTTACAGCGCTTAGGTAGGCCAACCAGGGCTTCCAAGTAGGCTCCTCACGGAGGGGGGCGAACAGTTCCACAGCCAGCCCCAGGGGCACACTCCTCACCTCCTGGGGGGTTCAAGCCCACAGCATTCCTCCTCTTCTGGGCACCTTTTTCCCTCAGTGCTGGCGTAGTTCAAGGTCCCATGGCGTCAGGGACCTATGAAGAGTCCTCCCTTGTCAGGGGCCCATGGGGCAGCAGAGGGGGGGGGTTTATAGGGGTGCAGGGCCCAGCTCACAGGCCCATGTGGCGGTAGCACCTCACAGCAGGTCCCCTCTCTTTCTTGTCCCAGCGCTGACTGACTCTCTGGTGACACTTCTCCCTATTTATACCCTCCTCCCAGGCAGTGCCAGGACCTTCTAGAATGTTGGCACATCTAGCCTAAACTGGTTCTAGGGGAGGGGGTGAGCACCCTGGGTGCCAGGCTTTCCCTCCAAAAGCTAGGGGTAGCTGGGTAATATTAACTAGACCGCCAACCTAACGCAGTCAGGTGGCACTACCCAGGGCCATGGCATCCATTTTAAGTCTCAGTACATTTCAGTCAGGTGCAGTTTTAAAATGGGGGATATTTTCTGTACACCATTTAACATCATGTAATTTTACATTTTCAACAAGGTGTCTCACACCACTCATGGCCTACACAGGTTTAATCCCATGGGGGAGACATCCTAGGTAAGGGGGTCAAAAGCGAAAAATTTTGGGGGAAAAAGGCCAAGTCCAACAGGGGTGAAATGCCCTTGTGCTGGATTGGGTTTAACTGGGTGCTGGTTGGAGGTGTGGGGAGGACTTGGGGCCAGAGAGAGCTTTGCCTCACTTACTAGAGGTGCAACCATGTTAGATTTGTGCTACAAATAAATTACAAATGTTACAAGTTATTTTTCATGAACATAAAACACATCTTACTGTAGTTAAAGGGGTGCTGTCGAGTGTGGGAACTAATTAGGGTTTTACTGTGGGCCCCTAGCTTTGTCAATCCTGATATCCCTTTTAAAAGCACTGGTATGGCCTACTTGACTTAAGAACCTGCCTGGAGAAGAAGAATGAAGAGTTGCCTCCTGCCTGTGCAAGAATAACCCTCAATGTATATTAGAGGGGCTCTGTAAAAGCTGCACCCCCCATCTGACTTGAATCTCTGTCCCACAGGATCTACTTCCAAGAACTGCCAAAGCAAGTTTTCCTGACTTGAGCCAGGATCATTTGAATCTACACCTGCTGTGGGAAGCGCCTGCTGGCTGGTGTGCTTGCCTCTAAGAAATCTATGTGCTAGGTTTTTAAGAAGGTTCATAATCAAAGGAGGCTGCTGGCCAGATTCAGAATCCCAGTTAACTCACGCACTGCTGTGGAGGCTGGACAGCCAGGTCCACTATTGAAGGACAGCTGCAACTGACGGCAAGAGGAGTGAGGACCAGGCCTGCAAACCAGTTAAACACACATTTGCAATGCAATGGGTCTCGCATTTGCGAAATTTTAAGCTATTGGCATTGTAAATGTCAATGCCTTTTATTTATCTGTTTTTAAAATTAATGCATAGAAAAAACTTTTTTTATTATTTCACCTTAATTCTGATTTTATTATTTAGAGCTCGCATTTGCAAAAGTTTAAGCTATTTTTTTTTGTCCTCATAACCACCACGTAGACAAAGTACCTAAAGGAATTTACAGAGAGCAGCTGTCTCAGTTTATCTGAAAAACTGGAAAAGACACAAATCTAGTGGGGGCCATCTATCCCTCAGCTGTCAACTGTATTCCAAGAAGGCACAGAGTCCATGATTTACCAATCTGCGGCAAACCTTGGGGTAGTTTGGCAGCCAGTTGGGGCCGGGCATGAACCGGATAACGGCACCATAGGAGATCAATCATTGGACCCGGGGACAAAAAAAAAAAAAAACCCGGATGAATCAATGAAGCCAAGATAATAAATACCAGAACGCCCTTTTACTCTGATTACCAGATCTAGCCAGATCTGTTCATGAGGTCTGCAGGACTGAAGTTTGCCAATCTCTAAAGGTAGGAGGTGAAGAGTCTTTCCATTTCCTGCAGATCTCCCTTCTTGCAAGCAGGATTGCATAAAATACTAGGCACCTAGCTGGACTTTGTACACCTTCTAGAACACCAAATACCACTAGGGGCAGAGCTATAGTGACAAGCCTTCCCAATGACCCTGTGAGGGAATTGCTGATCTCCTCCCAAAATGTGGCTAACTGAGGGCATTCAAAAAACATATGTGTATCTGATGCAGCAATCAACCCGCATTTAGCACAAGACACTGACTCTCCTCCTGAAAATTTAGATAACCTGAGAGGGGAGTAGTATGCCCTATGCAGGGTAAAAATATGATTCCTGCGTAACCAGGAAGGCTTGACAATGTTCCACAGAAGTTCAAAAGAAGTCATCCAAAGATCTTGTAGATTCTGGTCCATCAAGACAGAACCCCATAACGACTCCGGCAGAACAAAGTCTCCATCTGACTCCTCAAGAATGAGATTATACCACTTGGACACTTCTTTTTTAACTGGACCCAAGTTTACTAAATCAGACACCAATGGGCTGTGCCCTCCAAGTTTGAACTTATTCCTGTTAGCGGGAGTGGTTTTATAGGCTACAGTCCAGCTAAGAATCTGTAAGTATAGGCCTGCAAACCAGTTAAACACGCATTTGCAATGCAATAGGTCTCGCATTTGCGAAATTTTAAGCTATTGGCATTGTAAATGTCAATGCATTTTATCTGTTTTTAAAATCAACGCATAGAAAAAACTTTTTTTTATTAGTTTACCTTAATCCGGATTTTATTGTTTAGAGCTCGCATTTGCAAGAGTTTAAGCTATTGTTATTGTAAATGACAATGCCTTTTATTTATCTACAACACATAAATAAAAGGCATTGTCATTTACAGTGCCAATAGCTCAAACTTTTGTAAATGCGAGAACTATTGCATTGCAAATGCTTATTATACCTAATGTAAAAGTATCCCTGTCTTTCAGTTGGGAAACATTGTGGGAAGTGTGCAACGGAGTACATTTAATCAAAGACTGCTTGATTTCCTACAATGAAAGCACTAGAGGGGTGGCAGGGAAAAGTGGTAAAATATTCACGCATATTGAACTGCTTGCTTTGGGGCCAGTGTGTTTCTCCCAATCATCTGTTACTATCATCTTGCCAGGGTATGTACACGCACCATTCGGGAGCTACCTGGGGTGTTGCAGTGCTTTTGAAATCATTTATTTAGGAATTCTTATGCTTCAATGACAGAACCATGGTCCTTTGCATTCACTGTCAGAATTGAAAGTCCTATTGGGGCCATCCAATGCCCTGTGAATTCTCAGCTTGGTTATATTTTAATCCCCTCACTACCCTTGTGCTAGAGCTTTTTAAAAAAAAATTAAGTTGTATTGTATAAACATATATTCCTCTTTATCTTGTTTGAACCCACACAAACTATACTTTTTCCAGCACATTAAGCAATATATATTAGTGCTACCCTGCTAAATATATTTTCCAGTCTGAAGAAGTAATTAAAAATTTGGAGATTCTCACAAACAAAGCAGAAACATATTTAGTTGCCTTTCTCAAAAAGACAAACTGATCTTGAAAGGCTGACAAAGAACCTACTACTTGATGTCCAAAATCTGACATTACCATATATATGTGGGTTTTCCTAAGGGATGCTGTCTTGCACAATCGGTTAATATTAGCACAGACCACTTCAAAAGTGTGGTGATGCAATGCACATATGGGTTTACTATAAGGTTGAAAATACACAGGTGCTACTGAGGTCACAACAAGTTATGCCAAAATGCTTGTTGAGGGTAGGTGTCATATGGTTCAATTTAGCAACCCCAGACCATAGACAAATACAAAGCAACCTTTATATTTTCTTCATCTATATATCTTTTTTTAGGGCTCGGGCCTACGTCACACTGCGTAGCAGTGTGGGCGGAGCCCAAGAGTCCTGTAGTTAGCATCTCCGAAAAGCTACCTAAAAGATTCCTGGCTGCTTGTGATTTTTCGTCCTTCTTTTTGCCAGCTACATGGCAATTGGGCCTTGCATGCGTGTTTTTAGGTCGAGCCTACTCTATTCCGCAGGAATGAGTATGCGAGTGTAATGCCGCTAATCCACTACTCAACCCAAGGCTCTCAAAAGGCTCTCCTCAAGCGGATTTTCAACAGTTCACGAGAATCTACATGCTCCTCGTGCACGAGTTCTCATCAAAGGCAGCCCAGTCTCCCTCACACAAGCTACTCCCAGCAGGCAGCCCACCCCCTCCCTCTCCATATGGTCGCTCGAGTTGCAGGCAGCCCACCCCCTCCCTATAATCTGACATCTGCCCGAGCCTTCTGCCTATCAGCCTCCCTCCCACCTCCCCCCTAATTGCTTTAATTTTCACGGCCTCAAGGCCGTGAGCTACTTCAAAGAGATCCGCTCCGCAGCTAATCAGCCTGCCCACCCCCTTCCTGTCTCCCTACCCCTTAACCCTTCACCCTGCGGTTGACATCTCATTGATTGCATCACTAGTAGCATGTTGTTTTCTACAGCTCATCACTCCCTGCACACACAGCATTCTCTGTGACATCCCCAGGGCTTTTCATACTTTGTGGAAAGATTGCAGTCATTAGGCAAAATAAATGCTAGTTCCCTTAACACATTGCATGGCTCTCCGGAGTTTTAAGATCAACGCCGGTCTTCCCCGCCCACTGCTTCACACTTCACGGCCGCCAGGCCGTGACTCGCATTTTTTTTCTTCTTCTTCTGTGTGTTATTGTTTTTTGTTGTTATCAAATTGGCGTCCGTGCCTTCTTTAAGGAGTGCACAGTCTGTGTGCTAACCATCACTGCGACTTGCCTTGTTGTACTCTGATGGATTAATGGCCCCACATTGCTATGGCATTTATCGAACAAAGGGACGACATGCAAGTATGTCTGTGAGGAATATATTTAAAGATACATTTCTGATGAAGTGGCTGGTTCAGCACAGAATGCAAGAACAGTAAATTGCAGCATGGCACGTTTAGCACATTGCTTCTCGGATTTTGTTTATCTGTGCGCTTGAGCATTCCTGCTGCCACTTTGGTTGGTTTCTCAAGTAGCAGTAGGCAATGCCTATGACACAGACCGCGGCAGCGGAGCGAAAAGTACACTTTTTATACACTCCAGTACCAACCTATTTTGGTGCAAATCCAGTATCGTATCAAAAAAGTTTAAGGGTCCTTAATTTAGGCCCCCAAGTAGACATCTCCTGCTGATGAGGCGCCTAGATGCTTGGCTGATGTGAGCGCTATAAAACACAGGTTTTGCGCACATTATATATGACCTGATCAATTTACATACAATGTGCATATTGAATCTAATTTCACCGCTTGATGATGACAAAACAAGGCTCCGCCTTTC
Organism: Lissotriton vulgaris; assembly: GCF_964263255.1. Taxonomy (NCBI): domain Eukaryota; kingdom Metazoa; phylum Chordata; class Amphibia; order Caudata; family Salamandridae; genus Lissotriton; species Lissotriton vulgaris. The sequence goes on from NC_141700.1 coordinate 513,250,468, forward strand.
TTTCACGCGAGATCAGATTACCGGGATATTACAGGCTGGATATTACTGCAGAGAAAAGTCAGATCTATATTCACCCGGGTAAAAACGCCATTGGCAGTTACAGTTAATTTTGCTTTGATCCCAGGCCAGCGCTGCTGCAGGGGGTGTTGGGCATGTACCGATCTGCTGTGGAGAAACTTCCGGTTAAGTCCAGTGACCTCTTGGAGCTGGCTGTTGATGCCTAATGGCTCTACAGGCTGTACCTAAATTTTAGAATATTCTCTGTCGCGCCCCCATTTTCTCAGAAGCATACTAGTGCGATGCCGAATGTCGAGCGTTGCCAAATATTAAAGTCATATTTCACCTCTGCCTCTTTCTACCCTCCCCCGCCCCTTTATGTCATGGACTCGTTTTCATCCCTTTTGTTTGTTGTTGTAGTTTTATATTGCCCAATCTGCTCTACTTCATGTCCATGCAGACATCTCCCCCAGAAAGTAATCCCCTGAAGGGATCTTTTTTAAAGCTGCAGGTTTCAAAATCATTCCCAGAAATGACGTGAAATGATATTGTTTTATAAAGCGCAATAAAACCCAAGGTTCCAAAGCTCTATTGCGAGACAGACAAATCTACAGAGTCAAACCAACCAAGTAGTAAGGGAACTGGAGTGAGAAAACCAAATTTCCAAATGCGTTTTAAGGGAGTCTGCTTCAGAATTGTGAGTGGGCTCTGCCTTTCATCCTTCTAAAGTAGATAAAGCAAGCAGCATGCATTAGAGCCACACCTCCCTCATTTACTGATCTGATTGTTCCCAAACCAGGTTTCTTTCGCTTTGCCAACACCCGCCACAATGTTTGGAACAGGTCTTCAAACCGCATGCACAGAAGACCTCTCTCCCATCCGTCCAGTACATTACAGATGGGACACAATATTTCACGTCCCTTCAGCACCCTCTCACACCCTTTCACACCCTCTCATACCTTCACCCACTCTCACACCCCCTCACTCACCCTCACACCCCCTCACCCTCCCTCACCCTCACACCCTCATACCCCCTACCCCTCACTCCCCCATCACCCTCACCCCGTTACCCTCACCCTCCCACCCTCACACCCTTACCCTCACACCCTCACAACCCCACACCCTCCCCCTCACACCCCCTCACACGCCTTCACCCTCACACCCCCACACCCTTGCACCCCTCACCCTCACACACCCCCTCCCCCTCACAATCCCTCACCCTCACATCCCCTCAGCCTCACACACCCTCACCCTCACCCTCACTCCCCCTCACCTTCACACCCCCTCACCCTCACACACCCTCACACTCACACACCCTCACCATCACACCCTCACACACCGTCACTAACCCTCACCCTCACACACCCTCTCACCCCCTCTCACCCTCACACACCCTCTTGCCCCCCTCACACCCCCTCACTCACCCTCCTCACCCTCACACACACTCTCACCCCCTCTCACATTCACACACCCTCACTCATCCTCACACTCACACACCCTCACACCCCCTCACCCTCACACACCCTCACTCACAAACCCTCACCCTCACATCCTCTCACCCTCACACACCCTTGCCCTCACACCCCCTCACCCTCACTCACCCTCACTCATCCTCACACACACACACACACACACACACACCATCACCAGCATAGCATAGCATAACAAAACAAAGCATAGGATAGCAAAACAAAACATAGCATAGCAAAACATAGCATAGCATAACAAAACACAACAAAACGTAGCATTGCATAACAAAACACAACATAGCATAGCATAACAAAACAAAGGTTAGCATAGCATAACAAAACATAGCATAACAAAGCATAGCATAGCATAACAAAACCTAGCCTAACAAAACATAGCATAGCAATATAATGCATAGCATAATAAAACATAACAAAACATAGCATACAGGAAGATTTTAAAAATATCTTGAGGAAATCCGATATCGTTTGTCTCCAGGAAACCTGGCTGTGCGGCGAAATCCCTGCTACCGTAGGTTTTACTCATCATGTAAAAGCAGCTAAAAGGAACATAGTGGGTAGACCTTCAGGGGGTCTGATGACGTTAGTCTCAACAAGGATAGCTAAGGACATTGAACCCCTGGAACTAAAGAGCAACTGGGCATTGGGCAATAGAGTGCGAACAACAAATAATATGTTGGGGGGTGAAAACCTATTCATTTTTAATGTGTATATACAGAAAGGAAAAGAAAACGAGTATAAGGCGGACTTGGAACGTTTAAAAACTGACCTGGAAGAGGTGTGTAACCGCTATCCAAGGGATATGTTCATGATATTAGGAGACTTCAACCATAAATTGAACCCCAAAATAATGGACTCCTGGCTGAAGGACTTGTTAGATGCATATAAAATAGAGCGGGCAGAATTTCCCTGCTGCGATACTTCAACTAAAGACGATGAGCTTGGGCAACTGTTGGGGGACATGGGATTTGTATGCTCCAACGGTAGAAAGAAAGCGGACAGGCCTGCGAAGCGTACTTTTAAGGTAGGGCAGCAATTGTGCCCCATAGATTACGTATTCACACAGGCCTGGCATTTCCATCTTATCAAACAGTTTGAAATTCTGGGGGTGGAGGATAGTGACCACTATCCACTGCAGGTAGAACTCCAGGTAAATAGCCCCCGCAAAGACAAAAAGTGCTATTAGTAGATGTAGAATACCCCAAGCGACTAACAACACGAATCACCGATGAATATATACAGAAACTAAGCGCATATCAGTTAACTGTGAATTTGGGTAACCTAGTACCAGAAGAGAGCATAGTCTGGTACGAGGGTATAATAAGGCAACTGGTGGAATGCCTCCGGATTAAATTAAAGTGCGGTAATCACAAATGAGTAAATAATGCGACATTACACTCTAACAATACCAAACATTGGTTTGATGCTGAATGCCGGAAACTAAAGGCCGGTATTAAGAAACAAGAAAGATGCCTCAGAGGTAACTATAGTGAGGAAGTGGTATTAGAACTTAGGAAATCAAAGATAAAATATAAGACAGTTATCAGAGATAAAAAAAGGAGTTTTAAGGACAAATTTTGGGAGAACTTACTCAAGGTAATTGAAGATAAAAATGTGAAAGGCTTTTGGAGGTTAATACAGGATTGTACGGGAAAAGTACAAGGGACCATGCAGTGCTCAGTGCCAGAGGACAAGTGGCTGACCTACCTATAGGAAATTTATGGTAAATGGCCAACGAGGGAGGGCAATGTTTGGCCAGGAATAAGTAAAGAATTAAAAATCCACTAGGCTAACACCTAACACGGGCAGCTGGCCCTGATAACTTGCCAGCTGTCATAATAAAAACAAACATAGAATGGTGGGCTGAGTTCTTTTCAAATATGTTTCTAGGGATCCTAAATACTGGCGAATTCCCTGCAAATTGGAAAGGGGGTATTGTTAGGCCAATACATAAAAAAGGAGATGCAAACTCCCCCAAAAATTACCGTTTAATAAACCTTCTGGACATAGGCGAAAAGGTCTTTTCCAAGGTAATTCTAGGGCTACTAAAGGAGTGGGTGGAAGACAAACAGTTAATACCTCCAGAGCAGGGGGGGTTCAAAGAAGGCCACTCAACGATTGACCATTGTTTTGCTCTTTGGTCCATTGCACGGAAGTCAATTGATCAGAGGGGTAATTTATTCTGCTGTTTCGTTGACTTCCGTGCAGCCATTGATCTTGTGGACAGGGAGCAGCTGTGGTCAACACTAGTAGGGTATGAAATACAGGGTGACCTGCTGGTCCTCATCCAAGCTCTGCATACAGAAAACTGGGCACAGATAATATTGGACACGGACGGAGGACTGACTGGGAGAATCCCAATTGGGAAAGGTTTAAGGCAGGGGTGCGTCTTAACCCCCCTGCTGTTCGCCCTGTTTTTAGCTTACCTACCCCAAGTATTAAGAGATGTCAGAGGGGCGAACCCGAAACTGGGAGGAAACCACATATCGTGCCTCCTTTATGCCGATGACCTGATGATTATGGACCGGACGGAGATAGGCCTCCAGAGAAAATTAAATAGGTTTTAAAGAATACTGCACAAGTAAAGAATTAGAGGTAAGCATGGACAAGACTAAAATTGTATGTTTTGGGAGAAGGAAAGCGAAGTTCTCGTGGTATCTTGGTACAGTCTTGCTTGAGAGGGTGACCGACTACAGATATTTGGGAATGTGGTTCTCAGGTAACTTGAAATGGCACACACACCTGCAAGCACTAAAAATAAGGGCATTGGCGTCGGTTAAAGGCCTAAAAAGATTTAATAATACCTATGGTGAAAGGTCAGATAGGCCGGTCTTAAAAGCCTATCAAGCAATGGTTCCCCAACAATTTTTGTATGGAGCCGAGGTTCTCTACCTCAGTGGCAAGACCTCCTGGGATAGAGAGGAGGGAAATATACTAAAAAGCTTATTCACGCTGCCTAAATCATCTATGGTGCAGGCAGCACGATTGGAGCTAGGAATCACCTCCTGGGCTATAACTGCTTGTATGAGCCTTGTACGCTTCTGGCAGCGGTTGGGAGCAGGGGAACTTACTAAAATCTCCCAATGGGCTAAGGAGGAAATTGCCATTAGTAAGCTACCCTGGGCAAAAGAGGTGAGAGCTTCAATAGGCAAGGCTTATGGGGTGCTTGATTTGAAGGTATGCTTGCCGCAAGACCCCATAATATTTGGAAAAAAAGAATTAAAGATACAAGGGGTCAATATGTCCCGTAGCTATGATCGGGACTACCTTGCACAAAAATCCTCGGTAACACACATGAAAGTGGCTTGGGAGAACAACTAACACTTCCCCTATGTGGATCGGCTACCCAGCTATAGACTGAGGCGGGAAGTCTTGAAAATGTGAATTGGTATTAACCCAGGTTATGCGAATAACGGGGTTAGAAACCTAATGATGGGATGTAATAGGAAATGCACTTGCACTTTAGGAACTACCTGTGATATTTTACATATTTTATTAGATTGTATGAGATTTTTAGACTTTCGAAAGGAGTTTTTATGTCCGATTTAAAAAAAATATAAGATTTCGCACAATATATGGATAAAGTCAAGGTGTTCCTCAAATGCACAGAAGAGCACGTATAGTGCAGCCCCTTACCACCGAGTAAAGGTAGAGACACTAAGGTATAACAGTAGTATGAGCTGCATGCTGAAGGAGTTATGTATAGGTAGGATTTAAGCGATTTTTATCAAAATAAATGTTATAATACGCCGTTTTAAAAGGAACAAGAGAAGTCAAACTACACGTATCTTGAGGTGTAATTGTTGTTTTATACAGTCATGTTATGCTGCTGTTCTTTCTTTTGTTTTATACTCTCATGTTATGCTGCTGTTCTTTCAGGTTTTCACGGCATGTGGTAAATGTACTTTTAAGGTTTTAACAAACCAAATAAAGTTTTGTTTGACTGACTGACAAAACATAGCATAACAAAACAGCATAGCATAACAAAGCATATCATAGCATAACAAAACATAGCATAGCATAATAAAACATAGCATAGCATAACAAATCAAATCATAGGATAGTAAAACATTGCATAACAGAACAAAACATAGGATAGCAAAACAAACATAGCATAGCATACAGCATCACTCCGCACCACCACAGTATCACTCAGAGGCAACACAACATCACTATGCGCTACCACAGCATCACTGAACGCCACAGCATCACTCGTTCGCCATCATAACATCGCTCAGCGCCATCACAGCTTCAATCTGTGCAACCATTCAACAACACCTGGTTCAAATATGTTCTCTCAATGTTTCAAGCTTTATTACAAATGTAACAAAAAGATGTTAATATTTCGCTTCTGTTCTTAGATTTTCGTCACAATAAAATACACTGAACATAATCTTCACAAAAGTTATTTACAAAACTTTAAGCTATTGCCATTATAAATTACAATAACTTTTATATAAGTATTAATTATTGAAAAAATTAAAAGCCATTGTTATTTGTAATATCAATACATGTAAGTCACGAAAATACAACACATATTGCGTTACAAATGCTATAGGTGTCACATTGGCGAAAGTTATAACTATTGGCATTGTAAATGACAAAGCTATTAATTTAGCTATTTTCAAAAACAAAACATAAATAAAAAAATTGTCATTTACAATACCAATAGATCAAACTTTCCTAATGCGAGACCTATTGCATTGCAAATGCTTGTTTTAGAAGAGAGCACGCAATAGGCCAAAGGCGGTAGAGTAGCTCCACCTATTGCATATTGTGTGCGGTCACGCGCACGAGGAGGCCATATTTCTTCAATTACCAGCTGTCCAGGGCCGTGGTAATTGAAGATAGATGCTGGGCGCACGTTTTTAGGGCTCGGGCCTAAGCCACCACGAAGTGGAGGCGGAGCTTCCGAGCTCTTATGTGTTAAAAAAAAAATGCAGAACGGGCTCCGGCTGGCACATTCCTTATTTTTTTATGGCATCTGCCTAGTGATTCGTCTTCGCTGTGGTGTGTATTTAGTAACGTTGACGTGATAGGCTGTAAGTAATTTACGCGTGCCCGATGTGGCATATTCTGTGCGCGAACGAGCACGGAGAGTGATTAATCTTAATTAGGAGCTGTCAGAGTGACCGTGTAATGCAATCCAGATGGTTAAGAGAGGTGTCCTGCTTGAACTTTTCACACATCACGAGCGCTGACTCCTTCTCAGTTCTTATCTCTCGCTGTGTGATTCACTGCCGTGTGAAGTGGAGGGGGCAGCCGGGCAGAGCGTGTGCCTAAGGCTCGGAGATTTCTGGACTCGATGTCTGGCACGGGGATGCTTATCTATGCCCCTGCGGAATGTGCTCGACCAGCCAACCACGGAGGGCCGGCGCGGCTGAGGCCTGGCCTAGGGCAATGTGTTAGTTCTGCAGATGCTGTACCTGTGATTGCCCGAGTAGGACCGGAGCCTCGTCAGCCGCATGTCATTCGGCCTACTACAGGGAATTTATAAGAGTGGGGACAAGTCGACCGCATATTAGGCGATTTCGAGAGCACAATATGCGTCAGAGCACTTGAAATGGTATTAGGGCTGGGTCAGAGTCAGTCTTAAGGGAGATAATAGTTTTAGAATCAGCACTGTCAAGGGCTAGTCTGCAAAACCCCTCCCTGTTTTTCCAAAAATGTGCCCCGATTCTGAATGGCTTAGTTGGTCTCTGTCCAGAGGAACGTATTCCTGCTAACCAGGAAAAACGTGCATCCTGTCCCACTCTGCTACCGACCCATTAGGCGCAGTGCTCAGAAAGAGCCGTTCCCAGCAATCTCAGTGGTCGGCATTACTTGTCTGAGCACGCTTGTTTGGAGGGCAGAGGAGAAGCGGAAGCAATTAGGACATTCTGCAAAGAAAAAACACACACAAATTCATAGCAGGAAACAGTCACCATCAACGCAGCAGCCTCCCACCTCGATAACACACACAAACTATTCTAGAAATTGTATAGCCAGTAACTAACTTTTTAGGACTGCCATTACCCAAGACCTACTGATTTGAACAAAATGTTATGTTTAATACACTTACTAACAGGAGTTTTTAAAGAGCCCTCTTCATGCATTACCCCGTTATTGTGTCATTCACGTTTCTTCCCGCCCACTACATATGACTTTGCAGAAATTGACCCACTAAAGCCGATGATAATGCATATCTACAGGCTAGCAATGACAGCGCATATCTACAGGATAGCAATGACAGTGCATATCTACAGGCTAGCGATGACAGTGCATATCTACAGGCTAGCGATGACGGTGCATATCTACAGGCTAGTGAAGCCAATGCATATCTACAGGCTAGTGAAGCCATAGCAATGACAGTGCATATCTACAGGCTAGCGATGACAGTGCATATCTACAGGCTAGCGATGACGGTGCATATCTACAGGCTAGTGAAGCCAATGCATATCTACAGGCAAGTGAAGCCAATGCATATCTACAGGCTAGCGATGACAGTTCATATCTACAGGCTAGCAATGACAGTGCATATCTACAGGCAAGCAATGATAATGCATATCTACAGGCTAGCGACGACAGCGCATATCTACAGGATAGCAATGACAGCGCATATCTACAGGCTAGCAATGACAGAGCATATCTACAGGCTAGCGATGACAGTGCATATCTACAGGCTAGTGAAGCAAATGCATATCTACAGGCTAGCGATGACAGTGCATATCTACAGGCTAGCGATGACAGTGCATATCTACAGGCTTGCGATGACAATGCATATCTACAGGCTAGCGATGACAGTGCATATCTACAGGCTAGTGAAGCCAATGCATATCTACAGGCTAGCGATGACAGTGCATATCTACAGGCTAGCGATGACAGAGCATATCTACAGGATAGCAATGACAGCGCATATCTACAGGCTAGCGATGACAGAGCATATCTACAGGCTAGCGATGACAGTGCATATCTACAGGCTAGTGAAGCCAATGCATATCTACAGGCTAGCGATGACAGTGCATATCTACAGGCTAGCGATGACAGAGCATATCTACAGGCTAGCGATGACAGTGCATATCTACAGGCTAGCGATGACAGAGCATATCTACAGGCTAGAGGTGACAGTGCATATCTACAGGCTTGTGAAGCCAATGCATATCTACAGGCTAGCGATGACAGCGATGACAGTGCATATTTACAGGCTAGTGAAGCCAGTGCATATCTACAGGCTAGCGATGACAGTGCATATATACAGGCTAGCAATGACAGAGCATATCTACAGGCTAGCGATGACAGTGCATATCTACAGGCTAGCGATGACAGTGCATATCTACAGGCTAGCGATGATAATGCATATCTACAGGCTAGCGATGACAGTGCATATCTACAGGATAGCAATGACAGCGCATATCTACAGGCTAGTGAAGCCAATGCATATCTACAGGCTAGCAATGACAGTGCATATCTACAGGCTAGTGAAGCCAATGCATATCTACAGGCTTGCGATGACAGTGCATATTTACAGGCTAGCGATGACAGAGCATATCTACAGGCTAGCGATGACAGTGCATATCTACAGGCTTGTGAAGCCAATGCATATCTACAGGCTATCGATGACAGAGCATATCTGCAAGCTAGCGATGACAGCGCATATCTACAGGCTAGCGATGACAGTGCATATCTACAGGCTAGCGATGACAGTGCATATCTACAGGCTAGCGATGATAATGCATATCTACAGGCTAGCGATGACAGCGCATATCTACAAGATAGCAATGACAGCGCATATCTACAGGCTAGTGAAGCCAATGCATATCTACAGGCTAGCGATGACAGTGAATATCTACAGGCTAGTGAAGCCAATGCATATCTACAGGCTTGCGATGACAGTGCATATCTACAGGCTAGCAATGACAGTGCATATCTACAGGCTAGCGATGACAGAGCATATCTAAAGGCTAGCGATGACAGAGCATATCTACAGGCTAGCGATGACAGTGCATATCTACAGGCTAGCGATGACAGTGCATATCTACAGGCTAGCGATGATAATGCATATCTACAGGCTAGCGACGACAGCGCATATCTACAGGATTGCAATGACAGCGCATATCTACAGGCTAGCGATGACAGAGCATATCTACAGGCTAGCGATGACAGTGCATATCTACAGGCTAGTGAAGCCAATGCATATCTACAGGCTAGCGATGACAGTGCATATCTACAGGCTAGCAATGACAGAGCATATCTACAGGCTAGCGATGACAGTGCATATCTACAGGATGGCAATGACAGCGCATATCTACAGGCTAGTGAAGCCAATGCATATCTACAGGCTAGCGATGACAGTGCATATCTACAGGCTAGCGATGACACAGCATATCTACAGGCTAGCGATGACAGTGCATATCTACAGGCTAGTGAAGCCAATGCATATCTACAGGCTAGTGAAGCCATAGCAATGACAGTGCATATCTACAGGCTAGCGATGAAAGTGCATATCTACAGGCTAGCGATGACGGTGCATATCTACAGGCTAGTGAAGCCAATGCATATCTACAGGCTAGTGAAGCCAATGCATATCTACAGGCTAGCGACGACAGCGCATATCTACAGGATAGCAATGACAGTGGATATCTACAGGCTAGCGATGACAGTGCATATACACAGGCTAGTGAAGCCAATGCATATCTACAGGCTAGCGATGACAGTGCATATCTACAGGCTAGCGATGACAATGCATATCTACAGGCTAGTGAAGCCAATGCATATCTACAGGCTAGCGATGACAGTGCATATCTACAGGCTAGTGATGACAGTGCATATCTACAGGCTAGTGAAGCCAATGCATATCTACAGGCTAGCGATGACAGTGCATATCTACAGGCTAGCGATGACAGTGCATATCTACAGGCTAGTGAAGCCAATGCATATCTACAGGCTAGCGATGACAGTGCATATCTACAGGCTAGTGAAGCCAATGCATATCTACAGGCTAGCGATGACAGTGCATATCTACAGGCTAGTGATGACAGAGCTTATCTACAGGCTAGCGATGACAGTGCATATCTACAGGCTAGCAATGACTGTGCATATCTACAGGCTAGCAATGACAGTGCATATCTACAGGCTTGCAATGACAATGCATATCTACAGGCTAGCGATGACAGTGCATATCTACAGGCTAGTGAAGCCAATGCATATCTACAGGCTAGCGATGACAGTGCATATCTACAGGCTAGAGATGACAGAGCATATCTACAGGCTAGCGATGACAGTGCATATCTACAGGCTAGCGATGACAATGCATATCTACAGGCTAGCGATGATAATGCATATCTACAGGCTAGCGACGACAGCGCATATCTACAGGATAGCAATGACAGCGCATATCTACAGGCTAGCGATGACAGAGCATATCTACAGGCTAGCGATGACAGTGCATATCTACAGGCTAGTGAAGCCAATGCATATCTACAGGCTAGCCATGACAGTGCATATCTACAGGCTAGCGATGACAGAGCATATCTACAGGCTAGCGATGACAGTGCATATCTACAGGATAGCAATGACAGCGCATATCTACAGGCTAGTGAAGCCAATGCATATCTACAGGCTAGCGATGACAGTGCATATCTACAGGCTAGTAAAGCCAATGCATATCTACAGGCTAGCGATGACAGTGCATATCTACAGGCTAGCGATGACGGTGCATATCTACAAGCTAGCGATGACAGAGCATATCTACAAGCCAGCGATGACAGTGCATATCTACAGGCTAGCGATGATAATGCATATCTACAGGCTAGCGACGACAGCGCATATCTACAGGATAGCAATGACAGCGCATATCTACAGGCTAGCGATGACAGAGCATATCTACAGGCTAGCGATGACAGTACATATCTACAGGCTAGTGAAGCCAATGCATATCTACAGGCTAGCGATGACAGTGCATATCTACAGGCTAGCGATGACAGAGCATATCTACAGGCTAGCGATGACAGTGCATATCTACAGGCTAGCGATGACAGAGCATATCTACAGGCTAGCGGTGACAGTGCGTATCTACAGGCTTGTGAAGCCAATGCATATCTACAGGCTTGCGATGACAATGCATATCTACAGGCTAGCGATGACAGAGCATATCTACAGGCTAGCGATGACAGTGCATATCTACAGGCTTGTGAAGCCAATGCATATCTACATGCTAGCGATGACAGAGCATATCTACAGGCTAGCAATGACAGCGATGACAGTGCATATCTACAGGCTAGTGAAGCCAATGCATATTTACAGGCTAGCGATGACAGTGCATATCTACAGGCTAGCGATGACAGAGCATATCTACAGGCTAGTGATGACAGTGCATATCTACAGGCTAGCGATGACAGTGCATATCTAAAGGCTGGCGATGATAATGCATATCTACAGGCTAGCGATGACAGTGCATATCTACAGGATAGCAATGACAGCGCATATCTACAGGCTAGTGAAGCCAATGCATATCTACAGGCTAGCGATAACAGTGCATATCTACAGGCTAGTGAAGCCAATGCATATCTACAGGCTTGCGATGACAATGCATATCTACAGGCTAGCGATGACAGAGCATATCTACAGGCTAGCGATGACAGTGCATATCTACAGGCTTGTGAAGCCAATGCATATCTACATGCTAGCGATGACAGAGCATATCTACAGGCTAGCAATGACAGCGCATATCTACAGGCTAGCGATGACAGTGCATATCTACAGGCTAGCGATGACAGTGCATATCTACAGGCTAGCGATGATAATGCATATCTACAGGCTAGCGATGACAGAGCATATCTACAGGATAGCAATGACAGCGCATATCTACAGGCTAGTGAAGCCAATGCATATCTACAGGCTAGCGATGACTGTGCATATCTACAGGCTAAGGAAGCCAATGCATATCTACAGGCTTGCGATGACAGTGCATATCTAGAGGCTAGCGATGACAGTGCATATCTACAGGCTAGCGATGACAGTGCATATCTACAGGCTAGCGATGATAATGCATATCTACAGGCTAGCGATGACAGCGCATATCTACAGGATAGCAATGACAGCGCATATCTACAGGCTAGCGATGACAGAGCATATCTACAGGCTAGCGATGACAGTGCATATCTACAGGCTAGTGAAGCCAATGCATATCTACAGGCTAGCGATGACAGTGCATATCTACAGGATAGCGATGACAGAGCATATCTACAGGCTAGCGATGACAGTGCATATCTACAGGATAGCAATGACAGCGCATATCTACAGGCTAGTGAAGCCAATGCATATCTACAGGCTAGCGATGACAGTGCATATCTACAGGCTAGTGAAGCCAATGCATATCTACAGGCTAGCGATGACAGTGCATATCTACAGGCTAGCGATGACAGAGCATATCTACAGGCTAGCGATGACAGTGCATATCTACAGGCTAGTGAAGCGAATGCATATCTACAGGCTAGTAAAGCCATAGCAATGACAGTGCATATCTACAGGCTAGCGATGACAGTGCATATCTACAGGCTAGCGATGACGGTGCATATCTACAGGCTAGTGAAGCCAATGCATATCTACAGGCTAGTGAAGCTAATGCATATCTACAGGCTAGCGATGACAGTGCATATCTACAGGCTAGCGATGATAATGCATATCTACAGGCTAGCGACGACAGCGCATATCTACAGGATAGCAATGACAGTGCATATCTACAGGCTAGCGATGACAGAGCATATCTACAGGCTAGCGATGACAGTGCATATCTACAGGCTAGTGAAGCCAATGCATATCTACAGGCTAGCGATGACAGTGCATATCTACAGGCTAGTGATGACAGAGCATATCTACAGGCTAGCGATGACAGTGCATATCTACAGGCTAGCGATGACAGTGCATATCTACAGGCTTGCGATGACAATGCATATCTACAGGCTAGCGATGACAGTGCATAACTACAGGCTAGTGAAGCCAATGCATATCTACAGGCTAGCGATGACAGTGCATATCTACAGGCTAGCGATGACAGAGCATATCTACAGGCTAGCAATGACAGTGCATATCTACAGGCTAGCGATGACAGTGCATATCTACAGGCTAGCGGCGACAGCGCATATCTACAGGATAGCAATAACAGCGCATATCTACAGGCTAGGGATGACAGAGCATATCTACAGGCTAGCGATGAAAGTGCATATCTACAGGCTAGTGAAGCCAATGCATATCTACAGGCTAGCGATGACAGTGCATATCTACACGCTAGCGATGACAGAGCATATCTACAGGCTAGCGATGACAGTGCATATCTACAGGATAGCAATGACAGCGCATATCTACAGGCTAGTGAAGCCAATGCATATCTACAGGCTAGCGATGACGGTGCATATCTACAGGCTAGTGAAGCCAATGCATATCTACAGGCTAGCGATGACAGTGCATATCTACAGGCTAGCGATGACAGAGCATATCTACAGGCTAGCGATGACAGTGCATATCTACAGGCTAGCGATGATAATGCATATCTACAGGCTAGCGACGACAGCGCATATCTACAGGATAGCAATGACAGCGCATATCTACAGGCTAGCGATGACAGTGCATATCTACAGGCTAGCGATGACGGTGCCTATCTACAGGCTAGTGAAGCCAATGCATATCTACAGGCTAGCGATGACAGTGCATATCTACAGGCTAGCGATGACAGTGCATACACTCACAAGGAGACCACAGCCAGCTGAGGTGCAATCTTCTCCCACTCACAAGAACGACATCACAGGCAGCAGCAGTGCAAGCTTCTTACACTCACAAGGAGACCACAGGCAGCAGAGGTGCAAGCTTCTCACAATCACAAGAAGGACATCACAGGCAAGTGGTGCAATATTCGCACACTCACAAGGAGATCACTGGCAGTACACACCACATGAACACACTCCATAACACATAGCAACAATACATTGGCATTTACAATGCCATTAGCTCAAACTCAAATAAATCCGAGCCCGATTGCATTTCTAATGCTTGTTTTTTTTGCAATCCATTTCATGGAGCTCTCCCTGTTAGGGCCTCTTTAAATATACATTCTTAATCCTGATATGTGTACAAAATACTTTCTGCAAGTAACTTAGTACAGATGTATACAATCATTGCGTTACATATATAGCACGTCAATTTCATTCTTTTTTTTGCTATAAAATAAAACCTAAATAAAGAGTATTGGGGCAGCGAATGAAGCAGGCAAAGGTTTCTTGCGCATGCGTAGTGGTGCCCTGAGAAGCTAGCAAAGGCGTTAACGGGGTATCACGTATAGGCAGAGAGGGCTAGATGCGGTTTGCGCACGTGCGTTCGATTATGAGCTGTGGTGGTGTGTGTTATTTGCATTTCGAGCACGCCCTTTAAATCTTTAAACCATGCAGCCCGTCCCGAAGAGCTGCCTTCTTATCTGAAAGCCGGTTAAACATGCCAACGCAGGGAAGTTTGTCAAAGATCGGAAAGTTTATAAACTTTTATAGAATGGCACTTGCAGAAGTCTGGCACTCACTTCGCAACTGGTGAGAAAAGTTAGTTTTTTTCTAAACAAAAGTGCCGGCCTTCAGGTTCACAGCGCAGACTGTCGCACCAAGCTAAATCATTTACCGTTTATTTGTATAAAAATCGATTTGTGCCCCTCTCCTCCGAGTTTTGTCTAACTGCATTGCCGATGCTTCCAGCCCACCGGCTCCTCTTCTTTTATCTCCATGAATGGGGACGATTTGTTTGAGTATTGAGTGAAGTCAAGAAAACGGGGTTCCACTCCTAGCTCCGACGCTTGGCTGAACAGTGTGATCCTGGGCAAAAAAAATCTTCTCCGGGTTCTTTATTTAGCGAAACCGGGAATGACGAGAAACTGACTAAATATATCATCAAGTGCAACACACTCTACGTGCCATTTATTCTGCGTGGTATAAATGACACGCAGAGTATTTTACGTGAGATGGACACGTCGCACTCATAACGGGCACCTTTAAACTGGGCAATAGTAGTATTTGTTCTTTACTGTTCTTGGAAACGGTACAAGTATGGCAATAAAAGCAATGTGTTTTATTTTTGGACTATTGTTATAATGATTATTTTCACTACAAATGTTACCCTGGCCTCGTCACCCTTTTCACCTGCCGGGAGGATGCCTCGTGCACATTAAATGATGCTCAGTGCTGGTCTGGTGGTATTTTCTGTATTCTTGGAATATCTTTTTACTTGGCTTGTTTTAATCAATTTGAAGACAGAGACATAGTCACTCATGCTGAAGACAGGCAACACTGTCACTCATGCTGAAGACAGGAGACACTGTCACTCATGCTGAAGACAGGCAACACTGTCACTCATGCTGAAGACAGGAGACACTGTCACTCATGCTGAAGACAGGCAACACTGTCACTCATGCTGAAGACATTCAACACTGTGACTCATGTCGAAGACAGGAGAAACTGACAGACACTGTCACTCATGCTGAAGACAGGCAACCCCGTCACTCATGCTGAAGACAGGAGACACTGTCACTCTTGCTGAAGACAGGAGATACTGTCACACAATGTCACTCATGCTGAAGACAGGCAACACTGTCACTCATGCTGAAGATAGGAGACACTGTCACTCATGCTGAAGACAGGAGACACTGTCACTCATGCTGAAGACAGGCAACACTCACTCATGCTGAAGACAGGAGACACTGTCACTCATGCTGAAGACAGGAGACACTGTCACTCATGCCCAAGACAGGAGACACTGTCACACACTGTCACTCATGCTGAAGGCAGGGGATACTGTCACTCATGCTGAAGACAGGAGACACGGTCACTCATGCTGAAGACAGGAGATACTGTGACTCATTCTGAAGACAGGAGGCACTGTCACTCACGCTGAAGATAGGAGACACTGTCACTCACCCTGAAGACAGGAGATACAGTCACTCATTCTGAAGACAGGAGACACTGTCACTCATGCTGAAGACAGGAGACACTGTCACTCATGCTGAAGACAGGAGACACTGATACTCATGGTGAAGACAGGCGACACTATTACACACTTTCACTCATGCTGAAGACTGGAGACACTGTCACTCATGCTAAAGACAGGCAACACTGTCACACACTGTCACTCATGCTGAATACATAAGTCACTGTCAAACACTGTCACTTATACTGAAAACAGGCGACACTGTCACTCATGCTGAAGACAGGAGACACTGAAACTCATGCTGAAGACAGCAGACACTGTTACTCACGCTGAAGAAAGGCAACACTGTCACTCATGCTGAAGACAGGAGACACTGTCACTCATGGGGAAGACAGGAGGCACTGTCACACACTGTCACTCATGCTGAGGACAGGAGACACTGTCACTCATGCTGAAGACTGGCAACACTGTCACTCATGCTGAAGACAGGACACACTGTCACTTATGCTGAAGACAGGGGACACTGTCACTCATACTGAAGACAGGATACACTGTCACTCATGCTGACAACAGGCAACACTGTCAATCATGCCAAAGACGGGAGACACTGTCATACACTGTCACTCATGCTGAAGACAGGCAACAATGTCACTCATGCTGAAGACAGGAGACACTGTTACTCCTGCTGAAGACAAGAGACACTGTGGGTCATGCTAAAGACAGACAACAATGTCACACACTGTCACTCATGCTGAAGACAGGAGACACTGTCACTCATGCTGAAGACAGGCAACACTGTCACACACGGTCACTCCTGGTGAAGACAGGACACACTGTTACTCATGCTGAAGACAGGCGACACTGTCACACACTGTCACTCATGCTGAAAACAGGAGACACTCACTCATGCTGAAAACAGGAGACACTGTTACTCATGCTGAAGACAGGCAACACTGTCACTCATGCTGAAGACAAGAGACACTGTCACTCATGGGGAAGACAGGCGGCACTATCACACACTGTCACTCATGCTGAAGCCAGAAGACACAGTCCCTCATGCTGAAGACTGGCAACACTGTCACTCATGCTGAAGACAGGAGACACTCCCTCATGCTGAAGAAAGGCGGCACTGTCACACACTGTCACTCATGCTGAAGACAGGCAACACTGTCACAGGGTTCCACTCCTAGCTCTGACGCTTGGCTGAACAGTGTGATCCTGGGCAAAAAAAAATCTTCTCCGGGTTCTTTATTTAGCGAAACCGGGAATGATGAGAAACTGACTAAATATATCAAGTGCAACACACTCTACGTGCCATTTATTCTGCATGGTATAAATGACACACAGGGTATTTTACGTGAGATGGACACGTCGCACTCATAACGGGCACCTTTAAACTGGGCAATAGTAGTATTTGTTCTTTACTGTTCTTAGAAACGGTAAAGTATGGCAATAAAATCAATGTGTTTTAATTTTGGACTATTGTTATAATGATTATTTTCACTACAAATGTTACCCTGGCCTCGTCACCCTTTTCACCTGCAGGGAGGATGCCTCGTGCACATTAATGGGGTCATTAGGATCGCGGACGGACTTGAGTCCGTCCGCGACCCCTGAGTAGGAGGGAACGCCTGCATGGGCTGCGGCGTTCCCTCTGTGCAGATTAGGATGTGACCGCCAGGGTGGCGGTCACATCCTCTATTTTTAACATTGCAGCGGGTGGAGCTTCAAGCTGCACCCGCAGCAATGTTAAAAATGTACGCCTTGCATTTGAATGTAGAAGGTGGCAGGCACCGCGCAGTGCCTGCCGCTTACTGCATACAAATGCAGGGGGGTACCATAGGTACCCCCCATGTGCACCCCCACCCCACCCCCTTCACCTAGGGGGCCCGCAACGGGCCCCCGCAGTGAAGTTACACATGCTTTTCCACGGCGGAAAAGCCGCCGCGGAAAAGCATGTTTCCAAGCACATCCTAATCTGGCTGACGGTGTCTGAGAGACACCGTCACCATATTAGTGCTTTTCCGCCGTGGTTGTAAGCCAGCCGCGGAGGAAAAGCTGCGGACGGAAACCAGGACCCACCAGCCATCCTAATGTGGCGGTGAGTCTTGGTGGGTCCGCAGAGGATTTTACGCATCCTCCAGGCCGGCGGTGGCTTCCGCGTGGCTTCCGGCGTGGCATCCTAATCCGCCCTAAGGGGCTGATTAGGATGGAGGATTTTCCGCATCCTCTGGGCTGGCGGAAGCCACCGCCGGCCTGGAGGATGCGGAAAATCCTCTGCAGACCCACCAAGACCCACCGCCAGCTGATGATTTACATATGTTTTTTTCTTGTCCTAAACTTTCTAATTTGTTTCTACATATTGAATGTTTTTTTATTTATTATTCTTAAACATGAGGTTAAGATAACAGCGGAGCTGCTGTTACTGGGTATTGATCATACTGTTACCAGGTCAAGACCAATCTCATATTTTTTATTTATTTGCATGGCTGCAGCTGGGTCTTGTATTACCGAGGAATGGATCAGCTTAGCTCCGCAGTCTTTCTCTATGTGGCGTGAAAAATTATTGTTTATGTATAATATTGAATCCGCCATATATAAGTTGAAGGGGGTAAAAAAAAGAGCTCTGGGGGAGAAAATTTGGGCACCAATTGCCGAATGGATTTAAGCTATGTGTCTGCTTGATTTATATTCATTTCTCTGTTATAAGATGTTATGTTCTTTATGAAGGCTGTCTCTTTCTTTCTTGTTTGCTAGTTTATGGCATTTGTTATGTATCGCTGTATTTCCTTGCAATAAAATAATAAAATTAAAAAAGAAAAAAAATAATCACTCATGCTAAAGACAGGCAACACTGCCACACACTGTCACTCATGCTGAAGACAGGAGTCACTGTCAAACACTGTCACTTATGCTGAAAACAGGCGACACTGTCACTCATGCTGAAGACAGGAGACACTGAAACTCATGCTGAAGACAGCAGACACCGTTACTCGTGCTGAAGACAGGCAACACTGTCACTCATGCTGAAGACAGAAGAAACTGTCACTCATGGGGAAGACAGGCGGCACTGTCACACACTGTCACTCATGCTGAGGACAGGAGACACTGTCACTCATGCTGAAGACAGGCAACTCTGTCACTCATGCTGAAGACAGGAGACACTGTCACTTATGCTGAAGACAGGAGACACTGTCACTCATACTGAAGACAGGATACACTGTCACTCATGCTGACAACAGGCAACACTGTCACTCATGCCGAAGACGGGAGACACTGTCATACACTGTCACTCATGCTGAAGACAGGCAACACTGTCACTCATGCTGAAGACAGGAGACACTGTCACACACTGTCACTCATGCTAAAGACAGGAGACACTGTTACTCATGCTGAAGACAGGCAACAATGTCACACACTGTCACTCATGCTGAAGACAGGAGACACTGTCACTCATGCTGAAGACAGGCAACACTGTCACACACTGTCACTCCTGGTGAAGACAGGACACACTGTCACTCATGCTGAAGACAGGCGACACTGTCACACACTGTCACTCATGCTGAAGACAGGAGACACTGTCACTCATGCTGAAAACAGGAGACACTGTTACTCATGCTGAAGACAGGAGTCACTGTCACACACTGTCACTCATGCTGAAGACAAAAAACACTGTCATTCATGCTGAAGACACGCCACACTGTCACACACTGTCACTCATGCTGAAGACAAGAGACACTGTCACTCATGGGGAAGACATGCAGCACTGTCACACACTGTCACTCATGCTAAAGACAGGAGACACTGTTACTCATGCTGAAGACAAAGAGACACTGTCAGTCATGCTAAAGACAGACAACAATGTCACACACTGTCACTCATGCTGAAGACAGGAGACACTGTCACTCATGCTGAAGACAGGCAACACTGTCACACACTGTCACTCATGCTGAAAACAGGAGACACTGTTACTCATGCTGAAGGCAGGAGTCACTGTCATTCATGCTGAAGACAGGAGACACTGTCACTCATGCTAAAGACAGACAACAATGTCACACACTGTCACTCATGCTGAAAACAGGAGACACTGTTACTCATGCTGAAGGCAGGAGTCACTGTCATTCATGCTGAAGACAGGCCACACTGTCACTCATGTTGAAGACAGGCAACACTGTCACTCATGCTGAAGACAGGAGACACTGTCACTCATACTGAAGACAGGATACACTGTCACTCATGCTGACAACAGGCAACACTGTCACTCATGCCGAAGACGGGAGACACTGTCATACACTGTCACTCATGCTGAAGACAGGCAACACTGTCACTCATGCTGAAGACAGGAGACACTGTCACACACTGTCACTCATGCTAAAGACAGGAGACACTGTTACTCATGCTGAAGACAGGCAACAATGTCACACACTGTCACTCATGCTGAAGACAGGAGACACTGTCACTCATGCTGAAGACAGGCAGCACTGTCACACACTGTCACTCCTGGTGAAGACAGGACACACTGTCACTCATGCTGAAGACAGGCGACACTGTCGCACACTGTCACTCATGCTGAAGACAGGAGACACTGTCACTCATGCTGAAAACAGGAGACACTGTTACTCATGCTGAAGACAGGAGTCACTGTCACACACTGTCACTCATGCTGAAGACAAAAAACACTGTCATTCATGCTGAAGACACGCAACACTGTCACACACTGTCACTCATGCTGAAGACAAGAGACACTGTCACTCATGGGGAAGACATGCAGCACTGTCACACACTGTCACTCATGCTAAAGACAGGAGACACTGTTACTCATGCTGAAGACAAAGAGACACTGTCAGTCATGCTAAAGACAGACAACAATGTCACACACTGTCACTCATGCTGAAAACAGGAGACACTGTCACTCATGCTGAAGACAGGCAACACTATCACACACTGTCACTCATGCTGAAGACAGGCAACACTGTCACTCATGCTGAAGACAGGCCACACTGTCACACACTGTCACTCATGCTTGTAAATGTAAATGTTTTTGTACTTGTATAGCGCACAGCTACCCGCAGTGGGTTTCCCGGCGCTTGTATGAATACTGCAAGGGAACCCTTCCTTGCTTTCCCTGTGAAGTGTCCACTCCTGGGCACCCCCATGGTGCAGACCAGGCATCCCTCGCGTTGTGGGGGCCGTTGTGGAGACTAAGCAAGCTATTGCCCAGAGTTGCAGCGTGGGACCCATGATCAGAATAGGCACTGAGGTGAGAATATCCGGTCAGGGGAATTAATGAGCCCGAGACCCGCCGGGGCAGGAATCGAACCCTGGTCCCTGGCCAGAGCTCTGCATCGAGGTCTGCCTGCTCTAACCATTGAGCCACACTTCTCCACAGACAGGATACACCGTTAATCATGCTGAAGACAGGCAACACCGTCACTCATAGTGAAGACAGGAGACACTGTCACACATTGTCACTCATGCTGAAGACAGGAGAGACTGTCACGCATGCTGAAGACAGGAGATACTGTCACACACTGTTACTCAGAGACATTGTTACTCATGTTGAAGACAGGAGACACCGTCACTCATGCTGAAGACAGAAGACACTGTCACTCATGCTGAAGACAGGCAACACTCACTCATGCTGAAGACAGGAGACACTGTCACTCATGCTGAAGACAGGAGACACTGTCACTCATGCCCAAGACAGGAGACACTGTCACACACTGTCACTCATGCTGAAGGCAGGGGATACTGTCACTCATGCTGAAGACAGGAGACACGGTCACTCATGCTGAAGACAGGAGATACTGTGACTCACGCTGAAGACAGGAGGCACTGTCACTCACGCTGAAGATAGGAGACACTGTCACTCACCCTGAAGACAGGAGATACAGTCACTCATTCTGAAGACAGGAGACACTGTCACTCATGCTGAAGACAGGAGACACTGTCACTCATGCTGAAGACATGAGTCACTGTCAAACACTGTCACTTATACTGAAAACAGGCAACACTGTCACTCATGCTGAAGACAGGAGACACTGAAACTCATGCTGAAGACAGCAGACACTGTTACTCACGCTGAAGAAAGGCAACACTGTCACTCATGCTGAAGTCAGGAGACACTGTCACTCATGGGGAAGACAGGAGGCACTGTCACACACTGTCACTCATGCTGAGGACAGGAGACACTGTCACTCATGCTGAAGACAGGCAACACTGTCACTCATGCTGAAGACAGGACACACTGTCACTTATGCTGAAGACAGGGGACACTGTCACTCATACTGAAGACAGGATACACTGTCACTCATGCTGACAACAGGCAACACTGTCAATCATGCCAAAGACGGGAGACACTGTCATACACTGTCACTCATGCTGAAGACAGGCAACAATGTCACTCATGCTGAAGACAGGAGACACTGTTACTCCTGCTGAAGACAAGAGACACTGTGGGTCATGCTAAAGACAGACAACAATGTCACACACTGTCACTCATGCTGAAGACAGGAGACACTGTCACTCATGCTGAAGACAGGCAACACTGTCACACACTTTCACTCCTGGTGAAGACAGAACACACTGTCACTCATGCTGAAGACAGGCGACACTGTCACACACTGTCACTCATGCTGAAAACAGGAGACACTGTCACTCATGCTGAAAACAGGAGACACTGTTACTCATGCTGAAGACAGGCAACGCTGTCACTCATGCTGAAGACAAGAGACACTGTCACTCATGGGGAAGACAGGCGGCACTGTCACACACTGTCACTCATGCTGAAGCCAGAAGACACGGTCCCTCATGCTGAAGACTGGCAACACTGTCACTCATGCTGAAGACAGGAGACACTCACTCATGCTGAAGAAAGGCGGCACTGTCACACACTGTCACTCATGCTGAAGACAGGCAACACTGTCACGGGGTTCCACTCCTAGCTCTGACGCTTGGCTGAACAGTGTGATCCTGGGCAAAAAAAAATCTTCTATCGGGTTCTTTATTTAGCGAAACCGGGAATGAGGAGAAACTGACTAAATATATCATCAAGTGCAACACACTCTATGTGCCATTTATTCTGCATGGTATAAATGACACACAGGGTATTTTACGTGAGATGGACACGTCGCACTCATAACGGGCACCTTTAAACTGGGCAATAGTAGTATTTGTTCTTTACTGTTCTTAGAAACGGTAAAGTATGGCAATAAAATCAATGTGTTTTAATTTTGGACTATTGTTATAATGATTATTTTCACTACAAATGTTACCCTGGCCTCGTCACCCTTTTCACCTGCAGGGAGGATGCCTCGTGCACATTAAGGGGGTCATTAGGATCGCGGACGGACTTGAGTCCGTCCGCGACCCCTGAGTAGGAGGGAACGCCTGCATGGGCTGCGGCGTTCCCTCTGTGCAGATTAGGATGTGACCGCCAGGGTGGCGGTCACATCCTCTATTTTTAACATTGCAGCGGGTGGAGCTTCAAGCTGCACCCGCAGCAATGTTAAAAATGTACGCCTTGCATTTGAATGTAGAAGGTGGCAGGCACCGCGCAGTGCCTGCCGCTTACTGCATACAAATGCAGGGGGGTACCATAGGTACCCCCCATGTGCACCCCCACCCCACCCCCTTCACCTAGGGGGCCCGCAACGGGCCCCCGCAGTGAAGTTACACATGCTTTTCCACGGCGGAAAAGCCGCCGCGGAAAAGCATGTTTCCAAGCACATCCTAATCTGGCTGACGGTGTCTGAGAGACACCGTCACCATATTAGTGCTTTTCCGCCGTGGTTGTAAGCCAGCCGCGGAGGAAAAGCTGCGGACGGAAACCAGGACCCACCAGCCATCCTAATGTGGCGGTGAGTCTTGGTGGGTCCGCAGAGGATTTTCCGCATCCTCCAGGCCGGCGGTGGCTTCCGCGTGGCTTCCGGCGTGGCATCCTAATCCGCCCTAAGGGGCTGATTAGGATGGAGGATTTTCCGCATCCTCTGGGCTGGCGGAAGCCACCGCCGGCCTGGAGGATGCGGAAAATCCTCTGCAGACCCACCAAGACCCACCGCCAGCTGATGATTTACATATGTTTTTTTCTTGTCCTAAACTTTCTAATTTGTTTCTACATATTGAATTTTTTTTATTTATTATTCTTAAACATGAGGTTAAGATAACAGCGGAGCTGCTGTTACTGGGTATTGATCATACTGTTACCAGGTCAAGACCAATCTCATATTTTTTATTTATTTGCATGGCTGCAGCTGGGTCTTGTATTACCGAGGAATGGATCAGCTTAGCTCCGCAGTCTTTCTCTATGTGGCGTGAAAAATTATTGTTTATGTATAATATTGAATCCGCCATATATAAGTTGAAGGGGGTAAAAAAAGAGCTCTGGGGGAGAAAATTTGGGCACCAATTGCCGAATGGATTTAAGCTATGTGTCTGCTTGATTTATATTCATTTCTCTGTTATAAGATGTTATGTTCTTTATGAAGACTGTCTCTTTCTTTCTTGTTTGCTAGTTTATGGCATTTGTTATGTATCGCTGTATTTCCTTGCAATAAAATAATAAAATTAAAAAAGAAAAAAAATAATCACTCATGCTAAAGACAGGCAACACTGTCACACACTGTCACTCATGCTGAAGACAGGAGTCACTGTCAAACACTGTCACTTATGCTGAAAACAGGCGACACTGTCACTCATGCTGAAGACAGGAGACACTGAAACTCATGCTGAAGACAGCAGACACTGTTACTCGTGCTGAAGACAGGCAACACTGTCACTCATGCTGAAGACAGAAGAAACTGTCACTCATGGGGAAGACAGGCGGCACTGTCACACACTGTCACTCATGCTGAGGACAGGAGACACTGTCACTCATGCTGAAGACAGGCAACTCTGTCACTCATGCTGAAGACAGGAGACACTGTCACTTATGCTGAAGACAGGAGACACTGTCACTCATACTGAAGACAGGATACACTGTCACTCATGCTGACAACAGGCAACACTGTCACTCATGCCGAAGACGGGAGACACTGTCATACACTGTCACTCATGCTGAAGACAGGCAACACTGTCACTCATGCTGAAGACAGGAGACACTGTCACACACTGTCACTCATGCTAAAGACAGGAGACACTGTTACTCATGCTGAAGACAGGCAACAATGTCACACACTGTCACTCATGCTGAAGACAGGAGACACTCTCACTCATGCTGAAGACAGGCAACACTGTCACACACTGTCACTCCTGGTGAAGACAGGACACACTGTCACTCATGCTGAAGACAGGCGACACTGTCACACACTGTCACTCATGCTGAAGACAGGAGACACTGTCACTCATGCTGAAAACAGGAGACACTGTTACTCATGCTGAAGACAGGAGTCACTGTCACACACTGTCACTCATGCTGAAGACAAAAAACACTGTCATTCATGCTGAAGACACGCCACACTGTCACACACTGTCACTCATGCTGAAGACAAGAGACACTGTCACTCATGGGGAAGACATGCAGCACTGTCACACAGTGTCACTCATGCTAAAGACAGGAGACACTGTTACTCATGCTGAAGACAAAGAGACACTGTCAGTCATGCTAAAGACAGACAACAATGTCACACACTGTCACTCATGCTGAAGACAGGAGACACTGTCACTCATGCTGAAGACAGGCAACACTGTCACACACTGTCACTCATGCTGAAAACAGGAGACACTGTTACTCATGCTGAAGGCAGGAGTCACTGTCATTCATGCTGAAGACAGGCCACACTGTCACTCATGTTGAAGACAGGCAACACTGTCACTCATGCTGAAGACAGGAGACACTGTCACTCATGCTAAAGACAGACAACAATGTCACACACTGTCACTCATGCTGAAAACAGGAGACACTGTTACTCATGCTGAAGGCAGGAGCCACTGTCATTCATGCTGAAGACAGGCCACACTGTCACTCATGTTGAAGACAGGCAACACTGTCACTCATGCTGAAGACAGGAGACACTGTCACTCATACTGAAGACAGGATACACTGTCACTCATGCTGACAACAGGCAACACTGTCACTCATGCCGAAGACGGGAGACACTGTCATACACTGTCACTCATGCTGAAGACAGGCAACACTGTCACTCATGCTGAAGACAGGAGACACTGTCACACACTGTCACTCATGCTAAAGACAGGAGACACTGTTACTCATGCTGAAGACAGGCAACAATGTCACACACTGTCACTCATGCTGAAGACAGGAGACACTGTCACTCATGCTGAAGACAGGCAACACTGTCACACACTGTCACTCCTGGTGAAGACAGGACACACTGTCACTCATGCTGAAGACAGGCGACACTGTCGCACACTGTCACTCATGCTGAAGACAGGAGACACTGTCACTCATGCTGAAAACAGGAGACACTGTTACTCATGCTGAAGACAGGAGTCACTGTCACACACTGTCACTCATGCTGAAGACAAAAAACACTGTCATTCATGCTGAAGACACGCCACACTGTCACACACTGTCACTCATGCTGAAGACAAGAGACACTGTCACTCATGGGGAAGACATGCAGCACTGTCACACACTGTCACTCATGCTAAAGACAGGAGACACTGTTACTCATGCTGAAGACAAAGAGACACTGTCAGTCATGCTAAAGACAGACAACAATGTCACACACTGTCACTCATGCTGAAAACAGGAGACACTGTCACTCATGCTGAAGACAGACAACAATGTCACACACTGTCACTCATGCTGAAAACAGGAGACACTGTCACTCATGCTGAAGACAGGCAACACTATCACACACTGTCACTCATGCTGACAACAGGCAACACTGACTCTCATGCTGAAGACAGGCCCCACTGTTACTCATGCTGAAGACAGGCCACACTGTCACACACTGTCACTCATGCTTGTAAATGTAAATGTTTTTGTACTTGTATAGCGCACAGCTACCCGCAGTGGGTTTCCCGGCGCTTGTATGAATACTGCAAGGGAACCCTTCCTTGCTTTCCCTGTGAAGTGTCCACTCCTGGGCACCCCCATGGTGCAGACCAGGCATCCCTCGCGTTGTGGGGGCCGTTGTGGAGACTAAGCAAGCTATTGCCCAGAGTTGCAGCGTGGGACCCATGATCAGAATAGGCACTGAGTTGAGAATATCCGGTCAGGGGAATTAATAAGCCCGAGACCCGCCGGGGCAGGAATCGAACCCTTGTCCCTGGCCAGAGCTCTGCATCGAGGTCTGCCTGCTCTAACCATTGAGCCACACTTCTCCACAGACAGGATACACCGTTAATCATGCTGAAGACAGGCAACACCGTCACTCATAGTGAAGACAGGAGACACTGTCACACATTGTCACTCATGCTGAAGACAGGAGAGACTGTCACGCATGCTGAAGACAGGAGATACTGTCACACACTGTTACTCAGAGACATTGTTACTCATGTTGAAGACAGGAGACACCGTCACTCATGCTGAAGACAGAAGACACTGTCACTCATGCTGAAGACAGGCAACACTCACTCATGCTGAAGACAGGAGACACTGTCACTCATGCTGAAGACAGGAGACACTGTCACTCATGCCCAAGACAGGAGACACTGTCACACACTGTCACTCATGCTGAAGGCAGGGGATACTGTCACTCATGCTGAAGACAGGAGACACGGTCACTCATGCTGAAGACAGGAGATACTGTGACTCACGCTGAAGACAGGAGGCACTGTCACTCACGCTGAAGATAGGAGACACTGTCACTCACCCTGAAGACAGGAGATACAGTCACTCATTCTGAAGACAGGAGACACTGTCACTCATGCTGA
Source organism: Lissotriton vulgaris (assembly GCF_964263255.1). Taxonomy (NCBI): domain Eukaryota; kingdom Metazoa; phylum Chordata; class Amphibia; order Caudata; family Salamandridae; genus Lissotriton; species Lissotriton vulgaris. The sequence goes on from NC_141700.1 coordinate 513,278,730, forward strand.
AGACAGGAGACACTGTCACTCATGCTGAAGACAGGAGACACTGATACTCATGGTGAAGACAGGCGACACTATTACACACTGTCACTCATGCTGAAGACAGGAGACACTGTCACTCATGCTAAAGACCGGCAACACTGTCACACACTGTCACTCATGCTGAAGACATGAGTCACTGTCAAACACTGTCACTTATACTGAAAACTGGCAACACTGTCACTCATGCTGAAGACAGGAGACACTGAAACTCATGCTGAAGACAGCAGACACTGTTACTCACGCTGAAGAAAGGCAACACTGTCACTCATGCTGAAGTCAGGAGACACTGTCACTCATGGGGAAGACAGGAGGCACTGTCACACACTGTCACTCATGCTGAGGACAGGAGACACTGTCACTCATGCTGAAGACAGGCAACACTGTCACTCATGCTGAAGACAGGACACACTGTCACTTATGCTGAAGACAGGGGACACTGTCACTCATACTGAAGACAGGATACACTGTCACTCATGCTGACAACAGGCAACACTGTCAATCATGCCAAAGACGGGGGACACTGTCATACACTGTCACTCATGCTGAAGACAGGCAACAATGTCACTCATGCTGAAGACAGGAGACACTGTTACTCCTGCTGAAGACAAGAGACACTGTGGGTCATGCTAAAGACAGACAACAATGTCACACACTGTCACTCATGCTGAAGACAGGAGACACTGTCACTCATGCTGAAGACAGGCAACACTGTCACACACTTTCACTCCTGGTGAAGACAGAACACACTGTCACTCATGCTGAAGACAGGCGACACTGTCAAACACTGTCACTCATGCTGAAAACAGGAGACACTGTCACTCATGCTGAAAACAGGAGACACTGTTACTCATGCTGAAGACAGGCAACGCTGTCACTCATGCTGAAGACAAGAGACACTGTCACTCATGGGGAAGACAGGCGGCACTGTCACGCACTGTCACTCATGCTGAAGCCAGAAGACACGGTCCCTCATGCTGAAGACTGGCAACACTGTCACTCATTCTGAAGACAGGAGACACTCACTCATGCTGAAGAAAGGCGGCACTGTCACACACTGTCACTCATGCTGAAGACAGGCAACACTGTCACGGGGTTCCACTCCTAGCTCTGAAGCTTGGCTGAACAGTGTGATCCTGGGCAAAAAAAAATCTTCTCCGGGTTCTTTATTTAGCGAAACCGGGAATGATGAGAAACTGACTAAATATATCATCAAGTGCAACACACTCTACGTGCCATTTATTCTGCATGGTATAAATGACACACAGGGTATTTTACGTGAGATGGACACGTCGCACTCATAACGGGCACCTTTAAACTGGGCAATAGTAGTATTTGTTCTTTACTGTTCTTAGAAACGGTAAAGTATGGCAATAAAATCAATGTGTTTTAATTTTGGAATATTGTTATAATGATTATTTTCACTACAAATGTTACCCTGGCCTCGTCACCCTTTTCACCTGCAGGCCTCGTGCACATTAAGGGGGTCATTAGGATCGCGGACGGACTTGAGTCCGTCCGCGACCCCTGAGTAGGAGGGAACGCCTGCATGGGCTGCGGCGTTCCCTCTGTGCAGATTAGGATGTGACCGCCAGGGTGGCGGTCACATCCTCTATTTTTAACATTGCAGCAGGTGGAGCTTAAAGCTGCACCCGCAGCAATGTTAAAAATGTACGCCTTGCATTTGAATGTAGAAGGTGGCAGGCACCGCGCGGTGCCTGCCGCTTACTGCATACAAATGCAGGGGGGTTCCCATAGGTACCCCCCATGTGCACCCCCCACCCCACCCCCTTCACCTAGGGGCCCGCACATGCTTTTCCACGGCAGAAAAGCCGCCGCGGAAAAGCATGTTTCCAAGCACATCCTAATCTGGCTGACGGTGTCTGAGAGACACCGTCACCATATTAGTGCTTTTCCGCCGTGGTTGTAAGCCAACTGCGGAGGAAAAGCTGCGGACGGAAACCAGGACCCACCAGCCATCCTAATGTGGAGGTGAGTCTTGGTGGGTACGTAGATGATTTTCCGCATCCTCCAGGCCGGCGGTGGCTTCCGCGTGGCTTCCGGCGTGGCATCCTAATCCGCCCTAAGGGGCTGATTAGGATGGAGGATTTTCCGCATCCTCTGGGCCGGCGGAAGCCACCGCCGGCCTGGAGGATGCGGAAAATCCTCTGCGGACCCACCAAGACCCACCGCCAGCTGATGATTTACATATGTTTTTTTCTTGTCCTAAACTTTCTAATTTGTTCCTACATATTGAATTTTTTTTATTTATTATTCTTAAACATGAGGTTAAGATAACAGCGGAGCTGCTGTTACTGGGTATTGATCATACTGTTACCAGGTCAAGACCAATCTCATATTTTTTATTTATTTGCATGGCTGCAGCTGGGTCTTGTATTACAGAGGAATGGATCAGCTTAGCTCCGCAGTCTTTCTCTATGTGGCGTGAAAAATTATTGTTTATGTATAATATTGAATCCGCCATATATAAGTTGAAGGGGGTAAAAAAAAGAGCTCTGGGGGAGAAAATTTGGGCACCAATTGCCGAATGGATTTAAGCTATGTGTCTGCTTGATTTATATTCATTTCTCTGTTATAAGATGTTATGTTCTTTATGAAGACTGTCTCTTTCTTTCTTGTTTGCTAGTTTATGGCATTTGTTATGTATCGCTGTATTTCCTTGCAATAAAATAATAAAATTAAAAAAGAAAAAAAAAATCACTCATGCTAAAGACAGGCAACACTGCCACACACTGTCACTCATGCTGAAGACAGGAGTCACTGTCAAACACTGTCACTTATGCTGAAAACAGGCGACACTGTCACTCATGCTGAAGACAGGAGACACTGAAACTCATGCTGAAGACAGCAGACACTGTTACTCGTGCTGAAGACAGGCAACACTGTCACTCATGCTGAAGACAGAAGAAACTGTCACTCATGGGGAAGACAGGCGGCACTGTCACACACTGTCACTCATGCTGAGGACAGGAGACACTGTCACTCATGCTGAAGACAGGCAACTCTGTCACTCATGCTGAAGACAGGAGACACTGTCACTTATGCTGAAGACAGGAGACACTGTCACTCATACTGAAGACAGGATACACTGTCACTCATGCTGACAACAGGCAACACTGTCACTCATGCCGAAGACGGGAGACACTGTCATACACTGTCACTCATGCTGAAGACAGGCAACACTGTCACTCATGCTGAAGACAGGAGACACTGTCACACACTGTCACTCCTGGTGAAGACAGGACACACTGTCACTCATGCTGAAGACAGGCGACACTGTCACACACTGTCACTCATGCTGAAGACAGGAGACACTGTCACTCATGCTGAAAACAGGAGACACTGTTACTCATGCTGAAGACAGGAGTCACTGTCACACACTGTCACTCATGCTGAAGACAAAAAACACTGTCATTCATGCTGAAGACACGCCACACTGTCACACACTGTCACTCATGCTGAAGACAAGAGACACTGTCACTCATGGGGAAGACATGCAGTACTGTCACACACTGTCACTCATGCTAAAGACAGGAGACACTGTTACTCATGCTGAAGACAAAGAGACACTGTCAGTCATGCTAAAGACAGACAACAATGTCACACACTGTCACTCATGCTGAAGACAGGAGACACTGTCACTCATGCTGAAGACAGGCAACACTGTCACACACTGTCACTCATGCTGAAAACAGGAGACACTGTTACTCATGCTGAAGGCAGGAGTCACTGTCATTCATGCTGAAGACAGGCCACACTGTCACTCATGTTGAAGACAGGCAACACTGTCACTCATGCTGAAGACAGGAGACACTGTCACTCATGCTAAAGACAGACAACAATGTCACACACTGTCACTCATGCTGAAAACAGGAGACACTGTTACTCATGCTGAAGGCAGGAGCCACTGTCATTCATGCTGAAGACAGGCCACACTGTCACTCATGTTGAAGACAGGCAACACTGTCACTCATGCTGAAGACAGGAGACACTGTCACTCATACTGAAGACAGGATACACTGTCACTCATGCTGACAACAGGCAACACTGTCACTCATGCCGAAGACGGGAGACACTGTCATACACTGTCACTCATGCTGAAGACAGGCAACACTGTCACTCATGCTGAAGACAGGAGACACTGTCACACACTGTCACTCATGCTAAAGACAGGAGACACTGTTACTCATGCTGAAGACAGGCAACAATGTCACACACTGTCACTCATGCTGAAGACAGGAGACACTGTCACTCATGCTGAAGACAGGCAACACTGTCACACACTGTCACTCCTGGTGAAGACAGGACACACTGTCACTCATGCTGAAGACAGGCGACACTGTCGCACACTGTCACTCATGCTGAAGACAGGAGACACTGTCACTCATGCTGAAAACAGGAGACACTGTTACTCATGCTGAAGACAGGAGTCACTGTCACACACTGTCACTCATGCTGAAGACAAAAAACACTGTCATTCATGCTGAAGACACGCCACACTGTCACACACTGTCACTCATGCTGAAGACAAGAGACACTGTCACTCATGGGGAAGACATGCAGCACTGTCACACACTGTCACTCATGCTAAAGACAGGAGACACTGTTACTCATGCTGAAGACAAAGAGACACTGTCAGTCATGCTAAAGACAGACAACAATGTCACACACTGTCACTCATGCTGAAAACAGGAGACACTGTCACTCATGCTGAAGACAGGCAACACTATCACACACTGTCACTCATGCTGAAGACAGGCAACACTGTCACTCATACTGAAGACAGGATACACTATCCCTCATGCTGACAACAGGCAACACTGACTCTCATGCTGAAGACAGGCCCCACTGTTACTCATGCTGAAGACAGGCAACACTGTCACTCATGCTGAAGACAGGAGACACTGTCACACACTGTCACTCATGCTAAAGACAGGAGACACTGTTACTCATGCTGAAGACAGGCAACAATGTCACACACTGTCACTCATGCTGAAGACAGGAGACACTGTCACTCATGCTGAAGACAGGCAACACTGTCACACACTGTCACTCCTGGTGAAGACAGGACACACTGTCACTCATGCTGAAGACAGGCCACACTGTCGCACACTGTCACTCATGCTGAAGACAGGAGACACTGTCACTCATGCTGAAAACAGGAGACACTGTTACTCATGCTGAAGACAGGAGTCACTGTCACACACTGTCACTCATGCTGAAGACAAAAAACACTGTCATTCATGCTGAAGACACGCCACACTGTCACACACTGTCACTCATGCTGAAGACAAGAGACACTGTCACTCATGGGGAAGACATGCAGCACTGTCACACACTGTCACTCATGCTAAAGACAGGAGACACTGTTACTCATGCTGAAGACAAAGAGACACTGTCAGTCATGCTAAAGACAGACAACAATGTCACACACTGTCACTCATGCTGAAAACAGGAGACACTGTCACTCATGCTGAAGACAGGCAACACTATCACACACTGTCACTCATGCTGAAGACAGGCAACACTGTCACTCATACTGAAGACAGGATACACTATCCCTCATGCTGACAACAGGCAACACTGACTCTCATGCTGAAGACAGGCCCCACTGTTACTCATGCTGAAGACAGGCCACACTGTCACACACTGTCACTCATGCTTGTAAATGTAAATGTTTTTGTACTTGTATAGCGCACAGCTACCCGCAGTGGGTTTCCCGGCGCTTGTATGAATACTGCAAGGGAACCCTTCCTTGCTTTCCCTGTGAAGTGTCCACTCCTGGGCACCCCCATGGTGCAGACCAGGCATCCCTCGCGTTGTGGGGGCCGTTGTGGAGACTAAGCAAGCTATTGCCCAGAGTTGCAGCGTGGGACCCATGATCAGAATAGGCACTGAGGTGAGAATATCCGGTCAGGGGAATTAATAAGCCCGAGACCCGCCGGGGCAGGAATCAAACCCTTGTCCCTGGCCAGAGCTCTGCATCGAGGTCTGCCTGCTCTAACCATTGAGCCACACTTCTCCACAGACAGGATACACCGTTAATCATGCTGAAGACAGGCAACACCGTCACTCATAGTGAAGACAGGAGACACTGTCACACATTGTCACTCATGCTGAAGACAGGAGAGACTGTCACGCATGCTGAAGACAGGAGATACTGTCACACACTGTTACTCAGAGACATTGTTACTCATGTTGAAGACAGGAGACACCGTCACTCATGCTGAAGACAGAAGACACTGTCACTCATGCTGAAGACAGGCAACACTCACTCATGCTGAAGACAGGAGACACTGTCACTCATGCTGAAGACAGGAGACACTGTCACTCATGCCCAAGACAGGAGACACTGTCACACACTGTCACTCATGCTGAAGGCAGGGGATACTGTCACTCATGCTGAAGACAGGAGACACGGTCACTCATGCTGAAGACAGGAGATACTGTGACTCACGCTGAAGACAGGAGGCACTGTCACTCACGCTGAAGATAGGAGACACTGTCACTCACCCTGAAGACAGGAGATACAGTCACTCATTCTGAAGACAGGAGACACTGTCACTCATGATGAAGACAGGAGACACTGTCACTCATGCTGAAGACAGGAGACACTGATACTCATGGTGAAGACAGGCGACACTATTACACACTGTCACTCATGCTGAAGACAGGAGACACTGTCACTCATGCTAAAGACCGGCAACACTGTCACACACTGTCACTCATGCTGAAGACATGAGTCACTGTCAAACACTGTCACTTATACTGAAAACAGGCAACACTGTCACTCATGCTGAAGACAGGAGACACTGAAACTCATGCTGAAGACAGCAGACACTGTTACTCACGCTGAAGAAAGGCAACACTGTCACTCATGCTGAAGTCAGGAGACACTGTCACTCATGGGGAAGACAGGAGGCACTGTCACACACTGTCACTCATGCTGAGGACAGGAGACACTGTCACTCATGCTGAAGACAGGCAACACTGTCACTCATGCTGAAGACAGGACACACTGTCACTTATGCTGAAGACAGGGGACACTGTCACTCATACTGAAGACAGGATACACTGTCACTCATGCTGACAACAGGCAACACTGTCAATCATGCCAAAGACGGGGGACACTGTCATACACTGTCACTCATGCTGAAGACAGGCAACAATGTCACTCATGCTGAAGACAGGAGACACTGTTACTCCTGCTGAAGACAAGAGACACTGTGGGTCATGCTAAAGACAGACAACAATGTCACACACTGTCACTCATGCTGAAGACAGGAGACACTGTCACTCATGCTGAAGACAGGCAACACTGTCACACACTTTCACTCCTGGTGAAGACAGAACACACTGTCACTCATGCTGAAGACAGGCGACACTGTCACACACTGTCACTCATGCTGAAAACAGGAGACACTGTCACTCATGCTGAAAACAGGAGACACTGTTACTCATGCTGAAGACAGGCAACGCTGTCACTCATGCTGAAGACAAGAGACACTGTCACTCATGGGGAAGACAGGCGGCACTGTCAAGCACTGTCACTCATGCTGAAGCCAGAAGACACGGTCCCTCATGCTGAAGACTGGCAACACTGTCACTCATGCTGAAGACAGGAGACACTCACTCATGCTGAAGAAAGGCGGCACTGTCACACACTGTCACTCATGCTGAAGACAGGCAACACTGTCACGGGGTTCCACTCCTAGCTCTGAAGCTTGGCTGAACAGTGTGATCCTGGGCAAAAAAAAATCTTCTCCGGGTTCTTTATTTAGCGAAACCGGGAATGATGAGAAACTGACTAAATATATCATCAAGTGCAACACACTCTACGTGCCATTTATTCTGCATGGTATAAATGACACACAGGGTATTTTACGTGAGATGGACACGTCGCACTCATAACGGGCACCTTTAAACTGGGCAATAGTAGTATTTGTTCTTTACTGTTCTTAGAAACGGTAAAGTATGGCAATAAAATCAATGTGTTTTAATTTTGGAATATTGTTATAATGATTATTTTCACTACAAATGTTACCCTGGCCTCGTCACCCTTTTCACCTGCAGGTCTCGTGCACATTAAGGGGGTCATTAGGATCGCGGACGGACTTGAGTCCGTCCGCGACCCCTGAGTAGGAGGGAACGCCTGCATGGGCTGCGGCGTTCCCTCTGTGCAGATTAGGATGTGACCGCCAGGGTGGCGGTCACATCCTCTATTTTTAACATTGCAGCAGGTGGAGCTTAAAGCTGCACCCGCAGCAATGTTAAAAATGTACGCCTTGCATTTGAATGTAGAAGGTGGCAGGCACCGCGCGGTGCCTGCCGCTTACTGCATACAAATGCAGGGGGGTTCCCATAGGTACCCCCCATGTGCACCCCCCACCCCACCCCCTTCACCTAGGGGCCCCGCACATGCTTTTCCACGGCGGAAAAGCCGCCGCGGAAAAGCATGTTTCCAAGCACATCCTAATCTGGCTGACGGTGTCTGAGAGACACCGTCACCATATTAGTGCTTTTCCGCCGTGGTTGTAAGCCAACTGCGGAGGAAAAGCTGCGGACGGAAACCAGGACCCACCAGCCATCCTAATGTGGAGGTGAGTCTTGGTGGGTCCGCAGATGATTTTCCGCATCCTCCAGGCCGGCGGTGGCTTCCGCGTGGCTTCCGGCGTGGCATCCTAATCCGCCCTAAGGGGCTGATTAGGATGGAGGATTTTCCGCATCCTCTGGGCCGGCGGAAGCCACCGCCGGCCTGGAGGATGCGGAAAATCCTCTGCGGACCCACCAAGACCCACCGCCAGCTGATGATTTACATATGTTTTTTTCTTGTCCTAAACTTTCTAATTTGTTCCTACATATTGAATTTTTTTTATTTATTATTCTTAAACATGAGGTTAAGATAACAGCGGAGCTGCTGTTACTGGGTATTGATCATACTGTTACCAGGTCAAGACCAATCTCATATTTTTTATTTATTTGCATGGCTGCAGCTGGGTCTTGTATTACAGAGGAATGGATCAGCTTAGCTCCGCAGTCTTTCTCTATGTGGCGTGAAAAATTATTGTTTATGTATAATATTGAATCCGCCATATATAAGTTGAAGGGGGTAAAAAAAAGAGCTCTGGGGGAGAAAATTTGGGCACCAATTGCCGAATGGATTTAAGCTATGTGTCTGCTTGATTTATATTCATTTCTCTGTTATAAGATGTTATGTTCTTTATGAAGACTGTCTCTTTCTTTCTTGTTTGCTAGTTTATGGCATTTGTTATGTATCGCTGTATTTCCTTGCAATAAAATAATAAAATTAAAAAAGAAAAAAAAAATCACTCATGCTAAAGACAGGCAACACTGCCACACACTGTCACTCATGCTGAAGACAGGAGTCACTGTCAAACACTGTCACTTATGCTGAAAACAGGCGACACTGTCACTCATGCTGAAGACAGGAGACACTGAAACTCATGCTGAAGACAGCAGACACTGTTACTCGTGCTGAAGACAGGCAACACTGTCACTCATGCTGAAGACAGAAGAAACTGTCACTCATGGGGAAGACAGGCGGCACTGTCACACACTGTCACTCATGCTGAGGACAGGAGACACTGTCACTCATGCTGAAGACAGGCAACTCTGTCACTCATGCTGAAGACAGGAGACACTGTCACTTATGCTGAAGACAGGAGACACTGTCACTCATACTGAAGACAGGATACACTGTCACTCATGCTGACAACAGGCAACACTGTCACTCATGCCGAAGACGGGAGACACTGTCATACACTGTCACTCATGCTGAAGACAGGCAACACTGTCACTCATGCTGAAGACAGGAGACACTGTCACACACTGTCACTCATGCTAAAGACAGGAGACACTGTTACTCATGCTGAAGACAGGCAACAATGTCACACACTGTCACTCATGCTGAAGACAGGAGACACTGTCACTCATGCTGAAGACAGGCAACACTGTCACACACTGTCACTCCTGGTGAAGACAGGACACACTGTCACTCATGCTGAAGACAGGCGACACTGTCACACACTGTCACTCATGCTGAAGACAGGAGACACTGTCACTCATGCTGAAAACAGGAGACACTGTTACTCATGCTGAAGACAGGAGTCACTGTCACACACTGTCACTCATGCTGAAGACAAAAAACACTGTCATTCATGCTGAAGACACGCCACACTGTCACACACTGTCACTCATGCTGAAGACAAGAGACACTGTCACTCATGGGGAAGACGTGCAGCACTGTCACACACTGTCACTCATGCTAAAGACAGAAGACACTGTTACTCATGCTGAAGACAAAGAGACACTGTCAGTCATGCTAAAGACAGACAACAATGTCACACACTGTCACTCATGCTGAAGACAGGAGACACTGTCACTCATGCTGGAGACAGGCAACACTGTCACACACTGTCACTCATGCTGAAAACAGGAGACACTGTTACTCATGCTGAAGGCAGGAGTCACTGTCATTCATGCTGAAGACAGGCCACACTGTCACTCATGTTGAAGACAGGCAACACTGTCACTCATGCTGAAGACAGGAGACACTGTCACTCATGCTAAAGACAGACAACAATGTCACACACTGTCACTCATGCTGAAAACAGGAGACACTGTTACTCATGCTGAAGGCAGGAGCCACTGTCATTCATGCTGAAGACAGGCCACACTGTCACTCATGTTGAAGACAGGCAACACTGTCACTCATGCTGAAGACAGGAGACACTGTCACTCATACTGAAGACAGGATACACTGTCACTCATGCTGACAACAGGCAACACTGTCACTCATGCCGAAGACGGGAGACACTGTCATACACTGTCACTCATGCTGAAGACAGGCAACACTGTCACTCATGCTGAAGACAGGAGACACTGTCACACACTGTCACTCATGCTAAAGACAGGAGACACTGTTACTCATGCTGAAGACAGGCAACAATGTCACACACTGTCACTCATGCTGAAGACAGGAGACACTGTCACTCATGCTGAAGACAGGCAACACTGTCACACACTGTCACTCCTGGTGAAGACAGGACACACTGTCACTCATGCTGAAGACAGGCGACACTGTCGCACACTGTCACTCATGCTGAAGACAGGAGACACTGTCACTCATGCTGAAAACTGGAGACACTGTTACTCATGCTGAAGACAGGAGTCACTGTCACACACTGTCACTCATGCTGAAGACAAAAAACACTGTCATTCATGCTGAAGACACGCCACACTGTCACACACTGTCACTCATGCTGAAGACAAGAGACACTGTCACTCATGGGGAAGACATGCAGCACTGTCACACACTGTCACTCATGCTAAAGACAGGAGACACTGTTACTCATGCTGAAGACAAAGAGACACTGTCAGTCATGCTAAAGACAGACAACAATGTCACACACTGTCACTCATGCTGAAAACAGGAGACACTGTCACTCATGCTGAAGACAGGCAACACTATCACACACTGTCACTCATGCTGAAGACAGGCAACACTGTCACTCATGCTGAAGACAGGAGACACTGTCACTCATACTGAAGACAGGATACACTATCACTCATGCTGACAACAGGCAACACTGACTCTCATGCTGAAGACAGGCCCCACTGTTACTCATGCTGAAGACAGGCCACACTGTCACACACTGTCACTCATGCTTGTAAATGTAAATGTTTTTGTACTTGTATAGCGCACAGCTACCCGCAGTGGGTTTCCCGGCGCTTGTATGAATACTGCAAGGGAACCCTTCCTTGCTTTCCCTGTGAAGTGTCCACTCCTGGGCACCCCCATGGTGCAGACCAGGCATCCCTCGCGTTGTGGGGGCCGTTGTGGAGACTAAGCAAGCTATTGCCCAGAGCTGCAGCGTGGGACCCATGATCAGAATAGGCACTGAGGTGAGAATATCCGGTCAGGGGAATTAATAAGCTCGAGACCCGCCGGGGCAGGAATCGAACCCTGGTCCCTGGCCAGAGCTCTGCATCGAGGTCTGCCTGCTCTAACCATTGAGCCACACTTCTCCACAGACAGGATACACCGTTAATCATGCTGAAGACAGGCAACACCGTCACTCATAGTGAAGACAGGAGACACTGTCACACATTGTCACTCATGCTGAAGACAGGAGAGACTGTCACGCATGCTGAAGACAGGAGATACTGTCACACACTGTTACTCAGAGACATTGTTACTCATGTTGAAGACAGGAGACACCGTCACTCATGCTGAAGACAGAAGACACTGTCACTCATGCTGAAGACAGGCAACACTCACTCATGCTGAAGACAGGAGACACTGTCACTCATGCTGAAGACAGGAGACACTGTCACTCATGCCCAAGACAGGAGACACTGTCACACACTGTCACTCATGCTGAAGGCAGGGGATACTGTCACTCATGCTGAAGACAGGAGACACGGTCACTCATGCTGAAGACAGGAGATACTGTGACTCACGCTGAAGACAGGAGGCACTGTCACTCACGCTGAAGATAGGAGACACTGTCACTCACCCTGAAGACAGGAGATACAGTCACTCATTCTGAAGACAGGAGACACTGTCACTCATGCTGAAGACAGGAGACACTGATACTCATGGTGAAGACAGGCGACACTATTACACACTGTCACTCATGCTGAAGACAGGAGACACTGTCACTCATGCTAAAGACCGGCAACACTGTCACACACTGTCACTCATGCTGAAGACATGAGTCACTGTCAAACACTGTCACTTATACTGAAAACAGGCAACACTGTCACTCATGCTGAAGACAGGAGACACTGAAACTCATGCTGAAGACAGCAGACACTGTTACTCACGCTGAAGAAAGGCAACACTGTCACTCATGCTGAAGTCAGGAGACACTGTCACTCATGGGGAAGACAGGAGGCACTGTCACACACTGTCACTCATGCTGAGGACAGGAGACACTGTCACTCATGCTGAAGACAGGCAACACTGTCACTCATGCTGAAGACAGGACACACTGTCACTTATGCTGAAGACAGGGGACACTGTCACTCATACTGAAGACAGGATACACTGTCACTCATGCTGACAACAGGCAACACTGTCAATCATGCCAAAGACGGGAGACACTGTCATACACTGTCACTCATGCTGAAGACAGGCAACAATGTCACTCATGCTGAAGACAGGAGACACTGTTACTCCTGCTGAAGACAAGAGACACTGTGGGTCATGCTAAAGACAGACAATACTGTCACACACTGTCACTCATGCTGAAGACAGGAGACACTGTCACTCATGCTGAAGACAGGCAACACTGTCACACACTTTCACTCCTGGTGAAGACAGAACACACTGTCACTCATGCTGAAGACAGGCGACACTGTCACACACTGTCACTCATGCTGAAAACAGGAGACACTGTCACTCATGCTGAAAACAGGAGACACTGTTACTCATGCTGAAGACAGGCAACGCTGTCACTCATGCTGAAGACAAGAGACACTGTCACTCATGGGGAAGACAGGCGGCACTGTCACACACTGTCACTCATGCTGAAGCCAGAAGACACGGTCCCTCATGCTGAAGACTGGCAACACTGTCACTCATGCTGAAGACAGGAGACACTCACTCATGCTGAAGAAAGGCGGCACTGTCACACACTGTCACTCATGCTGAAGACAGGCAACACTGTCACGGGGTTCCACTCCTAGCTCTGACGCTTGGCTGAACAGTGTGATCCTGGGCAAAAAAAAATCTTCTCCGGGTTCTTTATTTAGCGAAACCGGGAATGATGAGAAACTGACTAAATATATCATCAAGTGCAACACACTCTACGTGCCATTTATTCTGCATGGTATAAATGACACACAGGGTATTTTACGTGAGATGAACACGTCGCACTCATAACGGGCACCTTTAAACTGGGCAATAGTAGTATTTGTTCTTTACTGTTCTTAGAAACGGTAAAGTATGGCAATAAAATCAATGTGTTTTAATTTTGGAATATTGTTATAATGATTATTTTCACTACAAATGTTACCCTGGCCTCGTCACCCTTTTCACCTGCAGGCCTCGTGCACATTAAGGGGGTCATTAGGATCGCGGACGGACTTGAGTCCGTCCGCGACCCCTGAGTAGGAGGGAACGCCTGCATGGGCTGCGGCGTTCCCTCTGTGCAGATTAGGATGTGACCGCCAGGGTGGCGGTCACATCCTCTATTTTTAACATTGCAGCGGGTGGAGCTTAAAGCTGCACCCGCAGCAATGTTAAAAATGTACGCCTTGCATTTGAATGTAGAAGGTGGCAGGCACCGCGCGGTGCCTGCCGCTTACTGCATACAAATGGAGGGGGGTTCCCATAGGTACCCCCCATGTGTACCCCCCACCCCACCCCCTTCACCTAGGGGCCCCGCACATGCTTTTCCACGGCGGAAAAGCCGCCGCGGAAAAGCATGTTTCCAAGCACATCCTAATCTGGCTGACGGTGTCTGAGAGACACCGTCACCATATTAGTGCTTTTCCGCCGTGGTTGTAAGCCAACTGCGGAGGAAAAGCTGCGGACGGAAACCAGGACCCACCAGCCATCCTAATGTGGAGGTGAGTCTTGGTGGGTCCGCAGATGATTTTCCGCATCCTCCAGGCCGGCGGTGGCTTCCGCGTGGCTTCCGGCGTGGCATCCTAATCCGCCCTAAGGGGCTGATTAGGATGGAGGATTTTCCGCATCCTCTGGGCCGGCGGAAGCCACCGCCGGCCTGGAGGATGCGGAAAATCCTCTGCGGACCCACCAAGACCCACCGCCGGCTGATGATTTACATATGTTTTTTTCTTGTCCTAAACTTTCTAATTTGTTCCTACATATTGAATTTTTTTTATTTATTATTCTTAAACATGAGGTTAAGATAACAGCGGAGCTGCTGTTACTGGGTATTGATCATACTGTTACCAGGTCAAGACCAATCTCATATTTTTTATTTATTTGCATGGCTGCAGCTGGGTCTTGTATTACAGAGGAATGGATCAGCTTAGCTCCGCAGTCTTTCTCTATGTGGCGTGAAAAATTATTGTTTATGTATAATATTGAATCCGCCATATATAAGTTGAAGGGGGTAAAAAAAAGAGCTCTGGGGGAGAAAATTTGGGCACCAATTGCCGAATGGATTTAAGCTATGTGTCTGCTTGATTTATATTCATTTCTCTGTTATAAGATGTTATGTTCTTTATGAAGACTGTCTCTTTCTTTCTTGTTTGCTAGTTTATGGCATTTGTTATGTATCGCTGTAATTCCTTGCAATAAAATAATAAAATTAAAAAAGAAAAAAAAAATCACTCATGCTAAAGACAGGCAACACTGCCACACACTGTCACTCATGCTGAAGACAGGAGTCACTGTCAAACACTGTCACTCATGCTGAAAACAGGCGACACTGTCACTCATGCTGAAGACAGGAGACACTGAAACTCATGCTGAAGACAGCAGACACTGTTACTCGTGCTGAAGACAGGCAACACTGTCACTCATGCTGAAGACAGAAGAAACTGTCACTCATGGGGAAGACAGGCGACACTGTCACACACTGTCACTCATGCTGAGGACAGGAGACACTGTCACTCATGCTGAAGACAGGCAACTCTGTCACTCATGCTGAAGACAGGAGACACTGTCACTTATGCTGAAGACAGGAGACACTGTCACTCATACTGAAGACAGGATACACTGTCACTCATGCTGACAACAGGCAACACTGTCACTCATGCCGAAGACGGGAGACACTGTCATACACTGTCACTCATGCTGAAGACAGGCAACACTGTCACTCATGCTGAAGACAGGAGACACCGTCACACACTGTCACTCATGCTAAAGACAGGAGACACTGTTACTCATGCTGAAGACAGGCAACAATGTCACACACTGTCACTCATGCTGAAGACAGGAGACACTGTCACTCATGCTGAAGACAGGCAACACTGTCACACACTGTCACTCCTGGTGAAGACAGGACACACTGTCACTCATGCTGAAGACAGGCGACACTGTCACACACTGTCACTCATGCTGAAGACAGGAGACACTCTCACTCATGCTGAAAACAGGAGACACTGTTACTCATGCTGAAGACAGGAGTCACTGTCACACACTGTCACTCATGCTGAAGACAAAAAACACTGTCATTCATGCTGAAGACAGGCCACACTGTCACACACTGTCACTCATGCTGAAATCAAGAGACACTGTCACTCATGGGGAAGACATGCAGCACTGTCACACACTGTCACTCATGCTAAAGAAAGGAGACACTGTTACTCATGCTGAAGACAAAGAGACACTGTCAGTCATGCTAAAGACAGACATCAATGTCACACACTGTCACTCATGCTGAAGACAGGAGACACTGTCACTCATGCTGAAGACAGGCAACACTGTCACACACTGTCACTCATGCTGAAAACAGGAGACACTGTTACTCATGCTGAAGGCAGGAGTCACTGTCATTCATGCTGAAGACAGGCCACACTGTCACTCATGTTGAAGACAGGCAACACTGTCACTCATGCTGAAGACAGGAGACACTGTCACTCATGCTAAAGACAGACAACAATGTCACACACTGTCACTCATGCTGAAAACAGGAGACACTGTTACTCATGCTGAAGGCAGGAGTCACTGTCACTCATACTGAAGACAGAATACACTGTCACTCATGCTGACAACAGGCAACACTGTCACTCATGCCGAAGACGGGAGACACTGTCATACACTGTCACTCATGCTGAAGACAGGCAACACTGTCACTCATGCTGAAGACAGGAGACACTGTCACACACTGTCACTCATGCTAAAGACAGGAGACACTGTTACTCATGCTGAAGACAAGCAACAATGTCACACACTGTCACTCATAGTGAAGACAGGAGACACTGTCACTCATGCTGAAGACAGGCAACACTGTCACACACTGTCACTCCTGGTGAAGACAGGACACACTGTCACTCATGCTGAAGACAGGCGACACTGTCACACACTGTCACTCATGCTGAAGACAGGAGACACTGTC
This sequence comes from Lissotriton vulgaris, assembly GCF_964263255.1. Taxonomy (NCBI): domain Eukaryota; kingdom Metazoa; phylum Chordata; class Amphibia; order Caudata; family Salamandridae; genus Lissotriton; species Lissotriton vulgaris. Next base: position 513,295,841 of record NC_141700.1, read on the forward strand.
ACTCATGCTGAAAACAGGAGACACTGTTACTCATGCTGAAGACAGGAGTCACTGTCACACACTGTCACTCATGCTGAAGACAAAAAACACTGTCATTCATGCTGAAGACAGGCCACACTGTCACACACTGTCACTCATGCTGAAATCAAGAGACACTGTCACTCATGGGGAAGACATGCAGCACTGTCACACACTGTCACTCATGCTAAAGACAGGAGACACTGTTACTCATGCTGAAGACAAAGAGACACTGTCAGTCATGCTAAAGACAGACAACAATGTCACACACTGTCACTCATGCTGAAGACAGGAGACACTGTCACTCATGCTGAAGACAGGCAACACTGTCACACACTTTCACTCCTGGTGAAGACAGAACACACTGTCACTCATGCTGAAGACAGGCGACACTGTCACACACTGTCACTCATGCTGAAAACAGGAGACACTGTCACTCATGCTGAAAACAGGAGACACTGTTACTCATGCTGAAGACAGGCAACACTGTCACTCATGCTGAAGACAAGAGACACTGTCACTCATGGGGAAGACAGGCGGCACTGTCACATACTGTCACTCATGCTGAAGCCAGAAGACACGGTCCCTCATGCTGAAGACTGGCAACACTGTCACTCATGCTGAAGACAGGAGACACTCACTCATGCTGAAGAAAGGCGGCACTGTCACACACTGTCACTCATGCTGAAGACAGGCAACACTGTCACGGGGTTCCACTCCTAGCTCTGACGCTTGGCTGAACAGTGTGATCCTGGGCAAAAAAAAATCTTCTCCGGGTTCTTTATTTAGCGAAATTGGGAATGAGAAACTGACTAAATATATCATCAAGTGCAACACACTCTACGTGCCATTTATTCTGCATGGTATAAATGACACGAGGGGCGTGGCTTGGATGCCGAGGAGGTAGGCAGCGTGAGCCCGGAGCTCCGTGCCCGATCCCGGAAAATATCCTGAATATCTGATCGGACCCCGGTGTAACCAGTATCATCCGGTACTGGAAGGCACTGCGGAGGGCCCGGGGCCCACGGAAGACGACACCGAGCCATTCCGCAGCGATATTTCGGCTTTGAAAGTTGGACCCGGGCGAGAAGTCGCGGACCCCAAAATGGCGGCGAGGGCATGAGACTCTGAAGCGACGGAGACATCTGCCTGGAGACCTGCAAAGGACTGCTCCCTGGCGACTCAGGGGTGTTGACGGCTGCATCGCGCCTCTCCCCCCAGGTGCCGAGTGGACCTTGGGCGCGCCCTCGGGCGGAGACTGGGGACCCCCCCTGGTAGGGGCGACGACAGTGCGATAGTGACCCAGCAACAAGAACCCTGGGCCCCTGGCACGACTGGCGCCGGCCGGGCTGCAGTCATTCAGTGTTTCCTGCTTTTTTGTGATAACTTCGGGCCCGGGAGCCCTGCCGGAGGGCGATACCCAACGGCACACGGAGGACGGCCAGGAAAGTACCCGGAGGCCACCGAACGAGACGGCCCAGATGGGGAAGACGAAAGGGAAGGGAGATGGCGCGACCGATACTGAGGCCGCGGAGGGAGCGGAGCGAGACCAAGCGGCATTGCAGCGGATGCAGGATCGTATCCTGGAGGCCATCGCCACCACAAAGGACGCCCTGCAGCAGGATATAGCTCAGGTGGCGACGGGTTTGGGCCTCCTGAAGGCCGACCATGACAAGCTTAAGGACAGGGTGAAGTCCGTGGAGACCACGGTTAAAGAATTAGCCCCGGGCCAAGCCACAATGAAGGCCCAGATGGCGGACGTGATGGACCGTCTGAAGGTGTTAGAAAGGAGGGCCGAAGATGCGGAAAACCGAAACAGGCGCAACAACGTTCGCCTAGTGGGCCTGCCGGAAAAAATCGAAGGCGACGACATGGTGGGCTACCTTGATAATTGGTTGCGGACGGAGGTGGCACCGGAAGGATTGTCCCCCTTCTTCTCCCTGGAGCGGGCACATAGAGTTCCAGCGCGCCCACCAGCCTTGGGCCTTCCTCCTCGCCCAGTGGTGTTTAAGTTGCTCCACTACCGGGACAGAGACTGGCTCCTACAGAGGGCGAGAGAAGCGGGGCCATTTCAAGTGGATAACAATAGAGTCACCATGTTCCCGGACTATACATTTGAGACGCAGCGACTCCGGGCAAACTTTCTGTCCCTCAAACGGGAGCTCCGCCAGGAAGGCATCAAGTACTCCCTGTTGTTCCCTGCCAAGCTAAGAGTGGTGGTAGATGAGAAAACATTATTCTTCACGACCTCCGCAGACGCTTGGGACTGGTGGGACACTTATAAAGCGGGCACGGATGGTGCTAAGGCCAGGGAGGAGGAGGCTAAGGTGGCGCAACCGGTCACGCAATCCCAACGGATCAGGAGGAACCGCAAGAGGACTGGAAAACCATCGGTGTCGCAGACGGAGGCGGAGAGGCAGGCGGCACTGCAGGCGGTAGTGGACTTATCTAGGACCGCCAGGAGTCGGTCCGGGAAGGGCACGGAATCGGAAGACCCGGGCACGGGCTCAGAGACGGGACAGTCGGAATTTGGTGGAGCCCGGGGCCCTATCGTGACGCCGCAGACTTCGGGGGAGATACTGGAGGCGTGTTGAGCTGAACTGGTGGAGTGAACTCGTTGTTTGGACACCGGGGCACTGGGCCCGCAGCAATGGACCGTTATTGATTGAGGTTTTGGGGGGCTGTAAGGTGGGGATTGTGGGATGGAGTGCACGGGGCTGACTTGTTTTGGGGTTTACATTGCATTGAGCCACGCCTTACTGGCCCCTAAGGTCACCGCAGTGGGGACTGCGATTGTTACCGCCTTTCCTTGAGGGGTGGTCGGGAGTGTTGGTTTGGATGGGGGTACTTCCAGTTGCGGGGGGTCCTGTCCTGGGGGGGTGGGAGAAGCGAGCAGTTGGGGTTGCTCGGGGGGTAGTTGTTGTTGGAGGGGTTCGGCTTCCTGTTTGGAGTGGGTGGGTGGGCGGACCCGTGGTCGCGGGACTTTTGCGGACAATGTTCTTTGCTCTTTGGTCCGGTTGTGTAGGGGGGGATGGCTAGTACCGGGGCGCTGAAATGTGTGACCTGGAATGTGCGGGGTATGCAGTCCATGACGCGCAGACATAAGGTCCAGGCGTACCTCAAGCGTAGGGGGGTTCATATAGCATTCCTGCAGGAGACGCATCTTAACAAGCAGGAGGGGGCTGCTCTGCAGAGGCGCTGGAGGGGGCAGTTATTCTACACGACATTTTCAGCTTTTGCAAGGGGGGCACTGATTTGGATACGGACGGGGGTCCCCTTCCAGGTCTCGAAGTCAGTGGTGGACCCGGAGGGCAGATATGTGGCGGTGGAGGGGAGGCTGAGAGGCAGGGTGATATCTCTCTGTAATGTGTATGCTCCTAATGTAGACCTCCCCGCCTTCTTGTCTACTATCTCGGGCAAATTGGCGGGTTATTTGGCAGGGCCGGTCCTCTTGGGGGGGGACTTCAACTCGGTTGAGGATGTGTTACTAGATAGGTCCCATCCCCCGCTGCGCGCGTCCCCAGTGCATAGGGTCGCTAAGCGTAGGTTGGAATGGCAGGAAAGCTGGGCCCTCACGGATGCATGGAGGGCGTTGCACCCCACCACTAGGGACTATTCCTTTCACTCGCACCTACATGACCTGCATGTGAGGTTGGATGCGTTTCTTTGCTCGGCGTGTGTGCTCCCCGCGGTGGGAGGGGCGGAATACTTGGCCAGGACGCTATCGGACCACAACTCTTTGTTGATGTCTCTGGAATGGATGGTGACTGTTAACTGCGTGCCAACATGGCGCCTGCAACCTGACACCCTGGATGACTTGTTGTTCAGGGAGGCCCTGGGTGAGCGCATTGAGAGATATTTTGAGGAGAACAGTGGCTCGGCCTCCACTAGGGCGGTCGAATGGGATGCGTTTAAGGTGGTAGTGCGGGGACACTGCATTGGCCACACGGCAGGGGCTCGGAAAACACTGCTGGATGACTTAGATAAGGCTGAGACGAGGCTGAGGGACTTGGAGAAGAGGCGCCTGAATCACCCTGAGCTGCAGGAGGGGCTTAGCGGGGCACGGGAGGGGCTGGCGGTAGAACTGGAGCGGCTGCGCAGCTTTGATCATAAGGAGTACATGGCGAGGGCGCATGCGGAAGGTGATAAGGCGGGGTCGATGCTGGCTTGGCTTGCTAACCCCATCCGGAGGGGTGTGCCGATCATGGGGATCCAGGAGCCAGGGGAGGAGCCCTGCCACACTCAACCCGGGATCCTGAATAAGTTTCGTGCTTATTATGAGGGGCTCTATGAGAGTGGTGGAACGGGAGGGGCAGACGAGCTTGAAGAGTTCCTGGACGGGTTACAGTTGCCGCGAGTGGAGGACTCGGAGGCGGAAGAGCTAGGTCGGCCCATCTCTCTTGGGGAAATAGGTTGTGCTGTAAAGCAGACGGCTAGAAATAAGACCCCGGGACTCGACGGACTGCCTATTGAATTTTATGGTAAATACCTAGAGCACCTTGCCCCACGGCTGCGCGAGGTGTACAACGAGGCACAGGCGAAGGGCCGACTCCCGGGCTCCATGTGCGAGGCCCTCATGATCCCGCTCCTGAAACCGGGCAGAGAGAGTGCGGCTCTGTCCTCGTATCGTCCGTTGTCTATGTTGACGACGGACTACAAGATCCTCAGTAAAATTCTGGCCAACAGACTGCTGGTACACATGACAAGCCTGGTTCACGGTGACCAGTGTGGTTTCATACCGACACGCAACACCACTCATAACATTCGTAGGCTCACGAGACTGATGGGAGCGGACTGGCCTGACGCCGTCTCCCCATTTGTCCTCTCCATTGATATTGAGAAGGCATTTGACAGCCTTGAATGGGGATACTTGTTTGAGGTGATGCGTCGCTTCGGCCTGGGGGACGGATATATAAAATGGACCAAGGTCCTGTACACCGAGGCGGTAGCGAGGGTTCGGGTGGGCACACTGATCTCGGGACAATACCCGATTAAACGTGGCACTAGACAGGGTTGTTCCCTATCCCCGCTCCTATTCGCGTTGGCGATGGAACCCTTCGCGGCGGAAGCCAGACTGGGCCGCCACTACGCAGGCTTATCTTTTAGGGGGAGACCGCAATCCATATCACTGTACGCGGATGACCTGCTGATGCTTTTGGCCGATGCGGGCCCCGAACTTCAGGGAGCGCGGCAGCTACTGGGGCAGTTCGGCCGGTTGTCGGGCTTGAGGGTCAACTGGCCTAAGTCCTGTCTGTTCCCCCTGAGGCCGGGTGAACCGTGCACACTCACTGCTCAGGAACTCCGGTGGGAACCGCGCTGCCTGCATTATTTGGGGGTCTATGTATATCACACCCCGTCTGACCTACTGGATGGCAATATTACTCGCTGCATCAACGCCCTGCGGGGGTCCATGGACTTCTGGGCAACTCTGCCGTTGTCCCTGGCGGGTAGAATCTCCCTGCTTAAGATGATAGCCCTGCCCAGGCTTTTGTACTATTTTAGGACGCTCCCGGTATGGGTCCCGAGCTCTGTTTTCAGACGCCTGAGGTCATTGGTCATAGCCTTTTTGTGGGGCACGGGAAGGAGGCGCATAGCGCTCGACACCCTGTTGCGCCCCAAAGATGATGGAGGGATGGCGGTGCCGGATTTTGAAGGATACTACATAGCCGCGCAACTGCAAACCTTTACTCAGGAGGTGGCGAGGGTATATAGAGGCCCCGAAGACGCGAGAGTGGAAGGTACCCCGCGACATGTTCTGGCGTATATTACGCTGCACCAGAGGCTCCGGGTGGGAGACCTGACGGTCGAGGAGCAGACGTTCCGTCTTTGCTGGGACCGGGCCCGTAAGCGGGCGGGGGTCCGCTTTATGTATGCCCCCGAAATTCCGCTGGGGATGGTCACCGCCCTTCCACATGGAGGCGACTGGTCGCGCTTAATAGGATGGGAGGAGGCGGGAATACAAATGCTGGGTGACCTTTACGAAGATGGGGTGTTGCTGCCGTTCCAGGGCCTGCAGGAGCGATTTGACCTTCCGAGGGGCGACTACTTGCTGCACGCAGCAGTCACAGGCGCCATGCAAGCTCACTGGGGGGAAGGGCTGCAGGAACCGGGCACCTCGATGGCCTGCCAGTACACCATGATGGCGGCGGGAACCTTTAAGGCGGTCACGTGCCTGTACGCTAGGATGCAGCGGGAGGCCTTGCAGCCTCTGGCGGCCCTGAAGGCCAAGTGGGAGAAGGACCTTCAGGTGGAGATTCCAGACACGACCTGGGGCCAGTTGCTAAGGCGGGCACGGAAGAGCTCGAGAAACGCCAGGTTCCAATTGATTCATTTCTATATCGTCCACAGGGCATACCTCACCCCCGGGAAAATACAACAGTATTTTGGGGCGACCGACGCTGCTTGCCCCAGATGTAATGCAATTGGGGCGGATTTGTGCCATATGCTGTGGGATTGCCCCTCTCTGGGAGACTATTGGCAGGAAGTTGGGCGGGCCCTTAACGTCGCGACGGATAGGGATATCCAGTTTACCAAAGCGGTTGGTGTTCTTCATTGGTTCCCGCACACGCCTAGGAACAAGATGACTAGTACATTTATAGACTTGGGGCTCATTCTGGCCAAGCGGGAGATCACAAGGAACTGGAAGTCCAAAGTGGGGCCCACGTATAAAAGATGGTATGGGGAATGCCTGAGATGGGCCGCGTGTGAAAGTACCTTACGGTACCAGATGGCCTGGAGGTTGAATGACGAGAAAGCTCTGGAAAGGGCGACTGCATGGGAAGTGATGGTGCAGGCGCTCCGGGATGTGGACGATGAAGGGCAGGATGGCGAGAGCGAACTGGGCGGGGCGGACCCCGTCACTACGCAGGAGAACACACCTTAGTGAAAGATTACTTCCTCCTGCATCACACCGGACACTTTTACACTGTTAGTCCAGCGCAGAGCGACCACGGGGGAGGGTGGGTAGGAAGCTGTTTTGGAGGGATGTTGGGGTACCGAAATTTGGGGAGGGGGAGGGGTGAAAACCACAAAAGCAACCCAGGGTTATTTGCCTAAGAAAGCGATCAGACACTGTAAGGAGCTGCGAGACATGAGCAGGGATGAGGTCACCCGCAACACGGCTGAGGTGACCCCCCGGTTGGAGATCGATTGGGTCGTACTGAGTCTGTACATGCTGTATGATAACTGATAATTGTATTGTCTGTACATTTATATTGGTGATGCAATAAAAATGATGTTAAAAAAAAAATGGTATAAATGACACACAGGGTATTTTACGTGAGATGGACACGTCGCACTCATAACGGGCACCTTTAAACTGGGCAATAGTAGTATTTGTTCTTTACTGTTCTTAGAAACGGTAAAGTATGGCAATAATATCAATGTGTTTTAATTTTGGAATATTGTTATAATGATTATTTTCACTACAAATGTTACCCTGGCCTCGTCACCCTTTTCACCTGCAGGCCTCGTGCACATTAAGGGGGTCATTAGGATCGCGGACGGACTTGAGTCCGTCCGCGACCCCTGAGTAGGAGGGAACGCCTGCATGGGCTGCGGCGTTCCCTCTGTGCAGATTAGGATGTGACCGCCAGGGTGGCGGTCACATCCTCTATTTTTAACATTGCAGCGGGTGGAGCTTAAAGCTGCACCCGCAGCAATGTTAAAAATGTACGCCTTGCATTTGAATGTAGAAGGTGGCAGGCACCGCGCGGTGCCTGCCGCTTACTGCATACAAATGCAGGGGGGTACCATAGGTACCCCCCATGTGCACCCCCCACCCCCTTCACCTAGGGGCCCCGCACATGCTTTTCCACGGCGGAAAAGCCGCCGCGGAAAAGCATGTTTCCAAGCACATCCTAATCTGGCTGACGGTGTCTGAGAGACACCGTCACCATATTAGTGCTTTTCCGCCGTGGTTGTAAGCCAACCGCGGAGGAAAAGCTGCGGACGGAAACCAGGACCCACCAGCCATCCTAATGTGGAGGTGAGTCTTGGTGGGTCCGCAGATGATTTTCCGCATCCTCCAGGCCGGCGGTGGCTTCCGCGTGGCTTCCGGCGTGGCATCCTAATCCGCCCTAAGGGGCTGATTAGGATGGAGGATTTTCCGCATCCTCTGGGCCGGCGGAAGCCACCGCCGGCCTGGAGGATGCGGAAAATCCTCTGCGGACCCACCAAGACCCACCGCCAGCTGATGATTTACATATGTTTTTTTCTTGTCCTAAACTTTCTAATTTGTTCCTACATATTGAATTTTTTTTATTTATTATTCTTAAACATGAGGTTAAGATAACAGCGGAGCTGCTGTTACTGGGTATTGATCATACTGTTACCAGGGCAAGACCAATCTCATATTTTTTATTTATTTGCATGGCTGCAGCTGGGTCTTGTATTACAGAGGAATGGATCAGCTTAGCTCCGCAGTCTTTCTCTATGTGGCGTGAAAAATTATTGTTTATGTATAATATTGAATCCGCCATATATAAGTTGAAGGGGGTAAAAAAAAGAGCTCTGGGGGAGAAAATTTGGGCACCAATTGCCGAATGGATTTAAGCTATGTGTCTGCTTGATTTATATTCATTTCTCTGTTATAAGATGTTATGTTCTTTATGAAGACTGTCTCTTTCTTTCTTGTTTGCTAGTTTATGGCATTTGTTATGTATCGCTGTATTTCCTTGCAATAAAATAATAAAATTAAAAAAGAAAAAAAAAATCACTCATGCTAAAGACAGGCAACACTGCCACACACTGTCACTCATGCTGAAGACAGGAGTCACTGTCAAACACTGTCACTTATGCTGAAAACAGGCGACACTGTCACTCATGCTGAAGACAGGAGACACTGAAACTCATGCTGAAGACAGCAGACACTGTTACTCGTGCTGAAGACAGGCAACACTGTCACTCATGCTGAAGACAGAAGAAACTGTCACTCATGGGGAAGACAGGCGGCACTGTCACACACTGTCACTCATGCTGAGGACAGGAGACACTGTCACTCATGCTGAAGACAGGCAACTCTGTCACTCATGCTGAAGACAGGAGACACTGTCACTTATGCTGAAGACAGGAGACACTGTCACTCATACTGAAGACAGGATACACTGTCACTCATGCTGACAACAGGCAACACTGTCACTCATGCCGAAGACGGGAGTCACTGTCATACACTGTCACTCATGCTGAAGACAGGCAACACTGTCACTCATGCTGAAGACAGGAGACACTGTCACACACTGTCACTCATGCTAAAGACAGGAGACACTGTTACTCATGCTGAAGACAGGCAACAATGTCACACACTGTCACTCATGCTGAAGACAGGAGACACTGTCACTCATGCTGAAGACAGGCAACACTGTCACACACTGTCACTCCTGGTGAAGACAGGACACACTGTCACTCATGCTGAAGACAGGCGACACTGTCACACACTGTCACTCATGCTGAAGACAGGAGACACTGTCACTCATGCTGAAAACAGGAGACACTGTTACTCATGCTGAAGACAGGAGTCACTGTCACACACTGTCACTCATGCTGAAAACAAATAACACTGTCATTCATGCTGAAGACAGGCCACACTGTCACACACTGTCACTCATGCTGAAATCAAGAGACACTGTCACTCATGGGGAAGACATGCAGCACTGTCACACACTGTCACTCATGCTAAAGACAGGAGACACTGTTACTCATGCTGAAGACAAAGAGACACTGTCAGTCATGCTAAAGACAGACAACAATGTCACACACTGTCACTCATGCTGAAGACAGGAGACACTGTCACTCATGCTGAAGACAGGCAACACTGTCACACACTGTCACTCATGCTGAAAACAGGAGACACTGTTACTCATGCTGAAGGTAGGAGTCACTGTCATTCATGCTGAAGACAGGCCACACTGTCACTCATGTTGAAGACAGGCAACAGTGTCACTCATGCTGAAGACAGGAGACACTGTCACTCATGCTAAAGACAGACAACAATGTCACACACTGTCACTCATGCTGAAAACAGGAGACACTGTTACTCATGCTGAAGGCAGGAGTCACTGTCACTCATACTGAAGACAGAATACACTGTCACTCGTGCTGACAACAGGCAACACTGTCACTCATGCCGAAGACGGGAGACACTGTCATACACTGTCACTCATGCTGAAGACAGGCAACACTGTCACTCATGCTGAAGACAGGAGACACTGTCACACACTGTCACTCATGCTAAAGACAGGAGACACTGTTACTCATGCTGAAGACAGGCAACACTGTCACACACTGTCACTCCTGGTGAAGACAGGACACACTGTCACTCATGCTGAAGACAGGCGACACTGTCACACACTGTCACTCATGCTGAAGACAGGAGACACTGTCACTCATGCTGAAAACAGGAGACACTGTTACTCATGCTGAAGACAGGAGTCACTGTCACACACTGTCACTCATGCTGAAGACAAAAAACACTGTCATTCATGCTGAAGACAGGCCACACTGTCACACACTGTCACTCATGCTGAAATCAAGAGACACTGTCACTCATGGGGAAGACATGCAGCACTGTCACACACTGTCACTCATGCTAAAGACAGGAGACACTGTTACTCATGCTGAAGACAAAGAGACACTGTCAGTCATGCTAAAGACAGACAACAATGTCACACACTGTCACTCATGCTGAAGACAGGAGACACTGTCACTCATGCTGAAGACAGGCAACACTGTCACACACTGTCACTCATGCTGAAAACAGGAGACACTGTTACTCATGCTGAAGGCAGGAGTCACTGTCATTCATGCTGAAGACAGGCCACACTGTCACTCATGTTGAAGACAGGCAACACTGTCACTCATGCTGAAGACAGGAGACACTGTCACTCATGCTAAAGACAGACAACAATGTCACACACTGTCACTCATGCTGAAAACAGGAGACACTGTTACTCATGCTGAAGGCAGGAGTCACTGTCATTCATGCTGAAGACAGGCCACACTGTCACTCATGTTGAAGACAGGCAACACTGTCACTCATGCTGAAGACAGGAGACACTGTCACTCATACTGAAGACAGGATACACTGTCACTCATGCTGACAACAGGCAACACTGTCACTCATGCTGAAGACAGGAGACACTCACTCATGCCAAAGACAGAAGACACTGTCACTCATGCTGAAGACAGGCAACACTATCACACACTGTCACTCATGCTGAAGACAGGCAACACTGTCACTCATGCTGAAGACAGGAGACACTGTCACTCATACTGAAGACAGGATACACTGTCACTCATGCTGACAACAGGCAACACTGACTCTCATGCTGAAGACAGGAGACACAGTTATTCATGCTGAAGACAGGCCAGACTGTCACACATTGTCACTTATGCTTGTAAATGTAAATGTTTTTGTACTTGTATAGCGCACAGCTACCCGCAGTGGGTTTCCCGGCGCTTGTATGAATACTGCAAGGGAGCCCTTCCTTGCTTTCCCTGTGAAGTGTCCACTCCTGGGCACCCCCATGGTGCAGACCAGGCATCCCTCGCGTTGTGGGGGCCGTTGTGGAGACTAAGCAAGCTATTGCCCAGAGTTGCAGCGTGGGACCCATGATCAGAATAGGCACTGAGGTGAGAATATCCGGTCAGGGGAATTAATGAGCCCGAGACCCGCCGGGGCAGGAATCGAACCCTGGTCCCTGGCCAGAGCTCTGCATCGAGGTCTGCCTGCTCTAACCATTGAGCCACACTTCTCCACAGACAGGATACACCGTTAATCATGCTGAAGACAGGCAACACAGTCACTCATAGTGAAGACAGGAGACACTGTCACACATTGTCACTCATGCTGAAGACAGGAGAGACTGTCACGCATGCTGAAGACAGGAGATACTGTCACACACTGTTACTCAGAGACATTGTTACTCATGTTGAAGACAGGAGACACCGTCACTCATGCTGAAGACAGGAGACATTGTCACACACTGTCACTCATGCTGAAGACAGGCGACACCGTCACTCATGCTGAAGACAGGAGACACTGTCACACACTGTCACTCATGCTGAAGACAGGAGACACCATCACTCATGCTGAAGCCAGGAGACACTGTCACTCATGCTGAAGACAGGATACACTGTCACACACTGTCATGCATTCTGAAGACAGGAGACACTGTCAGTCATACTGAAGATAGACAACACTGTCACACACTGTCTCTCATGCTGAAGACAGGCGACAGGCGACACTGTCACACTGTCACTCATGCTGAAGACAGGAGACACTGTCACGCACTGTTGCTCAGGCTGAAGACAGGAGACACTGTCACTCATGCTGAAGACAGGCACCACTGTCACACACTGTCACTCATGCTGAAGACAGGAGACAATGTCACTCATGCTGAAGACAGGAGACACTTCACACACTGGCACTCATGCTAAAGACAGGAGACACTGTCACTCATGCTGAATACAGGAAAAAATGTCACTCATGCTGAAGACAGGCGACAATGTCACTCATGCTGAAGACAGGAGACACTGTCACTCATGCTGAAGACAGGAGTCACTGTCACACACTGTCACTCATGCTGAAGACAGGCGACACTGTCACTCATGCTGAAGACAGGAGACACTGTCACACACTGTCACTCATGCTGAAGACAGGAGACACTGACTCTCATGCTGAAGACAGGAGACACAGTTAGTCATGCTGAAGACAGGCAACACTGTCACTCATGCTAAAGACAGGAGACACTGTCACTCATGCTGAAGACAGGCGGCACTGTCACACACTGTCACTCATGCTGAAGACAGGCAACACTGTCACTCATGCTGAAGACAGGAGACACTATCACGTTTGCTGAAGACAGGAGACACTGTCACTCATGCTGAAGACACGCAACACTGGCACTCATGCTGAAGGCAGGAGACACTGTCACTCATGCCGAAGACAGGAGACACTACCACACACTGTCACTCATGCTGAAGGCAAGAGACACTGTCACTCATGCTAAAGACAGGAGACACTGCACTCATGCTGAAGACAGGAGACACTGTCAGTCATGCTGAAGAAAGACAACACTGTCACACACTGTCACTCATGCTGAAGACAGGAGACACTGTCATTCATGCTGAAGACAGGAGACACTGTCAGTCATGCTGAAGAAAGACAACACTGTCACACACTGTCACTCATGCTGAAGACAGGAGACACCGTCACTCATGCTGAAGAAAGGATACACTGTCACACACTGACACTCATGCTGAAGACAGGCGACACTGTCACACACTGTCACTCATGCCGAAGACAGGATACACTGTCACACACTGTCACTGATGTTGAAGACAGGAGACACTGTCACACACTGTCACTCATGCTGAAGAGAGGAGACACCGTCACTCATGCTGAAGAAAGGATACACTGTCACACACTGACACTCATGCTGAAGACAGGCGACACTGTCACACACTGTCACTCATGCTGAAGACAGGATACACTGTCACACACTGTCACTGATGTTGAAGACAGGAGACACTGTCACACACTGTCACTCATGCTGAAGACAGCAGACACTGTCACTCATGCTGAAGACAGGCAACACTGTCACACACTGTCACTCATGCTGCAGACAGGATACACTGTCACACACTGTCACTCATGTTGAAGACAGGAGACACTGTCACTCATGCTGAAGACAGGAGACATTGTCACACACTGTCACTCATGCTGAAGACAGGCGACACCGTCACTCATGCTGAAGACAGGAGACACTGTCACACACTGTCACTCATGCTGAAGACAGGAGACACCATCACTCATGCTGAAGCCAGGAGACACTGTCACTCATGCTGAAGACATGATACACTGCCACACACTGTCATGCATGCTGAAGACAGGAGACACTGTCAGTCATACTGAAGACAGACAACACTGTCACACACTGTCTCTCATGCTGAAGACAGGCGACAGGCGACACTGTCACACTGTCACTCATGCTGAAGACAGGAGACACTGTCAGGCACTGTTGCTCAGGCTGAAGACAGGAGACACTGTCACTCATGCTGAAGACAGGCAAAACTGTCACACATTGTCACTCATGCTGAAGACAGGAGACACTGTCACTCATGCTGAAGACAGGAGACACTTCCCACACTGGCACTCATGCTAAAGACAGGAGACACTGTCACTCATGCTGAATACAGGAAAAAATGTCACTCATGCTGAAGACAGGCGACACCGTCACTCATGCTGAAGACAGGAGACACTGTCACTCATGCTGAAGACAGGAGTCACTGTCTCACACTGTCACTCATGCTGAAAACAAAAGACACTGTCATTCATGCTGAAGACAGGCCACACTGTCACACACTGTGACTCAGGCTGAAGACAGGAGACACTGTCACACACTGTCACTCATGCTGAAGACAGGCGACACTGTCACTCATGCTGAAGACAGGAGACACTGTCACACACTGTCACTCATGCTGAAGACAGGAGACACTGACTCTCATGCTGAAGACAGGAGACACAGTTACTCATGTTGAAGACAGGCAACACTGTCACTCATGCTAAAGACAGGAGACACTGTCACTCATGCTGAAGACAGGCAACACTGTCACTCATGCTGAAGACAGGAGACACTATCACATTTGCTGAAGACAGGAGACACTGTCACTCATGCTGAAGACAGGCAACACTGGCACTCATGCTGAAGGCAGGAGACACTGTCACTCATGCCGAAGACAGGAGACACTACCACACACTGTCACTCATGCTGAAGGCAAGAGACACTGTAACTCATGCTGAAGACAGGAGACACTGCACTCATGCTGAAGACAGTAGACACTGTCACACACTGTCACTCATGCTGAAGACAGGAGACACTGTCATTCATGCTGAAGACAGTAGACACTGTCAGTCATGCTGAAGACAGACAACACTGTCACACACTGTCACTCATGCTGAAGACAGGAGACACCGTCACTCATGCTGAAGAAAGGATACACTGTCACACACTGACACTCATGCCGAAGACAGGCGACACTGTCACACACTGTCACTCATGCTGAAGACAGGATACACTGTCACACACTGTCACTGATGTTGAAGACAGGAGACACTGTCACACATGCTGAAGACAGGCAACACTGTCACACACTGTCACTCATGCTGCAGACAGGATACACTGTCACACACTGTCACTCATGTTGAAGACAGGAGACACTGTCACACACTGTCACTCATGCTGAAGACAGGAGACACTGTCACTCATGCTGAAGACAGGCGACACTGTCACACACTGTCACTAATGCTGAAGACAGGAGACACTGTCACTCATGCTGAAAACAGGAGACATTGTCACACACAGTCACTCATGCTGAAGACAGGAGACACTGACACTCATGCTGAAGACAGGAGACACAGTTACTCATGCTGAAGACAGGCAACACTGTCACTCATGCTAAAGACAGAAGACACTGTAACTCATGCTGAAGACAGGCGGCACTGTCACACACTGTCACTCATGCTGAAGACCGGAGAAACTGCCACTCATGCTGAAGACAGGCAACACTGTCACTCATGCTAAGACAGAAGACACTGTCATTCATGCTGAAGACAGGCGGCACTGTCACACACTGTCACTCATGCTGAAGGCCGGAGACGCTGCCACTCATGCTGAAGACAGGCAACACTGTCACTCATGCTGAAGACAGGAGATAATGTCACTTATGCTGAAAACAGGCAACACTGTCACTCATGCTGAAGACAGGCAACACTGCCACTCATGCTGAAGGCAGGAGACACTGTCACTCATGCCGAAGACAGGAGGCACTGTCACACACTGTCACTCATGCTGAAGACAGGAGACACTGTCACTCATACTGAAGACAGGAGACACTGTCACTCACTGTCACTCATGCTGAAGACAGGAGACACTGTCAGTCATGCTGAAGACAGGAGACACTGTCACTCATGCTGAAGACAAGCGACACTGTCACACACTGTCACTCATGCTGAAGACAAGAGACACTGTCACTCATGCTGAGGACAGGCGGCATTGTCACACACTGTCACTCATGCTGAATACTGGAGACACCGTCACTCATGCTGAAGACAGGAGACACTGTCACACACTGTCACTCATGCTGAAGATAGGAGATACAGTCACTCATGCTGAAACAGGAGACACTGTCACACATTGTCACTCATGCTGAAGACAGGAGATACCATCACTCATGCTGAACACAGGAGACATTGTTACTCATGCTGAAGACAGGAGACACTATCACTCATGCTGAAGACAGGCGACACCATCACTCATGCTGAAGACAGGAGACACTGTCACACACTGTCACTCATGCTGAAGATAGGACAAACTGTGACTAACACTGTGACTCATGCTGAAGACAGGAGACACTGTCACTCATGCTGAAAACAGGAGCCACTGTCACACATTGTCACTCATGCTGAAGACAGGAGATACCATCACTCATGCTGAACACAGGAGACATTGTTACTCATGCTGAAGACAGGAGACACTATCACTCATGCTGAAGACAGGCGACACCATCACTCATGCTGAAGACAGGAGACACTGTCACACACTGTCACTCATGCTGAAGATAGGACAAACTGTGACTAACACTGTCACTCATGCTGAAGACAGGAGACACTGTCACTCATGCTGAAAACAGGAGCCACTGTCACACACTGTCACACATGCTGAAGACAGGAGACATTGTCACTCATGCTGAAACAGGAGACACTGTCAAACACTGTCACTCATGCTGAAGACAGGAGACACTGTCACTCATGCTGAAGACAGGCAACACTGTCACTCATGCTGAAGACAGGAGACACTGTCACTCATGCAGAAGACAGGAGACACTGTCACACACTGTCACTCATGCTGATGACAGGAGACACTGTCAGATACTGTCAGTCATGCTGACGACAGACAACACTGTCACACACTGTCACTCATGCTGAAGACAGGAGACACCGTCACTCATGCTGAAGAGGCCCTAAGTGTCTCAGGTCCCTTCACAGGCCCTCCAATGAAGGGACCTGAGACATTTGGGGCCAGATTCATTAAATAGTAGTGTTGTCCTCACACGCAAAGTGACGCAAGGCGATTTACAAAACAAGGTATAGGGGGACTAGAGCAGCGTGGCTCTGTAAAAACATGTATTGCAGCACTCAGAAGCATTCCATGGGTGGAGCATTGGCATTTCCATGCATCCACTCATGGCTTTGATTCGGCATAACACAGGCCCCCGCAGTCCCCGCAATGCAGGGGGGGGCCCGACCTGCAGGGGGGGGGCCCTCAGCAGCATACTCAGGCCTGAGAGCTCCATATTCAATACGGTGTGGGGGCCTCTTCATGTACCTTGAAGAGGGCCCCCCTCAACTTTCGTTACGCCAGTGGGTTTGAATTAATTCTAAATGTATAAAAGTTTGTAAACCAGACATTTTAACAAATCGGTACGCCGCAGAGATGGTGGTGTAACGACAAGAAAATTCTTTTTTCCTTCTCGTAATTTTCTCTTTCTATGCGTGATACATTCTACATCACGCATAGAAAGAGGAAAATGCCTCTTGGATTGTTTTGGGCAGGAATGTATTCCTTTCTGCAAAAAAACAATATTGCCGTTAAAGTCGGTGCCCTTGCATAGGTGCTAGGCTGCACGCACTGCGCCAGCTCAACGAGAGAGCAGAAATCCTCTATATCTTTGTGTATATTCGGCTGACTCGGAGCTGCATCCGACCCCCCCCCCTCACTCCCCCCCAGTGCCTTGAGACCCTCACGGGTGAGTAGTGCGCTTCCCATTTCCCTGATTGATTGATATATTGAGCATTTCTGCTCTCTCCCTTGCATACAACTCGGCCCAGCAGGAGAACTTTCTGTGCTACGTTCCGTGAAATAATAGTAAAATGCGTCCACGATAATTTAAACAGAAATTGGTTCATCCTCCGGACTAATTAAACCATGAACCAGAAGGTTAAAATGAAGCACTTTTAGATGCATTACTGACATTTTGCTGAAAGTCTGAAAAATACAGATTTTGCATTTGTAGCTGCCAGCTCAAAACCAGGATGCTGTTGTCATATATGTTCAAATTTTTAGGACAGTGACGGACACCAAACAGTGGAACGCTTCCATATTATAGTAAAAAGCATAGTTCAGGTGTGTTTCATACTTGTTGCTCAACTGTGATGAGCAATTATTTGCCTGACCCATGCGCTCCCTATTCACAGGCGTGACCAGTCTGTAGTGGTGTGTCTGGCTGGTAGCACATGCAGTGTACAGTGTGGCCTTGACGCTTAAGTGTGTATCAGAGTCACATCCAGCGTTTTCTTGTGCATTGACAACCATGAACCACTTTGGTGAAGCGAGGACCCCCCCAAATACATAGTTAGTAGAACGCATTTCCCAACACTGCTGTTACACTTCCAAGTAATGTAATTTCTCATCCTATGAATGGGTGGCAGTGCTATGATATACATAAAACATTGTTGAGGATAATTGAGATCAATTTAAGTCTCATGAAGATCCATCACTTTTTAAAGTTTGATCAGGGCTTCCATTATTAAAATCACTATTTGTTAGGAGTTCCTGAGCCAATTTAAAATCACATATCACCACCTCCACACTCACTGTCACAATCACAAAGAAAACCAGCTCCACAGTAATCAGGTGGCAGAGCACACCCTAGAAGTATTTGGCGAACAGGGTGGGAACCCAATGATGAAGCATGTCACCAACTAGGTTGGTGAGTGAGGTTTCTTAAAAAACACCTTGTGGGTTCCAAGGCACACTTGCCGCAAGGATTATGAGAACCTAATCTCCTAATCTTTAGTTAAGTAGGTAGCAAACTTGTTCTTGGTTGGTTTATATTAGCGATTGTCTGGGAAGGCGGACAATTTCCCTATCCTCTTCTCTCTCTCTTAGCTTTTTTCTATACATCAAACATCAACATCCTTCGTTTGCCTGAGTATTGTTGTCTGGGCTTGCACAGTGACTGTCGGGGACACATTTGCACTGAATGCATTGTGATTTCTCCTACACCCCGTCCTTTCTGAGTCAGGTAAAAGGAAGGCAAGGTTAAGGATGCAATTTAGCAATTAGGGATGTGCTTGCCTCTATTCCTTATTTGTGCATATTTTACAGTTTGTGATTCCGGATGAGATCAAAATTCACAGTTTTGCAAGATCAGGACGCAAGAGGACTATGCCAGTTGAAAACTAATTTTGTCAATCAGGTACTTCAATTTAAATTGGGCTAACATAGCAATGGCATGTTCCTAGCTGCAGTGTTGGAACTGTGTGTTCCTTTAGAATTCATCAACTTCTGCCAGACTTGCTGAGTTGACAGAGGAAAAGAATATAACAAATCCAAAATACCTGACTAAAGTCGAAAAAATGACAGGCATAACTCCCTAACTTGTGGAATTATCTACACGTGTAGTAAAAGATTCAACAAAAACACACAGTTAAAAATGCAGTTCAGATATTGTAAATCCTGCAAAGAAATTGCATTGGTATTTTTGGGTCTCTGTACAGAACACAAAAGAATGAAAAGAAATTCAGCATTACAGCAACTAATGCCTCCATCCGTTTGGTTGTCAAATTCCTACAGGAGTGAATATTTAACACCTTAGCTGCGTGTAAACATTTCTCCCCAGTGCTGCGCTGTCCATTAGAACTAGTGCTGAATGGACGTTCAATGGTCGTGCGCAGCACTGGGGAGGTAGTGCTGCTGACGACCATTGGCCGTCAGCAGCACTTAAGGGGTTAATACTAGGTCTAAATTATCCACCCCACAATTTGTGCAGAAACAAAGTAATTTTGTGGCCTGGTCCTAAAACAAAGGGCTTAATGCATCAACACATTTTCCCATAGACACAGAATGGGCAACCCCCTTTGATGCATCTGGCCCAAAGTAACTTGTTGCCTAAACAATGAAGTTGAATAGAGTTGTAACAGCATGAGGTGTGTTTTTGTAGCCCAACACAAAGCACAACTTCAAGAACAAGAATTCTGATCCACCTAAGCCCACGGATCTGATACTTAAAGAACCAAAACCATTTTGTGAGAATCAAAATAAAACAACTCTAAATATCTTATTTCTCACATTGTTAGTAATGTTAAATTCTGCACTGAACTTTGGTTCAGAAGTTTCCGCAAAAATTACTGAAAAAATATTCATCAAATTTGCCACGCTTTGGAATTTCTTTTTTGAATTGATGTCCTTGATTAAAGGCATGCACTGGTCCAGTAACTTTTTTCTTCACAATAAGTTCGATACATTTTGAACATTCATCGCACAAAACATTTTTTGTATACAACTTTTACGTCTAACCGATATAAGCATGTACTACAACTGGAATTATAAAAAATCTGTTCACAATGTAAACATGTTTTTCAAAATGATAAAATTCACAAACCTTGCTTTAATTTTTTTCCTGGTTTAGTGCGTTATTACGAGTTTCTGGTTTCAATAAGATATTTTTTCAAAGAAGGTTTGAGAGCCTATGGGGAAAAATTAACTTTAAACGAAACTTCCATTTCACTGTTTGTTCAATTGCTAACATACATTAATCTACAGTAGGCAAAGGTATACAAATGTGTGTTTGATGAGTGATGCTGCACAAGAAATCATGATGTTTTCAATCTGTAATAGAAACAGTTTAATTGGCTGATGCAACCACCAGTTTGACTTTCAAATATTTTGTTTTAAATTGACATATTGAAATGGATTTATTAAGATTACATTTCACTGTCAAAGTGCCATGACATATGACATTAGGGATATTCATACTCTATGTGAGGTCCAACAGTATCTGCAGTGTTTGTGATGGGATAGCCGGGCTACATACACTGGAATATCAACAAACTTGACGCATATCTTAATTCTGGTCAAGCATAGATATATATTCCCAATGTCACAGCAACCTTGGAAGATACACTTTTTTGTTATGTCCTGTGTTTTAAGCATCCCAAAAATCTATTGAATACTAAACTTATCAAAGTAAAGGGTTCATGTAGATGCCTAGCAAGAAGAAAAGTATTCATATATGCGACTCCTATGCAATCGACCCAGTATAAACTACAAGTTTTAAGAAGGTTCACTAACTAGTTCCTGCAGTGGGACACAACAACACAGAGGTGCTTTTGCTCAATTTTTCAAACGCATCCTCTTTATATAGCTGAAATATAGCAATGGATTCTATCAGTTCAGTCTCACTCAATAATACCAGAAGCAGTTTCTCTTTAAATGTATAACCAGCAGCGGTATGTACACATCCTTTAGAGTGGAACAAGCTGGGTTTTGTGGCAGGAGGACTCAATGAAGGGGTTCTTGATCTATCTTTACCCCCATGTCCTCCTCCAATGTTCAGATATTCAGAGGGCTCATTCGGCACAACATTTCTAAATATTATTGAATTTGGTGGTGCCTTCCTTAACATCTATGTTCTTCATTACCCTCGTTCTCTAGTAGCACTGAGGTCTCATAGCCTTGATAGTGACTTTGAGAGTAGGCGGAGGAATAAACTGATTGGTTGGTCAAGCAAGGTCCGCCGTGATGAGTCTTATACCATTGGCCAGACCAGAGGATTCCCACTCTTTCTGGGAGGTACCACTCCTCCTGAGAGAGGATACAGATACAACAAGGTATTATGGGGCGGAGTGAGGAATTTAGAGTGAATCGTACATGAATGATGGTGAGGGCTAGCCAAAACAGCATAACCATTGATATTTGCCTCGAATAAGCAAGTCATATGGACTACTTGAGAAGTAAAAGGGCAATCATGTGTGCACATACTGCCTTTTTCATGCTGAAAGCACTCAACCCTCAGTATCAACCATAGCTGCAGCATTTCGGAAATTTCTCACAATCTTAACACAAAAAAGGAATTTACCTCATGGAAAATCCACCTGCTATATTTTTAACAGTGAAAACCTCAGATTTTTTCAACTGCATGTTTTTTTATACAATTGTCTGAAAAATACATAGTAGAATATCTGTGCCCTTTAAACTCTTCAAGTTATGTACGTAATAAAGATTTGATTTAACTTCCTTAAGAGATGTCTGTCTTCACATTTAAAGCGACACTGCATTTAATAATCACTCAGAGAGCCCCTCCTTACTTCTGTTGCTCTAGAGTTTTTCCATCTTTTTCCATACAGCTGGAAATACTTATGATTGTTTTAGATATGTTTATGTTTTAATAGTGATTGATCTTAGTTATCTCTGCTTCAAGAAGTATACATATTTCACATAGTTTCTTTGTGCAGCCTGCAGCCACCGATGGCGCAACAAGAACTCGTCGAGCGTGCAGGGATTTTTTTTTTGGGTTGTTTTGTCATTACAGGACAAGCATTGGCACAGCCAATAGGTCTCGCCTTTGGGGCCTTATAAGAGTTTAGCCAGAGCTATTGACTTTACCAATGTCTTTAAGCTGTGCTGTAGAGAAGTGTGGCTGCTGTGCAGCATGCTGAAAAGTTTTAATGCAACAGTGTCAGAAGCATTTTTGTTACCTTATATATGACCAAGAAGGCATTCTGTACAACTGAATGACCATACTGAAAAAAAGTATTAACAATAAAAAATGTCCTCAGTTTTCTTTTGTTCTTGCAATGCTGGCAACTTGTTTCTGTCTATTCCATTGGTTCTTTGGTTAAGTTTTTTTTTGAGGAGGCATAAACAATCGGAGGGTGAAGGTTGGGAACTAGTACCCGTATTATAACACTAGCAGCGGCCAGACGCTAGGGGGAAATCAACAGATGCCAGATTCCGAGAGCAGGCTGAGGGGATGCTCAGGTGGTGGTGGTGGTGGTGGTGGTGACTGGTGTGGAGACGATGCTGAGGTGATACTGAATGATACTCAGGTCTTGCTGAGTGATGGTGATGTGGTGGTGTTCTAGTGCAACGGCGATGCTGAGTGACACTGATGTGGTGCTGAGTGATGCTGTGGTGGTGCTGCTGATTGATGCTGTGGTTGCGTTGAGCGATGCTATGGTATCGCTGAGTGATGCTGTGGTAGCCATGAGTGATGCTTTGGTGACACTGTGGTGGCGCAGAGTGATGTTGCTGTTGGGCTGAGTGATGCTGTGGTGGCACTGAGTGATGCTGTGGTGGTGCTGAGTGATGCTGTGGTGGTGCTGAGTGATGTTGTGGTGATGCTGTGGTGGTTCTGAGTGATGCTGTGGTGGCACTGAGTGATGCTGTGGTGACGCTGAGTGATACTGTGGTGGCGCTGAGTGATGCTGCACAGCAACATGGGTAGGGTTGAGGGGAGGTAGGTGAAGAAAGAAGGGGTGGTGACGGCGAAGCAACACAGGAGTGTATGCAAAAGCAATAGGGGGAGGGCAGGAGTGCACGCAAAAGCAACAAGGAATGGAAGAACAGAAAGCAACACATTGGTGGGTCGAGCACAATGGAGGGTGCTGGTTGGGGTAATAGTTGAAGCACAGGGGCGAGAGTTTAAGATGGCGTGGAGAAGCAGTCAGGCAACAGAGCTAACCGAGTGGGGGGTAGAGATGTACATGAGGGAGGAGACAAGAAAACACATGCACTTACAGCAGTACTTCATAAAAATGAAAAAAGAAGTGATGGTAAATTGTAAAGATGCATGCTACATGGGAAGGACAAACACAAGACTGGCAAGATAAGAAGCAGGCAAATGAGAATAACAAGGAAAGCCAACCAATGGTAAGCAATGGGTGGGATCCAAGTCCCTCCATGTTTTTGGTAGCCACAAAATGCCTTGCAAGACAGTGCATGTGCAGTCTAGTATGTTCAACCTAAAAACAAAGAAAAATGTGGGGATAAGAAAAAAACGAAATGTGATTATGCAGGTCCTTTCGCACAAATAGGCCCTCCCCGCAAACGGGGAAGCAAAATCACTGAAAAATGTGTTAATTCACTGCAAAAACAGACAGTAACCAATCAAGTAAGAGACATGGAAAATAACATTTTCATTTGAGGTACATGACTAAAAGTACTGCCAGGTAAAATAAACAAAAATAGCATTTTACATCTCTGAAACATGGTATAATTCATTTGAGAGGTAGTGCTACGACAGCAGTAGAAGATTATAATACACCGACTTTTTGATATTTAAGTCATGCATTAGCATTGAAACCCTCAGCCAATTGCACAATAAATATGCAGGTGCTTAATAGTCGGAAAACCAAGTACACTTGTTTTCTGTTACACTAAAATAGCACGGGGAATTTTTGGATCAACATTCTCTAAATCATGGGTACTCATAGTACGGCCCGCGGGCCGGTGGCGGCCCGGCAAGCCTTACTTGGCGGCCCGCGGACCTTGCAAACATCGTACCCATGTATTTATTTTTTTTAAAGAGTGTCTGCTGCAGCGCGACTCTGAGAGTCTCTGCTGCTCTGTGGGGGCCGGGCGACTCTCACATAGCCAGAGTGGAGCTGCAGGGGCCTAAGATGAGGTGAAATACAACAACGCCTCATTAGCATGCAAATGGCCTTTAATGACCTGTGAAGTGCTTGGGTGGCTGTGTGTGTGTGTGCGCCTGGAAGTCTTCTCAGCCCAGGCTGACACACAGGCAGGGTGAGATGACAGAGGGTGACAGGGAGGTAGAGAGAGCGAGGGAGAGAGGGAGTGAGGGAGACGGGGAGTGAGACGGAGAGGGAGAGAGGGAGGAAGACGGGGAGGGGGAGAGTGAGAGAGGGAGGGAGACGGGGAGGGGGAAGTGAGGGGGAGAGTGAGAGAGGGAGGGAGGCGGGGAGGGGGAAGTGAGGGGGGAGTGAGAGAGAGAGGGAGACGGGGAGGGGGAAGTGAGGGGGAGGGAGACAGAGAGAGACAGACAGAGGGAGGGAGACAGAGGGAGTGATGGAGGGAGGGGGAGAGGGAGCGAGGGAAGGGGAGAGCGAGGGAGCGAGGGAGTGGGAGAGCGAGGGAGAGAGGGAGTGAGAGAGTGAGAGGAGTGAGACAGAGAGAGGGAGGGAGTGAAAGAGGGAGTGAGAGAGAGAGGGGGAGAGAGTGAGAGAGAGAGGGAGTGAGAGACAGACAGACAGAGGGAGGGAGAGGGAAGGAGGGAGAGGGAGCGAGGAAGAGAGGGAGGGAGAGAGGGAACAAGTGAGGGAGTGAGAGAGAGGGAGAGAGGAAGAGAGGGAGTGAGGGAGGGAGAGGGGAGTGAGAGAGAGGGAGTGAGAGACAGGGAGTGAGAGAGAGGGAGTGAGTGAGAGACAGGGAGTGAGAGAGACAGAGGGAGCGAGGGAGGGAGACAGAGGGAGCGAGCGAGCAAGCGAGGGAGGGGGTGAGGGAGTGAGAGACAGACAGACAGAGGGAGGGAGAGGGAAGGAGAGAGGGGGGGGGAGCGAGGGATCGAGGGAGGGAGAGAGGAAACAAGTGAGGGAAGTGAGAGAGAGGGAGTGAGGGAGAGAGAGGGAGTGAGGGAGGGAGAGAGGGGAGTGAGAGAGGGAGTGAGAGACAGGGAGTGAGAGAGCGGTAATGAGACACAGAGGGAGGGAGCGAGAGAGGGAGGGTGGGAGCGAGGGAGAGATAGAGGGAGAGAGGGAGGGTGGGAGCGAGGGAGGGAGGGAGAGAGGGAGAGAGGGAGAGGGAGAGAGAGAGAGGGAGTGAGAGAGTGAGAGGAGTGAGACAGAAAGAGGGAGGGAGTGAAAGAGGGAGTGAGAGAGAGAGGGGGAGGGAGTGCGAGAGAGAAAGGGAGTGGGAGACAGACAGAGAGAGGGAGGAGAGGAAAGGAGCGAGGGAGGGAGCGAGGGAGAGAGGGAGGGATAGAGGGAACAAGTGAGGGAGTGAGAGAGAGGGAGTGAGGGAGAGAGAGGGAGTGATGGAGAGAGAGGGAGTGAGGGAGTGAGGGAGGGAGAGGGGAGTGGGAGAGAGGGAGTGAGAGAGCGGGAATGAGAGAGACAGACAGAGGGAGGGAGCGAGAGAGGGAGGGTGGAAGCGAGGGAGAGATAGAGGGAGCGTGGGAGGGAGAGAGAGCGGGAACAAGAGGGAGCGAAACAGGGAGGGAGAGAGGGAGGGAGAGAGGGAGGGAGTGAGGGAGGGAGTGAGGGAGAGAGGGAGGAAGAAGGTGAGAGGGAGAGAGAAGGAGGGAGTAAGTGAGGGAGTGAGAGAGAGAGAGCGAGAGAGTGAGTGAGGGAGGGAGAGAGATGTGTGTATGCCGGGTCTGGTGGCTCAGTGGACGAAGGCATCTGCTGCAGGGACCTGTGATCAACCTCATGGTCAGTTTTTTTCGTTGCTCTAGCCCGCACCCTCCCCCACTGACCCCGCCACAACCGGTGCGGCCCTCGGACACAAACCACACTGTAAATCTGGCCCCCGAGAGAAAGTTTGTGAGTACCCATGCTCTAAATCATACCAACCAGCAAAATTGTTTATAAACCAATAGAAAAAAAGTAATCCGGGACTGTGAAAACTAATATTGTTTTTCATACAGTGAAGACAAAAGGGTCTTAAAAAATAGCATAAACAAACAATTCATAAACAACCACCTAAACCAGATGTTCATGACAGAGAAGCACCAACAATCCGTTTGGCCCATTTTCCCGGAGCAACACCTGCAAGAAAGTTTTCATCTTGGTCACACTATTAAAACTAAAATATTTATTTCCCACTGTAGTACGTACAAGGGGTATTGCGGAGAAATCAAAAAAAAGAAAAAGTGAGGCTTGTTAAAGTATATTTTGGTGCTCTGTTAAGTCTCCTTTGTTGTTGTTTGGGACTCTCATAAATACATTCTTAACTGCTAGCACATTATCCTACCATTGGTTTGTCGTAAGAAAGAACCTCGAGTCAGGAATGAATACCGACATGCAATGTAGTAGGATGGAATTTCCATACTACTGGTCTGTCGCCTGAAATGTGTATGTTACCACTTCACCTACAAATTATTTTTTTTTTTTAAAGACTTCCACCAGTTACTAGACTATCGCAACCTTTCCAACTCGGGGCGCTTTTCTCGTTTCACCTTTCAGCATTAATTAGGAACCAAACTGTTACTACTGTGAGACTCAGGTCCGAAAATCTACATAACATATACCTTATTACGGATTGCTTGACTTTACCCTTTGTATAGAAAACATTCCCATGAATCCTTCTCTGAACCCAGATACCCAGACTCCATCTGAAGAAACCTTGATGCCCAAAGCCCTTCTACAGTGATTCCTACGACACAAGTAAGTTAATGGTGATCCATGCACCATTTTACTGCATTTAGTCAAAGGCTATTACAAGAACATGCATCTATTTTAACGTCTATCATGTTGCAAGTGAGCCTGCACGCAAAGCATTCACTGGAAGTAAATGTAAACACTACTAAACACTTTTTGGCAACAATCTGTCCCTCTCCGAGCATTTAACTATGCTAAATCAGCACTAACCAAGAAGCAAAAATGCAAGAGAAACACGTTGTGCCTAAAATATATTAAGATTAAATAATAAGGATCTAGTGAAAATACACTGCATTCCCAGCACTTGCTTTTACTAGACTAGCTCGAAGTAGGATATCTCACCCATAAATACTTTTGCTGCTTGTGGAATACAAACAACATTTCAATGATGAAGAACGCATATCAAAGTAATTGTTTCTGACCTGAAGACTGTAAAGTCATCACGTGGCTCAGGACTTTCATGGGCAATTAACCATCGAGGTTCAGGTGTTTGCAGGCCAGTACCCAAAGAAGGCTTCTAAGCTATTTCAACACAACGTTACCCCCAGCCCTGTTTTGTGCTGAAGTATGTGATGACAGGGATGTCATGGCGATTGACTTTGAGGCATTATTAATCAAAATAATATTACATTTTAGACGGCGTTTATGCTAACATCCCACATCTCTGGTTATCAACCATTAGCAGGCTACATCTAGCGGAGTGGAGTGCACTGTGGTGATTGAGCTGGTAAGGATTAGAGCGCTCTAGTGCACCATAAATCTGCAGCTCTGAAACTAGAGTACCTGGTCCAGTACACAGAAAGGAAAAAGACATGGTTTCCTTGCCGTGGTCTCAAAGGAAAAACACTACGGTTTGTAAAGAATAAGCAAGATACAAGTAAAGGTCTGGTCTATTTTATTTTATTTTTTTAATATTTCTGATGCTTTATTAAAGAGTATAAGGCTCACTGGATGTGTGAGATTCCACAAACTGAGTTCAGATATAATCATTCTTTACTGAGGGATTCAGCATTTGAAAAACGGTGCTCTATTTGACAGAGTGGCGGAGAGCATTACCTCCATCATGCTGATGGACCACGTACCTCAGATTTAGAGATGATCATCAGTCCAGCGGCCATCTTTGAACGATGAAAGGAATAGCCATCATGTAGATAAGTTACAAAGAATTAGTATTTAAAAAGTATAGCGGAGGTGTAGGGTACCACTGTGCTGAGAGACATGTCAAAAAAAGGAAAACAAAGGGCAGCAGACAGACCTCTCAAAAAAGTGCTAAACTCATTTTAAAAAACTAGTGGGCAAAAATTCTGCAAAGGATATTTGAAGCCCCTTGGCACTGCCGTGGTGAGAAAGGGGGAGTGTATAATGGCTGGGTGGAGAAGGTAACATTGGCTGCTGCTGTTCTCTTCTGGGTGGAGAGGTGGTTAGCGTTCATCAGTCTGTCTTGGCTGGAGTGAGTAGGAAGATTCTACTTCTCTCTTCTGAGCAGGAAGAGTAGGGTGACTTCCACGGCTCTCTTCTGGGTGGAAAAAAGTGCTATGTCTTCCATTACTCTCTGCTGGGAAGGGGAGAATAAAAGAGCACCCAATACTCTCTCGGGTGGAAGTGGATGGCATTGCTTCCATTATGCTCCAATGGGAGGGAGAGTGGTTTCCACTAATCTCTGCTGGCTGAGAGTCAGTGGATTATTCTCTTTGAATGAAGACGAGTAACCTGGCTTCCATTAGTCTCTCCTGGTTGGAGGGGAATAAGATGTTCCACCACTGTCTTCAGCAAGGGAGAGAGTAATATTGCTTCCAGTACCTGGCTTGCAAGAATGGAGTGGAATCCAATTTTCCTTAAATTCCTAATTTGGCCCCTTGGATGGAGAGCTTGCACAGTACCCTTTCTCTTTCACACACACTGGAGTATAGAGCTATCAAAGGTTGTTAGCTGTCTCTCCGTGTGGCACTGAATCTGATCAGCATCAAGGGTCAGATTGCCTGTGTACTCGCCAACAGGGCATAAAAGGCATCCCATTCTTGTCCACCGTCCAGGTCACAATGTCTGAGCCAATATTCATGTTCCCAAATTCATCATAGTAGATGGTGCTGTTTCTGATGGTGAAGTTTATCGTCTTTAATTCTTTTAACAGCTCCTCTCCAGCCTGGATGCTATTCACCGTCCTCTAGAAACGCACTGCACAGCTATCTCTATCATTTGATAGCCACAGAGGCAAGGCTGGCTGTGGCAGAACTTCAAGAGTTCCTGAAGAGTACCAACAATTGTCTGATAGATTCCAAAGCCTGGGCATCACTTTCTGGGGTTTTCTTCCCAGAGTCTGCTGGCGTCTCCAGATTGTTCGCTTGGATTCCAGTCAGAACTTCAAGAGACCCCGTCGGGGGTGCCAACAATTTTCCGATAGATACTGCAGTCTGGGCAGCACGTTCTGGGGTTTTCTTCCCAGAGTCTGTTGGCGTCTCCAGATTGTTCGCTTGGAGTCCAGTCAGACCTTCAAGAGACCCCGTCGGGGGTGCCAACAATTTTCCGATAGATACTGCAGTCTGGGCAGCACGTTCTGGGGTTTTCTTCCCAGAGCCTGTCGGTGTCTCCCGAGTATTCGCTTGTAGGCCAGTCTGTTCGCGAATGCGCTGCAATTCAGCATCAAAGGCTCGGGAAGGCTTCTCATCTGGGGCCTGTAATTGCAATGGGTGGTGCCTCAGGGCTGGGACCAGCTTGTAGCTTGGTATCCTCCGAAGAGCTTCATTCAGCTGATGCATCTTATTCGGCTTCTCCTGCGCACTACGCAGCTTAGCGCGGACCTCTTCAAATGCATTGCGAAGAACCGTACTGTCTTCCAATAGTTTCGATATTGTATCCAGCAGCATTTCCACGTGGTTCTCATTCTCCCGCCGGAGCTGGGCGTATTTCTGGTTGTGGCTCTCCAAGGCGCGCCGGTTTTCCAGCTTTAGGGAGTTATACTGCGCCTGTAAGTCCAGGAGCTGCTTCTTGGCTCCTTCATGCTGATTCTTCAGGGTCATGTGCCGAGAGGGGAGGGTGACGTCGTGGTTCATGGCGCCTTCCTTCTCCTTGCTGAGGGCTTCTTGAGCTTTTAATTTATGTACCCCAAAATCTTCCTGGGTCTTGTGCTCCGCACGCTCCTTCTCAAGGGACTGCTCCAGCCTGGACCGCTGCTCATACATCACTTCCACCAGGCCGGAGAGCGTCTCCTGCTGCTGCTGCTGGAACTGTGAGTGCCTGTACAGGTAGATCACGGACCCCAGGCACGTCACGAAGGCCAGCAGGCAGAAGACTACCTGCAGAATCCTCGTCTGCCTGCGAAACCCGCAGGCGCAGAGTCCCATCATGGCCGGAGAGCTTGGTTCCTCGTCAGGAGGGCCGGGCCCTCGGACTCCCGTGATCATCTTGACCGCAATGTCCGACTGACAGACTTATGGGCCCTGCGCGGCCTTATCTAGCCCTGCTGAGCCCCCGGATTATGACGTTGCTGTGATACACAGCGCCGCACTGTGACGTCGAGTCAACGCGCCTTGCGTCCCAGACAGCATTAACCCTGGCTGTCTAAGCAGTCCGCGCCCTGAGCAGTGCAGCTTTGCCATCCCGTGTGTAGGTCACAGCACGTGCTGTGTGTGCGCCTTTCCGGGGCACGCCTGGCCCTTCAGAGCCTGTGAGGGGGCTCCTCGACCCCTGACATGGATGCGATCAAAGACTCTGAGGCGAATCTTCCTGGAGGAAGCACGTGGCCTTCGACGCACAGCGCATCCCCTTTTCCGTGAAAGTGGCCCGTTTCCACAACGCTGCACTCTGTGCGTCCGAGGGACCAGAGAGTCTGCAGCCAAACTCTCACCAGATCTGACACCAGGACACCTCCTGGTACCGGAAACACACAAATCACGAGGTCCCCAGCCAGGTGGAATACAAAGAAATAGGAATAAACAAAGTTGTAGGGCTTTCCATCATTAACACACAATCTAAGTCTCTCTAAGTGCGCAGGTGCTAACGCGTCTTTAGCCCCCGAGTGAGGCTGCCTGCGCCCCACGCAGGGAGCCCCCACAGTAGAGCCGCCACCACCTTAGTGCCACAGGAGGGCACACCCGACAGGCTAGTGTCTGGACCCACTGGGGGTCCTGTGCTGTTAGGTTGAATTTTCCATGAAAAAGTCCCAGCTCTACCGCCATCAAACTAACCAGGATCAGAAAACCTTCCAATAAGGGCCACTGTAATTATGTGATTTCTTTCCCAGCGTTTTCCACATAATTAAGAATTTGCCGCATGGGCTGTATAGTCCATAATCTGCTGCATAATTTACAGATTTTGGGGAAAAAATGTTTTTAGCTTAAACAAGTTACTTACATTTTTTTAAACAGCAACCCATGTGGCATGCAGTGGAAAGCCCTTCACAAAAGTGGACTGGTCATCTTTCAGAAGTTTATTGGTACTGAGATGAAATCTTTGCTAAAACAGTGTTAAAATTGGTGAAAATTACCACATTTTGAAGTCATTCTATCACAAAATGTGCTGTATTATGCGACCTAATTTGCCTCTTTTTGCCGAATAATTTAGTCAGCACGGCCGCTTAATTTGGTCATCTCCTGCTGCTTAATTCCAGTGGCGCTGCCTATAAACTAGACCCCACTCCTAAACATGTTCCCTGTGTCCATTCTTTTATAGTCCCGTGTCTATCTTAAATGTGTTTTTTCATGTGTTCGCGCACTGAAGTTGCTTCAAAGTTTAAAAAACCTGTAAATATGACCTAAGAAATATGTGTATTTTCTTTTATGATGCAATGCCCAGCGTGGAAGACCTACTCAGGACCTCTCGGATGTGGTTTTACTCAGCTATGCCGCCGAGCTTCTGTGAGACGGATCCCACAGGTGAGCAGGAACGTATGGCCGCCCGCCTTCCTGCCTACATATACTCTCTGTCTCGTGCGCCATTTTGCACAGTGCCGGAATGGAAAAATCCTCTCACATGCACATAGCGGCGCAGCTACGTATGTATTGCTAGTCTCAACCAGTGCCGCAAGCGTCGTCGCTATACAGTGAAAGAGTGACTGGGCCACGGTCCATACATACCCTTTGCATAGGAGCCCTGCAGATTTGCCCTGAGAGCAGCACGCGCGGAGCAGTGTGCACTAAATGTAATTTAAAATACGGATCAAACATTATTTAGTACACAGCCGGCATTTGCCTTGAGCGATGTCCAATCGGCCCTGTTTTGTAATTGGTTAGTTAATGCAAAATACGTTGTTTCCAAAGGCAAGTCAGTGCAATGCTGATGTTGTACTGGCGACTCAGCGTCGCCTTGTTATGTATATGCCAGCATTTGTAAAGCGCACAGCTACCTCCGACGAGGATTCCCAAGTGCTGGGGGCCCTCGGGAAGATTAAGCAAGCTATTGCCCAGAGTCTCACAGTGCTGGGCTAACCTGCCGCCAGAGGCGAGGATCGAACCGTGAACCCTGTGGTCCGGAGTGAGGCACCCTGGCCACTGCGCCACACCTCTTCAACAAGTGCCTCACTTCTGTTTCAAAGTGCTGTAAGCAATAGCTGTTGTCATTGCACCGTTTAATGTTGCTCAAATGGGCCTCAGACACATTAAATGCTAGTTGATTTTGCAGGGGATTCAAACTCCTGCTCCGGGCCAGTTAATAGTTGTGAGGTACGTCAGATCTCTGGGGCCAGCAGCAGTGCATTCTGGGATTCACCGGGGTAGGTACGGGCCTAGGAGCCCCAGGGGGCGGTCTGCGGTGGGTGAATGAGTGGCCCCTGGCAGGGGGCCGCTTGGCAGCTCCGAGGCCGCCTGTCTAACACTTGTTAACGAGGAGCCCCGTGGTGGGATTCACTCATTACCTCTACGTCCCTCGTCCTCGACCCAGTCATAACACATGAGGTATTCCACCCGACAGGAAACAAAACAGGAAACGCTTTTTAGACTCCACCCACCCTCCTGTCAGGTGCTATATTACACCTCACCACCAGAAGCAAATCCTGTTTTGTTTCCTGTCGGTCGGAATGCTAATGGGTTACGCTGGGGTGAGTGCCGAGCACTTACCTGCTTCTGGAGTCCTGTGGTGTCCTCCTTGGCGGGGCCTTGGGGGTGCTCATGGACCGACGTGGGACCTTTGCAAAGCCGGGCTGCTGGGCTTCCTGTGCTTTCCTCCATGCGGGGACCCTGGGTTGCGGGGCTTCTCGGGTCCCCGGGGATTTTCATTTCTTCTTCTGCTGTCCCGGAGGGGCGGACCGCTGCTGGGAGGGGCAGGCGGCTGCCCGTGCGTCCCGCACTTGCCGGTGTTTGTGGGCGGGACGCGCTCTCCTCTGTTTCCCTCCTGTCGGCCCCTGATTGGCGGGCGCCGGGTAGGCGGTGTTTCCTGCGGCCTGTGGGTCGGGAGTCCTCGGACGGGAGAGGAGTCCGTGTGGGGGAGCGGGACGCTTCCGGATGGCGCATCGTTTGCGTTTGTCTTCATCTGGCATGGTTGGGCACCCGGGTGGGCTCCGGGTTCCCTGACGCTCTCCTGAGTGCCGGGATGGCACTTCCTGATGACGTCATCGCCTCGTTTCGGCGGGTGTGTCGTGACTGGATTTCCTTATTGGTCACTGCTGGGAGGCTGCTTTCTGCCCCTCCTTTTTGGATTCGAAGTGGCTACAGCTGCGTGGGTGAGTGTTTTTCGTGCCTATATCTTTGCCTGGAGTTCAGTTTGTACTGTGACGCTTTGGTGTTGCTGTGTTTTCACGTGTAGCTGTGTTCCTGTGTTTGAAGACGTTGCTTGTAATGGGGAAACACCATAGTTCGGTCCTCTTCCTCCTCCTCTTCCTCCTCCGACAGTCGGGATTCTACGCCTGCTGGTCGGTGTGCTGGTCCGAGGGGCTCTAGGCGCCTGAAGCGCCTGCTGTTGGAGACTGTCCAGTCTAAAGGCTTCCAAGAAGGGTGCAGGTGGTCGCTCTGGGGAGGCTGCTCCCCTGTATTCGGACATTTCTTCCGCCGCATCCTCTGATGAGTCTACTTTGGGGGCGTTGGATCTACAGGGCAAGTACATTTCGAGGGAGTTGATGCCTGATCTGCTTTGCCATGTGCGGGAGAATATGGGGTTCCCTGTGGAGCCTGTGCCCAGTACCTCCCAGGATACAGTTTTGCCGCAGTTTCGGAAGCCTGCGTCCTCTTCTATGCCCGTACACCCGTTTGTCATGGATGTCCTCCTTAAGGAATGGAAGGACCCGGACCATATTTCTGTGCCCAGATTCATGTCTAAACTGCATCCTTTGCAGGATTTGGAGGTTGCCCTGCCAGATTCGGTGCAGGTGGATTCTGTGGTTGCTTCCCTGGTTGGTCGGCCCTCCATGGCTGATGATAATATCCTGCAGGATGGTGTGGACAAGAAGATTGACTCTGCTCTTAAGAAATCCTATGCTGGCTCTCACCTGGCCCTGCGGTCGGGGGTCTATGGGGCTTATGTGGCGCAGTCTTTGCTGGCTGACTTTAAGACTTTGTTCTCTGCTATGCAGGAGGGGATCAGTTGTCCTGAGTTGCTGGAGTCGATGGAACGTCAATCTGAGTTCCTTTCGGACATCGCTTTTGACTCTGTCAGGGCTTCGGCATCGTCTTGTGGTTCCTAGGTGGCTGCCCGTCGGAACTTGCTTCTGAGAGGCTGGAAGACGGACGCTGCGCAGCGTTCTATGGCTTTGAGGTTGCCGTTCTCAGGTACCCATCTTTTTGGGGACGCCCTGGAGACCAAGCTACATAAAGTCTTCAAGGAGAGGAAGCATTCATTGTCTTTCCGTCATACTACTTCTCAGAAGGGGTCGTCCTTCTCGAATGCCAGGTCCTTTCGCCAGCCTTCCAGGTTCCAGCAGTCCTCGTTTAGGGGCCAGCGTGGGGCTCGCAGGTCCTTTCCTCGGAGGTTCCAGAAGAAGCCCCAGCCGGATGGTGGGTCTGGGGCTCCTCGCTCCTGACTATTCCGTTCCAGTGCCCGTTCTCGCTGGGGGTCAGCCCGCGGTTGGTGGGAGACTGCGGCTGTTCCTCCAGGCTTGGCTGGTGACGACATCGGACCAGTGGGTGCTGGATGTTCTTTCTCGGGGCTACCGGATGGAGTTCCTGTCCCCTCCTCCACCCTCGGGGGTGGTGGTGACCCCTTTGCCTGCAGACCCTGCTCGCCGTCGGGCGTTGCTGGAGGGGGTTGGATCACTGTTCGACAAGCGGGCGATTGTCCCGGTTCCCTCCCTGGAACGGGGACGGGGGAATTATTCGATTGTCTTTGTGGTTCCAAAGATCACGGGAGGGTTCCGTGTTGTCATCAATCTTCGGGCCTTGAACTTGTTTGTTCAGAAGATACCTTTCAAAATGGAGACGCTGCAGAAGGTGATTCCCCTGATCCAAGAGGGCTGGGTGTTCACGTCGCTGGATCTTCAGGATGCCTACCTGCATGTCCCGATGGCGTTGGAGGATCAGAAGTTCCTGCGATTCTACCTGGATGGTCGTCATTGGCAGTTCTGCGTCCTTCCCTTCGGTCTCCGGTCCGCCCCCAGAGTGTTCACCAAAGTGGCTGCTCCTTTGGTGGCCCATCTCCATCTCCTGGGGGTGTCCGTGTTTCCTTACTTGGACGATTGGCTGCTCCAGGCTCCGTCTTCGGAGGTCATGTCCGTCCACCTTTCGTTGACCATGCGTACGCTCGAGGACCATGGCTTCCTTGTCAATCTGCCGAAAAGTCACCTGGACCCGTCTACTCGGAGGACCTTCATTGGGGCTGTGTTCGACTCTGTGCTGGGCAAGGTTTTTCTCCCGGAGTCCCGGCTTCTGCGTCTACAGTCTTTGCTGAGGACATTGCTTTCCAGGAGGTCGGCTCCTCTCCTGCAGTGGTTGGTAGTCCAGGGTCACATGTCTGCCACTGTGTTCACGGTGCCCTGGGCCAGGGTTCATCTTCGGCCTCTGCTGTGGCATGTTCAGCGTTGGGTGCCCTTTCCTGTCCTGGACTTCTCGATTCCTGTTCCGGTGTCCCCGGGGTTGGTGTCTGCTCTCCAGTGGTGGCTGGATTCTTCCAATCTGTCGAAGGGCATGTGGTTCCATCCTCCGCCCCCGGTGGTGTTGACGACGGATGCCAGCACTTCCGGTTGGGGGGCGACTCTGGGTCCTTGGGCTCTCCAGGCCCGATGGCTTCCTTCGGAGTCGCACCGGTCTTCGAATTGGAGGGAACTGTCGGCGGTGGAGAGAGCTCTTCGCCTTTTCAAGAATCGTCTTCTGGGGTGCAACGTGTTGGTGAGGTCGGACAACACTGTGACTGTGGCCTACATCAACCACCAGGGCAGTACCCGCTGCCTGTCCCTGAACTTGGTGGCCTGTGCCATTGCGAGGTGGGCCGAGTGTCATCTGGTGGCCCTGTCTGCTCAACACATCAAGGGTGTGGACAACGTGGTTGCGGATTCCTTGAGTCGGAGGTTCCCGTCCTCTATCACCCTGTGTCTGTCACCTCGGATTTTCCGGTCACTGTGCCTGAGGTTCGGGACTCCGGTGCTGGATCTCTTTGCCTCGCTGAAGGACGCCCTGCTTCCCCTGTTCTGCTCCAGGACTCCGGTGGCGGGGGCTTGGGGTGTGGATGCTTTGACTGTCCTGTGGCCTCCTTGGTTACTCTATGCATTCCCCCCCTTTCCTCTGATCCCTGCCTTCTTGCTGAAGGTTCAGCAGGTGGGGGCTCAGGTGGTGGCGGTTCTGCCTTATTGGCCTCGCCGCTCTTGGTTCCCCCTTCTGCTGCGGCTGGCGGTGGGCACTCCCTGGATCCTGCCCCGCTACCCGTCTCCTCTGAGTTGCCAGTCGTCCTCGCTGTTGGTGCCCCTCACCGTGGCGGTCTGGAGGTTGAACGGCTGTCTCTTGGGGTCCGGGGTTTGCCCGATCACCTCATCACTGTGATGCAGGCTTCCTGTCGGAAGTCCACGCTTTCCTCCTATTCTAAGCACTGGGTTTCCTTTTCTTCTTGGTGTGCTTCCGTGGGCCTGTCCCCTGCCTCTTGTGGTGTTTCTTCCCTTCTTCAGTTTTTTCTGGATGGGTTTCACAAACACTTTGCTTTGTCCACTTTGAAAGGTCAGTGGGCTGCTATCCGGGCCTTTCGGGATCCTGCTTCTCTTCTGCCTTCGGATGGGTTGTTGGTTTCCCGTTTGTTTCTGAGTTTTTCTCTTTCTGCTCCTCCGGTCCGTTCCCCGGTTCCCCCCTGGGATCTTTCTTTGGTTTTGGGTGCCTTACAGTCACCTCCATTTGAGCCTCTGGAGTCCGTGGACTTGAAGTTCCTGTCCTTCAAGGTGGCCTTTTTGGTCGCTGTTACTTCTGCTCGGAGGTTGGGCGAGCTTACGGCGTTGCGCTGTTCTCCTCCCTTCTTGAGGTTTCTGGACGACGCGGTGGTCCTTGCTTTGGACCCCGGCTTTATGCCTAAGATTCGTTCCAAGTTTCATTCCTCCCAGGAGTTGACTCTTCCTTCTCTCTGTCCTTCTCCTTCCTCGCCCTCTGACGTCTTACTCCATTCTTTGGATGTGAGACGGGCTTTGTCTATTTATGTTGGTCGTTCTGCTGAGTTTCGGTCCTCTGACTCACTCTTTGTTACCTTTGGTCTGGCAGGTAGGGGTAAGGCTGCCTCTAGACTTACTTTGGGTCGTTGGATCAAGGCAGTGATTTCCTTGGCTTACCAGGGCTCTGGTTTGCCTTGCCCGTCTGGTGTTCAGGCGAGATCTACCAGGGGTGTGTCTGCTTCATGGGCGCCTTTCCATGGGGTTCCCCTTGATGAAATTTATAGGGCGGGGACCTGGGCGTCCGAGTCCACTTTTGTGCGACATTATCGCCTGAATTGTGCTCTTTCGGGCCGCCTTCATTTTGGCTCTGGGGTGCTGCGTGCGGTGGGGGTTCCCCCTCTTGTTTGATTTGGTTTGGTTTCTTAATAAACTATGTCTTGCTGCACGCATTTGTGTCTGTTCTGTTTTCTGGTTATGGTGTGCCAAAGGCCTTTGGGGGTTGCTTTGGTATGCCTCATGTGTTATGACTGGGTCGAGGACGAGGGACGTAGAGGTAATGCCTTGATTACTTGAGGTAATCCCCATTACTCTTAGTCCTACTCGTCCTCGACCCAGTCATACAACCCGCCCGCCCTCCCTTGCTGGGCCTTTGGTGCTTGGTACATCAGGATTTGCTTCTGGTGGTGAGGTGTAATATAGCACCTGACAGGAGGGTGGGTGGAGTCTAAAAAGTGTTTCCTGTTTTGTTTCCTGTCGGGTGGAATACCTCATGTGTTATGACTGGGTCGAGGACGAGTAGGACTAAGAGTAATGGGGATTACCTCAAGTAATCAAGGCATTCATTGAAATCAACGCCGTGTTTTCGTTTCCGTCTCCACCAATAGCGTGCGCTGTACGGGCAGTTTCTGCACATGCGATCGACTGCACCCTGGCCCCGTGTAGTGTGTTACGCGGCCGTCAGTATTCTGCCATGTCATGGCAGGGGTCTGCTTTCATCATCGTCCAGAGCTACCAGCAAATATGCTGACGTGAAACAGATGTAGGAAAGTGCACCCCCATAAAGCACAAGGTGAAAAGAGCACACACTGGCAGGTGCCAACATTTCATCGAAACCACAGGCGCTGTGAAACCACCAGTGTCGTTTTGTACAGTAGCCGTTTGTAATCGGGTGCAGGTAGGTTCACTTTTCTACTTTTGAGGTGACATCTCCAGGCAGGTCGTGCAAAGGACAGATGTTTAAAGCCTGCGCGTGCGGGATGAAGGCCCCTGACGTCGCAGGTGTGGCTCTAGGCTCATGGCGGCCCTGGGCAGAGAGTGTACTTAGGGGGCCCCAGAAGAGGGGGTCCGGGCGGGGCAGAGCCCCCCCCCTCCCAGAGCTCAGGAAGGTGTTTGGAAGTGGAACAGAGCCGGGGGCCACCAAATCCCTGCCAGGGGCCCCCACGCAAATATGTATCCATCCTCAGAGGATTATCATATTATGGATATATATTGGCGTGGTGGCCCCTGGGATTTGGTGGCCCTGTGCAGGTGCACAGCTTGCACATGCCTAAGGCCGCCCCTGGACGTCGCTTGGAACTCCTGAACTCGCCCGGGGCCCCTGGGTGGCTCTGTGCACCCCCATGTTATTGAACACCCCTGCCTCTGGTCTGGGCCACTTTGGACGATAACGGCCTTCAGTGCAGGGATTCTTGGAGCCATTATCGGACTATGTTGGGTCATCTGACTGCTTTAGAGTGGGCTGCGGGTGATGGGTTATGTCACTAGAGCCTATAGATGCTATACATACGGTACCTGTGCAGGCATTGAAACGGAATGGAACTCATTTTGAAAGTTCGAGGTTTTTCCCAGAAATTGACATGAATCCAGCTCTCCTGGGTGTACTATGGACACTCTTTGTTAGAGAGCCTTAAAGTATTTTTGCTCAGATAAACCAGAAGTGTCCAGGACTTCATATATATATTTTAGGATATCTTGTGCCTACATTTTGTATTGTATTAATCAATGCTGTTAATTTCTCTTTTTACATTTAGAAATTGAAAATTAGTCATAAGAAAAATGAAAGCACATATTTTCCCACATTAGAAAATTGCTAATCCGTTTGTATTTATTGGTGCAAACGAGACAAGTCCGGGCTGAAGGGCCCCTAATAACGTGTAAATAAAAGGTAACAATACTTTGCCTAAGCCATGTGCTTCTTTCAAACTTAATCTTGGAACCATTAAAGACAGATTTGAGAAAAGTAGCAACTAATAATAGTCGAATAAATATATGAGAAGAGAGCGGCGTTAATAAGACAAGTGAGAAATGATTTGAGAATTCAGTGACTGTCATCGATGTTTAGTGTAGTGATGTCACAACCGAAGTATATTCTATTACTGTAGCCTTCCATAGTTCCAGGGCACTAGAGCGTACTCCCTTAGTGCTAAAAAATACATCACCACTCAACCCAAAGTCTGAGCGGTACCTGAAAAACTTCTACATAGATCAACTCGGGCTCTAATCTATGTGAAAACGCTAGAGAACACCACAGAGAGCTGCCGTAATGGTGACGGGTAGCTTGGCCTGTAAACATATACAATCCAGATTTTATTGACCTTGGGACATATTATAAACAAGCACTGGCGTTGCCAATAGGTCTCGCTGTAGGAAAGTTGGAGCTATTACAATTGCAAATAACAATGCCTTTTATTTTTGTTTTCATTTTAAAAACATAAAGGGCTTTGTCATTTACAAAACCAATAGCTCCAACTTTCCTACTGCGAGACCTATTGTGCACTGCACAGTGTGGGTGAAAGTGGCACTGCGTATGTGTGAGTGGCTTTGAGTGAGTGGCGTTGCGTGGGTGAGTGGCGTTGCGTGGGTGAGTGGCGTTGCGTGGGTGAGTGTTGTTGCGTGGGTGAGTGGCATTGCATGGGTGAGTGGCGTTGCGTGTGTGAGTTGCGTTGCGTGGGTGAGTGGCATTGCATGGGTGAGAGTGGCGTTGCAATGTGTGAGAGTGGGCTTGCGTGGGTGTGAGTGGCGTTGTGTGTCTGAAAGTGGTGCTGTGTGGGTAAAAGTGGCACTGCATGGGTGTGAGTGGATTTGCGTGTGTGAGTGGCGTTGCGTGTGTGAGTGGCGTTGTGTGTGTGAGTGGTGTTGCATGTGTGAGTGGCGTTGCATATGTGAGTGGCGTTGCATGTGTGAGTGGCATTGCATGTGTGAGTGGCGTTGCGTGTGTGAGTGGCATTGCATGGGTGAGAGTGGCGTTGCGTGTGTGAGAGTGGGCTTGCGTGGGTGTGAGTGGCGTTGTGTGACTGAAAGTGGTGCTGTGTGGGTAAAAGTGGCACTGCGTGGGTGTGAGTGGCGTTGCATGTGTGAGTGGCGTTGCGTGTGTGAGTGGCGTTGCGTGGGTGAGTGGCGTTGCGTGGGTGAGTGGCGTTGCGTGTGTGAGTGGCGTTTCGTGTGTGAGTGGCGTTGCATGTGTGAGTGGCGTTGCATGTGTGAGTGGTGTTGCATGTGTGAGTGGCGTTGCGTGTGTGAGTGGCGTTGCGTGTGTGAGTGGCGTTGCGTGTGTGAGTGGCGTTGGGTGTGTGAGTGGCGTTGCGTGTGTGAGTGGCATTGCGTGGGTGAGTGGCGTTGCGTGTGTGAGTGGCGTTGCGTGTGTGAGTGGCGTTGCGTGTGTGAGTGGCGTTGCATGTGTGAGTGGCGTTGCATGTGTGAGCGGCGTTGCGTGGGTGAGCAGCGTTGCATGGGTGAGTGGCGTTGCGTGGGTGAGTGGCGTTGCGTGGGTGAGTGGCGTTGCGTGTGTGAGTGGCGTTTCGTGTGTGAGTGGTGTTGCATGTGTGAGTGGCGTTGCATGTGTGAGTGGCGTTGCATGTGTGAGTGGCGTTGTGTGTGTGAGTGGCGTTGCGTGTGTGAGTGGCGTTGCGTGTGTGAGTGGCGT
Organism: Lissotriton vulgaris; assembly: GCF_964263255.1. Classification (NCBI taxonomy): domain Eukaryota; kingdom Metazoa; phylum Chordata; class Amphibia; order Caudata; family Salamandridae; genus Lissotriton; species Lissotriton vulgaris. The sequence goes on from NC_141700.1 coordinate 513,337,442, forward strand.
TGGGTGTGTGAGTGGCGTTGCGTGTGTGAGTGGCATTGCGTGGGTGAGTGGCGTTGCGTGTGTGAGTGGCGTTGCGTGTGTGAGTGGCGTTGCGTGTGTGAGTGGCGTTGCGTGTGTGAGTGGCGTTGCATGTGTGAGTGGCGTTGCATGTGTGAGCGGCGTTGCGTGGGTGAGCGGCGTTGCGTGGGTGAGCGGCGTTGCGTGGGTGAGTGGCGTTGCGTGGGTGAGTGGCGTTGGGTGGGTGAGTGGCGTTGCGCGGGTGAGTGGCGTTGCGTGTGTGAGTGGCGTTGCATGTGTGAGTGGCGTTGCATGTGTGAGTGGCGTTGCGTGGATGAGTGGTGTTGCGTGGATGAGTGGCGTTGCGTGGATGAGTGGCGTTGCGTGGATGAGTGGGGTTGCGTGGATGAGTGGGGTTGCGTGGATGAGTGGGATTGCGTGGGTGAGTTGTGTTGCGTGTGCGAGTGGTGTTGCTTGGGTGAGTGGCGTTGCTTGGGTGAGTGTGGCATTGCGTGGGTGATAGTGGGCTTGTGTGGGTGTGAGTGGCGTTGCGTGTCTGAAAGTGGTGCTGTGTGGGTGAAAGTGGCACTGCGTGGGTGTGAGTGGCTTTGCGTGAGTGAGTGAGTGAGTGGCGTTGCGTGGGTGAGTGTGGTGTTGCATGGATGATAGTGGGCTTGTGTGGGTGTGAGTGGCGTTGCGTGTCTGTAAGTGTTGCTGTGTGGGTGAAAGTGGCACAGAGCCTTTGATGTGGCCTGGCGCAGGAGAAATGCTGCTGCTGCTAATTAAATATAAAAAGTGTTTAGGGACTCACGGCTGCCGAGAGTAACAAGGCAGTGCTGGGAGGGGGGCTGCACACCAACTGAAGTGCTCTGGTTGCACGGCCTGCGGCCGGCCGTGTGAAGTGATAAGCCTTTGAAGTACACAGGCATGCTGTGACGGAGGTGTGAGAGGTCTGGCAGGGAACAGATGGCCTGGCTGTGAAGCAGGGGGCGGGGCAGCGCTGGGGAAGCATGTGGGAGGGTGATTGATGCCTTTGATGTGGGGAAGGAGGAGAGCCTTTTGCGAGCCTGCAGGAGAAATGCTGCCGATGCGCGTGCATGTTTAATCACGTGATTCACGTGAACTTAAAGAAAACCGCGGCTGAAAGCCCGTGGTTTGAAGTAGATTTTGCCGACTTGAATTCTCCCAATTTCCCATTCCTGCGGAATGGTAAAGGCGAGACCTAAAAAACAGTGTGAACATTATCACCGCTTTAGCAGCAGAAAACACATGTTAAAGCAGTGACAATGGGATTGATAATATGCCCTTGTGAATTCCCATAGAAGCCCATGTTCTGGTGTGAACATGGGCTTCTATTGGAATTCTCTACGGCGTATTATCAAGCCCATTATCGCCGCTTTAGCTGCAGTTTTCTGACGCTAAAGCGGCGATAATGTTAACGCAGGCTTGATAATATGCCCCCTTGTTCGTTTTTGGTGGTAGTTAGAGAATTGTGTGTGCCAAGACAGCTGGCATGAATTCATGGTATACTCACACCTTGGTGCTGGCGCAGCGGCACCTCTCAGGCAATCACCTACACCTACCTTCTCAAAGTATCACAGGGATCCCACACAATCCCAGTAAATGCCTGGGAGCAAACAGGGTGGGCTCCTGCCCTGACATTTGCCCAGGAGTAGCTCTGGTGTCACTGAAGCCTTTTCACAGCACAATCCACTCCAGACCCTGGCAAGTCTGATTTATCCTGATGGTGCTCTGTAGCACTACCAGAAGGGGGTGAAATGCCCTTGTGCTGGATTGGGTTTAACTGGGTGCTGGTTGGAGGTGTGGGGAGGACTTGGGGCCAGAGAGAGCTTTGCCTCACTTACTAGAGTTGCAACCATGTTAGATTTGTGCTACAAATAAATTACAAATTATTTTTCATGAACATAAAACACATCTTACTGTAGTTAAAGGGGTGCTGTCGAGTGTGGGAACTAATTAGGGTTTTACTGTGGGCCCCTAGCTTTGTCAATCCTGATATCCCTTTTAAAAGCACTGGTATGGCCTACTTGACTTAAGAACCTGCCTGGAGAAGAAGAATGAAGAGTTGCCTCCTGCCTGTGCAAGAATAACCCTCAATGTATATTAGAGGGGCTCTGTAAAAGCTGCACCCCCATCTGACTTGAATCTCTGTGCCACAGGATCTACTTCCAAGAACTGCCAAAGCAAGTTTTCCTGACTTGAGCCAGGATCATTTGAATCTACACCTGCTGTGGGCAGCGCCTGCTGGCTGGTGTGCTTGCCTCTAAGAAATCTATGTGCTAGGTTTTTAAGAAGGTTCATAATCAAAGGAGGCTGCTGGCCAGATTCAGAATCCCAGTTAACTCTCGCACTGCTGTGGAGGCTGGACAGCCAGGTCCACTATTGAAGGACAGCTGCAACTGACGGCAAGAGGAGTGAGGACCAGGCCTGCAAACCTGTTAAACACGCATTTGCAATGCAATGGGTCTCGCATTTGCGAAATTTTAAGCTATTGGCATTGTAAATGTCAATGCCTTTAATTTATCTGTTTTTAAAATCAATGCATTGAAAAAACTTTTTTTATTATTTCACCTTAATTCTGATTTTATTGTTTAGAGCTCGCATTTGCAAGAGTTTAAGCTATTTTTTTTGTCCTCATAACCACCATGTAGACAAAGTACCTAAAGGAATTTACAGAGAGCAGCTGTCTCAGTTTATCTGAAAAACTGGAAAGGACACAAATCTAGTGGGGGCCATCTATCCCTCATTTGTCAACTGTATTCCAAGAAGGCACAGAGTCCATGATTTACCAATCTGCAGCAAACCTTGGGGTAGTTTGGCAGCCAGTTGGGGCCGGGCATCAACCGGATAACGGCACCATAGGAGATCAATCATTGAACCCGGGGACAAAAAAAAAAAAAAACCCGGATGAATCAATGAAGCCAAGATAATAAATACCAGAACGCCCTTTTACTCTGATTACCAGATCTAGCCAGATCTGTTCATGAGGTCTGCAGGACTGAAGTTTGCCAATCTCTAAAGGTAGGAGGTGAAGAGTCTTTCCATTTCCTGCAGATCTCCCTTCTTGCAAGCAGGATTGCATAAAATACTAGGCACCTAGCTGGACTTTGTACACCTTCTAGAACACCAAATACCACTAGGGGCATATCTATAGTGACAAGTCTTCCCAATGACCCTGTGAGGGAATTGCTGATCTCCTCCCAACATGTGGCTAACTGAGGGCATTCAAAAAACATATGTGTATCTGATGCAGCAATCAACCCACATTTAGCACAAGACACTGACTCTCCTCCTGAAAATTTAGATAACCTGAGAGGGGAGTAGTATGCCCTATGCAGGGTAAAAATATGATTCCTGCGTAACCAGGAAGGCTTGACAATGTTCCACAGAAGTTCAAAAGAAGTCATCCAAAGATATTGTAGATTCTGGTCCATCAAGACAGAACCCCATAACGACTCCGGCAGAACAAAGTCTCCATCTGACTCCTCCAGAATGAGATTATACCACTTGGACACTTCTTTTTTAACTGGAGCCAAGTTTACTAAATCAGACACCAATGGGCTGTGCCCTCCAAGTTTGAACTTATTCCTGTTAGCGGGAGTGGTTTTATAGGCTACAGTCCAGCTAAGAATCTGTAAGTATAGGCCTGCAAACCAGTTAAACACAATAGGTCTCGCATTTGCGAAATTTTAAGCTATTGGCATTGTAAATGTCAATGCCTTTTATCTGTTTTTAAAATCAACGCATAGAAAAAACTTTTTTTTATTAGTTCACCTTAATCCGGATTTTATTGTTTAGAGCTCGCATTTGCAAGAGTTTAAGCTATTGTTATTGTAAATGACAATGCCTTTTATTTATCTACAACACATAAATAAAAGACATTGTCATTTACAGTGCCAATAGCTCAAACTTTTGTAAATGCGAGAACTATTGCATTGCAAATGCTTATTATACCTAATGTAAAAGTATCCCTGTCTTTCAGTTGGGAAACATTGTGGGAAGTGTGCAACGGAGTACATTTAATCAAAGACTGCTTAATTTCCTACAATGAAAGCAATAGAGGGGTGGCAGGGAAAAGTGGTAAAATATTCACGCATATTGAACTGCTTGCTTTGGGGCCAGTGTGTTTCTCCCAATCATCTGTTACTATCATCTTGCCAGGGTATGTACACGCACCATTCGGGAGCTACCTGGGGTGTTGCAGTGCTTTTGAAATCATGTATTTAGGAATTCTTATGCTTCAATGACAGAACCACGGTCCTTTGCATTCACTGTCAGAATTCAAAGTCCTATTGGGGCCATCCAATGCCCTGTGAATTCTCAGCTTGGTTATATTTTAATCCCCTCACTACCCTTGTGCCAGAGCTTTAAAAAAAACAAATTAAGTTGTATTGTATAAACATATATTCCTCTTTATCTTGTTTGAACCCACACAAACTATACTTTTCCAGCACATTAAGCAATATATATTAGTGCTACCCTGCTAAATATATTTTCCAGTCTGAAGAAGTAATTAAAAATTTGGAGATTCTCACAAACAAAGCAGAAACATATTTAGTTGCCTTTCTCAAAAAGACAAACTGATCTTGAAAGGCTGACAAAGAACCTACTACTTGATGTCCAAAATCTGACATTACCATATATATGTGGGTTTTCCTAAGGGATGCTGTCTTGCACAATCGGTTAATATTAGCACAGACCACTTCAAAAGTGTGGTGATGCAATGCACATATGGGTTTACTATAAGGTTGAAAATACACAGGTGCTACTAAGGTCACAACAAGTTATGCAAAAATGCTTGTTGAGGGTAGGTGTCATATGGTTCAATTTAGCAACCCCAGACCATGGACAAATACAAAGCAACCTTTATATTTTCTTCATCTATATATCTTTTTTTAGGGCTCGGGCCTACGTCACACTGCGTAGCAGTGTGGGCGGAGCCCAAGAGTCCTGTAGTTAGCATCTCCGAAAAGCTACCTAAAAGATTCCTGGCTGCTTGTGATTTTTCGTCCTTCTTTTTGCCAGCTCCATGGCAATTGGGCCTTGCATGCGTGTTTTTAGGTCGAGCCTACTCTATTCCGCAGGAATGAGTATGCGAGTGTAATGCCGCTAATCCACTACTTAACCCAAGGCTCTCAAAAGGCTCTCCTCAAGCGGATTTTCAACAGTTCACGAGAATCCACATGCTCCTCGTGCACGAGTTCTCATCAAAGGCAGCCCAGTCTCCCTCACACAAGCTTCTCCCAGCAGGCAGCCCACCCCCCTCCCTCTCCATATGGTCGCTCGAGTTGCAGGCAGCCCACCCCCTCCCTATAATCTGACATCTGCCCGAGCCTTCTGCCTATCAGCCTCCCTCCCACCTCCCCCTAATTGCTTTAATTTTCACGGCCTCAAGGCCGTGAGCTACTTCAAAGAGATCCGCTCCGCAGCTAATCAGCCTGCCCACCCCCTCCCTGTCTGTGCCTTTATCTCCGTGCCCCTCAGCCCATCGCAGCCTGCCCAGCCTGTGCCGTCTCTCCCTACCCCTTAACCCTTCACCCTGCGGTTGACATCTCATTGATTGCATCACTAGTAGCATGTTTTTTTCTACAGCTCATCACTCCCTGCACACACAGCATTCTCTGTGACATCCCCAGGGCTTTTCATACTTTGTGGAAAGATTGCAGTCATTAGGCAAAATAAATGCTAGTTCCCTTAACACATTGCATGGCTCTCCGGAGTTTTAAGATCAACGCCGGTCTTCCCCGCCAACTGCTTCACACTTCACGGCCGCCAGGCCGTGACTCGCATTTTTTTCTTCTTCTTCTGTGTGTTATTGTTTTTTGTTGTTATCAAATTGGCGTGCGTGCCTTCTTTAAGGAGTGCACAGTCTGTGTGCTAACCATCACTGCGACTTGCCTTGTTGTACTCTGATGGATTAATGGCCCCACATTGCTATGGCATTTATCGAACAAAGGGACGACATGCAAGTATGTCTGTGAGGAATATATTTAAAGATACATTTCTGATGAAGTGGCTGGTTCAGCACAGAATGCAAGAACAGTAAATTGCAGCATGGCACGTTTAGCACATTGCTTCTCGGATTTTGTTTATATGTGCGCTTGAGCATTCCTGCTGCCACTTTGGTTGGTTTCTCAAGTAGCAGTAGGCAATGCCTATGACACAGACCGCGGCAGCGGAGCGAAAAGTACACTTTTTATACACTCCAGTACCAACCTATTTTGGTGCAAATCCAGTATCGTATCAAAAAAGTTTAAAGGTCCTTAATTTAGGCCCCCAAGTAGACATCTCCTGCTGATGAGGCGCCTAGATGCTTGGCTGATGTGAGCGCTATAAAACACAGGTTTTGCGCACATTATATATGACCTGATCAATTTACATACAATGTGCATATTGAATCTAATTTCACCGCTTGATGATGACAAAACACGGGTGCACCCTTTCTTTCACGCGAGATCAGATTACCGGGATATTACAGGCTGGATCTCACTGCAGAGAAAAGTCAGATCTATATTCACCCGGGTGAAAACGCCATTGGCAGTTACAGTTAATTTCGCTTTGATCCCAGCGCTGCTGCAGGGGGTGTTGGGCATGTACCGATCTGCTGTGGAGAAACTTCCGGTTAAGTCCAGTGACCTCTTGGAGCTGGCTGTTGATGCCTAATGGCTCTACAGGCTGTACCTAAATTTTAGAATATTCTCTGTTGCGCCCACATTTTCTCAGAAGCATACTAGTGCAATGCCGAATGTCGTGCGTTGCCAAATATTAAAGTCATATTTCACCTCTGCCTCTTTCTGCCACTGACATACCCTCCCCCGCCCCTTTATGTCATGGACTCGTTTTCATCCCTTTTGTTTGTTGTTGTAGTTTTATATTGCCCAATCTGCTCTACTTCATGTCCATGCAGACATCTCCCCCAGAAAGTAATCCCCTGAAGGGATCTTTTTTAAAGCTGCAGGTTTCAAAATCATTCCCAGAAATTACGTGAAATTATATTGTTTTATAAAGCGCAATAAAACCCAAGGTTCCAAAGCTCTATTGCGAGACAGACAAATCTACAGAGTCAAACCAACCAAGTAGTAAGGGAACTGGAGTGAGAAAACCAAATTTCCAAATGCGTTTTAAGGGAGTTTGCTTCAGAATTGTGAGTGGGCTCTGCCTTTCATCCTTCTAAAGTAGATAAAGCAAGCAGCATGCATTAGAGCCACACCTCCCTCATTTACTGATCTGATTGTTCCCAAACCAGGTTTCTTTCGCTTTGCCAACACCCGCCACAATGTTTGGAGCAGGTCTTCAAACCGCATGCACAGAAGACCTCTCTCTCATCCGTCCAGTACATTACAGATGGGACACAATATTTCACTTCCCTTCAGCACCCTCTCACACCCTTTCCCACCCTCTCATATCCTCACCCACTCTCACACCCCCTCACTCACCCTCACACCCCCTCACCCTCCCTCACCCTCACACCCTCATACCCCCTACCCCTCACTCCCCCATCACCCTCACCCCCGTTACCCTCACCCTCCCACCCCACACCCTCACAACCCCACACCCTCCCCCTCACACCCCCTCGCACGCCTTCACCCTCACATCCCCACACCCTTGCACCCCTCACCCTCACACACCCCCTCACCCTCACAATCCCTCACCCTCACATCCCCTCAGCCTCACACACCCTCACCCTCACCCTCACTCCCCCTCACCTTCACACCCCCTCACCCTCACACACCCTCACACTCACACACCCTCACCCTCACACCCTCACACACCGTCACTAACCCTCACCCTCACACACCCTCTCACCCCCTCTCACCCTCACACACCCTCTTGCCCCCCTCACACCCCCCTCACTCACCCTCACACACACTCTCACCCCCTCTCACATTCACACACCCTCACTCATCCTCACACTCACACACCCTCACACCCCCTCACCCTCACACACCCTCACTCACAAACCCTCACCCTCACATCCTCTCACCTTCACACACCCTTGCCCTCACACCCCCTCACCCTCATTCACCCTCACTCATCCTCACACACACACACACACACACCATCACCAGCATAGCATAGCATAACAAAACAAAGCATAGGATAGCAAAACAAAACATAGCATAGCAAAACATAGCATAGCATAACAAAACACAACAAAACGTAGCGTAGCATAGCATAACAAAACAAAACATAGCATAGCATAACAAAACAAAGGTTAGCATAGCATAACAAAACATAGCATAACAAAGCATAGCATAGCATAACAAAACCTAGCATAACAAAACATAGCATAGCAAAACAATGCATAGCATAATAAAACATAACAAAACATAGCATACAGGAAGATTTTAAAAATATCTTGAGGAAAAACGATATCGTTTGTCTCCAGGAAACCTGGCTGTGCGGCGAAATCCCTGCTACCGTAGGTTTTACTCATCATGTAAAAGCAGCTAAAAGGAACATAGTGAGTAGATTTTCAGGGGGTCTGATGACGTTAGTCTCAACAAGGATAGCTAAGGACATTGAACCCCTGGAACTAAAGAGCAACTGGGCATTGGGCAATACAGTGCGAACAACAAATAATATGTTGGGGGGTGAAAACCTATTCATTTTAAATGTGTATATACAGAAAGGGAAAGAAAACGAGTATAAGGCGGACTTGGAACGTTTAAAAACTGACCTGGAAGAGGTGTGTAACCGCTATCCAAGGGATGTGTTCATGATATTAGGAGACTTCAACCATAAATTGAACCCCAAAATAATGGACTCCTGGCTGAAGGACTTGTTAGATGCATATAAAATAGAGCGGGCAGAATTTCCCTGCTGCGATACTTCAACTAAAGATGATGAGCTTGGGCAACTGTTGGGGGACATGGGATTTGTATGCTCCAATGGTAGAAAGAAAGAGGACAGGCCTGCGAAGCGTACTTTTAAGGTAGGGCAGCAATTGTGCCCCATAGATTACGTATTCACACAGGCCTGGCATTTCCATCTTATCAAACAGTTTGAAATTCTGGGGGTTGGAGGATAGTGACCACTATCCAATGCAGGTAGAACTCCAGGTAAATAGCCCCCGCAAAGACAAAAAGTGCTATTAGTAGATGTAGAATACCCCAAGCGACTAACAACACGAATCACCGATGAATATATACAGAAACTAATCGCATATCAGTTAACTGTGAATTTGGGTAACCTAGTACCAGAAGAGAGCATAGTCTGGTACGAGGGTATAATAAGGCAACTGGTGGAATGCCTCCGGATTAAATTAAAGTGCGGTAATCACAAATGAGTAAATAATGCGACATTACACCCTAACAATACCAAACATTGGTTTGATGCTGAATGCCGGAAACTAAAGGCCGGTATTAAGAAACAAGAAAGATGCCTCAGAGGTAACTATAGTGAGGAAGTGGTATTAGAACTTAGGAAATCAAAGATAAAATATAAGACAGTTATCAGAGATAAAAAAAGGAGTTTTAAGGACAAATGTTGGGAGAACTTACTCAAGGTAATTGAAGATAAAAATGTGAAAGGCTTTTGGAGGTTAATACAGGAAAAGTACAAGGGACCATGCAGTGCTCAGTGCCAGAGGACAAGTGGCTGACCTACCTATAGGAAATTTATGGTAAATGGCCAACGAGGGAGGGAACAATGGCAAATGCTTGGCCAGGAATAAGTGAAGAATTAAAAATCCACTAGGCTAACACCTAACACGGGCAGCTGGCCCTGATAACTTGCCAGCTGTCATAATAAAAACAAACATAGAATGGTGGGCTGAGTTCTTTTCAAATATGTTTCTAGGGATCCTAAATACTGGTGAATTCCCTGCAAATTGGAAAGGGGGTATTGTTAGGCCGATACATAAAAAAGGAGATGCAAACTCCCCCAAAAATTACCGTTTAATAAACCTTCTGGACATAGGCGAAAAGGTCTTTTCCAAGGTAATTCTAGCGCTACTAAAGGAGTGGGTGGAAGACAAACAGTTAATACCTCCAGAGCAGGGGGGGTTCAAAGAAGGCCACTCAATGATTGACCATTGTTTTGCTCTTTGGTCCATTGCACGGAAGTCAATTGATCAGTGGGGTAATTTATTCTGCTGTTTCGTTGACTTCCGTGCAGCCATTGATCTTGTGGACAGGGAGCAGCTGTGGTCAACACTAGTAGGGTATGAACTACAGGGTGACCTGCTGGTCCTCATCCAAGCTCTGCATACAGAAAACTGGGCACAGATAATATTGGACACGGACGGAGGACTGACTGGGAGAATACCAATTGGGAACGGTTTAAGGCAGGGGTGCGTCTTAACCCCCCTGCTGTTCGCCCTGTTTTTAGCTTACCTACCCCAAGTATTAGGAGATGTCAGAGGGGCGAACCCGAAACTGGGAGGAAACCAAATATCGTGCCTCCTTTATGCCGATGACCTAGTGATTATGGACCAGACGGAGATAGGCCTCCAGAGAAAATTAAATAGGTTTTTAAGAATACTGCACAAGTAAAGGATTAGTGGTAAGCATGGACAAGACTAAAATTGTATGTTTTGGGAGAAGGAAAGCGAAGTTCTCGTGGTATCTTGGCACAGTCTTGCTTGAGAGGGTGACCGACTACAGATATTTGGGAATGTGGTTCTCAGGTAACTTGAAATGGCACACACACCTGCAAGCACTAAAAATAAGGGCATTGGCGTCGGTTAAAGGCCTAAAAAGATTTAATAATACCTATGGTGAAAGGTCAGATAGGCCGGTCTTAAAAGCCTATCAAGCAATGGTTCCCCAACAATTTTTGTATGGAGCCGAGGTTCTCTACCTCAGTGGCAAGACCTCCTGGGATAGAGAGGAGGGAAATATACTAAAAAGCTTATTAGCGCTGCCTAAATCATCTATGGTGCAGGCAGCACGATTGGAGCTGGGAATCACCTCCTGGGCTATAACTGCTTGTATGAGCCTTGTACGCTTCTGGCAGCGGTTGGGAGCAGGGGAACTTACTAAAATCTCCCAATGGGCTAAGGAGGAAATTGCCATTAGTGAGCTACCCTGGGCAAAAGAGGTGAGAGCTTCAATAAGCAAGGCTTATGGGGTGCTTGATTTGAAGGTATGCTTGCCGCAAGACCCCATAATATTTGGAAAAAAAGAATTAAAGATACAAGGGGTCAATATGTCCCCTAGCTATGATCGGGACTACCTTGCACAAAAATCCTCTGTAACACACATGAAAGTGGCTTGGGAGAACAACTAACACTTCCCCTATGTGGATCGGCTACCCAGCTATAGACTGAGGCGGGAAGTCTTGAAAATGCTAATTGGTATTAACCCAGGTTATGTGAATAACGGGGTTAGAAACCTAATGATGGGATGTAATGGGAAATGCACTTGCACTTTAGGAACTACCTGTGATATTTTACATATTTTATTAGATTGTATGAGATTTTTAGACTTTCGAAAGGAGTTTTTATGTCTGATTTAAAAAAAATATAAGATTACGCACAGAATGCAAGCTGCTACTCTTTTGGTGGAAATTGAGAACTTAGATATAGCCTGTGCGTTGGGGAAATATATGAATAAAGTCAAGGTGTTCCTCAAATGCACAGAAGAGCACGTATAGTGCAGCCCCTTACCACCGAGTAAAGGTAGAGATACTAAGGTATAACAGTAGTATGAGCTGCATGCTGAAGGAGATATGTATAGGTAGGATTTAAGCGATTTTTATCAAAATAAATGTTATAATACGCCATTTTAAAAGGAACAAGAGAAGTCAAACTACACGTATCTTGAGGTGTAATTGTTGTTTTATACTGTCATGTTATGCTGCTGTTCTTTCTTTTGTTTTATACTCTCATGTTATGCTGCTGTTCTTTCAGGTTTTCACGGCATGTGGTAAATGTACTTTTAAGGTTTTAACAAACCAAATAAAGTTTTGTTTGACTGACTGACAAAACATAGCATAACAAAACAGCATAGCATAACAAAGCATATCATAGCATAACAAAACATAGCATAGCATAATAAAACATAGCATAGCATAACAAATCAAATCATAGGATAGTAAAACATTGCATAACAGAACAAAACATAGGATAGCAAAACAAACATAGCATAGCATACAGCATCACTCCGCACCACCACAGCATCACTCAGGGGCAACACAACATCACTATGCGCTACCACAGCATCACTGAACGCCACAGCATCACTCGTTCGCCATCACAACATCGCTCAGCGCCATCACAGCTTCAATCTGTGCAACCATTCAACAACACCTGGTTCAAATATGTTCTCTCAATGTTTCAAGCTTTATTACAAATGTAACAAAAAGATGTTAATATTTTGCTTCTGTTCTTAGATTTTCGTCACAATAAAATACACTGAACATAATATTCAGAAAAGTTATTTACAAAACTTTAAGCTATTGCCATTATAAATTACAATAACTTTTATATAAGTATTAATTATTGAAAAAATTAAAAGCCATTGTTATTTGTAATATCAATACATGTAAGTCACGAAAATACAACACATATTGCGTTACAAATGCTATAGGTGTCACATTGGCGAAAGTTATAACTATTGGCATTGTAAATGACAAAGCTATTAATTTAGCTATTTTCAAAAACAAAACATAAATAAAAAAATTGTCATTTACAATACCAATAGATCAAACTTTCCTAATGCGAGACCTATTGCATTGCAAATGCTTGTTTTAGAAGAGAGCACGCAATAGGCCAAAGGCGGTAGAGTAGCTCCGCCTATTGCATATTGTGTGCGGTCACACGCACGAGAAGGCCATATTTCTTCAATTACCAGCTGTCCAGGGCCGTGGTAATTGAAGACAGACGCTGGGCGCACGTTTTTAGGGCTCGGGCCTCCCCCACGAAGTGGGTGGAGCTTCCGAGCTCTTTAGTATTTGAAAAAAGAATTCAGAAAGGGGTCCAGGCTGGCACATTCCTTAGGGTTTTATGGCATCTGCCTAGTGATTCGTCTTCGCTGTGTTGTCTATTTAGTAGCCTTGACGTGATAGGCTATATTTACTTTTCGTTCGTCATTGATGTTAGTTTCATGGCATATTCTGTGCGCGAACGAGCACGCAGAGTGATTAATCTTAATTAGGAGCTGTCAGAGTGCCCGTGTAATGCAATCCAGATGTTGCATGCGCGTTCACCATTGCATTGCATGTATCATGCCATGCGCGCGTTTAACATTGAATGAGAGGGCCCGGGCTGCCACAGGTCACGACGCAGGCGCCCTGGCAGAGCAATTTTAATGCATGCGTTATCTGAAACAGATAAGAGCAGAGCAGGCTGCCCGCGCGCTGAGTGAAGCAGCGCCCCGCCCCTCCCCCTTCCCTTCCATTCTGAAATCCAGCGAGTTATTCTAGGAGAGTGACGGCACTCAGACGGGGCCTGGCGGGAAGCGGGCGGCGGATGGGGGCGTGGAGACCGGGAGCAGGGGAAGCGGCGGCAAGGGAGCATGAATCAGCTGCTTGCACGACCGCACGCCTAAACCTGCTCCGGGACGGCTGCTTCAAGGAAGTTATCTATCTTGTGAATCGAGCCCTGGGGCTGCTTCCCAGCGCTCTCCGGCACAGCGCCTATTGTTTTAGTCACGAGGGCAGCATCCTGCCGGTGCTGTCAGACTGGGCGAGGCCCACGTCCCTGGTGACAGAGGGTGGCAGGCGTCATGGGAAAGTGTCGGCGGAGATGAAGCGCGTGTAAGGTTCACCGCCGCAGGAGAGGCCAGCGCCTGCCTCTCCCAAGGCTTCCAGCAAACCTGCTCCTGCCATGGCAACGCTAACACAGGCGAAACTGCTGTTAGTGACAGAGACACACATGTGGGGCTCCCGGGAAGATTAGCAAATATGCAGAAGGGTTAGTGTGCACTCTCCGCTTCATTCTGAAGTGTTAACGAAAATGAGCATGCATCTATCTGCTCTTGATTTGAAAACGCAACATTTTATCGTGCAGCAAAACATTCATATCCATTATGAATTAAAATATCTAAATAAGGCATATTGCAGTAGTGTTGCAAGAGTGCCATGCGTCTTGGTGCAAGCAAGGAATAGGCCCCGCTATAACTGTGGGTGTTGGGTAGGGAAGTAGAGCAATAATCCGTGCTGAATAGGCCCCTTAGTGCTTTGGGCACAGGTGCCTTGTTACTGCAGCAGGGTGTTTATACCGCTAATGCCTAGGTGAAAGTTTTGCTCCGTCATTAACATTTTTACAATCCATATCTGTTCGTCATCAGTTAATATGACCCATAATTACAAACCTATAAATCTACTTCAGAAATTTGCTGCAGAAGTGCAGCATTAACGGCGGAGGAACGTCGCCTCACAGCTTAATCTGCAAGCTGAATGCAAAAAATAAACTGATAATTACATTCGTTATTATCATTTAGTTTTTTGCATTCAGCTTGCAGCTGAAGCCAGGTGGGCGGGGCTGGGTAGTGAGTAGAAAGTAGTGAGTAGAGTAGTGAGTAGTGAGTAGAGTGGAGAGTAGTGAGTAGTGAGCAGAGTAGTGAGTAGTGAGTGCAGAGTAGTGAGTAGAGTAGTGAGTAGTGAGTAGAGTAGTGAGGGCAGATTAGTGAGTAGTGAGTGGAGAGTAGTGAGTAGAGTGGAGAGTAGTGAGTAGTGAGTAGTGAGCAGAGTAGTGAGTAGAGTAGTGAGTAGAGTAGTGAGTAGAGTAGTGAGTAGAGTAGTGAGTAGTGAGCAGAGTAGTGAGTAGTGAGTGCAGAGTAGTGAGTAGAGTAGTGAATAGTGAGTAGAGTAGTGAGTAGAGTAGTGAGTAGTGAGTGCAGAGTAGTGAGTAGAGTAGTGAGTAGTGAGTAGAGTAGTGAGTAGTGAGTAGAGTAGTGAGTGCAGAGTAGTGAGTAGAGTAGTGAGTGCAGAGTAGTGAGTAGAGTAGTGAGTAGAGTAGTGAGTAGAGTAGTGAGTAGTGAGTAGAGTAGTGAGTAGAGTAGTGAGTAGAGTAGTGAGTAGAGTAGTGAGTGCAGAGTAGTGAGTAGTGAGTAGAGTAGTGAGTAGTGAGTAGAGTAGTGAGTAGAGTAGTGAGTAGAGTAGTGAGTGTAGAGTAGTGAGTAGAGAAGTGAGTAGTGAGTAGAGTAGTGAGTAGTGAGTAGAAAGTAGTGAGTAGAGTAGTGAGTAGTGAGTAGAGTGGAGAGTAGTGAGTAGTGAGCAGAGTAGTGAGTAGTAGCAGAGTAGTGAGTAGTGAGTGCAGAGTAGTGAGTAGAGTAGTGAGTAGAGTAGTGAGTAGAGTAGTGAGTAGTGAGTAGAGTAGTGAGTAGAGTAGTGAATAGTGAGTAGAGTAAAGAGTGCAGAGTAGTGAGTAGAGTAGTGAGTAGTGAGTAGAGTAGTGAGTGCAGAGTAGTGAGTAGAGTAGTGAGTAGTGAGTAGAGTAGTGAGTAGAGTAGTGAGTAGTGAGTGGAGTAGTGAGTAGAGTAGTGAGTAGTGAGTAGAGTAGTGAGTAGAGTAGTGAGTAGAGTAGTGAGTGCAGATTAGTGAGTAGTGAGTGCAGAGTAGTGAGTAGAGAAGTGAGGAGTGAGTAGAGAAGTGAGTAGTGAGTAGAGTAGTGAGTAGAAAGTAGAGTAGTGAGTAGAGTGGAGAGTAGTGAGTAGTGAGCAGAGTAGTGAGTGCAGTGAGTAGTGAGTGCAGAGTAGTGAGTAGAGTAGTGAGTAGAGTAGTGAGTAGTGAGCAGAGTAGTGAGTAGTGAGCAGAGTAGTGAGTAGTGGGTGCAGAGTAGTGAGTAGTGGGTGCAGAGTAGTGAGTAGAGTAGTGAGTAGAGTAGTGAGTAGTGAGTAGAGTAGTGAGTAGAGTAGTGAGTAGAGTAGTGAGTGCAGAGTAGTGAGTAGTGAGTAGAGTAGTGAGTAGAGTAGTGAGTAGTGAGTAGAGTAGTGAGTAGTGAGTAGAGTAGTGAGTAGTGAGTAGATTAGTGAGTAGAGTGGTGAGTAGAGTAGTGAGTGCAGATTAGTGAGTAGTGAGTGCAGAGTAGTGAGTAGACAAGTGAGTAGTGAGTAGAGTAGTGAGTAGAAAGTAGAGTAGTGAGTAGTGAGTAGAGTGGAGAGTAGTGAGTAGTGAGCAGAGTAGTGAGTAGAGTAGTGAGTAGAGTAGTGAGTAGAGTAGTGAGTAGTGAGCAGAGTAGTGAGTAGTGGGTGCAAAGTAGTGAGTAGTGGGTGCAGAGTAGTGAGTAGAGTAGTGAGTAGAGTAGTGAGTAGAGTAGTGAGTAGTGAGTAGTGAGTGCAGAGTAGTGAGTAGTGAGTAGTGAGTGCAGAGTAGTGAGTAGTGAGTACAGTAGTGAGTAGAGTAGTGAGTGCAGAGTAGTGAGTAGTGAGTGCAGAGTAGTGAGTAGTGAGTAGTGAGTAGTGAGTAGAGTAGTGAGTAGAGTAGTGAGTAGAGTAGTGAGTAGAGTAGTGAGTAGGACATCACAGGCAGCAGCTGTGCAAGTTTCTTACACTCACAAGGAGACCACAGGCAGCAGAGGTGCAAGCTTCTCACACTCACAAGAAGGACATCACAGACAGTAATGGTGCAATATTCTCACACTCACAAGGAGATCACTGGCAGTACACACCACATGAACACACTCCATAACACATAGCAACAATACATTGGCATTTACAATGCCATTAGCTCAAACTCAAATAAATCCGAGCCCGGTTGCATTTCTAATGCTGGTTTTTTTTGCAATCCATTTCATGGAGCTCTCCCTGTCAGGGCCTCTTTAAATATACATCCTTAATCCTGATATGTGTACAAAATACTTTCTGCGAGTAACTTAGTACAGATGTATACAATCATTGCGTTACATGTATAGCACGTCAATTTCATTCTTTTTTTTTAAAATAAAAACTAAATAAAGAGTATTGGGGCAGCGAATGAAGCAGGCAAAGGTTTCTTGCGCATGCGTAGTGGTGCCCTGAGAAGCTAGCAAAGGCGTTAACGGGGTATCACGTATAGGCAGAGAGGGCTAGATGCGGTTTGCACACGTGCGTTCGATTATGAGCTGTGGTGGTGTGTTATTTGCATTTCGAGGACGCCCTTTAAATCTTTAAACCATGCAGCCCGTCCCGAAGAGCTGCCTTCTTATCTGAAAGCCGGTTAAACATGCCAACGCAGGGAAGTTTGTCAAAGATCGGAAAGTTTATAAACTTTTATAGAATGGCACTTGCAGAAGTCTGGCACTCACTTCGCAACTGGTGAGAAAAGTTAGTTTTTTTCTAAACAAAAGTGCCGGCCTTCAGGTTCACAGCGCAGACTGTCGCACCAAGCTAAATCATTTACCGTTTATTTGTATAAAAATCAATTTGTGGCCCGGCATCTCATCCGAGTTTTGTCTAACTGCATTGCCGATGTTTCCAGCCCACCGGCTCCTCTTCTTTTATCTCCACGAATGGGGACGATTTGTTTGAGTATTGAGTGAAGTCAAGAAAACGGGGTTCCACTCCTAGCTCCGACTCTTGGCTGAACAGTGTGATCCTGGGCAAAAAAAATCTTCTCCGGGTTCTTTATTTAGCGAAACCGGGAATGACGAGAAACTGACTAAATATATCATCAAGTGCAACACACTCTACGTGCCATTTATTCTGCGTGGTGTAAATGACACGCAGAGTATTTTAAGTGAGATGGACACGTCGCACTCATAACGGGCACCTTTAAACTGGGCAATAGTAGTATTTGTTCTTTACTGTTCTTAGAAACGGTAAATTATGGCAATAAAAGCAATGTGTTTTATTTTTGGACTATTGTTATAATGATTATTTTCACTACAAATGTTACCCTGGCCTCGTCACCCTTTTCACCTGCAGGGAGGATGCCTCGTGCACATTAAATGATGCTCAGTGCTGGTCTGCTTCTATTTTCTGTATTCGTGGAACATCTTTTTACTTGGCTTGTTTTAATCAATTTGAAGACAGGAGACATAGTCACTCATGCTGAAGACAGGCAACACTGTCACTCATGCTGAAGACAGGAGACACTGTCACTCATGCTGAAGACAGGCAACACTGTCACTCATGCTGAAGACATTCAACACTGTGACTCATGTCGAAGACAGGAGAAACTGACAGACACTGTCACTCATGCTGAAGACAGGCAACCCCATCACTCATGCTGAAGACAGGAGACACTGTCACTCTTGCTGAAGACAGGAGATACTGTCACACAATGTCACTCATGCTGAAGACAGGCAACACTGTCACTCATGCTGAAGACAGGAGACACTGTCACTCATGCTGAAGACAGGAGACACTGTCACTCTTGCTGAAGACAGGCAACACTCACTCATGCTGAAGACAGGAGACACTGTCACTCATGCTGAAGACAGGAGACACTGTCACTCATGCCCAAGACTAGAGACACTGTCACACACTTTCACTCATGCTGAAGGCAGGGGATACTGTCACTCATGCTGAAGACAGGAGACACGGTCACTCATGCTGAAGACAGGAGATACTGTGACTCACGCTGAGGACAGGAGGCACTGTCACTCACGCTGAAGATAGGAGACACTGTCACTCACCCTGAAGACAGGAGATACAGTCACTCATTCTGAAGACAGGAGACACTGTCACTCATGCTGAAGACAGGAGACACTGTCACTCATGCTGAAGACAGGAGACACTGATACTCATGGTGAAGACAGGCAACACCATTACACACTGTCACTCATGCTGAAGACAGGAGACACTGTCACTCATGCTAAAGACAGGCAACACTGTCACACACTGTCACTCATGCTGAAGACAGGAGTCACTGTCAAACACTGTCACTTATACTGAAAACAGGCGACACTGTCACTCATGCTGAAGACAGGAGACACTGAAACTCATGCTGAAGACAGCAGACACTGTTACTCATGCTGAAGACAGGCAACACTGTCACTCATGCTGAAGACTGGAGACACTGTCACTTATGGGGAAGACAGGAGGCACTGTCACACGCTGTCACTCATGCTGAGGACAGGAGACACTGTCACTCATGCTGAAGACAGGCAACACTGTCACTCATGCTGAAGACAGGACACACTGTCACTTATGCTGAAGACAGGGGACACTGTCACTCATACTGAAGACAGGATACACTGTCACTCATGCTGACAACAGGCAACACTGTCAATCATGCCAAAGACGGGAGACACTGTCATACACTGTCACTCATGCTGAAGACAGGCAACACTGTCACTCATGCTGAAGACAGGAGACATTGTTACTCATGCTGAAGACAAGAGACACCGTGGGTCATGCTAAAGACAGACAACAATGTCACACACTGTCACTCATGCTGAAGACAGGAGACACTGTCACTCATGCTGAAGACAGGCAACACTGTCACACACTGTCACTCCTGGTGAAGACAGGACACAATGTCACTCATGCTGAAGACAGGCGACACTGTCACACACTGTCACTCATGCTGAAAACAGGAGACACTGTCACTCATGCTGAAAACAGGAGACACTGTTACTCATGCTGAAGACAGGCAACACTGTCACTCATGCTGAAGACAAGAGACACTGTCACTCATGGGGAAGACAGGCGGCACTGTCACACACTGTCACTCATGCTGAAGCCAGAAGACACGGTCCCTCATGCTGAAGACTGGCAACACTGTCACTCATGCTGAAGACAGGAGACACTCACTCATGCTGAAGACAGGCGGCACTGTCACTCATGCTGAAGACAGGATACACTGTCACTCATGCTGACAACAGGCAACACTGTCAATCATGCCAAAGACGGGAGACACTGTCACTCATGCTGAAGACAGGCAACAATGTCACTCATGCTGAAGACAGGAGACATTGTTACTCATGCTGAAGACAAGAGACACTGTGGGTCATGCTAAAGACAGACAACAATGTCACACACTGTCACTCATGCTGAAGACAGGAGACACTGTCACTCATGCTGAAGACAGGCAACACTGTCACACACTGTCACTCCTGGTGAAGACAGGACACACTGTCACTCATGCTGAAGACAGGCGACACTGTCACACACTGTCACTCATGCTGAAAACAGGAGACACTGTCACTCATGCTGAAAACAGGAGACACTGTTACTCATGCTGAAGACAGGCAACACTGTCACTCATGCTGAAGACAAGAGACACTGTCACTCATGGGGAAGACAGGCGGCACTGTCACACACTGTCACTCATGCTGAAGCCAGAAGATACGGTCCCTCATGGTGAAGACTGGCAACACTGTCACTCATGCTGAAGACAGGAGACACTCACTCATGCTGAAGACAGGCGGCACTGTCACTCATGCTGAAGACAGGAGACACTCACTCATGCTGAAGACAGGCGGTACTGTCACACACTGTCACTCATGCTGAAAACAGGCAACACCGTCACTCATGCTGAAGACAGGAGACACTGCCCCTTTTGCTGAAGACAGGAGACACTGTCACTCATGCTGAAGACAGGCAACACTGGCACTCATGCCGAAGACAGGAGACACTGCCACACACTGTCACTCATGCTGAAGGCAAGAGACACTGTCACTCATGCTAAAGACAGAAGAAACTGTCACTCATGCTGAAGACAGGCGGCACTGTCACAAACTGTCACTCATGCTGAAGACCGGAGACACTGCCACTCATGCTGAAAACAGGCAACATTGTCACTCATGCTGAAGACAGGCAACACTGTCACTCATGCTGAAGACAGGAGACACTGTCACTTTTGCTGAAGACAGGAGACACTGTCACTCATGCTGAAGACAGGCAACACTGGCACTCATGCCGAAGACAGGAGACACTGCCACACACTGTCTCTCATGCTGAAGGCAAGAGACACTGTCACTCATGCTGAAGGCAAGAGACACTGTCACTCATGCTAAAGACAGAAGACACTGTCACTCATGCTGAAGACAGGCGGCACTGTCACAAACTCTCACTCATGCTGAAGACCGGAGACACTGTCACTCATGCTGAAGACAGGCAGCACTGTCACAAACTGTCACTCATGCTGAAGACCGGAGACACTGCCACTCATGCTGAAGACAGGAGACACTGTCACTCACTGTCACTCATGCTGAAGACAGGAGACACTGTCAGTCATGCTGAAGACAGGCAACACTGTCACACATGCTAAAGACAGAAGACACTGTCACTCATACTGAAGACAGGCGGCACTGTCACACACTGTCACTCATGCTGAAGACCGGAGACGCTGCCACTCATGCTTAAGACAGGCAACACTGTCACTCATGCTGAAGACAGGCAACACTGCCACTCATGCTGAAGGCAGGAGACACTGTCAACATATAGGAGGGGGAGTTAGAGGATAGTCAGCTAGGTTCGTCCTCCAGACTATAAATTAAACAAAAAGGTTTCTGTTTCCAGATACCAAAAGAACCAAGCTCAAAGAAAAATAGTACAGTCAGCACACAATGGGGTTGACCGTGCGGTATATGTTAATGTGTGTAAAAAAGGAGAATTGCTCCTTTTTTAGGTGTCCCCTCACTCACCGGGGTTGCCCCACGGTGACATGCTTCATCATTGGGGCCATCCCAGTCCTCTACGGGCTGGGGCGTGCTACGACTTGCGGAGTTACGTAGGAGCACTTTTAAGGACTATGTGTGGTGCATGTGTTATTGTGGGGAGTGGACTATGTGTTGTAAGATTAAAAATACCTGCCCAGTAGGTTGTCAATAAACTTTATTCTGGCCTCTAGGTGGTAATATTAAAAACGGGGTGGGGAGATAGGCTATCCTAAACTCAATGTGTTAATATGTTCCTATCAACTCCTATCGTCGACATGTTTCGTGCATACCCCAAGCACTTCTTCAGGACTACACAGGGACCAGCCCTGTGTTCGCCACTCCTTAACTTTCCAATTAGGATTTACCAGAGGGACACAAGTAGGTGCCTGAATGCGGGCGGTATCCGGTGCACAAAGTTGCTAGGATATCGATACCCCTCCGACTCCATGAGGCCCAGTTAGGTCTCTTGAAAAAGAACCACGTGTTTTCTGGAAACAAAATACGTAGGTATTGTATGCATGAACTTAATATAGTTTGCTGCATTTAGAAATTAATTCTGGTAAATCCTAATTGGAAAGTTAAGGAGTGGCGAACACAGGGCTGGTCCCTGTGTAGTCCTGAAGAAGTGCTTGGGGTATGCACGAAACATGTCGACGATAGGAGTTGATAGGAACATCTGAACACATTGAGTTTAGGATAGCCTATCTCCCCACCCCGTTTTTAATATTACCACCTAGAGGCCAGAATAAAGTTTATTGACAACCTACTGGGCAGGTATTTTTAATCTTACAACACATAGTCCACTCCCCACAATAACACATGCACCACACATAGTCCTTAAAAGTGCTCCTACGTAACTCCGCAAGTCGTAGCACGCCCCAGCCCGTAGAGGACTGGGATGGCCCCAATGATGAAGCATGTCACCGTGGGGCAACCCCGGTGAGTGAGGGGACACCTAAAAAAGGAGCAATTCTCCTTTTTTACACACATTAACATATACCGCACGGTCAACCCCATTGTGTGCTGACTGTACTATTTTTCTTTGAGCTTGGTATTAGGAGACACTGTCACTCATGCCGAAGACAGGAGACACTGTCACACACTGTCACTCATGCTGAAGACAGGAGACACTGTCACTCATGCTGAAGACAGGGGACACTGTCACGCACTGTCACTCATGCTGAAGACAGGAGACACTGTCAGTCATGTTGAAGACAGGAGACACTGCCACTCATGCTGAGGACAAGCGACACTGTCACACATTGTCACTCATGCTGAAGACAGGAGACACTGTCACTCATGCTGAGGACAGGCGACACTGTCACACACTGTCACTCATGCTGAAGACAGGAGACACCGTCACTCATGCTGAAGACAGGAGACACTGTCACACACTGTCACTCATGCTGAAGATAGGAGATACAGTCACTCATGCTGAAGACAGGAGACACTGTCACACACTGTCACTCATGCTGAAGACAGGGGATACCATCACTCATGCTGAACACAGGAGACATTGTTACTCATGCTGAAGACAGGAGACACTGTCACTCATGCTGAAGACAGGTGACACCATCACTCATGCTGAAGACAGGAGACACTGTCACACACTGTCACTCATGCTGAAGAGAGGACAAACTGTGACTAACACTGTCACTCATGCTGAAGACAGGAGACACTGTCACTCATGCTGAAAACAGGAGACACTGTCACACACTGTCACTCATGCTGAAGACAGGAGACATTGTCACTCATGCTGAAACAGGAGAGACTGTCAAACACTGTCCCTCATGCTGAAGACAGGAGACACTGTCACTCATGCTGAAGACAGGCAACACTGTCACTCATGCTGAAGACAGGAGACACTGTCACTCATGCAGAAGACAGGAGACACTGTCACACACTGTCACTCATGCTGATGACAGGAGACACAGTCAGATACTGTCAGTCATGCTGAAGACAGACAACACTGTCACACACTGTCACTCATGCAGAAGACAGGAGACACCGTCACTCATGCTGAAGACAGGAGACACTGTCAGTCATGCTGAAGAGGCCCCAAGTGTCTTAGGTCCCTTCACAGGCCCTCCAATGAAGGGACCTGAGACATTTGGGGCCAGATTCATTGAATAGTCGTGTTGTCCTCACACGCAAAGTGACGCAAGGTAGGGCAATGCCTAATTTGGATTTACAAAACAACGTATGGGGGGACTAGAGCAGCGTGGCTTTGTAAAAACATGTATTGCAACACTCAGAAGCATTGGCATTGCCATGCATCCACCCATGGCTTTGATTCGGTGTAACACAGGCCCCCGCAGTCCCCGCAATGCGGGGGGGGGGCCGACCTGCAGGGGGGGCCCTCAGCAGCGTACACAGGCCTGAGAGCTCCATATTCAATACGGTGTGGGGGCCTCTTCATGTACCTTGAAGAGAGCCCCCCTCAACTTTTGTTACGCCAGTGGCTTTGAATTAATTCTAAATGTATAAAAGTTTGTAAACCAGACATTTTAACAAATCGGTACGCCGCAGAGATTGTGGTGTAACAAGAAGAAAAATCTTTTTTCCTTCTCGTCATTTTCTCTTTCTATGCGTGATACATTCTACATCACGCATAGAAAGAGGAAAATGCCTCTTGGATTGTTTTGGGCAGGAATGTATTCCTTTCTGCAAAAAAACAATATTGCCGTTAAAGTCGGTGCCCTTGCATAGGTGCTAGGCTGCACGCAGTGCGCCAGCTCAACGAGAGAGCAGAAATCCTCTATATCTTTGTGTATATTCGGCTGACTCGTAGCTGCATCCGACCATCCCCTCACTCCCCTCACTCCCCCCCCAGTGCCTTGATACCCTCACGGGTGAGTAGTGCGCTTCCCGTTTCCCTGATTGATTGATATATTGAGCATTTCTGCTCTCTCCCTTTCATACAACTTGGTCCAGCAGGCGGAACTTTCTGTGCTACGTTCCGTGAAATAATAGTAAAATGCGTCCACGATAATTTAAACAGAAATTGGTTCATCCTCTGGACTAATTAAACCAGGAACCAGATGGTTAAAATGAAGCACTTTTAGCTGCATTACTGACATTTTGCTGAAAGTCTGAAAAATACAGATTTTGCATTTGTAGCTGCCAGCACAAAACCAGGATGCTGTTGTCATATATGTTCAAATTTTTAGGACAGTGACGGACCCCAAACGGTGGAACGCTTCCATATTATAGTAAAAAGCATAGTTCAGGTGTATTTCATACTTGTTGGTCAACTGTGATGAGCAATTATTTGCCTGACCCATGGGCTCCCTATTCACAGGCGTGACCAGTCTGTAGTGGTGTGACCGGCTGGTAGCACATGCAGTGTACAGTGTGGCCTTGACGCTTAAGTGTGTATCAGAGTCACATCCAGCGTTTTCTTGTGCATTGACAACCATGAACCACTTTGGTGAAGCGAGGACCCCCCCAAATACATAGTTAGTAGAACGCATTTCCCAACACTGCTGTTACACTTCCAAGTAATGTAATTTATCATCCTATGAATGGGTGGCAGTGCTATGATATACATAAAACATTGTTGAGGATAATTGAGATCAATTTAAGTCTCATGAAGATCCATCACTTTTTAAAGATTGATCAGGGCTTCCATTATTAAAATCACTACATGTTAGGAGTTCCTGAGCCAATTTAAAATCACATATCACCACCTCCACACTCACTGTCACAATCACAAAGAAAACCAGCTCCACAGTAATCAGGTGGCGTAGCACACCCTAGAAGTATTTGGTGAGCAGGGTGGGAACCCAATGATGAAGCATGTCCCCAACTAGGTTGGTGAGTGAGGGTTCTTAAAAAACACCTTGTGGGTTCCAAGGCACACTTGCCGCAAGGATTATGAGAACCTAATCTCCTAATCTTTAGGTAAGTAGGTAGCAAACTTGTTCTTGGTTGGTTTATATTAGCGATTGTCTGGGAAGGCGGATGATTTCCCTATCCTCTTCTCTCTCTCTTAGCTTTTTTCTATACATCAAACATCAACATCCTTCGTTTGCTTGAGTATTGTTGTCTGGGCTTGCACTGTGACTGTCTGGGACACATTTGCACTGAATGCATTGTGATTTCTCCTACACCCCGTCCTTTCTGAGTCAGGCAAAAGGAGGGCAAGGTTAAGGATGTAATTTAGTAATTAGGGATGTGCTTGCCTCTATTGCTTATTTGTGCATATTTTACAGTTTGTGATTCCGGATGAGATTTAAATTCACAGTTTTGCAAGATCAGGACGCAAGAGGACTATGCCAGTTGAAAACTAATTTTGTTAATCAGGTACTTCAATTTAAATTGGGCTAACATAGCAATGGCATGTTCCTAGCTGCAGTGTTGGAACTGTGTGTTCCTTTAGAGTTCATCAACTTCTGCCAGACTTGCTGAGTTGACAGAGGAAAAGAATAAAACAAATCCAAAATACCTGACTAAAGTCGAAAAAATGACAGGCATAACTCCCTAACTTGTGGAATTATCTACACGTGTAGTAAAAGATTCAACAAAAACACACAGTTAAAAATGCAGTTCAGATATTGTAAATCCTGCAAAGAAATTGCATTGGTATTTTTGGGTCTCTGTACAGAACACAAAAGAATGAAAAGAAATTCAGCATTACAGCAACTAATGCATCCACCCGTTTGGTTGTCAAATTCCTACAAGAGTGAATATTTAATACTAGGTCTAAATTATCCACCCCACAATTTGTGCAGAAACAAAGTAATTTTGTGGCCTGGTCCTAAAACAAAGGGCCTTATGCATCAACACATTTTCCCATAGACACAGAATGGGCAACCCCCTTTGATGCATCTGGCCCAAAGTAACTTGTTGCCTAAACAATGAAGTTGAATAAAGTTGTAACAGCATGAGGTGTGTTTTTGCAGCCCAACACAAAGCACAACTTCAAGTGCAAGAATTCTGATCCACCTAAGCCCACGGATCTGATACTTACCATTTTGTGAGAATCCAAATAAAACACTTTCAATATTTTGCAAAAGGTTACAGGTTTAGCACGATATGACAACTCTAAATAACACATTTCTCACATTATTAGTAATGTTAAATTCTGCACTGAACTTTGCTTCAGAAGTTACTGAAAAAATGTTCATCAAATGTGCCACGCTTTGGAATTCTTTTTTTTTAATTGATGTCCTTGATTGAAGGTATGCACTGGTCCAGTAACTTTTTTCTTCACAATAAGTTCGATACATTTTGAACATTCATCGCACAAAACATTTTTTCTATACAACTTTTACGTCTAACCGATATAAGCATGTACTACAATTGGAATTATACAAAATCTGTTAAAAATGTAAACATGTTTTTCAAAATGATAAAATTCACAAACCTTGCTTTAAATTTTTTTTCTGGTTTAGTGCGTTATTACGAGTTTCTGGTTTCAATAAGATATTTTTTCAAAGAAGGTTTGAGAGCCTAAGGGGAATAATTAACTTTAAACGAAACTTCCAGTTTACTGTTTGTTCAATTGCTAACATACAATAATCGACTTTAGACAAAGATATAAAAATTTGTGTTTTATGTGTGATGCTGCACAAAAAATCATTATGTTTTCAATCTGTAATAGAAACAGTTTAATTGGCTGATGCAACCACCAGTTTGACTTTCAAATATTTTGTTTTAAATTGACATATTGAAATGGATTTATTAAGATTACATGCCATGATCTATGACATTAGGGATATTCATACTCTATGTGAGGTCCACCAGTATCTGCAGTGTTTGTGATGGGATACCCGGGCTACATACACTGGAATATCAACAAACTTGACGCATATCTTAATTATGGTCAAGCATAGATATATATTCCCAATGTGACAGCAACCTTGGAAGATACACTTTTTTGTTATGTCCTGTGTTTTAAGCATCCCAAAAATATATTGAATACTAAACTTATCAAAGTAAAGGGTTCATGTAGATGCCTAGCAAGAAGAAAAGTATTCATATATGCGACTCCTATGCAATCGACCCAGTATAAACTACAAGTTTTAAGAAGGTTCACTAACTAGTTCCTGCAGTGGGACACAACAACACAGAGGTGCTTTTGCTCAATTTTTCAAACGCATCCTCCTTATATAGCTGAAATATAGCAATGGATTCTATCAGTTCAGTCTCACTCAATAATACCAGAAGCAGTTTCTCTGTAAATGTATAACCAGCAGAGCGGTATGTACACATCCTTTAGAGTGGAACAAGCTGGGTTTTGTGGCAGGAGGACTCAATGAAGGGGTTCTTGATCTATCTTTACCCCCATGTCCTCCTCCAGTGTTCAGATTTTCAGAGGGCTCATTCGGCACAACATTTCTAAATATTACTGAATTTGGTGGTGCCTTCCTTAATATCTATGTTCTTCATTACCCTCGTTCTCTAGTAGCACTGAGGTCTCATAGTAGGCGGAGAAATAAACTGATTGGTTGGTCAAGCAAGGTCCGCCATGATGAGTCTTATACCATTGGCCAGACCAGAGGATTCCCACTCTTTCTGGGAGGTACCACTCCTCCTGAGAGAGGATACAGATACAACAAGGTATTATGGAGCGGAGTGAGGAATTTAGAGTCAATCGTACATGAATGATGGTGAGGGCTAGCCAAAACAGCATAACCATTGATATTTGCCTCGAATAAGCAAGTCATATGGACTACTTGAGAAGTAAAAGGACAATCATGTGTGCATATACTGCCTTTTTCATGCTGAAAGCACTCAACCTTCAGTATCAACCTCAGCTGCAGCATTTCTGAAATTTCTCACAATCTTAACACAAAAAAGGAATTTACCTCATGAAAAATCCATCTGCTATATTTTTAACAGTGAAAACCTCAGATTTTTTCAACTGCATTTTTTTTATACAATTGTCTGAAAAATACATAGTAGAATATCTGTGCCCTTTAAACTCTTCAAGATATGTACGTAATAAAGATTTGATTTAACTTCCTTAAGAGATGTCTGTCTTCACATTTAAAGCGACACTGCATTTAATAATCACTCAGAGAGTCCCTCCTTACTTCTCTGTTGCTCTAGAGTTTTTCCATCTTTTTCCATACAGCTGGAAATACTTATTATGATTGTTTTAGATATGTTTATGTTTTAATAGTGATTGATCTTAGTTATCTCTGCTTCAAGAAGTATACATATTTCACACAGTTTCTTTGTGCAGCCTGCAGCCACCGATGGCGCAACAAGAACTCGTCGAGCGTGCAGAGATTTTTTTTTGGGTTGTTGTGTCATTACAGGACAAGCATTGGCATAGCCAATAGGTCTCGCCTTTGGGGCCTTATAAGAGTTTAGCCAGAGCTATTTACTTTACCAATGTCTTTAAGCTGTGCTGTAGAGAAGTGTGGCTGCTGTGCAGCATGCTGAAAAGTTTTAATACAACAGTGTCAGAAGCATTTTTGTTACCTTATATATGACCAAGAAGGCATTCTGTACAACTGAATGATCATATTGAAAAAAAAAAAACTTAACAATAAAAAATGTCCTCAGTTTTCTTTTGTTCTTGCAATGCTGGCAACTTGTTTCTGTCTATTCCATTGGTTCTTTGGTAAAGTTTTTTTTTGAGGAGGCATAAACAATCGGAGGGGGAAGGTTGGGAACTAGTACCCGTATTATAACACTAGCAGCGGCCAGACGCTAGGGGGAAATCAACAGATGCCAGATTCCGAGAGCAGGCTGAGGGGATGCTCAGGTGGTAGTGGTGGTGGTGGTGACTGGTGTGGAGACGATGCTGAGGTGATACTGAATGATACTCAGGTCTTGCTGAGTGATGGTGATGTGGTGGTGTTCTAGTGCAACGGCGATGCTGAGTGACACTGATGTGGTGCTGCATGATGCTGTGGTGGTGCTGCTGATTGATGCTGTAGTTGCGTTGAGTGATGCTATGGTATCGCTGAGTGATGCTGTGGTGGCCATGAGTGATGCTGTGGTGGCGCTGTGGTGGCACAGAGTGATGCTGCTGTTGCACTGAGTGATGCTGTGGTGATGCTGTGGTGGCACTGAGTGATGTTGTGGTGGCACTGAGTGATGCTGTGGTGGTGCTGAGTGATGCTGTGTTGGTGCTGAGTGATGCTGTGGTTGTTCTGAGTGATGCTGTGGTGGCACTGAGTGATGCTGTGGTGACGCTGAGTGATACTGTGGTGGCGCTGAGTGATGCTGCACAGCAACATGGGTAGGGTTGAGGGGAGGTAGGTGAAGAAAGAAGGGGTGGTGACGGCGAAGCAACACAGTAGTGTATGCAAAAGCAATAGGGGGAGGGCAGGAGTGCACGCAAAAGCAACAAGGAATGGAAGAACAGAAAGCAACACATTGGTGGGTCGAAGCACAATGGAGGGTGCTGGTTGGGGTAGTAGTTCAAGCACAGGGGCGAGAGTTTAAGATGGCGTGGAGAAGCAGTCAGGCAACAGAGCTAACCGTGTGGGGGGTAGAGATGTACATGAGGGAGGAGACAAGAAAACACATGCACTTACAGCAGTACTTCATAAAAATGAAAAAAGAAGTGATTGTAAATTGTAAAGATGCATGCTACATGGGAAGGACAAACACAAGACTGGCAAGATAAGAAGCAGGCAAATGAGAATAACAAGGAAAGCCAACCAATGGAAAGCAATGGGTGAGATCCAAGTCCCTCCATGTTTTTGGTAGCCACAAAATGCCTTGCAAGACAGTGCATGTGCAGTCTAGTAGGTTCGATCTAAAAACAAAGAAAAATTTGGGAATAAGAAAAAAACAAAATGTGATTATGCAGGTCCTGTCGCACAAATAGGCACTCCCCGCAAACGGGGAAGCAAAATCACTGAAAAATGTGTTCATTCACTGCAAAAACAGACAGTAACCAATCAAGTAAGAGACATGGAAAATAACATTTTCATTTGAGGTACATGACTAAAAGTACTGCCAGGTAAAATAAACAAAAATAGCAATTTACATCTCTGAAACATGGTATAATTCATTTGACAGGTAGTGCTACGACAGCAGTAGAAGATTATAGTACACCGACTTTTTGATATTTAAGTCATGCATTCGCATTGAAACCCTCAGCCAATTGCATAATAAATATGCAGGTGCTTAATAGTCAAAAAATCAAGTACACTTGTTTTCTGTTACACTAAAATAGAACGGGGAATTTTTAGATCAACATTCTCTAAATCATGGGTACTCATAGTACGGCCCGCGGGCCGGTGGCGGCCTGGCAAGCCTTCCTTGGCGGCCCGCGGACCTTGCAAACATCGTACCCATGTATTTTTTTTTTTTTAAAGAGTGTCTGCTGTAGCGCGACTCTGAGAGTCTCTGCTGCTCTGTGGGGGCCGGGCGATTCTCGCATAGCCAGAGTGGAGCTGCAGGGGCCTAGGATGAGGTGAAATACAACAACCCCTCATTAGCATGCAAATGGCCTTTGATGACCTGTGAAGTGCTTGGGTGGCTGTGTGTGTGTGTGCGCCTGGAAGTGTTCTCAGCCCAGGCTGACACACAGACAGGGTGAGATGACAGAGGGTGACAGGGAGGTAGAGAGAGCGAGGGAGAGAGGGAGTGATGGAGACGGGGAGTGAGACGGAGAGTGAGAGAGCGAGGAAGACTGGGAGGGGGAGAGTGAGAGAGGGAGGGGGACAGGGAGGGGGAAGTGAGGGGGAGAGTGAGAGAGGGAGGGAGACGGGGAGGGGGAAGTGAGGGGGAGAGTGAGAGGGAGGGAGACGGGAGGGGAAAGTGAGGGGGGAAGTGAGAGAGGGAGGGAGACGGGGCGGGGGAAGTGAGGTGGAGAGTGAGAGAGGGAGGGAGACGGGGAGGGGGATAAGTGAGGGGGAGAGTGAGAGAGGGAGGGAGACGGGAGGGGGAAGTGAGGGGAGAAGTGAGAGAGGGAGGGAGACGGGGCGGGGGAAGTGAGGGGGAGAGTGAGAGAGAGAGGGAGACGGGGAGGGGGAAGTGAGGGGGAGAGTGAGAGAGGGAGGGAGACGGGGAGGGGGAAGTGAGGGGGAGGAAGACAGAGAGAAACAGACAGACAGAGGGAGGGAGACAGAGGGAGTGATGGAGGGAGGGGGAGAGGGAGCGAGGGAGGGGAGGGGGGAGAGGAAGCGAGGGAGGGGGAGAGCGAGGGAGGGGAGAGCGAGGGAGCTAGGGAGGGGGAGAGCGAGGGAGAGAGGGAGTGAGAGAGTGAGAGGAGTGAGACAGAGAGAGGGAGGGAGTGAAAGAGGGAGTGAGAGAGAGAGGGGGAGGGAGTGAGAGAGAGAGAGGGAGTGAGAGACATACAGACAGAGGGAGGGAGAGGGAAGGAGCGAGAGAGGGAGGGAGCGAAGGAGAGAGGGAACAAGTGAGGGAGTGAGAGAGAGGGAGAGAGAGAGGGAGTGAGGGAGAGAGAGGGAGTGAGGGAGGGAGAGAGGGAGGGAGAGAGGGGAGTGAGAGAGAGGGAGAGGGGAGTGAGAGAGGGAGTGAAAGACAGGGAGTGAGAGAGAGGGAGTGAGAGAGAGAGACAGGCAGAGGGAGGGAGACAGAGGGAGTGATGGAGCAAGGGAGGGAGACAGAGGGAGTGAGGGAGCGAGGGAGCAAGGGAGGGAGACAGATGGAGCGAGCGAGGGAGGGAGCGAGGGAGCGAGAGAGTGAGAGACAGACAGACAGAGGGAGGGAGAGGGAAGGAGCGAGAGAGGGAGGGAGCGAGGGAGAGAGGGAACAAGTGAGGGAGTGAGAGAGAGGGAGTGAGGGAGAGAGAGGGAGTGAGGGAGAGAGAGGGAGTGAGGGAGGGAGGGAGGGAGGGAGAGAGGGGAGTGAGAGAGGGAGTGAGAGACAGGGAGTGAGAGAGGGGGAATGAGAGACAGAGGGAGGGAGCGAGAGAGGAAGGGTGGGAGAGAGGGAGAGATAGAGGGAGAGAGGGAGGGTGGGAGCGAGGGAGCGAGCGAGGGAGGGAGAGAGGGAGAGAGGGAGAGAGGGAGAGGGAGAGAGTGGAGTGAGAGACAGACAGAGAGAGGGAGGGAGAGGGAAGGGGCGAGAGAGGGAGGGAGAGAGGGAAGGAGAGAGGGAACAAGTGAGGGAGAGAGAGAGGGAGTGAGGGAGAGAGAGGGAGTGAGGGAGTGAGGGAGGGAGAGGGGAGTGAGAGAGAGGGAGTGAGAGAGCGGGAATGAGAGAGACAGACAAAGGGTGGGAGCGAGGGAGAGATAGAGGGAGGGAGAGAGAGAGCGGGAACAAGAGGGAGCGAAACAGGGAGCGAGGGAGAGAGGGAGGGAGTGAGGGAGAGAGGGAGGGAGAAAGTGAGAGGGAGAGAGAAGGAGGGAGTGAGTGAGGGAGTGAGAGAGAGGGAGCGATAGACAGGGAGCGAGGGAGGGAGAGAGGGAGCGAGATAGGGAGGTGGAGAGGGAAGGAGAGAGAGAGCGAGAGAGGGAGGGAGTGAGTGAGGGAGGGAGAGAGATGTGTGTATGCCGGGTCTGGTGGCTCAGTAGACGAAGGCATCCGCTGCAGGGACCTGTGATCAACCTCATGGTCAGTTTTTTTTGTTGCTCTAGCCCGCACCCTCCCCCAATGACCCCACCACAACCGGTGCGGCCCTCGGACACAAACCACACTGTAAATTTGGCCCCTGAGAGAAAGTTTGTGAGTACCCATGCTCTATACCAACCAGCAAAAATGTTTATAAACCAATTTAAAAAAAGTAATCCGGGACTGTGAAAACTAATATTGTTTTTCATACAGTGAAGACAAAAGGGTCTTAAAAAATAGCATAAACAAACAATTCATAAACAACCACCTAAACTAGATGTTCATGACAGAGAAGCACCAACAATCCGTTTGGCTCATTTTCCCGGAGAAACACCTGCAAGAAAGTTTTCATCTTGGTCACACTATTAAAACTAAAATATTTATTTCCCACTGTAGTACGTACAAGGGGTATTGCGGAGAAATCTAGAAAAAGTGAGGCTTGTTAAAGTATATTTTGGTGCTCTGTTAAGTCTCCTTTGTTGTTGTTTGGGACTCTCATAAATTCATTCTTCACTACTAGCACATTATCCTACCATTGGTTTGTCGTAAGAAAGAACCTCGAGTCAGGAATGAATACCGACATGCAATGTAGTAGGATGGAATTTCCATACTACTGGTCTGTCGCCTGAAATGTGTATGTCACCACTTCACCTAAGAATTATTATTTTTTTAAAAGACTTCCACCAGTTACTAGACTATCGCAACCTTTCCAACTCGGGGCGCTTTTCTCGTTTCGCCTTTCAGCATTAATTAGGAACCAAACTGTTACTACTGTGAGACTCAGGTCCGAAAATCTGCATAATATATACCTTATTACGGATTGCTTGACTTTACCCTTTGTATAGAAAACATTCCCATGAATCCTTCCCTGAACCCCGATACCCAGACTCCATCTGAAGAAACCTTGATGCCCAAAACCCTTCTACAGTGATTCCTAAGACACAAGTAAGTTAATGGTGATCCATGCACCATTTTACTGCATTTAGTCAAAGGCTATTACAAGAATATGCATCTATTTTAACGTCTATCATGTTGCAAGTGAGCCTGCACGCAAAGCATTCACTGGAAGTAAATGTAAACACTACTAAACACTTTTTGGCAACAATCTGTCCCTCTCCGAGCATTTAACTATGCTAAATCAGCACTAACCAAGAAGCAAAAATGCAAGAGAAACACTTTGTGCCTAAAATATATTAAGATTAAATAATAAGGATCTAGTGAAAATACACTGCATTCCCAGCACTTGCTTTTACTAGACTAGCTCGAAGTAGGATATCTCACCCATAAATACTTTTGCTGCTTGTGGAATACAAACAACATTTCAATGATGAAGAACGCATATCAAAGTAATTGTTTCTGACCTGAATACTGTACAGTCATCACGTGGCTCAGGACTTTCATGGGCAATTAACCATAGAGGTTCAGGTGTTTGCAGGCCAGTACCCAAAGAAGGCTTCTAAGCTATTTCAACACAACGTTACCCCCCAGCCCTGTTTTGTGCTGAAGTATGTGATGACAAGGATGTCATGGCGATTGACTTTGAGGCATTATTAATCAAAATAATATTACATTTTAGACAGCGTTTATGCCAACATCCCACATCTCTGGTTATCAACCATTAGCAGGCTACATCTAGCGGAGTGGAGTGCACTGTGGTGATTGAGCTGGTAAGGATTAGAGCGCTCTAGTGTACCATAAATCTGCAGCTCTGAAACTAGAGTACCTGGTCCAGTACACAGAAAGGAAAAAACATGGTTTCCTTGCCGTGGTCTCAAACGAAAAACACTACGGTTTGTAAAGAATAAGCAAAATACAAGTAAAGGTCTGGTCTATTTTATTTTATTTTTTTAATATTTCTGATGCTTTATTAAAGAGTATAAGGATCACTGGATGTGTGAGATTCCACAAACTGAGTTCAGATATAATCATTCTTTACTGAGGGATTCAGCATTTGAAAGACGGTGCTCTATTTGACAGAGTGGCGGAGAGCATTACCTCCATCATGCTGATGGACCACGTACCTCAGATTTAGAGATGATCCTCAGTCCAGCGGCCATCTTTGAACGGTGAAAGGAATAGCCATCATGTACATAAGTTACAAAGAATTAGTATTTAAAAAGTATAGCGGAGGTGTAGGGTACCACTGTGCTGAGAGACATCATGTCACAAAAAGTAAAACAAAGAGCAGCAGACAGACCTCTCAAAAAAGTGCTAAACTCATTTTAAAAAACTAGTGGGCAAAAATTCTGCAAAGGATATTTGAAGCCCCTTGGCACTGCCGTGGTGAGAAAGGGGGAGTGTATAATGGCTGGGTGGAGAAGGTAACATTGGCTGCTGCTGTTCTCTTCTGGGTGTAGAGGTGGTTGGCGTTCATCAGTCTGTCTTGGCTGGAGTGAGTAGGAAGATTCTACTTCTCTCTTCTGAGCAGGAAGAGTAGGGTGACTTCCACGGCTCTCTTCTGGGTGGAAAAAAGTGCTATGTCTTCCATTACTCTCTGCTGGGAAGGGGAGAATAAAAGAGCATCCAATACTCTTTTGGGTGGAAGTGGATGGCATTGCTTTCATTATGCTCCAATGGGAGGGAGAGTGGTATCCACTAATCTCTGCTGGCTGAGAGTCAGTGTATTCTCTTGGAATGAAGACGAGTAACATGGCTTCCATTAGTCTCTCCTGGTTGGAGGGGAATAAGATGTTCCACTACTGTCTTCAGCAAGGGAGAGAGTAATATTGCTTCCAGTACCTGGCTTGCAAGAATGGAGTGGAATCCAATTTTCCTTAAATTCCTAATTTGGCCCCTTGGATGGAGAGCTTGCACAGTACCTTTCTCTTTCACACACACTGGAGTATAGAGCTATCAAAGGTTGTTAGCTGTCTCTCCGTGTGGCACTGAATCTGATCAGCATCAAGGGTCAGATTTCCTGTGTACTCGCCAACAGGGCATAAAAGGCATCCCATTCTTGTCCACCGTCCAGGTCACAATGTCTGAGCCAATATTCATGTTCCCAAATTCATCATAGTAGATGGTGCTGTTTCTGATGGTGAAGTTTATCATCTTTAAGTCTTTCAACAGCTCCTCTCCAGCCTGGATGCTATTCACCGTCCTCTAGAAACGCACTGCACGGCTATCTCTATCCTTCGCCAGCCACAGAGGCAAGGCTGGCTGTGGCAGAAGTTCAAGAGTCCCTGAAGAGTACCAACAATTGTCTGATAGATTCCAAAGACTGGGCATCACTTTCTGGGGTTTTCTTCCCAGAGTCTGCTGGCGTCTCCAGATTGTTCGCTTGGATTCCAGTCAGAACTTCAAGAGACCCCGTCTGGGGTGCCAACAATTTTCCGATAGATACTGCAGTCTGGGCAGCACGTTCTGGGGTTTTCTTCCCAGAGTCTAATGGCGTCTCCAGATTGTTCGCTTGGAGTCCAGTCAGAACTTCAAGAGACCCCGTCGGGGTGCCAACAATTTTCCGATAGATACTGCAGTCTGGGCAGCACGTTCTGGGGTTTTCTTCCCAGAGTCTGTTGGCGTCTCCAGAGTGTTTGCTTGGAGTCCAGTCAGAACTTCAAGAGACCCCGTCGGGGGTGCCAACAATTTTCTGACAGATTCTGCAGTCTGGACAGCACTTTCTGTGGTTTTCTTCCCAGAGTCTGTTGGCGTCTCCAGAGTGTTCGCTGGGAGGCCAGTCTGTTCGAGAATGCGCTGCAATTCAGCATCAAAGGCTCGGGAAGGCTTCTCATCTGGGGCCTGTAATTGCAATGGGTGGTGCCTCAGGGCTGGGACCAGCTTGTAGCTTGGTATCCTCCGAAGAGCTTCGTTCAGCTGATGCATCTTATTCAGCTGCTCCTGCGCACTACGCAGCTTAGAGCGGACCTCTTCAAATGCATCGCGAAGAACCGGACTGTCTTCGATTAGTTTCGATATTGTATCCATCAGCATCTCCACGTGGTTCTCATTCTCCCGCTGGAGCTGGGCGTATTTCTGGTTGTGGCTCTCCAAGGCGCGCCGGTTTTCCAGCTTTAGGGAGTTATACTGCGCCTGTAAGTCAAGGAGCTGCTTCTTGGCTCCTTCATGCTGGTTCTTCAGGGTCATGTGCCGAGAGGGGAGGGTGACGTCGGGGTTCATGGCGCCTTCCTTCTCCTTGCTCAGGGCTTCTTGAGCTTTTAATTTATGTACCCCAAAATCTTCCTGGGTCTTGTGCTCCGCACGCTCCTTCTCAAGGGACTGCTCCAGACTGGACCGCTGCTCATAAATCACTCCCACCAGGCCGGAGAGCGCCTCCTGCTGCTGCTGGAACTGGAGCTGTGAGTGCCTGTACAGGCAGATCACGGACCCCAGGCACGTCACGAAGGCCAGCAGGCAGAAGACTACCTGCAGAATCCTCGCCTGCCTGCGAAACCCGCAGGCGCAGAGTCCCATCATGGCCGGAGAGCTTGGTTCCTCGTCAGGAGGGCCGGGCCCTCGGACTCCCGTGATCATCTTGACCGCAATGTCCGACTGACAGACTTATGGGCCCTGCGCGGCCTTATCTAGCCCTGCTGAGCCCCCCCCGGATTATGACGTTATTGTGATTCAGAGCACCGCACTGTGACGTCGAGTCAACGCGCCTTGCGTCCCAGACAGCATCAACCCTGGCTGTCTAAGTAGTCCGCGCCCTGAGCAGTGCAGCTTTGCCATCCCATGTGTAGGTCACTGCACGTGCTGTGTGTGCGCCTTTCCGGGCACGCCTGGCCCTTCAGAGCCTGTGAGGGGGCTCCTCGACCCCTGACATGGATGCGATCATAGTCACCTCAGGGCCCACATGAACACCCGCCCCACATGCCCAAACCCGCAAATAACACAAAGACACAAGTATTAGGTTTGGGAAAAATTGCTGCAGGTTTATTACATACAACATATGTAATGACGGTGGGTTAACTTACGGGCGATCCTAGGGCAGGCCGCATTCTCGCCACCTGCCCGCCTGTTGAGCCAAACAACACAGTGGCGAACCACCCAACTGTTGTACAAATACCATAATTATACTGACACGCCCATTTGCTGGGCGTGACTAGGCAAACCCCCGGTTGCACAGGCCCACAACCGCCCGAAGGACTACTGGGGCGCCGACACGGATTCCTGCACCTCCCATGAGGTTACAGGTTAGGCTCTGAGGTTATGCTCTGGCACCCCTATGTGCCCGCTGACGTCCAGCGTTTGCACCTCTCTTCTTCCGGATCGCCCAGTAACTCCGCCTGCAACGAAAAAGGAACACATTAAATGCTCCCCCCTGAGCCCCCTCAAGCAGACACTCTGGGTTAGAGGAAGGGCGGGAAAAGAGTGTCCCAACATGGAACTACGACGTCCGGAGCGGCAAAGAGGCCTCCCCATCGGGGCAGAGGTCAGAAATACTCCTGCCGGCTCCTCCCAGCCGCCCCGGACGTGCATCACCTACACAGTCTCCACCAACCAGGGGAGACTGCCATGGGTGAGGAACTACTATGTCATGTGGGGGCGGGACAGCCCTCCATGACTAGGAGCCCGCCCTCCTAATGGCCACTGCGTGGCCTCGGGCAGGCGCATAGTCACCTCAGGGCCCACATGAACACCCGCCCCACATGCCCAAACCCGCAAATAACACAAAGACACAAGTATTAGGTTTGGGAAAAATTGCTGCAGGTTTATTACATACAACATATGTAATGACGGTGGGTTAACTTACGGGCGATCCTAGGGCAGGCCGCATTCTCGCCACCTGCCCGCCTGTTGAGCCAAACAACACAGTGGCGAACCACCCAACTGTTGTACAAATACCATAATTATACTGACACGCCCATTTGCTGGGCGTGACTAGGCAAACCCCCGGTTGCACAGGCCCACACCCGCCCGAAGGACTACTGGGGCGCCGACACGGATTCCTGCACCTCCCATGAGGTTACAGGTTAGGCTCTGAGGTTATGCTCTGGCACCCCTATGTGCCCGCTGACGTCCAGCGTTTGCACCTCTCTTCTTCCGGATCGCCCAGTAACTCCGCCACAGCCCGTGAGGTGGTTCCCGCTGCCGCACGGGCCCCCCACCAAAATTACTGCTCTTTACCTGCAACCTCCACCTAGAATTGCTACCTCCAGACAGAGGAGGAACAGGGCAACGCCCATAGGCGTGGGGTGCTACCATCAGGCACCAATGAACCTGTCCTACAACCCCTCAGGGAAACTAAAGGGATAGGAAGGGGCCCCTACTACAGAGGCCCTAAGTAACATGAAATAGGCTGTCCAGCGCAAGCCGCTGGGACACCACCATATCCCTTCCCACAGAGCGTCAGAAAACTGCGCCAAGGAGTCACTGATACCTCTGAATCACTGTCTTCATAATCCAGCAGGGAGAGTAAGTGTGCTCACGACACGAGGGAATAGGAGGGCACCCGACATACTAAGAACTAGGACGAGTCCCTGTTAAGCGATAATCCGGGTCCACAGGCCAAACAGCCAGCCTCCCCTGCCCTCTTAGGTTTTAGGCTGGAAGCGGCTTCAGACATAATACCGTTAATTTAGCTAGACTGAAGGCCGACTACGACCACCTCCCGGGGACCGCAGCGCCTGCAACAGAGAGCCCCCTAGGCTGACCTGCGCAGGGGCATGCATGGATAAATGCCAGCCACTCCGACACCACTAAGCATAACCACCCGGGAACAATCCCTTTACCCCAATAGGGAAGACTAACCCAGGCAAGAGACCAGGTAATGGGAAGGGCCCCCCCTGCAGAGAATCCCTCCCGGATAAACAAGCGCTGACACAAGACGAATCAACTGCAAGATTACACTTCAGCAACTAATCCCCCACAGGAACAGAAGTCTATTGCAGGACGCAAATGCATCTATTGGAGTGACTAGCGAAGTGGTCTTACAAGGCAAACTGATAACCACTGGGACAGCCGAGAACACTTGCCCCCCCTGGTTAAAGCATAAATTCCTAACAGACATCTCGGGCCCACCCTAAATGATTATTTGGCAATCCGTGCTCGGGCTGTGGAAGCCACAGTTGTTCTCTGTATACCTGAATTGAGTGTTAAACTGCAGGCTGCAGACCGCGAGTGAGCTGCCAGCGGGCACCCTGAGCCTAGGATGAAAGAAGGCAGGAGAACCAAAGGAAGGGGGGGGGGGGGGCAATGACTATAACGTATGACC
Source organism: Lissotriton vulgaris (assembly GCF_964263255.1). Taxonomy (NCBI): domain Eukaryota; kingdom Metazoa; phylum Chordata; class Amphibia; order Caudata; family Salamandridae; genus Lissotriton; species Lissotriton vulgaris. Next base: position 513,377,575 of record NC_141700.1, read on the forward strand.
CTCCCATCCATGGAAGCAACACCTGTGCCGTTATCGAGGGTGCACAGGTACCATTACACAGTTTCAAGTGGTTGCCATTATTGCAGCGCTCCCTATGTACCTGTGAGACTCTTAACACTTGCACCGGTGCAAATCAGGACAGTCTGGAGATCCATAACCCAAGCTACCACCAGGGTAGTTGACTTCCGACCCCTAAAGTGCTAACTTCTACTGCACCAATGGGGGGGGTGGGCCACAATAGACGATCCGAAATGACGGGCCAGCGTCTCACTTCGGGAGGGGCAACGGGGGGGGACCAAGGGTACTCGGGACATCCATGCGGCTATTCCACGCAAGTCAGGGAGCCCCCACCCTACTAACCATGAAAGAAAGGCAGTGTGACCACCCAGATAGGAGCCCCTCGAGCAAAGCCACCACCCACTATCGAAAAGGCAAAGGGGTGACGATATACCAGGAGGGACATTCTATATAGAGTCTGCTAGAGGCCCACCTCCTAGGAATACTTAACAGTCCCTGCGCATGCTGAGCTGAGGCTGCAACAGGGGTTACACTTGCACGGGAATTGGGTGTGACACTGCAGTCTGAAGACTCTACCTTCTACAGGGCGGCAGCAGAAGCTCCCGAGCTGATGGCGCCGCGGGTGGGCTCCCAGCCGATCTCTAGCATGGAAGGGGAAAAGACTGATGTCATGTGACCTTACCGTCTCGTAGGTCGAGATGCACAGCGCAGGCCCCGGGATAGTACATATAACCTGTTTAACTACGCCTCTGCGCACACATGACCCTTTGCTCAGTATCACTCCTGCGGGAGACAAGCGCTCCTACCCATGTACGCTGCGCACCCCTCACCCTGTGTCTGTTCCATGCCACTCCTCGTGGTTGTTCTGACCCTACACAGCTGAAGTGAGATCGTATACACTGTGGTGGCATTCAGCCAATGGTGACTTACCCAGAGATTGGCATAGTAAGACTGAGGCTCGTTGTTGGCGGGTCAGGCCGAACATAGCAATGCAACTGGGCAAACAAAATGTGAAAACTTCCTGAAAGCTCAACAGTGGCTCCCCAATAATGCACCAATATCACATTGCTGCTATACCACTCACATACTATGCAAAGGGGTGTCCGGGATGATGATATTTATAACACATGGCCCTCAAATGGTTGACATATCTACCCCTTGGCGCATTTTGGATGAACTAACAACTATGCTTCTGCATATTTCTATGATTTGTCATTTGAATATTCCTACATACCTAGATTGACTCTAGCACCCTATACAAGCGATCAACAGGATGCCACCAAATATAGCCTGTTAAACAAATTGCATATTTTACTGATGAATAGACTTGATCTCCATTGTATTTGACAGGGCAATTGTTCCCCTTGCTGCATTTGCATCACAAGGAAGTGCTGTTTATTTTGCACTTATGTTGACTGAGAACTTTAAATTCGAGCTCAATGCCAACTTACCAAGATGACAATCTGAAAGTCTCTCAGGTTTACACATGAAGGGGGGGTGACAACAGCGGTCTTGCCAACACAGCAGGGCCGGCAACACTATCATTGGGAGGACCCAGCCGCAAGTAATAGATTGAAATGACCTGAGTGCTGTCAAGGTCCCTATCGTACGATTTGGATTTGTTATGTAAATGAGCATTCGGCAAATGTAGGCTCCACGGTTGAGACTGCTTCTACCAATCTCCACCTCGTGTTACTATACAACAGACAGGAGCTTTAGGTTTTCACAAGATTTAATGTAAATGGATTTTTGGAAATATGCTCAGCCGTTCACAAGACACAGCACTCAAACTGCCACAGACAAATACAGGTAAAAGCCAAATCCTATGGCATACGAGGGTTGATGCTTTGACACGAGAATGTTCCTGTGCTAAGGGCTTTCGAGCATGCTCCTGTACTAAGAGCTTAAAGTGTGAGAACACAAGACCGTAACGCAGCACTATTAGCACAGTGTTGCAGTTCTAATACTATGGCACAAATTAGGCGCACATTGTACCGATGTCAGGACGTAGAAAGCTGTGTAGACTCTATAGGATGAAAGATCTCATTTGTAAGCACCACAGACACCTGGCCGCCCGCCTGAAGTACTCAGCCCACTAAGCTTTACAGCCCCGCCTGTAGAGCAATCGTCTTTTATGACAGTGATTTCCCCCGACTAATTTTTTAATTTACTGTAGTACACCCGACACTTTTCTCAGCGGTTGTTCAAACTTCTCCGTGGCCGGATTAACACAGGTCCCGATCACGACAAACACAGCGCTAGAACGGGGCCCGGGTCACGGAGACCAGTGCACGCCGGGAAAAAAGACCAGAGTGAACACTCACACCCCGACATAATGAAGCTTAAAGATAAGCGCAAAACCATATTTATGGAGAAGAAGAAATTGTGGTTTTCCACGTAATTCAAGTAAACAAGGGGGGGGGGGCACATTACCTTGCATATCTTCCCGCGATAATGAAAAGGAGGGAGGAAACGAGGCCTTCTTTGTGAAGGAGACACCCCGCATAGGTACGCTGAAGAAACATTTCCGCCAGTATCTGGTTACATCTAATGCTGCGCAATCCTGTACTAGAAATTCGAAGTCAGAACCCCAGGAACAAAGTCGAACGCACCAGAGTAGACACCACATGCAAGATCAGTGGAAGAAGGCGAATCTACTACAAGAAATCACATGTCGATCTACATACGTGATGGTATCTTGTGGTGTTAATGGGCGGAATTGGCTACATTTATGCCTGTAAATCGAACGATTCTATTGAATAAATTCCCTTTAACCCTGTTTAGGAAAATCTGGCTGGAAGCCAGAGGGTGGCGAACTAGAGCTATTTAGGTGTTCAGCAGGAGCCTACTCGAGCATGTTTACTCTTACTAAGCTTCACAAACTAGTCCATCTATCTCGTCCGAGTGTAGGTTATGCTGTCGTGTCCAACTTATCTTACCTCTGGTAGTGCCTGGCTGGGGCCTCAAGTCACTTTACTGCTAACCATCGTGACACGTTGCAACTGTTCTATCTCCTGAGACTAAGAGAATACGACAGAGATCTCCCTTACATATAAAACGCGTAACTAACAGGGGGGGGGGGGGGGGTGCTAAAGCCTCGCTCGCAGCTTGATCGAAAACCCAACTGCTTATGACCCAACATTAACTCAGGACGAGACACAACAACTGCACAGGAAAGTACGCGACGTAAATGTACTGCCCTCACCGAAGAATACACAGGTAGTACAGGCAGAAAGAATTTCTACGACTTTGTTTCTGGGACAGACGGTTATTAATAGAATCAAGTCAACTCAGCTTTCACAACTCCCAAGGAGCGATGGTTGACTAGCTCTGTGATAATACTTTAGAGGTAGCCTGCGGATCTGCACTCGCCATATGCGCAGACTTTCGTGGCATGCTACACGGCCAGCTACACTGGAGAGTACATTCAGAAAAGATGGCACGATAATACAGCACCTGGCAACTGCAAATAAATTTAAACATTCAAAAACATGACGCATGATCCCTCACCCGCCCGACTCCATCTTGCGCTGGCCCCCCACGCCTCGCAGGTACCGACCTCACCACAATTTGCTGCATTTGTGTACGTAGTACAGCCCTACAGGTGCTCCAAGGCAGGCGGGCGGGGGAGGAGATATGTGAATCGGGCCTGAAATAAGAGATTAAGTTAGTTTACTCCACAACGTGGGACCAGGGGTAGCGCATCGTGCCCCTACGCCAACCCACATGACCCATTGCCAAACTGCCCAACCCAGCCGCATGCCTCAAAAGACGGCGAACACACCGCCCTAAAACTGGCGCTTTGAGCAAGTCATACGCCAAAACCGGGCATATCACCTCGAACTGTTCGGACATGCGGGAGTATTAAAACGAAACAAGTGGCCACCAAGCCGAGACGAATCTGCGCGACTGCGCTCCCACGAGGCCCCAAGGGGAACCCACCGGAGCTTCGACTGACCCCCTGCAAAACGCTGCTGAATCCCAGCCTGACACAGCTGAGGAGGACAAAAAAGGGGGGGGGGGGCACCGAGGCTGCTGGTCACGGGGCCCCTTCAAACCATGCATCCCACTGCGGGTAATGCTACCACAGCATGCTACCACGCAAAGACTGCCCCTGCAAGCGTGCCCCCCCCTCCGACAATGGCGGCATCACCCAAAAACCCCAACACGAGGCATGCACAGAACGCATTGGATCAAGGAATTGTTAGGCAGGCCGGCCTCCCCCCATATGCATGGCGCGACAAAACAGCCCGTTAAATACACTGCAACCACGCACATGCTTCGCGACCTGATACTGCACACATGACATCAAAACCAGCGATAATATACTGACATTATCAAGCATTTTGCTCAGGGTGAACGTACCATACACCCCAACACGGCAGATGCGAACCGCGGAAAAGGGGAGCGTTTGCATGCGAACGACAGTGTTGAGCCTCGAGATACTAAACCCAATGATACTGTGCTCCCCTTTAAATTACGATCGCACCGTACATGTGCACTTTCAAATAAGCAGTGCTCTCAATTGCGCGTCGAAATACAAGGCAATGCTAGTATACACCCATTGAAAGAGGGGGGAGGGGCCTCAGTACCACTGCGCATGTAAAGGCATAGTACTCCTGATGAAAAAAAAAAACCTGCGACGCTCGAAAAAACCTCAGTTCCGTGGCCCCAAAGCAATTGCATAAATGCACCCCTCATCTCGCGCACTATCTGTGATACGAAGGCTGTAGCACGAGGCTCGTGTGCCGAGTCCGCCCACCGTGCTCGATATGGGACACGAGCCGAAATAAAACACACTTGGTGAATCACGCTCGCACTGGGGCCTAACTCACGAGATCACCCAGAGAATATGTATGTAAGAATTTAGCAACGTGGGGTAGCTACGGAGGACCATTTTGCGAGCTACATGAAAGGCGGGCAATACAAACGAAGGCAACGCACACAGATCCTCAGAAAACGTCCCATCTACACAGCTAACTGCCGAGGGCCTAGAAACATTTTTTGCATCGGGGAAACCTAGAGTACTTGCTCCATCCACCCGTCGTACGTGCCAATCCCCCATATCACTTTAACAATCGAGAGTCCGGCGCCGATGCGAGTATCCCTGTCGCGCCGCAACTTAAACGCTGGTCCCCGGCCCATTCCCTGTTTCGAAGACCTAACAAATCTCTCCGTTCCCTCTGCCACAATCGTAATTACAGAGTGCCCGCCCCGGGCAACTTGCACAAGATGGCCACATACCTCTCCTCCTGCGCTAGACCTCCGACTTGCGGACAAGTCCCAATGGACCCCCACGCTTCGCAGATACAGACAGGCAACAAAACAAAACCCGAGCCTGCTCAACTGCCCCCACTTCCACCGGACAATGGAAGCTGCACACAAATGCTTTTCCATGGGAACCCGATACCACAACGAATTCACCCAGACTCACCGCAGGAGGAGCAAAGAACCGTACCCCGGAAAAAACCAATCACATCGACCACGGCCGAGCCTCTGGACGGCGATCAGAGGTGACAAAAGAGTGTCCCAACATGGAACTACGACGTCCGGAGCGGCAAAGAGGCCTCCCCAGCGGGGCAGAGGTCAGAAATACTCCTGCCGGCTCCTCCCAGCCGCCCCGGACGTGCATCACCTACACAGTCTCCACCAACCAGGGGAGACTGCCATGGGTGAGGAACTACTATGTCATGTGGGGGCGGGACAGCCCTCCATGACTAGGAGCCCGCCCTCCTAATGGCCACTGCGTGGCCTCGGGCAGGCGCAAAGACTCTGAGGCGAATCTTCCTGCAGGAAGCACGTGGCCTTCGACGCACAGCGCATCCCCTTTTCCGTGGAAGTGGCCCGTTTCCACAACGCTGCACTCTGTGCGTTCGAGGGACCAGAGAGTCTGCAGCCAAACTCTCACCAGATCTGACACCAGAACACCCCCTGGTACCAGAACACACAAATCACGAGGTCCCCAGCCAGGTGTAATGCAAAGAAATAGGAATAAACAAAGTTGTGGGGCTGTCCATCATTAACACACAATCTAAGTCGCTCTCTGTGTGCACAGGTGCTAACGCGTCTTTAGCCCCTGAGTGAGGATGCCTGCGCCCCACGCAGGGAGCCCCCATAGTAGAGCCGCCTCCACCTTAGTGCCACAGGAGGGCACACCCGACAGGCTAGTGTTTGGACCCACTGGGGGACCTGCGCTGTTAGGTTGAATTTTCCATGAAAAAGTCCCAGCTCTACCGCCCATCAAACTAACCAGGATCAGAAAACCTTCCAATAAGGGCCACTGTAATTATGTGATTTTTTTATTCCAGCGTTTTCCACATAATTAAGATTTTGCCGCATGGGCTGTATAGTCCATAATCTGCTGCATAATTTACAGATTTTGGGGAAAAAATGTTTTTAGCTTAAACAAGTTACTTACATTTTTTTTAAACGGCAACCCATGTGGCATGCAGTGGAAAGCCCTTCACAAAAGTTGACTGGTCATCTTTCAGAAGTTTATTGGTACTGAGATGAAATCTTTGCTAAAACAGTGTTAAAATTGGTGAAAATTACCACATTTTGAAGTCATTCTATCACAAAATGTGCTGTATTATGCGACCTAATTTGCCTCTTTTTGCCGAATAATTTAGACAGCACGGCCGCTTAATTTGGCCATCTCCTGCTGCTTAATTCCAGTGGCGCTGCCTATAAACTAGACCCCACCCCTAAACATGTTCCCTATGTCCATTCTTTTATAGTCCTGTGTCTATCTTAAATGTGTTTTTTCGTGTGTTCTCGCATGCGGGCGCACTGAAGTTGCTTCAAAGTGTAAAAAAACCTGTAAATATGACCTAAGAAATACGTGTATTTTCTTTTATGATGCAATGCCCAGCGTGGGAGACCTACTCAGGACCTCCCGGATGTGGTTTTACTCAGCTATGCCGCCGAGCTTCTGTGAGACGGATCCCACAGGTGAGCAGGAACGCATGGCCGCCCGCCTTCCTGCCTACATATACTCTCTGTCTCGTGCGCCATTTTGCATAGTGCCGGAATGGAAAAATCCTCTCACATGCACATATAGCGCAGCTACGTATGTATTGCTACTCTCAACCAGTGCCCGTCGCTATACAATGAAAGAGTGACTGGGCCATGGTCCATACATACCCTTTGCATAGGAGCACTGCAGGTTTGCCCTGACAGCAGCACGCGCGGAGCAGTGTGCACTAAATGTAATTTAAAATACGGATCAAACATTAATTAGTAGACAGCCGGCATTTGAGTCTCACAGTGCTGGGCTAACCTGCCGCCAGAGGCATGGATCGAACCGTGAACCCTGTGGTTTGGAGTCAGGCACCCTGGCCACTGCGCCACACCTCTTCAACAAGTGCCTCACTTCAGTTTCAAAGTGCTGTAAGCAATAGCCGTTGTCATTGCACCGTTTAATATTCCTCAAATGGGCCTCAGACACATTAAATGCTAGTTGATTTTGCAGGGGATTCAAACTCCTGCTCCGGGCCAGTTAATAGTTGTGAGGTACGTCAGATCTCTGGGGCCAGCAGCAGTGCATTCTGGGATTCACCGGGGTACGTACCTGCCTCGGAGCCCCAGGGTGGTGTAAAGATACTCTTTCTTCCCCCAATAACTCTCGGAGTCGGATGGCGGTACCAACCTCTTTATTCAAGTACATACATACAAGGAGCGCAAAGCATGTCCTGCGCCCAGCCTGCTCGCGCTCTGAATGCCGCGCTCCGCCTGCCGCGCCTCTACGTCAACGCACGTCACGTAGCCACGTGACGTGCCGTGCAAGCGCGCTCACTACATATCTCCCTTTTTTCCAAAGAGTTATGTGAACAAGTCCAGACTCATATCATAGTCTCTGAACCTCACTGGTGGGACCACCGCCCTGCCCCTTCTCGTCAGTCTTACCGGGGAATTGGCAGTCGTTGCTTCTTCACTCTGTCCACTCTCTAGCGCAGCCGCGCCAGGCACACTCCGACTGCTGTCTTCCTCCGGCTGACATTCTGCACTGGCCCCTTGATCTTCGTTACTACTTTCTCCTAAGTCCGGGTCTTCACCTCCATAGTCACTGGAGTGGTCACTGTTGCTCTCACTCTCATCCCTGTTGTCTCTGCTTCTCCAGTTGAGTATTTTATTGCACCTGGCCATGCGATCCTGCGACCACACGTTTCCATCGCTCAGCAAGGCCGCCCGGCCCTTGATTTCCACAACTCTCAGGGGCCTGCTGTACTTACTTTCCCCTTTTTTCTGTAGAGTGGGCAGTCTTACTCTCACCCATTCCCCCTTTTCGAGGGCAGTGTCTTTTACATTCCTCCTCGCATCATAGTGTTTGGTATACACTGCTTGTGCCTTCTTCAGATTGGCTTGCACCACTGCCGGTGACCACTCACTCTTGATAACTCTGTCCTTCCATATCCTGTTGTCTTGGGTGAACGGCTCCCGGCCCCTTAATATCTGGAAAGGGCTATAGCCAGTGTTCGTGGGAGTTATCCGATACGCCCACACCATGTGCCATATCTCCGCCTCCCAGTCTTTGTTGTCTGCTATAGCCGCTTGTATCGAGCCCATCACCACTCTATTGAAGCGCTCCACCAACCCATTCCCCGCCGGGTGATATATGGATGTGTGTTTAGACGCTATTCCATTTCTTTGCATAAATTGGTTCCATCTGTCAGAGCGGAATTGGGGCCCATTGTCACTGAGGACGCACTTAGGGATGCCCTCCCTCACGAAGGTCTCTGCCATGAAGCTCACTATTTTCTCAGTGTCCATTGTTTCTTCAATCTTTACTTCCGGCCATTTCGAATAACGATCCACCATTACACAAATGTATTTCTGTATACCCTGTGCATTCAGCACTGGCCCCAAAATGTCTATGGACAGTTCCTCCCACGGGTTTTGTGGAGGATCAATCTTTCCCAGGGCAGGGCGCAATGGTTTGAGCGTTTTGTCCGCGCCTTGGCACCTCAGGCACTCTCTCACGTGTCTTTCCGCTCTTATGTCCATTCCTGGCCACCAATAATTCTGCTTGGCCCTTAGTTTCAGTTTTCCCACTCCCAGGTGGCCTTCGTGTAACATGTCCATCAATCTGGGTATCATCGTTGACGGGGGTATGACTCTTTCCCCTCTGTATATAAATGTTCCCTGGTCATCCATAGATAGTTCCTCTCTCACTTCGAAGTAGGGAACAAGGCCACGCTCTAATTTGCATTTGTCCGGCCAGCCTCTCACAATGTAGTCCTTCACTTTCTCCATGTTCGGGTCTCCTTCATATGCCGTTTTCCATTCCTGTTTGCTGATAGATACTTCGAGGTCCTCGGTGAGTGCGACCCACTCTTCTCCCGCCTCGGGGCATTCTGTGCTGGGCTCCATCGCTGCCGCCCTACTCAGGTAGTCCGCCACTTTGTTCCTGTTCCCTGGAATGTGTTCAACATCATAGCGGAACTCCATTAATTTGAGCGACATTTTCGAGATCCTCGGTGTTGCTTCCGCATGTCCACTAGATGTGAGCACTTTGAGGAGGGGCTTGTGATCGGTCCTCAACCGGAACCTCGTGCCCCACAGGAACTGCCGGAACCGGGACATGGCCCACACCACCGCCAACATTTCTTTTTCAATCACACTATATCTCTTTTCAGTGTCATTCAGGGTGCGGGATGCGAAGCATATGGTCTCGACTCTCCCCTGACCTCGGTCTTGCATGAGGACTGCCCCCAGTCCTTTATCACTTGCATCTGTGGTTAGTATGGTGCTTCCTTGGGGGTCGAACCCTTGCAGTGGAATTGCCCCTGCCACTTCTCTCTTTATCATTTCAAATTCCCGTTGAGCTTCCTCTGACCAACAGAACTCGCTGTTCTCACGGGTTGACAGCCTCATGTGGTGAGTTTTCGAGGCGAAATGTTCAATGAATTTCCCATAGTATTCCGCCATTCCCAGGAATGACCTGACTTCCTCCTTGGTAGCTGGTGATGGTGCGTCGCAGATCGCCTTTACATTTTCACTCTTGGGAGTCACACCTTGAGCACTGATTTCGTGGCCCAAGTACGTTACCTTCTCCATCCCTATCCGGCATTTGGCCCATTCTGCTGTGAGGCCCTTCCCTTCCAGGATGCCCAACACCGCCTCCAGCTTCCTGTCGTGGTCCATCCTGTCCTGGCCCATCACCAATATATCATCCTGGAAGTATTGCACTCCCTTGAGGTCCTGAAACAGCTGATGCATGAGCTTTTGAAATACTGCAGCCGCCGAGGCTAGTCCGAACGGCATGCGGCGGAATCGATAGCATCCGAAGGGAGTTATGAAGGATGTTAAGCTGCGGCTCTCTGGGTGTAACGCTATCTGGTGATACGCTGAAGTCAAGTCTATGGTGGAGTACCTCTGAATACCCCTTGTGCTGGCCAGCATCTCCTCTATCCGGGGAAGAGGAAACTTCTCCACCACTATATTTTTGTTCAATTCACGTAGGTCCACGCATAAACGGACCTTTCCGTTTGGTTTCTTCACCACCACCAACGGCGATAGCCATTCAGCACAGGCTATCGGCTCGATGATCCCTCTTTTCTCCAGCTGTTGTAGTTCTTCCTTCACGTCGTCCCTCACTGCTAGCGGGATGTTCCTCACCTTGTGTGCCACCGGTACAGCTCCTTTTTTGAGTACGATCTTGTGTGCAAATCTGTCGAGTTTGCCCACTGAGCCTCCGAAGACCGTTGGGAACTTCTTCCTCCATTTATTCGTGTCCAGCGCTTCCTCCGGCTCCGTCAATAATATCTGTTCCTTGCCTCCCGGGTCCAGCTTGATGCCCAGGTCTCCTTGGTCGAGCCACCCTAGGACGGAGGGACCTTTCTCGGAGACATACAGTTTGCACCTGGCCTCTCTGCCCCTGAACTCGAAGTTCAATCTCCTGCACCCGGCCATGGGGATTCGATCACCGTTGTAGGTAACGGGACGTATGTCCAGCTTGTCCAGCTCGGGGCCCAGTCGCGGAGCGAACTTCTCTTCCCACACGCTCCGGGGGATGATGGTGTAAGGCGACCCTGTGTCTGCCACCACCTGGACTTCGACGCCTCCGATCTTCATTTCCATGACGGGTTTCATCGTTCTTCCTCCGCCGGTGCCACGGCCTCGGTCGTTTATGCTTAATATTTCGTCGTAGATGCAGAGGACTGTGATCACCTCTTCCTCTGCTGCTTCTTCTGGCTCCTCCGATGCTTGGGCCACGTACTTCACTGCGTTCTTGGCTGCCTTCTTCCTGCACGCCTTTTCAAAATGGCCGATTATTCCGCAGAACGTGCATTTGGCGCGAAGCGCGGGGCACTTCCGGTCGTGCGCCTCGTGCGTCCAACTGCCGCATCTGTAGCAAGGCCGTTTGTTATTTCCGGCCTGTTTGCCAGGGTTGCCTGGGCTGTTCCGCCATTTGTCGGGACCCTTTTCTGGCTGTTTCCGTGCCTGATTATCCTTGTGGTGTTCTTCCTCGTCTACTTTGTTCACCGTCCCGCTGGGCACGATCTCCTTCTTCGTAGCCGCAGCACATCTTCGTGCCAGTTCAGCCCTTTTCACTATCACTAACACGTCCTTGAGAGAGGTGTCCCGTGCGGCCCATAGCTTGTCCTGCACGCTCGTGCACGTGGTGTGCATCACCACTTGGTCTTTTATGAATTCACTTTCCCAGTTGGCATATTTGCACGATACCGCCAGTTTCTTCAACGCCGCCACATACTCTTCCACCGTTTCCCCGGGTAGTTGCTTCCTTTGCTGGAAGTTAAACCTGTCTACTGAGACGCACACCGAGGGTTTGAAGTGTTCTTCTAGATCTTCCAGCGCATGGGCATACACGTCGTCATCCTCTGTCTCTCTCTTCTTCGGCACCAAGCTTTTGTAGATCCTTAGACCTTCAGGGCCCAGATTCAGCAGCAGGATACGTTTCTTTCTCGGCGGCTTGAACTTCTCCTCACTCTCGTCTTCCATCACTTCTATGAAATTGTCTATGTATTCCTTCCAGTCCTCCCATTTCATGAGCGGTTCTCCTGGTCGGGGAAGGAACTGGACTGGCGCTATCGCGTAGCCCGCTTGTGCATTCATCTTCTCCGCCCGGGCTGCGGGTAGCGTACCTTCCAGGCTTCTTGGACTCCCTGGTGCACCGTTTCGCTCCTCCTTCTTGAGCAAGGGTGGAGGGCTGTTCCTTTCAGCCCTTTCCTGTTCGGGTGGAGTAGCCAGTGCGTATCCCGGTGGGCCGTGACCATGACTGGCTTCCTACCTCGGTTGTTCAGGGTTCTTCGACCGTCGCTATTTGTGCTCTCGGTGCTCTGTTCTCCTTGCTGATGGTTGCGTTGCGCTCCTTGCCGTGCCCTATGAGGATGGGGTCGCTGTGCGTACCCTCGGGCCTTCCTCGTTTCTCCTGCGCCACCACTCCGTTCCGCCGTGCTTCTCGTAGTCTGCGTGGTGGGGGTCGTGGGTCGGTATCCCACCCTCGTCGCCACTGTAAAGATACTCTTTCTTCCCCCAATAACTCTCGGAGTCGGATGGCGGTACCAACCTCTTTATTCAAGTACATACATACAAGGAGCGCAAAGCATGTCCTGCGCCCAGCCTGCTCGCGCTCTGAATGCCGCGCTCCGCCTGCCGCGCCTCTACGTCAACGCACGTCACGTAGCCACGTGACGTGCCGTGCAAGCGCGCTCACTACAGGTGGGTGAATGAGTGGCCCCTGGCAGGGGGCCGCTTGGCAGCTCCGAGGCCGCCTGTCTGTCTAACACTTGTTAGCGAGGAGCCCAGTGGTGGGATTCACTCATTCATTGAAATCAACGCCGTGTTTTCGTTTCCGTCTCCACCAATAGCGTGCGCTGTACGGGCAGTTTCTGTACATGCGACTGCACCCTGGCCCCGTGTAGTGTGTGACGCGGCCGTCAGTATTCTGCCATGTCATGGCAGGGGTCTGCTTTCATCATCGTCCAGAGCTACCAGCAAATATGCTGACGTGAAACAGATGTAGGAAAGTGCACCCCCATTTCTTCCCCCATAAAGCACAAGGTGAAAAGAGCGCGCACTGGCAGGTGGCAACATTTCATCGAAACCACAGGCGCTGTGAAACCACCAGTGTAGTTTTGTTCAGTAGCCGTTTGTAATCGGGTGCAGGTAGGTTCACTTTTCTACTTTTGAGGTGACATCTCCAGACAGGTCGTGCAAATAACAGATGTTTAAAGCCTGCGCGTGCGGGATGAAGGCCCCTGGCGTCGCTTGGAACCCCTGAACTCGCATGGGGCCCCTGGGTGGCTCTGTGCATCCTCATGTTATTGAACACCCCTGCCTCTGGTCTGGGCCACTTTGGACGATAATGGCATTCAGTGCAGGGATTCTTGGAGCCATTTTCGGACTATGTTGGGTCATCTGACTGCTTTTAGAGTGGGCTGCGGGAGATGGGTTATGACACTAGAGCCTATAGATGCTATACATTCGTTACCTGTGCAGGCATTGAAACAGAATGGAACTCATTTTGAAAGTTCGAGGTTTTTCCCTGAAATTGACATGAATCCAGCTCTCCTGGGTGTACTGTGGACACTCTTTGTTGGAGAGCCTTCAAGTATTTTTGCTCAGATAAATCAGAAGTGTCCAGGACTTCATATATATTTTTTAGGATATCTTGTGTCTACATTTTGTATTGTATTAATCTACGCTGTTAATTTCTCTTTTTACATTTAGAAATTGAAAATGAGTCATAAGAAAAAGGAAAGCACATATTTTCCCACATTAGAACATTGCTAATCCGTTTGTATTTATTGGTGCAAACGAGACAAGTCCGGGCTGAAGGGCCCCTAATGACGTGTAAATAAAAGGTAACAATACTTTGCCTAAACCATGTGCTTCTTTCAAACTTAATCTTGGAACCATTAAAGACAGATTTGAGAAAAGTAGCAACTAATAGTAGTCGAATAAATATATGAGAAGAGAGCGGCGTTAATAAGACAAGTGAGAAATGATTTGAGAATTCAGTGACTGTCATCGATGTTTAGTGTAGTGATGTCACAACCGAAGTATATTCTATTGCTGTAGCCTTCCATACTTCCAGGGCACTAGAGCGTACTCCCTTAGTGCTAAAGAAGACACCACCACTCAACCCAAAGTCTGAGCGGTACCTGAAAAACTTCTACATAGATCAACTCGGGCTCTAATCTATGTGAAAACGCTAGAGAACACCACAGAGAGCTGCCGTATTGGTGACGGGTAGCTTGGCCTGTAAACATATACAATCCAGATTTTATTGACCTTGGGACATATTATAAACAAGCACTGGCGTTGCCAATAGGTCTCGCAGTAGGAAAGTTGGAGCTATTACAATTGCAAATAACAATGCCTTTTATTTTTGTTTTCATTTTAAAAACATAAAGGGCTTTGTCATTTACAAAACCAATAGCTCCAACTTTCCTACTGCGAGACCTATTGTGCACTGCACAGTGTGGGAGAAAGTGGCACTGCGTGTGTGTGAGTGGCTTTGAGTGAGTTGCGTTGCGTGGGTGAGTGGCGTTGCATGTGTGAGTGTTGTTGCGTGGGTGAGTGGCGTTGCGTGGGTGAGTGGCGTTGTGTGTGTGAGTTGCGTTGCGTGGGTGAGTGGCGTTGCATGGGTGAGAGTGGCGTTGCAATGTGTGAGAGTGGGCTTGCGTGGGTGTGAGTGGCGTTGTGTGTCTGAAAGTGGTGCTGTGTGGGTAAAAGTGGCAAGGCGTGGGTGTGAGTAGATTTGCGTGTGTGAGTGGCGTTGCGTGTGTGAGTGGCGTTGCGTGTGTGAGTGGCGTTGCGTGTGTGAGTGGCGTTGCATGTGTGAGTGGCATTGCATGTGTGGGTGGCGTTGCGTGTGTGAGTGGCATTGCATGGGTGAGTGGCGTTGCGTGTGTGAGTGGCATTGCATGGGTGAGAGTGGCGTTGCGTGTGTGAGAGTGGGCTTGCGTGGGTGTGAGTGGCGTTGTGTGTCTGAAAGTGGTGCTGTGTGGGTAAAAGTGGCACTGCATGGGTGTGAGCGGCGTTGAGTGTGTGAGTGGCGTTGCGTGTGTGAGTGGCGTTGCGTGGGTGAGTGGCGTTGCGTGGGTGAGTGGCGTTGCGTGTGTGAGTGGCGTTGCGTGTGTGAGTGGCGTTGCATGTGTGAGTGGCGTTGCATGTGTGAGTGGCGTTGCGTGTGTGAGTGGCGTTGCATGTGTGAGTGGCGTTGGGTGTGTGAGTGGCGTTGGGTGTGTGAGTGGCGTTGCATGGGTGAGTTGCGTTGCATGGGTGAGTGGCGTTGCGTGGGTGAGTGGCGTTGCGTGTGTGAGTGGCGTTGCGTGTGTGAGTGGCGTTGCAGGTGTGAGTGGCGTTGCATGTGTGAGCGGCGTTGCGTGGGTGAGCGGCGTTGCGTGGGTGAGTGGTGTTGCGTGGGTGAGTGGCGTTGCGTGGGTGAGTGGCGTTGCGTGGGTGAGTGGCGTTGCGTGGGTGAGTGGCGTTGGGTGGGTGAGTGGCGTTACGTGTGTGAGTGGCGTTGCATGTGTGAGTGGCGTTGCATGCAATGTTCCCTCTGATTTTTTTCCTCTGTGTGCGGCAGTGGAGGGTCTCTGTGCGCTGCAACCATGGCTATGTGCGCCATGAACCAGACCGCGCATGTGCGGCGCCAAATGTCACTCAAAATGTTTACTTCACCTATATATAGAAAAAAGAAATATGTGCCATAGCCTCGAGGTGGATGTATGGCACGTGGGTGATGTGTGCGTGGATTGTGAGCAGAGTTTAAAGAGCTGAGTGGCTGTTGATCACCTGTTATCAAGTCCAAAGGTTATGAGTTTTCATGTCGTTGAGGCGCGGCCTGGTGGCAGACACCCATTGGTGGAGAGTCCCTCAGTAAATGGAGAAAAGTTATTAAAAGAATTACTGAATAGGTTGGTAATAGGGTACATTGTGTGATCACTGATGCCATCCAGATCATCATCAATGAAGTCATTGTTAAACACACTTGCTCCTGAATGGAGGACTGACACACAGCAGCACACCCTCGTCCCAGCAATGTGCAGATGGTGTCCATAGCGCTATCTTGCAAAGCCACCCTTACTATGAGTCACATTGGGCTGGGCAAGTAGGTGTTCTTTCCCGAGATCAAATTACAGGTCTCAATTAAGGGAACAAACTTGCTATCTATCAGTAGGGGCTGGGTATTTGGTGGGGGGGGGGGGGTATGATGCCAAGTGGCTCATGGCATGTGAAACCTTCCACCTGCTCTCATGTTTTAGTCATCAGCACTTTGCATGCTGGAAGTTTCAAACCTGTTACTATTGTGGTAAAGAAAAAAAAATGCCCCAAAATGAAAAGCACTTTTTGGATTAGAAAGCCAGGACTGAATGTGTTGCACATGCAGGATACAGTAAAAGTGATGCTTCATGAGGGCATTTTTGAGGAGCAGCTGAATGTGTTGCACATGCAGGATACAGTAAAAGTGATGCTTCATGAGGGCATTTTTGAGGAGCAGCTGAATGTGTTGCACATGCAGGATACAGTAAAAGTGATGCTTCTTGAAGGGCATTTTTGAGGAGCAGCTGAATGTGTTGCACATGCAGGATACAGTAAAAGTGATGCTTCATGAAGGGCATTTTTGAGGAGCAGCTGAATGTGTTGCACATGCAGGATACAGTAAAAGTGATGCTTCATGAGGGCATTTTTGAGGAGCAGCTGAATGTGTTGCACATGCAGGATACAGTAAAAGTGATGCTTCATGAAGGGCATTTTTGAGGAGCAGCTGAATGTGTTGCACATGCAGGATACAGTAAAAGTGATGCTTCATGAAGGGCATTTTTGAGGAGCAGCTGAATGTGTTGCACATGCAGGATACAGTAAAAGTGATGCTTCATGAAGGGCATTTTTGAGGAGCAGCTGAATGTGTTGCACATGCAGGATACAGTAAAAGTGATGCTTCATGAGGGCATTTTTGAGGAGCAGCTGAATGTGTTGCACATGCAGGATACAGTAAAAGTGATGCTTCATGAAGGGCTTTTTTGAGGAGCAGCTGAATGTGTTGCACATGCAGGATACAGTAAAAGTGATGCTTCATGAAGGGCATTTTTGAGGAGCAGCTGAATGTGTTGCACATGCAGGATACAGTAAAAGTGATGCTTCATGAGGGCATTTTTGAGGAGCAGCTGAATGTGTTGCACATGCAGGATACAGTAAAAGTGATGCTTCATGAGGGCATTTTTGAGGAGCAGCTGAATGTGTTGCACATGCAGGATACAGTAAAAGTGATGCTTCATGAAGGGCATTTTTGAGGAGCAGCTGAATGTGTTGCACATGCAGGATACAGTAAAAGTGATGCTTCATGAAGGGCATTTTTGAGGAGCAGCTGAATGTGTTGCACATGCAGGATACAGTAAAAGTGATGCTTCATGAGGGCATTTTTGAGGAGCAGCTGAATGTGTTGCACATGCAGGATACAGTAAAAGTGATGCTTCATGAAGGGCATTTTTGAGGAGCAGCTGAATGTGTTGCACATGCAGGATACAGTAAAAGTGATGCTTCATGAAGGGCATTTTTGAGGAGCAGCTGAATGTGTTGCACATGCAGGATACAGTAAAAGTGATGCTTCATGAAGGGCATTTTTGAGGAGCAGCAGTGTTTTTGTTTAAGGATTGATGTTCATCACAGTCCGCGAAGGGTCGTCTCTGCTAATAGGCGTGACAAGCAGAAGAGTAGTCCTTGATAGTAACAATTTAATCTTCTCTGCAGTTTGGCAGAGGAGTAGTAGGTGAAGAATGCACCTAGAATATCACGCTGGGTACAGAGGTCAGTTTCTGTGGGTGAAGTGATCTCAAGGATTGACCCAAAGTGGGAATCCTGGCGGATCAGCCATGCCAGAAGTCAACCAGATTGGTCCCACTCTCAGTGCATCTTAGCCTCATAGGATTTGAAATTGAAGCAGAGCAGCTGCTCCAGGAGGGCCGCGTATTGGGTTTTGTCTTCTGTGAGTGCATCTCTCCCGGAGGCCTCCAGAGCCACTGATTTGTCTAGGTCAGCTGTCTGGCATTCAGAATTAGCTATCTTTCTGAGAGCCATTATTTCTTGTAGTCAGTGTCCTCGGGTGACTACCTTAAAGGCGTCTGACTCTGTTGCCCTAGCGTAACACTGCGCCCTGGTTGTCTGAGAAATATTGGGTAATTCACTGGCGCTGAAACTCTTGGAAGGAAGGGTTCTCCAACTTCTATCTGGGCAGCCACACAAGGGCACTAGAGGCAGTGGAGAGCTCCATGTCAAATCAACAGCATGTGCATCATGGGTGGAAATTAAGCAGCCCAGATGATCAGCTTGGTGTATGACATCTAGAAGGGAGGTTGAAAAAAGGATGCAGTCAAGGCACACATAAAAATTGTGACCTACTGAGTAGAAGAGATAGACTCGCTTATGAGGGTGTAAGAATCTCCACACATCTACTGACGACCATTGGTTAACCCATTTCCGGAAGTGATATGTCTGTGCGTAGGGAAGAGAGCGGGGAAGGGGTGGGCAGGAGCAGTGTTGGAAAATGTCCCTCTCTGAAGGGTCACCCCAAACTTTTTGCCATCCTCCTCCTCTTTTGCTGAATTCCTTCTGTTGGCTTTAGGACTCTAAGCACTTTACCACCGCTAACCAGTGCTAAAGTTCATGTGAACTCTCCTCTAAATGTGATATAATTGGTTTACACCTGTTTGTAATATCTAATTTAATTGGAAGTTCCTTGTTGTAAGACCCCCAGCTTCCCATCATGAGGGAGCTGCTGGGCAAGAGGCAATGGCAGGCATAGGGGATGATTAGCAGAATAAAAGGTGGTTGACAATGTGGAGCTCTAGTAGAGAGCAACCAGCATGGTGATAAATCAAGCCACTCCCCTGAATGAAGTACATAATGATGCTTTATCTTGCATATTGTGTTACTGTTTGTTTACAAAATATGTTTCATGTTGCAAATTAAAAAATATGAGTGAGCTTCAAAGGAAGCCGCTCCCCCGCCCCCCTCCGCGCAATGCCAGAGCTTGTTTTGCTGAGCAGCGCTGCCTCACTAAAGTGTCTAAGCCGCTTCCCCGCCACGCAATGCCGAGAGCTTGCCCATGCCATATGCTATCAAACACTCGGCCCTGAAATCACAGAAATCATGAATGCATCCTTGGAAAAGCCCAGCCGAAATTGTAACTGGACTCATGAATTTGCGAATGCACAAAGCTGAATTATGCAAAACTGCACGTTATGCAATGTTGTGCCTTTCTTGCCCCTTGCACAAAAAAATCATGTGCAATAACAACAACCATATTTTGTGGCATAGATGTAATTTTCCAAAACTTACCAGAAAATGTGATTCCACACTTCCCTAAAGTCGATACGCACTGCAAGAAGACTTTGAACAGGTTGTATGCTCAAAGCAGAGTGATGGTTGGCTTCCCGAAAATGAAGAGCTCCAGGCTGCCCAGTGCAAGCATTTTCAGAGCCTCAAGTAAAACGACAGCTTGCCGTTTAGGTGCTCCTTCTTCGGTAGCAACAAAGCCATTTTTGTAGGTAATTTTTTGCATTTGGCGTCTTCTTGTGGCCCTCTGTGGTGGAGCAGCAAGACAGCTGCCTTCACTGGCCGTGCCCTATCACCTGCTCTTCCTCCAAGTGCTCTGAAGAACAACCCTGGCGTAAAGTCACAATCAATCTAATGAGTCTTTTTGTATTAGCACGTCTTTGGGTTATAGGTTTTCTGTTGTGTTTACTACCTCATCTACATACCTCGAATGCCTTGTACAGGGGACGAGGCTGTGCTGTACATACCCACATCAATAAACTAACAAATATATCCTACTGGGAGCAGTCGGTCCAATGTAGCTAGAAGTAGAAATGTCCCAGTTTTCACTCTGGGAGCCCTGGCATAGCACAGTAACAGATTCACATGCTCCAGTGCCTCCGAGAGGATAAACGTGGTAACTGCAGTCTGGTCACCACTACAAGTTGCTTTAAATGCAGGCCTTGAACGAGACACTACTTTTTAAATAACTTTTGTGCTTTGCTTTTGTACCCCAAACGCCCAGATATCCTGGGTCTAATTAACACAATCCCAGAACTCATTCTGCTCACTGCACTGTAGGATATAGATATGCACTGGGAGAACTGGGCAATGCTTCTACCAAAATTAATGTCAGGTAGAGCCACTGGAATTATGTGGAAGTGAAGGACCCAATAATGCAGCAGTGTGTACTCACTCACCGTGTGTCCATTATTTATTTCCCTGTGCACTCACTCACCGAGTATCAATTCCTTCCCTGCGTACTCACTCCTCGAGTGTCCATTCCTTCCCTGCGTACTCACTCACCGAGTATCAATTCCTTCCCTGCGTACTCACTCCTCGAGTGTCCATTCCTTCCCTGTGTACACACTCACCGAGAGTTCATTCCTTCCCTCCTCAGGGCACACTCTAGTCCCCTGTGGGATTACCCTCTCCTTTCTTTGAAGCGTACTCCCCACCCTTAATGTGAGGGACACCCGTGCCACAGCAGTCTCTCTATCTGCAATCTCATCCCCCTTCCCCCTTCGAGCACCCTCCAACTTGTTAGTATTTATCAGCCCAATATAGCTGTGTGGTACAGGGCCCCCCTTTTTGGGTACTGCCTAAGAAATGTGTTGGCATCTTTGAATATACACCAGGTTAGTGTATTGTAGGCAAAGGTGTAGCATGGCAGGAGTGGAGAAAAGAAACTGTAAAATGCCTTTGTACTCTTCGGCAGGCAAGTGCTTTCCTGCATTCACAGGACTACTTGTGGGCGCACACACAGTGGCAGATCGCGCATTTTTGTGTAAATTAGGTGAGTAAAATTGGACAAAACTTGTTCAGGTTTTCATCCTCGGTAAGTGTTTCAGAAAATTAAGTTCATTTTGGTGCATTTGTAAGTACTTTAAGCCCATAACATTAGTCCAACTTTTGTACGATTTCAAAAAACGTTTAAAGTGGAAACAAAGCATTTTTTGCAGCTAACCGGTTCTAATGCAGTTTGCAAAATGTTTCTATTCGTGACCCAGTAGTTCTGGATGGAGGCACTAGGAGGCTCATGCAGAAAAATTATATTGGCAGCAGGAGTAGACACCTTGCAATTTGTGTGCAGCTGCACCATTACCTATGCATTTTTGGCAGCACTAAAAATGTCCTACACTTCTGTCTTGTTAGAGGGGAGGCTAGCTATTATCCTAGATGACAATCGGCAAATGAATGCCTTCCCCGAACGTGCATACCAACAGCAGTATTTATAAATGATTGGTTTAAAAATGGTATCCAGGACAATGGCACTCAAGGGTATAGCGTTGCTATCGATAGATACCCTGAAGTTGAAGACATCCCAGCCATAAAGTAATCTTTCATTGGAACTGCAACAACATTATAAAGCTTTTTGCGCTCCCAGCTAAAAACTCAGCCCATTCTCCTATCCTTGGAGAAGCTCCTAAAGACGTGCCTCATACCTACAACGGAATTAAACTATTCCCCCGAAGAGGGTAGATCCACCCTTTCTACCTTATGTGGATCTCTTGCTCGGCTGTACCACCGTCTGTTTTAACAGTTTCTGTACTTTTTTATTTTTCCTTGACAAACGCACTAATTAATACTGCTCGGTAAAGTTGCGCCATTGAGAATTGTTAAAAACCGGTGTGTCCATGAGGGTTAGTTTAGCACGGTTCTAGAACTGCTCACCACAGGGATCTCTCCGAGGCAAGCAACTGGTGGGTACTCTGCAGTGGAATCCACAGCACTGGCCTTTAAATTTACCACAGCACTCCTATTTTTTTGTCCCACCTCTTACGTATTTGCATTTAATGTATTTTGTATCTTCTACTACCTTCCCCTGAAACGTTCTTGTTGTTACAGGAACAGCAGCAAATAGCCCCATCAGAGTTGATAGGGGTGGGCGCGCAGTCATTGAGGCGGACCTCAACCTCGAAATTAAGCTGTAGTTAGCTTCTGGGATCTCCCAGGGCCATCTTTAGTGACTAATTAAATGTTCTGCACATTGCGGGGATGAGCGAGTTAAAACACGAATTACCAGCACTTCTCTATTAACAAATGAAAGGCGGCAAATCTACAAGCATGACGTGTGTGATGCACACTTTATGCTTGTAGACTCGCTGCCTTTCATTTGTTGAAAGGGCACAGCTGCAGGGCAGTTGAGTGCCTTTGTTAAAGTAATCACGTTAATTGCAGCGCATGGCGGGCGCAGTGATTAACATGATTACTTTTACAAAGGCACTCAATCTGACCGTTTTCGCGCCACACGCATTTTAAAAGCGCCGGCGCCACTGTCCACGGTTCCCTGTGCGCGCTTTGTATTTTAAGGTGCGCGCTAGAGGTGATATAGGTGCGCGCCAGCGCACGCGCGCACGTTAGTGGGAACAGTGGTTGCATGTGTGAGTGGCGTTGCGTGGATGAGTGGCGTTGCGTGGATGAGTGGTGTTGCGTGGATGAGTGGCGTTGCGTGGATGAGTGGCGTTGCGTGGATGAGTGGCGTTGCGTGGATGAGTGGGGTTGCGTGGATGAGTGGGGTTGCATGGGTGAGTTGTGTTGCGTGTGTGAGTGGTGTTGCTTGGGTGAGTGGCGTTGCTTGGGTGAGTGTGGCATTGCGTGGGTGATAGTGGGCTTGCGTGGGTGTGACTGGCGTTGCGTGTCTGAAAGTGGTGCTGTGTGGGTGAAAGTGGCACTGCGTGGGTGTGAGTGGCTTTGCGTGAGTGAGTGAGTGGCGTTGCGTGGGTGAGTGTGGTGTTGCGTGGATGATAGTGGGCTTGCGTGGGTGTGAGTGGCGTTGCGTGTCTGTAAGTGTTGCTGTGTGGGTGAAAGTGGCACAGAGCCTTTGTTGTGGCCTGGCGCAGGAGAAATGCTGCTGCTGCTAATTAAATATAAAAAGTGTTTAGGGACTCACGGCTGCCGAGAGTAACAAGGCAGTGCTGGGAGGGGGGCTGCACACCAACTGAAGTGCTCTGGTTGCACGGCCTGCGGCCGGCCGTGTGAAGTGATAAGCCTTTGAAGTACACAGGCATGCTGTGACGGAGGTGTGAGAGGTCTGGCAGGGAACAGATGGCCTGGCTGTGAAGCAGGGGGCGAGGCAGCGCTGGCGAAGCCTGTGGGAGGGTGATTGATGCCTTTGATGTGGGGAGGGAGGAGAGCCTTTTGCGAGCCTGCAGGAGAAATGATGCAGATGCGCGTGCATGTTTAATCACGTGATTCACGTGAACTTAAAGAAAACCGCAGCTGAAAGCCGTGGTTTGAAGTGGATTTTGCCGACTTGAATTCTCCCCATTTCCCATTCCTGCGGAATGGTAAAGGCGAGACCTAAAAAACAGCGTTAACATTATCGCCGCTTTAGCAGCAGAAAACACATGTTAAAGCAGCGACAATGGGATTGATAATATGCCCTTGTGAATTCCCATAGAAGCCCATGTTCTGGTGTGAACATGGGCTTCTATTGGAATTCTCTACGGCGTATTATCAAGCCCATTATCGCCGCTTTAGCTGCAGTTTTCTGACGCTAAAGCGGCGATAATGTTAACGCAGGCTTGATAATATGCCCCCTTGTTCGTTTTTGGTGGTAGTTAGAGAATTGTGTGTGCCAAGACAGCTGGCATGAATTCATGGTATACTCACACCTTGGGGCTGGCGCAGCGGCACCTCTCAGGCAATCACCTACACCTACCAGCTCAATGTATCACAGGGATCCCACACAATCCCAGGAAATGCCTGGGAGCAAACAGGGTGGGCTCCTGCCCTGACATTTGCCCAGGAGTAGCTCTGGTGTCACTGAATCCTTTTCACAGCACAATCCACTCCAGACCCTGGCAAGTCTGATTTATCCTGATGGTGCTCTGTAGCACTACCAGAAGGGGGTGAAATGCCCTTGTGCTGGATTGGGTTTAACTGGGTGCTGGTTGGAGGTGTGGGGAGGACTTGGGGCCAGAGAGAGCTTTGCCTCACTTACTAGAGGTGCAACCATGTTAGATTTGTGCTACAAATAAATTACAAATGTTACAAGTTATTTTTCATGAACATAAAACACATCTTACTGTAGTTAAAGGGGTGCTGTCGGGTGTGGGAACTAATTAGGGTTTTACTGGGGGCCCCTAGCTTTGTCAATCCTGATATCCCTTTTAAAAGCACTGGTATGGCCTACTTGACTTAAGAACCTGCCTGGAGAAGAAGAATGAAGAGTTGCCTCCTGCCTGTGCAAGAATAACCCTCAATGTATATTAGAGGGGCTCTGTAAAAGCTGCACCCCCCATCTGACTTGAATCTCTGTGCCACAGGATCTACTTCCAAGAACTGCCAAAGCAAGTTTTCCTGACTTGAGCCAGGATCATTTGAATCTACACCTGCTGTGGGCAGCGCCTGCTGGCTGGTGTGCTTGCCTCTAAGAAATCTATGTGCTAGGTTTTTAAGAAGGTTCATAATCAAAGGAGGCTGCTGGCCAGATTCAGAATCCCAGTTAACTCTCGCACTGCTGTGGAGGCTGGACAGCCAGGTCCACTATTGAAGGACAGCTGCAACTGACGGCAAGAGGAGTGAGGACCAGGCCTGCAAACCAGTTAAACACGCATTTGCAATGCAATGGGTCTCGCATTTGCGAAATTTTAAGCTATTGGCATTGTAAATGTCAATGCCTTTTATTTATCTGTTTTTAAAATCAATCCATAGAAAAAACTTTTTTTATTATTTCACCTTAATCCTGGTTTTATTGTTTAGAGCTTGCATTTGCAAGAGTTTAAGCTATTTTTTTTTGTCCTCATAACCACCATGTAGACAAAGTACCTAAAGGAATTTACAGAGAGTAGCTGTCTCAGTTTATCTGAAAAACTGGAAGGGACACAAATCTAGTGGGGGCCATCTATCCCTCAGCTGTCAACTGTATTCCAAGAAGGCACAGAGTCCATGATTTACCAATCTGCGGCAAACCTTGGGGTAGTTTGGCAGCCAGTTGGGGCCGGGCATGAACCGGATAACGGCACCATAGGAGATCAATCATTGGACCCGGGGACAAAAAACAAAAAAAACAAAAAACCCTGGATGAATCAATGAAGCCAAGATAATAAATACCAGAACGCCCTTTTACTCAGATCGGTACATGAGGTCTGCAGGACTGAAGTTTGCCAATCTCTAAAGGTAGGAGGTGAAGAGTCTTTCCATTTCCTGCAGATCTCCCTTCTTGCAAGCAGGATTGCATAAAATACTAGGCACCTAGCTGGACTTTGTACACCTTCTAGAACACCAAATACCACTAGGGGCAGATCTATAGTGACAAGTCTTCCCAATGACCCTGTGAGGGAATTGCTGATCTCCTCCCAAAATGTGGCTAACTGAGGGCATTCAAAAAACATATGTGTATCTGATGCAGCAATCAACCCGCATTTAGCACAAGACACTGACTCTCCTCCTGAAAATTTAGATAACCTGAGAGGGGAGTAGTATGCCCTATGCAGGGTAAAAATATGATTCCTGCGTAACCAGGAAGGCTTGACAATGTTCCACAGAAGTTCAAAAGAAGTCATACAAAGATCTTGTAGATTCTGGTCCATCAAGACAGAACCCCATAACGACTCCGGCAGAACAAAGTCTCCATCTGACTCCTCCAGAATGAGATTATACCACTTGGACACTTCTTTTTTAACTGGACCCAAGTTTACTAAATCAGACACCAATGGGCTGTGCCCTCCAAGTTTGAACTTATTCCTGTTAGCGGGAGTGGTTTTATAGGCTACAGTCCAGCTAAGAATCTGTAAGTATAGGCCTGCAAACCAGTTAAACACGCATTTGCAATGCAATAGGTCTCGCATTTGCGAAATTTTAAGCTATTGGCATTGTAAATGTCAATGCCTTTTATCTGTTTTTAAAATCAACGCATAGAAAAAACTTTTTTTTATTAGTTCACCTTAATCCGGATTTTATTGTTTAGAGTTCGCATTTGCAAGAGTTTAAGCTATTGTTATTGTAAATGACAATGCCTTTTATTTATCTACAACACATAAATAGAAGACATTGTCATTTACAGTGTCAATAGCTCAAACTTTTGTAAATGCGAGAACTATTGCATTGCAAATGCTTGTTATACCTAATGTAAAAGTATCCCTGTCTTTCAGTTGGGAAACATTGTGGGAAGTGTGCAACGGAGTACATTTAATCAAAGACTGCTTAATTTCCTACAATGAAAGCACTAGAGGGGTGGCAGGGAAAAGTGGTCAAATATTCACGCATATTGAACTGCTTGCTTTGGGGTCAGTGTGTTTCTCCCAATCATCTGTTACTATCATCTTGCCAGGGTATGTACACGCACCATTCGGGAGCTACCTGGGGTGTTGCAGTGCTTTTGAAATCATGTATTTAGGACTTCTTATGCTTCAATGACAGAACCACGGTCCTTTGCATTCACTGTCAGAATTCAAAGTCCTATTGGGGCCATCCAATGCCCTGTGAATTCTCAGCTTGGTTATATTTTAATCCCCTCACTACCCTTGTGCCAGAGCTTTAAAAAAAAAAAATTAAGTTGTATTGTATAAACATATATTCCTCTTTATCTTGTTTGAACCCACACAAACTATACTTTTTCCAGCACATTAAGCAATATATATTAGTGCTACCCTGCTAAATATTTATTCCAGTCTGAAGAAGTAATTAAAAATTTGGAGATTCTCACAAACAAAGCGGAAACATATTTAGTTACCTTTCTCAAAAAGACAAACTGATCTTGAAAGGCTGACAAAGAACCTACTACTTGATGTCCAAAATCTGACAATACCATATATATGTGGGGTTTCCTAAGGGATGCTGTCTTGCACAATCGGTTAATATTAGCACAGACCACTTCAAAAGTGTGGTGATGCAATGCACATATGGGTTGCCTATAAGGTTGAAAATACACAGGTGCTACTGAGGTCACAACAAGTTATGCCAAAATGCTTGTTGAGGGTAGGTGTCATATGGTTCAATTTAGCAACAACAGACCATAGACAAATACACAGCAACCTTTATATTTTCTTCATCTATATATCTTTTTTTAGGGCTCGGGCCTACGTCACACTGAGTAGCAGTGTGGGCGGAGCCCAAGAGTCCTGTAGTTAGCATCTCCGAAAAGGTACCTAAAAGATACCTGGCTGCTCGTGATTTTTCGTCCTTCTTTTTGCCAGCTGCATGGCAATTGGGCCTCGCATGCGTGTTTTTTTTTAAGAGAGCACGCAATAGGCCATAGGCGGTAGAGTAGCTCCGCCTATCGCATATTGTGTGCGGTCACACGCACGAGAAGGCCATATTTCTTCAAATATCAGCTGTCAGCGGCCGAGGTAATTGAAGACAGATGCTGGACGCACGTTTTTTTTTGTAATCCATTTCACGGAGCTCTTCCTGTCAGCGCCCCTTTAAATATACATCCTTAATCCTGATATGTGTACAAAATACTTTCTGCGAGTAACTTGGTAAATTCAAATTTCAAATTTATTTATTATGTTTTGGCTCTCAAAGAGGGCCACATAAACAAGTACAAACAAAATGACAAAAATCATCGCAATTGCAAGAGTAATAAAAGCATAGTATTTGAACCGTAACAGCAACACTACAGACCCTCAGTCCCACGAGGCCGGGTCGGCACAATCTTCCAGAAACATTAATAAATAGGTAAAAATCCTTTAAAAAAGTTAAAAACGTAAGCACAGAACATTTCATTCGGAGGGCAATAAAGTGCATACAAAAAATCTTGTAAGGTGACAATGCTAAGGCGTAGACAAATTACTTTGAGCCATTGATTGCGCAAGCTACGTAACATAGGACAAATCAAAAGTACATGCATACAGTCCTGGTTATTCAATTTACATAGGTTGCACAATGGTGAAGTACCATGCCATTTAGATAGCAGCACATTAAGGGGAAGTAAGTCGTAGCGTAATAAAAACCAAAACCTGCGAATCCCGTGTGGTAAATTCCACAGGGCATACGGTTGAGGCTGTTTCAATCTATAGGAAGAGATGAGTGGCTCCACATTCCTTTTATCTCCGATTGTTTTTTTATCAGATGCAAAACAATACTCCCACGAAGCCTCCTTAAGAACCTGCTTTAACAACATGGGAGAGTAGGAAAAGAGCGCACTTTCATCCAGTCTAAGGATATTCACAGCCTTTCTAAAATTACTAACGAGTTTGGAGAATTCCTTAAAATTGCCCAAAAGTTCATTTTTGAGTAAAACTCGCAGGGTTCCCTCTCTTGCTCTGGCCAAACTGGCTACCCACCTTATTAAGGCACACAGGCCCTGAACCCAGGCACTCCTGAGTCCGAAGTCCAACCTGCAGGCGGCCAGAGGACAGGCATTGTTTAAAGTCGAGAGGGATCTTAGGAGTTTTCCCTCGATCTTGTGGCAAAAGTCCCAAAGTTTTATCTCTATTATTTCTATACCATACAGGATGGTTGCGGGGATTTTAGCTCTAAATACTTCAAGAAGGCTAGAGAAATGTCTTTTCCCCGTTGCCAGATAAAGGGACTTTAACCCATTGCCATGGGCAAGAGCTTTGCGAGAGCAATGCTCTATATGGAGATTCTCACTCATGTTAGCCGAGAATATTTTTCCTAAAAATGTATAACACGTTACGACCTCCAATCTATGTGCTCCAATAGCCCAACCAAAATTTGTCGAGCGGCATTTCTTCCTGCCAGCTATACACATCACCTTGCTTTTGTTTATATTAATCTTCATATGATGTTCCCCAGCAAAATCCTGAAGAGCCTGAAGCCGATTTGCCAGACCCACGGGAGTTAAGTCAAGCAATAGCACATCGTCGGCATACATCAGGCAGGCGATTGGCACCCCTCCTATCGACGGTGCGATCCCCTCACTGTGGGACACAGCAGCAGGGAGGTCTGTAGTATATAGGGAAAACAACAGGGGCGCCAATAAGCAGCCCTGTTTAAGGCCATTCTGGGATGGTATTTTGGCCGAAAGTCCCCTCTCACCCCCCATTAAGACCCTGCACCAAGTCTCAGTGTGCAGAGCCCGCACCAATTCCAACAGGGGAGTAGGGACACCCAGTGACGCCATTTTTCTCCACAGCGTTCCCCGATCTACTTTATCGAACGCTGTGGAGAAATCAATAAAGGCGGTGTATACAACACCCCCTCTCACCCGGACATATTTGTCCGTAATAACCTGAAGGGCAGTCAGGTTGTCCAGAGTGCCATGTTCCCTTCGGAAGCCAGTCTGTTCCAACGGCAAGATATTACGCTCCTCGACCCAATCAGAAAGAGAGCTCAGGAGGCATTTCGCAAAGACCTTTCCGATGGAGTCGAGGAGCGCAATCATGCGATAATTGCTGGGACTATCCCGTGCCCCCTTCTTAAAGATAGGGACCAGAATGCTTCCTCTCCACGATGCAGGGACACATTTGGTGAAATGGCATGCCCTAAACAGGGGATATAAGATTTTACTCCAGGTGAATGGGTCCTGTTTTAGGACCGTCATCGGAAGCTCATCCGGCCCCATGGCCCCAGAGGCACGCATATTTTTTATAGCCAACTCGATTTCCTTCTCAGAGGGAAAGAAAACCGAGTCAACAGGGGTAGCATACAAGATATTATCCGCATTAGGGGTCCCATTCCCTGCATATAAATCCCGGATATGAGAGGACCATATATCCTCAGGTATAGCTATGGGAGTAGGGGCGTGGCGTGTGCCACATCCCTTCCCGATTATTGCCCAAAAGTCTTTAATGTTGCCATGTGCAGCAGTTTCCCTTAGTTTAATCCATACTTCATCCTCCCTGTCCCGTTTAATTTTTAGCTTAAGTCTGCTTCTCTTTCTTCTTAACCTAGCAATATTTTTCCCGCGTTCTGGTACCCTTTCAATGTACTGTGCACGGATCAGTTTGTTTAATTCCCTATTTAAATTACGGAGAGTCAGAGGGACTACCTCTCCTTTTTTCCTATGAGGGACAATTTTTTTAACATTCAAAAGAATCTTTAACATGAATTCCTCAAAACAAACTATTTCATTTCCGTTCCACTCTTCTAATTCCTTAAGGGTATCGGTCAGTAACTCCTGCACTCCTTTAATGGCAGCATAGTTCCAGAAGCATCTTCCGGTTGTTGAGTGGAAGGTGACCTCCTTGCCATTTAGCGACCAGGATGCCGTATTCAAAGAGTTTAGCGAGATTGATATTAGTAATAAACTATGGTCGCTCAGGGTCGTGGGGTTGATCTGAAGGTCAAGAATCTGGGGAAACAGGCTATAGCTGGCGATGGCATAGTCCAAAATTGATGACCCAAAGGGGGATTTGTGGGTGTAATTAGCGGGGACGTCAGATGGGAATCTTCCATTTAAGATGATACCATCCCCGATCGCTAGTTCTTTTAGCAAGATCTTCCCCCTTTTATTTGTCTTTAAATCTTCCGGGAAAAGGGTCTGGGGGATGCAATATGCTTCCTCCTTCGCTTTATCCCTGAAGAGTTTTAGACTAGCATTTGATACTTTACAATTCAGATCACCAATAAGTAAAATTACGGGAAAAGGAGGTGAGTTTTTTATCTTATCCATATACTGGAGAACCCGCTGCAAGTTGTCATTAAAACATTCCTCCGGCGGAATATACACATTAAAAATTACCATGGGGTATTTTACATTATCAAAAAATATATTTTCTAAAGTTATTGTGTGGAAAAGTCTACTGGAATCAATGTAATGGGAAAATCTCCATTGAAACTTATTTGACAGTAAACAGGCGAGGCCCCCCCTAGCATGTCCTTTCTTAGAGGGGACAGCCGGTATTTCCAAAACATAGTAATCTTTTGATGGCATTAACCTGTCTATGCACCATGTTTCCTGGATACACAATATATCAGCCTCCAGAGTGGATAAAAGGGTCATTTTCTCCGGGCTGCTAGTAACTTGGTACAGATGTATACAATCATTGCGTTACATATATAGCACGTCAATTTAATTCTTTTTTTTGCTATAAAATAAAACCTAAATAAAGAGTATTGGGGCAGCGAATGAAGCAGGTGAAGGTTTCTTGTGCATGCGTAGTGGTGCCCTGAGAAGCTAGCAAAGGCGTTAACGGGGTATCACGTATAGGCAGAGAGGGCTAGATGCGGTTTGCACACGTGCGTTCGATTATGAGCTGTGGTGGTGTGTGTTATTTGCATTTCGAGGACGCCCTTTAAATCTTTAAACCATGCAGCCCCTCCCGAAGAGCTGCCTTCTTATCTGAAAGCCGGTTAAACATGCCAACGCAGGGAAGTTTGTCAAAGATCGGAAAGTTTATAAACTTTTATAGAATGGCACTTGCAGAAATCTGGCACTCACTTCGCAACTGGTGAGAAAAGTTAGTTTTTTTCTAAACAAAAGTGCCGGCCTCCAGGTACACAGCGCAGACTGTCGCACCACGCGAAATCATTTACTGTTTATTTGTATAAAAATCGATTTGTTACCCGCCATCTCCTCCGAGTTTCGTCTAACTGCATTGCCGATGCTTCCAGCCCACCGGATCCTCTTCTTTTATCTCCATGAATCGGGACGATTTGTTTGAGTATTGAGTGAAGTCAAGAAAACGGGGTTCCACTCCTAGCTCCGACGCTTGGCTGAACCGTGTGATCCTGGGCAAAAAAAATCTTCTCCGGGTTCTTTATTTAGCGAAACCGGGAATGACGAGAAACGGACTAAACATATCATCAAGTGCAACACACTCTACGTGCCATTTATTCTGCGTGGTATAAATGACACGCAGAGTATTTTACGTGAGATGGACACGTCGCACTCATAACCTTTAAACTGGGCAATAGTAGTATTTGTTCTTTACTGTTCTTAGAAACGGTACAAGTATGGCAATAAAAGCAATGTGTTTTATTTTTGGACCGTTGTTACAATTATTATTTTCACTACAAATGTTACCCTGACCTCGTCGCCCTTTTCACCTCCCGGGAGGATGCCTCGTGCACATTAAATGATGCTCAGTGCTGGTCTGGTGGTATTTTCTGTATTCGTGGAACATCTTTTTACTTGGCTTGTTTTAATCAATTATTTTCCATAGTTAGTAAAACACCAGCTTTACAATTATGCGGCAGAATGAACCACATTCTTATCAGCAATGTAAAATGACACACCTCGGATCAATTAAAACCATAGTATATAAATGAATTGTAAGAGAACATAGGTACCACCCGATGATTTTATTGGTTGAATATAAGAAACAAATAAACTACTTCTTGTGAGGGAGGAGCTTACAAAATTTACAAAATATAGGCTAGACCAGCACCTCATGTTCTAGAGACCTCCTCATCCCTGCACAAGTGTTGTTTTGAAGTGTAGGCATTCAGTTCCCCCTAGCTGCAAGGGTATTTTTGAGGCTGTTTGTTGCATTCTGGTGCCTGTTTTCTGCACGGGTTACTGGATGGCTGCCCATTTAGTGGGCCTGCAGTCTTTTACTGACACCTTACCTCCCGGATTCTATCCAATTCAATTAGTATTTATTATGATTTAGAATTCCGAAGAATTCAACATAAAGTACATAAATAAAACATCATTCGTTACATACAGAAATGCCAAGTAAGAATATAAGTACAATTTTATACTAAAATACCAGCAATTAAAAGAAAGGACCTTTTCCTACAGTAAACTAAACTATAAACTGGGATATGTCATATCAATGCAAAAGATCTTTTTTCAGTTAAAACACAATATGGGCCGTCCGGAGAACCTATTTTAAAAAGAGGTACACAGAAGACTTAATCTCAATCATAATAGGGTCTTGGGAAAGGGAAAAGCACTACCCCATCATTCAAAAGTGCAAGTGCTCTAGGCAATTTCCGGGGGGGGGGGGGGGGGGGCCTACCAAAAGCTCCCCTACAAAAAGTGAGAGTGCATTGTGCAATCCTTTTAGGGCAAATGCCTCCCTCCCCTAGCAACAATATATTTGATTTAACATTGAGATATTATAAATACTCGAGTCACTTAAATGAACATCTTTCCATTAAAACACTCTATGGGCTGTCAGGAGTACCTGATTTTTAAAAAAGGTACACAGAAGAAACAATACCAGATGTAATCCGAATTTAAGGAAATGGGAAAAGCACTACATTAACATAGAAAAGTGCAAATGCTCCGTGCAAAATTTGGAGGAGTTATTACTAACACTCCCCTAGCAGTTATACAAACATTTTAACCCCAAAGTATTAAAAATGACTATTTACATGTCATACAAGAAGTGCAAGTGCTCAGTGCAATTTCATTTAACAAATATAGCAGCAATACAGATGAATTACCATTGAGATATTTCAAACTTTCAACTCACTTAAAAATATTTCAATCCTAATAAACATTTAAAAATTCTTTAAAGAACCGAATTTTTTTAAAACACATCAGTTCAGACGGGGGGGACAGAAGACAATTACGGGCCTGTTCAGCTGTTGAGATATTATACTTTAAAAAAGCAATCCTTAAATATCTTCGTCGTATTGAGTGGAGTGCGGGACACACAATCAAAACATGATTCAGATCTTGTATTCCACAATTACACAGATAACAATATCTTTCATTTTTGGGAATACCCTCCCAGGCACCTGTTACAATTCTTAGGGGTAATAAATTCAATCTTAGCAACAGTATAACCCTACGAACACCGTGTTCCAGGTTCCACAGAACATATGGCTGGGGGTTTTTGACAATAGAGCTTCCCGCAATGCAGTCCATTCTCCCATTCAATGAACATAGTATCAGATCTCTTTCGCAAGAGACCACATACATTGACTTCTTAATTATCTGCTTTAACAAGGTTTTACATAAAGCTGCTGCCCCTTCCTTATCTAGACCAAACATACTTAAAACCTTTATATAATTTCTAAAAATGGCGCTTTTACCCTTCATATTTACGAATATTTCCCTGTGCACTGCTGCCCTCAATAAGTTATTTGGGCCAATAATGAAAGCATTGCCCCATCTTTGACAGGCAGCCATTGATAACACATATGTTGAAAGAAGACCAAGTTCGAGCCTAAGTGCCGCAATTGGTGCAGCATAATTCAGATTACATATTTGGCGCCAGATCTTTCCTTCCACTTTCTCAAATTTGGCCCATTCACACTCATCTACTGTTTCACTAGCATAATTCAATGTTGGCGGTATTTTTATTTTGTACACCGAAATCATGTGGGAAAAATGTCTTTTCCCACATTGCATATACAGGCGATTAATTGCAGACGCTTGTGAAATTGCTTTCCCTTTACAATGGTCCATATGTCTGCTAGCAGAGCACCTGTTTGAGAATATTTTTCCTAAATATGGATAACATTTCACAACTTCAAGTTTTTCCCTTTCCAAAAACCAACTCAAATTATTTCTCACCTTACACCCTTGATAGCTAAAAATCATAACTTTACTCTTTAAAATATTTATTTTAAAAAAATGCTCCTCTGTGTACTTAACCAGCTCTCTCAATCTTTGCAGCCCAATTGGTGTTAAATCCATTATTATTGCATCATCTGTATACAACAAACAACTTAATTTAAGAAGACCTAATTGTGGAGGGTCACCTTTACTCCATCCCACACTACTCGGCAGATCATTGATATAGATAGAAAAGAGTAAAGGTGCCAAAAGGCACCCCTGCTTTAGCCCGTTGTAAGTACATATTTTCCTTGATAGGCCTTGGGATCCACCCAATAAAACTTGTGTCCACGTAGAGGAATGAGGTGCAATTATTAGTCTTAAAAGGTTCCCTGGGATCCCCATTGTCACCAATTTCCTCCACAGCGTCCCTCTATCGACCCTATCGAACGCTGTGGAGAAATCTATGAAAGCAGTGTACAACGGGACCCCTCTGCCCACAGGATATTTTTCAATTAAAGTTTGTAACACAGAAATGTTATCCAGAGTGTCACTATTCTTGCGGAATCCTGTTTGTTCCAGAGGTATATGATTGTTTCCAAATGCCCACTCTTGCAGGTGGCCAAGAATACTCTTCGCAAACATTTTCCCCGTTGCATCTAAAAGGGAAATTTGTCTGAAACTAGGCGGGAATTTCTTGGGCCCTTCTTATATAACGGGACCAATATACTTCCCTTCCAGGAATACAGGATGTTTCCAGTGTCATAACAATGAGCAAACAAAGGGATATAAAAATTGTGCCCAATCTTCACAATCCTGTTTTATTATGGCTACTGGAACATCATCTGGTCCCATTGCCCCAGAGTATCTAGACCCCTTAATATAATCTACAATTTCCAATTCTGTTGGTTCTCCTACGTCAACCCCCAATTCTCACTCATGCTGAAGACAGGAGACACTGTCACTCATGCGGAAGACAGGAGACACTGTCACTTATGCCCAAGACAGGAGACACTGTCACACACTGTCATTCATGCTGAAGACAGGGGATACTGTCACTCATGCTGAAGACAGGAGACACGGTCACTCATGCTGAAGACAGGAGACACTGTGACTCACTCTGAAGACAGGAGGCACTGTCACTCACGCTGAAGACAGGAGACACTGTCACTCACCCTGAAGACAGGAGATACAGTCACTCATGCTGAAGACAGGCGACACTATCACTCATGCTAAAGACAGGCAACACTATCACACACTGTCACTCATGCTGAAGACAGGAGTCACTGTCAAACACTGTCACTTATGCTGAAAACAGGCGACACTGTCACTCATGCTGAAGACGGGAGACACTGAAACTCATGCTGAAGACAGCAGACACTGTTACTCATGCTGAAGACAGGCAACACTGTCACTCATGCTGAAGACAGAAGACACTGTCACTCATGGGGAAGACAGGAGGCACTGTCACACACTGTCACTCATGCTGAGGACAGGAGACACTGTCACTCATGCTGAAGACAGGCAACACTGTCACTCATGCTGAAGACAGGAGACACTGTCACTTATGATGAAGACAGGAGACACTGTCACTCATGCTGACAACAGGCTACACTGTCACTCATGCTGAAGACGGGAGACACTGTCATACACTGTCACTCATGCTGAAGACAGGCAACACTGTCACTCATGCTGAAGACAGGAGACCCTGTCACACATGCTAAAGACAGGAGACACTGTTACTCATGCTGAAGACAAAGAGACACTGTCAGTCATGCTAAAGACAGACAACAATGTCACACACTGTCGCTCATGCTGAAGACAGAAGACTTAGTCACTCATGCTGAAGACAGGCAACACTGTCACACACTGTCACTCCTGATGAAGACAGGACACACTGTCACTCATGCTGAAGACAGGCGACACTGTCACACACTGTCACTCATGCTGAAGACAGGAGACACTGTCACTCATGCTGAAAACAGGAGACACTGTTACTCATGCTGAAGACAGGAGTCACTGTCACACACTGTCACTCATGCTGAAGACAAAAGACACTGTCATTCATGCTGAAGACAGGCGGCACTCTCACACACTGTCACTCATGCTGAGGACAGGAGACACTGTCACTCATGCTGAAGACAGGTAACACTGTCACTCATGCTGAAGACAGGAGACACTGTCACTCATGCTGACAACAGGCAACACTGTCACTCATGCTGAAGACAGGAGACACTGTCACACATTGTCACTCATGCTGACAACAGGCAACACTGTCACTCATGCTGAAGCCAGAAGAAACGGTCACTCATGCTGACAACAGGCAACACTGTCACTTATGCTGAAGACAGGATACACTGTCACACATGTCACACACTGTCACTCATTCTTGTAAATGTAAATGTTTTTGTACAGCACACAGCTACCCGCAGTGGGTTTCCCGGCGCTTGTACGAATAAAGCAAGGGAACCCTTCCTGGCGTTCCCTGTGAAGTGTCCACTCCTGGGCACCCTCATGGTGCAGACCAGGCATCCCTCGCGTTGTGGGGGCCGTTGTGGAGACTAACCAAGCTATTGCCCAGAGTTGCAGCGTGGGACCCAAGATCAGAATAGGCACTGAGGTGAGAATATCCGGTCAGGGAAATTAATGAGCCCAAGACCCACCGGGGCAGGAATCGAACCCTGGTCCCTTGCCAGAGCTCTGCATCGAGGTCTGCCTGCTCTAACCATTGAGCCACACTTCTCCACAGACAGGATACACCGTTAATCATGCTGCAGAGAGGCGACACGGTCACTCATAGTGAAGACAGGAGACACTGTCACACATTGTCACTCATGCTGAAGACAGGAGAGACTGTCACGCATGCTGAAGACAGGAGATACTGTCACACACTGTTACTCAGAGACATTGTTACTCATGCTGAAGACAGGAGACACCGTCACTCATGCTGAAGACAGGAGACATTGTCACACACAGTCACTCATACTGAAGACAGGCGACACCGTCACTCATGCTGAAGACAGGAGACACTGTCACACACTGTCACTCATGCTGAAGACAGGATACACCATCACTCATGCTGAAGCAGGGAGACACTGTCACTCATGCTGAAGACAGGATACACAGTCACACACTGTCACGCATGCTGAAGACGGGAGACACTGTCAGTCATACTGAAGACAGACAACACTGTCACACACAGTCTCTCATGCTGAAGACCGGAGACACTGTCACTCATGCTGAAGACAGGCGACACTGTCACACTGTCACTCATGCTGAAGACAGGAGACACTGTCACACACTGTCGCTCATGCTGA
The DNA here is from genome assembly GCF_964263255.1 of Lissotriton vulgaris. Classification (NCBI taxonomy): domain Eukaryota; kingdom Metazoa; phylum Chordata; class Amphibia; order Caudata; family Salamandridae; genus Lissotriton; species Lissotriton vulgaris. The sequence goes on from NC_141700.1 coordinate 513,415,225, forward strand.
AGACAGGAGACACTGTCACTCATGCTAAAGACAGGCAATACTGTCACACACTGTCACTCATGCTGTAGACAGGAGACACTATCATTCATGCTGAAGACAGGAGACACTTCACACACTGGCACTCATGCTAAAGACAGGAGACACTGTCACTCATGCTGAAGACAGGAAAAAATGTCACTCATGCTGAAGACAGGAGTCACTGTCACACACTGTCACTCATGCTGAAGACAAAAGACACTGTCATTCATGCTGAAGACAGGCGGCACTCTCACACACTGTCACTCATGCTGAGGACAGGAGACACTGTCACTCATGCTGAAGACAGGCAACACTGTCACTCATGCTGAAGACAGGAGACACTGTCACTCATGCTGACAACAGGCAACACTGTCACTCATGCTGAAGCCAGAAGAAACGGTCACTCATGCTGACAACAGGCAACACTGTCACTTATGCTGAAGACAGGATACACTGTCACACATGTCACACACTGTCACTCATTCTTGTAAATGTAAATGTTTTTGTACAGCACACAGCTACCCGCAGTGGGTTTCCCGGCGCTTGTACGAATAAAGCAAGGGAACCCTTCCTGGCGTTCCCTGTGAAGTGTCCACTCCTGGGCACCCTCATGGTGCAGACCAGGCATCCCTCGCGTTGTGGGGGCCGTTGTGGAGACTAACCAAGCTATTGCCCAGAGTTGCAGCGTGGGACCCATGATCAGAATAGGCACTGAGGTGAGAATATCCGGTCAGGGAAATTAATGAGCCCAAGACCCACCGGGGCAGGAATCGAACCCTGGTCCCTTGCCAGAGCTCTGCATCGAGGTCTGCCTGCTCTAACCATTGAGCCACACTTCTCCACAGACAGGATACACCGTTAATCATGCTGCAGAGAGGCGAGACACTCACTCATAGTGAAGACAGGAGACACTGTCACACATGTTGAAGACAGGAGTCACTGTCACACACTGTCACTCATGCTGAAGACAAAAGACACTGTCATTCATGCTGAAGACAGGAGACACTGTCACACACTGTCACTCATGCTGAAGACAGGAGACACTGACTCTCATGCTGAAGACAGGAGACACAGTTACTCATGCTGAAGACAGGCAACACTGTCACTCATGCTAAAGACAGGAGACACTGTCACTCATGCTGAAGACAGGCGGCACTGTCACACACTGTCACTCATGCTGAAGACAGGCAACACTGTCACTCATGCTGAAGACAGGAGACACTGTCACGTTTGCTGGAGACAGGAGACACTGTCACTCATGCTGAAGACAGTCAACACTGGCACTCATGCTGAAGGCAGGAGACACTGTCACTCATGCCGAAGACAGGAGACACTGCCACACACTGTCACTCATGCTGAAGGCAAGAGACACTGTCACTCATGCTGAAGACAGGAGACACCGGACTCATGCTGAAGACAGGAGACACTGTCACACACTGTCACTCATGCTGAAGACAGGAGACACTGTCATTCATGCTGAAGACAGGAGACACTGTCAGTCATGCTGAAGACAGACAACACTGTCACACACTGTCACTCATGCTGAAGACAGGAGACACTGTCACTCATGCTGAAGAAAGGATACACTGTCACACATTGACACTCATGCTGAAGACAGGCGACACTGTCCCACACTGTCACTCATGCTGAAGACAGGATATACTGTCACACACTGTCACACACTGTCACTGATGGGGAAGACAGGAGACACTGTCACACACTGTCACTCATGCTGAAGACAGGAGACACTGTCACTCATGCTGAAGACAGGCAACACTGTCACACACTGTCACTCATGCTGCAGACAGGATACACTGTGACACACTGTCACTCATGTTGAAGACAGGTAACACTGTCACACACTGTCACTCATGCTGAAGACAGGAGACACTGTCACTCATGCTGAAGACAGGCGACACTGTCACACACTGTCACTCATGCTGAAGTCAGGAGACATTGTCACACACTGTCACTCATGCTGAAGACAGGAGACACTGACACTCATGCTGAAGACTGGAGACACAGTTACTCATGCTGAAGACAGGCAACACTGTCACTCATTCTAAAGACAGAAGACACTGTCACTCATGCTGAAGAGAGGCGGCACTGTCACACACTGTCACTCATGCTGAAGACCGGAGACACTGCCACTCATGCTGAAGATAGGCAACACTGTCACTCATGCTAAAGACAGAAGACACTGTCACTCATGCTGAAGACAGGCGGCACTGTCACACACTGTCACTCATGCTGAAGACCAGAGACACTGCCACTCATGCTGAAGACAGACAACACTGTCACTCATGCTGAAGACAGGAGATACTGTCACTTATGCTGAAAACAGGCAACACTGTCACTCGTGCTGAAGACAGGCAACACTGCCACTCATGCTGAAGGCAGGAGACACTGTCACTCATGCCGAAGACAGGAGACACTGTCACACACTGTGACTCATGCTGAAGACAGGAGACACTGTCACTCATGCTGAAGACAGGAGACACTGTCACTCACTGTCACTCATGCTGAAGACAGGAGACACTGTCAGTCATGCTGAAGACAGGAGACACTGTCACTCATGCTGAAGACAAGCGACACTGTCACACACTGTCACTCATGCTGAAGACAAGAGACACTGTCACTCATGCTGAGGACAGGCGGCATTGTCACACACTGTCACTCATGCTGAATACAGGAGACACCGTCACTCATGCTGAAGACAGGAGACACTGTGACACACTGTCACTCATGCTGAAGATAGGAGATACAGTCACTCATGCTGAAGACAGGAGACACTGTCACATATTGTCACTCATGTTGAAGACAGGAGATACCATCACTCATGCTGAACACAGGAGACATTGTTACTCATGCTGAAGACAGGAGACACTATCACTCATGCTGAAGACAGGATATACTGTCACACACTGTCACTCATGCTGAAGACAGGACAAACTTTGACTAACACTGTCACTCATGCTGAAGACAGGAGACACTGTCACGCACTGTCACTCATGCTGAAGAACGGAGACTCTGTCACTCATGCTGAAAACAGGAGACACTGTCACACACTGTCACACATGCTGAAGACAGGAGACATTGTCACTCATGCTGAAACAGGAGACACTGTCAAACACTGTCACTCATGCTGAAGACAGGAGACACTGTCACTCATGCTGAACACAGGCAACACTGTCACTCATGCTAAAGACAGGAGGCACTGTCACTCATGCAGAAGACAGGAGACACTGTCACACACTGTCACTCATGCTGATGACAGGAGACACTGTCAGATACTGTCAGTCATGCTAAAGACAGACAACACTGTCACACATTGTCACTCATGCTGAAGACAGGAGACACCGTCACTCATGCCGAAGAGGCCCCAAGTGTCTCAGGTCCCTTCACAGGCCCTCCAATGAAGGGACCTGAGACATTTGGGGCCAGATTCATTAAATAGTAGTGTTGTCCTCACACGCAAAGTGACGCAAGGCGATTTACAAAACAAGGTATGGGGGGACTAGAGCAGCGTGGCTTTGTAAAAACATGTATTGCATTACTCAGAAGCATTCCATGGGTGGAGCATTGGCATTGCCATGCATCCACCCATGGCTTTGATTCGGCGTAACACAGGCCCCGCAGTCCCCGCAATGCGGGGGCCCGACCTGCAGGGGGGGCCCTCAGCAGCGTGCTCAGGCCTGAGAGCTCCATATTCAATACAGTGTGGGGGCCTCTTTATGTACCTTGAAGAGGGCCCCCCTCAACTTTCGTTACGCCAGTGGCTTTGAATTAATTCTAAATGTATAAAAGTTTGTAAACCAGACATTTTAACAAATCGGTACGCCGCAGAGATGGTGATGTAACGAGAAGAAAATTATTTTTTCCTTCTCGTCATTTTCTCTTTCTATGCGTGATACATTCTACATCACGCATAGAAAGAGGAAAATGCCTCTTGGATTGTTTTGGGCAGGAATGTATTCCTTTCTGCAAAAAAACAATATTGCCGTTAAAGTCGGTGCCCTTGCATAGGTGCTAGGCTGCATGCAGTGCGCCAGCTCAACGAGAGAGCAGAAATCCTCTATATCTTTGTGTATATTCGGCTGACTCGGAGCTGCATCCGACCCCCCCCCCCTCACTACCCCCCAGTGCCTTGAAACCCTCACGGGTGAGTAGTGCGCTTCCCATTTCCCTGATTGATTGATATATTGAGCATTTCTGCTCTCTCCCTTTCATACAACTTGGCCCAGCAGGAGAACTTTCTATGCTACGTTCCATGAAATAATAGTAAAATGCGTCCACGATAATTTAAACAGAAATTGGTTCGTCCTCCGGACTAATTAAACCATGAACCAGAAGGTTAAAATGAAGCACTTTTAGCTGCATTACTGACATTTTGCTGAAAGTCTGAAAAATAAAGATTTTGCATTTGTAGCTGCCAGCACCAAACCAGGATGCTGTTGTCATATATGTTCAAATTTTTAGGACAGTGACGGACACCAAACAGTGGAACGCTTCCATATTATAGTAAAAAGCATAGTTCAGGTGTGTTTCATACTTGTTGGTCAACTGTGATGAGCAATTATTTGCCTGACCCATGGGCTCCCTATTCACAGGCGTGACCAGTCTGTAGTGGTGTGACCGGCTGGTAGCACATGCAGTGCCCAGTGTGGCCTTGACGCTTAAGTGTGTATCAGAGCCACATCCAGCGTATTCTTGTGCATTGACAACCATGAACCACTTTGGTGTAGCGAGGACCCCCCCAAATACATAGTTGGTAGAACGTGTAGTGTAGTTCCTAGTTTCCCACAAGGCCCTGCGCATTGGAATAACATAAACAGTAGTATCGAGGTGGAACTGCGGATATTCCAGGCCTCCACTGACTATGCTAAACTTAATTGGGTTGTGTTACCAACTAGCTCAGAGGTCACTGGAAACTTTCTTCTCTGCATAGGAAGTGATCAGCTTCCTTGGCACAGACAAGAAGGGATTCAGCTTTCCAACAACCGTGCAACATGACAACTTTGCTCCTCAGATCAAGAGTCAATCTCTAGGGTCGTGTGAAACAATAGACATGTATTTCACTCAGTCAGTCTAGTGCAGTTTACTTTCACGAGATGTAGAGAATAGAGAGACGGGCGTTTGTCAATAAAGGGTCAACATTTATTGAACAGTCTTTCTTCTCATACAAGAGAAATGTATTGCCACAATTGCAAGACTTGTTATTATAAAAAGTACGTACAGTAAGATAAGTATTGCGAAATAGAACTGTAAAAGCATTGATATGGTTTCTTAGCCATACAATGGTTTAAAAGTAATAAAACATATATACAGTCATATATACATTAGGCTAACATACTCAACTGGTGCTTCTAACTATGCCTACCCCAGTGTGCCTGACCTAAGCCTAACACGTGGAAGGGGGGTAAGTAAGTAGCTTTAAGTTAAGTTGGTTTTGCCAAGGTTTTTTTCAAGAATTCTCGTCTAAGGGTTTAGTCAACACCATACCTCTGAATAGAATGATGGAGGATTGGTATCTCCTTCAGGGGTCTCTCTCGATATCCCAGTCACCCGCGAGGGTAGACCGGAAACGCCGGAGCTGGATTTCTCTGCACGAGAAAGGCAGCAGCTTTTCTTCAGCGCGTCGAGGAAGGAGGGGGGACAGCGTCCGCGGGCAGCTGGAATCTGCTGGATGTCTTCGCAGAGGACGGCTGTTCAACTCCTAAGCGTACTGAACCATAGTTCGCGCTTTAGCAGCGATAATGGTATCAGCAGCTTCACCACCACAGGGACAGCAGGCTGCAGCGACAGAGTGCTAGATTTACCAACACGGGGTCTTGCAGGCAGCTGGCATCAGCAACAGTAGCTCGCATTGCTTAAGGCAACGTTGGTAATATTTATACCTGACAGGTGCCGGGTTTGACGCAAGTTTGCTGGACATAAGACGTCAATTAAAGATGTCACTAGGAAGTGATAGTTATCAGTTGCTCATTAGAGTTCCATTACTAATCAAAACACAGCAAGCGGGGATTTCCAGGTTTGCTGAGTTTTTATCTTGTTGAAGAACTCGGAGTGTTATCTAGGAATATCAGATAGTGACTACTGCTCTGTCATTGCACTAATTGGTCGCAAAGGAAGTGGCAGAGAGAACTATGCTGGAATGTGGCTCTGTTCGTGTGAGGCCAGAGATGACTTTTCAGAAAATCGCACTTGAACGGTTATGCCAATATAGGGAACAAATGGATTTATAGCCGAATAGGGGCATAAGGTCACAGTATCGATCAGGAACCTAGATAAACACGCAACACCCACTCCACGGGTTAATGTCCATCAAAATTACTAAAACTAAAGCAATTAGATGCATGTGTAACATTGCCCACCCCAAAATACATAAATGCATTCGAAATAGGCGTACTTAATACATGAATTTAGGTACTGTACGTTTTTTAAAGCATAGAAATCATTCAAAAAATTATTGCATATGAAATCAATGAACGATTATGCATAAAGAATTACACATGAAGTATCTCTGACAGAAGAAGGGCGAGATAAATCATCACATAAAAATGCATTGTAATAACATGTGTGCTAGAGGCTGGTGTAATGTTGTTATGTCTCTAGATGTGTTTAAAAATAGAAGTGTGAAGCTTCTGTTCTCTAAGAATAGTTTTTACGTTAAGCAAAGAATTGTTCGTGCCAAAAAAGGTCAATATTAGAAAAATTGTCCAATTCAAAGAAAATAGATTTCCAAAGCTCTTGGCAGTTTTTGTTGATCAAAACTGAAGGCCGAATTCAGAGTTCATGGGAACGCTGTGTGTCGGAAAGCTTCTAAAAGTTATTGTTTCTGTACGGGTGAGAACATCGTATCAGACAGGCTCTCAAAGAATTGGTCTACAAATTCAGGTGATAGTTCAACCAAATTAGATAGCGCTGTAACTTGGCAGGTGTGAGAATGATTGCTGTCATCATAGTCGGGACCAGCAATGCTCACAGAACGTTGTACCTGGATGATGTTGCTTTTGTCACTCGCTCCACTGTTACCACTTGGTTGTAGCACAGGAGTCTCCACGAATGCCGTCATCAGGATTGGTAGCCGCTGGGGACAACACAATGCGTGAGCCGTTATTGGACTGAGCAAAGTATCGACGTCCATTGGTACTGCTGATGGAAGTGAAAGACAGATGTCCAACACGCATTCATCGCCGCAAAGCATACACCGTAGCACAGGTAAAATGCAATTTTGCCATATCGGTCTGAATGAAAGGAACCAGGTCATGTTTAGATCTCTCAGCCTGGCCAATCCAAGGACGTTAGTTATCCTGTCCCGGTAGCGCATTGCTAGGATTGTCTCTTCCATTTCCATGGGAGCTATGTCTGAGCCGAGGCTTGCCATAACGTAGCAGGAGGGTCAAAAATAGAATCCCTGCGACGAGTCCCAAAAACAATGGTATGCCGCCAAAAATGGAGTGCACAAAATTAGGAAAGATTCCCAAAATTGCCTGGAAGGGTGTTAGCAGTCCCGTAAAAACTGTCTTAAATATGCCTGGGATGCTTGTTGCACTAGACATGTTAAGGAGTTGGCTGAACATTTCTACGAAATGCACGGGGCAATTTGTTGATAAAAGGTCATGAACTTCAGTAGCTGTCCTTGCATACGTCTCTTTAGATGACGTTATAGGCACTGTTGTCTGTAAAAGTACAGATTTCATTTTGCTTAATGTATCAATTCGTATAGAATAGAGATTCAGACGAGGCCAGATGGGAGTCACTATGTCTGCAGGCCCACTCGGAAACAATGCTTGCATACAGCATTTGAGCATGGATGTTACTTCTACTAGATAACTTTTCCCTGGCACGAGGCCACAACATCTGTGATCCGTTCTAAGAATGTAACTCCCGTTCGCGAGTTGCATAAAGAAGGGCTCTATCTGAGTTGCAGGTGTGACTAGCTGGTGGCATGAAAGGTTGTTTGAATTTCCATCACATGCTCCGTGTAAATTAATACCCTGACACAAAAGTATACCGCTTAGTGAATGTTTACAGTTCTCACCACTAAGAAATGCATTTTTGTCGCTGTCACTATAGCAAGAATGAGTGTATGGTAATTTCCATTCAGATTTTACATATCCTTTACCCAATTGTTCATATTGGCCAGCAGGTATGTACTCAAGGCACTTTTTAAATCGGAAAGTTGTTATCGGAATTGTGATTATTCCGTGTATTATCCATTCAATGACATGACTCTCTGACATTGTCAATGGTAATCTCTCGAGTTTTTCGATGCTCAGGATTGTATAGTCTGCTCCTTTCTGTGCCAAACTGATCTGTTTATCAGTAAGGTTAAAACTGGAAAATAATAACGTCGTGTTGATTAAACGCCAAGGCACATAGCCTGAACGAAGATTTTGCAGCGTCCAGCCTAATTCTATAATAGAGCGTAATTGAGACTGGCCATGTTGTAACATTAGCAAATCTCTGTCTATCACATCAAAGGCAGAGGATACAATATTGTCCAACGAATATATTCTGGAAGACAGAGTCATTAACCCATTGTCTACTACAGAAAGTGATTTTTCCAAATTAATACGATCAATTTCTCGTATTTTTTCAGCAGTTTCAATTTGCTTTACTTTCCAAGCCTCGTTGTAAGCAGCATAGATACTGGTCGCTATGAAACGATTTTGACGCTGTTTGCGTGGTCCAAGAATTAAATCGCGCAAATCAGCACCCTCTTTTAGTAAAGACAAGTGTTGCTTAATTTCAGCCAGTGTGGACGAAGTTAGCCATTCAAGGCAGAGTTTCCCTACACTGTATGTTGTTATAATCCCTGGATGTTGTCTCTGGGAGTATCTAGGGTCTAATCTGGTCATTTTTAACCCCTGTGTATTATTCAGGAATCTATCTTGACAGCTATTTGTGTTTGTAGGCCAGATTAACCACTTTTTCCAATCAGGATGTGTTCTGTTGAAATGTAAAATTTGTGACACGTCTAACTCAATATCAGCGGTTGCATTTTCTGGTATTGGCTTCGGAATAGACAGTGTTTTAAGGTCTTTGATCTTAGCTAGGCCAAGACAAGATGTTTGGTGTATTGTGTCATTTAAAAATAACATTTGTTCTGGTATCATGCAGGTTCTAAATAGTGCTTCTATGCCTTGCACCTGCCAATCTTTTGTACCCCAAATTGTTTTCGTTTCAATATTATTTTTCCAATAATCAAAACCAAATGTCATCATTTTGTCATAAAATGCTTCTGAATATATCAATTTAGAATTTGTCAGCATTGTTTTCATTCCTGTTTTATCTAACAGTTTATAATAAAACGTTTCTGCATCACTGGTGTTAAACCCTGAGAAGTATTTGAATTTCTCAAAAAATGCTTTATAACTGCTTTTAGGTGGTGTAGAACAATGTTCCCATTGATTATACATAAAAACATTTCTAGGCTGTGCAGATTTATGCAAGTAATGATCCCCATAATGGGTGTAACAGAATAACTGCTCATAACTAGATGAACCTTGTAAATAATCATGATCTGTGAATCTAGCTGACATTACTAAATCAGACATCATGTCATTAATACTGTTAAAGTCCCAATCATCAGAGAATGTACTAGGTGTCACAAAGTCACTTAAGGAAACCTTTAGTTGACGAGGATACTTCCGGATTTCGACCGGACCATATATCTCATAGTCTGTTTTCTCCCATACTATCCCACCAGGTATTGGAATTGCTGTGACATTTACTGTTGACAGTTCTCTTTTCTTCACGTGGGATGATCTGTGTGGTTTCAGGACTAGGTTGATGTTCTGACTTGCTGTGTCCATTCAATTGTAATAAACTTTCCTAAAATTAAAACTAAAATTAGGCATAGTAGGAGTATGAATACCCCTGAGATAATCCAATGCTCAATCAACGGTGAATCCAGATATAGTTCTTTGATTTGTTGAAAGAGTCCTGTTGTATTTTCTTTAGAATACTTTTTTGTTTCTGGCATCACTTCGGGGTCATTTAAATCTTCAGAGAAGTTGTCGAAGTTGATGAAATAACCAGAGGCAGTTCTGTCAATTGATGGGATTGTTCTTTCAATCTGTCTTTCGGTAGCACTTTCTGATGCCACATCATTGTAGACTGGTGTTGTTTCTTGACGAACTGTTTCAATCTGTGTTTCAAGAGGCACGAGTTCCATGGCATTATTGCATAGTCCTTCATTGTGCACTGCAGGCTGATCGAATGTGATTAGTCTTTCAGTTTGAACCTCTTGGATTGTTGCAAGTTTGGGTATTCTGTTGTTTCTTGGGAGTCCACTGGGCCTACTGTTGATTATAGGCCACATGCTTGTGGTTTTACCAGATCGATAGACACAACTCTGTTCTCCTTTTTACCAGCAAGGGGCGGTAGCACAACTGATCTTGTTCCGGTGACTGCCAAGACAGGTACTGCTTTTCTGTAAGAAGGCCCAAATTCCTTCTTCACCGCGATCTTTTCTCTGACTAGATCCCCAATCTTTGGAACCCAGACAGGCCTTGCTGGGGCTGTTGCGGGTGGTGCCTCGTCAGTGGTACTTGGCTGTTGCTTTAACTTTATGTTGCTTAATGATTTTCTTGTTTCATTCAGTTCCTGTAAAACAGCCAAACGATCTTTGATGTCAAAGTCTGTTGTTTTTTCTTGTACCACTGACATCTGACTATCGAGGTCCTGAACTCGCATTCTAATTCCGAACAATAGTTCGTATGGGCTGAAACCTTTTAGAGAATTTCTTGGCATGTTGTTAAGACTAGTCTGGGCACTTATTAAATGTTTGACCCACCCAGCGCCTGAACCTAATACCTTCGCTGTTATAGATTGCTTTATGTTCACGTTTTTTTCTTTCTACCACACTATTCCCTTCCGGGGTATGACGGACAAGAATACCACAACCCAATTCCCATGCTAGCCATGGCCTCCTTATAAGCTCGAGAGCTGAAAGCAGGACCCTGGTCAGAATGGAACGTGGTAATTGCGTATGTGCCGATATTGACTCGCAAATCTTTTATAACCGTTCTAGCGTCAGCCGAGCGCTGGGGCCACATCCATATGAACCTCGTACAGGAATCCAATGCTACCATGATATATCTATAGTTGCCGTCCCTCTGTAGGGGACCACAGTGGTCCAGGTAAACGCATGCAAATGGTTTATCCGAGATGAGAAGGGGTGTCTGCGCTGGTCGTTTTACTGTTGATACTTTTATTCTTTGGCATATGTCGCATTCTAATACATACTTTTTAGTTTGTATTCTCAAGCGAGGCCACCAATATCTCTGTTTTAATAGTGATATTGTTGCGGAAACGCCAGCGTGTGCAGAAGCAAGCCCTTTGTGTGCCGCTTTGATTAGTCCTAGTCTGTGTTCCCTGTTTGGAATTACTCTATCCCCCACTCCAGGGATTCGAGCAAAAGGAACATTATTTGTATCCGTTAAGTACAAGTACTTTTCAGGAAAGCCTTTTGGGAGTGTTTTCTTATCATTTTTTACTGACGCACTGACAGCTTGTAGAATATCGCTGTCTATTTTTGTTTGTGACCGAGTTATCGCAGCTACGGAAGCCGTCTGCACAGCTGCCTTCGCGGCTTCATCAGCCAATGAATTCCCTGCAACGTGAACGCCATCACGTTGATGACTCAGTGTATGTATCACGTGAGTCTTTTGTAGTTCTTTCTGTAAAAGAACTACCTGTTCCCAAAGCATTTTATGCTTTATTGTGCCACCTTTTGCATCTTTGAAACCATTTTCCACCCAATTCTGCAAGTATTCATTATAAGATTGTACGCAATAAAAAGAATCGCACACTATTAGTGTGGGGAATTCGCGATCGCTATTTTCTAGCGCCATCTTAAATGCTACTAATTCAGCTCGTTGAGCCGAGCAATCTCCTAGAGATTGTGTTTTAGTGACCAGTGGTCTGAATTTTCCTTTGTGCCAGCGACCTTTAACAATCGCGCACGCAGCACTGTAAGCTTGCTTACCCCCAACTGCGGGTTGTGTTGATCCGTCAGTATATATAATACTTCTGTATTCTTCGAGAGGCAGGATTTCAATTGGCAGAGGACATTCATATTCATATTGTAAAAATTCCTGTGTTTTTAAGTTAGGATCAAATTCGTAAACTACGTCTGTTGCAGCAAGAGAATTAACCCACTGAATCCATCTCGGATGTAAAGCTTTAGCATTAGGAATGCTTGCTTTAGTTACTGCTTCTAAAGCCGGTATAGGTGTTACGATTATTATTCGTTTACCTTGTGCTAGGGGCCTTTCTTTCGCTTCAGCAGTCTGAACCGCAGTTAGAATTTTCTCCGTTGAACTGAATTTTATTTCAGCCTTTGTGTACAAATGTGATTTGTAAGCTATTGGTACCTTTTCTCCCTCATTAGAGGTCAGGTACGTGAATCCGCATCTTCCTGGGATGACTCGGATTACAAGATCACGTGTGTTGTCACGTGTATCTAATTTTGTTTTTGCTAACATGTCTGTTTGCAGTGATCTCAAAATTTGTGTGTTTTTGAGTCCAATTGATTTGTTTAAAATCAGGTTTAATTAGTTCGTAGAGTGGTTTAACCCTCTCTGCGTAATTTAGAATGTAAGTTTTTCCGAAATTCAGAAAACCTAGTATGGATTGTAAATTCTTCAGCGTTTTTGGAGCTTGGAGTACAGCGCACTTCTCTAAGAAGTTGTCCGCTAGGCTTTTCCCTTCACTTGATAATTCGTACCCTAAAAATAGTACTGTCAGATGGTGTAATGGCTGGATTTTCTGAGTAGGTGGGATCAGCCCCTAGGGGCCCCTCCAACCCAGCCAGAACGTAATCACATCCCTCCTCAGGACCAACTATCCAGGCACCTGGGCACCCACCTGAAGATGGGGAACTCGCAATATACAAGCTCATATTATTAAAAACACCACTAAATCTATAGGGATACTAAGAATACTCACTGATTACTAGGGATATCCATACCCTACACCACACTTATATTCACATCAGTTGGTCTCGCGGCCACTCAGACCCAGACCGGTCTACCCTAGGGCAGATATGACACACAATCCGGTGCGTCTACACATGGGCCTGCAGAACCCAATGCTCCCTTTTCCAAACTGTTCGCAATCCTGCAAAACTACACGCCAGTCTCCTTCCTGGCGCTCTCACTTATTCAAGCCACAATCCTGTGGGTATCGGCACTGGTAATCCTCCCCAGTGTTCTCACTAACGCCGTATATCAACGACGACCACATTCCTATGAACACCTATATATATATATAGTGGGAAGTCTCTTCACTAAGGGTCTGCTACTACAATATTAGGAGTTAGCCAATTAATATCGTGTGTCTCCTATTCTTGGCATCATAGGTCCACTCACTCCCTATTTATGTGATCACCACTTACCTGATTGGGATTACTCATCCATTCATGTACCTAGTAAATACCTAGGAGCTTTGTTTACCTGGATTGAACAAAAGTAGGAGATACACGCCAGTTTGTTACAAACTGGGGGGTTATTTTATTACAACAATATAAACATTTACACAGATCTGTGACTGACAAAGACTATAGGTAGAACACACCGCTGAAAGAGAAAAGATTAAACATAACAGGAACACTCCGCTGAAAGAGAAAAGATTAAAACATACAATGGCTTAGGGAATAAGGACAAGATTACGGAAGGATTTCACCTTATTAGTGTGTAGTCTTGTTCTAGCTGTCATCTGGGTTCCTCTCTCGTCTGTGCCTTGGCTCATCTCAGACTCTCTCTCTCTCCTGCACTCTTGGGTACACCTCTGCGCTGATCACTTTGCACTGGACTCCTCTCCCCCACGGACTGTCTCCACCTTCCAACTTCAATCTTAATGGTTCCTGCCGCTCTGATCACCGTTCATTCCACTAGCTTATTCACTCTGTCTCTGCGCCAATGTCCAATTAACTCCATCTGCTCCCATAGGTTAGTCCACGATCTCTCCTCCGTCTCTTCTAAAAGGCATTACTTCAGACTCCAGCTATTCACACCTCCTCCTGATAAGTAACTGCTTCTGACTGCTTCCTTCAGTTCCAGCTCACTATTCAACTCAGCTCTTCTCCAGCTTGAACCCTCTCTCTCTGCCAACGCCACTCCACTGCTTTCCACTCCTCCACCTTAACACGACTCTCTGGCACCGCCACCTTCACTCGACTGCAACTCTACTCGACTCTCACTCTGCTCGACTCACTGACTCCGCCTCTGCACTTCACTGATATAGAATGCTGTTTCCTCATGGAAAGTTCCAGCCAGCAGCTTTCTCCCACCAATCCCATGCACCAGGCTCCTTGCGCTAGACGCTCCCACAGTGACCAGTCTGCTTGTTTCGTCTAGAGACCTGAGCCCGGGAACAATTCCTGATTAGATTCAGCTCTGGCCGGTTCTCTCCGGTCCGCTTAGGGCGAACAACAGTTATAACTATAAACTTTGCCTTTGCCCTGAAAAGCCTCTCAGCTTCATCAAGATGGAGTCCCTCTAGCTCTAGGCCTGTAGGCCTGAAAGGGATAAATGCCCCTTAGCTCTGTCAGAATACCTACATAAACCATACCAATGTGTCTAATATGTCAAAGCCAATAGGCAATAGACAGGTTAAAGTCAAGAATAAAGGCATATTAAGCAGCTATCCTCTTCTAGGTCTGGAAAAAAGGGCTTAAAAGGGCCAACACAGGCTAAGAATACCTATACTAGATGTGAGCAAGATTAAGGTCTATATCACTGCTAAATAAAGCCAAAAACTCTGCCATTACAGATGGGCAATTCGAGACTTTTTAAAGTTGAATTTATAACCCTCTGCTGCGAACCCAAGTATGATGGTGTTCACTCTTTTCAAGTGAGTATCCAAGTCGTCGTCTGTGAGATAAATATCATCTACGTAAGATAATGCTTCATCATCATAGATTTGTAGTAACTCTGTTACCCTAGCTGAGAATAGTCCTGGGCTATTCTTGAACCCCTGTGGGAGTCGACAGAATTTTTTCTGTGACCCAAATGCAGAGAAAGCGGTCAAATATCTGCTTTCTGGTGCAATGTTTTGACAAAAGAAACCATTAGAAATGTCTAATGTTGTTTTATATTTTTTCCTAACTATGTTATTCATTAGGGCTGCACTATGCGAGTTTTGTACTGCAAAAGTTTTGCAACATGTATTAAGGTGTCTGTAGTCCAAAACTAGACTACATGAATTGTCTGGCTTGGAGACAGGAAACAAAGGATTGTTCATTTGAGAGGTGCATGTTTCAATCACCCCCTGGTACTCAAGTTGATCTAAGATCTCCCTGACTTGTTTTTTAGCTTCTTGCTTTATGGGATACTGCCGTTGGGCAGTAGGTTCACTTTTTAATTGGATTTTGTGAGGAGGTGAATCCTCATCCCATCCTACATGATTTTTATATAATGCAGGTGCCTGGGCCACTGCCCATTTCCTTGCATATGTGTATTTTTTGTGAATCGGAATGTGATTCGAGAAGGCAGGCATAATCGAGGGCACTCCCTGACAAACTCTGGGGGCCAATCTTTTTCAGCTAACAGAATATCATAGCCTTTTGAGAGCTTATCCCAAAATAGACCCTTAATTTTCCTAGTCTTATCACCCTCTATACGCAATGTTATTTCGTATATTTTATGGGGCTCGCTAAGTCTGGCGTCGGCAGTTTCAACTTGAATGTATTCATTCGTGTCCACTGTCTCCAGATGACTCATCAAGATCTTGCGCGCTATACTGATTTCTGCTGCACTGTCCAACATTGTCAATGCCCACTCCCCGTTTTTCAACTGTGTCCTCAGTATTCTCGGCATGGTTGATTACCCTAATACTGGCTACCTTCTTTTTCTGAAATTGAGATTTTTTACTCTGAGCAGGTTCCTTGTCTTTGGACTTGGTGTGCTCTCCTGGGTCTGACCGTCCTCTTCTTTCCGAATTCTGTGGAAAAGATCGAGAGGGACGTGTATCAATACTTTGATATCTATCAGGTTTTTTCAGATTATCCCTATTTCTAAGGTTATATCTTTTCTCAGAGGGCTCCCTCTGGGGAGACTGGCGTTCTCGAGTCGGAGTTCTTTCCCTCTGTCGAGGAGACCTTCCTCTGGACTGGAAAACTTTTTCCTTGGGAGTGGATTGTTTATTTCCATCCCAGCTCTTTTTAGGAGTGTTTGAATTATTTTTAATAAATAATTTTTCAGGATTTTCGAGCAGTTGGGGCTTTACTGGTTTCCTACCCAAGCTGTCTCTACCTAATTCTTCATAGCATTTTTCTATGATTTTTGCAAGCTCAACAGGATCTTTTATATCTGTTTCCTTCAACTTCTGGCGGATCGCCACAGATGCTGCTTCTCCTTTAATGTTGGCTAATAATATAGCCGTGACCTGCTTGAAGTCTTTCAGTAATTTCATACCTAGATTTAAAGCGGGCTCTGGACCGAATTCATTTTGAATCTGTTTTAGCACTTCTGGTATTACCGCCATAGACGGAACACCGTGTGTTTTTGTGTAAATGGAAGCAAAGACTGTACCCCAAGTGTCACAGTCCTCCACGTGTGGTGCGATTCCCATAGGAAGGCAGATGGTCAAGATTCTGTGTTTCTCAATAGGGGTAGTATCAGAAAATCCTGCCTCTATTTGAGTGATTTTCTGTGCTAACCAGAAAGGAATTTGTTCCCGTTTTACGGGTGTTTTACCAAGACATGACTGTATGTTCTGTGGTGTAATTTTATTTGTGTTCCCCTGATGAGGGGTCAGCTGTGGTACATTAACAGCTGGCTGGACTGTAGCAGTCCGCATTACATATTGGACTAATTGCCTATGTATTTTTATTAATGTGTTTAGCTGTACTAACAGCTCTTCTCTAGACATTTTTTCAATGTCAGGATGTGGTGTGTAGCTGCCTAGAACCGGCCACGTGGCTCCTGGTCTACCTAGTGGACCGAGCCTGGTAATGTGATCAGTATGTTTTAGGGCGCCATTAAACCAGAGCAGGTGCTCTTGAAATTTAAGTGGAATTTCAATCTCCTCGAAAGGAGCGTACTCTTCCGGAGGTTTCTCTATTTTGTAATAGTGAAACTCTTTTGTTCTAGCGTTTACCGCTGGAAAGTTTATCCATGAATAGAATACCTCTGTCTGCCGATACTCGTGAGCCTCTATCACGAAAATTACTGTACCACCTTGTGGTGTCAGTCCATTTTCTATAAGTTTTAAAGTTATAGATCTTCTTAAGTGGACCGGGATGATAATAGCATCCGGGTCTGTCTGTTCGGGACCTTGCTGAGTCGCATCTGCTGCGGCCCCATTGGTTCCGTTATTTTCTGGCATTGTAAAAATGCAAGGTTTGCAGAGTAGGTCTCCAAGGAGACAAAGATTAGGTGCACAATATTTTGGAACACTGTATCCTTCAACGTTGAATAAACCAGAGCTTTACATAGGAATCTCTTCCTACTAAGGTCGGGCGGATTTTAACCTTTCACCCACTCCAGACGTCTATTGGAGTATTTACGGGAGAAAGGGGTGTGAAATATGCACGACTGAGTTACTCTAAAAGACTTGCGTTAGTTTATCGCCTTACCAAACGTTAGGGCGCCATGTAGTGTAGTTCCTAGTTTCCCACTAGGCCCTGCGCATTGGAATAACATAAACAGTAGTATCGACGTGGAACTGCGGATATTCCAGGCCTCCACTGACTATGCTAAACTTAATTGGGTTGTGTTACCAACTAGCTCAGAGGTCACTGGAAACTTTCTTCTCTGCATAGGAAGTGATCAGCTTCCCTGGCACAGACAAGAAGGGATTCAGCTTTCCAACAACCGTGCAACATGACAACTTTGCTCCTCAGATCAAGAGTCAATCTCTAGGGTCGTGTGAAACAATAGACATGTATTTCACTCAGTCAGTCTAGTGCAGTTTACTTTCACGAGATGTAGAGAATAGAGAGACGGGCGTTTGTCAATAAAGGGTCAACATTTATTGAACAGTCTTTCTTCTCATACAAGAGAAATGTATTGCCACAATTGCAAGACTTGTTATTATAAAAAGTACGTACAGTAAGATAAGTATTGCGAAATAGAACTGTAAAAGCATTGATATGGTTTCTTAGCCATACAATGGTTTAAAAGTAATAAAACATATATACAGTCATATATACAATAGGCTAACATACTCAACTGGTGCTTCTAACTATGCCTACCCCAGTGTGCCTGACCTAAGCCTAACACGTGGAAGGGGAGTAAGTAAGTAGCTTTAAGTTAAGTTGGTTTTGCCAAGGTTTGTTTCAAGAATTCTCGTCTAAGGGTTTAGTCAACACCATACCTCTGAATAGAATTATGGAGGATTGGTATCTCCTTCAGGGGTCTCTCTCGATATCCCAGTCACCCGCGAGGGTAGACCGGAAACGCCGGAGCTGGATTTCTCTGCACGAGAAAGGCAGCGGCTTTTCTTCAGCGCGTCGAGGAAGGAGGGGGGACAGCGTCCGCGGGCAGCTGGAATCTGCTGGATGTCTTTGCAGAGGACGGCTGTTCAACTCCTAAGCGTACTGCACCATAGTTCGCGCTTTAGCAGCGATAATGGTATCAGCAGCTTCACCACCACAGGGACAGCAGGCTGCAGCGACAGAGTGCTAGATTTACCAACACGGGCTCTTGCAGGCAGCTGGCATCAGCAACAGTAGCTCGCATTGCTTAAGGCAACGTTGGTAATATTTATACCTGACAGGTGCCGGGTTTGACGCAAGTTTGCTGGACATAAGACGTCAATTAAAGATGTCACTAGGAAGTGATAGTTATCAGTTGCTCATTAGAGTTCCATTACTAATCAAAACACAGCAAGCGGGGATTTCCAGGTTTGCTGAGTTTTTATCTTGTTGAAGAACTCGGAGTGTTATCTAGGAATATCAGATAGTGACTACTGCTCTGTCATTGCACTAATTGGTCGCAAAGGAAGTGGCAGAGAGAACTATGCTGGAATGTGGCTCTGTTCGTGTGAGGCCAGAGATGACTTTTCAGAAAATCGCACTTGAACGGTTATGCCAATATAGGGAATAAATGGATTTATAGCCGAATAGGGGCATAAGGTCACAGTATCGATCAGGAACCTAGATAAACACGCAACAAACGCATTTCCCAACACTGCTGTTACACTTCCAAGTAATGTAATTTCTCATCCTATGAATGGGTGGCAGTGCTATGATATACATAAAACATTGTTGAGGATAATTGGGATCAATTTAAGTCTCATGAAGATCCATCACTTTTTAAAGTTTGATCAGGGCTTCCACTATTAAAATCACTACATGTTAGGAGTTCCTGAGCCAATTTAAAATCACATATCACCACCTCCACACTCACTGTCACAATCACAAAGAAAACCAGCTCCACAGTAATCAGGTGGCGTAGCACACCCTAGAAGTATTTGGCGAACAGGCTGGGAACCCAATGATGAAGCATGTCCCCAACTAGGTTGGTGAGTGAGGGTTCTTAAAAAACACCTTGTGGGTTCCAAGGCACACTTGCCGCAAGGATTATGAGAACCGAATCTCCTAATCTTTAGTTAAGTAGGTAGCAAACTTGTTCTTGGTTGGTTTATATTAGCAATTGTCTGGGAAGGCGGACAATTTCCCTATCCTCTTCTCTCTTTCTCAGTTTTTTTCTATACATCAAACATCAACATCCTTCGTTTGCCTGAGTATTGTTGTCTGGGCTTGCACAGTGACTGTCGGGGACACATTTGCACTGAATGCATTGTGATTTCTCCTACACCCCGTCCTTTCTGAGTCAGGTAAAAGGAGGACAAGGTTAACGATGTAATTTAGCAATTAGGGATGTGCTTGCCTCTATTCCTTATTTGTGCATATTTTACAGTTTGTGATTCCGGATGAGATCAAAATTCACAGTTTTGCAAGATCAGGACGCAAGAGGACTATGCCAGTTGAAAACTAATTTTGTTAATCAGGTACTTCAATTTAAATTGGGCTAACATAGCAATGGCATGTTCCTAGCTGCAGTGTTGGAACTGTGTGTTCCTTTAGAGTTCATCAACTTCTGCCAGACTTGCTGAGTTGACAGAGGAAAAGAATATAACAAATCCAAAATACCTAACTAAAGTCGAAAAAATGACAGGCATAACTCCCTAACTTGTGGAATTATCTACACATGTAGTAAAAGACTCAACAAAAACACACAGTTAAAAATGCAGTTCAGATATTGGAAATCCTGGAAAGAAATTGCATTGGTATTTTTGGTCTCTGTACAGAACACAAAAGAATGAAAAGAAATTCAGCATTACAGCAACTAATGCCTCCATCCGTTTGGTTGTCAAATTCCTACAGGAGTGAATATTTAATACTAGGTCTAAATTATCCACCCCACAATTTGTGCAGAAACAAAGTAATTTTGTGGCCTGGTCCTAAAACAAAGGGCCTTATGCATCAACACATTTTCCCATAGACACAGAATGGGCAACCCCCTTTGATGCATCTGGCCCAAAGTAACTTGTTGCCTAAACAATGAAGTTGAATAAAGTTGTAACAGCATGAGGTGTGTTTTTGTAGCCCAACACAAAGCACAACTTCAAGAACAAGAATTCTGATCCACCTAAGCCCACGGATCTGATACTTAAAGAACCAAAACCATTTTGTGAGAATCCAAATACAACACTTTCAATATTTTGCAAAAGGTTACAGGTTTAGCACAATATGACAACTCTAAATAACTAATTTCTCACATTGTTAGTAATGTTAAATTCTGCACTGAACTTTGCTTCAGAAGTTACTGAAAAAATATTCATCAAATTTGCCACGCTTTGGAAATTTTTTTTTTTAATTGATGTCCTCGATTGAAGGTATGCACTGGTCCAGTAACTTTTTTCTTCACAATAAGTTCGATACATTTTGAACATTCATCGCACAAAACATTTTTTGTATACAACTTTTACGTCTAACCGATATAAGCATGTACTACAATTGGAATTATAAAAAATCTGTTCAAAATGTAAACATGTTTTTCAAAATGATAAAATTCACAAACCTTGCTTTAATTTTTTTTTCTGGTTTAGTGCGTTATTACGAGTTTCTGGTTTCAATAAGATATTTTTTCAAAGAAGGTTTGAGAGCCTAAGGGGAAAAATTAACTTTAAACGAAACTTCCAATTTACTGTTTGTTCAATTGCTAACATACATTAATCGACATTAGACAAAGGTATAAAAATGTGTGTTTGATGAGTGATGCTGCACAAGAAATCATAATAGAAACAGTTTAATTGGCTGATGCAACCACCAGTTTGACTTTCAAATATTTTGTTTCAAATTGACATATTGAAATGGATTTATTAAGATTACATTTCACTGTCAAAGTGCCATGACATATGACATTAGGGATATTCATACTCTATGTGAGGTCCAACAGTATCTGCAGTGTTTGTGATGGGATAGCCGGGCTACATACACTGGAATATCAACAAACTTGACGCATATCTTAATTATGGTCAAGCATAGATATATATTCCCAATGTGACAGCAACCTTGGAAGATACACTTTTTTGTTATGTCCTGTGTTTTAAGCATCCCAAAAATCTATTGAATACTAAACTTATCAAAGTAAATGGTTAATGTAGATGCCTAGCAAGAAGAAAAGTCTTCATATATGCGACTCCTATGCAATCGACCCAGTATAAACTAAAAGTTTTAAGAAGGTTCACTAGCTAGTTCCTGCAGTGGGACACAACAACACAGAGGTGCTTTTGCTCAATTTTTCAAACGCATCCTCCTTATATAGCTGAAATATAGCAATGGATTCTATCAGTTCAGTCTCACTCAATAATACCAGAAGCAGTTTCTCTTTAAATGTATAACCAGCAGCGGTATGTACACATCCTTTAGAGTGGAACAAGCTGGGTTTTGTGGCAGGAGGACTCAATGACTGGGTCCTTGATCTATCTTTACCCCCATGTCCTCCTCCAATGTTCAGATATTCAGAGAGCTCATTCGGCACAACATTTCTAAATATTATTGAATATGGTGGTGCCTTCCTTAATATCTATGTTCTTCATTACCCTCGTTCTCTAGTAGCACTGAGGTCTCATAGCCTTGATAGTGACTTTGAGAGTAGGCGGAGGAATAAACTGATTGGTTGGTCAAGCAAGGTCCAGCATGATGAGTCTTATACCATTGGCCAGACCATAGGATTCCCACTCTTTCTGCGAGGTACCACTCCTCCTGAGAGAGGATACAGATACAACAAGGTATTATGGGGCGGAGTGAGGAATTTAGAGTCAATCGTACATGAATGGTGGTGAGGGCTAGCCAAAACAGCATAACCATTGATATTTGCCTCGAATAAGCAAGTCATATGGACTACTTGAGAAGTAAAAGGACAATCATGTGTGCATATACTGCCTTTTTCATGCTGAAAGCACTCAACCTTAAGTATCAACCTCAGCTGCAGCATTTCTGAAATTTCTCACAATCTCAACACAAAAAAGGAATTTACCTCATGGAAAATCCACCTGCTATATTTTTAACAGTGAAAACCTCAGATTTTTTCAACTGCATTTTTTTCATACAATTGTCTGAAAAATACATAGTAGAATATCTGTGCCCTTTAAACTCTTCAAGTTATGTACGTAATAAAGATTTGATTTAACTTCCTTAAGAGATGTCTGTCTTCACATTTAAAGCGACACTGCATTTAATAATCACTCAGAGAGTCCCTCCTTACTTCTCTGTTGCTCTAGAGTTTTTCCATCTTTTTCCATACAGCTGGAAATACTTATTATGATTGTTTTAGATATGTTTATGTTTTAATAGTGATTGATCTTAGTTATCTCTGCTTCAAGAAGTATACATATTTCACACAGTTTCTTTGTGCAGCCTGCAGCCACCGATGGCGCAACAAGAACTCGTCGAACGTGCAGAGATTTTTTTTTTGGGTTGTTGTGTCATTACAGGACAAGCATTGGCACAGCCAATAGGTCTCGCCTTTGGGGCCTTATAAGAGTTTAGCCAGAGCTATTGACTTTACCAATGTCTTTAAGCTGTGCTGTAGAGAAGTGTGGCTGCTGTGCAGCATGCTGAAAAGTTTTAATACAACAGTGTCAGAAGCATTTTTGTTACCTTATATATGACCAAGAAGGCATTCTGTACAACTGAATGACCATATTGAAAAAAGTATTAACAATAAAAAATGTCCTCAGTTTTCTTTTGTTCTTGCAATGCTGGCAACTTGTTTCTGTCTATTCCATTGGTTCTTTGGTAAAGTTTTTTTTTGAGGAGGCATAAACAATCGGAGGGTGAAGGTTGGGAACTAGTACCCGTATTATAACACTAGCAGCGGCCAGACGCTAGGGGGAAATCAACAGATGCCAGATTCCGAGAGCAGGCTGAGGTGATGCTCAGGTGGTAGTGGTGGTGGTGGTGGTGGTGACTGGTGTGGAGACGATGCTGAGGTGATACTGAATGATACTCAGGTCTTGCTGAGTGATGGTGATGTGGTGGTGTTCTAGTGCAACGGCGATGCTGAGTGACACTGATGTGGTGCTGCGTGATGCTGTGGTGGTGCTGCTGATTGATGCTGTGGTTGCGTTGAATGATGCTATGGTATCGCTGAGTGATGCTGTGGTGGCCATGGGTGATGCTGTGGTGGCGCTGTGGTGGTGCAGAGTGATGCTGCTGTTGCGCTGAGGGATGCTGTGGTGATGCTGTGGTGGCACTGAGTGATGTTGTGGTGGCACTGAGTGATGCTGTGGTGGTGCTGAGTGATGCTGTGGTGGTGCTGAGTGATGCTGTGGTAATGCTGTGGTGCTTCTGAGTGATGCTGTGGTGGCACTGAGTGATGCTCTGGTGACGCTGAGTGATACTGTGGTGGCGCTGAGTGATGCTGCACAGCAACATGGGTAGGGTTGAGGGGAGGTAGGTGAAGAAAGAAGGGGTGGTGACGGCGAAGCAACACAGTAGTGCATGCAAAAGCAATAGGGGGAGGGCAGGAGTGCACGCAAAAGCAACAAGGAATGGAAGAACAGAAAGCAACACATTGGTGGGTCGAAGCACAATGGAGGGTGCTGTTTGGGGTAGTAGTTGAAGCACAGGGGCGAGAGTTTAAGATGGCGTGGAGAAGCAGTCAGGCAACAGAGCTAACCGAGTGGGGGGTAGAGATGTACATGAGGGAGGTGACAAGAAAACACATGCACTTACAGCAGTACTTCATAAAAATGAAAAAAGAAGTAATTGTAAATTGTAAAGATGCATGCTACATGGGAAGGACAAACACAAGACTGGCAAGATAAGAAGCTGGCAAATGAGAATAACAAGGAAAGCCAACCAATGGTAAGCAATGGGTGGGATCCAAGTCCCTCCATGTTTTTGGTAGCCACAAAATGCCTTGTAAGACAGTGCATGTGCAGTCTAGTAGGTTCGATCTAAAAACAAAGAAAAATTTGGGGATAGAAAAAAACAAAATGTGATTATGCAGGTCCTGTCGCATAAATAGGCACTCCCCGCAAACGGAGAAGCAAAATCACTGAAAAATGTGTTCATTCACTGCAAAAACAGACAGTAACCAATCAAGTAAGAGACATGGAAAATAACATTTTCATTTGAGGTACATGGCTAAAAGTACTGCCAGGTAAAATAAACAAAAATAGCATTTTACATCTCTGAAACATGGTATAATTCATTTGAGAGGTAGGGCTACGACAGCAGTAGAAGATTATAATACACCGACTTTTTGATATTTAAGTCATGCATTAGCATTGAAACCCTCAGCCAATTGCATAATAAATATGCAGGTGCTTAATAGTCAGAAAACCAAGTACACTTGTTTTCTGTTACACTAAAATAGCACAGGGAATTTTTGGATCAACATTCTCTAAATCATGGGTACTCATAGTACGGCCCGCGGGCCGGTGGCGGCCCGGCAGGCCTTCCTTGGCGGCCCGCGGACCTTGCAAACATCGTACCCATGTATTTTTTTTTTTTAAAGAGTGTCTCCTGCAGCGCGACTCTGAGAGTCTCTGCTGCTCTGTGGGGGCCGGGCGATTCTCACATAGCCAGAGTGGAGCTGCAGGGGCCTAAGATGAGGTGAAATACAACAACGCCTCATTAGCATGCAAATGGCCTTTAATGACCTGTGAAGTGCTTGGGTGGCTGTGTGTGTGTGTGCGCCTGGAAGTTTTCTCAGCCCAGGCTGACACACAGACAGGGTGAGATGACAGAGGTTGACAGGGAGGTAGAGAGAGCGAGGGAGAGAGGGAGTGAGGGAGACGGGGAGTGAGACGGAGAGTGAGAGAGGGAGGAAGACGGGGAGGGGGAGAGTGAGAGAGGGAGGGAGACGGGGAGGGGGAAGTGAGGGGGAGAGTGAGAGAGGGAGGGAGGCGGGGAGGGGGAAGTGAGGGGGAGAGTGAGAGAGAGAGGGAGACGGGGAGGGGGAAGTGAGGGTGAGAGCGAGAGAGGGAGGAAGACGGGGAGGGGGAGAGTGAGAGAGGGAGGGAGACCAGGAGATGGAAGTGAGGGGGAGAGTGAGAGAGGGAGGGAGACGGGGAGGGGGAAGTGAGGGGGAGAGAGACGGGAGGGGGAATTGAGGGGGGAGTGAGAGAGGGAGGGAGACGGGGAGGGGGAAGTGAGGGGGAGAGTGAGAGAGGGAGGGAGATGGGGAGGGGGGAGTGAGGGGGAGAGAGAGGGAGGGAGACGGGGAGGGGGAAGTGAGGGGGAGGGAGACAGAGAGAAACAGACAGACAGAGGGAGGGAGACAGAGGGAGTGATGGAGGGAGGGGGAGAGGGAGCGAGGGAGCGAGGGAGGGGGAGAGGGAGTGAGGGAGCGAGGGAGGGAGGGAGGGGGAGAGCGAGGGAGGGGAGAGCGAGGGAGGGGGAGAGCGAGGGAGGGGGAGAGCGAGGGAGCTAGGGAGGGGGAGAGGGAGTGAGAGAGTGAGAGGAGTGAGACAGAGAGAGGGAGGGAGTGAAAGAGGGAGAGAGAGAGTGGGAGGGAGTGAGAGAGAGAGGGAGTGAGAGACAGACAGACAGAGGGAGGGAGAGGGAAGGAGAGAGAGAGAGGGAGGGAGCGAGAGAGGGAGGGAGAGAGGGAACAAGTGAGGGAGTGAGAGAGAGGGAGAGAGGGAGGGAGAGAGGGAGTGAGGGAGAGAGAGGGAGTGAGGGAGTGAGGGAGTGAAGGAGGGAGAGAGGGAGAGAGGGGAGTGAGAGAGAGGGAGTGAGAGGCAGGGAGTCAGAGAGAGGGAGAGAGAGGGAGTGAGGGAGAGAGAGGGAGTGAGGGAAGGAGAGGGGAGTGAGAGACAGGGAGTGAGAGAGAGGGAGTGAGAGACAGGTAGTGAGAGAGCGGGAATGAGAGAGACAGACAGAGGGAGGGAGACAGAGGGAGTGATGGAGCGAGGGAGGGAGACAGAGGGAGTGAGGGAGCGAGGGAGGGAGACAGATGGAGCGAGCGAGGGAGGGAGCGAGGGAGCGAGGGAGTGAGAGACAGACAGAGAGAGGGAGGGAGAGGGAAGGAGCGAGAGAGGGAGGGAGCGAGGGAGGGAGAGAGGGAACAAGTGAGGGAGTGAGAGAGAGGGAGTGAGGGAGAGAGAGGGAGTGAGGGAGAGAGAGGGAGTGAGGGAAGGAGGGAGAGAGGGGAGTGAAAGAGGGAGTGAGAGACAGGGAGTGAGAGAGCGGGAATGAGAGACAGAGGGAGGGAGCGAGAGGGAGGGTGGGAGAGAGGGAGAGATAGAGGGAGAGAGGGAGCGAGGTAGCGAGCGAGGGAGGGAGGGAGGGAGGGAGAGAGGGAGCGAAGGAAGAGAGGGAGGGAGAGAGGGAATATGTGAGGGAGTGAGAGAGAGGGAGTGAGAGGGAGTGAGGGAGAGAGAGGGAGTGAGGGAGTGAGGGAGGGAGAGGGGAGTGAGAGAGAGTGAGAGAGCGGGAATGAGAGAGACAGACAGAGGGTGGGAGCGAGGGAGAGATAGAGGGAGCGAGGGAGGGAGAGAGAGCGGGAACAAGAGGGAGTGAAACAGGGAGTCAGAGAGGGAGGGAGAGAGGGAGAGAGGGAGGGACTGAGGGAGAGAGGGAGGAAGAGAGTGAGAGGGAGAGAGAGGGCGGGAGGGAGTGAGGGAGTGAGAGAGAGAGGGAGCGAGAGAGGGAGCGAGGGAGGGAGAGAGGGAGCGAGATAGGGAGGGAGAGAGGGAAGGAGAGAGAGAGCGAGTGAGTGAGTGAGGGAGGGAGAGAGATGTGTGTATGCCGGGTCTGGTGGCTCAGTGGACGAAGGCATCCTCTGCAGGGACCTGTGATCAACCTCATGGTCAGTTTTTTTTCGTTGCTCTAGCCCGCATCCTCTCCCACTGACCCCGCCACAACCGGTGCGGCCCTCGGACACAAACCACACTGTAAATTTGGCCCCAGAGACAAAGTTTGTGAGTACCCATGCTCTATACCAACCAGCAAAAATGTTTATAAACCAATAGAAAAAAAGTAATCCGGGACTGTGAAAACTAATATTGTTTTTCATACAGTGAAGACAAAAGGGTCTTAAAAAATAGCATAAACAAACAATTCATAAACAACCACCTAAACCAGATGTTCATGACAGAGAAGCACCAACAATCCGTTTGGCCCATTTTCCCGGAGCAACACCTGCAAGAAAGTTTTCATCTTGGTCACACTATTAAAACTAAAACATTTATTTCCCACTGTAGTACGTACAAGGGGTATTGCGGAGAAATCTAAAAAAAGAAAAAGTGAGGCTTGTTAAAGTATATTTTGGTGCTCTGTTAAGTCTCCTTTGTTGTTGTTTGGGACTCTCATAAATACATTCTTAACTGCTAGCACATTATCCTACCATTGGTTTGTCGTAAGAAAGAACCTCGAGTCAGGAATGAATACCGACAAGCAATGTAGTAGGATGGAATTTCCATACTACTGGTCTGTCGCCTGAAATGTGTATGTTACCACTTCACCTACAAATTATTTTTTTTTTTTAAAGACTTCCACCAGTTACTAGACTATCGCAACCTTTCCAACTCGGGGCGCTTTTCTCGTTTCGCCTTTCAGCATTAATTAGGAACTAAACTGTTACTACTGTGAGACTCAGGTCCGAAAATCTACATAACATATACCTTATTACGGATTGCTTGACTCTACCCTTTGTATAGAAAACATTCCCATGAATCCTTCTCTGAACCCAGATACCCAGACTCCATCTGAAGAAACCTTGATGCCCAAAGCCCTTCTACAGTGATTCCTACGACACAAGTAAGTTAATGTAAATGTAAATGTAAATGTAAATGTAAATGTGTTTCGATTTATATAGCGCACTTTAACCCAGGGGTCCCAAGGCGCTTGCTTAGGGAACCCGTCCTGGTATTCCCCTGTGAGATATCCCGGCCGGGTATCCACAAGGTGAAAGCCAGGCATCCCGCCGCGAGGGGCCGTAGTGGAGATTAAGCAAGCTATTGCCCAGAGTCGCAGAGTGTGACCCCGTGAGTCGAGTAGGCACCGGAGCGAGAATTGTCGACTCCGTGGAATTTTTGAGCCCGAGACCCGCCAAGGCGGGGAATCGAACCCTGGTCCCCGGCCGATCTCAGCTTTAATGGTGATCCATGCACCATTTTACTGCATTTAGTCTAAGGCTATTACAAGAATATGCATCTATTTTAACGTCTATCATGTTGCAAGTGAGCCTGCACGCAAAGCATTCACTGGAAGTAAATGTAAACACTACTAAACACTTTTTGGCAACAATCTGTCCCTCTCCGAGCATTTAACTATGCTAAATCAGCACTAACCAAGAAGCAAAAATGGAAGAGAAACACTTTGTGCCTAAAATATATTAAGATTAAATAATAAGGATCTAGTGAAAATACACTGCATTCACAGCACTTGCTTTTACTAGACTAGCTCGAAGTAGGATATCTCACCCACAAATACTTTTGCTGCTTGTGGAATACAAACAACATTTCAATGATGAAAAACGCATATCAAAGTAATTGTTTCTGACCTGAAGACTGTAAAGTCATCACGTGGCTCAGGACTTTCATGGGCAATTAACCATAGAGGTTCAGGTGTTTGCAGGCCAGTACCCAAAGAAGGCTTCTAAGCTATTTCAACACAACGTTACCCCCCAGCCCTGTTTTGTGCTGAAGTATGTGATGACAAGGATGTCATGACAATTGACTTTGAGGCATTATTAATCAAAATAATATTACATTTTAGACAGCGTTTATGCTAACATCCCACATCTCTGGTTATCAACCATTAGCAGGCTACATCTAGCGGAGTGGAGTGCACGGTGGTGATTGAGCTGGTAAGGATTAGAGCGCTCTAGTGTACCATAAATCTGCAGCTCTGAAACTAGAGTACCTGGTCCAGTACACAGAAAGGAAAAAACATGGTTTCCTTGCCGTGGTCTCAAACGAAAAACACTACGGTTTGTAAAGAATAAGCAAGATACAAGTAACGGTCTGGTCTATTTTATTTTATTTTTTTAATATTTCTGATGCTTTATTAAAGAGTATAAGGATCACTGGATGTGTGAGATTCCACAAACTGAGTTCAGATATAATCATTCTTTACTGAGGGATTCAGCATTTGAAAGACGGTGCTCTATTTGACAGAGTGGCGGAGAGCATTACCTCCATCATGCTGATGGACCACGTACCTCAGATTTAGAGATGATCCTCAGTCCAGCGGCCATCTTTGATCGGTGAAAGGAATAGCCATCATGTAGATAAGTTACAAAGAATTAGTATTAAAAAAGTATAGCGGAGGTGTAGGGTACCACTGTGCTGAGAGACATGTCACAAAAAGTAAAACAAAGAGCAGCAGACAGACCTCTCAAAAAAGTGCTAAACTCATTTTAAAAAACGAGTGGGCAAAAATTCTGCAAAGGATATTTGAAGCCCCTTGGCACTGCCGTGGTGAGAAAGGGGGAGTGTATAATGGCTGGGTGGAGAAGGTAACATTGGCTGCTGCTGTTCTCTTCTGGGTGGAGAGGTGGTTGGCGTTCATCAGTCTGTCTTGGCTGGAGTGAGTAGGAAGATTCTACTTCTCTCTTCTGAGCAGGAAGAGTAGGGTGACTTCCACGGCTCTCTTCTGGGTGGAAAAAAGTGCTATGTCTTCCATTACTCTCTGCTGGGAAGGGGAGAATAAAAGAGCCCCCAATACTCTCTCTCTGG
The DNA here is from genome assembly GCF_964263255.1 of Lissotriton vulgaris. Taxonomy (NCBI): domain Eukaryota; kingdom Metazoa; phylum Chordata; class Amphibia; order Caudata; family Salamandridae; genus Lissotriton; species Lissotriton vulgaris. The sequence continues at coordinate 513,445,402 of NC_141700.1, forward strand.
TGGAAGTGGATGGCATTGCTTCCAATATGCTCCGCTGGGAGGGAGAGTGGTTTCCACTAATCTCTGCTGGCTGAGAGTCAGTGGATTCTCTTTGAATGAAGAAGAGTAACCTGGCTTCCATTAGTCTCTCCTGGTTGGAGGGGATTAAGAGACTTTCCACTACTGTCTTCAGCAAGGGAGAGAGTAATATTGCTTCCAGTACCTGGCTTGCAAGAATGGAGTGGAATCCAATTTTCCTTAAATTCCTAATTTGGCCCCTTGGATGGAGAGCTTGCGCAGTCCCTTTCTCTTTCACACACACTGGAGTATAGGGCTATCAAAGGTTGTTAGCTGTCTCTCCGTGTGGCACTGAATCTGATCAGCATCAAGGGTCAGATTTCCTGTGTACTCGCCAATAGGGCGTAAAAGGCATCCCATTCTTGTCCACCGTCCAGGTCACAATGTCTTAGCCAATATTCATGTTCCCAAATTCATCATAGTAGATGCTGCTGTTTCTGATGGTGAAGTTTATCGTCTTTAATTCTTTTAACAGCTCCTCTCCAGCCTGGATGCTATTCACCGTCCTCTAGAAACGCACCTCACGGCTATCTCTATCATTCGATAGCCACAGAGGCAAGGCTGGCTGTGACAGAACTTCAAGAGTTCCTGAAGAGTACCAACAATTGTCTGATAGATTCCAAAGCCTGGGCATCACTTTCTGGGGTTTTCTTCCCAGAGTCTGCTGGCGTCTCCAGATTGTTCGCTTGGATTCCAGTCAGAACTTCAAGAGACCCCGTCGGGGGTGCCAACAATTTTCCGATAGATACTGCAGCCTGGGCAGCACGTTCTGGGGTTTTCTTCCCAGAGTCTGTTGGCGTCTCCAGATTGTTCGCTTGGAGTCCAGTCAGAACTTCAAGAGACCCCGTTGGGGGTGCCAACAATTTTCCGATAGATACTGCAGTCTGGGCAGCACGTTCTGGGGTTTTCTTCCCAGAGTCTGATGGTGTCTCCCGAGTATTCGCTTGTAGGTCAGTCTGTTCGCGAATGCGCTGCAATTCAGCATCAAAGGCTCGGGAAGGCTTCTCATCTGGGGCCTGTAATTGCAATGGGTGGTGCCTCAGGGCTGGGACCAGCTTGTAGCTTGGTATCCTCCGAAGAGCTTCATTCAGCTGCTGCATCTTATTCAGCTGCTCCTGCGCACTACGCAGCTTAGAGCGGACCTCTTCAAAGGCATTGCGAAGAACTGTACTGTCTTCCAATAGTTTCGATATTGTATCCAGCAGCATTTCCACGTGGTTCTCATTCTCCCGCCGGAGCTGGCCGTATTTCTGGTGGTGGCTCTCCAACGCGCGCCGGTTTTCCAGCTTTAGGGAGTTATACTGCGCCTGTAAGTCCAGGAGCTGCTTCTTGGCTCCTTCATGCTGGTTCTTCAGGGTCATGTGCCGAGAGGGGAGGGTGACGTCGTGGTTCATGGCGCCTTCCTTCTCCTTGCTCAGGGCTTCTTGAGCTTTTAATTTATGTACCCCAAAATCTTCCTGGGTCTTGTGCTCCGCACGCTCCTTCTCAAGGGACTGCTCCAGACTGGACCGCTGCTCATACATCACTTCCACCAGGCCGGAGAGCGTCTCCTGCTGCTGCTGGAACTGGAGCTGTGAGTGCCTGTACAGGTAGATCACGGACCCCAGGCACGTCACGAAGGCCAGCAGGCAGAAGACTACCTGCAGAATCCTCGTCTGCCTGCGGAACCCGCAGGCGCAGAGTTCCATCATGGCCGGAGAGCTTGGTTCCTCGTCAGGAGGGCCGGGCCCTCGGACTCCCGTGATCATCTTGACCGCAATGTCCGACGGACAGACTTATGGGCCCTGCGCGGCCTTATCTAGCCCTGCTGAGCCCCCCGGATTATGACGTTATTGTGATTCAGAGCACCGCACTGTGACGTCGAGTCAACGCGCCTTGCGTCCCAGACAGCATCAACCCTGGCTGTCTAAGTAGTCCGCGCCCTGAGCAGTGCAGCTTTGCCATCCCGTGTGTAGGTCACTGCACGTGCTGTGGGTGCGCCTTTCCTGGCCACGCCTGGCCCTTCAGTGCCTGTGAGGGGGCTCCTCGACCCCTGACATGGATGGATGCGATCAAAGACTCTGAGGCGAATCTTCCTGCAGGAAGCACGTGGCCTTCGACGCACAGCGCATCCCATTACCTCCTCGTCCTGTCTTCCTCGCCACAGTAATTACCCATGAGCCTCCGGCTCCACACAGAACTCCAAGTACAAAAACAGCGCTCTAGTCTCCCTCTCCCTCCTCCAAGATGTTCCCCAGTGGCTCCAGCCAATCCCATAAAGGGACACAGAAGCACCAACACGACCTGTTCTTTTTTTCTGCACTTCTCCGAGTGCTGTGTTCCCTGCTGGTCAGGTGAGTGTTTGTTGTTGTTTCTTGAAGGCTGGGGTCTTGCTTGAGCAGCCCCTTTTGGGCCTTGGGTATTTCGGTGGGGGATGTGATGTCGTTTTTATTGTTTCTGAATCGCTATGTTTCATTTTGTGATTTTTACATGCTTTTATTCCCCATTCGTTTGCCTCCGCGCTCCGTGTCCTGCTGTAGCGGACCTTGGAGGCGTTTGTTTGTTTGTGCTCGGTCGCTTTGGACCTCGCGCTATGTAGGGGCTCCTGTGGTCCTGCTGAGCGGGACCGTTTTCGGGACTGCTCTTTCCCGGCCGCGCGTCATGCAGAGCTAACTTGGCGCGGCCGGGTGCGGTGACGGTTCCTCTTCCCCTCCGCTTTCTTTGACGCGTCTGTGTGTTGTTGCTTGTCGATGGGCGAGATGTGCTCAGACGTGTGTTTTGGCTAAACACACATAATTAGGCGGAGCGCGCCGGTTTGCATGCGCTCTTATTCTATTAGGGGGCGTGTGTTATGGTGATTGGGACGGTTGCCTAGCGACCTAGGGTCCTCTTTTACCGAGCGTGTAGTTTTCACTTTTGCCTGTGTTTGTTCGAGTGGACATGGGGCGTGATGCTTCTGCCGTGCCTGATCCTGGCTCCTTCTCAGTGGGTTTTCCTTCTGGGCTGGCGTTTCCCTTTATGGAGTTGTTGCAGCGCATGATTGCAATTGCTGTGGCTGCTGCTTTACGGTGTCAGGGGCCGGTTCCTGTGGTGAAGTGGGCCTGTGTTGATGACGCTTTGTGCATGGGGCCGTTCTTGCGTTGGTCCTTGGGCACTTTCACAAGCATTTGGTGTTTTCCTGAATCTGTGTCACCTCTTGCTGATGTTTTGTTCTTTCCGTGTCAGCGCCCTGAGCCTGGATCATTGCCCCTACATTCTTCAGTTTTGAGGGTTCTGGAGTTTGTGTGGTTGGTTGTGTACTTGGTTCCTTTCCGTGTTTTTTGTGTAAAGGAAACCCCTGCAGGATTTGCTGTGTACTGCCCCTCCTCGTTGGGGGTTGATTCCTTGATGGTCAGCATGTCTTCTCACGGGACTGTTGTTTCAGTGGTTTCTTCTGCTGTCCCGGTTACCCGTAGAGTGGATAGTGCGGTGATGCGCACTTTTGAGGCTATGAATTTTTCTGTCAGGGCTGCTGCCTGTTCATCTTGCACGATCCAGTCTTTGCTAATGGATTTTCAATCTGTGGCTGTATGTTGGATCAGGGGGAGGATGCTTCTTCTGATCTGGAAATGCTGGAGCGGCATGTACGCCTGATGTCTGATGTTCCCTTTGATTCGTTGGGGGCGGGCGGTTTCGGCAGCTGGGTCATCTGTCGCTACCAGGCGTCAGTTGTGGACTCGTTCCTGGAAGGCTGACGCTGCGCAGTGGAGTCTCCTGGTGATGATCCCTTTTTCAGGTGTTCTTTTGCTTGGTCCTCCTTTGAATGAAATGGTGATTACTACTGTGTTGGGCCGTAAGCTCATTGCTCCTGAGCGTACTGGTTACTTCCGTGCCTTTGTTTCCCAGCATGTTTTTGGTCATTCTAGGAGGGGACGTGCTGGGCTTACAAGTCATGTCTGGATCGATCCTGGTATTGGTCCGGTTGGGGGTCGCCTCACTTGATTCGTGGGCTCTTGGCATTTGACTGTGTCAGTCCTATGGGTTCTTCAAGTGGTTTCAGAGGGTGTACTTCTTGGGTTTACCCGGACTCCCCCAGGCTGTTTCAGGTCCGCGCCTTGTCCCTGAGCCCCTCTAAGGCGGTTGATGCTTTGGAAGGCATTTGTTTCCCTGATGACCAGTCATGCGGTGCTTCCTGTGCCCTGCGATCTGTTCAGGTTGGGCGTGTATTCCTTACTATATTATTGTGTACAAACGCACCGGGTATCTTCATCCTGTGATGGGCCTGATGTAGGTCGAGGCTTTCGTCCCGCGCCAGTATTTAGTTATGGTTTCACTACAGTTGATCCTTCCTCTGGTGTCTCAGGGTGTTTCCTGGAGTCTTTGGTCTTGAGAGATTCTTGTATACATGTGCCTGTTTCATCCCGTCTCTCAGCGGTTTCTCCGGTTTGCGTCCTGGGTCGTCATTACCGGTTCCTGGTATTGCCTTTTGGTTTCTGCTCTTCTCCCGGGTCCTTTACTATGGGTCTGGCTCCTCTTGTTGGTCTCTTGCAGGGGGAGGGCATTTGTGTATATTCCTTCTCTGGACGACACTTTCATTTCTGCTTCTTCTTTTCTATGGCGGTGTTACATGTCCGGAGTGTGTTCCATGTCCTGGGGCATCACAGTTTCCTCGTGAATGTGACGGAGTCCTTCCTGGTTCCTACACGGGGATTGGCTTTCGTTGGGGTTCTGTTCAAGACTCATTTGGGGATGGTGTTCCATACCCCTCCACGGATTCTGTCCCTGATGTCTGATGTTAATCCCCTGTTGTTGGGGGCATTCTCGTCATGTACACCTGTGGTTGGGGATTCAAGGTGTGATATCGGCCTCTTTATTAACGATGCCATGGGCTCGCCTCCACATGTACCCGGTGGTGTTCCCACATTTGGTCGCGTCAGGTTCCCTGTTCCCTCGATTTGGGTGTTTTGGTTCATATGTCGGTGGATGTTCGGGTGGTCCTGAGTTGGTGGTTGGATGAGGGTCATCTGTCCGGGGGCCGCCCCTTTCTGATTATTCCCACCCGCGTGGTCACTACCGATGCCCGCCTGCTGGGTTGGGGTGCTGATCTGGGGGATTCGGCGACTCTGGGGGTTTGGCCTCAGTCGGTTTTGTCGTGTTCCTCCAAATGCGTGGTGCTGAGGCCGTCCTTTTTGATCTGCTGGATTCTCGGATCTTCTTCGGGGTCTCCATGTGCATGTCCGGACGGACTGTCGGGTGGTGAGGTCTTTTGTGGACCGTCAAGGGGGATGCAGGGTTTGTTCCCTCGGTTGCCTCAGCCGTCTGTTTTGTTGTTGGGCAGAGGTGAACCTGGCGTCGCTATCTGCCTTTTACCTGCCGGTTCCGGCGTCCACTGTGATGGATTTTCTGTCCTGGTGTTTCCTTCCATGGAGTCTTTGTCCCTCACACATTTGATGTTCATGGGGTGGCAGAGGTTGTTTGGGTCTCCGATTGTGGGCCTCTTTGCTTCCCGGGCTTTTGCCTGAATCCGCTGCTTTTGCACGATTATGCCTTGCGAGGATGCTTGGTTGGTGGACGCTCTGTCGTTCCTTCGGCCATGGGGCATGTTGTATGCCTTTCCCCCTGTTCCCCTGTTTCAGGCGGTCTTGCAAAAGTTCTGGGGAAGGGTTCCTTTATACTTCTGATTGCTCCGGGTTGGATACGTCGCACTTGATATCCCCTACTGTTGGAATTGGCTGTGTCTCCAGGGTGGGCCTTCCCATTCGTGCCTTAACCTCTGTTGGGTCCTCTTCTTCCTCTACCTATGTTACGTTCCATGGGTCTACGGGCCTGGCTCTTGTGTGGGATTCTCTGAGGCATGGAGGTTGTTCTATGTCTGTGGCTGGCGTCATTCAGCAATATCGGAGGCCTTCTACTCTGGAGTCCTACGCTAAGCATTGGGATTTCTTTGCCTCTTGAGGTGTGGTCACAGGCTGTCGTTGGCTTCCTTGGATCCTGATCGGATTCTGTAATTTTACTTCATGGTTTCCTTTTGGGCTTGGCCGTTTCCACTCTCAGGGCTCATTGGGCCGCCATTCGGGCGTTTCATGTCCTGCCTTTGGTTCGAATTTCTCCTTTGATGGCTCGGCTTTTTAAGTCATTTTCTTTGCCACGTCCCCGTCCTTTCTTGTGTTCTTCTCCTTGGGACCTTACTCTGGTATTGCGTTCCTTGCTGTCGGCTCCTTCGAGCCTTTGGTGTCGGTGGGCCTGATGTTCTTGGCACTCAATGTGGTGTTTATTGTGGCTCTTCCTTCTGCCTGGCGTATTGGTGTGCTGGGTGCCTTCCTACGGTCTACTCCAGTTTGGTCATTTTGTCTGATCATGCAGTCTTGCGCCCTCATCCTACGTTTATTCCTGGGGTGGATTCTTATTTTCACCGTTCTGCTGAAGTGGTTCTTCCGTTTCTTTGTCCTGCACCTTCCTCGACTGCGGATTACCTTCTCCGCCTGTTGGATGTGCGTCGTGCATTGTCGGTTTATTCTCATGCACTCAATACTTTTGTAAGGTTGACTTTTTGTTTGTCAATTTTTGGTTTGTCTCGTCAGGGCCGGAAGCCCTCACTGTCCACTGTCAGGCGTTGGATTGTGGAGACCATACGGTTGGCTTCGGTTCTGTTGCTGTTCTTCCCCCTCTTACTGTTCAGGGTCGGTCCACAGGATCTGTTTCTGTATCGTGGGCCGCTTTTGGGGGGTGTCCATGGAGGATGTTTGCCGGGCGGCCGGTTGGTCGTCCCCGCATACTTTCGGGTCCCATTGTCGACCTCGGATTGGGGTGGGGTTTCTGTTTCCTTTGCCTCCTCTGTCCTGTCGGCTGGGATTCCTTGAGGTGTATATTTCTGTGGAATATTTGTACCTCTTGTGCTTGGATGTGTTCTCTACATGATTTCTGTAGAGTGTTTTCCTTGCATGAAGCTGATTGCTTTGGTATCGGCTCATGGGTAATTACTGTGGCGAGGAAGACAGGACGAGGAGGTAATGCCCCGGTTACTTACCGGTAATCTTCATTACTCCGAGTCCATGTCTTCCTCGCCACAGTATAGTTTCCCTTCCCTCCCGGCCCTGGTGGTGGCTTCATGTCTGCGGCTTGGTTGCTTCTGTGTCCCTTTATGGGATTGGCTGGAGCCACTGGGGGCCATCTTGGAGGAGGGAGAGGGAGACTAGAGCGCTGTTTTTGTACTTGGAGTTCTGTGTGGAGCCGGAGGCTCATGGGTAATTACTGTGGCGAGGAAGACATGGACTCGGAGTAATGAAGATTACCGGTAAGTAACCGGGGCATTTTCCGTGGAAGTGGCCCGTTTCCACAACGCTGCACTCTGTGCGTTCGAGGGACTAGAGAGTCTGCAGCCAAACTCTCACCAGATCTGACACCAGGAAACCTCCTGGTACCGGAAACACACAAATCACGAGGTCCCCAGCCAGGTGGAATACAAAGAAATAGGAATAAACAAAGTTGTGGGGCTGTCCATCATTAACACACAATCTAAGTCGCTCTCTATGTGCGCAGGTGCTAACGCGTTTTTAGCCCCTGAGTGAGGATGCCTGCGCCCCACGCAGGGAGCCCCCATAGTAGAGCCGCCACCACCTTAGTGCCACAGGAGGGCACACCCGACAGGCTAGTGTTTGGACCCACTGGGGGTCCTGTGCTGTTAGGTTGAATTTTCCATGTAAAAGTCCCAGCTCTACCGCCATCAAACTAACCAGGATCAGAAAACCTTCCAATAAGGGCCACTGTAATTATGTGATTTTCCACATAATTAAGAATTTGCCGCATGGGCTGTACAGTCCATAATGTGCTGCATAATTTACAGATTTTGGGGAAAAAAATGTTTTTAGCTTAAACAAGTTACTTACATTTTTTAAACAGCAACCCATGTGGCATGCAGTGGAAAGCCCTTCACAAAAGTGGACTGGTCATCTTTCAGAAGTTTATTGGTACTGAGATGAAATCTTTGCTAAAACAGTGTTAAAATTGGTGAAAATTACCACATTTTGAAGTCATTCTATCACAAAATGTGCTGTATTATGCGACCTAATTTGCCTCTTTTTGCCGAAAAATATAGTCAGCACGGCCGCTTAATTTGGCCATCTCCTGCTGCTTAATTCCAGTGGCGCTGCCTATAAACTAGACCCCACTCCTAAACATGTTTCCTATGTCCATTCTTTTATAGTCCCGTGTCTATCTTAAATGTGTTTTTTCATGTGTTCTCGCATGCGGGCGCGCGCACTGAAGTTGCTTCAAAGTGTAAAAAAACCTGTAAATATGACCTAAGAAATACGTGTATTTTCTTTTATGATGCAATGCCCAGCGTGGGAGACCTACTCAGGACCTCTCGGATGTGGTTTTACTCAGCTATGCCGCCGAGCTTCTGTGAGACGGATCCCACAGGTGAGTAACGCATGGCCGCCCGCCTTCCTGCCTACATATACTCTCTGTCTCGTGCGCCATTTTGCATAGTGCCGGAATGGAAAAATCCTCTCACATGCACATATAGCGCAGCTACGTATGTATTGCTACTCTCAACCAGTGCCGCAAGCGTCGTCGCTATACAATGAAAGAGTGACTGGGCCATGGTCCATACATACCCTTTGCATAGGAGCCCTGCAGATTTTCCCTGACAGCAGCACGCGCGGAGCAGTGTGCACTAAATGTAATTTAAAATACGGATCAAACATTAATTAGTACACAGCCGGCATTTGCCTTGAGCGATGTCCAATCGGCCCTGTTTTGTAATTGGTTAGTTAATGCAAAATACGTTGTTTCCAAAGGCAAGTCAGTGCAATGCTGATGTTGTACTGGCGACTCAGCGTCGCCTTGTTATGTATATGCCAGCATTTGTAACGCGCACAGCTACCTCCGACGGAGGTGTCCCAGCAGTGCTGGGGGCCCTCGGGAACATTAAGCAAGCTATTGCCCAGAGTCTCACAGTGCTGGGCTAACCGGCCGCCAGAGGCGAGGATCGAACCGTGAACCCTGTGGTCCGGAGTGAGGCACCCTGGCCACTGCGCCACACCTCTTCAACAAGTGCCTCACTTCTGTTTCAAAGTGCTGTAAGCAATAGCTGTTGTCATTGCACCGTTTAATATTGCTCAAATGGGCCCCAGACACATTAAATGCTAGTTGATTTTGCAGGGGATTCAAACTCCTGCTCCGGGCCAGTTAATAGTTGTGAGGTACGTCAGATCTCTGGGGCCAGCAGCAGTGCATTCTGGGATTCACCGGGGTACCTACGGGCCTAGGAGCCCCAGGGTGGGTGAATGAGTGGCCCCTGGCAGGGGGCGCTTGGCAGCTCCGAGGCCGCCTGTCTGTCTAACACTTGTTAGCGAGGAACCCCGTGGTGGGATTCACTCATTCATTGAAATCAACGCCGTGTTTTCGTTTCCGTCTCCACCAATAGCGTGCGCTGTACGCAGACATGCCAACCCTCCCGATTCAGGCGTGAGACTACCGATTTGAAGGCTAGTCTCCCGCCTCCCGATTCGTACAAGCAAAAACCCGATTCGTCTGGGGTTCCAGCTGACAGGGATTGGTATTGTGTAAAGTGCTAATACTTCCAACAAAGAGAGGCGATGCAGGGGCTCTCGAAGGGGTGAAAAACCAACAAAGCGTCATTAACTTGGGAATCGTCTTTCAAAAACCTGCGAAGTACTTGGGGGGGGGTGGAGCTGTTTTAGCCCGGGCTGCCACAGGGGGGTGGGGGTGCATGCACTACCAACAACCTGCCAGGCCAGTGCCCAACACTTGCATCACCCTCTCTGCCTGCCATTATGCTCCATGCTTCCGAAAGGTAAGAAAAATACGCGCATTTACGTTTCAAATGTCCGATCCTGCAGCAGCCACTTCCAAAGCCCATACATGCCAGTATCCCGATTCAAAGCTCCATTCTCCCGATTTATTCTTTTAAATCTCCCACTTTGCTCTCCTGAAACGTTGGCATGTATGGCTGTACGGGCAGTTTCTGCACAGGCGACTGCACCCTGGCCCCGTGTAGTGTGTGACGCGGCCGTCAGTATTCTGCCATGTCATGGCAGGGGTCTGCTTTCATCATTGTCCAGAGCTACCAGCAAATATGCTGACGTGAAACAGATGTAGGAAAGTGCACCCCCATTTCTTCCCCCATAAAGCACAAGGTGAAAAGAGCGCGCACTGGCAGGTGCCAACATTTCATCGAAACCACAGGCGCTGTGAAACCACCAGTGTAGTTTTGTACAGTAGCCGTTTGTAATCGGGTGCAGGTAGGCAGGGGCGGATTGGCAAGGCGGGCATTCGGGAATGGGCCGAAGGGCCGGTGCCTCAGTGCCCTCTGTGGGCCGTTTTTTTTCTTCCCTGTCCCAGTCCCAGTCCCAGTCCACAGAGAGTGGACTAGGAAAGGGGAGAAAAAAAAACGGCCCACAGAGTGCACGGAGACAGAGACTGAGAAAATGAAAGCAGCCTCGCTGTGCGGCCAGACAGCGATTGTCAGCTGTGGGCTCTCCTTCACCCCTACCCTGCCAAGCAATCAAGCTGAGGCTGGGCTGGGGAGGGGTGATTGTTTGCAATAATCGGCCTCCCTGGGGGCCAGGTGTTTCTCAGGCCTTTGAGCCATTTGCACCTCGGCCCCCTGGCGCCCATGCAGCCCAGAAACGGTGTTAGTCTTATCACCTCGCCCACAGCCCTTCACATTCAGGGCATAGTGGGCGAGGAAGAATGGGTCTTGCTGTGGGGGCCTGGTGATGTTTGGAATTTTTTTGTTTTATTTATTTATTTATGCGATTTTTTATAGTGCGGACTTTAACCGAAGGTGTCAGAGCGCTTCACACTAGGAACAGCAATAATACATGAGGAGAAAATTATAAGTGGACAAATTACAAAAGCAAACGTTAAGTTACATGAATCAAAAGTGACAATAGTGAGCAACCAAAATAAAAGAGGAGCAAACGATACATTACAGGAGGAAAAAGAGCTATGTGTGCAGGTTACAAAAGCGTACAAAATACAAGTAGAGGTATAATACTGCAATAAATGGCAGACACTCCAGCACAAGAACAAACGTTACATAGGCAATGGTGGCACTTGTGCAAGTATCTAAAGCAAACAAAAGTGAGAGGTAGCAAACGGTGTGTTACAAGAGAAAAGTGACTTGTGCAAGTTACAAAAGGGTACCATACACAGGTACAAGGGTAATACTACAGTAAATGGTAAAAACTCAAACTGCCAGAACACACTGGGAAGGCACTTCCCATGCACCAGCTTCACCTCAGCCACCCCCCTGGCTACCTTGGATGACCCAGAAAGCTGTGTTTTGTGCTCCCCTGCCAGGACATTTTCCCAAGGCCTGGAGGGTTGATTAATTTACTAATTGCAGGGGCCTTACTGATTAATTTACTAATTGCAGGGGCCTTACCTCTGTTCATGTGCTCCTGAACTGAAGGTCTGGGGAGGGCTGAGTAGGTTAGTAATAGCAGGGGCTTTGCTGCTTTTCAGGTGCTCCTGTGCTGGAGGGCTGGAATAATTTTGTGACAAAAAGGGGCCTTGCGATTTTTTTTAGTTGCTCAGCATGTAGGCCATTGTCACCTTGGCCCTGTGTCGTGTGCAAGAACAGTATCCTCCCACTTTCATTCCTTGTCTGTGCAAATGGTGTTTCATGAAAGGGCACGCCCCTTGAATGTGGGCCACGCCCCTTAAATATGGGCCACGCATCTTGAATGTGGGCCACTTTTTTCGTCAGTGCCCGGGCCGAATTGTGATCCCAATCCGACCCTGCAGGTAGGTTCTCTTTTCTACTTTGGAGGTGACATCTCCAGGCAGGTCGTGCAAAGAACAGATGTTTAAAGCCTGCGCGTGCGGGATGAAGGCCCCTGACGTCGCAGGGGTGGCTCTAGGCTCATGGCGGCCCTGGGCAGAGAGTGTACTTAGGGGGCCCCAGAAGAGGGGGTCCGGGCGGGGCAGAGCCCCTCCCCCCCCCTCCCGGAGCTCAGGAAGGTGTTTGGAAGTGGAACAGAACCGGGGGCCGTCATATCCCTGCCAGGGGCCCCCACGCAAATATGTATCCATCCTCAGAGGATTATCATATTATGGATATATATTGGCGTGGTGGCCCCTGGGATTTGGTGGCCCTGTGCAGGTGCACAGCTTGCACATGCCTAAGGCCGCCCCAGACGTCGCTTGGAACCCCTGAACTCGCATGGGGCCCCTGGGTGGCTCTGTGCATCCCCATGTTATTGAACACCCCTGCCTCTGGTCTGGGCCACTTTGGACGATAATGGCCTTCAGTGCAGGGATTCTTGGAGCCATTATCGGACTATGTTGGGTCATCTGACTGCTTTAGAGTGGGCTGCGGGAGATGGGTTATGACACTAGAGCCTATAGATGCTATACATACGGTACCTGTGCAGGCATTGAAACGGAATGGAACTCATTTTGAAAGTTCGAGGTTTTTCCCAGAAATTGACATGAATCCAGCTCTCCTGGGTGTGCTATGGACACTCTTTGTCAGAGAGCCTTCAAGTATTTTTGCTCAGATAAACCAGAAGTGTCCAGGACTTCATATATATATTTTAGGATATCTTGTGTCTACATTTTGTATTGTATTAATCTATGCTGTTAATTTCTCTTTTTACATTTAGAAATTGAAAATTAGTCATAAGAAAAAGGAAAGCACATATTTTCCCACATTAGAAAATTGCTAATCCGTTTGTATTTATTGGTGCAAACGAGACAAGTCCGGGCTGAAGGGCCCCTAATAACGTGTAAATAAAAGGTAACAATACTTTGCCTAAGCCATGTGCTTCTTTCAAACTTAATCTTGGAACCATTAAAGACAGATTTGAGAAAAGTAGCAACTAATAATAGTCGAATAAATATATGAGAAGAGAGCGGCGTTAATAAGACAAGTGAGAAATGATTTGAGAATTCAGTGACTGTCATCGATGTTTAGTGTAGTGATGTCACAACCGAAATATATTCTATTACTGTAGCCTTCCATACTTCCAGGGCACTAGAGCGTACTCCCTTAGTGCTGAAAAATACACCACCACTCAACCCAAAGTCTGAGCGGTACCTGAAAAACTTCTACATAGATCAACTCGGGCTCTAATCTATGTGAAAACGCTAGAGAACACCACAGAGAGCTGCCATATTGGTGACGGGTAGCTTGGCCTGTAAACATATGCAATCCAGATTTTATTGACCTTGGGACATATTATAAACAAGCACTGGCGTTGCCAATAGGTCTCGCAGTAGGAAAGTTGGAGCTATTACAATTGCAAATAACAATGCCTTTTATTTTTGTTTTCATTTTAAAAACATAAAGGGCTTTGTCATTTACAAAACCAATAGCTCCAACTTTCCTACTGCGAGACCTATTGTGCACTGCACAGTGTGGGAGAAAGTGGCACTGCGTGTGTGTGAGTGGCTTTGAGTGAGTTGCGTTGCGTGGGTGAGTGGCGTTGCATGTGTGAGAGTTGTTGCGTGGGTGAGTGGCGTTGCGTGGGTGAGTGGCATTGCGTGGGTGAGTGGCGTTGTGTGTGTGAGTTGCGTTGCGTGGGTGATTGGCGTTGCATGGGTGAGAGTGGCGTTGCAATGTGTGAGAGTGGGCTTGCGTGGGTGTGAGTGGCGTTGTGTGTCTGAAAGTGGTGCTGTGTGGGTAAAAGTGGCAAGGCGTGGGTGTGAGTAGATTTGCGTGTGTGAGTGGCGTTGCGTGTGTGAGTGGCGTTGCGTGTGTGAGTGGCGTTGCATGTGTGAGTGGCGTTGCATGTGTGAGTGGCGTTGCGTGTGTGAGTGGCATTGCATGGGTAAGTGGCGTTGCGTGTGTGAGTGGCATTGCATGGGTGAGAGTGGCGTTGCATGTGTGAGAGTGGGCTTGCGTGGGTGTGAGTGGCGTTGTGTGTCTGAAAGTGGTGCTGTGTGGGTAAAAGTGGCACTGCATGGGTGTGAGCGGCGTTGAGTGTGTGAGTGGCGTTGCGTGTGTGAGTGGCGTTGCGTGGGTGAGTGGCGTTGCGTGGGTGAGTGGCGTTGCGTGTGTGAGTGGCGTTGCGTGTGTGAGTGGCGTTGCATGTGTGAGTGGCGTTGCATGTGTGAGTGGCGTTGCGTGTGTGAGTGGCGTTGCGTGTGTGAGTGGCGTTGGGTGTGTGAGTGGCGTTGGGTGTGTGAGTGGCGTTGCATGGGTGAGTTGCGTTGCGTGGGTGAGTGGCGTTGCGTGGGTGAGTGGCGTTGCGTGTGTGAGTGGCGTTGCGTGTGTGAGTGGCGTTGCAGGTGTGAGTGGCGTTGCATGTGTGAGCGGCGTTGCGTGGGTGAGCGGCGTTGCGTGGGTGAGTGGTGTTGCGTGGGTGAGTGGCGTTGCGTGGGTGAGTGGCGTTGCGTGGGTGAGTGGCGTTGCGTGGGTGAGTGGCGTTGGGTGGGTGAGTGGCGTTACGTGTGTGAGTGGCGTTGCATGTGTGAGTGGCGTTGCATGCAATGTTCCCTCTGATTTTTTTCCTCTGTGTGCGGCAGTGGAGGGTCTCTGTGCGCTGCAACCATGGCTATGTGCGCCATGAACCAGACCGCGCATGTGCGGCGCCAAATGTCACTCAAAATGTTTACTTCACCTATATATAGAAAAAAGAAATATGTGCCATAGCCTCGAGGTGGATGTATGGCACGTGGGTGATGTGTGCGTGGATTGTGAGCAGAGTTTAAAGAGCTGAGTGGCTGTTGATCACCTGTTATCAAGTCCAAAGGTTATGAGTTTTCATGTCGTTGAGGCGCGGCCTGGTGGCAGACACCCATTGGTGGAGAGTCCCTCAGTAAATGGAGAAAAGTTATTAAAAGAATTACTGAATAGGTTGGTAATAGGGTACATTGTGTGATCACTGATGCCATCCAGATCATCATCAATGAAGTCATTGTTAAACACACATGCTCCTGAATGGAGGACTGACACACAGCAGCACACCCTCGTCCCAGCAATGTGCAGATGGTGTCCATAGCGCTATCTTGCAAAGCCACCCTTACTATGAGTCACATTGGGCTGGGCAAGTAGGTGTTCTTTCCCGAGATCAAATTACAGGTCTCAATTAAGGGAACAAACTTGCTATCTATCAGTAGGGGCTGGGTATTTGGTGGGGGGGGGGGTATGATGCCAAGTGGCTCATGGCATGTGAAACCTTCCACCTGCTCTCATGTTTTAGTCATCAGCACTTTGCATGCTGGAAGTTTCAAACCTGTTACTATTGTGGTAAAGAAAAAAAAATGCCCCAAAATGAAAAGCACTTTTTGGATTAGAAAGCCAGGACTGAATGTGTTGCACATGCAGGATACAGTAAAAGTGATGCTTCATGAGGGCATTTTTGAGGAGCAGCTGAATGTGTTGCACATGCAGGATACAGTAAAAGTGATGCTTCATGAAGGGCATTTTTGAGGAGCAGCTGAATGTGTTGCACATGCAGGATACAGTAAAAGTGATGCTTCATGAGGGCATTTTTGAGGAGCAGCTGAATGTGTTGCACATGCAGGATACAGTAAAAGTGATGCTTCATGAAGGGCAGTTTTGAGGAGCAGCTGAATGTGTTGCACATGCAGGATACAGTAAAAGTGATGCTTCATGAGGGCATTTTTGAGGAGCAGCTGAATGTGTTGCACATGCAGGATACAGTAAAAGTGATGCTTCATGAAGGGCATTTTTGAGGAGCAGCTGAATGTGTTGCACATGCAGGATACAGTAAAAGCGATGCTTCATGAGGGCATTTTTGAGGAGCAGCTGAATGTGTTGCACATGCAGGATACAGTAAAAGTGATGCTTCATGAAGGGCATTTTTGAGGAGCAGCTGAATGTGTTGCACATGCAGGATACAGTAAAAGTGATGCTTCATGAGGGCATTTTTGAGGAGCAGCTGAATGTGTTGCACATGCAGGATACAGTAAAAGTGATGCTTCATGAAGGGCATTTTTGAGGAGCAGCTGAATGTGTTGCACATGCAGGAAACAGTAAAAGTGATGCTTCATGAGGGTATTTTTGAGGAGCAGCTGAATGTGTTGCACATGCAGGAAACAGTAAAAGTGATGCTTCATGAAGGGCATTTTTGAGGAGCAGCTGAATGTGTTGCACATGCAGGATACAGTAAAAGTGATGCTTCATGAGGGCATTTTTGAGGAGCAGCTGAATGTGTTGCACATGCAGGATACAGTAAAAGTGATGCTTCATGAGGGCATTTTTGAGGAGCAGCTGAATGTGTTGCACATGCAGGATACAGTAAAAGTGATGCTTTATGAAGGGCATTTTTGAGGAGCAGCAGTGTTTTTGTTTAAGGATTGATGTTCATCACAGTCCGCGAAGGGTCGTCTCTGCTAATAGGCGTGACAAGCAGAAGAGTAGTCCTTGATAGTAACAATTTAATCTTCTCTGCAGTTTGGCAGAGGAGTAGTAGGTGAAGAATGCACCTAGAATATCACGCTGGGTATAGAGGTCAGTTTCTGTGGGTGAAGTGATCTCAAGGATTGACCCAAAGTGGGAATCCTGGCGGATCAGCCATGCCAGAAGTCAACCAGATTGGTCCCACTCTCAGTGCATCTTAGCCTCATAGGATTTGAAATTGAAGCAGAGCAGCTGCTCCAGGAGGGCCGCGTATTGGGTTTTGTCTTCTGTGAGGGCATCTCTCCCGGAGGCCTCCAGAGCCACTGATTTGTCTAGGTCAGCTGTCTGGCATTCAGAATTAGCTATCTTTCTGAGAGCCATTATTTCTTGTAGTCAGTGTCCTCGGGTGACTACCTTAAAGGCGTCCGACTCTGTTGCCCTAGCGTAACACTGCGCCCTGGTTGTCTGAGAAATATTGGGTAATTCACTGGCGCTGAAACTCTTGGAAGGAAGGGCTCTCCAACTTCTATCTGGGCAGCCACACAAGGGCACTAGAGGCAGTGGAGAGCTCCATGTCAAATCAACAGCATGTGCATCATGGGTGGAAATTAAGCAGCCCAGATGATCAGCTTGGTGTATGACATCTAGAAGGGAGGTTGAAAAAAGGATGCAGTCAAGGCACACATAAAAATTGTGACCTACTGAGTAGAAGAGATAGACTCGCTTATGAGGGTGTAAGGATCTCCACACATCTACTGACGACCATTGGTTAACCCATTTCCGGAAGTGATTTGTCTGTGCGTAGGGAAGAGAGCGGGGAAGGGGTGGGCAGGAGCAGTGTTGGAAAATGTCCCTCTCTGAAGGGTCACCCCAAACTTTTTGCCATCCTCCTCCTCTTTTGCTGAATTCCTTCTGTTGGCTTTAGGACTCTAAGCACTTTACCACCGCTAACCAGTGCTAAAGTTCATGTGAACTCTCCTCTAAATGTGATATAATTGGTTTACACCTGTTTGTAATATCTAATTTAATTGGAAGTTCCTTGTTGTAAGACCCCCAGCTTCCCATCATGAGGGAGCTGCTGGGCAAGAGGCAATGGCAGGCATAGGGGATGATTAGCAGAATGAAAGG
Organism: Lissotriton vulgaris; assembly: GCF_964263255.1. Lineage (NCBI taxonomy): Eukaryota > Metazoa > Chordata > Amphibia > Caudata > Salamandridae > Lissotriton > Lissotriton vulgaris. Next base: position 513,462,887 of record NC_141700.1, read on the forward strand.
TGGTTGACAATGTGGAGCTCTAGTAGAGAGCAACCAGCATGGTGATAAATTAAGCCACTCCCCTGAATGAAGTACATAATGATGCTTTATCTTGCATATTGTGTTACTGTTTGTTTACAAAATATGTTTCATGTTGCAAACTAAAAAATATGAGTGAGCTTCAAAGGAAGCCGCTCCCCCGCCCCCCTCCGCGCAATGCCAGAGCTTGTTTTGCTGAGCAGCGCTGCCTCACTAAAGTGTCTAAGCCGCTTCCCCGCCACGCAATGCCGAGAGCTTGCCCATGCCATATGCTATCAAACACTCTGCCCTGAAATCACAGAAATCATGAATGCATCCTTGGAAAAGCCCAGCCGAAATTGTAACTGTACTCATGAATTTGCGAATGCACAAAGCTGAATTATGCAAAATTGCACGTTATGCAATGTTGTGCCTTTCTTGCCCCTTGCACAAAAAAATCATGTGCAATAACAACAACCATATTTTGTGGCATAGATGTAATTTTCCAAAACTTACCAGAAAATGTGATTCCACACTTCCCTAAAGTCGATACGCACTGCAAGAAGACTTTGAACAGGTTGTATGCTCAAAGCAGAGTGATGGTTGGCTTCCCGAAAATGAAGAGCTCCAGGCTGCCCAGTGCAAGCATTTTCAGAGCCTCAAGTAAAACGACAGCTTGCCGTTTAGGTGCTCCTTCTTCGGTAGCAACAAAGCCATTTTTGTAGGTAATTTTTTGCATTTGGCGTCTTCTTGTGGCCCTCTGTGGTGGAGCAGCAAGACAGCTGCCTTCACTGGCCGTGCCCTATCACCTGCTCTTCCTCCAAGTGCTCTGAAGAACAACCCTGGCGTAAAGTCACAATCAATCTAATGAGTCTTTTTGTATTAGCACGTCTTTGGGTTATAGGTTTTCTGTTGTGTTTACCACCTCATCTACATACCACGAATGCCTTGTACAGGGGACGAGGCTGTGCTGTACATACCCACATCAATAAACTAACAAATATATCCTACTGGGAGCAGTCGGTCCAATGTAGCTAGAAGTAGAAATGTCCCAGTTTTCACTCTGGGAGCCCTGGCATAGCACAGTAACAGATTCACATGCTCCAGTGCCTCCGAGTGGATAAACGTGGTAACTGCAGTCTGGTCACCACTACACGTTGCTTTAAATGCAGGCCTTGAACGAGACAATACTTTTTAAATAACTTTTGTGCTTTGCTTTTGTACCCCAAACGCCCAGATATCCTGGGTCTAATTAACACAATCCCAGAACTCATTCTGCTCACTGCACTGTAGGATATAGATATGCACTGGGAGAACTGGGCAATGCTTCTACCAAAATTAATGTCAGGTAGAGCCACTGGAATTATGTGGAAGTGAAGGACCCAATAATGCAGCAGTGTGTACTCACTCACCGTGTGTCCATTATTTATTTCCCTGTGCACTCACTCACCGAGTATCAATTCCTTCCCTGCGTACTCACTCCTCGAGTGTCCATTCCTTCCCTGCGTACTCACTCCTCGAGTGTCCATTCCTTCCCTGTGTACACACTCACCGAGAGTTCATTCCTTCCCTCCTCAGGGCACACTCTAGTCCCCTGTGGGATTACCCTCTCCTTTCTTTGAAGCGTACTCCCCACCCTTAATGTGAGGGACACCCGTGCCACAGCAGTCTCTCTATCTGCAATCTCATCCCCCTTCCCCCTTCGAGCACCCTCCAACTTGTTAGTATTTATCAGCCCAATATAGCTGTGTGGTACAGGGCCCCCCTTTTTGGGTACTGCCTAAGAAATGTGTTGGCATCTTTGAATATACACCAGGTTAGTGTATTGTAGGCAAAGGTGTAGCATGGCAGGAGTGGAGAAAGGAAACTGTAAAATGCCTTTGTACTCTTCGGCAGGCAAGTGCTTTCCTGCATTCACAGGACTACTTGTGGGCGCACACACAGTGGCAGATCGCGCATTTTTGTGTAAATTAGGTGAGTAAAATTGGACAAAACTTGTTCAGGTTTTCATCCTCGGTAAGTGTTTCAGAAAATTAAGTTCATTTTGGTGCATTTGTAAGTACTTTAAGCCCATAACATTAGTCCAACTTTTGTACGATTTCAAAATTTTTTTAAAGTGGAAACAAAGCATTTTTTGCAGCTAACCGGTTCTAATGCAGTTTGCAAAATGTTTCTATTCGTGACCCAGGAGTTCTGGATGGAGGCACTAGGAGGCTCATGCAGAAAAATTATATTGGCAGCAGGAGTAGACACCTTGCAATTTGTGTGCAGCTGCACCATTACCTATGCATTTTTGGCAGCACTAAAAATGTCCTACACTTCTGTCTTGTTAGAGGGGAGGCTAGCTATTATCCTAGATGACAATCGGCAAATGAATGCCTTCCCCGAACGTGCATACCAACAGCAGTATTTATAAATGATTGGTTTAAAAATGGTATCCAGGACAATGGCACTCAAGGGTATAGCGTTGCTATCGATAGATACCCTGAAATTGAAGACATCCCAGCCATAAAGTAATCTTTCACTGGAACTGCAACAACATTATAAAGCTTTTTGCGCTCCCAGCTAAAAACTCAGCCCATTCTCCTATCCTTGGAGAAGCTCCTAAAGACGTGCCTCATACCTACAACGGAATTAAACTATTCCCCCGAAGAGGGTAGATCCACCCTTTCTACCTTATGTGGATCTCTTGCTCGGCTGTACCACCGTCTGTTTTAACAGTTTCTGTACTTTTTTATTTTTCCTTGACAAACGCACTAATTAATACTGCTCGGTAAAGTTGCGCCATTGAGAATTGTTAAAAACCGGTGTGTCCATGAGGGTTAGTTTAGCACGGTTCTAGAACTGCTCACCACAGGGATCTCTCCGAGGCAAGCAACTGGTGGGTACTCTGCAGTGGAATCCACAGCACTGGCCTTTAAATTTACCACAGCACTCCTATTTTTTTGTCCCACCTCTTACGTATTTGCATTTAATGTATTTTGTATCTTCTACTACCTTCCCCTGAAACGTTCTTGTTGTTACAGGAACAGCAGCAAATAGCCCCATCAGAGTTGATAGGGGTGGGCGCGCAGTCATTGAGGCGGACCTCAACCTCGAAATTAAGCTGTAGTTAGCTTCTGGGATCTCCCAGGGCCATCTTTAGTGACTAATTAAATGTTCTGCACATTGCGGGGATGAGCGAGTTAAAACACGAATTACCAGCACTTCTCTATTAACAAATGAAAGGCAGCAAATCTACAAGCATGACGTGTGTGATGCACACTTTATGCTTGTAGACTCGCTGCCTTTCATTTGTTGAAAGGGCACAGCTGCAGGGCAGTTGAGTGCCTTTGTTAAAGTAATCATGTTAATTGCAGCGCATGGCGGGCGCAGTGATTAACATGATTACTTTTACAAAGGCACTCAATCTGACCGTTTTCGCGCCACACGCATTTTAAAAGCGCCGGCGCCACTGTCCACGGTTCCCTGTGCGCGCTTTGTATTTTAAGGTGCGCGCTCGAGGTGATATAGGTGCGCGCCAGCGCACGCGCGCACGTTAGTGGGAACAGTGGTTGCATGTGTGAGTGGCGTTGCGTGGATGAGTGGCGTTGCGTGGATGAGTGGTGTTGCGTGGATGAGTGGCGTTGCGTGGATGAGTGGCGTTGCGTGGATGAGTGGCGTTGCGTGGATGAGTGGGGTTGCGTGGATGAGTGGGGTTGCATGGGTGAGTTGTGTTGCGTGTGTGAGTGGTGTTGCTTGGGTGAGTGGCGTTGCTTGGGTGAGTGTGGCATTGCGTGGGTGATAGTGGGCTTGCGTGGGTGTGACTGGCGTTGCGTGTCTGAAAGTGGTGCTGTGTGGGTGAAAGTGGCACTGCGTGGGTGTGAGTGGCTTTGCGTGAGTGAGTGAGTGGCGTTGCGTGGGTGAGTGTGGTGTTGCGTGGATGATAGTGGGCTTGCGTGGGTGTGAGTGGCGTTGCGTGTCTGTAAGTGTTGCTGTGTGGGTGAAAGTGGCACAGAGCCTTTGTTGTGGCCTGGCGCAGGAGAAATGCTGCTGCTGCTAATTAAATATAAAAAGTGTTTAGGGACTCACGGCTGCCGAGAGTAACAAGGCAGTGCTGGGAGGGGAGCTGCACACCAACTGAAGTGCTCTGGTTGCACGGCCTGCGGCCGGCCGTGTGAAGTGATAAGCCTTGGAAGTACACAGGCATGCTGTGACGGAGGTGTGAGAGGTCTGGCAGGGAACAGATGGCCTGGCTGTGAAGCAGGGGGCGAGGCAGCGCTGGCGAAGCCTGTGGGAGGGTGATTGATGCCTTTGATGTGGGGAGGGAGGAGAGCCTTTTGCGAGCCTGCAGGAGAAATGCTGCAGATGCGCGTGAATGTTTAATCACGTGATTCACGTGAACTTAAAGAAAACCGCAGCTGAAAGCCGTGGTTTGAAGTGGATTTTGCCGACTTGAATTCTCCCCATTTCCCATTCCTGCGGAATGGTAAAGGCGAGACCTAAAAAACAGCGTTAACATTATCGCCGCTTTAGCAGCAGAAAACACATGTTAAAGCAGCGACAATGGGATTGATAATATGCCCTTGTGAATTCCCATAGAAGCCCATGTTCTGGTGTGAACATGGGCTTCTATTGGAATTCTCTACGGCGTATTATCAAGCCCATTATCGCCGCTTTAGCTGCAGTTTTCTGACGCTAAAGCGGCGATAATGTTAACGCAGGCTTGATAATATGCCCCCTTGTTCGTTTTTGGTGGTAGTTAGAGAATTGTGTGTGCCAAGACAGCTGGCATGAATTCATGGTATACTCACACCTTGGGGCTGGCGCAGCGGCACCTCTCAGGCAATCACCTACACCTACCAGCTCAAAGTATCACAGGGATCCCACACAATCCCAGGAAATGCCTGGGAGCAAACAGGGTGGGCTCCTGCCCTGACATTTGCCCAGGAGTAGCTCTGGTGTCACTGAATCCTTTTCACAGCACAATCCACTCCAGACCCTGGCAAGTCTGATTTATCCTGATGGTGCTCTGTAGCACTACCAGAAGGGGGTGAAATGCCCTTGTGCTGGATTGGGTTTAACTGGGTGCTGGTTGGAGGTGTGGGGAGGACTTGGGGACAGAGAGAGAGCTTTGCCTCACTTACTAGAGGTGCAACCATGTTAGATTTGTGCTACAAATAAATTACAAATGTTACAAGTTATTTTTCATGAACATAAAACACATCTTACTGTAGTTAAAGGGGTGCTGTCGAGTGTGGGAACTAATTAGGGTTTTACTGTGGGCCCCTAGCTTTGTCAATCCTGATATCCCTTTTAAAAGCACTAGTATGGCCTACTTGACTTAAGAACCTGCCTAGAGAAGAAGAATGAAGAGTTGCCTCCTGCCTGTGCAAGAATAACCCTCAATGTATATTAGAGGGGCTCTGTAAAAGCTGCACCCCCATCTGACTTGAATCTCTGTGCCACAGGATCTACTTCCAAGAACTGCCAAAGCAAGTTTTCCTGACTTGAGCCAGGATCATTTTAATGTACACCTGCTGTGGGCAGCGCCTGCTGGCTGGTGTGCTTGCCTCTAAGAAATCTATGTGCTAGGTTTTTAAGAAGGTTCATAATCAAAGGAGGCTGCTGGCCAGATTCAGAATCCCAGTTAACTCTCGCACTGCTGTGGAGGCTGGACAGCCAAGTCCACTATTGAAGGACAGCTGCAACTGACGGCAAGAGGAGTGAGGACCAGGCCTGCAAACCAGTTAAACACGCATTTGCAATGCAATGGGTCTCGCATTTGCGAAATTTTAAGCTATTGGCATTGTAAATGTCAATGCCTTTTATTTATCTGTTTTTAAAATCAATGCATAGAAAAAACTTTTTTTATTATTTCACCTTAATTCTGATTTTATTATTTAGAGCTCGCATTTACAAAAGTTTAAGCTATTTTTTTTGTCCTCATAACCACCATGTAGACAAAGTACCTAAAGGAATTTACAGAGAGCAGCTGTCTCAGTTTATCTGAAAAACTGGAAGGGACACAAATCTAGTGGGGGCCATCTATCCCTCAGCTGTCAACTGTATTCCAAGAAGGCACAGAGTCCATGATTTACCAATCTGCGGCAAACCTTGGGGTAGTTTGGCAGCCAGTTGGGGCCGGGCATGAACCGGATAACGGCACCATAGGAGATCAATCATTGGACCCGGGGACAAAAAAAAAAAACCCCGGATGAATCAATGAAGCCAAGATAATAAATACCAGAACGCCCTTTTACTCTGATTACCAGATCTAGCCAGATCTGTTCATGAGGTCTGCAGGACTGAAGTTTGCCAATCTCTAAAGGTAGGAGGTGAAGAGTCTTTCCATTTCCTGCAGATCTCCCTTCTTGCAAGCAGGATTGCATAAAATACTAGGCACCTAGCTGGACTTTGTACACCTTCTAGAACACCAAATACCACTAGGGGCAGATCTATAGTGACAAGTCTTCCCAATGACCCTGTGAGGGAATTGCTGATCTCCTCCCAAAATGTGGCTAACTGAGGGCATTCAAAAAACATATGTGTATCTGATGCAGCAATCAACCCGCATTTAGCACAAGACACTGACTCTCCTCCTGAAAATTTAGATAACCTGAGAGGGGAGTAGTATGCCCTATGCAGGGTAAAAATATGATTCCTGCGTAACCAGGAAGGCTTGACAATGTTCCACAGAAGTTCAAAAGAAGTCATCCAAAGATCTTGTAGATTCTGGTCCATCAAGACAGAACCCCATAACGACTCCGGCAGAACAAAGTCTCCATCTGACTCCTCCAGAATGAGATTATACCACTTGGACACTTCTTTTTTAACTGGACCCAAGTTTACTAAATCAGACACCAATGGGCTGTGCCCTCCAAGTTTGAACTTATTCCTGTTAGCGGGAGTGGTTTTATAGGCTACAGTCCAGCTAAGAATCTGTAAGTATAGGCCTGCAAACCAGTTAAACACGCATTTGCAATGCAATAGGTCTCGCATTTGCGAAATTTTAAGCTATTGGCATTGTAAATGTCAATGCCTTTTATCTGTTTTTAAAATCAACGCATAGAAAAAACTTTTTTTTATTAGTTCACCTTAATCCGGATTTTATTGTTTAGAGCTCGCATTTGCAAGAGTTTAAGCTATTGTTATTGTAAATGACAATGCCTTTTATTTATCTACAACACATAAATAGAAGACATTGTCATTTACAGTGTCAATAGCTCAAACTTTTGTAAATGCGAGAACTATTGCATTGCAAATGCTTGTTATACCTAATGTAAAAGTATCCCTGTCTTTCAGTTGGGAAACATTGTGGGAAGTGTGCAACGGAGTACATTTAATCAAAGACTGCTTAATTTCCTACAATGAAAGCACTAGAGGGGTGGCAGGGAAAAGTGGTCAAATATTCACGCATATTGAACTGCTTGCTTTGGGGCCAGTGTGTTTCTCCCAATCATCTGTTACTATCATCTTGCCAGGGTATGTACACGCACCATTCGGGAGCTACTTGGGGTGTTGCAGTGCTTTTGAAATCATGTATTTAGGACTTCTTATGCTTCAATGACAGAACCACGGTCCTTTGCATTCACTGTCAGAATTCAAAGTCCTATTGGGGCCATCCAATGCCCTGTGAATTCTCAGCTTGGTTATATTTTAATCCCCTCACTACCCTTGTGCCAGAGCTTTAAAAAAAAAAAATTAAGTTGTATTGTATAAACATATATTCCTCTTTATCTTGTTTGAACCCACACAAACTATACTTTTTCCAGCACATTAAGCAATATATATTAGTGCTACCCTGCTAAATATTTATTCCAGTCTGAAGAAGTAATTAAAAATTTGGAGATTCTCACAAACAAAGCGGAAACATATTTAGTTACCTTTCTCAAAAAGACAAACTGATCTTGAAAGGCTGACAAAGAACCTACTACTTGATGTCCAAAATCTGACAATACCATATATATGTGGGGTTTCCTAAGGGATGCTGTCTTGCACAATCGGTTAATATTAGCACAGACCACTTCAAAAGTGTGGTGATGCAATGCACATATGGGTTGCCTATAAGGTTGAAAATACACAGGTGCTACTGAGGTCACAACAAGTTATGCCAAAATGCTTGTTGAGGGTAGGTGTCATATGGTTCAATTTAGCAACCCCAGACCATAGACAAATACACAGCAACCTTTATATTTTCTTCATCTATATATCTTTTTTTAGGGCTCGGGCCTACGTCACACTGAGTAGCAGTGTGGGCGGAGCCCAAGAGTCCTGTAGTTAGCATCTCCGAAAAGGTACCTAAAAGATACCTGGCTGCTCGTGATTTTTCGTCCTTCTTTTTGCCAGCTGCATGGCAATTGGGCCTCGCATGCGTGTTTTTTTTTAAGAGAGCACGCAATAGGCCATAGGCGGTAGAGTAGCTCCGCCTATCGCATATTGTGTGCGGTCACACGCACGAGAAGGCCATATTTCTTCAAATATCAGCTGTCAGCGGCCGAGGTAATTGAAGACAGATGCTGGACGCACGTTTTTTTTTGTAATCCATTTCACGGAGCTCTTCCTGTCAGCGCCCCTTTAAATATACATCCTTAATCCTGATATGTGTACAAAATACTTTCTGCGAGTAACTTGGTACAGATGTATACAATCATTGCGTTACATATATAGCACGTCAATTTAATTCATTTTTTTGCTATAAAATAAAACCTAAATAAAGAGTATTGGGGCAGCGAATGAAGCAGGTGAAGGTTTCTTGTGCATGCGTAGTGGTGCCCTGAGAAGCTAGCAAAGGCGTTAACGGGGTATCACGTATAGGCAGAGAGGGCTAGATGCGGTTTGCACACGTGCGTTCGATTATGAGCTGTGGTGGTGTGTGTTATTTGCATTTCGAGGACGCCCTTTAAATCTTTAAACCATGCAGCCCCTCCCGAAGAGCTGCCTTCTTATCTGAAAGCCGGTTAAACATGCCAACGCAGGGAAGTTTGTCAAAGATCGGAAAGTTTATAAACTTTTATAGAATGGCACTTGCAGAAATCTGGCACTCACTTCGCAACTGGTGAGAAAAGTTAGTTTTTTTCTAAACAAAAGTGCCGGCCTCCAGGTACACAGCGCAGACTGTCGCACCACGCGAAATCATTTACTGTTTATTTGTATAAAAATCGATTTGTTACCCGCCATCTCCTCCGAGTTTCGTCTAACTGCATTGCCGATGCTTCCAGCCCACCGGATCCTCTTCTTTTATCTCCATGAATCGGGACGATTTGTTTGAGTATTGAGTGAAGTCAAGAAAACGGGGTTCCACTCCTAGCTCCGACGCTTGGCTGAACCGTGTGATCCTGGGCAAAAAAAATCTTCTCCGGGTTCTTTATTTAGCGAAACCGGGGAATGACGAGAAACGGACTAAACATATCATCAAGTGCAACACACTCTACGTGCCATTTATTCTGCGTGGTATAAATGACACGCAGAGTATTTTACGTGAGATGGACACGTCGCACTCATAACCTTTAAACTGGGCAATAGTAGTATTTGTTCTTTACTGTTCTTAGAAACGGTACAAGTATGGCAATAAAAGCAATGTGTTTTATTTTTGGACCGTTGTTACAATTATTATTTTCACTACAAATGTTACCCTGACCTCGTCGCCCTTTTCACCTCCCGGAGGATGCCTCGTGCACATTAAATGATGCTCAGTGCTGGTCTGGTGGTATTTTCTGTATTCGTGGAACATCTTTTTACTTGGCTTGTTTTAATCAATTATTTTCCATAGTAAAACACCAGCTTTACAATTATGCGGCAGAATGAACCACATTCTTATCAGCAATGTAAAATGACACACCTCGGATCAATTAAAACCATAGTATATAAATGAATTGTAAGAGAACATAGGTACCACCCGATGATTTTATTGGTTGAATATAAGAAACAAATAAACTACTTCTTGTGAGGGAGGAGCTTACAAAATTTACAAAATATAGGCTAGACCAGCACCTCATGTTCTAGAGACCTCCTCATCCCTGCACAAGTGTTGTTTTGAAGTGTAGGCATTCAGTTCCCCCTAGCTGCAAGGGTATTTTTGAGGCTGTTTGTTGCATTCTGGTGCCTGTTTTCTGCACGGGTTACTGGATGGCTGCCCATTTAGTGGGCCTGCAGTCTTTTACTGACACCTTACCTCCCGGATTCTATCCAATTCAATTAGTATTTATTATGATTTAGAATTCCGAAGAATTCAACATAAAGTACATAAATAAAACATCATTCGTTACATACAGAATTGCCAAGTAAGAATATAAGTACAATTTTATACTAAAATACCAGCAATTAAAAGAAAGGACCTTTTCCTACAGTAAACTAAACTATAAACTGGGATATGTCATATCAATGCAAAAGATCTTTTTTCAGTTAAAACACAATATGGGCCGTCCGGAGAACCTATTTTAAAAAGAGGTACACAGAAGACTTAATCTCAATCATAATAGGGTCTTGGGAAAGGGAAAAGCACTACCCCATCATTCAAATGTGCAAGTGCTCTAGGCAATTTCCGGGGGGGGGGGGGTGCCTACCAAAAGCTCCCCTACAAAAAGTGAGAGTGCATTGTGCAATCCTTTTAGGGCAAATGCCTCCCTCCCCTAGCAACAATATATTTGATTTAACATTGAGATATTATAAATACTCGAGTCACTTAAATGAACATCTTTCCATTAAAACACTCTATGGGCCGTCAGGAGTACCTGATTTTTAAAAAAGGTACACAGAAGAAACAATACCAGATGTAATCCGAATTTAAGGAAATGGGAAAAGCACTACATTAACATAGAAAAGTGCAAATGCTCCGTGCCCAATTTGGAGGAGTTATTACTAACACTCCCCTAGCAGTTATACAAACATTTTAACCGCAAAGTATTAAAAATGACTATTTACATGTCATACAAGAAGTGCAAGTGCTCAGTGCAATTTCATTTAACAAATATAGCAGCCATATAGATGAATTACCATTGAGATATTTCAAACTTTCAACTCACTTAAAAATATTTCAATCCTAATAAACATTTAAAAATTCTTTAAAGAACCGAAATTTTTTAAAACACATCAGTTCAGACGGGGGGGACAGAAGACAATTACGGGCCTGTTCAGCTGTTGAGATATTATACTTTAAAAAAGCAATCCTTAAATATCTTCGTCGTATTGAGTGGAGTGCGGGACACATATTCCGCAATTACACAGATAACAATATCTTTCATTTTTGGGAATACCCTCACAGGCACCTGTTACAATTCTTAGGGGTAATAAATTCAATCTTAGCAACAGTATAACCCTACGAACACCGTGTTCCAGGTTCCACAGAACATATGGCTGGGGGTTTTTGACAATAGAGCTTCCCGCAATGCAGTCCATTCTCCCATTCAATGAACATAGTATCAGATCTCTTTCGCAAGAGACCACATAAATTGACTTCTTAATTATCTGCTTTAACAAGGTTTTACATAAAGCTGCTGCCCCTTCCTTATCTAGACCAAACATACTTAAAGCCTTTATATAATTTCTAAAAATAGCGCTTTTACCCTTCATATTTACGAATATTTCCCTGTGCAATGCTGCCCTCAATAAGTTATCGGGGCCAATAATGAAAGCATTGCCCCATCTTTGACAGGCAGCCATTGATAACACATATGTTGAAAGAAGACCAAGTTCGAGCCTAAGTGCCGCAATTGGTGCAGCATAATTCAGATTACATATTTGGCGCCAGATCTTTCCTTCCACTTTCTCAAATTTGGCCCATTCACACTCATCTACTGTTTCACTACCATAATTCAATGTTGGCGGTATTTTTATTTTGTACACCGAAATCATGTGGGAAAAATGTCTTTTCCCACATTGCATATACAGGCGATTAATTGCAGACGCTTGTGAAATTGCTTTCCCTTTACAATGGTCCATATGTCTGCTAGCAGAGCACCTGTTTGAGAATATTTTTCCTAAATATGGATAAAATTTCACAACTTCAAGTTTTTCCCTTTCCAAAAACCAACTCAAATTTTTTCTCACCTTACACCCTTGATAGCTAAAAATCATAACTTTACTCTTTAAAATATTTATTTTAAAAAAATGCTCCTCTGTGTACTTAACCAGCTCTCTCAATCTTCTTTGCAGCCCAATTGGTGTTAAATCCATTATTATTGAATCATCTGTATACAACAAACAACTTAATTTAAGAAGACCTAATTGTGGAGGGTCACCTTTACTCCATCCCACACTACTCGGCAGATCATTGATATAGATAGAAAAGAGTAAAGGTGCCAAAAGGCACCCCTGCTTTAGCCCGTTGTAACTACATATTTTCCTTGATAGGCCTTGGGATCCACCCAATAAAACTTGTGTCCACGTAGAGGAATGAAGTGCAATTATTAGTCATAAAAGGTTCCCTGGGATCCCCATTGTCACCAATTTCCTCCACAGCGTCCCTCTATCGACCCTATCGAACGCTGTGGAGAAATCTATAAAAGCAGTGTACAACGGGACCCCTCTGCCCACAGGATATTTTTCAATTAAAATTTGTAACACAGAAATGTTATCCAGAGTGTCACTATTCTTGCGGAATCCTGTTTGTTCCAGAGGTATATGATTGTTTCCAAATGCCCACTCTTGCAGGTGGCCAAGAATACTCTTCGCAAACATTTTCCCCGTTGCATCTAAAAGGGAAATTTGTCTGAAACTAGGCGGGGAATTTCTTGGGCCCTTCTTATATAACGGGACCAATATACTTCCCTTCCAGGAATACAGGATGTTTCCAGTGTCATAACAATGAGCAAACAAAAGGATATAAAAATTGTGCACAATCTTCACAATCCTGTTTTATTATGGCTACTGGAACATCATCTGGTCCCATTGCCCCAGAGTATCTAGACCCCTTAATATAATCTACAATTTCCAATTCTGTTGGTTCTCCTACGTCAACCCCCAATTCTCACTCATGCTGAAGACAGGAGACACTGTCACTCATGCGGAAGACAGGAGACACTGTCACTCATGCCCAAGACAGGAGACACTGTCACACACTGTCACTCATGCTGAAGGCAGGGGATACTGTCACTCATGCTGAAGACAGGAGACACGGTCACTCATGCTGAAGACAGGAGACACTGTGACTCACTCTGAAGACAGGAGGCACTGTCACTCACGCTGAAGACAGGAGACACTGTCACTCACCCTGAAGACAGGAGACACTGTCACTCATGCTGAAGACAGGAGTCACTGTCAAACACTGTCACTTATGCTGAAAACAGGCGACACTGTCACTCATGCTGAAGACGGGAGACACTGAAACTCATGCTGAAGACAGCAGACGCTGTTACTCATGCTGAAGACAGGCAACACTGTCACTCATGCTGAAGAAAGAAGACACTGTCACTCATGGGGAAGACAGGCGGCACTGTCACACACTGTCACTCATGCTGAGGACAGGAGACACTGTCACTCATGCTGAAGACAGGCAACACTGTCACTCATGCTGAAGACAGGAGACACTGTCACTCATGCTGACAACAGGCAATACTGTCACTCATGCTGAAGACGGGAGACACTGTCATACACTGTCACTCATGCTGAAGACAGGCAACACTGTCACTCATGCTGAAGACAGGAGACACTGTCACACATGCTAAAGACAGGAGACACTGTTACTCATGCTGAAGACAAAGAGACACTGTCAGTCATGCTAAATACAGACAACAATGTCACACACTGTCGCTCATGCTGAAGACAGAAGACTTAGTCACTCATGCTGAAGACAGGCAACACTGTCACACCTGATGAAGACAGGACACACTGTCACTCATGCTGAAGGCAGGCGACACTGTCACTCATGCTGAAGACAGGAGACACTGTCACTCATGCTGAAAACAGGAGACACTGTTACTCATGCTGAAGACAGGAGTCACTGTCACACACTGTCACTCATGCTGAAGACAAAAGACAATGTCATTCATGCTGAAGACAGGTGGCACTGTCACACACTGTCACTCATTCTTGTAAATGTTTTTGTACTTGTATAGCACACAGCTACCCGCAGTGGGTTTCCCGGCGCTTGTACGAATACCGCAAGGGAACCCTTCCTGGCTTTCCCTGTGAAGTGTCCACTCCTGGGCACCCTCATGGTGCAGACCAGGCATCCCTCGCGTTGTGGGGGCCGTTGTGGAGACTAACCAAGCTATTGCCCAGAGTTGCAGCGTGGGACCCATGATCAGAATAGGCACTGAGGTGAGAATATCTGGTCAGGGGAATTAATGAGCCCAAGACCCACCGGGGCAGGAATCGAACCCTGGTCCCTTGCCAGAGCTCTGCATCGAGGTCTGCCTGCTCTAACCATTGAGCCACACTTCTCCACAGACAGGATACACCATTAATCATGCTGCAGACAGGCGACACCGTCACTCATAGTGAAGACAGGAGACACTGTCACACATTGTCACTCATGCTGAAGACAGGAGAGACTGTCACACATGCTGAAGACAGGAGATACTGTCACACACTGTTACTCAGAGACATTGTTACTCATGCTGAAGACAGGAGACACCGTCACTCATGCTGAAGACAGGAGACATTGTCAAACACTGTCACTCATACTGAAGACAGGCGACACCGTCACTCATGCTGAAGACAGGAGACACTGTCACACACTGTCACTCATGCTGAAGACAGGAGACACCATCACTCATGCTGAAGCCAGGAGACACTGTCACTCATGCTGAAGACAGGATACACTGTCACACACTGTCACGCATGCTGAAGACAGGAGACACTGTCAGTCATACTGAAGACAGACAACACTGTCACACACAGTCTCTCATGCTGAAGACCGGAGACACTGTCACTCATGCTGAAGACAGGAGACACTGTCACACACTGTCGCTCATGCTGAAGACAGGAGACACTATCACTCATGCTGAAGACAGGCAATACTGTCACACACTGTCACTCATGCTGAAGACAGGAGACACTGTCATTCATGCTGAAGACAGGAGACACTTCACACACTGGCACTCATGCTAAAGACAGGAGACACTGTCACTCATGCTGAATACAGGAAAAAATATCACTCATGCTGGAGACAGGCGACACCGTCACTCATGCTGAAGACAGGAGACACTGTCACTCATGTTGATGACAGGAGTCACTGTCACACACTGTCACTCATGCTGAAGACAAAAGACACTGTAATTCATGCTGAAGACAGGAGACACTGTCACACACTGTCACTCAGCCTGAAGACAGGAGACACTGACTCTCATGCTGAAGACAGGAGACACAGTTACTCATGCTGAAGACAGGCAACACTGTCACTCATGCTAAAGACAGGAGACACTGTCACTCATGCTGAAGACAGGCGGCACTGTCGCACACTGTCACTCATGCTGAAGACAGGCAACACTGTCACTCATGCTGAAGACAGGAGACACTGTCACGTTTGCTGGAGACAGGAGACACTGTCACTCATGCTGAAGACAGTCAACACTGGCACTCATGCTGAAGACAGGAGACACCCCACTCATGCTGAAGACAGGAGACACTGTCACACAGAGTCACTCATGCTGAAGACAGGAGACACTGTCATTCATGCTGAAGACAGGAGACACTGTCAGTCATGCTGAAGACAGACAACACTGTCACTCATGCTGAAGACAGGAGACACCGTCACTCATGCTGAAGAAAGGATACACTGTCACACACTGACACTCATGCTGAAGACAGGCAACACTGTCCCACACTGTCACTCATGCTGAAGACAGGATACACTGTCACACACTGTCACTGATGAGGAAGACAGGAGACACTGTCACACACTGTCACTCATGCTGAAGACAGGAGACACTGTCACTCATGCTGAAGACAGGCAACACTGTCACACACTGTCACTCATGCTGCAGGCAGGATACACTGTGACACACTGTCACTCATGTTGAAGACAGGAGACACTGTCACACACTGTCACTCATGCTGAAGACAGGAGACACTGTCACTCATGCTGAAGACAGGCGACACTGTCACACACTGTCACTCATGCTGAAGACAGGAGACACTGTCACTCATGCTGAAGACAGGAGACATTGTCACACACTGTCACTCATGCTGAAGACAGGAGACACTGACACTCATGCTGAAGACAGGAGACACAGTTACTCATGCTGAAGACAGGCAACACTGTCACTCATGCTAAAGACAGAAGACACTGTCACTCATGCTGAAGAGAGGCGGCACTGTCACACACTGTCACTCATGCTGAAGACCGGAAACACTGCCACTCATGCTGAAGATAGGCAACACTGTCACTCATGCTAAAGACAGAAGACACTGTCACTCATGCTGAAGACAGGCGGCACTGTCACACACTGTCACTCATGCTGAAGACCGGAGACACTGCCACTCATGCTGAAGACAGACAACACTGTCGGTCATGCTGAAGACAGGAGATACTGTCACTTATGCTGAAAACAGGCAACACTGTCACTCATGCTGAAGACAGGCAACACTGCCACTCATGCTGAAGGCAGGAGACACTGTCACTCATGCCGAAGACAGGAGACACTGTCACACACTGTGACTCATGCTGAAGACAGGAGACACTGTCACTCATGCTGAAGACAGGAGACACTGTCACTCACTGTCACTCATGCTGAAGACAGGAGACACTGTCAGTCATGCTGAAGACAGGAGACACTGTCACTCATGCTGAAGACAAGCGACCATGTCACACACTGTCATTCATGCTGAAGACAAGAGACACTGTCACTCATGCTGAGGACAGGAGGTATTGTCACACACAGTCACTCATGCTGAATACAGGAGACACCGTCACTCATGCTGAAGACAGGAGACACTGTCACACACTGGCACTCATGCTGAAGATAGGAGATACAGTCACTCATGCTGTAGACAGGAGACACTGTCACACATTGTCACTCATGTTGAAGACAGGAGATACCATCACTCATGCTGAACACAGGAGACATTGTTACTCATGCTGAAGACAAGCGACCATGTCACACACTGTCATTCATGCTGAAGACAAGAGACACTGTCACTCATGCTGAGGACAGGAGGCATTGTCACACACAGTCACTCATGCTGAATACAGGAGACACCGTCACTCATGCTGAAGACAGGAGACACTGTCACACACTGTCACTCATGCTGAAGATAGGAGATACAGTCACTCATGCTGTAGACAGGCGACACTGTCCCACACTGTCACTCATGCTGAAGACAGGATACACTGTCACACACTGTCACTGATGAGGAAGACAGGAGACACTGTCACACACTGTCACTCATGCTGAAGACAGGAGACACTGTCACTCATGCTGAAGACAGGCAACACTGTCACCCACTGTCACTCATGCTGTAGGCAGGATACACTGTGACACACTGTCACTCATGTTGAAGACAGGAGACACTGTCACACACTGTCACTCATGCTGAAGACAGGAGACACTGTCACTCATGCTGAAGACAGGCGACACTGTCACACACTGTCACTCATGCTGAAGACAGGAGACACTGTCACTCATGCTGAACACAGGAGACATTGTCACACACTGTCACTCATGCTGAAGACAGGAGACACTGACACTCATGCTGAAGACAGGAGACACAGTTACTCATGCTGAAGACAGGCAACACTGTCAATCATGCTAAAGACAGAAGACACTGTCACCCATGCTGAAGAGAGGCAGCACTGTCACACACTGCCACTCATGCTGAAGACCGGAAACACTGCCACTCATGCTGAAGATATGCAACACTGTCACTCATGCTAAAGACAGAAGACACTGTCACTCATGCTGAAGACAGGCGGCACTGTCACACACTGTCACTCATGCTGAAGACCGGAGACACTGCCACTCATGCTGAAGACAGACAACACTGTCACTCATGCTGAAGACAGGAGATACTGTCACTTATGCTGAAAACAGGCAACACTGTCACTCATGCTGAAGACAGGCAACACTGCCACTCATGCTGAAGGCAGGAGACACTGTCACTCATGCCGAAGACAGGAGACACTGTCACACACTGTGACTCATGCTGAAGACAGGAGACACTGTCACTCATGCTGAAGACAGGAGACACTGTCACTCACTGTCACTCATGCTGAAGACAGGGGACACTGTCAGTCATGCTGAAGACAGGAGACACTGTCACTCATGCTGAAGACAAGCGACCATGTCACACACTGTCACTCATGCTGAAGACAAGAGACACTGTCACTCATGCTGAGGACAGGAGGCATTGTCACACACTGTCACTCATGCTGAATACAGGAGACATCGTCACTCATGCTGAAGACAGGAGACACTGTCACACACTGTCACTCATGCTGAAGATAGGAGATACAGTCACTCATGCTGTAGACAGGAGACACTGTCAAACATTGTCACTCATGTTGAAGACAGGAGATACCATCACTCATGCTGAACACAGGAGACATTGTTACTCATGCTGAAGACAGGAGACACTATCACTCATGCTGAAGACAGGCAACACCATCACTCATGCTGATGACAGGAGATACTGTCACACACTGTCACTCATGCTGAAGACAGGACAAACTTTGACTAACACTGTCACTCATGCTGAAGACAGGAGACACTGTCACGCACTGTCACTCATGCTGAAGACAGGAGACACTGTCACTCATGCTGAAAACTGGAGACACTGCCACACACTGTCACACATGCTGAAGACAGGAGACATTGTCACTCATGCTGAAACAGGAGACACTGTCAAACACTGTCACTCATGCTGAAGACAGGAGACACTGTCACTCATGCTGAACACAGGCGGCACTGTCACACACTGTCACTCATGCTGAAGACCGGAGACACTGCCACTCATGCTGAAGACAGGAGACACTGTCACTCATGCTGAAGACAGGCAACACTGTCACACACTGTCACTCATGCTGCAGGCAGGATACACTGTGACACACTGTCACTCATGTTGAAGACAGGAGACACTGTCACACACTGTCACTCATGCTGAAGACAGGAGACACTGTCACTCATGCTGAAGACAGGCGACACTGTCACACACTGTCACTCATGCTGAAGACAGGAGACACTGTCACTCATGCTGAAGACAGGAGACATTGTCACACACTGTCACTCATGCTGAAGACAGGAGACACTGACACTCATGCTGAAGACAGGAGACACAGTTACTCATGCTGAAGACAGGCAACACTGTCACTCATGCTAAAGACAGAAGACACTGTCACTCATGCTGAAGAGAGGCGGCACTGTCACACACTGTCACTCATGCTGAAGACCGGAAACACTGCCACTCATGCTGAAGATAGGCAACACTGTCACTCATGCTAAAGACAGAAGACACTGTCACTCATGCTGAAGACAGGCAACACTGTCACTCATGCTGAAGACCGGAGACACTGCCACTCATGCTGAAGACAAACAACACTGTCACTCATGCTGAAGACAGGAGATACTGTCACTTATGCTGAAAACAGGCAACACTGTCACTCATGCTGAAGACAGGCAACACTGCCACTCATGCTGAAGGCAGGAGACACTGTCACTCATGCCGAAGACAGGAGACACTGTCACACACTGTGACTCATGCTGAAGACAGGAGACACTGTCACTCACTGTCACTCATGCTGAAGACAGGAGACACTGTCAGTCATGCTGAAGACAGGAGACACTGTCACTCATGCTGAAGACAAGCGACCATGTCACACACTGTCACTCATGCTGAAGACAAGAGACACTGTCACTCATGCTGAGGACAGGAGGCATTGTCACACACTGTCACTCATGCTGAATACAGGAGACACCGTCACTCATGCTGAAGACAGGAGACACTGTCACACACTGTCACTCATGCTGAAGACAGGAGACACTGTCATTCATGCTGAAGACAGGAGACACTGTCAGTCATGCTGAAGACAGACAACACTGTCACTCATGCTGAAGACAGGAGACACCGTCACTCATGCTGAAGAAAGGATACACTGTCAAACACTGACACTCATGCTGAAGACAGGCGACACTGTCCCACACTGTCACTCATGCTGAAGACAGGATACACTGTCACACACTGTCACTGATGAGGAAGACAGGAGACACTGTCACACACTGTCACTCATGCTGAAGACAGGAGACACTGTCACTCTTGCTGAAGACAGGCAACACTGTCACACACTGTCACTCATGCAGCAGGCAGGATACACTGTGACACACTGTCACTCATGTTGAAGACAGGAGACACTGTCACACACTGTCACTCATGCTGAAGACAGGAGACACTGTCACTCATGCTGAAGACAGGCGACACTGTCACACACTGTCACTCATGCTGAAGACAGGAGACACTGACACTCATGCTGAAGACAGGAGACACAGTTACTCATGCTGAAGACAGGCAACACTGTCACTCATGCTAAAGACAGAAGACACTGTCACTCATGCTGAAGAGAGGCGGCACTGTCACACACTGCCACTCATGCTGAAGACCGGAAACACTGCCACTCATGCTGAAGATATGCAACACTGTCACTCATGCTAAAGACAGAAGACACTGTCACTCATGCTGAAGACAGGCGGCACTGTCACACACTGTCATTCATGCTGAAGACCGGAGACACTGCCACTCATGCTGAAGACAGACAACACTGTCACTCATGCTGAAGACAGGAGATACTGTCACTTATGCTGAAAACAGGCAACACTGTCACTCATGCTGAAGACAGGCAACACTGCCACTCATGCTGAAGGCAGGAGACACTGTCACTCATGCCGAAGACAGGAGACACTGTCACACACTGTGACTCATGCTGAAGACAGGAGACACTGTCACTCATGCTGAAGACAGGAGACACTGTCAGTCATGCTGAAGACAGGAGACACTGTCACTCATGCTGAAGACAAGCGACCATGTCACACACTGTCACTCATGCTGAAGACAAGAGACACTGTCACTCATGCTGAGGACAGGAGGCATTGTCACACACTGTCACTCATGCTGAATACAGGAGACACCGTCACTCATGCTGAAGACAGGAGACACTGTCACACACTGTCACTCATGCTGAAGATAGGAGATACAGTCACTCATGCTGTAGACAGGAGACACTGTCACACATTGTCACTCATGTTGAAGACAGGAGATACCATCACTCATGCTGAACACAGGAGACATTGTTACTCATGCTGAAGACAGGAGACACTATCACTCATGCTGAAGACAGGCAACACCATCACTCATGCTGATGACAGGAGATACTGTCACACACTGTCACTCATGCTGAAGACAGGACAAACTTTGACTAACACTGTCACTCATGCTGAAGACAGGAGACACTGTCACGCACTGTCACTCATGCTGAAGACAGGAGACACTGTCACTCATGCTGAAAACTGGAGACACTGTCACACACTGTCACACATGCTGAAGACAGGAGACATTGTCACTCATGCTGAAACAGGAGACACTGTCAAACACTGTCACTCATGCTGAAGACAGGAGACACTGTCACTCATGCTGGAAACAGGCAACACTGTCACTCATGCTGAAGACAGGAGACACTGTCACTCATGCAGAAGACAGGAGACACTGTCACACACTGTCACTCATGCTGATGACAGGAGACACTGTCAGATACTGTCAGTCATGCTAAAGACAGACAACACTGTCACACACTGTCACTCATGCTGAAGACAGGAGACACCGTCACTCATGCTGAAGAGGCCCCAAGTGTCTCAGGTCCCTTCACAGGCCCTCCAATGAAGGGACCTGAGACATTTGGGGCCAGATTCATTGAATAGTAGTGTAGTCCTCACACGCAAAGTGACGCAAGGCGATTTACAAAACAAGGTATGGGGGGACTAGAGCAGCGTGGCTTTGTAAAAACATGTATTGCAACACTCAGAAGAATTCCATGGGTGGAGCATTGGCATTGCCATGCATCCACCCATGGCTTTGATTTGGCGTAACACAGGCCCCCGCAGTCCCCGCAATGCGGGAGGGGGCGACCTGCAGGGGGGAGCCCTCAGCAGCGTACTCAGGCCTGAGAGCTCCATATTCAATACGGTGTGGGGGCCTCTTCATGTACCTTGAAGGGGGCCCCCCTCAACTTTCGTTACGCCAGTGGCTTTGAATTAAT
Organism: Lissotriton vulgaris; assembly: GCF_964263255.1. Taxonomy (NCBI): domain Eukaryota; kingdom Metazoa; phylum Chordata; class Amphibia; order Caudata; family Salamandridae; genus Lissotriton; species Lissotriton vulgaris. The sequence continues at coordinate 513,485,043 of NC_141700.1, forward strand.
TCTAAATGTATAAAAGTTTGTAAACCAGACATTTTAACAAATCGGTACGCCGCAGAGATGGTGATGTAACGAGAAGAAAATAATTTTTTCCTTCTCGTCATTTTCTCTTTCTATACGTGATACATTCTACATCACGCATAGAAAGAGGAAAATGCCTCTTGGATTGTTTTGGGCAGGAATGTATTCCTTTCTGCAAAAAAACAATATTGCCCTTAAAGTCGTGCCCTTGCATTGGTGCTAGGCTGCACGCAGTGCGCCAGCTCAACGAGAGAGCAGAAATCCTCTATATCTTTGTGTATATTCGGCTGACTCGGAGCTGCATCCGACCCCCCCCTCACTCCTCCCCAGTGCCTTGAGACCCTCACGGGTGAGTAGTGCGCTTCCCATATCCCTGATTGATTGATATATTGAGCATTTCTGCTCTTTCCCTTTCATACAACTTGGCCCAGCAGGAGAACTTTCTGTGCTACGTTCCGTAAAATAATAGTAAAATGCGTCCACGATGATTTAAACAGAAATTGGTTCGTCCTCCGGACTAACTAAACCATGAACCAGAAGGTTAAAATGAAGCACTTTTAGCTGCATTACATACATTTTGCTGAAAGTCTGAAAAATACAGATTTTGCATTTGTAGCTGCCAGCACAAAACCAGGATGCTGTTGTCATATATGTTCAAATCTTTAGGACAGTGACGGACACCAAACAGTGGAACGCTTCCATATTATAGTAAAAAGCATAGTTCAGGTGTGTTTCATACTTGTTGCTCAACTGTGATGAGCAATTATTTGCCTGACCCATGGGCTCCCTATTCACAGGCGTGACCAGTCTGTAGTGGTGTGACCGGCTGGTAGCACATGCAGTGCACAGTGTGGCCTTGACGCTTAAGTGTGTATCAGAGTCACATCCAGCGTTTTCTTGTGCATTGACAACCATGAACCACTTTGGTGAAGCGAGGACCCCCCAAATACATAGTTGGTAGAACGCATTTCCCAACACTGCTGTTACACTTCCAAGTAATGTAATTTCTCATCCTATGAATGGGTGGCAGTGCTATGATATACATAAAACATTGTTGAGGATAATTGAGATCAATTTAAGTCTCATGAAGATCCATCACTTTTTAAAGTTTGATCAGGGCTTCCATTATTAAAATCACTACATGTTAGGAGTTCCTGAGCCAATTTAAAATCACATATCACCACCTCCACACTCACTGTCACAATCACAAAGAAAACCAGCTCCACAGTAGCCAGGAGGCGTAGCACACCCTAGAAGTATTTGGTGAGCAGGGTGGGAACCCAATGATGAACCATTTTGTGAGAATCCAAATAAAACACTTTCAATATTTTGCAAAAGGTTACAGGTTTAGCACGATATGACAACTCTAAATAACTAATTTCTCACATTATTAGTAATGTTAAATTCTGCACTAAACTTTGCTTCAGAAGTTACGGAAAAAATATTCATCAAATTTGCCACGCTTTGGAATTTTTTTTTTTAATTGATGTCCTTGATTGAAGGTATGCACTGGTCCAGTAACTTTTTTCTTCACAATAAGTTCGATACATTTTGAACATTCATCGCACAAAACATTTTTTGTATACAACTTTTACGTCTAACCGATATAAGCATGTACTACAATTGGAATTATAAAAAATCTGTTCAAAATGTAAACATGTTTTTCAAAATGATAAAATTCACAAACCTTGCTTTAAATTTTTTTTCTGGTTTAGTGCGTTATTACGAGTTTCTGGTTTCAATAAGATATTTTTTCAAAGAAGGTTTGAGAGCCTAAGGGGAAAAATTTACTTTAAACGAAACTTCCAGTTTACTGTTTGTTCAATTGCTAACATACATTAATCGACATTAGACAAAGGTATAAAAATATGTGTTTTATGAGTGATGCTGCACAAGAAATCATGATGTTTTCAATCTGTAATAGAAACAGTTTAATTGGCTGATGCAACCACCAGTTTGACTTTCAAAATTTTTTGTTTTAAATTGACATATTGAAATGGATTTATTAAGATTACATTTCACTGTCAAAGTGCCATGACATATGACATTAGGGATATTCATACTCTATGTGAGGTCCAACAGTATCTGCAGTGTTTGTGATGGGATAGCCGGGCTACATACACTGGAATATCAACAAACTTGACGCATATCTTAATTATGGTCAAGCATAGATATATATTCCCAATGTCACAGCAACCTTGGAAGATACACTTTTTTGTTATGTCCTGTGTTTTAAGCATCCCAAAAATCTATTGAATACTAAACTTATCAAAGTAAATGGTTCATGTAGATGCCTAGCAAGAAGAAAAGTATTCATATATGCGACTCCTATGCAATCGACCCAGTATAAACTACAAGTTTTAAGAAGGTTCACTAACTAGTTCCTGCAGTGGGACACAACAACACAGAGGTGCTTTTGCTCAATTTTTCAAACGCGTCCTCCTTATATAGCTGAAATATAGCAATGGATTCTATCAGTTCAGTCTCACTCAATAATACCAGAAGCAGTTTCTCTTTAAATGTATAACCAGCAGCGGTATGTACACATCCTTTAGAGTGGAGCAAGCTGGGTTTTGTGGCAGGAGGACTCAATGAAGGGGTTCTTGATCTATCTTTACCCCCTTGTCCTCCTCCAATGTTCAGATATTCAGAGAGCTCATTCGGCACAACATTTCTAAATATTATTGAATTTGGTGGTGCCTTCCTTAATATCTATGTTCTTCATTACCCTCGTTCTCTAGTAGCACTGAGGTCTCATAGCCTTGATAGTGACTTTGAGAGTAGGCGGAGGAATAAACTGATTGGTTGGTCAAGCAAGGTCCGCCATGATGAGTCTTATACCATTGGCCAGACCAGAGGATTCCCACTCTTTCTGGGAGGTACCACTCCTCCTGAGAGAGGATACAGATACAACAAGGTATTATGGGGCGGAGTGAGGAATTTAGAGTCAATCGTACATGAATGATGGTGAGGGCTAGCCAAAACAGCATAACCATTGATATTTGCCTCGAATAAGCAAGTCATATGGACTACTTGAGAAGTAAAAGGACAATCATGTGTGCATATACTGCCTTTTTCATGCTGAAAGCACTCAACCTTTAGTATCAACCTCAGCTGCAGCATTTCTGAAATTTCTCACAATCTTAACACAAAAAATGAATTTACCTCATGGAAAATCCACCTGCTATATTTTTAACAGTGAAAACCTCAGATTTTTTCAACTGCATTTTTTTTATACAATTGTCTGAAAAATACATAGTAGAATATCTGTGCCCTTTAAACTCTTCATGTTATGTACGTAATAAAGATTTGATTTAACTTCCTTAAGAGATGTCTGTCTTCACATTTAAAGCGACACTGCATTTAATAATCACTCAGAGAGTCCCTCCTTACTTCTCTGTTGCTCTAGAGTTTTTCCATCTTTTTCCATACAGCTGGAAATACTTATTATGATTGTTTTAGATATGTTTATGTTTTAATAGTGATTAATCTTAGTTATCTCTGCTTCAAGAAGTATACATATTTCACACAGTTTCTTTGTGCAGCCTGCAGCCACGGATGGCACAACAAGAACTCGTCGAGCGTGCAGAGATTTTTTTTTGGGTTGTTGTGTCATTACAGGACAAGCATTGGCATAGCCAATAGGTCTCGCCTTTGGGGCCTTATAAGAGTTTAGCCAGAGCTATTGACTTTACCAATGTCTTTAAGCTGTGCTGTAGAGAAGTGTGGCTGCTGTGCAGCATGCTGAAAAGTTTTAATACAACAGTGTCAGAAGCATTTTTGTTACCTTATATATGACCAAGAAGGCATTCTGTAAAACTGAATGACCATATTGAAAAAAGTATTAACAATAAAAAAGTCCTCAGTTTTCTTTTGTTCTTGCAATGCTGGCAACTTGTTTCTGTCTATTCCATTGGTTCTTTGGTAAAGTTTTTTTTTTGAGGAGGCATAAACAATCGGAGGGGGAAGGTTGGGAACTAGTACCCGTATTATAACACTAGCAGCGGCCAGACGCTAGGGGGAAATCAACAGATGCCAGATTCCGAGAGCAGGCTGAGGGGATGCTCAGGTGGTAGTGGTGGTGGTGGTGGTGGTGACTGGTGTGGAGACGATGCTGAGGTGATACTGAATGATACTCACGTCTTGCTGAGTGATAGTGATGTGGTGGTGTTCTAGTGCAACGGCGATGCTGAGTGACACTGATGTGGTGCTGCGTGATGCTGTGGTGGTGCTGCTGATTGATGCTGTGGTTGTGTTGAGTGATGCTATGGTATCGCTGAGTGATGCTGTGGTGGCCATGAGTGATGCTGTGGTGGCGCTGTGGTGGCGCAGAGTGATGCTGCTGTTGCACTGAGTGATGCTGTGGTGATGCTATGGTGGCACTGAGTGATGTTGTGGTGGCACTGAGTGATGCTGTGGTGGTGCTGAGTGATGCTGTGGTGGTGCTGAGTGATGCTGCTGTGATGCTGTGGTGCTTCTGTGTGATGGTGTGGTGGCACTGAGTGATGCTGGGGTGACGCTGAGTGATACTGTGGTGGCGCTGAGTGATGCTGCACAGCAACATGGGTAGGGTTGAGGGGAGGTAGGTGAAGAAAGAAGGGGTGGTGACGGCGAAGCAACACAGTAGTGTATGCAAAAGCAATAGGGGTAGGGCAGGAGTGCACGCAAAAGCAACAAGGAATGGAAGAACAGAAAGCAACACATTGGTGGGTCGAAGCACAATGGAGGGTGCTGGTTGGGGTAATAGTTGAAGCACAGGGGCAAGAGTTTAAGATGGCGTGGAGAAGCAGTCAGGCAACAGAGCTAACCGAGTGGGGGGTAGAGATGTACATGAGGGAGGAGACAAGAAAACACATGCACTTACAGCAGTACTTCATAAAAATTAAAAAAGAAGTAATTGTAAATTGTAAAGATGCATGCTACATGGGAAGGACAAACACAAGACTGGCAAGATAAGAAGCAGGCATATGAGAATAACAAGGAAAGCCAACCAATGGTAAGCAATGGGTGGGATCCAAGTCCCTCCATGTTTTTGGTAGCCACAAAATGCCTTGCAAGACAGTGCATGAGCAGTCTAGTAGGTTCGATCTAAAAACAAAGAAAAATTTGAGGATAGAAAAAAACTAAATGTTATTATGCATGTCCTGTCGCACAAATAGGCACTCCCCGCAAACGGGGAAGCAAAATCACTGAAAAATGTTTTCATTCACTGCAAAAACAGACAGTAACCAATCAAGTAAGAGACATGGAAAATAACATTTTCATTTGAGGTACTTGACTAAAAGTACTGCCAGGTAAAATAAACAAAAATAGCATTTTACATCTCTGAAACATGGTATAATTCATTTGAGAGGTAGTGCTACGACAGCAGTAGAAGATTATAATACACCGACTTTTTTATATTTAAGTCATGCATTAGCATTGAAAGCCAATTGCATAATAAATATGCAGGTGCTTAATAGTCAGAAAACCAAGTACACTTGTTTTCTGTTACACTAAAATAGCACGGGGATTTTTGGATCAACATTCTCTAAATCATGGGTACTCATAGTACGGCCCTCGGGCCGGTGGCGGCCCGGCAAGCCTTCCTTGGCGGCCCGCGGACCTTGCAAACATCGTACCCATGTATTTTTTTTTTTTAAAGAGTGTCTGCTGCAGCGCGACTCTGAGAGTCTCTGCTGCTCTGTGGGGGCCGGGCGATTCTCGCATAGCCAGAGTGGAGCTGCAGGGGCCTAAGATGAGGTGAAATACAACAACGCCTCATTAGCATGCAAATGGCCTTTAATGACCTGTGAAGTGCTTGGGTGGCTGTGTGTGTGTGTGCGCCTTGAAGTTTTCTCAGCCCAGGCTGACACACAGGCAGGGTGAGATGACAGAGGGTGACAGGGAGGTAGAGAGAGCGAGGGAGAGAGGGAGTGAGGGAGACGGGGAGTGAGACGGAGAGTGAGAGAGGGAGGAAGACGGGGAGGGGGAGAGTGAGAGAGGGAGGGAGACAGGGAGGGGAAGTGAGGGGGAGAAAGAGAGAGGGAGGGAGATGGGGAGGGGGAAGTGAGGGGGAGAGTGAGAGAGGGAGGGAGACGGGAGGGGGAAGTGAGGGGGGAGTGAGAGAGGGAGGGAGACGGGGTGGGGCGGGGGAAGTGAGGGGGAGAGTGAGAGAGGGAGGGAGACGGGAGGGGGAAGTGAGGGGGAGAGTGAGAGAAGGAGGGGGAGGGGGAAGTGAGGTGGAGGGAGACAGAGAGAAACAGACAGACAGAGGGAGGGAGACAGAGGGAGTGATGGAGGGAGGGGGAGAGGGCGCGAGGGAGGGGGAGAGGGAGTGAGGGAGTGAGGGGGGGAGAGCGAGGGAGCTAGGGAGGGGGAGAGAGGGAGTGAGAGAGTGAGAGGAGGGAGACAGAGAGAGGGAGGGAGTGAAAGAGGGAGTGAGAGAGAGAGGGGGAGGGAGTGAAAGAGAGAGTGAGTGAGAGACAGACAGACAGACAGAGGGAGGGAGAGGGAAGGAGCGAGAGAGGGTGGGAGCGAGGGAGAGAGGGAGGGAGAGAGGGGAGTGAGAGAGAGGGAGTGAGAGACAGGGAGTGAGAGAGAGGGAGGGAGAGGGAGTGAGGGAGAGAGAGGGAGTGAGTGAGGGAGGGAGACGGGAGGGGGAAGTGAGGGGGGGAGTGAGAGAGGGAGGGAGACGGGGAGGGGGAGGGGGAAGTGAGGGGGAGAGTGAGAGAGGGAGGGAGATGGGGAGGGGGAAGTGAGGGGGAGAGAGAGAGGGAGGGAGACGGGGAGGGGGAAGTGAGGGGGAGGGAGACAGAGAGAAACAGACAGAGGGAGTGATGGAGGGAGGGGGAGAGGGAGCGAGGGAGCGAGGGAGGGGGAGAGGGAGTGAGGGAGTGAGGGAGGGGGAGAGCGAGGGAGGGGGAGAGCGAGGGAGGGGGAGAGCTAGGGAGGGGGAGAGCGAGGGAGTGAGAGAGTGAGAGGAGTGAGACAGAGAGAGGGAGGGAGTGAAAGAGGGAGTGAGAGAGAGAGGGGGAGGGAGTGAGAGAGAGAGGGAGGGAGAGGGAAGGAGCGAGAGAGGGAGGGAGCGAGGGAGAGAGGGAGGGAGAGAGGGGACAAGCGAGGGAGTGAGAGAGAGGGAGAGAGGGAGGGAGAGAGGGAGTGAGGGAGAGAGAGGGAGTGAGGGAGGGAGTGAGAGAGAGGGAGTGAGAGACAGGGAGTCAGAGAGAGGGAGAGAGAGGGAGTGAGGCAGGGAGAGGGGAGTGAGAGACAGGGAGTGAGAGAGAGGGAGTGAGAGACAGGGAGTGAGAGAGCGGGAATGAGAGAGACAGACAGAGGGAGGGAGACAGAGGGAGTGATGGAGCGAGGGAGGGAGACAGAGGGAGTGAGGGAGCGAGGGAGGGAGACAGATGGAGCGAGCGAGCGAGCGAGGGAGGGAGCGAGGGAGCGAGGGAGTGAGAGACAGACAGACAGAGGGAGGGAGAGGGAAGGAGCGAGAGAGGGAGGGAGCGAGGGAGCGAGGGAGGGAGAGAGGGAACAAGTGAGGGAGTGAGAGAGAGGGAGTGAGGGAGAGAGAGGGAGTGAGGGAGAGAGAGGGAGTGAGGGAGGGAGGGAGGGAGAGAGGGGAGTGAGAGAGGGAGTGAGAGACAGGGAGTGAGAGAGCGGGAATGAGAGACAGAGGGAGGGAGCGAGAGAGAGGGAGGGTGGGAGAGAGGGAGGGAGAGAGGGAGCGAGGGAGGGTGGGAGCGAGGGAGCGAGCGAGGGAGGGAGGGAGAGAGGGAGAGAGGGAGAGAGGGAGAGAGAGGGGGAGTGAGAGAGTGAGAGGAGTGAGACAGAGAGAGGGAGGGAGTGAAAGAGGGAGTGAGAGAGAGAGGGGGAGGGAGTGAGAGAGAGAGTGAGAGACAGACAGAGAGAGGGAGGGAGAGGGAAGGAGCGAGAGAGGGAGGGAGCGAGGTAGAGAGGGAGCGAGGGAGAGAGGGAGGGAGAGAGGGAATAAGTGAGGGAGTGAGAGAGAGGGAGTGAGAGAGAGAGAGGGAGTGAGGGAGAGAGAGGGAGTGAGGGAGTGAGGGAGTGAGGGAGGGTGAGGGGAGTGAGAGAGAGTGAGAGAGCGGGAATGAGAGAGACAGACAGAGGGTGGGAGCGAGGGAGAGATAGAGGGAGCGAGGGAGGGAGAGAGAGCGGGAACAAGAGGGAGTGAAACAGGGAGTGAGAGAGGGAGGGAGAGAGGGAGGGAGTGAGGGAGGGCGTGAGGGAGAGAGGGAGGAAGAGAGTGAGAGGGAGAGAGTGAGAGGGAGTGAGTGAGGGAGTGAGAGAGAGAGGGAGCGAGGGAGGGAGAGAGGGGACGAGATAGGGAGGGAGAGAGGGAAGGAGAGAGAGCGGGAGAGAGAGAGTGAGTGAGTGAGGGAGAGAGATGTGTGTATGCCGGGTCTGGTGGCTCAGTGGACGAAGGCATCCGCTGCAGGGACCTATGATCAACCTCATGGTCAGTTTTTTTGTTGCTCTAGCCCGCACCCTCCCCCACTGACCCCACCACAACCGGTGCGGCCCTCGGACACAAACCACACTGTAAATTTGGCCCCCGAGACAAAGTTTGTGAGTACCCATGCTCTATACCAACCAGCAAAAATGTTTATAAACCAATAGAAAAAAAGTAATCCGGGACTGTGAAAACTAATATTGTTTTTCATACAGTGAAGACAAAAGGGTCTTAAAAATAGCATAAACAAACAATTCATAAACCACCTCCTAAACCAGATGTTCATGACAGAGAAGCACCAACAACCCGTTTGGCCCATTTTCCCGGAGCAACACCTGCAAGAAAGTTTTCATCTTGGTCACACTATTAAAACTAAAACATTTATTTCCCACTGTAGTACGTACAAGGGGTATTGCGGAGAAATCTAAAAAAAGAAAAAGTGAGGCTTGTTAAAGTATATTTTGGTGCTCTGTTAAGTCTCCTTTGTTGTTGTTTGGGACTCTCATAAATACATTCTTAACTGCTAGCACATTCTCCTACCATTGGTTTGCCGTAAGAAAGAACCTCGAGTCAGGAATGAATACCGACATGCAATGTAGTAGGATGGAATTTCCATACTACTGGTCTGTCGCCTGAAATGTGTATGTTACCACTTCACCTACAAATTATTGTTTTTTTAAAAAGACTTCCACCAGTTACTAGACTATCGCAACCTTTCCAACTCGGGGCGCTTTTCTCGTTTCACCTTTCAGCATTAATTAGGAACCAACCTGTTACTACTGTGAGACTCAGGTCCGAAAATCTACATAACATATACCTTATTACGGATTGCTTGACTTTACCCTTTGTATAGAAAACATTCCCATGAATCCTTCCCTGAACCCCGATACCCAGACTCCATCTGAAGAAACCTTGATGCCCAAAGCCCTTCTACAGTGATTCCTACGACACAAATAAGTTAATGGTGATCCATGCACCATTTTACTGCATTTAGTCAGAGGCTATTACAAGAATATGCATCTATTTTAACGTCTATCATGTTGCAAGTGAGCCTGCATGCAAAGCATTCACTGGAAGTAAATGTAAACACTACTAAAGACTTTCCGGCAACAATCTGTCCCTCTCCGAGCATTTAACTATGCTAAATCAGCACTAACCAAGAAGCAAAAATGCAAGAGAAACACTTTGTGCCTAAAATATATTAAGATTAAATAATAAGGATCTAGTGAAAATACACTGCATTCCCAGCACTTGCTTTTACTAGACTAGCTCGAAGTAGGAAATCTCACCCATAAATACTTTTGCTGCTTGTGGGATACAAACAACATTTCAATGATGAAAAACGCATATCAAAGTAATTGTTTCTGACCTGAAGACTGTAAAGACATCACGTGGCTCAGGACTTTCATGGGCAATTAACCATAGAGGTTCAGGTGTTTGCAGGCCAGTACCCAAAGAAGGCTTCTAAGCTATTTCAACACAACGTTACCCCCCAGCCCTGTTTTGTGCTGAAGTATGTGATGACAAGGATGTCACGGCGATTGACTTTGAGGCATTATTAATCAAAATAATATTACATTTTAGACAGCGTTTATGCTAACATCCCACATCTCTGGTTATCAACCATTAGCCGGCTACATCTAGCGGAGTGGAGTGCACTGTGGTGATTGAGCTGGTAAGGATTAGAACGCTCTAGTGCACCATAAATCTGCAGCTCTGAAACTAGAGTACGTGGTCCAGTACACAGAAAGGAAAAAACATGGTTTCCTTGCCGTGGTCTCAAACGAAAAACACTACGGTTTGTAAAGAATAAGCAAGATACAAGTAAAGGTCTGGTCTATTTTATTTTATTTTTTTAATATTTCTGATGCTTTATTAAAGAGTATAAGGATCACTGGATGTGTGAGATTCCACAAACTGAGTTCAGATATAATCATTCTTTACTGAGGGATTCAGCATTTGAAAGAAGGTGCTCTATTTGACAGAGTGGCAGAGAGCATTACCTCCATCATGCTGATGGACCACGTACCTCAGATTTAGAGATGATCATCAGTCCAGCGGCCATCTTTGAACGGTGAAAGGAATAGCCATCATGTACATAAGTTACAAAGAATTAGTATTTAAAAAGTATAGCGGAGGTGTAGGGTACCACTGTGCTGAGAGACATCATGTCAAAAAAAGGAAAACAAAGGGCAGCAGACAGACCTCTCAAAAAAGTGCTAAACTCATTTTAAAAAACTAGTGGGCAAAAATTCTGCAAAGGATATTTGAAGCCCCTTGGCACTGCCGTGGTGAGAAAGGGGGAGTGTATAATGGCTGGGTGGAGAAGGTAACATTGGCTGCTGCTGTTCTCTTCTGGGTGGAGAGGTGGTTAGCGTTCATCAGTCTGTCTTGGCTGGAGTGAGTAGGAAGATTCTACTTCTCTCTTCTGAGCAGGAAGAGTAGGGCGACTTCCATGGCTCTCTTCTGGGTGGAAAAAAGTGCTATGTCTTCCATTACTCTCTGCTGGGAAGGGGAGAATAAAAGAGCCCTCAATACTCTCTCGGGTGGAAGTGGATGGCATTGCTTCCAATATGCTCCGCTGAGAGTGGTTTCCACTAATCTCTGCTGGCTGAGAGTCAGTGGATTATCTTTGAATGAAGAAGAGCAACCTGGCTTCCATTAGTCTCTCCTGGTTGGAGGGGAATAAGATGTTCCACTACTGTCTTCAGCAAAGGAGAGTAATATTGCTTCCAGTACCTGGCTTGCAAGAATGGAGTGGAATCCAGTTTTCCTTAAATTCCTAATTTGGCCCCTTTCGATGGAGAGCTTGCACAGTACCCTTTCTCTTTCACACACACTGGAGTATAGAGCTATCAAAGGTTGTTAGCTGTCTCTCCGTGTGGCACTGAATCTGATCAGCATCAAGGGTCAGATTTCCTGTGTACTCGCCAACAGGGCATAAAAGGCATCCCATTCTTGTCCACCGTCCAGGTCACTATGTCATAGCCAATATTCATATTCCCAAATTCATCATAGTAGATGGTGCTGTTTCTGATGTTGAAGTTTATCGTCTTTAATTCTTTTAACAGCTCCTCTCCAGCCTGGATGCTATCCACCGTCCTCTAGAAACGCACCGCACGGCTATCTCTATCATTTGATAGCCACCGAGGCAAGGCTGGCTGTGGCAGAACTTCAAGAGTCCCTGAAGAGTACCAACAATTGTCTGATAGATTCCAAAGCCTGGGCATCACTTTCTGGGGTTTTCTTCCCAGAGTCTGCTGGCGTCTCCAGATTGTTCGCTTGGAGTCCAGTCAGAACTTCAAGAGACCCCGTCGGGGGTGCCAACAATTTTCCGATAGATACTGCAGTCTGGGCAGCACGTTCTAGGGTTTTCTTCCCAGAGTCTAATGGCGTCTCCAGATTGTTCGCTTGGAGTCCAGTCGGAACTTCAAGAGACCCCGTCGGGGGTGCCAACAATTTTCCGATAGATACTGCAGTCTGGGCAGCACGTTCTGGGGTTTTCTTCCCAGAGTCTAATGGCGTCTCCAGATTGTTCGCTTGGAGTCCAGTCGGAACTTCAAGAGACCCCGTCGGGGGTGCCAACAATTTTCCGATAGATACTGCAGTCTGGGCAGCACTTTCTGGGGTTTTCTTCCCAGAGTCTGTCGGTGTCGCCAGAGTATTCTCTTGGAGGCCAGTCTGTTCGCGAATGCGCTGCAATTCAGCATCAAAGGCTCGGGAAGGCTTCTCATCTGGGGCCTGTAATTGCAATGGGTGGTGCCTCAGGGCTGGGACCAGCTTGTAGCTTGGTATCCTCCGAAGAGCTTCGTTCAGCTGATGCATCTTATTCAGCTGCTCCTGCGCACTACACAGCTTAGAGCGGACCTCTTCAAATGCATTGCGAAGAACTGTACTGTCTTCCAATAGTTTCGATATTGTATCCATCAGCATTTCCACGTGGTTCTCATTCTCCCGCTGGAGCTGGGCTTATTTCTGGTTGTGGCGCTCCAACGCGCGCCGGTTTTCCAGCTTTAGGGAGTTATACTGCGCCTGTAAGTCAAGGAGCTGCTTCTTGGCTCCTTCATGCTGGTTCTTCAGGGTCATGTGCCGAGAGGGGAGGGTGACGTCGGGGTTCATGGCGCCTTCCTTCTCCTTGCTCAGGGCTTCTTGAGCTTTTAATTTATGTACCCCAAAATCTTCCTGGGTCTTGTGCTCCGCACGCTCCTTCTCAAGGGACTGCTCCAGACTGGACCGCTGCTCATACATCACTCCCACCAGGCCGGAGAGCGTCTCCTGCTGCTGCTGGAACTGGAGCTGTGAGTGCCTGTACAGGTAGATCACGGACCCCAGGCACGTCACGAAGGCCAGCAGGCAGAGGACTACCTGCAGAATCCTCGTCTGCCTGCGAAACCCGCAGGCGCAGAGTCCCATCATGGCCGGAGAGCCTGGTTCCTCGTCAGGAGGGCCGGGCCCTCGGACTCCCGTGATCATCTTGACCGCAATGTCCGACTGACAGACTTATGGGCCCTGCGCGGCCTTATCTAGCCCAGCTGAGCCCCCCGGATTATGACGTTGCTCTGATACACAGCGCCGCACTGTTACGTCGAGTCAACGCGCCTTGCGTGCCAGACAGCATCAACCCTGGCTGTCTAAGTAGTCCGCGCCCTGAGCAGTGCAGCTTTGCCATCCCGTGTGTAGGTCACTGCACGTGCTGTGCGCCTTTCCGGGCACGCCTGGCCCTTCAGAGCCTGTGAGGGGGCTCCTCGACCCCTGACATGGATGCGATCAAAGACTCTGAGGCGAATCTTCCTGCAGGAAGCACGTGGCCTTTGACGCACAGCGCATCCCCTTTTCCGTGGAAGTGGCCCGTTTCCACAACGCTGCACTCTGTGCGTCCGAGGGACCAGAGAGTCTGCAGCCAAACTCACACCAGATCTGACACCAGGACACCTCCTGGTACCGGAAACACACAAATCACGAGGTCCCCAGCCAGGTGGAATACAAAGAAATAGGAATAAACAAAGTTGTGGGGCTTTCCATCATTAACACACAATCTAAGTCGCTCTCTATGTGCACAGGTGCTAACGCGTCTTTAGCCCCTGAGTGAGGCTGCCTGCGCCCCACGCAGGGAGCCCCCATAGTAGAGCCGCCACCACCTTAGTGCCACAGGAGGGCACACCCGACAGGCTAGTGTTTGGACCCACTGGGGGTCCTGTGCTGTTAGGTTGAATTTTCCATGAAAAAGTCCCAGCTCTACCGCCATCAAACTAACCAGGATCAGAAAACCTTCCAATAAGGGCCACTGTAATTATGTGATTTTTTTATTCCAGCGTTTTCCACATAATTAAGATTTTGCCGCATGGGCTGTATAGTCCATAATCTGCTGCATAAGTTACAGATTTTGGGGAAAAAAATGTTTTTAGTTTAAACAAGTTACTTACATTTTTTTTAAACGGCAACCCATGTTGCCTTGCAGTGGAAAGCCCTTCACAAAAGTTGACTGGTCATCTTTCAGAAGTTTATTGGTACTGAGATGAAATCTTTGCTAAAACAGTGTTAAAATTGGTGAAAATTACCACATTTTGAAGTCATTCTATCACAAAATGTGCTGTATTGTGCGACCTAATTTGCCTCTTTTTGCCGAATAATTTAGTCAGCACGGCCGCTTAATTTGGTCATCTCCTGCTGCTTAATTCCAGTGGCGCTGCCTAAACTAGACCCCACCCCTAAACATGTTCCCTATGTCCATTCTTTTATAGTCCCGTGTCTATCTTAAATGTGTTTTTTCGTGTGTTCTCGCATGCGGGCGCACTGAAGTTGCTTCAAAGTGTAAAAACCTGTAAATATGACCTAAGAAATACGTGTATTTTCTTTTATGATGCAATGCCCAGCGTGGGAGACCTACTCAGGACCTCTCGGATGTGGTTTTACTCAGCTATGCCGCCGAGCTTCTGTGAGACGGATCCCACAGGTGAGCAGGAACGCATGGCCGCCCGCCTTCCTGCCTACATATACTCTCTTTCTCGTGCGCCATTTTGCATAGTGCCGGAATGGAAAAATCCTCTCACATGCACATATAGCGCAGCTACGTATGTATTGCTACTCTCAACCAGTGCCGCAAGCGTCGTCGCTATACAACGAAAGAGTGACTGGGCCATGGTCCATACATACCCTTTGCATAGGAGCACTGCAGGTTTGCCCTGACAGCCGCACGCACTAAATGTAATTTAAAATACGGATGAAACATTAATTAGTAGACAGCCGGCATTTGAGTCTCACAGTGCTGGGCTAACTTGCCGCCAGAGGCGGGGATCGAACCGTGAACCCTGTGGTTTGGAGTCAGGCACCCTGGCCACTGCGCCACACCTCTTCAACAAGTGCCTCATTTCTGTTTAATAGTGCTGTAAGCAATAGCTGTTGTGATTGCACCGTTTAATATTGCTCAAATGGGCCTCAGACACATTAAATGCTAGTTGATTTTGCAGGGGATTCAAACTCCTGCTCCGGGCCAGTTAATAGTTGTGAGGTACGTCAGATCTCTGGGGCCAGCAGCACTGCATTCTGGGATTCACCGGGGTACGTACGGGCCTAGGAGCCCCAGGGGGCGGTCTGCGGTGGGTGAATGAGTGCCCCCCCACCCCCCTGGCAGGGGGCCGCTTGGCAGCTCCGAGGCCGCCTGTCTGTCTAACACTTGTTAACGAGGAGCCCCGTGGTGGGATTCACTCATTCATTGAATCAACGCCGTATTTTCGTTTCCGTCTCCATCAATAGCGTGCGCTGTACGGGCAGTTTCTGCACATGCGACTGCACCCTGGCCCCGTGTAGTGTGTGACGCGGCCGTCAGTATTCTGCCATGTCATGGCAGGGGTCTGCTTTCATCATCGTCCAGAGCTACCAGCAAATATGCTGACGCGAAACAGATGTAGGAAAGTGCACCCCCATTTCTTCCCCCATAAAGCACAAGCTGAAAAGAGCGCGCACTGGCAGGTGCCAACATTTCATCGAAACCACAGGCGCTGTGAAACCACCAGTGTAGTTTTGTACAGTAGCCGTTTGTAATCGGGTGCAGGTAGGTTCACTTTTCTACTTTTGAGGTGACATCTCCAGGCAGGTCGTGCAAAGAACAGATGTTTAAAGCCTGCGCGTGCGGGATGAAGGCCCCTGACGTCGCAGGGGTGGCTCTAGGCTCATGGCGGCCCTGGGCAGAGAGTGTACTTAGGGGGCCCCAGAAGAGGGGGTCCGGGCGGGGCAGAGCCCCCCCCCCCCCCCCCCCCCCCCCCCCCTCCCGGAGCTCAGGAAGGTGTTTGGAAGTGGAACAGAACCGGGGGCCGCCAAATCCCTGCCAGGGGCACCCACGCAAATATGTATCCATCCTCAGAGGATTATCATATTATGGATATATATTGGCGTGGTGGCCCCTGGGATTTGGTGGCCCTGTGCAGGTGCACAGCTTGCACATGCCTAAGGCCGCCCCAGACGTCGCTTGGAACCCCTGAACTCGCATGGGGCCCCTGGGTGGCTCTGTGCATCCCCATGTTATTGAACACCCCTGCCTCTGGTCTGGGCCACTTTGGACGATAATGGCCTTCAGTGCAGGGATTCTTGGAGCCATTATCGGACTATGTTGGGTCACCTGACTACTTTAGAGTGGGCTGCGGGAGATGGGTTATGACACTAGAGCCTATAGATGCTATACATACGGTACCATTGCAGGCATTGAAACGGAATGGAACTCATTTTGAAAGTTCGAGGTTTTCCCCAGAAATTGACATAAATCCAGCTCTCCTGGGTGTACTGTGGACACTCTTTGTTAGAGAGCCTTCAAGTATTATTGCTCAGATAAACCAGAAGTGTCCAGGACTTCATATATATTTTTTTAGGATATCTTGTGTCTGCATTTTGTATTGTATGAATCTATGCTGTTAATTTCTATTTTTACATTTTTGGCATTGTAAATGACAACGCCTTTTATTTATGTGTTTTGAAAATTTGCAAACGGTGTGTAAATACGCACTTTGTACTTATAGAAGCAAAGGCTGGCAGTAAAATAGGTGCAGTAGAGGTCAGCCTTGCTTCTCGTAAGCAGGGACTATTAACACCACTTGCACGTTTTCAAAACAGCTAAATAAAAAGCATTGCCATTTACAATGCCAATAGCTCAAACTCTCGCAAATGCGAGATCATTGCATTGCAAATGCTTTTTATTTTACTCTGCACGTCCCCACTTCCTCCTTAACAATCAACACATAGAAGCAGTTTAGTGGTAAATGATGTTCAAAGTGGGGAGATTTGCATATCATAAGAAAGTGGAGACTTGTGTGAAACCAAACAATGCAATGGACTTAAGAGGATACAAAGCGAGGCAGGATAGCCCTCGGTGTCAACGCGCCTGTTGCTGCTGTGTGCAACATTCAGCTTAGATGGACATTCTTGCTGGGCCGGCTTAGTCCATCATCCTTCCGAGTTTGAACTGGGCACTGTGAATTCCACAGATGCCCTAGTGCTGTATGGCCGTCCCCTGAGAATAAGTTACAATGTGAACAATGCCGTGACGCTCACCTAAATCCATCTAGACTGCACTCTGCATTCAAGCCAACATCTATCAATAGGGGCATTTTAATTTAAAAATGAACGCAAAGTTTACTGCACCACTGTCCCTTACGGGTACAATTAAACATACAAAAAATATACATAAAAACCACTAACTTTTTACCTTTTACAAAGTCATGCAATTGATAACTTATTAAACAAGCATTAGAAATGCAATCGGGCTCAGATTTATTTGAGTTTGAGCTAATGGCATTGTGCATGTGGTGTGTAGTGGAATTATGCAGGTTGGATTGTAATTTTAGCAATGGTGCCATGCTGTGCTTTAGATGAATATGTTTCAAAGTAAAGTGTACCATACTGCGATTGCTACAATAGTTTATTGTGGATGCGTTAACAATTGATGTGTGCACTGATGGCTGGTGGTGTGTGTGCTTGGTGGAAGAGTGCACTGGCGCCTGGAGGTGTGTGTGCCTGGTGGAAGGGTGCACTGACGGCTGGTGGGTGTGTGCTTGGTAAAAGCGTGCAAAGATGGCTGATGGTGTGTGTGTTTGGTGAAAGCGTGCACTGACGGTTGCTGGTGAGTGCGCCTTGTAAAAGCATGCACTGACTGCTGCCTGGTGTTGTACGCCTGATGGTGTTTGTGCTTGGTGAAAGAGTGCATTGATGGCTGGTGGGGTTTGGCCCTGGTGAAAGCGTGCACTGACGGCTGGTGTAGTGTTGTTGTGTGTGTGGTTGTGTTTGTAGTGGTGAGTCTGTGGGGGTGAGTCTGTGGGGGTGAGTCTGTGGGGGTTAGTCTGTGGGGGTTAGTCTGTGGGGGTGAGTGTGTGGTAGATAGTGAGTGTGTTGTGGTGAGTGGTGATGAGTGTGTGGTGGTGAGAGTGGTGTGTGTGTGGTATGTGTGTGTCGTGTAAGTGTGTGTGGTGTGTATATGGTGTGTGTGTGTGTGTGTGGTATGTGTGTGTGGTGTATGTGTGTATGGTGTGTGTGTGGTCTTATGTGTGTGGTGTTATGTATGTGTGTGGTGGACTTAGTTTGAGTGTTTGTTTCCTGCACACTCACACACTGCCCCTACACATTCACACACTGCTCACACTGCACACTCACACTGTTCACCCTGCATAGTCACACACTGGTCATCCTGCACACTCATCTTGAACACTCACACAATGTGCACCCTGCACACTTACACACTGTTCACGCTGCACACTCACACACTGCAGTCACTGTCACTCTGCAGTCACTGTTGCTCTGCAGTCACTGTCACTCTGCAATCAGTGTCACTCTGCACTCTACTGTCACTCTGCAATCAGTGTCACTCTGTAATCAGTGTCACTCTCACGCGGCTGTCACTCTGCACTCTGCTGTCACTCTGCACTCACTGTCACTCTGCACTCACTGTCACTCTGCACTCACTGTCACTCTGCACTCACTGTCACTCTGCAATCAGTGTCACTCTGTAATCAGTGTCACTCTGCACTCTACTGTCACTCTGCACTCACTGTCACTCTGCACTCACTGTCACTCTGCACTCACTGTCACTCTGCAATCAGTGTCACTCTGCAATCAGTGTCACTCTGTAATCAGTGTCACTCTGCACTCTACTGTCACTCTGCACTCACTGTCACTCTGCACTCACTGTCACTCTGCACTCACAGTCACTCTCCAATCACTGTCACGCGGCTGTCACTCTGCACTCTGCTGTCACTCTGCACTCTACTGTCACTCTGCACTCACGGTCACTCTGTACACACTGTCACTCTCCAATAACTGTCACTCTGCACTCACTGTCACTCTGCAATCAGTGTCACTCTGCACTTACTGTCACTCTGCAATCACTGTCACTCTGCAATCACTGTCACTCTGCACTCACTGTCACTCTGCAATCAGTGTCACTCTGCAACCAGTGTCACTCTGCTGTCACTCTGCACTCTGCTGTCACTCTGCACTCACTCTGCACTCTGCTGTCACTCTGCACTCTACTGTCACTCTGCACTCACTATCACTCTGCACTCACTGTCACTCTGCACTCACTGTCACTGCACTCACTGCCACTCTGCACTCACTGTCACTCTGCACTCACTGTCACTGCACTCAGTGTCACTCTGCACTCACTGTCACTCTGAACTCACTGTCACTCTGCACTCACTGTCACTCTACACTCACTGTCACTCTACACTCACTGTCACTCTGCACTCACTCTGCACTCACTGTCACTCTGCACTCACTGTCACTCTACACTCACTGTCACTCTGCACTCACTGTCACTCTGCACTCACTGTCACTCTGCACTCACTGTCACTCACTGTCACTCTGCACTCACTGTCACTCTACACTCACTGTCACTCTACACTCACTGTCACTCTGCACTGTCACTCTGCACTCACTGTCACTCTGCACTCACTGTCACTCTACACTCACTGTCACTCTGCACTCACTGTCACTCTGCACTCACTGTCACTCACTGTCACTCTACACTCACTGTCACTCTGCACTCACTGTCACTCTGCACTCACTGTCACTCTGCACTCACTGTCACTCTGCACTCACTCTGCACTCATGCATGATGGTGCCTAGAGTCAAAAAGGCCCGCACTGGTGGGAGAAGATTTTCATTTAACACGGCAAAGCTTTGGAACTCGCTTCCCCAAAAACTCCGAGCTGAGCCCTGCACACTGCGTTTCCGCAAGGGTCTTAAAACCTTCCTGTTTCCGGCATAACGCCTCGATGCTGTTCCCTTTACCATCCGATGTTGTCTTGAAGCGCTGGGATGCCCTAGGGTAGCTGCGCGCTATATAAGATTTTAAATTAAATTAATTAAATTAAATTAAACTCACTGTCACTCAGCACTCACTGTCAATCGGCACTCACTGTCACTCTGCACTCACTGTCACTCTGCACTCACTGTCACTCTGCACTCTGCTGTCACTCTGCACTCTGCTGTCACTCTGCACTCTACTGTCACTCTGCACTCACTGTCACTCTGCACTCATTGTCACTGCACTCACTGTCACTCTGCACTCACTGTCACTCTGCACTCACTGTCACTCTACACTCACTGTCACTCTACACTCACTGTCACTCTGCACTCACTCTGCACTCACTGTCACTCTGCACTCACTGTCACTCTGCACTCACTGTCACTCTACACTCACTGTCACTCTGCACTCACTGTCACTCTGCACTCACTGTCACTCTGCACTCACTGTCACTCACTGTCACTCTGCACTCGCTGTCACTCTGCACTCACTGTCACTCTACACTCACTGTCACTCTGCACTGTCACTCTGCACTCACTGTCACTCTGCACTCACTGTCACTCTACACTCACTGTCACTCTGCACTCACTGTCACTCTGCACTCACTGTCACTCTACACTCACTGTCACTCACTGTCACTCTACACTCACTGTCACTCTGCACTCGCTGTCACTCTGCACTCACTCTGCACTCACTGTCACTCGGCACTCACTTTCAATTGGCACTCACTGTCACTCTGCACTCACTGTCACTCTACACTAACTGTCACTCTACACTCACTGTCACTCTGCACTCACTGTCACTCACTGTCACTCTACACTCACTGTCACTCTGCACTCACTGTCACTCTACACTCACTGTCACTCTGCACTCACTGTCACTCTGCACTCACTGTCACTCTGCACTCACTGTCACTCACTGTCACTCTGCACTCACTGTCACTCTACACTCACTGTCACTCTACACTCACTGTCACTCTGCACTGTCACTCTGCACTCACTGTCACTCTGCACTCACTGTCACTCTACACTCACTGTCACTCTGCACTCACTGTCACTCTGCACTCACTGTCACTCACTGTCACTCTACACTCACTGTCACTCTGCACTCACTGTCACTCTGCACTCACTGTCACTCTGCACTCACTGTCACTCTGCACTCACTGTCACTCTGCACTCACTCTGCACTCATGCATGATGGTGCCTAGAGTCAAAAAGGCCCGCACTGGTGGGAGAAGATTTTCATTTAACACGGCAAAGCTTTGGAACTCGCTTCCCCAAAAACTCCGAGCTGAGCCCTGCACACTGCGTTTCCGCAAGGGTCTTAAAACCTTCCTGTTTCCGGCATAACGCCTCGATGCTGTTCCCTTTACCATCCGATGTTGTCTTGAAGCGCCGGGATGCCCTAGGGTAGCTGCGCGCTATATAAGATTTTAAATTAAATTAATTAAATTAAATTAAACTCACTGTCACTCAGCACTCACTGTCAATCGGCACTCACTGTCACTCTGCACTCACTGTCACTCTGCACTCACTGTCACTCTGCACTCTGCTGTCACTCTGCACTCTGCTGTCACTCTGCACTCTACTGTCACTCTGCACTCACTGTCACTCTGCACTCATTGTCACTGCACTCACTGTCACTCTGCACTCACTGTCACTCTGCACTCACTGTCACTCTACACTCACTGTCACTCTGCACTCACTGTCACTCTGCACTCACTCTGCACTCACTGTCACTCTGCACTCACTGTCACTCTGCACTCACTGTCACTCTACACTCACTGTCACTCTGCACTCACTGTCACTCTGCACTCACTGTCACTCTGCACTCACTGTCACTCACTGTCACTCTGCACTCGCTGTCACTCTGCACTCACTGTCACTCTACACTCACTGTCACTCTGCACTGTCACTCTGCACTCACTGTCACTCTGCACTCACTGTCACTCTACACTCACTGTCACTCTGCACTCACTGTCACTCTGCACTCACTGTCACTCTACACTCACTGTCACTCACTGTCACTCTACACTCACTGTCACTCTGCACTCGCTGTCACTCTGCACTCACTCTGCACTCACTGTCACTCGGCACTCACTTTCAATTGGCACTCACTGTCACTCTGCACTCACTGTCACTCTACACTAACTGTCACTCTACACTCACTGTCACTCTGCACTCACTCTGCGCTCACTGTCACTCTGCACTCACTGTCACTCTGCACTCACTATCACTCTGCACTCACTGTCACTCTACAGTCACTGGCACTCACTGTCACTCTGCACTCACTGTCACTCTGCACTCACTGTCACTCTGCACTCACTGTCACTCACTGTCACTCTGCACTCACTGTCACTCTGCACTCACTGTCACTCTACACTCACTGTCACTCTGCACTGTCACTCTGCACTCACTGTCACTCTGCACTCACTGTCACTCTACACTCACTGTCACTCTGCACTCACTGTCACTCTGCACTCACTGTCACTCTGCACTCACTGTCACTCTACACTCACTGTCACTCACTGTCACTCTACACTCACTGTCACTCTGCACTCGCTGTCACTCTGCACTCACTCTGCACTCACTGTCACTCGGCACTCACTGTCAATCGGCACTCACTGTCACTCTGCACTCACTCTCACTCTGCATTCACTGTCACTCTGCAATCAGTGTCACTCTGCAATCAGTGTCACTCTGCTGTCACTCTGCACTCTGCTGTCACTCTGCACTCACTCTGCACTCTGCACTCACTCTGCACTCTGCTGTCACTCTGCACTCTACTGTCACTCTGTACTCACTGTCACTCTGCACTCACTGTCACTCTGCACTCACTGTCACTGCACTCACCGCCACTCTGCACTCACTGTCACTCTGCACTCACTGTCACTGCACTCACTGTCCATTTTCCATTTTCCAATCTTTATTTCGACCATTCGGCCATAAAAGATACACAATACAGATATAAAATCACATATAACTCTATTCGTAACGGATACAACATTGAATGCATATGTTAAAAGGATCCTGTACAGACTAAACATCTAAAAAAAAAAATTTTAAGTAGAACCCAACGCCTTTAAAATACGGTTACGCGTGTACCAAACATTGGTAAGGAATTTTGATAGTGCGAAAACAGTTGGGCCAGAGACATCAGATTTTAGAATCCTGTACATTGATGCGTGTTCCCTGCAACCCATATTCCTTATCAACGGGAGGAGCCAATATTTTCTGGCTGCCTTGTAGGCTGGGCAGAAGAAAACCACGTGCAAGTCGTTTTCCTCCATATCAACACAGACCGGACACTGCTTTGTGGAGGAAGCCGATGACCAGGAGCTTGCAAAGGACCGAAAGAGCAGTGTGCCGTATCTCCATTGGAGAAACAGCTTTCTAGCAAGTATAGGGGAAATAGGATCCATTACCTTCTCAAACCTATAAAGATCCTTGCTTTGCAAAAACACAGATGATAAGGACCCCTCTGGCTGGGTAGCTTGGGCCCTTGCTAATTTGTGTTCGTGATATAAACTAGCCAGGGACCTCTTGGAGATGGTTGATGCAGCATTCGCCGGCTCAGTCCATAAATCAGGGAGCCCTAATTCCATACAGGTAACTTGAATGTTTTTGACCCAGGGGATACTGAGCGCTTTGGGGTGATTCAGTAATTCGACCAGTTCCGCCCTGTACTCTGCGAGATCATTACTACTCCACAGCCTGCGCCAGAAGGCTATGGGTCTCAAGCTTTTTTCGTCAGCTAGTGGTCGTAACCCTAAATCAAGCCTCAAGGGGAGGAGCGGGGTACTGGGCGGGAGTGCGGCTATCTGTCTTATAAACTTGTTTTCCGTTAGTGACAGACTCCGGCAGGGTGTGTGACCCCACAGTTCCGCCCCATACATAATCGCTCCCCTAGCCTGGGCCTTATATATCTGGATTAATGCCCCCAATGGACGGTATGACGAGCCGTTCATCATCCGTGAGATGCCCCCAGTGGTTTGTGTGAGTTTGAGGTTTGCCCTACTCTGGTGAGATCCCCAGGTCATGGTTTCGTTGAGTGTCACACCAAGATATTCAAAGGTGGCTACTCTCTCGAGCCGCACGGCTCCCAATTGCGGATTCGGCCGTAATTTCTGGCTCGGATTCAAAACCATGAATTTGGTTTTTGCAGCATTAATTTCTAGCCCCCTATCAGTGCAGAAAGCCACGAAGGAATCAAGAATCCTTTGTATACCCATAGGGGTT
This sequence comes from Lissotriton vulgaris, assembly GCF_964263255.1. Taxonomy (NCBI): domain Eukaryota; kingdom Metazoa; phylum Chordata; class Amphibia; order Caudata; family Salamandridae; genus Lissotriton; species Lissotriton vulgaris. The sequence continues at coordinate 513,509,041 of NC_141700.1, forward strand.
TTAGATAGCAGCAGGGTGTCGTCCGCAAACATAATTGCGGGCACCCTGCTGCCATTTAATTTGGGGGCGTCAGTATAGTCAGTGGCGTTCAGATGGGCGATTACCCCGTTGACGAAGAGGCAAAACAGGGTCAGCGCCAGCACACAACCCTGTCTTACCCCTCGGCCAACGGGGAATCTGTCGGTCAGTTCCCCCGACCTCCCACACCTCACACGGGCGTAGTTATTGTGGTGCAGCCTCTGTAAGATCAACAGGATATCCGGGGGGACGCCCATCTCTGCCAGGACGCTCCAAAGTTTCCCCCTGGGCACCAAATCGAAGGCGGTCTATAAGTCCACAAAAATTGTGTACAGACTGCCGCCCTCGAATTTTGCTGTCCTCCAATAAATTAAGTTCAATCTGAAGACCTGGTCCACTGTGGATACCCCCTTCCTAAATCCCGCCTGGTAGGGACTAAGAGCACCCACCTCCTCCATCCAGTCCTGGAGCCGGTTCAGCAGAACCCTACCGAACAGCTTCTGTGCTACGTCTATTAGACTGATCGGTCTGTAGTTGGCTGGGAGGAGAGGCGAGCCCTTTTTAAAGATGGGGACCACCTCTGCCCCCAGCCAAGTACTAGGGATTTCCATGCCGCCAAGAACGCCATTGAAAAGGGCGGCAAGGTAAGGCGCCCAAACAATGGGCTCCTGTTTAAACATGTCCCCCGGTAAGCCATCCAGTCCCGGCGCCTTCCCAGAAGCCAGACCTGAGATGGCAGCAGTGACTTCACCCAGCGTTATTGGCTCCCCTTCGTAACCCGGCCGGCCCACCTCAGTGGCAGCAGGGGATTCTCCCGGCTCAGAGCTGTATAAGGACTGGAAATGAGCCTGCCACACCCCCGGTGCTATGTTAGTCTCTAGTGCCGATTGTAAACTCCCCGACCCCCCATTCACTGTCCTCCAAAACAGATGTTGGTTTTGGATCGCTAAGGCCTTGGTGAGTTCTTCCCACTGGTTTTCCTCCCATTCTGCCCTAGCGTGGGCGACAAGTTTCTTGTAAGCTCGCCTGCTTTGTTTAAGGCTATCCCCCCCTGTACCCTCCTTAATTATTCCAAGGAGTTCTGTTTTGGCCCGTCTACATGCTAGATTGTACCACGATGTTTTGCCTTGGCGCCTCTCTCTTGGCTTTCGTGAGCTACAAGTAAAATGGGGTGCCGCAGCTTTTATAAGATCCTCGTGAGCCTTGTACAATTTGGTCTGGGAGTCTTTGTTGTTTACCTCGGTATCCAAGCTCCCCACAGTTTCCAAGATGGGAGTTATCCCAACATAGAGCATGGGGAGTTTGTTCTTGCTTGTGACCAGGTGCTCCCACCTGATTCTTCTCCTGTTATTATCCAGGAGAAGCGCAGGGTTGTTCCCTTCCACGTTAGACACGGGAGCTTGGGGGCCAGGATGAACAAGGTCGAGGTCAAGAGCGTTGTGGTCGCTATCGGTCCTTTCCATCACCCTAAAATCCTGAATTGTCGGCCACTTCACTATTTGGGCCAAGACATAGTCCAGGCGGGACTCTCTCCCCAGTCTGTTATAGGTGGTTTTGCTGGGTATGTCGGATTTCATTCGCCCGTTGCAGGCTCTGATTCCGAACTTTAGGGTGAGGGCTGTAATTTGTAATGCTAGTGGGGTCCAGGCTTTCGGAGGTGGAGCTTCCACCGGGGGCACTGCCCACCTAGCCTCTTCTTCCGATGATAACCCGACCAGAAGGCCGGGGAGTGGCTCAAAGTGAGAATTAAAATCCCCTCTGTTAGACGGACCGGGAGGGTCGGCCGAGAATAAGGGGAGAGGTCTCCGGGGAGAGCCGTCTCCAGCGATCGTACAGACGAGTAACTTCCCCCCCACAGATGTACACCTCACAAGGATAAGGTTTAACGTTCTTTATAGCTGATATTTTTTAAATACCTTTTTAACTGTAGGACAGACTCACGTGTCCCTAAAATCCGCTTCCTCTCCCCGCTTTGCCTGTGCTCGATTCCATCGCCTGTCCGCCTCGGTCCGACTCGGCATCCAGTGCCGTTGAGCGGAGGGCGGACAGGCAGAGCCAGGCAGGCAGCACTTCCGGTAGTCCCGGAGTTGAGGTTAGCGCTCTAGTGGCTACCTCACTCCGGGCTATTTAGGCCGACCTGACTCTCGGGCTAGCGCGGTAGGGAGACGGTGGCAGTGTCTCCCAGACCCGCTGCTGTGCCTGTGGGTGTCTGAGTAGAATTGCTGTTCCTAGCGAGGGCTGCGAGCTACTTCTCAACCAGCGGATAGCATTTATAGCTGATATTTTTTAAATACCTTTTTAACTGTAGGACAGACTCACGTGTCCCTAAAATCCGCTTCCTCTCCCCGCTTTGCCTGTGCTCGATTCCATCGCCTGTCCGCCTCGGTCCGACTCGGCATCCAGTGCCGTTGAGCGGAGGGCGGACAGGCAGAGCCAGGCAGGCAGCACTTCCGGTAGTCCCGGAGTTGAGGTTAGCGCTCTAGTGGCTACCTCACTCCGGGCTATTTAGGCCGACCTGACTCTCGGGCCAGCGCGGTAGGGAGACGGTGGCAGTGTCTCCCAGACCCGCTGCTGTGCCTGTGGGTGTCTGAGTAGAATTGCTGTTCCTAGCGAGGGCTGCGAGCTACTTCTCAACCAGCAGATAGCATTTATAGCTGATATTTTTTAAATACCGTTTTAACTGTAGGACAGACTCACGTGTCCCTAAAATCCGCTTCCTCTCCCCGCTTTGCCTGTGCTCGATTCCATCGCCTGTCCGCCTCGGTCCGACTCGGCATCCAGTGCCGTTGAGCGGAGGGCGGACAGGCAGAGCCAGGCAGGCAGCACTTCCGGTAGTCCCGGAGTTGAGGTTAGCGCTCTAGTGGCTACCTCACTCCGGGCTATTTAGCCACGCCCTTCCAGGGAGCGCGCAGCGGTCGCGCGCAGGGGGCGCCTTCGAGCGCGCCTAAGAAGCGGCGAAGAAAAGCCCGTCTGCGCCCGTCCGCGACAGGACGGGGCGAGGGGCGATGGACTCTGCCATATCGCCAATTGCCTCTACCGGTAAGGGCTCACGATTAATTACGTATTCCCGCCAAACGCTACTGACCCTTAGACCACCATTGCTATGTAGCACCAAAATACCATGGCACCGTGTAGAGGGAGCTTTCTCCTGTCTGCAATGTCGGCGTCTTTCAAAAATTAACATTCCTCCCTCAGACCCTAAATCCCCCGCATCGGGCCTTAAGAGCTTTCTACTAAATGTGCGATCTTTACCCAAACATCAACATGAGGTCTGGGACCTTATTCATAATATGCAGCCTGATATTTGTTTTCTTGTTGAAACATGGCTGAAACCCCACACAGTCACTGCCATCGCTATGGGGATTCCCTCTGGGTACAAAATCAAACACCTAGACAGAGACATTAAAACTGGAGGGGGTATTGCTATTATACATAAAGATTGCATAAAAGTGACTATTAGTGAACAACATATGCACCCACAGCTAGAAACAATGATTTTTAAGCTTACACTTACCAACCACATCACCTGGAAAGGTGCTCTGGTCTATCGACCTCCAGGACCTAATCCTAAATTTGCACTTTCTCTGCAGGAAATTTTAGCCCCTCACATTAAATCCAAAGAAGATTTTCTTCTCTTGGGTGATTTTTTTTTTTTTTAAATTTTTTGAAAACCTTTATTGTGCACGAAATAAAGAACAAATACGGGCCCACAACCATCCGGCCGGCCACGAACTCTCATATAGCACTAGAGCATGCAATACGGTGACATAGTAATACAGCAGCACATCGGTTATTAAACGGAAATCAAACTGGAGGGCGCCGCAGGACCATGACCCAGGAGTAATGAAGGTTACGTTTTTTAGTTTTTGTGCAACTATTGAGTTCAGGTCGTATTGTTCCGTACTCTTAAAATAATAAGGAAAGAACAAGGACCATGCAGGTGGGACATGACATTAATTACAGTTTCCGGTCAATCCACGTCTCAACATGCAAGTCCCGACCAGGCAGGATGGCACACAATATCTACGCTACTGAGTAGCAATCTCAACATCCCATTTGTGTCTCCGCCGCCACCCCTCACCCAGTATGCCTGAACACGGGCCAAGAAAAAGGAAAAATTATATAAGAAGCAAAAATAGGTCCCATAGAAACAAACAAAAATGAAATATAACCCCCCACCCTACACACATGCAGAGGCTATGGCCTACCCCCCCCCTAGCAGAGTGTCTGTCGCCCCGTAAACCCGAAATACAGCAAGATAAGAGAAGAAGAAAGGAAAAAAGAAGGCGAGAGAAAGCGAGAAATGTAGAAGAAGGAAAAAGAGATGATAAAAAACGAAGAATTATAACACTTGAACATAGGGAGGAAGAAGAGAACAAGCTGATCTACCACTCCCCGAAAGAAGGAGGCGGGGAGGAGCCAAATCCTAAGTCTCCCGGACTTCCCCGACCATAACATTCACTTCCCCCAAACATCATAAACAAAGCAAGGATCATCCAGCACAAAATGAATAGGGAAGGCCATCGTATAGCACAACATCACGCGTCAAGGAGGTGTCCCATTCCGAGTCTCAACCGTCCATCAGGCACAGTTCGTATGAGTAAGGGCGCGTCTAGCCCTGTCCAGATCGCAAACGTATTCCCAAACATAGCTCCGGTGAAAGCCCCACCTCAGGTGGAACAAAGGGACAAGATGGCCGCAATCGGCAGAAAGATGACCTCCCAGGACAAAATGGCCACTGCCAGGCACACACAGGATTAGCAGACCAGAAGGGCAACAGTCCAAAGTCCATCCGAAGTTGTAGTTCACAGGGATATGGAGTAGCAGCGCGCAGGGTGTAGACCTTCAATAAAGACAGAAGCAATGCCTGCGGATCCACATAAAAGGATAGCGATGCCTTGACAGGAATGGAAATCTTAGGCAGGATAGGAAACATTGTACCAATGCCGGAATCGGCAGACGACAGTGCATCTGAACCATCAAAGTCAGAAGTGTGTCCCGGTTCACAAGCGCGCTGCAACAATGTAACCCGCACTTCGCCGTGAGGGGGCCGATCAGCGGGAAGATGAGAGCAGCCAGGCGATACACCCCGTAGCCCAAGCGCGACTCCATCCAATTTCCTTCCCAGCGCTCGGGAGCACCTATACCAGTCTGCCCTCAATTTGGTGATCGCGCTCATAATAGAGGCGCAAGTATATTCAGGCGGGCAAGCCGCCGTGTCCGCAGTCAGGAGTGCGCCGCGTTTCCCACACCGCCCGAGTACACCCAGTGCATTATCTTCAGGAGCCGAGGTAGAGCCCACAGCAAACACCGAGGGGACGGCCGCCATGTTTGCACAGCCAGGGGTATCACCGATAGCGGAGGCAGAGCTAACAGCGGACAGACGGGGTGGTATCATCGGATAGCTGGGTCCGTCTTCAGTAGGCAACTAGTAGCAGGGACCCCCCTCGTGTAGTTGCTGGCAGGGACGAGTGGAGCGGCTAATCATGGCGTCCGGTCCCACACACGGCAAGAAGGGGCAGCGCAGCTCACCTCAGCGTCACAAGGGAACTGGGAGGCAGAGTGGATCCACAGTCGGTCGGCATTCACTTTCCAGCGAGGGCAAGTACAGGAGCCATCCCCGCATACGGTCCGCCTGGGAACATCCGCCACCTCACTGCTTCAGCAGCCCCCAGCGCTACAGCCCTCTCCGGCGGTGCACAGGAACACGGGATCCCGGTTTCAGGGCACGATTACCGTCAGGAGGTCCGCATGCCCTATCGTCGGATTGCAGGCGGGTAAAGACACCGGAGGAACACCCCCGATACCAGCGCGATGTCCGCTTCTTCCCGCGACGACGCTGTGCCAGGATAGAGAGAAGGATAGTGCCGCAGGTGAGAAAGGCTCGGGGAGCCGGGCGACTACACGTCCGTCTCCGCCGCCATCTTGGCTCCTCCCCCTCTTGGGTGATTTTAATATACATGTGGACTTACCCACACTTTCTGAATCCACTGACCTGATTACTGACCTTTCTAACCTAGGTCTTGAATTACAAAACCAAGGTCCCACTCATAGAGGAGGACATATGCTGGATTTACTTTTCTCTAATTGTGCCAAAGTCATATGTTCTCCAGCAAAAGAAATGTCATGGACAGACCACTCAATGTTAGAATTTTTATTAGTAACCCCATCAAGGACTACGAAGAGTGTCTCTCATCCCCCCATCTGGCGACGACAATGGCACAAAGTCACTGTTAATAAAATCCAGGAATTCTGGAAAGATCCAGAAATTTTGACAACAGACACAGCCGATACGGCTCTAGCTAAACTTAACATCTCTATAAAGCAAGCCATTGACATTGTAGCCCCCTTAAAAAAACATAAACAGTATCCTGTGTCCAAACAAGATAGCTGGTATACCCATGAACTGAGAGCAGAAAAGCAAAACTGTAGGCGAGCTGAGAAAGCCTGGAGAAAAAGGAAAACTGAGAGTAGTAGAGCCGTTTTTTTAGACGCTCAATCAAAGTACTACAAGAAGATTAAACTTGCCAGAAAACAGCACATAACGTTACAGTTATCACAAGCAGGCAATTGCTCTAAGGAGCTTTTTATTATCCTGCAGAATTTCATTAAACCGACCGCATGCGAGAGCTCAGAGGACTTCTCGCAAGACCTATGCGATGAAGTATCGACATTTTTTGAGGATAAAATAAATAACATCTATAAAAAAATAGTAGCAGCCAACAGCACTATAAATAAAATTACCAATGGTCATCCTTCGACCCTGGTAACAAACAACAATAAAATACTTTTGACATCCTTTCCACCAATCACTAACACTGAGCTCCTCTCCCTTTGCAGCCAAATTAAATCAGGGTCGCCAAGTGACCTCATCCCTGCCAAGATGATTGGCCCCATGATTCCCCTCCTAGGACCTCCCATATTAGACCTGGTTAACATCTCACTAACAAAAGGTCAGGTTCCAGCAGACTGGAAAAAGGCGGTGGTGAACCCGATTAGAAAAAAGGCATCCTCCCCATGGACAGACCTCTCCAATTTACGACCTATCTCCCTCCTACCTTACCTGGGCAAGGTTACGGAGAGGCACGTGAACACCTATCTCTCTCAACATCTTGAGGCGACGGACGGCCTGGACTATTCACAATCAGGGTTCAGGCCAAACCACAGCACAGAATCAGCCCTCCAGACGGTGACAAACAACATCAAAATGGCACTGGATGATGGCAGCTCAATGATTCTGGTGCTGTTGGACCTTTCCGCCGCTTTTGATACGGTGTCTCACACGGTGCTCCTCAACCGCCTAGGCGAGGTGGGTGTAGAGGGAGAGGCTCTGGCATGGATGAGGAGCTTTCTGACTGGTCGTTATCAAGAAGTTAGGCTGGGCTCCCATAAATCCACTCTTAGGGAGCTCAACAAGGGAGTGCCACAAGGCTCGTGCCTGAGTCCTACACTCTTCAATGTGTATGTGGCCCCCTTAGCCAACTTAGCAAGATCTTTCGGCTTCACCCCAGTGTCGTACGCCGACGACACCCAACTCCTTTTTCCCTTCAAAACCCTTACACCTGCAATAAAAAGATCTTTTGCAGATGGCATGAGAGCCATTGCAGAGTGGATGTCATCTAACTGTCTGCAGTGTAATGTAGGGAAGACGGAGGTCATGTGTTTTGGGCAAGCGGCGACACACTGGGCATCTGACTGGTGGCCCTTAGAGCTGGGCCCTGTCCCCATTCCAAAGAGCACAGTCAGGAACTTGGGAGTGCTTTTTGATCAGCAACTTACCTTTAAAGCCCATGTCAATCAAGTTGCTGGAAACTGCTTTCGGGCTATTGGTATGCTAAGACGTGTCTTCGCGTACATACCTGACCATCACAGAAAGACGCTTGTACAGGCTCTTGTCATCAGCAGGGTTGATTACTGCAACGGTTTGCTCCTTGGAGCTAACGAGGAGCAACTCAACAAACTGCAGGTAATCCAAAATACAGCTGCAAGGATTATCCTGAATGCCCCTCCAAGGACACCTTCCTGTCCCCTGCTGATGAGACTCCACTGGCTTCCAGTGAAGAAACGAGTCCAGTTTAAAACGTTATGTACCATCCATAAGAGTATGATAGGGGAGGGCCCAAAATACATGACCAAAATCTTCCAGCCCTACATTCCAGGGCGCCTCTTGCGCTCTAGTCATCAGCAGTTACTGCAAGTACCCAGAGTAAACATGACCAGACAAGGCGGCCGGGCATTAGCCCATGCCGGACCAATACTCTGGAATTCTCTGCCCCCGGAATTAAGATCTCTCTCCAGTCACCTGACTTTCCGAAAAATTCTAAAAACCTACCTGTTCCCCAGTAAATAACGCCCTGTAGCCTTCCACTTTTATTTTGGATATGCAATTTAATCAGAACTTTTTCGGTTTGCAGCAATAGCGCGGAGATACCCCTTCGGGGGTCTAGTCTGGCGCTTTATAAGAATATAAATAAATAAATAAATAAATAAGCAATTCTTTAAGTACGGTGAAATGGTACAAGGAGGTCTGGACTCAGGGGTCCCCTCGGTTCTAGTCTCTTGGTTGGGAAAGGGGGTAGCGGGACAGTCTTGTTACCAATCTGGTGGATATGGTGATAGATGGATAGCTCACAATCCTCGAGCTCGGCGTTCTAGATGATCGGGCCGCGGCGGAGCCAGCAGGTCCCGAGATGTTTGAAGGTAGCGACGGTCCGCGGCGGAGCCAGCAGGTCCCGATGAAGGTGGTAGTTACAAACGGTCCGCGGCCACGCCAGCAGGTCCCGACGACGATGAAGGTTTCAGAAGGTTGCGGCAGCGCCAGCAGGCAGGACGATAGTTCGCAAGGCAGGGCTACGGCAGCGCCAGTAGTCCGTCAAGGATGAGTTCTTCACTGCGTCTCTCGACTCCAGGATACAACTGCCTTCCTGCTCTGGAGCTGCCCCAGTTATAGGTCTGGCGCCCTTTGATGTCCGGACCCTCGCACTTGGAGGTCGGGAGGTCCGGGATGAGGGAGTCCAGACACCCAGCAGGGGGGTGGAGCCAGCGCCTGGGGGAGCTGGGGGCGATCGGCACCTGGCGGGGGAGAACCATCGACACCTCTTTCTCCCATTGACCTGCCAAGTAGTCCGCTCACCTCCTGGGTGGATGGTGGTGCCGGGATGTCGGGGCCTGGCCAGGCCCAGGGTTAGGGTCAATCGGAGGCCACGCGGCCTCGTGGTGCTGTGTCCAAGATGGCGGCCAGGCCGGGCGAGGGGGCCGGTAGGGAATCGGGCCCATGATGTGGAGATGTCCAGGGGCAGGGGTCCCATATGAGACGGGAAACGGGTGGTTGTTGCGTGTAACACCTGGAGAGCCGGGCTCGGGCCTGGTCGTGCGGGGAGGGAGCAAGCCTTTCACGTGGCCTGTCTAACATGCGTCCCCCCCAGCTGAAGGCGGGGAGAGTCACCCATCCTCTTGGGGACTCTCTTCGTCGAGGCGGAAAAAGCGTGACAGGCCATCTGCGTTGGCGTGGTCTTGCCCGGGTCGATGTTCCACAGTGAAGTCCATCCCCTGCAGGGAGATGGACCAACGCAATAGTTTCGGGTTTTCCCCCCGCATCTGCATTAGCCACTGCAGGGGCCGATGATCGGTCTGTACCCGGAAGTGGGTACCGAAGAGATAAGGCCGGAGCTTTTTGAGGGCCCACACCACGGCGAAGGCCTCCCTCTCGATGGTGCTCCAGCGTTGTTCTCGGGCCAGGAGCCGTCTGCTGATGAAAGCCACTGGCTGGTCAAGTCCTTCGGGGTTCAGCTGGGAAAGGACTGCCCCAATGCCATGGTCGGAGGCATCCGTTTGGACGATAAATTCCCGACTGTAGTCGGGGGCCTGGAGCACAGGGGCGGAGCACATGGCGGCCTTCAGCTTCTCGAAGGCCGCTTGACAGTCTGGGGTCCAGTTGACCTTCTTTGGTTGGTTTTTGGATGTGAGTTCCGTGAGGGGCCCCACAATGCTGCCATAGTCCCTCACGAACCGCCGGTAGTAGCCTGTGAGTCCCAAGAAGGAGCGGACCTCGGTCTGGGTGATGGGGGGCTGCCAAGACTGGATGGCAGCGATCTTGAGTTGCAGCGGGGCCACCAGACCGCTTCCCACCTGGTGCCCGAGATAGGTCACGGACCCCTGGCCAATTTGGCATTTGCTGGCCTTGATCGTGAGGCCGGCTCGTTGGAGGGCCTGCAGAACCTCTCGGAGGTGGTTGAGGTGGTCGGACCAGTGGCGGCTGTACACATCGATATCGTCCAGGTAGGCGGCGCTAAATTCTTCGAGTCCCGCCAGGACCTGGTTTACTAGCCGCTGAAATGTTGCTGGAGCATTCTTCATGCCGAATGGCATGACCTTGAAGTGGTAGTGGCCATCAGGGGTGGAGAAGGCAGATCGTTCTTGGGCCCGGGGTGTGAGACCGATCTGCCAGTAGCCCGCTGTCAGGTCGAAGATGCTGAGGTAGCGGGCAGCTCCCATGCGGTCGATTAGTTCATCTGCTCGGGGAATGGGATGTGCGTCGGTTCTGGTGACCGCATTCAAGCCCCGGTAGTCGACGCAGACCGGAGCTCAGGAGTGGTGCCGGGGGCGGCCGCTTTGGGGACCAGTACCACTGGGCTGGCCCAGGGGCTGTCTGAGGGCTCGATGACCCCGAGCGTGAGCATCTTGGCCACCTCCTCTTGGATACAGGCCCGTACCCGATCTGGTACGCGGTAGGCCCGATGTCGGATAGGGGGACTGTCTCCAGTGTCCACGTCGTGTAAGCACCAGGGGGTGACCCCTGGGGTGAGGGAGAACAGGGTGGCGAACTGCAGTAGGAGGTCTCGGCAGCCTTGGCGCTGTTCCAGGGTGAGGGCCTCCGAGAGTCGGACCCCGTCCACGGAGCCGTCCTTCTCCCGAGTCCGTAGGAGGTCAGGGAGTGGTTCGGAGTCCTCTTCGGCTCCGTTGTCTGTTGCCATCAGGAGGCTGAGCTCCGAGCGCACAAAGTGGGGTTTTAGTCTATTGGCGTGGAGGACCCGGAGGGGGTTCCGTGAAGATTCCATATCGATGAGATAGGTGACAGGGCTCTTGCGCTCGACCACTTTGAAGGGCCCTGTCCACTTGTCTTGCAAGGCGCATGGTTCGGTGGGAGACATCACCCACACTTGTTGGCCAGGTTCAAATTCGATGGAGGAGGCATTTTGATCGTACCACCTTTTCATGTCTTCCTGACTGGCCTCCAAGTTTGCTTTTGCCATTTCTCTGAACCGTCTGGTCTGGTTGCGAAGGGTCAGGAGGTACTTGAAAACATCTGGAGGGTTCTTCAGAGGGGGCATTTCCCAACCTTCTTTGACTAGGCTGAGCGGCCCTCGCACAGGGTGTCCATATAAGAGTTCGAACGGGCTGAAGCCGAGGGACTTCTGGGGGACTTCTCGATAGGCAAAGAGGAGGCACGGCAGTAGCACATCCCACTGGCGACGGAGGGGCTCTTCCAACCCCCCAATCATCCCTTTGAGCGTGCGGTTGAACCGCTCAACTAGTCCGTTTCCTTGAGGGTGATAGGGGGTCGTGAATCGGTAGGTGACCCCACACTGTTGCCAGAGGGACTTCATGTATTTTGAAATAAAGTTGGTGCCCCGGTCGCTGATGACTTCTCGGGGGAAGCCCACCCGGGAGAAGATCCCCATCAAGGCCCGGCCGACTACCGGGGCTGTCACAGTTCGCAGGGGAACAGCCTCGGGGTAGCGGGTGGCGTGGTCCACCAGTACCAGGATGAACCGATGTCCTTGTGCTGTACGGGGGTCCAGGGGCCCCACAATGTCTATCCCCACCCTCTCGAACGGGGTGGTGACCACTGGGAAAGGTTGCAGAGGTGCTTTAAGCTTGCGGCCGCTCTTCCCGCTGGCCTGGCACGTGGGGCAAGACCGGCAGTGCTGGAGTACGTTGTTCCTCATCTTGGGCCAGAAAAAGTGGGTCACCAGGCGACTGTAGGTTTTGTCCTGACCCAGGTGACCAGCCAGGGGGACATCGTGGGCCAGGTTTAGCAAGAAGTCTCTAAAGCGGAGGGGCACCACTAGCACTCGACTGGCCCCCAACTCTGCGATTCTCTGTTCGCTGTACAACAGGTCGTTGTCCCAATAGACCCAATGGGTTCCGGAGGTATCCCCTGCGCTCTGGGTGAGGGCTTGTTGGCGGAGTCCCTCGAGGGAGGGACAGGTCTTCTGCTCATGGCGAAACTGTTCCTGGGTGGGCCCCCCCTCCTGACGCCACTGAGCCAGGCCGGGAAGGTCCTGAGGCTGAGCGAGCCCCTCGGGAGTTTGCTCTGGGGGGACGGCACGGTCGGTGTCTTCTACTGGAGCGACCGGGGGAGGAGGTGCCGGCCATTCAGGTTCATCGGGTCGGGGGATGGCACGGGCAGCCATGGACCGGGTGGTTACGCACGCCCAGTCCGGGAGGCCCAACATCCCCAGGTGCTCTCTTCTCTCCACGGCGGCCTACGGGGAACTCTCAAGATCATTTCCCAGGAGACAGTCTACGGGGGCATCATCTCGGACCGTCACTTTCAACATGCCGGAGACTCCTCCCCACTCGAAGGGGACGCAGGCCATCCGACATAGACTCTCCGAATTGTCGGCTGAACGGACAGGGCAGAGAACGTTCGGCAGGATCTGTTCTGGGGTCACCAGGTGACAGCGGACGGCTGTTACACTGGCCCCGGTGTCACGTAGGGCTTCGGCCCTGCGTCCATTAATGTTCACCCACTGACTGTACTTCCGGGTGTTGGCGGGTAGGGGGGCCCGCGGGACCATGTCTTTTCCCCCTAGGCACGCTAGAACCATGGCGGCTGGTTCCCATTCTTGGTGTTCTTGCTCACATTCCTCGTGTTCTTCAGAGATTTGTTCTTCCCCCAGGGCAGCGGCAGCCATCTGGCGGGGTCTCGGAGTCTGGCTCTGTGGACAATTCGGGTCATTTGCGTAGTGGCCGACTCGCTGGCATCGGTGACACTTGACATTGGCTCTGTACCCCGGGCGCGCCGGGGTGTTGCCCCGGTTGGCCGGGGGTGGGGTGCTGGTAGCGGGAGCGGCCGGGGCGTTGTCTCTTCCTCGTCCCTGGCCCCCTCCTCCTCCTCGGGGACGGTGCTGACCTTGGCTGTTCCGGTTCTGTTCATGTGACCCATTTCGGCCCACTCGGGTAATTTCCCACCGGTCAGCCTCGGCGGCGAGCTGCCGTGGATCAGTCAACTTGCTGTCGAGGAGGTGCTGCCTGAGCTCGACGAAGCAGTTGTTCGATAGATGCTCCCATGCCATGAGATTGAAGAGTTGCTCGTAGGTCGTTACATTGCTTCCTTTGATCCAACCCTCGAAGGCTCGGCTGAAATAGTTCACGTACTCCACCCAAGTTGTACCCGGGATCCGGGTGCAGTCTCGGAACCTCTGGCGGTACATTTCGGGTGTGAGCCCATAGCGGGTGAGGAGGGTAGCTTTCATGTGGTCATAGGAGGTCATCAGATAGTCTGGGAGCTGTAACAGGGCATCGCGGCCCTCATTGACGAACCTCCCCCATAGACCGGCTCCCCAGTCGCTTCGATCGATCCGGTGGGAGGTCATAGCGATCTCGTAGGCCTTGAACCATTGCTGTATGTCGTCATCTCGGAAATATTCTCGAACGACATCCTTGGGGATGTGTACCTTCTTTTCTGTTGCTCCCGGGGTGCGCGGTTGCTCGGGCACCCCTAATTTTTTGTTCTGCTTGCGTAAGTCTATCTCAGCTAGTTTGCGCTCGTGTTCATACGCCAGTCTCTTCTCTTCGAGCTCTCTTTGTCTCTGTTTCTCTTCCCGTTCTTCTCGGAGCCGCAGATGTTCCAGGTTCAGTTTTTGTTCGGCTAATTTGAGTTCGCCATCCATTTTGAGCCGGGCCATTTCTAGTTCATGTAGTCGGCTTCTTTCTCGTTCTTGGATTTCATCTTGCGAGAGACCCGTTCTTCGCTCCTCGGGAGCCGTGGTGTTTTTCTCTGCTGCTGCGACATTTTGGTCCGGGGGTCTGACGGCCCCGGTTTCCGCCCATGACTCAATGGCGTGCTTGAAATCGTCTTTAGTACTCAGACCGGTGGTAGCGATACCTAGTTCAATGCAGAATTGTTTCAACTCACGATGGCTGTATTCTTCCAATTTCTCCATCTGGAATTTCTCGGTGGATCCGCTCTCTTTGGTTGTCATTGTGGTTTCGTCGTGGGGTGAGCTACTCTCTGTACGATTGCGCGTTGATTCGGATCGCGCCGCTGGCCACCAATGTTAGACGGACCGGGAGGGTCGGCCGAGAATAAGGGGAGAGGTCTCCGGGGAGAGCCGTCTCCAGCGATCGTACAGACGAGTAACTTCCCCCCCACAGATGTACACCACACAAGGATAAGGTTTAACGTTCTTTATAAGCAATTCTTTAAGTACGGTGAAATGGTACAAGGAGGTCTGGACTCAGGGGTCCCCTCGGTTCTAGTCTCTTGGTTGGGAAAGGGGGTAGCGGGACAGTCTTGTTACCAATCTGGTGGATATGGTGATAGATGGATAGCTCACAATCCTCGAGCTCGGCGTTCTAGATGATCGGGCCGCGGCGGAGCCAGCAGGTCCCGAGATGTTTGAAGGTAGCGACGGTCCGCGGCGGAGCCAGCAGGTCCCGATGAAGGTGGTAGTTACAAACGGTCCGCGGCCACGCCAGCAGGTCCCGACGACGATGAAGGTTTCAGAAGGTTGCGGCAGCGCCAGCAGGCAGGACGATAGTTCGCAAGGCAGGGCTACGGCAGCGCCAGTAGTCCGTCAAGGATGAGTTCTTCACTGCGTCTCTCGACTCCAGGATACAACTGCCTTCCTGCTCTGGAGCTGCCCCAGTTATAGGTCTGGCGCCCTTTGATGTCCGGACCCTCGCACTTGGAGGTCGGGAGGTCCGGGATGAGGGAGTCCAGACACCCAGCAGGGGGGTGGAGCCAGCGCCTGGGGGAGCTGGGGGCGATCGGCACCTGGCGGGGGAGAACCATCGACACCTCTTTCTCCCATTGACCTGCCAAGTAGTCCGCTCACCTCCTGGGTGGATGGTGGTGCCGGGTTGTCGGGGCCTGGCCAGGCCCAGGGTTAGGGTCGATCGGAGGCCACGCGGCTTCGTGGTGCTGTGTCCAAGATGGCGGCCAGGCCGGGCGAGGGGGCCGGTAGGGAATCGGGCCCATGATGTGGAGATGTCCAGGGGCAGGGGTCCCATATGAGACTGGAAACGGGTGGTTGTTGCGTGTAACACCTGGAGAGCCGGGCTCGGGCCTGGTCGTGCGGGGAGGGAGCAAGCCTTTCACGTGGCCTGTCCAACACCCTCCCACCACATAGAATGAATCATTCGGCAGTACAGATATAAAGTTCGAAAGTTCATCAATGGTCGGTGATTCCTTTGCCATTCCCACCGGCCTGGAATAGATGTTAATCAACACAAGTTTAGCTTTGTTTGGCCATAGTAGTGAAACCACAAGGATATCTTCAGAGTTAGCCGGCAACCGTGTTGCCACGCAGCCCAGATGAGATGCAACCCAGGTCGTAAGCCCCCCTGACGGACGGCCTTTGCCTTCCCACCTCGCTGGAATGGAGAATGACATGTAGCCTTGGTGACCATAGTCCTCTCTGGCCCAGGTTTCCTGGAACATACATACGTCACCAGTCTCGATGTAATTTACCCAGTCCGGCTCGCCCATTTTGTTGGCCAGTCCCGCAACATTCCAACAAATTAGCCTCAGATGTTCAGGGGTGTCAGTTGCCGTGCCATAAGGGTTGGGAGAGATGGTTCCAGGCACCACTTCCGTCGGAAGACCTGACGCGAAGACAGCAGTGGGGGCAGATGGCTCAGGGAGTCTACAAGAGCCGTTGTCCACAGGCAATAAGTCCTTCAGTATTCCCGCAGCATTGTGTACATTATGGGCAGATGGATGGGAAAGTCCGCTGATGCCATTACCCAGAGTCACTGGGTCGTTCAATTGCCCAGAGGTTATGCCAGCAGTCGGGGCGGATGGTTCAGAAAGTCTGCAGGAGCCGTTATCCCGGGTCACTGGCTTGTGAACAGAAAGTCAGTCAACCTCGTCCAAGCCATTCAAGCAATTGAAACGGTTGAAGTGAAAATAGGGTGTGTCCGGCAGTTGGAGGTGTGGGCGTTGTACATAGTCCTTGTGTCTGCGTCTGCGTTCCACCCTTATCCATTCATCATGCGGTGGAGCCTGGTGCATGCGAATAGGGGGGAAGAAGAAGGATACTGGAAGGGTCTGAATAGTAGAATCCAGTGATCTATTTACTCCTTCACAGATATGCAGAACAGTGCCCGGGTCTTTAAAAGTTACCAAAATACAATCCCCTAATATTGTTTTTCTGGTCTTCCCTAACCAAGGGACCCTTCTAACCATAATAATCTCATTGTTAAAATGAGATGGTAGGGGTCGGTTCCAATTTAGCCATTTGATGACCTTTTTCTTGAGGGATTGATAGTCTTCATTTTCCCCTGCTCTTAGATGGGGGGCACCTGCTAGGACCACCGTTAGACTATTGGCTTCTGGCGGGAGATCTGGCCCCCGTGGTCTTGGGGCTGGCCGGCCCGGGGAGAGTGGGGGGGCATTGCCATCTTCTTGGTATCTTTCATTAATCCCTGCCTGAGAACTATAAGGGGCAGGGTCTATTGGTTGCGGAGGCCCATTAGTTTGGTTATTACGCAGTGCCTGGAGTGGGATAGCCATTAGTGGCTGCAGGGGGGGGGCAGTGGGCACACTCTGAGGGGGGGCTTTTTTGGGACTTTGTGAGGCTCCTACTTTAGGAGAGTTCCCTGCGGGGAGATGGGTTCCCACTATTTTGGTTTGCTTACTAACTAAGGTGTTCAAGGTAGTAAGAGATGTCTCTAATAAAGTGAGCCTGATCTCAACTCTTTTCAAACTGTCACTAATAGGCTGCAAGAGGGAGCGGAATAGAAATTCTATACTCCCTATAGATGTAAGGGGGGGGTTTGTGTTCGGTGTATTGGCCTCTGGATCCTTGTTAGTAACAGCTATGTTGGAGCTTTGGGCCTTAGGAGGTGGAGTGGTAGGCACGATCTCATTAACCTTCCCAGATTGGAGTGTGTTGGTGTGTTTTTTACCAAAATCAAGATGGGATAGTTTGGTTTTCCCCCGTCCCCCTATTGACTTCCTACTGCGTTTGCTAGGCGGAGGCCTATGCAACTCCACCACAACACTTGGTTTTGGCTTGCTCTTCTTAGCTACTTGCATAGGGGGAGTTTGGGTAACCAGGTTAACGGGGGTAACGGATAACATAGGAGGAGTTGAGTCTGCAAACTTTCCAGGCGCCCGCCCTGGGGTGCTGGGAATTTCCCGAAGTAAAAGGGGGAAGTCCTCAAGGGTCGAGGGATTTGAGTTGTTAGGGGGCGTACCTTCCTCTTGGGAGATAGGGTACGGGATGATCTCTGTCAAGGGTCTGTTCTTCATAGATTCAATGGAGCGCCGACGCTCCGCCCTACGTTTCTCTAGTGAGCTTTCTTTGCCCGCATCTCCCTTGGCAGATTTGAAGTAATTGTCCAGTGTCCCTGTACTGCTGGCCCCCTCCCTTGATGGGGTTTCACGTGGTGTTGGCGAGGGCATCACCTTGATCAGATTAGAAGCTAAAATTAAGAGATAGGGCCCAGCCCGGCATCCTTTGGCCCCTGACGGCCACAGACGGTCCCGCCCTTGTCCCGGGCTTCTCCCGGCGCACTCCCGCGTGCTCCCGCGCAGCGGTAATGTTGCTTCTCTTTTGTAGCTGTGTGGTTGGTCGCCGATGGGGCGGGGCCGGCAGGGAGAGCAGCCCAGGTGGATACGGGCGCGCGGGGACTCCTGGTCCTCGGAGTCCACCGCTCCTAGCTCGCAGCCCTGCCGGTCGGTTTTGGACAAGCCCCTTGCTGTACAGAACTGGCCGCTGCTGACCGCGAAGCGGGACCCGCGAAGCGGGTCCGGCGAGGCGTGGCGGCAGCAGCAGGCTCTGCGGGTCCCTTGGAAGTGCTCAGGTCCGCTGGTCCGTGGAGGGGTTGGCCGTTATCGAAGCAGGTAAGGCAGGGCAATCACTGTCACTCTGCACTCACTGTCACTCTGCACTCACTGTCACTCTGCACTCACTGTCACTCTACACTCACTGTCACTCTACACTCACTGTCACTCTGCACTCACTGCACTCACTGTCACTCGGCACTCACTGTCACTCTGCACTCACTGTCACTCTGCACTCACTGTCACTCTACACTCACTGTCACTCACTGTCACTCTGCACTCACTGTCACTCTGCACTCACTGTCACTCTGCACTCACTGTCACTCACTGTCACTCTGCACTCACTGTCACTCTGCACTCACTGTCACTCTACACTCACTGTCACTCTGCACTCACTGTCACTCTGCACTCACTGTCACTCACTGTCACTCTACACTCACTGTCACTCTGCACTCACTGTCACTCTGCACTCACTGTCACTCTGCACTCACTCTGCACTCACTGTCACTCGGCACTCACTGTCAATCGGTACTCACTGTCACTCTGCACTCACTGTCACTCTGCACTCACTGTCACTCTACACTCACTGTCACTCTGCACTCACTGTCACTCTGCACTCACTGTCACTCTGCACTCACTATCACTCGGCACTCACTGTCACTCTGCACTCATTGTCACTGCACTCACTGTCACTCTGCACTTACTGTCACTCTGCACTCACTGTCACTCTACACCCACTGTCACTCTACACTCACTGTCACTCTGCACTCACTCTGCACTCACTGTCACTCTGCACTCACTGTCACTCTGCACTCACTGTCACTCTACACTCACTGTCACTCACTGTCACTCTGCACTCACTGTCACTCTGCACTCACTGTCACTCTGCACTCACTGTCACTCACTGTCACTCTGCACTCACTGTCACTCTGCACTCACTGTCACTTTGCACTCACTGTCACTCTACACTCACTGTCACTCTGCACTGTCACTCTGCACTCACTGTCACTCTACACTCACTGTCACTCTACACTCACTGTCACTCTGCACTCACTGTCACTCTGCACTCACTGTCACTCTACACTCACTGTCACTCAACACTCACTGTCACTCACTGTCACTCTACACTCACTGTCACTCTGCACTCGCTGTCACTCTGCACTCACTGTCACTCTGCACTCACTGTCACTCTACTCTAACTGTCACTCTACACTCACTGTCACTCTACACTCACTGTCACTCTGCACTCACTGTCACTCTGCACTCACTGTCACTCTACACTTACTGTCACTCACTGTCACTCTGCACTCACTGTCACTCTGCTCTCACTGTCACTCTACACTCACTGTCACTCTGCACTCACTGTCACTCTACACTCACTGTCACTCTACACTCACTGTCACTCACACGGACATTTACAAACGCATCAGCCTGACGTGCCAAGAAACCACCATGTACACGCTTTCACCACACCAATGTCCAGATAAGCACTCTCCTTGTTCAATTGAGATCCATTATGTGTGGGTGTTCTGGACACATGGCATGATCTGGGCTTCCTGGACCTATGTTGGACACCGCTGCATAGTTCGACCATACCTGGTGTCTGGAAGATCCCTGTTAGTTCAGGTGCTGGTGACTGCACCTGTAGAATCACCATAACTGCTGAAACAGAGGTACGTTTGGAGAAGTTCTGGCAGTCTGCACTTTGTTATGTTAATGTTATGTTAAAATGGATTTGTAGAGCGCTCAGCTACTCAACAGAGTGTCTGGGACTGCCATTTGTTTTAGGGCATTTTAATATTAAAAGTGGGATCTTCAAAATTAAAACATGTTAGCTTCCCTGTAACGTTCATTGGGGTCCTTGAGAGGAAGCAGCAAAGTTACAAACTTCGCCAAAGAAAGACAGCTTTCATTTCAAGGTTCCCCACTTTACCAAATGGTGTCAAATCCACCAAAACGCTTCCGGTGGCTCCTTCTCCCTGCCTGCCACAATCATGGGAGCGCTTAGGTTGTCAGTGCGCTGTAGGAGAAAATGTATTAATTTACATTAACCTGGACCACTGAAATTATGCGGCAGAGGAGGACGCAATTAGCAGGCAGGGTTGAGTAAATTATGCTGCAATCAAATCAAATTGCGCGATGTAATCTGATACTCTTTGTAGTGGCATGGTTGTGTCAATGCGCAATTGTTGTGTTGTACCCAAAGTACGTGTTGCTATTAAAGAGAAATACATATCAGATCAGCGCTTCAAAGGAAATATGGAGAACACCATGTCCTTCTAATCGGGAACACTTCCTTGCAAACACACACATTTTTCCGAGCACTGATAAATCACATAAAAGTTCAATACAATAGACGTCCACAATATGCAGTATTTTACTGCTCTTTTTATTCAGTCTTGGCGGATGCAAACATGGAAATAGCCATTCACAGAAGTAGCCAACACGTTTCGTCGTGATATTCACCACAGACTTCCTCATGGCTACAAACCGAAAACAAATGCCACATAACACAAATCCGGCTAATAATCATGTAAAAAAAAACAATTAATAATACCCAAGTGAGAATAATAAATTCTCCGCCCAATTAAAAGAAAGGTGCGAGAATCAACATATTCAAATGAGCTGTGCACCCCACATATTGCAGTGAAATCGGAGTGCATTTAGACAACATCATGCTAGCAAGCCACCGTGTAACGTGAGGCACACTAAATAAAGAAAGGACGGGTTAAAAATATAGACAATCAATAGGGCATCTAATTCCTGTCAACATATTCATGTCAAGTGTGTGACACGCCTGAGTGAAAATATCCCCCTCTCTGGATACCGTGCGCAGACTACCCATTCTAATACAAAGTGATTCCGTTCAGTTACAGGCGAGCACAATCATTGTGTAACTCATTCGGTAATCTGTATTTAAATACTGCCTCTTTTTCAGCCCCAAAGACGCTGCAGACGAGCGCGCGCCCGATACATGCAATGCAGAATGGTGAACGCGCTCCCACCATCTGGATTGCATTAGAAGGGCACCCTGACAGCTCCTAATTAAAATTAATGGACTGCCGTGCGCGAAACCGCACAGAAAATGCAGGAACTGCCAAACGAAAATTACACATGGCCTATTGAGATAAGGCTACTAGAAAGAAGGCACCGCAAGGACCAATTACCATGCAGATGGTAAAATAATGTACTGAAAAAGATCGCGCACTGAGGAATTTTCCCAGCACGAGCCAGAAACCCCTTAACAATACGGCTCGCAGCTCCTCCCCACTTCTCACGAAGTGGTGACGTCGCAGAGCCCGTAATAAAAACATTGATTGATGTTTTTTACTTGGGTACTTTCTGTCCAGGAGTCTACCTACCCGGTGCTTTTCGATGGCATGTCACTTGCATCGTTCACAACCAATGGCAGGTCGGCACGCTGCTGTGGACATGCGGGGAAAGCAAGCGTTAGGGAAAGCATTGTTCATTCGTTGCTTGGCCTCTGTGCTGGAAGCCTGCATACTGGGTGTGTCTTTAAGTGCTCGTTTGGAATGGGTGGAGGGCCGGGGCTGTCTGAGGGGCAGGCAGGGGATTTACACTGGGTAATGTTTCTTTTCTTTTATATGGCGCACGTGTAGTCCGAGCTGACGTCTGAGCGCTTTAATAAAAGGCACAGTAGACACTGTCAACTATGTGCATTTAGAGTCGAAATAATCGAATCAGGACGCTTCATCAGGGGTAATAAGCGCTATATAAATAAATAAATTGCCTTGCACTCGTGTCTTCGTCACAGAAGTGCTCTATGGATAAAGGAAGGTTGTGAGTGAAGTGTTTGGTGACCCGCAGAGCAAGAGCGGCATGGCCGGGAGAGGCGCGAGATGTAAAAACAAGAGCCTGTGGGTTGTATCGCTACATTTTCTGAGATACCTGATGTGTGTCAGCCTATGTATCTCGCATGTATTACCCAAAGGTTACAACACAGGTGTTAATTCTGTGACCGATGCAAACTCCCATTTGCCCAGGTGCTGAGTTCACAAGTTTCCGATTCCGCACTATTGGCTTTTGTATTTTTGACGGGGAAAAACAATTGAGAATCTTTATTGTCAAATAGCTACATTTTTTTATTGAGTCCTCTAAATGCACATGGACATTCCAGAATCTGCAAATTGGAGCATCCCTCTGATTTCCAGATCACACAAACCGTGATGTTGTGGTTATTACTGAACCAGATTCTTAGCAAGTTGGACCTGCCAGAAAACATCAGGCAAACAACTCCAAGTTGCGATTTTCCAAAGGCATGTGTGAAATCAGCTCGTGGGCAAATACCACCGGATTTGAAACTTTGCGCCGGAAACGGAACACCAAAGGGGAAGATTTGCAAGCCCCGTGCGCCACTTTTGCGTCACTTTTAACTTGGGAAAAGTGACGCAAAAGTGGCGCAAGGGTTTTTAAATCTGCCCCCAAGATTGTAATTCGGGTCTAAGTGCAGATTGCTGTGTGGCTTTAAAGGACCTGAGAACCAGCCCTAAAAGGTGCCGTGGTCGTTTCCTGTTCTCTCGTGCGAAGGTAAAGGATTTGTTGCACGCACATGTGCACTTGGTTATGCAGGATATGTTGTAATTGAATTAAACACACATGTAACTGAGAAACAGACAGTCACAACAGGAATTAGGAGCATGTAGGATACACACAACAGAGAACTAGAAATACGGCGTTGTCACTCTGCACTCACTGTCACTCACTGTCACTCTACACTCACTGTCACTCTGCACTCACTGTCACTCTGCACTCACTGTCACTCTGCACTCACTCTGCACTCACTGTCACTCGGCAATCACTGTCAATCGGTACTCACTGTCACTCTGCACTCACTGTCACTCTGCACTCACTGTCACTCTACACTCACTGTCACTCTGCACTCACTGTCACTCTGCACTCACTGTCACTCTGCACTCACTATCACTCGGCACTCACTGTCACTCTGCACTCATTGTCACTGCACTCACTGTCACTCTGCACTTACTGTCACTCTGCACTCACTGTCACTCTACACCCACTGTCACTCTACACTCACTGTCACTCTGCACTCACTCTGCACTCACTGTCACTCTGCACTCACTGTCACTCTACACTCACTGTCACTCACTGTCACTCTGCACTCACTGTCACTCTGCACTCACTGTCACTCACTGTCACTCTGCACTCACTGTCACTCTGCACTCACTGTCACTCTGCACTCACTGTCACTCTACACTCACTGTCACTCTGCACTGTCACTCTGCACTCACTGTCACTCTACACTCACTGTCACTCTACACTCACTGTCACTCTGCACTCACTGTCACTCTGCACTCACTGTCACTCTACACTCACTGTCACTCAACACTCACTGTCACTCTGCACTCACGGTCACTCTGCACTCACTGTCACTCTACACTCACTGTCACTCTACACTCACTGTCACTCTACACTCACTGTCACTCTGCACTCACTGTCACTCTACTCTAACTGTCACTCTACACTCACTGTCACTCTACACTCACTGTCACTCTGCACTCACTGTCACTCTGCTCTCACTGTCACTCTACACTCACTGTCACTCTGCACTCACTGTCACTCTACACTCACTGTCACTCTACACTCACTGTCACTCACACGGACATTTACAAACGCATCAGCCTGACGTGCCAAGAAACCACCATGTACACGCTTTCACCACACCAATGTCCAGATAAGCACTCGCCTTGTTCAATTGAGATCCATTATGTGTGGGTGTTCTGGACACATGGCATGATCTGGGCTTCCTGGACCTATGTTGGACACCGCTGCATAGTTCGACCATACCAGGTGTCTGGAAGATCCCTGTTAGTTCAGGTGCTGGTGACTGCACCTGTAGAACCACCATTACTGCTGAAACAGAGGTACGTTTGGAGAAGTTCTGGCAGTCTGCACTTTGTTATGTTAATGTTATGTTAAAATGGATTTGTAGAGCGCTCAGCTACTCAACAGAGTGTCTGGGACTGCCATTTGTTTTAGGGCATTTTAATATTAAAAGTGGGATCTTCAAAATTAAAACATGTTAGCTTCCCTGTAACGTTCATTGGGGTCCTTGAGAGGAAGCAGCAAAGTTACAAACTTCGCCAAAGAAAGACAGCTTTCATTTCAAGGTTCCCCACTTTACCAAATGGTGTCAAATCCACCAAAACGCTTCCGGTGGCTCCTTCTCCCTGCCTGCCACAATCATGGGAGCGCTTAGGTTGTCAGTGCTCTGTAGGAGAAAATGTATTAATTTACATTAACCTGGACCACTGAAATTATGCGGCAGAGGAGGACGCAATTAGCAGGCAGGGTTGAGTAAATTATGCTGCAATCAAATCAAATTGCGCGATGTAATCTGATACTCTTTGTAGTGGCATGGTTGTGTCAATGCGCAATTGTTGTGTTGTACCCAAAGTACGTGTTGCTATTAAAGAGAAATACATATCAGATCAGCGCTTCAAAGGAAATATGGAGAACACCATGTCCTTCTAATCGGGAACACTTCCTTGCAAACACACACATTTTTCCGAGCACTGATAAATCACATAAAAGTTCAATACAATAGACGTCCACAATATGCAGTATTTTACTGCTCTTTTTATTCAGTCTTGGCGGATGCAAACATGGAAATAGCCATTCACAGAAGTAGCCAACACGTTTCGTCGTGATATTCACCACAGACTTCCTCATGGCTACAAACCGAAAACAAATGCCACATAACACAAATCCGGCTAATAATCATGTAAAAAAACCCAATTAATAATACCCAAGTGAGAATAATAAATTCTCCGCCCAATTAAAAGAAAGGTGCGAGAATCAACATATTCAAATGAGCTGTGCACCCCACATATTGCAGTGAAATCGGAGTGCATTTAGACAACATCATGCTAGCAAGCCACCGTGTAACGTGAGGCACACTAAATAAGGAAAGGACGGGTTAAAAATATAGACAATCAATAGGGCATCTAATTCCTGTCAACATATTCATGTCAAGTGTGTGACACGCCTGAGTGAAAATATCCCCCTCTCTGGATACCGCGCGCAGACTACCCATTCTAATACAAAGTGATTCCGTTCAGTTACAGGCGAGCACAATCATTGTGTAACTCATTCGGTAATCTGTATTTAAATACTGCCTCTTTTTCAGCCCCAAAGACGCTGCAGACGAGCTCGCGCCCGATACATGCAATGCAGAATGGTGAACGCGCTCCCACCATCTGGATTGCATTAGAAGGGCACCCTGACAGCTCCTAATTAAAATTAATGGACTGCCGTGCGCGAAACCGCACAGAAAATGCAGGAACTGCCAAACGAAAATTACACATGGCCTATTGAGATAAGGCTACTAGAAAGAAGGCACCGCAAGGACCAATTACCATGCAGATGGTAAAATAATGTACTAAAAAAGATCGCGCACCGAGGAATTTTCCCAGCACGAGCCAGAAACCCCTTAACAATACGGCTCGCAGCTCCTCCCCACTTCTCACGAAGTGGTGACGTCGCAGAGCCCGTAATAAAAACATTGATAGATGTTTTTTACTTGGGTACTTTCTGTCCAGGAGTCTACCTACCCGGTGCTTTTCGATGGCATGTCACTTACACCGTTCACAACCAATGGCAGGTCGGCACGCTGCTGTGGACATGCGGGGAAAGCAAGCGTTAGGGAAAGCATTGTTCATTCGTTGCTTGGCCTCTGTGCTGGAAGCCTGCATACTGGGTGTGTCTTTAAGTGCTCGTTTGGAATGGGTGGAGGGCCGGGGCTGTCTGAGGGGCAGGCAGGGGATTTACACTGGGTAATGTTTCTTTTCTTTTATATGGCGCACGTGTAGTCCGAGCTGACGTCTGAGCGCTTTAATAAAAGGCACAGTAGACACTGTCAACTATGTGCATTTAGAGTCGAAATAATCGAATCAGGATGCTTCATCAGGGGTAATAAGCGCTATATAAATAAATAAATTGCCTTGCACTCGTGTCTTCGTCACAGAAGTGCTCTATGGATAAAGGAAGGTTGTGAGTGAAGTGTTTGGTGACCCGCAGAGCAAGAGCGGCATGGCCGGGAGAGGCGCGAGATGTAAAAACAAGAGCCTGTGGGTTGTATCGCTACATTTTCTGAGATACCTGATGTGTGTCAGCCTATGTATCTCGCATGTATTACCCAAAGGTTACAACACAGGTGTTAATTCTGTGACCGATGCAAACTCCCATTTGCCCAGGTGCTGAGTTCACAAGTTTCCGATTCCGCACTATTGGCTCTTGTATTTTTGACGGGGAAAAACAATTGAGAATCTTTATTGTCAAATAGCTACATTTTTTTATTGAGTCCTCTAAATGCACATGGACATTCCAGAATCTGCAAATTGGAGCATCCTTCTGATATCCAGATCACACAAACCGTGATGTTGTGGTTATTACTGAACCAGATTCTTAGCAAGTTGGACCTGCCAGAAAACATCAGGCAAACAACTCCAAGTTGCGATTTTCCAAAGGCATGTGTGAAATCAGCTCGTGGGCAAATACCACCGGATTTGAAACTTTGCGCCGGAAACGGAACACCAAAGGGGAAGATTTGCAAGCCCCGTGCGCCACTTTTGCGTCACTTTTAACTTGGGAAAAGTGACGCAAAAGTGGCGCAAGGGTTTTTAAATCTGCCCCCAAGATTGTAATTCGGGTCTAAGTGCAGATTGCTGTGTGGCTTTAAAGGACCTGAGAACCAGCCCTAAAAGGTGCTGTGGTCGTTTCCTGTTCTCTCGTGCGAAGGTAAAGGATTTGTTGCACGCACATGTGCACTTGGTTATGCAGGATATGTTCTAATTGGATTAAACACACATGTAACTGAGAAACAGACAGACACAACAGGAATTAGGAGCATGTAGGATACACACAACAGAGAACTAGAAATACGGCGTTGTACTCATACAAAACACAGGAACTTGATAGTAGACACACAACAAAGTAACAAGACTCATAGACAGGAGTAAAACGTATACAGAGAAGGGAAACACATGTACAAAAACATGGGGTTCATTATGCACACACATGTGCTATGTAGACACTGCAGAGGCAACAGAAAAAGCACCCATTAAATTAAAAGGAGGGACACGCGAAAATAAAATTATTCAGAAAAGAAACAGACCCAGGTACGAGTTGATACGAATCAGATGTACTGAAACACACAGGACTAGACACACACTTAAGTTATGAATAAATGCACAGCTATCAGCCCGCCGAGAACTGTGCATACAACAGAGAAATAGACATACACATAGTTGGATACGCACACAACTAACGTGTAGTGACTGCACACAGAGCAGAATAAACACTGATAAAAGTGCCCCGACATATACACGCAAATGATTTAGTCCCTCATGCAACAGAGGAGATGGACACGCTGTCAAATGTGTATAACACAAAACACGTGTCCGCCATATTTCAATGTAAACAAGAGAACATTACAAGCGAACACATTTCAAAAACAAACGTTACATTATATGAGGCAAAAGTGGCAATCGTGAGCAAACAAAATACAAGAGGAGCAAACGGTGCAATACAGTAGGAACAAGAAACACCGACAACAAGCAGAAGTGGCATAAACAAAGCAATTAGACATGATATTTGAGCCGAGCCAATGCAAATGCAGAGGAACCCGGTACATGGCTGAGATGCCATAAAGATTGTACATGGACTGTTAATCTGGATTACCCAGTGCATCCACGATTTAAGCAACACATTAGGATCATTCAAGTATGCCAAGATGGCAAATGAACTGCAAGCACAGGCAAAGAACAAAGCGGAGGGAGGGGTTGGGGGTCAGAAGAAGCGTTTTACCCTCTTAAATACGGTGGCCGAACACCAACACAGAAACAATACTAGGGTTAATTTATACGACAGACTGATAAGAAAGTCTAACTAGAAATAGACTGAGGTTGAAGGGGTGAAGAGGGACCAGCTGCACAGGGGTGGGGGGGGGGAGATTTGAGGTGAGAAGCAGCGAGATATCACAGAGGGAGAGGGGGAAGGAGAAATGCGAGTCACGGCCGCCAGGCCGTGAAGTGTGAAGCAGTGGGCGGGGAAGCAGATCCCTTTGAAGCTGCTGCCTGCTTGTAGGGACTGGGAGGAAGGGTGACGAGAGTGAATAATTATGGGAGGAGAGATGCTGGCCTGAGGCAGAGCGCACCATATGGAGAGGGAGGGGGGTGGGCCGAGTGCAGGAGAAATGCTGCTGGCAGGGGGAAGGCTCGGGCAAGCTCGTGCATGAGGAGCTTGTCACGTGATTCTTTTCTCATGAACTGTTTGAAATCCGCCTCTTAGGAATTTTTTGGATTGACAGTAATAGGTTCGAGTAAACTCGACCTAAAAAGGAAAGCACATATTTTCCCACATTAGAAAATTGCTAATCCGTTTTTAATTATTGGTGCAAACGAGACAAGTCCGGGCTGAAGGGCCCCTAATAACGTGTAAATAAAAGGTAACAATACTTTGCCTAAGCCTTGTGCTTCTTTCAAACTTAATCTTGGAACCATTAAAGACAGATTTGAGAAAAGTAGCAACTAATAATAGTCGAATAAATATATGAGAAGAGAGCGGCGTTAATTAGACAAATGAGAAATGATTTGAGAATTCAGTGACTGTCCTCGATGTTTAGTGTAGTGATGTCACAACCGAAGTATATTCTATTACAGTAGCCTTCCATACTTCCAGGGCACTAGAGCGTACTCCCTTAGTGCTAAAAAATACATCACCACTCAACCCAAAGTCTGCAGGCCGACCGACACGTCCCCGCAGGGGACACTAGTAAGAGGGCAGCCCCCATAGTGCCACAAGATGGCCCGGGGCAGCCCAGCGCTCTTAGATCCCTGAGGGTCCCGCTCGTCACTTCCGGCCTGGTGGGGGCGGGGGAGAGTATATATTCCTCCCCCGCCAGGCGCCTACCTAGAGGCATCTTTGTCTGCTGTCCCCTCACCCTGACGCCGTTTGGTTTCTGTCGCGGAACCATGCGGTCTGGCCGAGATGTCCGGTTACGACGGGGGTCGTTGAGCCGTTTGTCCGTAGGGCTTTATTTGGTGAGTCAGGGTTGAGTGTTTCTTTGCCTCTTGCGGCACCTTCTGGTTTGTGGCTTTAGCCGTACCATTTTATGGCCTTGTGGTTTTATGTGCTTACCATTGCAGCGACCCCCTTTTGGGTCGGGAGAGGAGTTGGCCTAACTGCTTGGGCGTTTGACCCCAGACCTGGGGACATGGGTTCGAGTCTTGGTCAAGACACTACATAAAGCATCCCATTATTCTGGGATAAGCACTTAAAAGTCCTGTGATTCTGGGAAAATCAGTTAAAAGGTGGTATAGGGCTTTATCGATATGTGTGTGCACTCGCTGCTCTGTGTGCGGAAGATGTAATATATTCAGCTAAACGTGGTCGCTTGTGCTTTGTTTTAGAGCTTGATTACGCGGTGAGGCCAGTTGTGGCTGGGGGAGTCCTGCCGACCTTCTTTCGAGGGAGTTTCACTTCTTTTCTTTGCTGCACTTCACCTGACTTCTTACAGTTATTTTCTCGGCTGAAGCACTTTCAAAGTTGTTAGTGTCCAAGAGTAACCATCCATCTGTATAAGGTGTTAGCCGCACCTTTCCACTCCATTTTTTAAATTTTTTTTATTTGTTTTTATTGCAGAATTAGAAACCGTCACATACAATTGCTCGACCAGTACACTCATGGTGTCCCCCCCGCATCAATCATAAAAGCTTAAACAATACACAGCCATTCAGCCCGCATCCCGGAGGCCGGGCGGCACAGCGTCCTAGTTAGCAGCAAGACATCATGGTGAGCGTCCCTGAGGGACAATGGTCGAAATCGCTTTACGTATCTGCATTTTACCCCCCCAACCCCAATCTATCCCCAACATCAGCCATCCTAGTCCAACATTCTAGCGATACGGAGCCGCTGCAGTCCCTCGTTCCCTACGGGGGCCTCACCCTGTCGTCCCGTGCTCCCCTGTTGCCCCCCGCTATCCTCCCACTCTCCTCAGACCCAGTAATCCAGAATCGCTACCGTATCCAACCTGTCTCCCGGCTCTTAACCCACCCCTAAACAACCCCTAAACAACCCCTAGTCCCACCCGCCTGCAACCACTAATGGTGTGTGTCATGGTCCCACCTTTCCACTCCATGGTACAATTTTCCATTTTGGGCGGTTTTTCGTGGGGGTCACAGCGCGTTCCCCGTTGAGGTGATGTTGGGCATAGGGCTATTTCCCTGGTGGTGCGTGGGATCGGGTTAGTTTCACCCCTCTCGTGCCCGCTCCCCCCTCCGGGCGGCTTGAGTTACCGGCCTGCCTTCTGCTGAGTGCCGGTGAAGTGGAAAGCTTACCTGTGCCTGGTACCCGGGGTAGCCTTCTGTAGGTCCGTGCCTTTGTCGTCTTTCTGCCCTCAATGTTGGGTCGTGCCCAGAAATCGCAAGAATTTACGATGAGCGCTCTTCCCACTTCGTGCCCGCTCCCCCCACTATGGGGGTCGAGATTGGCCGGGCGGCCTGCTTAGCGACGGGCCGCTGAAGCTGGAGAATACTAGTGTTGCTTTTATGTGTCTTTGCTTAGCGGGTGATTGGGGCAGTCTGGGCACGGCGGGTGGCTCTCGGGGGCACTGAACACGGTGATGCGTTGCTGGGACATCGTTTGGCTCTGCTACACTGTTGTGCACATTGATTGTCATGTTTTCGGGATAGGACGGATGTTTGTGGAGGCTTACGGCATGGGGAGCACTAACGAGATTAACTAACTAAATGTGCCACTATAGCTGAGCACGCGCTGTGGTGTCATCTGTGGGCATACGTCTGCAAAGGGCAGTCTCAGCCACTAAGAACCAAGTTTGTACCACAACCTCAGGTGGCTCAGTGGTGCAATGGATAGCGCGTTGGTCTTCTAGGCTGGCTGCGAAGGCATTCAAAGGTTGTGGGTTCAGGTCCCACCAGAGTCGTTTCCATACATGTACAGCGTGCTTAACTGCGGTCTTTCGTTGTGTGTTTTTACGAAGGGAAAAACGTACTTGCAGGCAATAGGGGTTTGTCATATTCACATGGAAATTGGTTTGCATGATATCGCTTGCTTTGGAGGGAAGGCGTTTTCCTGCACCTCGAGTCACTTTGTGATTGCGTGCTGTATAAGTACCGTCTCATAACAGAATATTATGACTGCGTTTAAGTTATGTAAAGCCAAGCCACTTAATGGTGCCTGGTAGAGGCCATTTTGGGGACCAGGGTAGCTTTGGGTCACTGCATGCGTGGGCGTGGGCGCAGGGTAGCGGCCATCTTGACGACCAGGGCAGCTTTTGGTTACTGACCACGAGGGCAAGGGCGGCGGGTAGGGCCATCTTGGCGACCAGAGCAGCTTCCTGCCTACGGGGACACGGGCGCCAGGGTCCGGCCATCTTTCCTCCATTGTGTCTGATGCTTACTGTTCGCATGCCATGACTCTTCGGGGGTTTTCTTTATTGAGGATGTTTCTACCTCCCGCGGTTCTGGACGATGCTGTGTGTGCTTCCTTATTGTAACGGGTGCGCATTTATTAAGGGCATTTATGTTGAGGCGCAGCGGGCTGTTCGCACTCGGCTGTGAGGGGACAGCGTTGGGGGCCTCTCCTGGTACACGGCTACACACTTTGGTGTGTGTGTGACAGAGGGGCGCGCGCTCAGCTTTCCTTCTGGGGAGCTAGGTCTGAGCGCATAGGTGAGCACATCATCTTTTAGAAGTAGGCGTTTGTGGTACATGCAGTCAGTTTAGGATTCTCCATTTGCTTTAGTTTTCCTCCATTTATTGGCATACTTAGCAGGGTTGGGGCGTGTTTCCTCACCCTAGACCTAAGGCATTTTTCCGTTTAGCGTTGACCTTTACCGGTCACTATCCAAGGGGCGTCGGGGTAAAAGTAATAGTGGTGGATACTGCTTGCAGGAATTAGATATCTAAACGTGCCTAACATGTGTGTACTTACAGGAAGTGTGTACTTGTACGGCTGCGGAGGATTGGCCGGAGGAAAAGCTGGGCTGGGAATGAGAGAGCATTTATTAGGGAAGTGTCTCTAGGGAGAAGAACTTTGAGGTCTCTTTGAAGGCCTGGGATGAGGAGGTGTCCCTGGGTAGAAATATAAGGGGACAAGTTAGTTGCTTTGCGATATAAAACACAACAGTGGTAGGGTCAACCGCTGACCTAGCATACCACCAAGACTCTTTTCTAGACACTTATTTCCTTCTGCCTCTGCGCTACACAAGTGTTTTTCCCACCCTACTCCTTCCAAGAATGTTTTATGGACAAACCAGTTCTCATGCTGTCAAAAATGCTTCCCCTTTGGTAGCATGGGGGGTATGGTTGGCCACTGCCTCATTGGAG
The DNA here is from genome assembly GCF_964263255.1 of Lissotriton vulgaris. Lineage (NCBI taxonomy): Eukaryota > Metazoa > Chordata > Amphibia > Caudata > Salamandridae > Lissotriton > Lissotriton vulgaris. The sequence goes on from NC_141700.1 coordinate 513,541,465, forward strand.
AGAATATATATTGGTAGGTGAGGGGGGCAGGGCTGATATGGATGTTTATTGTCTCACCTGCAGGAGCAGCGCTGGAGAACTGCCCTACTGCCACTTTTGGTCACCTGAACTATCTACAGGTATTTATAGGTTTTCGCACTCTGGGGGCAGTGTACATTCTGCCGCAGCTGTCATACATGTACTCTATCTATATCCACACACAGGGCGGACCTCTCTGGAAGGTGTCTGTGCGCTTCACATTAGGAACAGACCTGTAGCCGGGGTTGCTGCGCAGTGGACTTGTGTATCCACTGCAGGGGGCGGAGTCTGACCCATCGGTCACATGTTTTTACCCCCGGTGGGCCTTACCAGCCTTTCAACCATCTGTGGACAATGTCTGAGTACTTTTAAGTTGGTAACAGGTTCTACTGTTTTTTAGCCCCCAGAAGGATTCACATCTTATTGCAGACTCCTATTGGCATATCTTATTGGCACATCTTATTGGCACATCTTATTGGCAGACTCTCAATCTTTGGAACCACTGGGATGCACTCCCATAGTTAGAGTATTTATTTTGCGTTGGTCAAGCTTCACTTGGCTTGCGAGTAAATATCTTCGCATGTGCCTCTACCATTTCCGTCCCAGAATGATTAGGTGGTCAACTAGTTCTCGTACTGACAGGCAGTCTTGGACTTTGTATCTTGGCGCATTTTGGCCCCTACCCCTTTTGGTCTGATTTCACTTTGGTAGTGTTTTGTTTTCAGGGTTGTGTTCTCCAATTTGCATGTACCACGCTGGGGAACGACCCTACACCCTTGGGGGGTCACCGCAAGTATTCCCAAGTATTGGGCCTTACTCAATGGGGTTGTGGGGCTGTGGGCGCAGCTGACTGGGTATAGGACAACTAGAAGGGGTTTTGCCCTGCCCGCCACAAGTCTTCATTAAAGGGGCAGTTACTTCGGCTCGCACTTGGCTGTGTCAGCACGCTATTGTTCAGCAGTGGTATGCAAGGGCAGGGCTACCGCTGGAACAGCTTAGTTCATAGTATAGTATGGGCGTAAAATCCGCTCCGCTCGCGGATTTTGCAGATTTTCGGGAAATTCGCAATCCGCAAGATTCGCGGATTTCCCGCAAAATCCGCTAAATTCGCACGCAGCGGATTTTTTTTCTGGGTGATACAATTTTTGCGGCGCGCGGCGTTCATCAGCGTTTGCCGAGTTGTTTTTCTCGATATTTTGCGAGTGCTGCGCCATTTTGGATCTTGCTGCGGGATCCCGCGAGAATTTGGCGAGCGCAATTACGTAATCGCGGCTTGCCAACTTGCACAGCGAGAGTTTGTCAACGCGAGTACGCCGTGATCACGTATCGCGGGACTTCGCAATTGCGACCTTGTAGATGCGGTGAGCAGCAACAATCTCGCATTCGCGAAAATATAAAATTTGCAATTCTGCACAAGAAATCCACCAGCAAGCAGCATAAACCTTCTGGAAATGATGATTTTTATCTGAATAACTCCTCAGGTTGACATTTGCCTGCACTTTTTTTGCGAGGAGTCCATTTTGAGGAGGGGGCGGGGGTGGGAGGAAGGAAGTGCCCCACAGTCTTTAACTTCCTGTTCCTGTCCAGCAGGCTCCTCCCAGTGCTTTGTCCATCTCCTGGTCACTTTTCATTTGGATCTGGAGCTGGAAGGATTACTTTTTGTGGATGCTGCTGGATATTTGGATTTGAGGCCTTTTTGACTTTCTTTGGATCACTTTTGGATTAGAAATTTCACAAGTAAGTTTGTTTGGGGCATTACAGTTGCTGCAACTACAATTTTGGAATTTTCGATTTTTGGGCTGTTTTGGGGCCTTTTGCCCAGGGGTACTCAGTGGTGGGTGGACTGAGTCTTTCTGTGGGGTGTCTTGAATTTAAACATCATGGAGGGCATGGATGGAATGGGATTGTGCTGATTTTTCAGTGATTTTCGTTTTTTGGGGCTGTACTTGTGGCCTTTTCACCAGGGGTATTGAGTCTAGCATGGGCCTAGTCTTTCTGTGGGGTGTCTTGAACTTAAACATCATGGAGGGCATGGATGGAATGGGATTGTGCTGATTTTTCAGTGTTTTTCGATTTTTGGGGGTGTTCATGGGGAGGGACAGGCCATGTGGCTGGGGGCCATTTTGAGTGCTGCTACAGGCCCTGGCCATGTGCTGGGAGGCAAGTGGCCATTTTGAATGCAGGCATTGTGTTAGGCCTGCAACCATTTTGCCTACTTTTCAACCTTTATGCCCAGGGGTAGTGAGTCTTGCATGGGCCTAGTCTTTCTGTGGGGTGTCTTGAATTTAAACATCATGGAGGGCATGGATGGAATGGGATTGTGCTGATTTTTCAGTGATTTTCGTTTTTTTGGGCTGTACTTGTGGCCTTTTCACCAGGGGTATTGAGTCTTGCATGGGCCTAGTCTTTCTGTGGGGTGTCTTGAACTTAAACATCATGGAGGGCATGGATGGAATGGGATTGTGCTGATTTTTCAGTGTTTTTCGATTTTTCGGGGGTGTTCATGGGGAGGGACAGGCCATGTGGCTGGGGGCCATTTTGAGTGCTGCTAAAGGCCCTGGCCATGTGCTGGGAGGCAAGTGGCCATTTTGAATGCAGGCATTGTTGTTAGGCCTGCAACCATTTTGCCTACTTTTCAACCTTTATCCCCAGGGGTAGTGAGTCTTGCATGGGCCTAGTCTTTCTGTGGGGTGTCTTGAATTTAAACATCATGGAGGGCATGGATGGAATGGGATTTGCTGATTTTTCAGTGATTTTCGTTTTTTGGGGCTGTACTTGTGGCCTTTTCACCAGGGGTATTGAGTCTAGCATGGGCCTAGTCTTTCTGTGGGGTGTCTTGAACTTAAACATCATGGAGGGCATGGATGGAATGGGATTGTGCTGATTTTTCAGTGTTTTTCGATTTTTGGGGGTGTTCATGGGGAGGGACAGGCCATGTGGCTGGGGGCCATTTTGAGTGCTGCTACAGGCCCTGGCCATGTGCTGGGAGGCAAGTGGCCATTTTGAATGCAGGCATTGTGTTAGGCCTGCAACCATTTTGCCTACTTTTCAACCTTTATGCCCAGGGGTAGTGAGTCTTGCATGGGCCTAGTCTTTCTGTGGGGTGTCTTGAATTTAATCATCATGGAGGGCATGGATGGAATGGGATTGTGCTGATTTTTCAGTGATTTTCGGTTTTTTGGGCTGTACTTGTGGCCTTTTCACCAGGGGTATTGAGTCTTGCATGGGCCTAGTCTTTATGTGGGGTGTCTTGAACTTAAACATCATGGAGGGCATGGATGGAATGGGATTGTGCTGATTTTTCAGTGTTTTTCGATTTTTCGGGGGTGTTCATGGGGAGGGACAGGCCATGTGGCTGGGGGCCATTTTGAGTGCTGCTAAAGGCCCTGGCCATGTGCTGGGAGGCAAGTGGCCATTTTGAATGCAGGCATTGTTGTTAGGCCTGCAACCATTTTGCCTACTTTTCAACCTTTATGCCCAGGGGTAGTGAGTCTTGCATGGGCCTAGTCTTTCTGTGGGGTGTCTTGAATTTAAACATCATGGAGGGCATGGATGGAATGGAATTGTGCTGATTTTTCAGTGATTTTCATTTTTTGGGGCTGTACTTGTGGCCTTTCCACAGGGGTATTGAGTCTAGCATGGGCCTAGTCTTTCTGTGGGGTGTCTTGAACTTAAACATCATGGAGGGCATGGATGGAATGGGATTGTGCTGATTTTTCAGTGTTTTTCGATTTTTGGGGGTGTTCATGGGGAGGGACAGGCCATGTGGCTGGGGGCCATTTTGAGTGCTGCTACAGGCCCTGGCCATGTGCTGGGAGGCAAGTGGCCATTTTGAATGCAGGCATTGTTGTTAGGCCTGCAACCATTTTGCCTACTTTTCAACCTTTATGCCCAGGGGTAGTGAGTCTTGCATGGGCCTAGTCTTTCTGTGGGGTGTCTTGAATTTAAACATCATGGAGGGCATGGATGGAATGGGATTTGCTGATTTTTCAGTGATTTTCGTTTTTTGGGGCTGTACTTGTGGCCTTTTCACCAGGGGTATTGAGTCTAGCATGGGCCTAGTCTTTCTGTGGGGTGTCTTGAACTTAAACATCATGGAGGGCATGGATGGAATGGGATTGTGCTGATTTTTCAGTGTTTTTCGATTTTTGGGGGTGTTCATGGGGAGGGACAGGCCATGTGGCTGGGGGCCATTTTGAGTGCTGCTACAGGCCCTGGCCATGTGCTGGGAGGCAAGTGGCCATTTTGAATGCAGGCATTGTGTTAGGCCTGCAACCATTTTGCCTACTTTTCAACCTTTATGCCCAGGGGTAGTGAGTCTTGCATGGGCCTAGTCTTTCTGTGGGGTGTCTTGAATTTAAACATCATGGAGGGCATGGATGGAATGGGATTGTGCTGATTTTTCAGTGATTTTCGTTTTTTTGGGCTGTACTTGTGGCCTTTTCACCAGGGGTATTGAGTCTTGCATGGGCCTAGTCTTTCTGTGGGGTGTCTTGAACTTAAACATCATGGAGGGCATGGATGGAATGGGATTGTGCTGATTTTTCAGTGTTTTTCGATTTTTCGGGGGTGTTCATGGGGAGGGACAGGCCATGTGGCTGGGGGCCATTTTGAGTGCTGCTAAAGGCCCTGGCCATGTGCTGGGAGGCAAGTGGCCATTTTGAATGCAGGCATTGTTGTTAGGCCTGCAACCATTTTGCCTACTTTTCAACCTTTATGCCCAGGGGTAGTGAGTCTTGCATGGGCCTAGTCTTTCTGTGGGGTGTCTTGAATTTAAACATCATGGAGGGCATGGATGGAATGGAATTGTGCTGATTTTTCAGTGATTTTCGTTTTTTGGGGCTGTACTTGTGGCCTTTTCAGCAGGGGTATTGTGTCTAGCATGGGCCTAGTCTTTCTGTGGGGTGTCTCGAACTTAAACATCATGGAGGGCATGGATGGAATGGGATTGTGCTGATTTTTCAGTGTTTTTCGATTTTTGGGGGTGTTCATGGGGAGGGACAGGCCATGTGGCTGGGGGCCATTTTGAGTGCTGCTACAGGCCCTGGCCATGTGCTGGGAGGCAAGTGGCCATTTTGAATGCAGGCATTGTTGTTAGGCCTGCAACCATTTTGCCTACTTTTCAACCTTTATGCCCAGGGGTAGTGAGTCTTGCATGGGCCTAGTCTTTCTGTGGGGTGTCTTGAATTTAAACATCATGGAGGGCATGGATGGAATGGGATTGTGCTGATTTTTCAGTGATTTTCGTTTTTTGGGGCTGTACTTGTGGCCTTTTCACCAGGGGTATTGAGTCTTGCATGGGCCTAGTCTTTCTGTGGGGTGTCTTGAACTTAAACATCATGGAGTGCATGGATGGAATGGGATTGTGCTGATTTTTCAGTGATTTTCGTTTTTGGGGCTGTACTTGTGGCCTTTTCACCAGGGGTATTGAGTCTAGCATGGGCCTAGTCTTTCTGTGGGGTGTCTTGAACTTAAACATCATGGAGGGCATGGATGGAATGGGATTGTGCTGATTTTTCAGTGTTTTTCGATTTTTGGGGGTGTTCATGGGGAGGGACAGGCCATGTGGCTGGGGGCCATTTTGAGTGCTGCTACAGGCCCTGGCCATGTGCTGGGAGGCAAGTGGCCATTTTGAATGCAGGCCTGCAACCATTTTGCCTACTTTTCAACCTTTATGCCCAGGGGTAGTGAGTCTTGCATGGGCCTAGTCTTTCTGTGGGGTGTCTTGAATGTAAACATCATGGAGGGCATGGATGGAATGGGATTGTGCTGATTTTTCAGTGATTTTCGTTTTTTGGGGCTGTACTTGTGGCCTTTTCACCAGGGGTATTGAGTCTAGCATGGGCCTAGTCTTTCTGTGGGGTGTCTTGAACTTAAACATCATGGAGGGCATGGATGGAATGGGATTGTGCTGATTTTTCAGTGTTTTTCGATTTTTGGGGGTGTTCATGGGGAGGGACAGGCCATGTGGCTGGGGGCCATTTTGAGTGCTGCTACAGGCCCTGGCCATGTGCTGGGAGGCAAGTGGCCATTTTGAATGCAGGCATTGTGTTAGGCCTGCAACCATTTTGCCTACTTTTCAACCTTTATGCCCAGGGGTAGTGAGTCTTGCATGGGCCTAGTCTTTCTGTGGGGTGTCTTGAATTTAAACATCATGGAGGGCATGGATGGAATGGGATTGTGCTGATTTTTCAGTGATTTTTGTTTTTTGGGGCTGTACTTGTGGCCTTTTCACCAGGGGTATTGAGTCTAGCATGGGCCTAGTCTTTCTGTGGGGTGTCTTGAACTTAAACATCATGGAGGGCATGGATGGAATGGGATTGTGCTGATTTTTCTGGTTTTTTTTTGATTTTTTTGGGGTGTATAACTGAACTGATGTTCCTCTGTCTTCCATTGCTTTTAGGTGCACAAGACTCAAGAGAACTACCAGTGCCAGGAAGAAGTCCTGCAGTGGTGTGTGTGGGCAGCATAACGTCACGCGACGTCACGTCTGGCCTCAGACAACTCTACAATTCGTGCAACTGCGGCCTGCTGTCTGACCTGCTCTGAAGAAGATGGCCCCAAAAAAAGGTCTCCGTAGCTCCTCTAGCAAGAAAGTTGCTAGTAAGGAGCAGAAGAAGCAAGTTACCAAGGAGGCTGGTGTGCCGCCCGCCGCGTTTTTGGGAGCAAAAAAAAAAGTACGCCTGCAGCAGCAGCAGGATCTGCTGGGGACCAAGCTGGGAGCAGTACCCCCGCTCCATTGGGTTCAGTGCCTCCACCACCACGCCAACTTAAGTCAAAGCCCTTGAGTGCTTCAGAGGCAGTCAGTGTACTTCTCCAATCACCATCGACCAGTGATGTTGGCTCATCGCAAGAAAGTAGCAGCAATGTCCCTGAATCAACACAGGTTGTTGTAACTCATCTGACAAGTGTTGAACAACCACAGCCGCAACAACAACACCATGTGCAAGTACAAGCCCAAGTACATGTGGAAGGAGAGGCAGCGCAAGGAGATGCGCAAGCAGAGGTGCATGGAGGGTCACAAGTGCCCACAATAGTTGTTCCTCCCGAAGTAGGGGCACATCAGGAAATCGACAATCAAGCCGAGGTATCATTGGAAGCCACTCCTCCTGATGATCATTCATTGTCTTCCACATCCCTAGCAAGGAAAAGATCAAGGTTGGTGTCTACATCTTCTTCAAGCCCACCTCCTTCTGATGAAACGGATCCCAATTGGGAACCAGCACCACTGCCGTCTGAGAGTGATGCGCACCATGATCTGACAAAGGTACCTAAGCGTAAAAGGAAGGTCGTCGACAAACTCATAGCTATGGAGTGTGATGAGGCTCAACAAGAAGTGACGGATACTGCTGCTGGTGAAGCCTCTCACGATGACGACCATGAGGCAGTCATCATAAAGGTCACTGCAGCCCCAGCGGGCATGCAGCAAAGAGACATTTTGACCCTATCCCGAGAAGCTGCTGAGCGTGATGATGATGTCGACGAGGAGGCAATGGAAATGGAAACACAACCATCATTAGATTTGGAGTTACCTAGTACACCAACACCTACCGCTTCCATATTTCTTCCTCGCAAGAAGGGACCTCCATCCACCTCGACCTCAATTAGTGGTGGTGAAAGTGCAAAACGTACTGAAGTTCGGCAATCCACATCCTCCACTTCATCTGGCATTAGCAGCAGGACCACCACCACCAGTATCGCCGCCTCCTCCGGCCCCCAAAGACATTTCAAGTCTGCAGTTTGGGACTTCTTTAGTGTTTGCCCAAAGAAGGAAAACGTAGCCATTTGTAGCATTTGTAAGCTTCGAGTTAGTCGTGGTAAGTTTGGTACCAACTATGGTACCGGAGGCCAGAGAGGTCATCTTGAGAGACAGCACGCTGTCCAATGGCTTGCGCACCTACAGGCGATCAAGGAAGCCCGAATTGCACGAAATGAAAACGTTGATGTTTCATCTGATGATGACAAGGAGGAAGAAGACGTGTCAAACACTTCACTTACACCCAGTACCCCTGTCAGCAGCACACCACATGTGAGCCACACTAAGAGTGTGGGAGAGCGTGAGACACCAATGCGAAAAAGTTCATCAGCGAGCGTAACTGGGTCGAAGATATCATCATCATCCCGTAAATCCTTGGTCCAGGGCAACATTAAAAAGATGTTGTTTACAGAAGCGCAATATGAACGCAACCACTCACTGACGCGTCTGTATAACACTAAGCTGGCTAAAATGCTAGCTCTGGACCTTCTCCCTTTTTCTTTTGTAGAAGGGGTTGGTTTTCTAGAATTAGTGGCAGCGCTCTGCCCTAAATGGAAGGTTCCCAGCCGGTTCTATTTTGCCCGAGTTGCGGTTCCAGCACTACATGAAGATGTTCTGGAGGTGATTGGGGCAGCTTTGCAGAAGAGTGCTGTTCACACTATACATCTGACAACAGACATGTGGACCAGTGGCGCATGCGCTGATTACATGTGCATCACTGCACACTGGGTCTCTTTTTCAGGGGCTAAAGCAAAGCTAAACACAGGTGTTGACCCGGACATTGTTTTTAAAGCTGCTCGGAAACATGCAACACTAGCCATGTTTGGTTTGGAGAAACGTCACACAGCAGAAAACATTTTGGATGTCTTTAACACAAAGGTCCTTAAGTGGCTGTCCCCAAAAAAACGCCAGGTTGGTTATGTTTCCACGGACAATGGCGCCAATATAGTTAAGGCCATGAGGCTGGGTGAGTATTTCAGAGTGCCGTGTTTGGCGCACTGTATAAACCTGGTTGTCCAAAAATTCTTGGGTAATAAAGACAGTGCAGCGTACAGAGTATTGGACACCTGCCGAAAAATGTGCAACCATTTCAGCCATTCTTTTAAGGCCCGGAAGCAGCAGAGGAGCCTGCTATATCAACGTCAAATGCCAGTGAAAGCACTCATCCAGGAGGTGGTAACACGTTGGAACTCAACCATCTACATGCTTGAGCGTCTGTATGAGCAGTATACGGTACTCGATCACTATTTCTTAACAGAGGGTACAGCTCAGAAGGAGGACCTGAGGATGGGTGCGGCGCAATGGAACATAGTTCAAAGCCTGACACGCATGCCTCGTCCTTTTGAGTTCTTCACGCGTGCAGTCAGCAAGGAGGACTGTAATTTGGGAAAAGCTATCCCATTGTTGTACATGCTGGAGCACCAACTGAAGGAGGTGTGTTCTGTGTTTGAAAAAGATGTAAAAAACCAAGACTCTTTTGTTCTGGCTGGGAAATTACTAGAGCTCCTACAAGGTGATGAACGTCTTAAAATGATCCACTCAGAACAGCATTACATTTGTGCTACTATTCTGGATCCACGCTACAAAAAGGCGCTGGCAGGCCAAGCATTCTTTCCTTTTGATGATGAACATGTTCCAAAGTACAAACGTTGGCTAGCCTTGTCAGCCAAGAGGTTTGAAAGAGAACGGCAGAAAATTGAAGGAAAAGGCAGTACATCAGCATCAGCAGGCCATCCCCAGTCAAAACAATCCACTTCTGCACCTGTGGCTGTGGCTGTGGCACAAGTGACCTCTCAGCCGTTAAAGACACCGGCAACCGGATCATCTGCACCAGACACAACAGAAACATTGGAGGCTGAAGAGGATTGGCTAGCTCGGCTTGGGTTTGGTTCTCAAAAGGTCACAGGCACAGCAACAGCTAAGCAAAGTGGAAGAACCTTGGATGAGGACCTTGAGTCGATGGTGAAGGACTATCTGAATGACATAACAGAGGTCTATGTTAATGCTGACCCATTGGCGTATTGGCATGGGAAAAAAGAATTGTGGCCACAGCTCACCAACCTGGCTTTAAACTACTGGTCTTGCCCACTCGCAAGTGTGTCTTCTGAACGTGTTTTCAGTGCTGCTGGTGGCATTGTAACTTCCAAACGGAGCCGCCTCTCGCCCAAAAATGTGGAGAGGTTAACAATGATCAAGATGAATCAGCACCTCATACCACCAGATTCCAGAGTACGAGAAAGCGCGCCGGATGAAGACGAGGTGGCCAGCAACATAGATGAGGGAATTTCTACTCTGTCAGGTGACACTGAGCTCACCCTGCCTGAATTCGCAGAGTATGATGACGAAGCCTTATTCTTATTCCTGGACCGTGATACCGAGCCCTGAAAATGAGACAACGAATCAATAACTTTCTTTTTCGTCCTTATTCACTTTTATTCCTGTGTGTCTGTCTTTCTTTGTTGTGCACAGTTAATATAATTCAAACTTTAATCAGATAATCACAAAAACAAGCCCATCAGCAGAACTGTCTTCACTTGTTTGCTAATTGATTTGAAGGTGCCGCAGTCTGCATTCCTCAGGTTCACAAGTTCAGAAGAACATGCTCCTCTATCCTCCTCCTCCAGACTCCTATTTCCATCAAAGCAGAGGGCTGGTTTACGCCCAATGAAGAAAGACTCAGCACTTGTGGGGGTGTTGTTCTACCTCTTTGCAGGTGAGTTGACGGCTCTGGGGCCATTGCTGGGAAGCTCTAAAAGTGGTTTGGACCAAATCCGAGGCGCAAATGTTTTAGTGTTTTTGCAGACTTGCTTGCCTTTGAGGTGCTCTTAGGGGGGGTTCCGTCTGTTTGTGGGTGAGTTTCGGGGTCTGTCAGCACTGCTGGGACACTCTAATCTTGATTGCATTTGCTTTTCAGGAAATCCGTGGTGGCAACCCCGACTTATGGCCTAGCTACGCAGCGCGTTTGGACCGAAGGCCGAGAAATATTGTAAGTAGGAGATGTTGCTTTTGGCCTGTTTGGGGGTGTTATGCTTTTTGGCGGGTGGGTTGGCGGGTCTTGGGCCATTCCTGGGAAGGTCTAATACCGGGTGGAAGTGGTTGGGACAAAATCCAGGCCGATTTTTTTTTGCTATTTCTGACATTTTGCTCAATGTAGCGTTTTCGGGGGCCGGTTTGGGGGGCTTCCTGGTGTTTGTGGGTGGGTTTCGGGGTCTGGGAGCACTGCTGGCTATGGATACTTTACATTGCAAGAGGTTTGAAGCAAATCCATGGTGGCAGAGGGGAGTTAGGGCCTAGCTGCAGAGCGCGCGCGGAGTGATTTGGGAAATTTGGGAAAAAATGACTAAGTCCCCATTTTTGTACTTTTGCTCTTTGGCTGTTTGGGGGTCTTCTACTCATTTTCTCTTGGGTTGACGGCTCTGGGGCCATTGTTGGGAAGCTCTAATACCGGATAAAAGTGGTTTGGACCAAATCCGAGGCGCAATTTTTTTAGTGTTTTTGCTGACTTGCTTGCCTTTGAGGTGCTCTTAGGGGGGGTTCCGTCTGTTTGTGGGTGAGTTTCGGGGGTTGTCAGCACTGCTGGGACACTCTAATCTTGATTGCATTTGCTTTTCAGGAAATCCGTGGTGGCAACCCCGACTTATGGCCTAGCTACGCAGCGCGTTTGGACCGAAGGCCGAGAAATATTGTAAGTAGGAGATGTTGCTTTTGGCCTGTTTGGGGGTGTTATGCTTTTTGGCGGGTGGGTTGGCGGGTCTTGGGCCATTCCTGGGAAGGTCTAATACCGGGTGGAAGTGGTTGGGACAAAATCCAGGCTGATTTTTTTTGTGCTATTTCTGACATTTTGCTCAATGTAGCGTTTTCGGGGGCCGGTTTGGGGGGCTTCCTGGTGTTTGTGGGTGGGTTTCGGGGTCTGGGAGCACTGCTGGCTATGGATACTTTACATTGCAAGAGGTTTGAAGCAAATCCATGGTGGCAGAGGGGAGTTAGGGCCTAGCTGCAGAGCGCGCGCGGAGTGATTTGGGAAATTTGGGAAAAAATGACTAAGTCCCCATTTTTGTACTTTTGCTCTTTGGCTGTTTGGGGATCTTCTACTCGTTTTCTCTTGGGTTGACGGCTCTGGGGCCATTGTTGGGAAGGTCTAATACCGGATAAAAGTGGTTTGGACCAAATCCGAGGCGCAAATATTTTAGTGTTTTTGCTGACTTGCTTGCCTTTGAGGTGCTCTTAGGGGGGGTTCCGTCTGTTTGTGGGTGAGTTTCGTGGTCTGTCAGCACTGCTGGGACACTCTAATCTTGATTGCATTTGCTTTTCAGGAAATCCTTGGTGGCAACCCCGACTTATGGCCTAGCTACGCAGCGCGTTTGGACCGAAGGCCGAGAAATATTGTAAGTAGGAGATGTTGCTTTTGGCCTGTTTGGGGGTGTTATGCTTTTTGGCGGGTGGGTTGGCGGGTCTTGGGCCATTCCTGGGAAGGTCTAATACCGGGTGGAAGTGGTTGGGACAAAATCCACGCCGAAAAGCCTTTTGGCACTTTTTGTAACTTAGGGTTCGTTAGCCCTAGCAGCAGGATTGCATGTGTTTCGGGGTGTTGTACATTTTTGCAACTGAGTTCTGGGGTCTTAGAGCACTCGTGAGAATGTGTAATTTTGGTTGCAAGTCATTTGAAGAAAATCCTGGGTGGGAAAGGGGGGATTTGGCATAGTTAAAGAAAGCCTTTGCCACTACTCTTAACTTAGGGTTCGTTAGGGTTAGCAGTATTTCTATTGCATGTGTTTGGGTGGGGGGGGGGTTTCGAGTCTTGGAGCGATGCTGGCTATGGATACTTTTACTTGGTTGCTTGCAAGTGGTTTGAATGCAATCCACGGTGGGTAAGGGGGTATTTAGGCCTACTTTTACTTTCAAAGTATGTTTTGTCAGGCCTCGTTTTTTCCGATTTGATTGGGGGTCTTTTACATTTTTGCGACTGGCTTTAGTAAGGGTCTTGGTGGGAGCACTGCTGGGAAGATCTAATTTTGTTCTAAAACACAGTTTACAGTACACCTAGCTTGAGGGGAAAGATCCGCTACATTAATTTGCCCATACTTATTTATCCTTCAAAAGGTGACTCAGACAGAGTACGCACTGTCAAAAATATTGTACTGTCTACTAGGAAAAGCAAAGTGGGACTTTTTGCACTCCACAGCCTACATACCTTATATTTATTTATCAGTGGTGTTGTAATATTATATCACTTCCTGTTTTTCGTTGAATAATTACAGGCCGGGTTTCAGTCTGTGCAATGGGGAAAAAAGGATGGAGTCAGGCTTCACATTAGCAAGCCGCAATTCAGCATCCGCCAGGCAGGCAGTGGACAGGGCGTCTTCTGGTCAACAACATTGATGGACGAAGCGTGAGATGGAATGGAGGAGTGCCGCTAATAAGAGGATTTTTTTTCTGCATGCAACTTACTTACCAAATTCAACAGGACAACTACAACAACATACAGATACAGTATCCATTGTGTTTTTCTATGACTGTGACTGCATTTCTTGGATCTCTCTCTGCTTCTAAATTGATCCCTTAACACATCACTTAGTCCACTCCACTATCACATCTGCACCACACATAGTCATTTGTAAGTGCTCCTACGTAATTCTCAAGTCGCAGGGCGCCCCAGCCCGTAGAGGACTGGGATGGCCCCAATGATGAAGCATGTCACCAAGGGGCAACCCTGGTGAGTGAGGGGACACCTAGAAAAAGAGCAATTTCTACTTTTCTATCTACTACACCTTCCAGAACAACCCCATTGAGTGTTGTGAATGGATTTATAGTGACCAGCAAGGCTCTCAGGTATCTGGCAACAGAGACCTTATGTTGAATATAGTTATCAATAATTCCACACACGCCCTGTACTGTCGCATTCTTTCTTCCACAGTTGTCGAAAGTACTACTGATTTTTCACTGACATGCATGCAGTAGTGCATGCACTTTCAAAGATTGATGGATAGGTTTGTACCCAAAGATTTGTTTATGTTCAATTGTTTGTCCATGCTGTGCTTTTTTTACAGGGTGTCTTCTGGTGGTGACCAACATCGATGGACGAAGCGTCAGCTGCAATGGAGGAGTGCCGCTAATAAGAGGATTTTTTTTCTGCATGCAACTTACTTACCAAATTCAACAGGACAACTACAACAACATACAGATACAGTATCCATTGTGTTTTTCTAGGACTGTGACTGCATTTCTTGGATCTCTCTCTGCTTCTAAATTGATCCTTTAACACATCAATTAGTCCACTTCACTATCACATCTGCACCACACATAGTCATTTGTAAGTGCTCCTACGTAATTCGCAAGTCACAGCACGCCCCAGCCCGTAGAGGACTGGGATGGCCCCAATGATGAAGCATGTCACCAAGGGGCAACCCTGGTGAGTGAGGGGACACCTAGAAAAAGAGCAATTTCTCCTTTTCTATCTACTACACCTTCCAGAACAACCCCATTGAGTGTTGTGAATGGATTTATAGTGACCAGCAAGGCTCTCAGGTATCTGGCAACAGAGACCTTATGTTGAATATTGTTATCAATATTTCCACACACGCCCTGTACTGTCGCATTCTTTCTTCCACAGTTGTCGAAAGTACTACTGACTTTTCACTGACATGCATGCAGGAGTGCATGCACTTTCAAAGATTGATGGATAGGTTTGTAAAAAAAGATTTGTTTATGTTCACAATTGTTTGTCCATGCTGTGCTTTTTTTTCTTGTCTCACAAAACCTTTCCCAAAAACCCCCGTACCCATCCATTTTTCAAACCCTAACTCTCTTCCCCCGGGCTGTGTGGTTTTGATTGATGTGTGACTAAATTACAGCAATAAATCCACACACTTGCTGGGGAGGATAAGGTGATACCAACAGGCTGGTGAAGAAATCCGAGGATATATTCTTACTCTGCTTGACAAAGACCCATGGCTAATGTCAAAGAACTTCAACCGCTTTAGTAGTTATACTTTACCATTTGTTAGGCTACAATGTGGCACTGTTCTAGTGTACTGTCACCTGCTATATTCTCTATTGTACCGTTGTATTGCTCAGGAGGACAAACCAGATTTCATTTTCTTTTTTTTCATAGGCATGCAACTGCCACTGTGTCACACCAATAGTACCACCGCTATGAGGACATTTTATCCGCCCAGGATTGCCAACCTTATTCGCTGTTTCCCGTGGAGCCAGCCCTGGGCCTAGCCCTACTTGCAAACAGAAATTACAGGTAAGATAGGCGTTTGGTTGGAGGTAGTATAATGGAGTATTAGACGAGAGATTGACGGTAGTACTACTAAAGTCACAGGACTATTCAGGAAAACAAACTTACTGTTAAACCCCCACCCACCAGACTCAAAAGCTGTAAAAAACAGGTATGGTCAGATAAAGTAAAAAAAATTATATTTTTATAGCCCTAACAAAATAATCTCCCGCAAGACCCTCCCTAACCCCAACGATTGTCCTTCAAAAGTCCCCAAAAAACCCAACTCCCAATTCCCACCCCCCAAAAGTCTCTTAAAAAGGGGCAAGGGACACTATGGCAGGGTGCTTTTGCCTTTAGCAGCCAGGGCATCATGCTCCTTGCGGAGGGTGGCAAGTTCGAAGCGGAGGCCCTCCACCAAGTTCTTATAGTTCAGGACCTCCTGCTCCAGGTAGGACAGTCTGAGGGATAAGCGGCGCCGGTGTGCCTTGCAAATCCTGTGGGGGGCAGCTGCTGTCTTTGCTGCTCGGCGTTGGCGTTGGGCTTTGGTAGCCCGGTTCCGTACCGCTGGAGCACTGCGCTGCCTGGCAGCCCGCACGGAGGAGGATGCAGCTGTCCCCGTGGACGTTGTTGTTGTACCAGACTGCGTCTCCTCCTCCTCCAGGGCCACCAGCCACCGATATTCAGCGACAGTGGCATCCAGCCTCCGTTGCCGGGCCATTCGAGCCAGCTCCTTCCTCCTTGATGGTGTCTTGGATTTGGAAGGAGCAACTACATGAAGAAAGAAAGACATAGTCTGTAACCAATGCTCCTTAAGATTAACACAAAATGATTGAGCAGAAAGTTGTCACAGTACAAGTAGCAAATTGAAAGTACAGTACATAACTATTGAGGACAGTCTCTATGTAACCTCCGACTTCTTCATCCTTGCTCTAACATTAGTGGGAGTTTAAGGGACAAATTCTACAAGCACTATGGACTTCCATTACAGTCGACTATGACAGTACACCAGTCTTATTCCTCTTCTTCTCTCTTGTTTAGGAAAATTGGTACGTTATCTTATGCAAGCCGGCATAATGCCAGCGCAGTGAACTTGCACCCGAGAAAAACAGACGCACACCATGGTGAGTGAGACAGACTTGCGTTACTGTACCGGTCCAGTACATGCAGGTGGTGAAGCTCTTACTTTTCTATTACGGGTGGCACTGAGAATACTCTGTTAAAAGGGCTACTGCTTAATTAATTTAGTTTTCACCCTACAGTGCAAATGAGTATTAGAAAAGGAAAATAAAGAAGCTAAATAATCTGATTATCACTTCACATGGGATGTATTTGATGACATATGGGATGACTTTAGGTGCTTTGCTTATTATGGAGTGAACAGTGATACCCCCACACATGAATGACGTACTACTACTAAACTAAAGTTATTAAGAGATGTAGGGAGTGTCCACCGTAATAACCGGATATATGCTGTGCTTGCAGTTGCAATACAAACTACTGCTACTATTCATGGTAGTATTTGGACAAAATTACAACTTCTTTTCCTTGCCTTTCCTACACTGGAACGGATGTGCGGGTGCGGTGTTACATGCTCTTCAAAGTAACACTTAGTTCATCCAGTGACCGTCTACTCTCTCTAGATACACATATGCTATCTAAGAGTCAGATAGTACCATGAATGATCCAGGCATCCATCCATTCAAAGTATATGCACACATACAGTTTCTGTTTCACCCACCCAGGCTGTTCTCCTTACACCCATCCTTGCTTCATCATTCACCCAGCCATGCACCATACCATATTCTTTCCTTCCCAGCCACCTCGGGGACCAAGCAAACACATATCATTCTTCTTTGCCAGTCATCATTACATTTCTCGTCCTTCCACACTTACTTACACCCTTCTTTCGCTTTTCGTTCAGCCCTTCCATCAAGTTCACCTCAGATCTGATTGGGATTCTTCTCGCCAAAAACTTCACAGCTAAGTCGAAGTACATTTAGAGGAGCCTACTACCTGGTTTATTTATATAATACACCCGTGCAGAAAGCACACTCTGCAGTCTTCAATCTCAAATGAGTAAGGAATGTATAGCTTACCTCTGCCCGCCACCACCGTGTCATCCCCCACAGATTTGTCCGGCACTTGCACCGCCTCCTCCCCAGAGTTGTCCTCCTCGTCCAATGCCACCACCACCTCGACGCTGGCCCCGCCTCCAGATGTTCCACCTACAAAGTACATTTAATAATGTTAGAATACACCACTCACTAGTATATAATATTTGGTCTAGGAGGAAGAAAGAAATGTGAAAAAAACTGTATACAATTTAATAATTTGTGACTGTCTACTGTAAAGTAAAAATGTCCCTTTTTCCATGGAAGGCTGTTGTCTTGCTGCAATTTTTGGCACAACTGATGAATGCTTGTTTTTTATTTTTAACACGCACCACTTTTTCTCCTAACAGACAGAAGCTTGACTTCTAAGAACACGAGCAGGATCAAGTTCAAACCAGGTGAGAGCTCGGTTCGACCACAAGAAATGTGTCCAATTAATCGTCAGCACTAAGCAATTTTCCATTTCCAGTTAAACGTTTACTTTTATGACAAACTTGATTTCAATAAATGTGTTTACTTTTAATAAAGCTTTTAAACTCAAATAGACTCTGTGGTTTTTGGTCCTCCAGACTAGAGTGGATGAGCTAAAGGTTTTGGAAGTTTTGCAAGCATGAGTCCGTGCCTCTGCCATCGGTGACTTTGGGAGCTAAATGACTCTGCCACACTATCTAGTCAGTAAGGAGATTGGGGGTTCAACTACAAAGTCTGTTATCACTGAGGTATGTGGAAAGTCTAACAGCACCTATTATAATTGATAAGCTAAGCAATGCATTTTTTAGTGTCCATAGTTCTGTTTGTGCAGATTTGTCCAGGCAACAGTAGTAGAATGTATTGTCCTCCTATCCAAACTAAAAGTAAAGTAGTATCTTATTCTTTCTTGGTGGTCATTCACCTTTTTATTGTTGGCAATTGTCAAAGCATAAACATTTAGAATACTTGAAAAGACATTATGGACAATCCCAGAGGACTGCACTCTGTGCATAGAGCTATTGCTGACTAGAATGGGAGTCCAATGGAAATGCCAAATGTGCAATCTTAGTTAGCTACACAGACAGACTAATAAGAATAATCTAGTAATACTACACGGAGTCATAGTCGAGGCAGGATAAGAATTTAGATCCTGTCTACAAGAAGATCAAAGACGATTTAGAAAAAATCGAATGAGGAACGCTAGGAAAAAATAAGTACTCTATATTAAAATTAAAACTTACTGGGGCCAGCAAAGGAGCCCTCGCCTGCCCGGTCCTGGCCTGCATCGTCAACAGCACCCTCCTCCTCCTCCTGTGTCCTCCTCTTGCCCCTGGGGGAAGCTGATGTACAACATGAAAGAAAGAAAAACAGAAAACATGGATGATATTTGTCAACCAAATCAAACATTTCAAAAGAACTAACAAAATATTTTAGCGAAATAGCAAATAGACAACTACTCCACGGGATATATTATTGACCAATCTCATGTGGTCGACTACGTTATTACTTTAGTATTGCTTGATTTGCGGACCGTCGAATTGGAAATTACCTTATGTAACTCACTAAACAAAGTACTAAAAAGGTTTGCCTAGGATTGGCAGGCAGCAGTCCGCAGCACGCTAAGTGACAGCCTAAGTCCATCGTGATTGAAGATCAGCGACAACACTAAAGTTTCCTACTACATTAACCAGTCATTAAAATACTCAAACTATTAATCCACCACCACTATTTCTTCTTATCGCCATGTGTACAAAGGAAGGACTGGACTTGAGTCTGTAGGGGCTGATTTAGAAGCCCCTTGCGGCTCTTTTGCTCCATTGTTGCATGACTTTTGTGACGCAGCGACAGCACAAAAGAGGCGCAATGGTGCGGCGTATATTAACAACGTGACGCATATGGGAGATGCATCACGTTGTAAAGCCCTGCGCCAATGGGGGGCGTTCCGGCGCAATGGAGGGCGTTCCTGCGCAGGAACGCATCCTAAAAGTGGCTGAGGGAAATCTACAAGATTTCAATCAGTCACTTTGAGGACAATGATGCGTGACTCAAACCCTGCGCCTGCTTGAAGCAGACGTACGGCTTGACGCAGCATTGGGGAGATAGGGCACCCCAGAGCATTGATGGAGCTGCACCATCGTTGCGACGCAACTCCAGCAATGCGCCGCCTTTACGGCACAGATGCGTAACGCTTTCGTGACGTTTTGGGCCCATGGTGCGCCGCATTGTAAATACGGCGCACCATGGGTGATGGTGGCGTGACGCACAATTACTGGTGCATCCCTGCTACTTTGCAGGGATGCCCCGGTAATTAAAAATCTGAACCTTAGTGTGAACAAATAAGCATAGTAGCAACACTACTGAGAAGAAGGAGAGCAGTGTACCTGAAATGCACAGAAGATTTTGAAATATAATTTACCTACAATGTAATGAGCAGCATTATTGCTCTTGGTAAAAAACAAAAATTTGCAATATAATAACACAGCAGGAGAAAACATAGTAGTAAAGAAATAGCTACTACTACTCACCAAGCCCGGGGATCTCAAGGAGGTCGAGCAGATCTCGCTCACGGGTCAGGACATCCGTCCAGCGGTGGGTGGCCTGGTTGTAGGTGCGCCAGACCCGAGAGTGGTGGTAAATGGCCTGGTACACCTTCTCCCACCGCTTCCGGCGCTCCCGGACCCCGTACCCGGCACTGATCTTGCCGCCTCCCATGATGGTCCTGGGGAGGCGGCGCTGAGCATAAAAAATGAGTTGGCCCACCTCCTCCGGGGTAAAGATCTCCCTGGGTACGACCTCCTCCCCCCTCAAACGCCCGCACGGGAGCCGGACACGGGGTGCGGGACCCTTCCCCTTCTCGGGATGCTTCCCGGCTCCCTTCACCATGGTCTGGGCGGAAAGGAATAAAGAAAATAGAATAGGGAAGAGAAGAAAAGAAAAGAGTTTAAAAAAGTAGTTTAAAATTAACCAAAAGTAGCAGTAAACACAAAAATATAGGGCTAGAAAAATAGAGGGATAGATAATTAGTAAAATAGATTTAAAAAAACTACAAACAAGCAAAGGATGGCATAGATTTAGAGAGGATACAAAGACCATGCCCAGAACCATAGCAATGAATGAGAAACAAGATGGCCGCGCCCGTTCACGACCGCGCTGGTAAGTTCGCGCGAGATTTTCCTTGCGAACACGCGCAAAACTGTACTGGCAAGCCGCAGACTTTGCGAGATTACACTTCGCGCACCGGAAACGGAAATACGTCAGGCAAACAAGATGGCCGCGCCCTCGAACGACCGCGAGGGTAACTTCACGCCTTGCGCTACGAGCGGCTCGCAAAAACGCACAAAACCTTGCCAACTAACACGCCGCAAAAAAACAAATTGCATATTCGCACGAATTTGCGGCTTCCGAATCCGATCTCGCGCGTGTTCGCGCCCCGCGAATCCCGCGAAATTGCAGAAAAACGAGTTTTTCAAAACTGAAAGCACTCGGCAGGGGCAAGAGTTCAAACTCATCATTAGTAACAATTCCCTGTAGTGCTTCCTGACTGGGGCCCCTCCAGAATTCAGTTGCTAGTTGCAACAATTGTATGACCCTGCTCTGACCCTCACAGCAGGCTCATAGAATAGCTACAAGTAGGCCGCAAAGGTCCTGGGGAAAAAAAATGCACTGCAACAGAAAGCAAAATTACAGATAAGGAAGGAGGTGCCAGACTGGAATTTTAAAACAGTGACACATTAATAAACTAACCCCAAATTAATTCATGTCAGTTGAAGCAGGGCTGGTGTGCTTGCTTTTCCCCCCCATAATCTACAGTAATGATGAACCAGAGGGTGGCATTGATGTAACAGAGGGTTGCAGTGGTGAAACAGAGGGTGCTGGGAACCTGTGATGATGAACCAGACGTAGAAACAACATAATCGCGACCGTTGCGTGCCGAAATGTAAGTTCGCAATTGCAAACTGGTACGAAACCCTCGCGAACTGGCAGAAATCCTTGCGAACACAAAAAAAAAATCCGCAAATTCGCTAGAATTCGCGGATTTTGCGGATTGCGAGTTTGCAAATCCGCAAAATTCGCGAACGCGAGATTCGCAAAATTCGCCCATGCGTCCTGCAGTACCTCTAGGATTCAGGCATGCCCCTTTCCCTCTCTCCCACTCGAAAGCTCTGGCGCCGCGGTTTGGGCGACTGAGTCTGGAATCTGGGGATCACGGTTCGATCCCCGGCTCTGGCGTCAGATTAGCCCCATGGGACAATAGCTTGCTTACTCTTCCCGACGGCCCCCAGCACCTAGTGGGCTTTACAAATGTAGATTATTATTAGTGGAGGGATAGCAATCCCGGGGGCTATCTAGCAAGGGGGACAGGGTTGGTTTTTTCACTTTGTGCCATTCGGACAGCAGGTGGGACTACTGGGGTTGGGACCACAGCTTTTTGCTTGCCCGTGTTGTATAGGTCACCCACTTAGATGCAGCGTCTGCCCTGACGTTAACAGCTCTGTCTTTGGGGCTTTAGGAAGGGGACAGGTGCTGGTTTCCACCCTTGGAAGAACTAACTGTGGGAACTGGCGAGTCTGAGCATAGCAGGTATCTCCTGCGGAATATTGGGTGTTTCCCGTTTATATGTCTGAGTCAGGGCAATTTCTGTATTCCCTGGACTAAATTTGGTGTGCTATTTTGGAAACAGTTTCATGAACCCCCTGTGCTATATTTGAAATGTGTTTTCCGTTATACATTTGGGAAGACGGGGCTTATCATGCATCCCCTTCCGAGGATGGAATGTGTCCCTTGGTGCAACAACCGGTGCTCTAGTAAGGGTCTTTATCCTGTCAGGCGAGGTAGCAGTTTGCTTACCTGTTTTTGCTGGTTTTAGGTTTTTCTTGGCTCTTTTCTCTCTTACAAGTTACAATTGTGTTTCGTCCTATGTAGACCATTCCACGCCACCTGGCTGGCCTGCCAGGGCGCGGAGCAGGTACAGGGGAAAAACACACTGGGGCCAGTGTGTGGGGCCCTGGATCAGCACGTCCAGGAGTGGAGTGCATCTTTTTTCTATTTACAGGACAGACGTATCTGGCTCTCAGGCACCACTCTGAGAAGAACAGTTAGGGCAGTCAGAGTCTGGTAATTAGGGGGCTTACATGTTATCTTTAGTACCAGGTGGTAGTACCTCCGGTTTGCACTATGGGTTACTCAGGTTACAAGTGGCGAGTTTTTCTCAGCACATGTGACTAGCAGGCCAGGTGTATGTATCCAATGGATAGGTTCGCAAGAGTGTATTTGTTTTATGTGTGCCTACAGCACGTTTTATTAGATGGTACTTTGGTTTATTTTCTCTGGTTTGACACCTTTCACGAGCCGTGCAAAAGTACACCGGGTCACACTATAGTGTAATTCAATTTTTTCCTTTTGTCATAGCAATTTCACCGGTGCCACACAGGGGGCCCTTCTGGTTTCCTCTCTGGCCTGGCACGGGGTAAACACACGTCAAATTAGGAAAGGTTAGCCCAGCTAGGTGAGGTAGTCAAGTCTGGACTTCCGGAGGGGCGGATAGGGACCACCTCTACAATTTTCAGTAACAAGTTATCTGCTCCTTATTTGCCAGGGTGGTTGTGTATGGTGCGCTGCAACCGTCCCTCGAGTGTCAGCCCGTAACACTGCCTGTATTTCTGAGGGGGCCACTACAACAAGCGCGGAGTAAGGCACGGATTGTGCTGACTTTTGCCTTCGTATTCACGTTATATTTTCATTCTGGGGCCCAGAGTATTTTGTCTTTTGGGGTCACGTCACAGCCAGACAGGTTTTTGACCTTTCAGGAGGGCCTGCATTGGTTTGTCTGGGTTTTACTCTTTAGGTCCAGATGTAGGCAGGTATCAACAACAGTCCATTTCGAACTGCAGGTGGTTATCGTGCGGCTTGAGATAGTTTAGTCTGTGGTTATTCAGGTTCTTAGGTGGGGAGAGTTTAGGCAGTTTTTGCATGCAGGACATGCAGGGAAGTGCCTGCTGGGGATGTTTCAGTGTCCCAAGCTGCACAGCCTAGTATAGGCATTTGGATAAGGCGCTTGCTACAGCCATCGTGGGTCCTTCGAGTGCCCGAACATGGTGACGCGTGCTGCTCGCTCAGGCAGGCGAGTGCGGCAGGGGCGTCGCTAAGCTGCAGCCAAGCATGGGGCTTGTCCCAAGTATGGTGAGAATATCGTAGGTGGCAGGCGTGCATCAAGATATGGATCCTCGTGACAGTCCAGGTCAGTCTAAACTCCATCCCTTTTTCCAGGCATTGGCTATAGCTTCCAGATAAGTTCATGGGTTGGGGTGTAGGTTGACACTTTGCAATTTCTTTCAGTGTCTCATATCGGATTCAATACTCTTAATTCCCCATTCCTGACCGTGACACCTGGTGTGTGCACCAAGGATCTTTTTACTATGTACTGCGATGGTCATTCGGCACTTTATGGCACCTGATAGAACGACCACAAGGAACTTACGGTGGGTTTTGCCACCAGTGGGGGACAGGTAATTTTCTGTGGTCAGACATGTCTCCATCTCTGTAGGCAAGGCGCTCATCGGGGGAGGCGCTGGAGCCCATGCGCAGGAAGTCCTGCGCTGTGTGTAATTCTAGGGGCAGAGGAGACAGGGCGCCATTAGACTTGGGAGGCTTTACGCCAAGGGCTAAGGGCTTTGGGAGGACATTTTGGCACTCCTGCCCGATTTTATCTTGGACCTGTTCAGGCTGGGTAGGGGAGAGGCTCTAGAAATAAAGCGCTAGCAATAGTAGAAGGAATGCCGACCTTGGTGGGGGGCCCTGGCTGCGACGGTCGCCTCACCCAGGGCTGTGGCAGAGTTACAGGGCGATCCAGAGGCGGAAAGGTACCCGGGAATACCTTCTTCACGAGCACAAAGGATGCTGAGGCCTAATATCCCCAGGAAGTCTGTGCCGTGGACCCTGGGGTGCGACGGCGCCCCGCTATCCTACGGGCGGTTGGAAACCTGTACAACCGGGGGTCGATTGAACGCTCCACCCCTCGTAGGGGGGGGCGTGAGCAAGAGGGTGGACCAATGGTTCACCGGAATTGGGAGGGGCTATCTCCTCACCATAACCACTAAGCAACAATTGGCTAAGGCCACGTTGCAAATTGGCCCATCAGGTGGTAGGCCGCGAGGGACGGCTTGCCATTGGATCACCTGTAAGATAACCCACCATGTTGGCATGTATATATGCTAATAAACCTGCAGCAATTTTTCTCCAACAAAAAGTTGTCTTGTCTGTTTATTTCTGCGACATGCATGTTGCTGCGAGAGGGCTGGTGAGTGGGCCGATATTGGCACTATGAGCAGTACCTGAAAAACTTCTACATAGATCAACTCAGGCTCTAATCTATTTGAAAACGCTAGAGAACACCACAGAGAGCTGCCGTATTGGTGACGGGTAGCTTGGCCTGTAAACATATACAATCCAGATTTTATTGACCTTGGGACATATTATCAAAAAACAGCGTTAACATTATCGCCGCTTTAGCAGCAAAAAACTGATGTTAAAGCAGCGATATTGGGCTTGATAATATGCCCTTGTGAATTCCCATAGAAGCCCATGTTCTGGTGTGAACAAGGGCTTCTATTGGAATTCTCTACGGCGTATTATCAAGCCCATTATCGCCGCTTTAGCTGCAGTTTTCTGACGCTAAAGCGGCGATAATGTTAACGCTGTGCTTGATAATATGCCCCCTTGTTCGTTTTTGGTGGTAGTTAGAGAATTGTGTGTGCCAAGACAGCTGGCATGAATTCATGGTATACTCACACCTTGGGGCTGGCGCAGCGGCACCTCTCAGGCAATCACCTACACCTACCAGCTCAAAGTATCACAGGGATCCCACACAATCCCAGGAAATGCCTGGGAGCAAACAGGGTGGGCTCCTGCCCTGACATTTGCCCAGGAGTAGCTCTGGTGTCACTGAAGCCTTTTCACAGCACAATCCACTCCAGACCCTGGCAAGTCTGATTTGTCCTGATGGTGCTCTGTAGCACTACCAGAAGGGGGTGAAATGCCCTTGGGCTGGATTGGGTTTAACTGGGTGCTGGTTGGAGGTGTGGGGAGGACTTGGGGCCAGAGAGAGCTTTGCCTCACTTACTAGAGGTGCAACCATGTTAGATTTGTGCTACAAATAAATTAGAAGTGTTACAAGTTACTTTTCATGAACATAAAACACATCTTACTGTAGTTAAAGGGGTGCTGTCGAGTGTGGGAACTAATTAGGGTTTTACTGTGGTCCCCTAGCTTTGTCAATCCTGATATCCGTTTTAAAAGCACTGGTATGGCCTACTTGACTTAAGAACCTGCCTGGAGAAGAAGAATGAAGAGTTGCCTCCTGCCTGTGCAAGAATAACCCACAATGTATATTAGAGGGGCTCTGTAAAAGCTGCACCCCCATCTGACTTGAATCTCTGTGCCACAGGATCTACTTCCAAGAACTGCCAAAGCAAGTTTTCCTGACTTGAGCCAGGTGAGGTTCCGTGATTCTGAACCCGTTCAATAAAGGTCGTCGGATAAAGACGATTTTGGTATCAGTGGACCGCAAATGACGAGTGCGGTATGTACGAGTGTTTTCGCCATAATCGATGAAAGGAACACTACGTATTCAGGGATTTCGTTCGAACCTTCGGGTTCCATTTTGTGTACGGCAGCCATTTTGTGGTTGCCCTCACATAGGCCGAGGACTACGGACGAATGAGTCCTTGGGACACGTACACCTTTAGCTGACTTTTGTGTGACCTGAATGAGCTGACTCCCTTGCCCGAGGCTGACCTCATTGAGCCAGTTCCTTGTTAGGCAGCTGGTCAGATAGAGATCAAAGAGCAGGACATTGCTGAGTTTATGGTACATGCACATACCCTTCTATCTTGCTTCTCATCTGCTTCTGTTCCTTCCTTTAGGGCTTAATTACTGATTTGGGTTGAGATCTTTTATTATGGGTCCGTCCGGCCTGTTCGAGCAGGAATGTTGGATTTTGCTTGGTCATTTCTGGTGGGCTGGACAACGGAAAGTGGAATTGTCGTCATGCGATATGTATGAAATGTCATCATTTGATTGGCCCGTTTGTATGTAATTGATGCTAGCCAGGAATGTGAATTTTACCATAAAAGACGATGCTCCGCTCTATGAATTTGTGCAGTCTCTAGCGAACCACCCGTGCTGTGCTTCGTAGACCTCTGTTCCTGGTTGCAGCCAATAAAGTTGGGCTTTGACGTCACCGAGAAGTATCCCGTGTGTCTGTATTCTAAGACAGGTGAACCCGAAGACATCGGGCGTTTCCCCTGGCGCCGCTGGGTTCTAAAACCCGGTTCTTCACAGGATCATTTGAATCTACACCTGCTGTGGGCAGCGCCTGCTGGCTGGTGTGCTTGCCTCTAAGAAATCTATTTGGTAGGTTTTTAAGAAGATAAACAAAGGAGGCTGCTGGCCAGATTCAGAATCCCAGTTAACTCTCGCTCTGCTGCGGATGCTGGACAGCCAGGTCTACTATTGAAGGACAGCTGCAACTGACGGCAAGAGGAGTGAGGACCTGGCCTGCAAACCAGTTAAACACGCATTTGCAATGCAATAGGTCTCGCATTTGCGAAATTTTAAGCTATTGGCATTGTTAATGTCAATGCCTTTTATTTATCTGTTTTTAAAATCAACGCATAGAAAAACATTTTTTTATTATTTCACCTTAATCCGGATTTTATTGTTTAGAGCTCGCATTTGCAAGAGTTTAAGCTATTGTTATTGTAAATGACAATGCCTTTTATTTATCTACAACACATAAATAAAAGACATTGTCATTTATAGTGCCAATAGCTCAAACTTTTGTAAATGCGAGAACTATTGCATTGCAAATGCTTATTATACGTAATGTAAAAGTATCCCTGTCTTTCAGTTCCAAAACATTGTGGGAAGTGTGCAACGGAGTACATTTAATCAAAGACTGCTTGATTTCCTACAATGAAAGCACTAGAGGGGTGTCAGGGAAAAGTGGTAAAATATTCACGCATATTGAACTGCTTGCTTTGGGGCCAGTGTGTTTCTCCCAATCATCTGTTACTATCATCTTGCCAGGGTATGTACACGCACCATTCGGGAGCTACCTGGGGTGTTGCAGTGCTTTTGAAATCATTTATTTAGGAATTCTTATGCTTCAATGACAAAACCACAGTCCTTTGCATTCGCTGTCAGAATTCAAAGTCCTATTGGGGCCATCCAATGCCCTGTGAATTCTCAGCTTGGTTATATTTTAATCCCCTCAATACCCTTGTGCCAGAGCTTTTAAAAAAAAATAAGTTGTATTGTATAAACATATATTCCTCTTTATTTTGTTTGAACCCACACAAACTATACTTTTTCCAGCACATTAAGCAATATATATTAGTGCTAGCCTGCTAAATATATTTTCCAGTCTGAAGAAGTAATTAAAAATTTGGAGATTCTCACAAACAAAGCAGAAACATATTTAGTTGCCTTTCTCAAAAAGACAAACTGATCTTGAAAGGCTGACAAAGAACCTACTACTTGATGTCCAAAATCTGACATTACCATATATATGTGGGTTTTCCTAAGGGATGCTGTCTTGCACAATCGGTTAATATTAGCACAGACCACTTCAAAAGTGTGGTGATGCAATGCACATATGGGTTGCCTATAAGGTTGAAAATACACAGGTGCTACTGAGATCACAACAAGTTATGCCAAAATGCTTGTTGAGGGTAGGTGTCATATGGTTCAATTTAGAAACCCCTGACCATAGACAAATACAAAGCAACCTTTATATTTTCTTCATCTATATATCTTTTTTTAGGGCTCGGGCCTACGTCACACTGCTTAGCAGTGTGGGCGGAGCCCAAGAGTCTTGTAGTTAGTATCCCCGAAAAGCTACCTAAAAGATTCCTGGCTGCTTGTGATTTTTCGTCCTTCTTTTTGCCAGCTGCATGGCAATTGGGCCTTGCATGCGTGTTTTTAGGTCGAGCCTACTCTATTCCGCAGGAATGAGTATGCGAGTGTAATGCCGCTAATCCACTACTTAACCCAAGGCTCTCAAAAGACTCTCCTCAAGCGGATTTTCAACAGTTCACGAGAATCCACATGCTCCTATTGCACGAGTTCTCATCAAAGGCAGCCCAGCCTCCCTCACACAAGCTTCTCCCAGTAGGCAGCCCACCCCCCTCCCTCTCCATATGGTCGCTCGAGTTGCAGGCAGCCCACCCCCTCCCTCTAATCTGACATCTGCCCGAGTCTTCTGCCTATCAGCCTCCCTCCCACCTCCCCCCTAATTGCTTTAATTTTCACAGCCTCAAGGCCGTGAGCTACTTCAAAGAGATCCACTCCGCAGCTAATCAGCCTGCCCACCCCCTCCCTGTCTGTGCCTTTATCTCCGTGCCCCTCAGCCCATCGCAGCCTGCCCAGCCTGTGCCGTCTCTCCCTACCCCATAACCCTTCACCCTGCCTTTGACATCTCATTGATTGCATCAGTAGTAGCATGTTTTTTTCTACAGCTCATCACTCCCTGCACACACAGCATTCTCTGTGACATCCCCAGGGCTTTTCATACTTTGTGAAAAGATTGCAGTCATTAGGCAAGATAAATGCTAGTTCCCTTAACACATTGCATGCCTCTCCGGAGTTTTAAGATCAACGCTGGTCTTCCCCGCCCACTGCTTCGCACTTCACGGCCGCGAGGCCGTGACTCGCATTTTTTTCTTCTTCTTCTGTGTGTTATTTTTTTTGTTGTTATCAGATTGGCGTCTATGCCTTCTTTAGGGAGTGCGCAGTCTGTGTGCTAACCATCACTGCGACTTGCCTTGTTGTACTCTGATGGATTAACGGCCCCACATTGCTATGGCATTTATCGAACAAAGGGACGACATGCAAGTATGTCTGTGAGGAATATATTTAAAGATACATTTCTGATGAAGTGGCTGGTTCAGCACAGAACGCAAGAACAGTATATTGCAGCATGGCACGTTTAGCACATTGCTTCACGGACTTTGTTTATCTGTGCGCTTGAGCATTCCTGCTGCCACTTTGGTTGGTTTCACAAGCAGCAGTAGGCAATGCCTATGACACAGACCGCGGCAGCGGAGCGAAAAGTACACTTTTTATACACTCCAGTACCAACCTATTTTGGTGCAAATCCAGTATCGTATCAGAAAAGTTTAAGGGTCCTTAATTTAGGACCCCAAGTGGACATCTCGTGCTGATGAGGCGCCTAGATGCTCGGCTGATGCGAGCGCTATAAAACACAGGTTTTGCGCACATTATATATGACCTGATCAACTTACATACAATGTGCACATTGAATCTAATTTCACCGCTTGATGATGACAAAACACAGGTGCGCCCTTTCTTTCACGCGAGATCAGATTACCGGGATATTACAGGCTGGATCTCACTGCAGGGAAAAGTTAGATCTATATTCACCCGGGTGAAAACGCCATTGGCAGTTACAGTTAATTTCGCTTTGATCCCAGCGCTGCTGCAGGGGGTGTTGGGCATGTACCGATCTGCTGTGGAGAAACTTCCGGTTAAGTCCAGTGGCCTCTTGGAGCTGGCTGTTGATGCCTAATGGCTCTACAGGCTGTGCCTAATTTTTAGAATATTCTCTGTCGGCGCCCACATTTTCTCAGAAGCATACTAGTGCTATGCCGAATGTCGTGCGTTGCCAAATATTAAGGTCATATTTCACCTCTGCCTCTTTCTGCCACTGACATACCCTCCCCCGCCCCTTTATGTCATGGACTCGTTTTCATCCCTTTTGTTTGTTGTTGTAGTTTTATATTGCCCAATCTGCTCTACTTCATGCCGATGCAGACATCTCCCCCAGAAAGTAATCCCCTGAAGGGATCTTTTTTAAAGCTGCAGGTTTCAAAATCATTCTCAGAAATGACGTGAAATGATATTGTTTTATAAAGCGCAATAAAACCCAAGGTACCAAAGCGCTATTGCGAGACAGACAAATCTACAGAGTCAAACCAACCTAGAAGTAAGGGAACTGGAGTGAGAAAACCAAATTTCCAAATGCGTTATAAGGGAGTCTGCTTCAGGATTGTGAGTGGGCTCTGCCTTTCATCCTTCTAAAGTAGATAAAGCAAGCAGCATGCATTAGAGCCACACCTCCCTCATTTACTGATCTGATTGTTCCCAAACCAGGTTTCTTTCGCTTTGCCAACACTTACCACAATGTTTGGAGCAGGTCTTCAAACCGCATGCACAGAAGACCTCTCTCACATCCGTCCAGTACATTACAGATGGGACACAATATCTCACGTCCCTTCAGCACCCTCTCACACCCTCTCACACCCTTTCACACCCTCTCATACCCTCACACACTCTCACACCCCCTAACTCACCCTCACACCCCCTCACCCTCACACTCCCTCACCCCCTCATACCCCCTACCCCTCACTCCCCCGTCACCTTCACCCTCACCCCCGTTACCCTCACCCTCCCACCCTCACACCCTTACCCTCACATCCTCAGAACCCCACACCCTCCCCCTCACACCCCTTCACCCTCACACCCCCACACCCTTGCACCCCTCACCCTCACACACCCGCTCACCCTCACAATCCCTCACCCTCACATCCCCTCAGCCTCACACACCCTCACCCTCACTCACCCTCACCTTCACACCCCCTCACCCTCACACTCACACACCCTCACCCTCACACACCGTTACTAACCCTCACCCTCACACACCCTCTCACCCCCTCTCACCCTCAGACACCCTCTTGCCCCCTCTCACACACCCTCACTCACCCCCCTCACCCTCACACACCCTCTCACCCCCTCTCACATTCACACACCCTGACTCACCCACCCTCACCCTTACATCCTCTCACCCTCACACACCCTTGCCCTCACACCCCCTCACCCTCACTCACCCTCACTCATCCTCACACACACACACCTTCACCAGCATAGCATAGCATAGCATAACAAAACAAAGCATAGGATAGCAAAACAAAACATAGCATAGCAAAACATAGCATAGCATAAAAAACACAACAAAACGTAGCATAGCATAACAAAACACAACATAGCATAGCATAACAAAACAAAGGTTAGCATAGCATAACAAAACATAGCATAACAAAGCATAGCATAGCATAACAAAACCTAGCATGACAAAACATAGCATAGCAAAACAAAGCATAGCATAATAAAACATAACAAAACATAGCATACAGGAAGATTTTAAAAATATCTTGAGGAAAAACAATATCGTTTGTCTCCAGGAAACCTGGCTGTGCGGCGAAATCCCTGCTACCGTAGGTTTTACTCATCATGTAAAAGCAGCTAAAAGGAACATAGTGGGCAGACCTTCAGGGGGTCTGATGACGTTAGTCTCAACAAGGATAGCTAAGGACATTGAACCCCTGGAACTAAAGAGCAACTGGGCATTGGGCAATAGAGTGCGAACAACAAATAATATGTTGGGGGGTGAAAACCTATGCATTATAAATGTGTATATACAGAAAGGGAAAGAAAACGAGTATAAGGCGGACTTGGAACTTTTAAAAACTGACCTGGAAGAGGTGTGTAACCGCTATCCAAGGGATGTGTTCATGATATTGGGAGACTTCAACCATAAATTGAACCCCAAAATAATGGACTCCTGGCTGAAGGACTTGTTAGATGCATATAAAATAGAGCAGGCGGAATTTCCCTGCTGCGATACTTCAACTAAAGATGATGAGCTTGGGCAACTGTTGGGGGACATGGGATTTGTATGCTCCAACGGTAGAAAGAAAGCGGACAGGCCTGCGAAGCGTACTTTTAAGGTAGGGCAACAATTGTGCCCCATAGATTACGTATTCACACAGGCCTGGCATTTCCATCTTATCAAACTGTTTGAAATTCTGAGGGTGGAGGGTAGTGACCACTATCCACTGCAGGTAGAACTCCAGGTAAATAGCCCCCCGCAAAGACAAAAAGTGCTATTAGTAGACGTAGAATACCCCAAGCGACTAACAACACGAATCAGCAATGAATATATACAGAAACTAAGCGCATATCAGTTAACTGTGAATTTGGGTAACCTAGTACCAGAAGAGAGCATAGTCTGGTACGAGGGTATAATAAGGCAACTGGTGGAATGCCTCCGGATTAAATTAAAGTGCGGTAATCACAAATGAGTAAATAATGCGACATTACACCCTAACAATACCAAACATTGGTTTGATGCTAAATGCCGGGAACTAAAGGCCGGTATTAAGAAACAAGAAAGATGCCTCAGAGGTAACTATAGTGAGGAAGTGGTATTAGAACTTAGGAAATCAAAGATAAAATATAAGACAGTTATCAGAGATAAAACAAGCATTTACAATGCAATGGTTTTGCCTTTGTTAAAGTTAGAGCTATTGGCATTGCTCTTGACATTATTTTTATTTATGTTTTTTGTAAACATAAATAAATAATCTCTTGCCCCTCTTCATGAATGATGAGATTCTTTAAAAGATGTCGGTATTTGTCTAACAAGGTTCCTTTTAAAGTTAAACTGACTGCTAGGAGCTAAGGAGTGGGTGTTCCCCATTGAAGGCGATTCACTTCTGCGGTTCTGGGGAGAAGCCGTTCAATTACTGGTTGCAGGGCACCATTTATGTATTTTGTCATTTATGTTTCTGCTGCATGCAATGCTTAATTTGAACCAGTGGTTGACGGTGGGGCCCACAGGCTCATTTTTGCAGACCGGCACTTATTTTCTTGCATCAGACATTTACTGAGAGCAAGAGAGGGGAAAATTCACAAAAAGGAAAGAAGGAGGAAGAGAAAGAAAGAAAGAAAAACATTGCAAAGGGATAAAGCAGGAACCTGCAAGAGTTGCACTTTACAAATACTGACTAAGATACAGGGGGCGGGAGTGCCACGTGGTGGATTAGAGAGGCATGAGCTGGATTTAACACTACGAAGCCTTGGTGATTGGTGTACGACATTTAATAGCGCAGGCCACAGACATCCGAGCAGAGCTTTGGGAGCCCGCACCGATTCTTTTACAAAATAAGCACTGGCTGCATGTGGTTGGATGACGCCATAATGTTCTTAGAAGTCTTCAAAGCTTTGAGCCTGTAGGTATATGTACACAGAGCTATACACACACACACAGAGCTCCTCCTCTACACACATTGACAGGCTTTGTATACACAGCTACATACACACACAGCTACAGACATGCACAGTTATACAGACAGACACAGTTACACACACACACACAGTATTATACAAACATAGCATTACACACAGACAGCATCACTCAGCTCCTGGACACATCTGCACGCATACACAGCTACAGACCCACACATACACATAGCATAATACACATATAGCATCATACACACATACACAGCATGACTTAGCTCTTGTACACATATAGCAACATACACAGCATGACTTAGCTCTTGTTAACATGGATTGTATGCATTATTATTAGTCAAGATGGAGGCTCTGGGTCAATCCAAAAATATATTTAAGCTTTTGGTATTCTCTGAGGCAACGTCCCCATCTCAGCTAAATACAGAGCACTGCCCCTGGTCACATCTTATGCTCTTAGCAAGAAAGAACTGCCTCAGGTCATGGTCTTTGCTGGACTTGTGTCTCAGTAAATTATTGTGGTTTTGTTGCCCCATGTAGTACACTCTGGGAAACTTGTGAACTTCGGGTTCTATCCCTTGTGCAACAGAGTGACTAGGTTTACTGGCTGCGTCAGGTGCTCAGCTGTGAACAAACGCCATATGATACGCCAGGTTGCCGCATGCTTTGGGCCATAGGGGTCACTCCCTTCAAACTTATGTGAATCGGTTGACTCCGCATCTGGACTATTCAAAACTGAAAAGGTAATTGCAATGTTGATTAGTTGTTTCAGGCCAATGTACCTCGTGGTTAGTGCGCCCTAGCTGCAGAGGGACATGAAGTGTCCAGCCATAACGATATGCCCTTGGCGCCTCGTGGCAGAAGCTGCAGCGGACTGGCGCTTCAAGGGTTCATACTAGCGCCGGCTTCATGCTCCAGGTTCTAAGGCACTAGGGGCTAGGGCCTCTAACGTTAACACTTAGTTGCCTCAGGCACCAAGTGATAAGCACCTTGAAAGGTTAACACAGACTTGTGTGCCTCCTGTCCTGGTTCTCTAGGAGACTCGTGAACGGTCTTAACAGCCCTGGCACCTCAGGCCCTGGCACGTCAAAGTTAAGTCTCTTTGCTTGTCTGCCCCCTGGATATGCAGGTACGCGCGCCTCGCAAGTGAATGTTTTCTGGCTTCCTCGTGCCCAGAATGTGCCAGGACAGGTTCTTCCAGTCCTAGAGGAAGAGCTGGGAAGTCCGCGGTGCCACTCCCAGGCTTGCCGCTGAACTCTGCCTCCCCTTTGAACGGCCTGAAAGACGTGCTCCGCTCCGCCCCGCGACCTAATCATGTGCACCTGGGAGAGCGCGCGACGGCGAGGCTCCATGCACGCGGGCGCCCCTCTCGTGCCACCCTAACACACACGGGCCCGGCCTGGAACAGCGGGGGTGGGCGACAGGCTGCCCCAAGCGCTTCAACGCAGAACAGGGTTGTGGCATTTAGGCGGGGGCACTGGGTTCAGCGGCCACTGCCATACACACGAGCGGATAAAGCACTCCCCCTTGGGTGAAAGTGAGACGGCGCTGCGGTTGGCTCTACCCAGGTGTCTGACAAGCCACACAATTTGGAATTCTGGTACTCCTATGCTACGGAATGCATAGTTCAAACAGAGCCTGGCCGGGAGAGATCCGAGGGCTGCTAAAGCCCGAACGAAACGTGTCCTTGTTTCGCAATTGTATTTATATAGCGCTTACGACCCCGCACAAGGCGTTGAAGCGTTCTTGCCCGCTCACAGACATCCGGGGCTGTCGAGCCCCACTTACTGAGGGGAAAGGAGGCACTGGTTGAGAAAAGCATCTGCTGCACCAATAGTAGCTATGCTCCTGGTCCCGCGTTGCTCCTGTGCACCGTTTAATCCCATCCGACCGCACCAACCCAGGTTGTTGCTTGACATCCACTTTGTTGTTTTCGTCTTTCCACCATCCTGCATCGCTGCTTTCAACACACATCCAGGACCAGATCACACCGAAAAAAAAGCAACACACACTCTGTCTCGTAACTATTTAAGAGACCGAAGCACTGGAGAAGTCCTTCCTTTCTTCTGCTCGCGTTCTCTTGGTGCCCGAAATAGATACCCCAGAGCCCCGCACTTATGCTCCAGAGTTACACACTTCCATGCATTTGGAGGCTATAACAAAGAAGCAGAAATAAGAGAGAGCACATCGCCCTCAAGTGGGTCATAAAAGTGAAATAGTAACAAAAACGTTAGAACTTTAATAGTCTTTAACGTGTTACATGCCTTCTCAGGCACTCACCGGGTCTCGTCGGCGGCTTAAGAGCTCCCTCTCCTCGGGACTCTCCTCGGTCTCCGGCGTAGGTTGCAGGCTGCTTCTTCCTCCACTTAGGTCCCGGGCCGGCAGCCAATCAGAGCGCGGCCTGGGGAATGACGAGTGTCCCGCAGTACCGCCCCCGGCCTGCCTGACTTCCTGGTCGCGGGCCGGGCGGCGATGGGGACAATTCCTGAAAAACACGAAAACGGGTCCGCGTTGACGGACAGATTCACCTCCCATGCCCCTTCTGCGAACACGCATAAATAAAACACACGGAGAGCGGGAGGGGAGGGTGGGAACAAACACACGGAGAGCGGGAGGGGGGGTGGGGGGGGGGGGCAGGGGCGGGAAGAAACACGCAGAGCAGGAAGGCAGGTGCACGGAGAGCGGGAGGGGGGGCGGGGGGGGGGCAGGGGCGGGAACAAACACGCAGAGCAGGAAGGCAGGTGCCGGCAATGCCGGACCAGATTCGGGGGCGTTCCCGGCTTTCAGCTGACGTCGCGTGACGTCGGCAAAAGCCAAAGAATCTCGGGAACGCCCCCGTGTCTGGTCCGGCATTGACGGACAGGCCCCTCGTCCAATGGCTAGCCTCCATTTATGGAGCTAGCCAATCGGAGGAGGGGGCGTATCCCAACCCACACACACAACTCAAGAGGTTTTTTGGCACATGCGCAAAGCGCATGGCCAGTCAAAACCTAAAAAGGAGTTTTAAGGACAAATGTTGGGAGAACTTACTCGAGGTAATTGAAGATAAAAATGTGAAAGGCTTTTGGAGGTTAATACAGGATTGTACGGGAAAAGTACAAGGGACCATGCAGTGCTCAGTGCCAGAGGACAAGTGGCTGACCTACCTATAGGAAATTTATGGTAAATGGCCAACGAGGGAGGGAACAACGACAAATGTTTGGCCAGGAATAAGTGAAGAATTAAAAATCCACTTTTCCCCAGACCGAAATAGAGACATAATAACTAGGCTAAAACCTAACACGGGCAGCTGGCCCTGATAACTTGCCATCTGTCATAATAAAAACAAACATAGAATGGTGGGCTGAGTTCTTTTCAAATATGTTTCTAGGGATCCTAAATACTGGTGAATTCCCTGCAAATTGGAAAGGGGGCATTGTTAGGCCAATACATAAAAAAGGAGATGCAAACTCCCCCAAAAATTACTGTTTAATAAACCTTCTGGACATAGGCGGAAAAGGTCTTTTCCAAGGTAATTCTAGGGCTACTAAAGGAGTGGGTGGAAGACAAACAGTTAATACCTCCAGAGCAGGGGGGGTTCAAAGAAGGCCACTCAACGATTGACCATTGTTTTGCTCTTTGGTCCATTGCACGGAAGTCAGTTGATCAGAGGGATAATTTATTCTGCTGTTTCATTGACTTCCGTGCAGCCATTGATCTTGTGGACAGGGAGCAGCTGTGGTCAACACTAGTAGGGTATGAACTACAGGGTGACCTGCTGGTCCTCATCCAATCTCTGCATACAGAAAACTGGGCACAGATAATATTGGACACGGACGGAGGACTGACTGTGAGAATCCCAATTGGGAACGGTTTAAGGCAGGGGTGCGTCTTAGCCCCCCTGCTGTTCGCCCTGTTTTTAGCTTACCTACCCCAAGTATTAGGAGATGTCAGAGGGGCGAACCCGAAACTGGGAGGAAACCACATATCCTGCCTCCTTTATGCCGATGACCTAGTGATTATGGACCAGACGGAGATAGGCTTTCAGAGAAAATTAAATAGGTTTAAAGAATACTGCACAAGTAAAACATTAGTGGTAAACATGGACAAAACTAAAATTGTATGTTTTGGGAGAAGGAAAGCGAAGTTCTCGTGGTATCTTGGCACAGTCTTGCTTGAGAGGGTGACCAACTACAGATATTTGGGAATGTGGTTCTCAGGTAACTTGAAATGGCACACACACCTGCAAGCACTAAAAATAAGGGCATTGGAGTCGGTTAAAGGCCTAAAAAGATTTAATAATACCTATGGTGAAAGGTCAGATAGGCCGGTCTTAAAAGCCTATCAAGCAATGGTTCCCCCACAATTTTTGTATGGAGCCGAGGTTCTCTACCTCAGTGGCAAGACCTCCTGGGATAGAGAGGAGGGAAATATACTAAAAAGCTTATTCGCGCTGCCTAAATCATCTATGGTGCAGGCAGCACGGTTGGAGCTGGGAATCACCTCCAGGGCTATAACTGCTTGTATGAGCCTTGTACGCTTCTGGCAGCGGGTGGGAGCAGGGGAACTTACTAAAATCTCCCAATGGGCTAAGGAGGAAATTGCCATTAGTGAGCTACCCTGGGCAAAAGAGGTGAGAGCTTCAATAAGCAAGGCTTATAGGGTGCTTGATTTGAAGGTATGCTTGCCGCAAGACCCCATAATATTTGGAAAAAAAGAATTAAAGATACAAGGGGTCAATATGTCCCGTAGCTATGATCGGGACTACCTTGCACAAAAATCCTCGGTAACACACATGAAAGTGGCTTGGGAGAGCAACCAACACTGCCCCTATGTGGATCGGCTACCCAGCTATAGTCTGAGGCGGGAAGTCTTGAAAATGCGAATTGGTATAAACCCAGGTTATGCGAATAACGGGGTTAGAAACCTAATGATGGGATGTAATGGGAAATGCACTTGCACTTTAGGAACTACCTGTGATATTTTACATATTTTATTAGATTGTATGAGATTTTTAGACTTTCGAAAGGAGTTTTTATGTCCGATTTTTAAAAAATAAACGATTACGCACAGAATGCAAGCTGCTACTCTTATGGTGGAAATGGAGAACTTAGATATAGCCTGTGCGTTGGGGAAATATCTGAATAAAGTCAAGGTGTTCCTCAAATGCACAGAAGAGCACGTATAGTGCAGCCCCTTACCACCGAATAAAGGTAGAGGTATAACAGTAGTATGAGCTGCATGCTGAAGGAGTTATGTATAGATAGGATTTAAGCAATTTTAATAAAAATAAATGTTATAATACGCCGTTTTAAAAGGAACAAGAGAAGTCAAACTACACGTATCTTGAGGTGTAATTGTTGTTTTATACTGTCATGTTATGCTGCTGTTCTTTCATTTGTTTTATACTCTCATGTTATGCTGCTGTTCTTTCATTATTTCACGGAATGTGGTAAATGTACTTTTAAGGTTTTAACAAACCAAATAAAGTTTTGTTTGACTGACTGACAAAACATAGCATAACAAAACAGCATAGCATAACAAAGCATAGCATTACAAAACATAGCGTAGCATAACAAAACATAGCATAGCATATCAAATCATAGGATAGTAAAACATTGCATAACAGAACAAAACATAGGATAGCAAAACAAAACATAGCATAGCATAGCATACAGCATCACTCAACACCACCACAGCATCACTCAGGGGCAACACAACATCACTATGCGCTACCACAGCATCACTGAACGCTACAGCATCACTCGTTCGCCATCACAACATCGCTCAGTGCCATCACAGCTTCGATCTGTGCAACCATTCAACAACACCTGGTTCAAATATGTTCTCTCAATGTTTCAAGCTTTATTACAAATGTAACAAAAAGATGTTAATATTTCACTTCTGTTCTTAGATTTTCGTCACAATAAAATACACTGAACATAATCTTCACAAAAGTTATTTACAAAACTTT
The DNA here is from genome assembly GCF_964263255.1 of Lissotriton vulgaris. Lineage (NCBI taxonomy): Eukaryota > Metazoa > Chordata > Amphibia > Caudata > Salamandridae > Lissotriton > Lissotriton vulgaris. The sequence continues at coordinate 513,580,608 of NC_141700.1, forward strand.
AAGCTATTGCCATTATAAATTACAATAACTTTTATATAAGTATTAATTATTGAAAAAATAAAATCCATTGTTATTTGTAATATTAATACATGTAAGTCACGTAAATACAACACATATTGCGTTACAAATGCTATAGGTGTCACATTGGCGAAAGTTATAACTATTGGCGTTGTAAATGACAAAGCTATTAATTTAGCTATTTTCAAAAACAAAACATAAATAAAAAAATTGTCATTTACAATACCAATAGATCAAACTTTCCTAATGCGAGACCTATTGCATTGCAAATGCTTGTTTTAGAAGAGAGCACGCAATAGGCCATAGGCGGTAGAGTAGCTCCGCCTATTGCATATTGTGTGCGGTCACGCGCACAAGAAGGCCATATTTCTTCAATTACCAGCTGTCCAGGGCCGCGGTAATTGAAGACAGATGCTGGGCGCACGTTTTTTTTTGTTGTAATCCATTTCACGGAGCTCTCCCTGTCAGGGCCTCTTTAAATATACATCCTTAAACCTGATATGTGTACAAACTACTTTCTGCGAGTAACTTAGTACAGATGTATACAATCATTGCGTTACATATATAGCACGTCAATTTCATTCTTTTTTTTGCTATAAAATAAAACTGAAATAAAGAGTATTGGGGCAGCGAATGAAGCAGGCGAATGTTTCTTGCGCATGCGTAGTGGTGCCCTGAGAAGCTAGCAAAGGCGTTAACGGGGTATCACGTATAGGCAGAGAGGGCTAGATGCGGTTTGCACACGTGCGTTCGATTACGAGCTGTGGTGGTGTGTGTTATTTGCATTTCGAGGACGCCCTTTAAATCTTTAAACCATGCAGCCCGTCCCGAAGAGCTGCCTTCTTATCTGAAAGCCGGTTAAACATGCCAACGCAGGGAAGTTTGTCAAAGATCGGAAAGTTTATAAACTTTTATAGAATGGCACTTGCAGAAGTCTGGCACTCACTTCGCAACTGGTGAGAAAAGTTAGTTTTTTTCTAAACAAAAGTGCCGGCCTCCAGGTACACAGCGCAGACTGTCGCACCAAGCTAAATCATTTACCGTTTATTTGTATAAAAATCGGTTTGTGCCCCGACATCTCCTCCGAGTTTTGTCTAACTGCATTGCCGATGCTTCCAGCCCACCGGCTCCTCTTCTTTTATCTCCAAGAATGGGGACGATTTGTTTGAGTATTGAGTGAAGTCAAGAAAACGGGGTTCCACTCCTAGCTCCGACACTTGGCTGAACAGTGTCATCCTGGGCAAAAAAAAATCTTCTCCGGGTTCTTTATTTAGCGAAACCGGGAATGACGAGAAACTGAATAAATATATCATCAAGTGCAACACACTCTACGTGCCATTTATTCTGCGTGGTATAAATGACACGCAGAGTATTTTACGTGAGATGGACACGTCGCACTCATAACGGGCACCTTTAAACTGGGCAATAGTAGTATTTGTTCTTTACTGTTCTTAGAATCGGTAAAGTATGGCAATAAAAGCAATGTGTTTTATTTTTGGACTATTGTTATAATGATTATTTTCACTACAAATGTTACCCTGGCCTCGTCACCCTTTTCACCTGCCGGGAAGATGCCTCGTGCACATTAAATGATGCTCAGTGCTGGTCTGCTTCTATTTTCTGTATTCCTGGAACATCTTTTTACTTGGCTTGTTTTAATCAATTTGAAGACAGGAGACATAGTCATTCATGCTGAAGACAGGCAACACTGTCACTCATGCTGAAGACAGGCAACACTGTCACTCATGCGGAAGACAGGAGACACTGTCACTCATGCTGAAGACATTCAACACTGTGACTCATGTCGAAGACAGGAGAAACTGACAGACACTGTCACTCATGCTGAAGACAGGCAACCCCGTCACTCATGCTGAAGACAGGAGACACTGTCACTCTTGCTGAAGACAGGAGATACTGTCACAAAATGTCACTCATGCTGAAGACAGGCAACACTGTCACTCATGCTGAAGACAGGAGACACTGTCACTCATGCTGAAGACAGGAGACACTGTCACTCATGCTGAAGACAGGCAACACTCACTCATGCTGAAGACAGGAGACACTGTCACTCATGCTGAAGACAGGAGACACTGTCACTCATGCCCAAGACAGGAGACACTGTCACACACTGTCACTCATGCTGAAGGCAGGGGATACTGTCACTCATGCTGAAGACAGGAGACACGGTCACTCATGCTGAAGACTGGAGATACTGTGACTCACGCTGAAGACAGGAAGCACTGTCACTCACGCTGAAGATAGGAGACACTGTCACTCACCCTGAAGTCAGGAGATACAGTCACTCATTCTGAAGACAGGAGACACTGTCACTCATGCTGAAGACAGGAGACACTGTCACTCATGCTGAAGACAGGAGACACTGATACTCATGGTGAAGACAGGCGACACTATTACACACTGTCACTCATGCTGAAGACAGGAGACACTGTCACTCATGCTAAAGACAGGCAACACTGTCACACACTGTCACTCATGCTGAAGACATGAGTCACTGTCAAACACTGTCACTTATACTGAACACAGGACACTGTCACTCATGCTGAAGACAGGAGACACTGAAACTCATGCTGAAGACAGCAGACACTGTTACTCACGCTGAAGAAAGGCAACACTGTCACTCATGCTGAAGACAGGAGACACTGTCACTCATGGGGAAGACAGGAGGCACTGTCACACACTGTCACTCATGCTGAGGACAGGAGACACTGTCACTCATGCTGAAGACAGGCAACACTGTCACTCATGCTGAAGACAGGACACACTGTCACTTATGCTGAAGACAGGGGACACTGTCACTCATACTGAAGACAGGATACACTGTCACTCATGCTGACAACAGGCAACACTGTCAATCATGCCAAAGACGGGAGACACTGTCATACACTGTCACTCATGCTGAAGACAGGCAACAATGTCACTCATGCTGAAGACAGGAGACACTGTTACTCCTGCTGAAGACAAGAGACACTGTGGGTCATGCTAAAGACAGACAACAATGTCACACACTGTCACTCATGCTGAAGACAGGAGACACTGTCACTCATGCTGAAGACAGGCAACACTGTCACACACTGTCACTCCTGGTGAAGACAGGACACACTGTCACTCATGCTGAAGACAGGTGACACGGTCACACACTGTCACTCATGCTGAAAACAGGAGACACTGTCACTCATGCTGAAAACAGGAGACACTGTTACTCATGCTGAAGACAGGCAACACTGTCACTCATGCTGAAGACAAGAGACACTGTCACTCATGGGGAAGACAGGCGGCACTGTCACACACTGTCACTCATGCTGAAGCCTGAAGACACGGTCCCTCATGCTGAAGACTGGCAACACTGTCACTCATGCTGAAGACAGGAGACACTCACTCATGCTGAAGAAAGGCGGCACTGTCACACACTGTCACTCATGCTGAAGACAGGCAACACTGTCACTCATGCTGAAGACAGGAGACACTGTCCCTTTTGCTGAGACAGGAGACACTGTCACTCATGCTGAAGACAGGCAACACTGGCACTCATGCCGAAGACAGGAGACACTGCCACACACTGTCACTCATGCTGAAGGCAAGAGACACTGTCACTCATGCTAAAGACAGAAGACAATGTCACTCATGCTGAAGACAGGCGGCACTGTCACAAACTGTCATTCATGCTGAAGACCGGGGACACTGCCACTCATGCTGAAGACAGGCAACATTGTCACTCATGCTGAAGACAGGCAACACTGTCACTCATGCTGAAGACAGGAGACACTGTCACTTTTGCTGAAGATAGGAGACACTGTCACTCATGCTGAAGACAGGCAACACTGGCACTCATGCCGAAGACAGGAGACACTGCCACACACTGTCTCTCATGCTGAAGGCAAGAGACACTGTCACTCATGCTGAAGGCAAGAGACACTGTCACTCATGCTAAAGACAGAAGACACTGTCACTCATGCTGAAGACAGGCGGCACTGTCACAAACTCTCACTCATGCTGAAGACCGGAGACACTGTCACTCATGCTGAAGACAGGCGGCACTGTCACAAACTGTCACTCATGCTGAAGACCGGAGACACTGCCACTCATGCTGAAGACAGGAGACACTGTCACTCACTGTCACTCATGCTGAAGACAGGAGACACTGTCAGTCATGCTGAAGACAGGCAACACTGTCACACATGCTAAAGACAGGAGACACTGTCACTCATGCTGAAGACAGGAGACACTGTCACTCATGCTGAAGACAGGAGACACTCACTCATGCTGAAGACAGGAGACACTGATACTCATGGTGAAGACAGGCGACACTATTACACACTGTCACTCATGCTGAAGACAGGAGACACTGTCACTCATGCTAAAGACAGGCAACACTGTCACACACTGTCACTCATGCTGAAGACATGAGTCACTGTCAAACACTGTCACTTACTGAAAACAGGCGACACTGTCACTCATGCTGAAGACAGGAGACACTGAAACTCATGCTGAAGACAGCAGACACTGTTACTCACGCTGAAGACAGGCAACACTGTCACTCATGCTGAAGACAGGAGACACTGTCACTCATGGGGAAGACAGGAGGCACTGTCACACACTGTCACTCATGCTGAGGACAGGAGACACTGTCACTCATGCTGAAGACAGGCAACACTGGCACTCATGCTGAAGACAGGACACACTGTCACTTATGCTGAAGACAGGGGACACTGTCACTCATACTGAAGACAGGATACACTGTCACTCATGCTGACAACAGGCAACACTGTCAATCATGCCAAAGACGGGAGACACTGTCATACACTGTCACTCATGCTGAAGACAGGCAACACTGTCACTCATGCTGAAGACAGGAGACACTGTTACTCATGCTGAAGACAAGAGACACTGTGGGTCATGCTAAAGACAGACAACAATGTCACACACTGTCACTCATGCGGAAGACAGGAGACACTGTCACTCATGCTGAAGACAGGCAACACTGTCACACACTGTCACTCCTGGTGAAGACAGGACACACTGTCACTCATGCTGAAGACAGGCGACACTGTCACACACTGTCACTCATGCTGAAAACAGGAGACACTGTCACTCATGCTGAAAACAGGAGACACTGTTACTCATGCTGAAGACAGGCAACACTGTCACTCATGCTGAAGACAAGAGACACTGTCACTCACGGGGAAGACAGGCGGCACTGTCACACACTGTCACACATGCTGAAGCCAGAAGACACGGTCCCTCATGCTGAAGACTGGCAATACTGTTACTCATGCTGAAGACAGGAGACACTCACTCATGCTGAAGACAGGCGGCACTGTCACACACTGTCACTCATGCTGAAGACAGGCAACACTGTCACCCATGCTGAAGACAGGAGACACTGTCCCTTTTGCTGAAGACAGGAGACTCTGTCACTCATGCTGAAGACAGGCAACACTGGCACTCATGCCGATGACAGGAGACACTGCCACACACTGTCACTCATTCTGAAGGCAAGAGACACTGTCACTCATGCTAAAGACAGAAGATGTGTCACTCATGCTGAAGACAGGCGGCACTGTCACAAACTGTCACTCATGCTGAAGACCGGAGACACTGCCACTCATGCTGAAGACAGGCAACATTGTCACTCATGCTGAAGACAGGCAACACTGTCACTCATGCTGAAGACAGGAGACACTGTCACTTTTGCTGAAGACAGGAGACACTGTCACTCATGCTGAAGACAGGCAACACTGGTACTCATGCCGAAGACAGGAGACACTGCCACACACTGTCTCTCATGCTGCAGGCAAGAGACACTGTCACTCATGCTGAAGGCAAGAGACACTGTCACTCATGCTAAAGACAGCAGACACTGTCACTCATGCTGAAGACAGGCGGCACTGTCACAAACTCTCACTCATGCTGAAGACCGGAGACACTGTCACTCATGCTGATGACAGGCGGCACTGTCAAAAACTGTCACTCATGCTGAAGACCGGAGACACTGCCACTCATGCTGAAGACAGGAGACACTGTCACTCACTGTCACTCATGCTGAAGACAGGAGACACTGTCAGTCATGCTGAAGACAGGCAACACTGTCACACATGCTAAAGACAGAAGACACTGTCACTCATGCTGAAGACAGGCGGCACTGTCACACACTGTCACTCATGCCGAAGACCGGAGACGCTGCCACTCATGCTTAAGACAGGCAACACTGTCACTCATGCTGAAGACAGGCAACACTGCCACTCATGCTGAAGGCAGGAGACACTGTCACTCATGCCGAAGACAGGAGACACTGTCACACACTGTCACTCATGCTGAAGACAGGAGACACTGTCACTCATGCTGAAGACAGGAGACACTGTCACTCACTGTCACTCATGCTGAAGACAGGAGACACTGTCAGTCATGCTGAAGACAGGAGACACTGTCACTCATGCTGAGGACAAGCGACACTGTCACACACCGTCACTCATGCTGAAGACAGGAGACACTGTCACTCATGCTGAGGACAGGCGACACTGTCACACACTGTCACTCATGCTGAAGACAGGAGACACCGTCACTCATGCTGAAGACAGGAGACACTGTCACACACTGTCACTCATGCTGAAGATAGGAAATACAGTCACTCATGCTGAAGACAGGAGACACTGTCACACACTGTCACTCATGCTGAAGACAGGAGATACCATCACTCATGCTGAACACAGGAGACATTGTTACTCATGCTGAAGACAGGAGACACTGTCACTCATGCTGAAGACAGGTGACACCATCACTCATGCTGAAGACAGGAGACACTGTCACACACTGTCACTCATGCTGAAGACAGGACAAACTGTGACTAACACTGTCACTCATGCTGAAGACAGGAGACACTGTCACTCATGCTGAAAACAGGAGACACTGTCACACACTGTCACTCATGCTGAAGACAGGAGACATTGTCACTCATGCTGAAACAGGAGACACTGTCAAACACTGTCCCTCATGCTGAAGACAGGAGACACTGTCACTCATGCTGAAGACAGGCAACACTGTCACTCATGCTGAAGACAGGAGACACTGTCACTCATGCAGAAGACAGGAGACACTGTCACACACTGTCACTCATGCTGATGACAGGAGACACAGTCAGATACTGTCAGTCATGCTGAAGACAGACAACACTGTCACACACTGTCACTCATGCTGAAGACAGGAGACACCATCACTCATGCTGAAGACAGGAGACACTGTCACTCATGCTGAAGAGGCCCCAAGTGTCTTAGGTCCCTTCACAGGCCCTCCAATGAAGGGACCTGAGACATTTGGGGCCAGATTAATTGAATAGTAGTGTTGTCCTCACACGCAAAGTGACGCAAGGCAGGGCAATGCCTAATTTGGATTTACAAAACAACGTATGGGGGGACTAGAGCAGCGTGGCTTTGTAAAAACATGTATTGCAACACTCAGAAGCATTGGCATTGCCATGCATCCACCCATGGCTTTGATTGGGTGTAACACAGGCCCCAGCAGTCCCCGCAATGCGGGGGGGGGACCCGACCTGCAGGGGGGGCCCTCAGCAGCGTACTCAGGCCTGAGAGCTCCATATTCAATACGGTGTGGGGGCCTCTTCATGTACCTTGAAGAGGGCCCCCCTCAACTTTCGTTACGCCAGTGGCTTTGAATTAATTCTAAATGTATAAAAGTTTGTAAACCAGACATTTTAACAAATCGGTACGCCGCAGAGGTGGTGGTGTAACGAGAAGAAAATTATTTTTTCCTTCTCGTCATTTTCTCTTTCTATACGTGATACATTCTACAGCATGCATAGAAAGAGGAAAATGCCTCTTGGATTGTTTTGGGCAGGAATGTATTCCTTTCTGCAAAAAAACAATATTGCCGTTAAAGTCGGTGCCCTTGCGTAGGTGCTAGGCTGCGCGCAGTGCGCCAGCTCAACGAGAGAGCAGAAATCCTCTATATCTTTGTGTATATTTGGCTGACTCGGAGCTGCATCCGACCCCCCCCCCCTCACTCCCCCCCAGTGCCTTGAGACCCTCATGGGTGAGTAGTGCGCTCCCCATTTCCCTGATTGATTGATATATTGAGCATTCCTGCTCTCTCCCTTTCATACATCTTGGCCCAGCAGGAGAACTTTCTATGCTACGTTCCGTGAAATAATAGTAAAATGCGTCCACGATAATTTAAACTGAAATTGGTTCGTCCTCCGGACTAATTAAACCATGAACCAGAAGGGTAAAATGAAGCACTTTTAGCTGCATTACTGACATTTTGCTGAAAGTCTGAAAAATACAGATTTTGCATTTGTAGCTGCCAGCACCAAACCAGGATGCTGTTGTCATATATGTTCAAATTTTTAGGACAGTGACGGACACCAAACAGTGGAACGCTTCCATATTATAGTAAAAAGCATAGTTCAGGTGTGTTTCATACGTGTTGGTCAACTGTGATGAGCAATTATGTGCCTGACCCATGGGCTCCCTATTCACAGGCGTGACCAGTCTGTAGTGGTGTGACCGGCTGGTAGCACATGCAGTGTACAGTGTGGCCTTGACGCTTAAGTGTGTATCAGAGCCACATCCAGCGTTTTCTTGTGCATTGACAACCATGAACCACTTTGGTGAAGCGAGGACCCCCCCAAATACATAGTTGGTAGAACGCATTTCCCAACACTGCTGTTACACTTCCAAGTAATGTAATTTCTCATCCTATGAATGGGTCGCAGTGCTATGATATACATAAAACATTGTTGAGGATAATTGAGATCAATTTAAGTCTCATGAAGATCCATCACTTTTTAAAGTTTGATCAGGGCTTCCACTATTAAAATCACTACATGTTAGGAGTTCCTGAGCCAATTTAAAATCACATTTCACCACCTCCACACTCACTGTCACAATCACAAAGAAAACCAGCTCCACAGTAATCAGGTGGCATAGCACACCCTAGAAGTATTTGGCGAACAGGGTGGGAACCCAATGATGAAGCATGTCACCAACTAGGTTGGTGAGTGAGGGTTCTTAAAAAACACCTTGTGGGTTCCAAGGCACACTTGCCGCAAGGATTATGAGAACCTAATCTCCTAATCTTTAGGTAAGTAGGTAGCAAACTTGTTCTTGGTTGGTTTATATTAGCGATTGTCTGGGAAGGCGGACGATTTCCCTATCCTCTTCTCTCTCTCTCAGCTTTTTTCTATACATCAAACATCAACATCCTTCATTTGCCTGAGTATTGTTGTCTGGGCTTGCACAGTGACTGTCGGGGACACATTTGCACTGAATGCATTGTGATTTCTCCTACACCCCGTCCTTTCTGAGTCAGGTAAAAGGAAGGCAAGGTTAAGGATGTAATTTAGCAATTAGGGATGTGCTTGCCTCTATTCCTTATTTGTGCATATTTTACAGTTTGTGATTCCGGATGAGATCAAAATTCACAATTTTGCAAGATCAGGACGCATGAGGACTATGCCAGTTGAAAACTAATTTTGTTAATCAGGTACTTCAATTTAAATTGGGCTAACATAGCAATGGCATGTTCCTAGCTGCAGTGTTGGAACTGTGTGTTCCTTTAGAGTTCATCAACTTCTGCCAGACTTGCTGAGTTGACAGAGGAAAAGAATATAACAAATCCAAAATACCTGACTAAAGTCGAAAAAATGACAGGCATAACTCCCTAACTTGTGGAATTATCTACACATGTAGTAAAAGATTCAACAAAAACACACAGTTAAAAATGCAGTTCAGATATTGTAAATCCTGGAAAGAAATTGCATTGGTATTTTTGGGTCTCTGTACAGAACACAAAAGAATGAAAAGAAATTCAGCATTACAGCAACTAATGCATCCACCCGTTTGGTTGTCAAATTCCTACAGGAGTGAATATTTAATACTAGGTCTAAATTATCCACCCCACAATTTGTGCAGAAACAAAGTAAATTTGTGGCCTGGTCCTAAAACAAAGGGCTTAATGCATCAACACATTTTACCATAGACACAGAATGGGCAACCCCCTTTGATGCATCTGGCCCAAAGTAACTTGTTGCCTAAACAATGAAGTTGAATAAAGTTGTAACAGCATGAGGTGTGTTTTTGCAGCCCAACACAAAGCACAACTTCAAGTGCAAGAATTCTGATCCACCTAAGCCCACGGATCTGATACTTACCATTTTGTGAGAATCCAAATAAAACACTTTCAATATTTTGCAAAAGTTTACAGGTTTAGCACGATATGACAACTCTAAATAACTAATTTCTCACATTGTTAGTAATGTTAAATTCTGCACTGAACTTTGCTTCAGAAGTTTCCGCAAAAATTACTGAAAAAATATTCATCAAATGTGCCACGCTTAGGAATTTTTTTTTTTAATTGATGTCCTTGATTAAAGGTATGCACTGGTCCAGTAACTTTTTTCTTCACGATACGTTCGATACATTTTGAACATTCATCGCACAAAACATTTTTTGTATACAACTTTTACGTCTAACCGATATAAGCATGCACTACAACTGGAATGATAAAAAATCTGTACACAATGTAAACATGTTTTTCAAAATGATAAAATTCACAAACCTTGCTTTACATTTTTTTTCTGGTTTAGTGCGTTATTACGAGTTTCTGGTTTCAATAAGATATTTTTTCAAAGAAGGTTTGAGAGCCTAAGGGGAAAAATTAACTTTAAACGAAACTTTCAGTTTACTGTTTGTTCAATTGCTAACATACATTAATCGACATTAGACAAAGGTATAAAAATGTGTGTTTTAGGAGTGATGCTGCACAAGAAATCATTATGTTTTCAATCTGTAATAGAAACAGTTTAATTGGCTGATGCAACCACCAGTTTGACTTTCAAATATTTTGTTTCAAATTGACATATTGAAATGGATTTATTAAGATTACATTTCACTGTCAAAGTGCCATGACATATGACATTAGGGATATTCATACTCTATGTGAGGTCGAACAGTATCTGCAGTGTTTGTGATGGGATAGCCGGGCTACATACACTGGAATATCAACAAACTTGACGCATATCTTAATTATGGTCAAGCATAGATATATATTCCCAATGTGACAGCAACCTTGGAAGATACACTTTTTTGTTATGTCCTGTGTTTTAAGCATCCCAAAAATCTATTGAATACTAAACTTATCAAAGTAAATGGTTCATGTAGATGCCTAGCAAGAAGAAAAGTATTCATATATGCGACTCCTATGCAATCGACCCAGTATAAACTAAAAGTTTTAAGAAGGTTCTCTAACTAGTTCCTGCAGTGGGACACAACAACACAGAGGTGCTTTTGCTCAATTTTTCAAACGCATCCTCCTTATATAGCTGAAATATAGCAATGGATTCTATCAGTTCAGTCTCACTCAATAATACCAGAAGCAGTTTCTCTTTAAATGTATAACCAGCAGCGGTATGTACACATTCTTTAGAGTGGAACAAGCTGGGTTTTGTGGCAGGAGGACTCAATGAAGGGGTTCTTGATCTATCTTTACCCCCTTGTCCTCCTCCAATGTTCAGATATTCAGAGGGCTCATTCGGCACAACATTTCTAAATATTACTGAATTTGGTGGTGCCTTCCTTAATATCTATGTTCTTCATTACCCTCGTTCTCTAGTAGCACTGAGGTCTCATAGCCTTGATAGTGACTTTGAGAGTAGGCGGAGGAATAAACTAATTGGTTGGTCAAGCAAGGTCCGCCATGATGAGTCTTATACCATTGGCCAGACCAGAGCATTCCCACTCTTTCTGGGAGGTACCACTCCTCCTGAGAGAGGATACAGATACAACAAGGTATTATGGGGCGGAGTGAGGAATTAAGAGTTAATCGTACATGAATGATGGTGAGGGCTAGCCAAAACAGCATAACCATTGATATTTGCCTCGAATAAGCAAGTCATATGGACTACTTGAGAAGTAAAAGGACAATCATGTGTGCATATACTGCCTTTTTCATGCTGAAAGCCCTCAACCTTCAGTATCAACCTCAGCTGCAGCATTTCTGAAATTTCTCACAATCTTAACACAAAAAAGGAATTTACCTCATGGAAAATCCACCTGCTATATTTTTAACAGTGAAAACCTCAGATTTTTTCAACTGCATTTTTTTTATACAATTGTCTGAAAAATACATAGTAGAATATCTGTGCCCTTTAAACTCTTCAAGTTATGTACGTAATAAAGATTTGATTTGACTTCCTTAAGAGATGTCTGTCTTCACATTTAAAGCGACACTGCATTTAATAATCACTCAGAGAGTCCCTCCTTACTTCTCCGTTGCTCTAGAGTTTTTCCATCTTTTTCCATACAGCTGGAAATACTTATTATGATTGTTTTAGATATGTTTATGTTTTAATAGTGATTGATCTTAATTATTCCTGCTTCAAGAAGTATACATATTTCACACAGTTTCTTTGTGCAGCCTGCAGCCACCGATGGCGCAACAAGAACTCGTCGAACGTGCAGAGATTTTTTTTTTTGGGTTGTTGTGTCATTACAGGACAGGCATTGGCATAGCCAATAGGTCTCGCCTTTGGGGCCTTATAAGAGTTTAGCCAGAGCTATTGACTTTACCAATGTCTTTAAGCTGTGCTGTAGAGAAGTGTGGCTGCTGTGCAGCATGCTGAAAAGTTTTAATACAACAGTGTCAGAAGCATTTTTGTTACCTTATATATGACCAAGAAGGCATTCTGTAAAACTGAATGACCATATTGAAAAAAAAACTTAACAATAAAAAATGTCCTCAGTTTTCTTTTGTTCTTGCAATGCTGGCAACTTGTTTCTGTCTATTCCATTGGTTCTTTGGTAAAGTTTTTTCTTGAGGAGGCATAAACAATCGGAGGGGGAAGGTTGGGAACTAGTACCCGTATTATAACACTAGCAGCGGCCAGACGCTAGGGGGAAATCAACAGATGCCAGATTCCGAGAGCAGGCTGGGGGGATGCTCAGGTGGTAGTGGTGGTGGTGGTGGTGGTGACTGGTGTGGAGACGATGCTGAGGTGATACTGAATGATACTCAGGTCTTGCTGAGTGATGGGGATGTGGTGGTGTTCTAGTGCAACGGCGATGCTGAGTGACACTGATGTGGTGCTGTGTGATGCTGTGGTGGTGCTGCTGATTGATGCTGTGGTTGCGTTGAGTGATGCTATGGTATCGCTGAGTGATGTTGTGGTGGCCATTAGTGATGCTGTGGTGGCGCAGAGTGATGCTGCTGTTGCGCTGAGTGATGCTGTGATGATGCTGTGGTGGCACTGAGTGATGTTGTGGTGGCACTGAGTGATGCTGTGGTGGTGCTGAGTGATGCTGTGGTAGTGCTGAGTGATGCTGTGGTGGTGCTGTGGTGCTTCTGAGTGATGCTGTGGTGGCACTGAGTGATGCTGTGGTGACGCTGAGTGATACTGTGGTGGCGCTGAGTGATGCTGCACAGCAACATGGGTAGGGTTGAGGGGGGGTAGGTGAAGAAAGAAGGGGTGGTGACGGCGAAGCAACACAGTAGTGTATGCAAAAGCAATAGGGGGAGGGCAGGAGTGCACACAAAAGCAACAAGGAATGGAAGAACAGAAAGCAACACATTGGTGGGTCGAAGCACAATGGAGGGTGCTGGTTGGGGTAGTAGTTGAAGCACAGGGGCGAGAGTTTAAGATGGCGTGGAGAAGCAGTCAGGCAACAGAGCTAACCGAGTGGGGGGTAGAGATGTACATGAGGGAGGAGACAAGAAAACACATGCACTTACAGCAGTACTTCATAAAAATGAAAAAAGAAGTAATTGTAAATTGTAAAGATGCATGCTACATGGGAAGGACAAACACAAGACTGGCAAGATAAGAAGCAGGCAAATGAGAATAACAAGGAAAGCCAACCAATGGTAAGCAATGGGTGGGATCCAAGTCCCTCCATGTTTTTGGTAGCCACAAAATACCTTGCAAGACAGTGCATGTGCAGTCTAGTAGGTTCGATCTAAAAACAAAGAAACATTTGGGGATAGAAAAAAACAAAATGTGATTATGCAGGTCCTGTCGCACAAATAGGCACTCCCCGCAAACGGGGAAGCAAAATCACTGAAAAATGTGTTCATTCACTGCAAAAACAGACAGTAACCAATCAAGCAAGAGACATGGAAAATAACATTTTCATTTGAGGTACATGACTAAAAGTACTGCCAGGTAAAATAAACAAAAATAGCATTTTACATCTCTGAAACATGGTATAATTCATTTGAGAGGTAGTGCTACGACAGCAGTAGAAGATTATAATACACCGACTTTTTAATATTTAAGTCATGCATTAGCATTGAAACCCTCAGACAATTGCATATTAAATATGCAGGTGCTTAATAGTCATAAACCTAGTACACTTGTTTTCTGTTACACTAAAATAGCACGGGGAATTTTTGGATCAACATTCTCTAAATCATGGGTACTCATAGTACGGCCCGCGGGCCGGTGGCGGCCCGGCAAGCCTTCCTTGGCGGCCCGCGGACCTTGCAAACATCGTACCCATGTATTTTTTTTTTTAAAAGAGTGTCTGCTGCAGCGCGACTCTGAGAGTCTCTGCTGCTCTGTGGGGGCCGGGCGATTCTCGCATAGCCAGAGTGGAGCTGCAGGGGCCTAAGATGAGGTGAAATACAACAACGCCTCATTAGCATGCAAATGGCCTTTAATGACCTGTGAAGTGCTTGGGTGGCTGTATGTGTGTGTGCGCCTGGAAGTTTTCTCAGCCCAGGCTGACACACAGACAGGGTGAGATGACAGAGGGTGACAGGGAGGTAGAGAGAGCGAGGGAGTGAGGGAGACGGGGAGTGAGACGGAGAGTGAGAGAGGGAGGAAGACGACAGAGGGTGACAGGGAGGTAGAGAGAGCGAGGGAGAGAGGGAGTGAGGGAGACGGGGAGTGAGACGGAAAGTGAGAGAGGGAGGAAGACGGGGAGGGGGAGAGTGAGGGGGGGAGTGAGAGAGGGAGGGAGACGGGAGGGGGAAGTGAGGGGGGGAGTGAGAGAGGGAGGGAGACGGGAGGGGGAAGTGAGGGGGGGAGTGAGAGAGGGAGGGAGACGGGAGGGGGAAGTGAGGGGGAGAGTGAGAGAGGGAGGGAGATGGGAAGGGGGAAGTGAGGGGGAGAGTGAGAGAGGGAGGGAGGGGGGAGTGAGAGAGGGAGGGAGACGGGAGGGGGAAGTGAGGGGGAGAGTGAGAGAGGGAGGGAGATGGGAAGGGGGAAGTGAGGGGGAGAGAGAGAGGGAGGGAGACGGGGAGGGGGAAGTGAGGGGGAGGGAGACAGAGAGAAACAGACAGACAGAGGGAGGGAGACAGAGGGAGTGATGGAGGGAGGGGGAGTGAGGGAGCGAGGGAGGGGGGAGAGCGAGGGAGGGGGAGAGCGAGGGAGGGGGAGAGCGAGGGAGAGAGGGAGTGAGAGAGGGAGGGGGAGGGAGTGAGAGAGAGAGGGAGTGAGAGACAGACAGAGGGAGGGAGAGGGAAGGAGTGAGAGAGTGAGGGAGCGAGGGAGAGAGGGAGGGAGAGAGGGAACAAGTGAGGGAGTGAGAGAGAGGGCGAGAGGGAGGGGGAGAGGGAGTGAGGGAGAGAGAGGGAGTGAGGGAGTGAGAGAGGGGAGTGAGAGAGAGGGAGTGAGAGACAGGGAGTCAGAGAGAGGGAGTGAGGGAGAGAGAGGGAGTGAGGGAGGGAGAGGGGAGTGAGAGAAAAGGGAGTGAGAGACAGGGAGTGAGAGACAGGGAGTGAGAGACAGGGAGTGAGAGAGAGGGAGTGAGAGAGACAGACAGAGGGAGGGAGACAGAGGGAGTGATGGAGCGAGGGAGGGAGACAGAGGGAGTGAGGGAGCGAGGGAGGGAGACAGATGGAGCGAGCGAGCGAGGGAGCGAGAGACAGACAGACAGAGGGAGGGAGAGGGAAGGAGCGAGAGAGGGAGGGAGCGAGGGAGGGAGAGAGGGAACAGGTGAGGGAGTGAGAGAGAGGGAGTGAGGGAGAGAGAGGGAGTGAGGGAGGGAGGGAGAGAGGGGAGTGAGAGAGGGAGTGAGAGACAGGGAGTGAGAGAGCGGGAATGAGAGACAGAGGGAGGGAGCGAGAGAGGGAGGGTGGGAGAGAGGGAGAGATAGAGGGAGCGAGGGAGGGTGGGAGCGAGGGAACGAGCGAGCGAGGGAGGGAGGGAGGGAGAGAGGGAGAGAGGGAGAGAGGGAGAGAGAGAGGGAGTGAGAGAGTGAGAGGAGTGAGACAGATAGAGGGAGGGAGTGAAAGAGGGAGTGAGAGAGAGAGGGGGAGGGAGTGAGAGAGAGAGTGAGAGACAGACAGATAGAGGGAGGGAGAGGGAGAGGGACGGAGCGAGGGAGGGAGCGAGGTAGAGAGGGAGCGAGGGAGAGAGGGAGGGAGAGAGGGAATAAGTGAGGGAGAGAGAGAGACAGAGTGAGGGAGAGAGAGGGAGTGAGGGAGAGAGGGAGTGAGGGAGTGAGGGAGAGGGGAGTGAGAGAAAGTGAGAGAGCGGGAATGAGAGAGACAGACAGAGTGTGGGAGCGAGGGAGAGATAGAGGGAGCGAGGGAGGGAGAGAGAGCGGGAACAAGAGGGAGTGAAACAGGGAGCGAGAGAGGGAGGGAGAGAGGGAGAGAGGGAGGGAGTGAGGGAGGGAGTGAGGGAGAGAGGGAGGAAGAGAGTGAGAGGGAGAGAGAGGGAGGGAGTGAGTGAGGGAGTGAGAGAGAGAGTGAGAGAGAGAGGGAGCGAGAGAGGGCACGAGGGAGGGAGAGAGGGAACGAGATAGGGAGGGAGAGAGGGAAGGAGAGAGAGCGAGAGAGGGAGTGAGTGAGTGAGGGAGGGAGAGAGATGTGTGTATGCCGGGTCTGGTGGCTCAGTGGACGAAGGCATCCGGTGCAGGGACCTGTGATCAACCTCATGGTCAGTTTTTTTGTTGCTCTAGCCCGCATCCTCCCCCACTGACCCCATCAGAACCGGTGCGGCCCTCGGACACAAACCACACTGTAAATTAGGCCCCCGAGACAAAGTTTGTGAGTACCCATGCTCTATACCAACCAGCAAAAATGTTTATAAACCAATAGAAAAAAGTAATCCGGGACTGTGAAAACTAATATTGTTTTTCATACAGTGAAGACAAAAGGGTCTTAAAAAATAACAAACAATTCATAAACAACCACCTAAACCAGATGTTCATGACAGAGAAGCACCAACAATCCGTTTGGCCCATTTTCCCGGAGCAACACCTGCAAGAAAGTTTTCATCTTGGTCACACTATTAAAACTAAAACATTTATTTCCCACTGTAGTACGTACAAGGGGTATTGCGGAGAAATCTAAAAAAAGAAAAAGTGAGGCTTGTTAAAGTATATTTTGTTGCTCTGTTAAGTCTCCTTTGTTGTTGTTTGGGACTCTCATAAATACATTCTTAACTGCTAGCACATTATCCTACCATTGGTTTGCCGTAAGAAAGAACCTCGAGTCAGGAATGAATACCGACATGCAATGTAGTAGGATGGAATTTCCATACTACTGGTCTGTCGCCTGAAATGTGTATGTTACTACTTCACCTACAAATTATTATTTTTTTTAAAAGACTTCCACCAGTTACTAGACTATCGCAACCTTTCCAACTCGGGGCGCTTTTCTCGTTTCACCTTTCAGCATTAATTAGGAACCAACCTGTTACTACTGTGAGACTCAGGTCCGAAAATCTACATAACATATACCTTATTACGGATTGCTTGACTTTACCCTTTGTATAGAAAACATTCCCATGAATCCTTCCCTGAACCCCGATACCCAGACTCCATCTGAAGAAACCTTGATGCCCAAAGCCCTTCTACAGTGATTCCTACGGCACAAGTAAGTTAATGGTGATCCATGCACCATTTTACTGCATTTAGTCAGAGGCTATTACAAGAATATGCATCTATTTTAACGTCTATCATGTTGCAAGTGAGCCTGCATGCAAAGCATTCACTGGAAGTAAATGTAAACACTACTAAACACTTTTTGGCAACAATCTGTCCCTCTCCGAGCATTTAACTATGCTAAATCAGCACTAACCAAGAAGCAAAAATGCAAGAGAAATACTTTGTGCCTAAAATATATTAAGATTAAATAATAAGGATCTAGTGAAAATACACTGCATTCCCAGCACTTGCTTTTACTAGACTAGCTCGAAGCAGGATATCTCACCCATAAATACTTTTGCTGCTTGTGGAATACAAACAGCATTTCGATGATGAAAAACGCATATCAAAGTAATTGTTTCTGCCCTGAAGACTGTAAAGTCATCACGTGGCTCAGGACTTTCATGTGCAATTAACCGTAGAGGTTCAGGTGTTTGCAGGCCAGTACCCAAAGAAGGCTTCTAAGCTATTTCAACACAACGTTACCCCCCAGCCCTGTTTTGTGCTGAAGTATGTGATGACTAGGATGTCATGGCGATTGACTTTGAGGCATTATTAATCAAAATAATATTACATTTTAGACAGTGTTTATGCTAACACCCCACATCTCTGGTTATCAACCACTAGCAGGCTACATCTAGCGGAGTGGAGTGCACTGTGGTGATTGAGCTGGTAAGGATTAGAGCGCTCTAGTGCACCATAAATCTGCAGCTCTGAAACTAGAGTACCTGGTCCAGTACGCAGAAAGGAAAAAACATGGTTTCCTTGCCGTGGTCTCAAACGAAAAACACTACGGTTTGTAAAGAATAAGCAAGATACAAGTAAAGGTCTGGTCTATTTTCTTTTATTTTTTTAATATTTCTGATGCTTTATTAAAGAGTATAAGGATCACTGGATGTGTGAGATTCCACAAACTGAGTTCAGATATAATCATTCTTTACTGAGGGATTCAGCATTTGAAAGACGGTGCTCTGTTTGACAGAGTGGCGGAGAGCATTACCTCCATCATGCTGATGGACCACGTACCTCAGATTTAGAGATGATCATCAGTCCAGTGGCCATCTTTGAACGGTGAAAGGAATAGCCATCATGTAGATAAGTTACAAAGAATTAGTATTAAAAAAGTATAGCGGAGGTGTAGGGTACCACTGTGCTGAGAGACATCATGTCAAAAAAAGTAAAACAAAGGGCAGCAGACAGACCTCTCAAAAAAGTGCTAAACTCATTTTAAAAAACTAGTGGCAAAAATTCTGCAAAGGATATTTGAAGCCCCTTGGCACTGCCGTGGTGAGAAAGGGGGAGTGTATAATGGCTGGGTGGAGAAGGTAACATTGGCTGCTGCGGTTCTCTTCTGGCTGGAGAGGTGGTTGGCGTTCATCAGTCGGTCTTGGCTGGAGTGAGTAGGAAGATTCTACTTCTCTCTTCTGAGCAGGAAGAGTAGGGTGACTTCACGGCTCTCTTCTGGGTGGAAAAAAGTGCTATGTCTTCCATTACTCTCTGCTGGGAAGGGGAGAATAAAAGAGCACCCAATACTCTCTCTGGTGGAAGTGGATGGCATTGCTTCCATTATGCTCCGCTGGGAGGGAGAGTGGTTTCCACTAATCTCTGCTGGCTGAGAGTCAGTGGATTCTCTTTGAATGAAGACGAGTAACCTGGCTTCCATTAGTCTCTCCTGGTTGGAGGGGAATAAGAGACTTTCCACTACTGTCTTCAGCAAAGGAGAGAGTAATATTGCTTCCAGGACCTGGCTTGCAAGAATGGAGTGGAATCCCATTTTCCTTAAATTCCTAATTTGGCCCCTTTCGATGGAGAGCTTGCACAGTACCCTTTCTCTTTCACACACACTGGAGTATAGAGCTATCAAAGGTTGTTAGCTGTCTCTCCGTGTGGCACTGAATCTGATCAGCATCAAGGGTCAGATTTCCTGTGTACTCGCCAACAGGGCATAAAAGGCATCCCATTCTTGTCCACCGTCCAGGTCACAATGTCTTAGCCAATATTCATGTTCCCAAATTCATCATAGTAGATGGTGCTGTTTCTGATGGTGAAGTTTATCGTCTTTAATTCTTTTAACAGCTCCTCTCCAGCCTGGATGCCATTCACCGTCCTCTAGAAACGCACCGCACGGCTATCTCTATCATTTGATAGCCACAGAGGCAAGGCTGGCTGTGGCAGAACTTCAAGAGTCCCTGAAGAGTACCAACAATTGTCTGATAGATTCCAAAGCCTGGGCATCACTTTCTGGGGTTTTCTTCCCAGAGTCTGTTGGCGTCTCCAGATTGTTCGCTTGGATTCCAGTCAGAACTTCAAGAGACCCCGTCGGGGGTGCCAACAATTTTCTGACAGATTCTGCAGTCTGGGCAGCACGTTCTGGGGTTTTCTTCCCAGAGTCTTTTGGCGTCTCCAGATTGTTCGCTTGGAGTCCAATCAGAACTTCAAGAGACCCCGTCGGGGGTGCCAACAATTTTCTGACAGATACTGCAGTCTGGGCAGCACGTTCTGGGGTTTTCTTCCCAGAGTCTGTCGGTGTCGCCAGAGTATTCGCTTGTAGGCGAGTCTGTTCGCGAATACGCTGCACTTCAGCATCAAAGGCTCGGGAAGGCTTCTCATCTGGGGCCTGTAATTGCAATGGGTGGTGCCTCAGGGCTGGGACCAGCTTGTAGCTTGGTATCCTCCGAAGAGCTTCATTCAGCTGATGCATCTTATTCAGCTTCTCCTGCGCACTACGCAGCTTAGCGCGGACCTCTTCAAATGCATCGCGAAGAACCGTACTGTCTTCCAATAGTTTCGATATTGTATCCATCAGCATCTCCACGTGGTTCTCATTCTCCCGCTGGAGCTGGGCGTATTTCTGGTTGTGGCTCTCCAACGCGCGCCGGTTTTCCAGCTTTAGGGAGTTATACTGCGCCTGTAAGTCAAGGAGCTGCTTCTTGGCTCCTTCATGCTGGTTCTTCAGGGTCATGTGCCGAGAGGGGAGGGTGACGTCGGGGTTCATGGCGCCTTCCTTCTCCTTGCTCAGGGCTTCTTGAGCTTTTAATTTATGTACCCCAAAATCTTCCTGGGTCTTGTGCTCCGCACGCTCCTTCTCAAGGGACTGCTCCAGACTGGACCGCTGCTCGTACATCACTCCCACCAGGCCGGAGAGCGTCTCCTGCTGCTGCTGGAACTGGAGCTGTGAGTGCCTGTACAGGTAGATCACGGACCCCAGGCACGTCACGAAGGCCAGCAGGCAGAGGACTACCTGCAGAATCCTCGTCTGCCTGCGAAACCCGCAGGCGCAGAGTCCCATCATGGCCGGAGAGCCTGGTTCCTCGTCAGGAGGGCCGGGCCCTCGGACTCCCGTGATCATCTTGACCGCAATGTCCGACTGACAGACTTATGGGCCCTGCGCGGCCTTATCTAGCCCTGCTGAGCCCCCCGGATTATGACGTTGCTGTGATACACAGCGCCGCACTGTTATGTCGAGTCAACGCGCCTTGCGTCCCAGACAGCATCAACCCTGGCTGTCTAAGTAGTCCGCGCCCTGAGCAGTGCAGCTTTGCCATCCCGTGTGTAGGTCACTGCACGTGCTGTGTGTGCGCCTTTCCTGGCCACGCCTGGCCCTTCAGAGCCTGTGAGGGGGCTCCTCGACCCCTGACGTGGATGAGATCAAAGACTCTGAGGCGAATCTTCCTGCAGGAAGCACGTGGCCTTCGACGCACAGCGCATCCCCTTTTCCGTGGAAGTGTCCCGTTTCCGCAACGCTGCACTCTGTGCGTCCGAGGGACCAGAGAGTCTGCAGCCAAACTCACACCAGATCTGGCACCAGGACACCTCCTGGTACCGGAAACACACAAATCACGAGGTCCCCAGCCAGGTGGAATACAAAGAAATAGGAATAAACAAAGTTGTGGGGCTTTCCATCATTAACACACAATCTAAGTCGCTCTCTATGTGCACAGGTGCTAACGCGTCTTTAGCCCCTGAGTGAGGCTGCCTGCGACCCACGCAGGGAGCCCCCATAGTAGAGCCGCCACCACCTTAGTGCCACAGGAGGGCACACCCGACAGGCTAGTGTTTGGACCCACTGGGGGTCCTGCGCTGTTAGGTTGAATTTTCCATGAAAAAGTCCCAGCTCTACCGCCCATCAAACTAACCAGGATCAGAAAACCTTCCAATAAGGGCCACTGTAATTATGTGATTTTTTTATTCCAGCGTTTTCCACATAATTAAGAATTTGCCGCATGGGCTGTACAGTCCATAATCTGCTGCATAATTTACAGATTTTGGGGAAAAAAATGTTTTTAGCTTAAACAAGTTACTTACATTTTTTTTAACAGCAACCCATGTGGCATGCAGTGGAAAGCCCTTCACAAAAGTTGACTGGTCATCTTTCAGAAGTTTATCGGTACTGAGATGAAATCTTTGCTAAAACAGTGTTAACATTGGTGAAAATTACCACATTTTGAAGTCATTCTATCACAAAATGTGCTGTATTATGCGACCTAATTTGCCTCTTTTTGCCGAATAATTTAGTCAGCACGGCCGCTTAATTTGGTCATCTCCTGCTGCTTAATTCCAGTGGCGCTGCCTATAAACTAGAGCACACCCCACTCCTAAACATGTTCCATATGCCCATTTTTTTATAGTCCCGTGTCTATCTTAAATGTGTTTTTTCGTGTGTTCTCGCATGCGGGCGCACTGAAGTTGCTTCAAAGTGTAAAAACCTGTAAATATGACCTAAGAAATACGTGTATTTTCTTTTATGATGCAATGCCCAGCGTGGGAGACCTACTCAGGACCTCTCCGGTGTGGTTTTACTCAGCTATGCCGCCGAGCTTCTGTGAGACGGATCCCACAGGTGAGCAGTAACGCATGGCCGCCCGCCTTCCTGCCTACATATACTCTCTGTCTCGTGCGCCATTTTGCATAGTGCCGGAATGGAAAAATCCTCTCACATGCACATATAGCGCAGCTACGTATGTATTGCTACTCTCAACCAGTGCCGCAAGCGTCGTCGCTATACAACGAAAGAGTGACTGGGCCATGGTCCATACATACCCTTTGCATAGGAGCCCTGCAGATTTGCCCTGACAGCAGCACGCGCGGAGCAGTGTGCACTAAATGTAATTTAAAATACGGATCAAACATTAATTAGTACACAGCCGGCATTTGAGTCTCACAGTGCTGGGCTAACCTGCCGCCAGAGGCGGGGATCGAACCGTGAACCCTGTGGTTTGGAGTCAGGCACCCTGGCCACTGCGCCACACCTCTTCAACAAGTGCCTCATTTCTGTTTAAAAGTGCTGTAAGCAATAGCTGTTGTGATTGCACCGTTTAATATTGCTCAAATGGGCCTCAGACACATTAAATGCTAGTTGATTTTGCAGGGGATTCAAACTCCTGCTCCGGGCCAGTTAATAGTTGTGAGGTACGTCAGATCTCTGGGGCCAGCAGCACTGCATTCTGGGATTCACCGGGGTACGTACGGGCCTAGGAGCCCCAGGGGGCGGTCTGCGGTGGGTGAATGAGTGCCCCCCCCCCCCTGGCAGGGGGCCGCTTGGCAGCTCCGAGGCCGCCTGTCTGTCTAACACTTGTTAGCGAGGAGCCCCGTGGTGGGATTCACTCATTCATTGAAATCAACGCCGTGTTTTCGTTTCCGTCTCCACCAATAGCGTGCGCTGTACGGACAGTTTCTGCACATGCGACTGCACCCTGGCCCCGTGTAGTGTGTGACGCGGCCGTCAGTATTCTGCCATGTCATGGCAGGGGTCTGCTTTCATCATCGTCCAGAGCTACCAGCAAATATGCTGACGCGAAACAGATGTAGGAAAGTGCACCCCCATTTCTTCCCCCATAAAGCACAAGGTGAAAAGAGCGCGCACTGGCAGGTGCCAACATTTCATCGAAACCACAGGCGCTGTGAAACCACCAGTGTAGTTTTGTACAGTAGCCGTTTGAAATCGGGTGCAGGTAGGTTCACTTTTCTACTTTTGAGGTGACATCTCCAGGCAGGTCGTGCAAAGAACAGATGTTTAAAGCCTGCGCGTGCGGGATGAAGGCCCCTGACGTCGCTTGGAACCCCTGACCTCGCATGGGGGCCCTGGGTGGCTCTGTGCATCCCCATGTTATTGAACACCCCTGCCTCTGGTCTGGGCCACTTTGGACGATAATGGCCTTCAGTGCAGGGATTCTTGGAGCCATTATCGGACTATGTTGGGTCATCTGACTGCTTTAGAGTGGGCTGCGGGAGATGGGTTATGACACTACAGCCTAGTGCTGTATGGCCGTCCCCTGAGAATGAGTTACAATGTGAACAATGCCGTGACGCTCACCTAAATCCATCTAGACTGCACTCTGCATTCAAGCCAACATCTATCAATAGGGGCATTTTAATTTAAAAATGAACGCAAAGTTTACTGCACCACTGTCCCTTACGGGTACAATTAAACATACAAAAAATATACATAAAAACCACTAACTTATTACCTTTTACAAAGTCATGCAATTGATAACTTATTAAACAAGCATTAGAAATGCAATCGGGCTCAGATTTATTTGAGTTTGAGCTAATGGCATTGTGCATGTGGTGTGTAGTGGAATTATGCAGGTTGGATTGTAATTTTAGCAATGGTGCCATGCTGTGCTTTAGATGAATATGTTTAAAAGTAAAGTGTACCATACTGCGATTGCTACAATAGTTTATTGTGGATGCGTTAACAATTGATGTGTGCACTGATGGCTGGTGGTGTGTGTGCTTGGTGGAAGAGTGCACTGGCGCCTGGAGGTGTGTGTGCCTGGTGGAAGGGTGCACTGACGGCAGGTGGGTGTGTGCTTGGTAAAAGCGTGCAAAGATGGCTGATGGTGTGTGTGTTTGGTGAAAGCGTGCACTGACGGTTGCTGGTGAGTGCGCCTTGTAAAAGCATGCACTGACTGCTGCCTGGTGTTGTACGCCTGATGGTGTTTGTGCTTGGTGAAAGAGTGCATTGATGGCTGGTGGGGTTTGGCCCTGGTGAAAGCGTGCACTGGCGGCTGGTGTAGTGTTGTTGTGTGTGTGGTTGTGTGTGTGGTTGTGTTTGTAGTGGTGAGTCTGTTGGGGTGAGTCTGTGGGGGTGAGTCTGTGGGGGTGAGTCTGTGGGGGTGAGTGTGTGGTAGATAGTGAGTGTGTTGTGGTGAGTGGTGATGAGTGTGTGGTGGTGAGAGTGGTGTGTGTGTGGTGTGTGTGTGTGTGTGGTATGTGTGTGTCGTGTAAGTGTGTGTGGTGTGTATATGGTGTGTGTGTGTGGTATGTGTGTGTGGTGTATGTGTGTATGGTGTGTGTGTGTGGTCTTATGTGTGTGGTGTTATGTATGTGTGTGGTGGACTTAGTTTGAGTGTTTGTTTCCTGCACACTCACACACTGCCCCTACACATTCACACACTGCTCACACTGCACACTCACACTGTTCACCCTGCATAGTCACACACTGGTCATCCTGCACACTCATCTTGAACACTCACACAATGTGCACCCTGCACACTTACACACTGTTCACGCTGCACACTCACACACTGCAGTCACTGTCACTCTGCAATCACTGTTGCTCTGCACTCACTGTCACTCTGCAATCAGTGTCACTCTGCACTCTACTGTCACTCTGCACTCACTGTCACTCTGCACTCACAGTCACTCTGCACTCACAGTCACTCTCACGCGGCTGTCACTCTGCACTCTGCTGTCACTCTGCACTCACTGTCACTCTGCACTCACTGTCACTCTGCACTCACTGTCACTCTGCACTCACTGTCACTCTGCACTCACTGTCACTCTGCACTCACTGTCACTCTGCAATCAGTGTCACTCTGCAATCAGTGTCACTCTGCAATCAGTGTCACTCTGCAATCAGTGTCACTCTGCACTCACTGTCACTCTGCAATCACTGTCACTCTGCAATCAGTGTCACTCTGCAACCAGTGTCACTCTGCTGTCACTCTGCACTCTACT
Source organism: Lissotriton vulgaris (assembly GCF_964263255.1). Classification (NCBI taxonomy): domain Eukaryota; kingdom Metazoa; phylum Chordata; class Amphibia; order Caudata; family Salamandridae; genus Lissotriton; species Lissotriton vulgaris. The sequence goes on from NC_141700.1 coordinate 513,606,491, forward strand.
GTCACTCTGCACTCTACTGTCACTCTGCACTCACTCTGCACTCTGCTGTCACTCTGCACTCTACTGTCACTCTGCACTCACTATCACTCTGCACTCACTGTCACTGCACTCACTGCCACTCTGCACTCACTGTCACTCTGCACTCACTGTCACTGCACTCACTGTCACTCTGCACTCACTGTCACTCTGAACTCACTGTCACTCTGCACTCACTGTCACTCTACACTCACTGTCACTCTACACTCACTGTCACTCTGCACTCACTCTGCACTCACTGTCACTCGGCACTCACTGTCACTCGGCACTCACTGTCACTCGGCACTCACTGTGACTCTGCACTCACTGTCACTCTGCACTCACTGTCACTCTGCACTCACTGTCACTCTACACTCACTGTCACTCACTGTCACTCTGCACTCACTGTCACTCTGCACTCACTGTCACTCTGCACTCACTGTCACTCACTGTCACTCTGCACTCACTGTCACTCTACACTCACTGTCACTCTACACTCACTGTCACTCTACACTCACTGTCACTCTACACTCACTGTCACTCTGCACTCACTGTCACTCTGCACTCACTGTCACTCTACACTCACTGTCACTCTGCACTCACTGTCACTCACTGTCACTCACTGTCACTCTACACTCACTGTCACTCTGCACTCACTGTCACTCTGCACTCACTGTCACTCTGTACTCACTCTGCACTCACTGTCACTCGGCACTCACTGTCAATCGGCACTCACTGTCACTCTGCACTCACTGTCACTCTGCACTCACTGTCACTCTGCACTCACTGTCACTCTGCACTCACTCTGCACTCTGCTGTGGTGGCGCTGTGCTGGCGCAGAGTGATGCTGCCGTTGCGCTGAGTGATGCTGTGGTGATGCTATGGTGGCACTGAGTGATGTGGTGGCACTGAGTGATGCTGTGGTGGTGCTGAGTGATGCTGTGGTGGTGCTGAGTGATGCTGTGGTGGTGCTGAGTGATGCTGTGGTGCTTCTGTGTGATGGTGTGGTGGCACTGAGTGGTGCTGTGGTGACGCTGAGTGATACTGTGGTGGCGCTGAGTGATGCTGCACAGCAACATGGGTAGGGTTGAGGGGAGGTAGGTGAAGAAAGAAGGGGTGGTGACGGCGAAGCAACACAGTAGTGTATGCAAAAGCAATAGGGGTAGGGCAGGAGTGCACGCAAAAGCAACAAGGAATGGAAGAACAGAAAGCAACACATTGGTGGGTCGAAGCACAATGGAGGGTACTGGTTGGGGTAATAGTTGAAGCACAGGGGCGAGCGTTTAAGATGGCGTGGAGAAGCAGTCAGGCAACAGAGCTAACCGAGTGGGGGGTAGAGATGTACATGAGGGAGGAGACAAGAAAACACATGCACTTACAGCAGTACTTCATAAAAATGAAAAAAAGAAGTAATTGTAAATTGTAAAGATGCATGCTACATGGGAAGGACAAGCACAAGACTGGCAAGATAAAAAGCAGGCATATGAGAATAACAAGGAAAGCCAACCAATGGTAAGCAATGGGTGGGATCCAAGTCCCTCCATGTTTTTGGTAGCCACAAAATGCCTTGCAAGACAGTGCATGTGCAGTCTAGTATGTTCAACCTAAAAACAAAGAAAAATTTGGGGATAGAAAAAAACTAAATGTGATTATGCAGGTCCTGTCGCACAAATAGGCACTCCCCGCAAACGGGGAAGCAAAATCACTGAAAAATGTGTTCATTCACTGCAAAAACAGACAGTAACCAATCAAGTAAGAGACATGGAAAATAACATTTTCATTTGAGGTACTTGACTAAAAGTACTGCCAGGTAAAATAAACAAAAATAGCATTTTACATCTCTGAAACATGGTATAATTCATTTGAGAGGTAGTGCTACGACAGCAGTAGAAGAATATAATACACCGACTTTTTGATATTTAAGTCATGCATTAGCATTGAAACCCTCAGCCAATTGCATAATAAATATGCAGGTGCTTAATAGTCAGAAAACCAAATACACTTGTTTTCTGTTACACTAAAATAGCACGGGGAATTTTTGGATCAACATTCTCTGAATCATGGGTACTCATAGTACAGCCCGCGGGCTGGTGGCGGCCCGGCAAGCCTTGCTTGGCGGCCCGCGGACCTTGCAAACATCGTACCCATGTATTTTTTTTTTTTTAAAGAGTGTCTGCTGTAGCGCGACTCTGAGAGTCTCTGCTGCTCTGTGGGGGCCGGGCGATTCTCGCATAGCCAGAGTGGAGCTGCAGGGGCCTAAGATGAGGTGAAATACAACAACGCCTAATTAGCATGCAAATGGCCTTTAATGACCTGTGAAGTGCTTGGGTGGCTGTATGTGTGTGCGCCTGGAGGTTTTCTCAGCCCAGGCTGACACACAGGCAGGGTGAGATGACAGAGGGTGACAGGGAGGTAGAGAGAGCGAGGGAGTGAGGGAGACGGGGAGTGAGACGGAGAGTGAGAGAGGGAGGAAGACGGGGAGGGGGAGAGTGAGGGGGAGAGTGAGAGAGGGAGGGAGACGGGGAGATGGAAGTGAGGGGGAGAGTGAGAGAGGGAGGGAGACGGGGAGGGGGAAGTGAGGGGGAGAGTGACAGAGGGAGGGAGACGGGAGGGGGGAGTGGGAGAGGGAGGGAGACGGGGAGGGGGAAGTGAGGGGGAGAGGGGGAAGTGAGGGGGAGAGTGAGAGAGGGAGGGAGATGGGGAGGGGAAAGTGAGGGGGAGGGAGACAGAGAGAAACACAGACAGAGGGAGGGAGACAGAGGGTGTGATGGAGGGAGGGGGAGAGGGAGCGAGGGAGCGAGGGAGGGGGAGAGGGAGCGAGGGAGCGAGGGAGGGGGAGAGCGAGGGAGGGGGAGAGTGAAGGAGCTAGGGAGGGGGAGAGCGAGGGAGAGAGGGAGTGAGAGAGTGAGAGGAGTGAGACAGAGAGAGGGAGGGAGTGAAAGCGGGAGGGAGTGAAAGAGGGAGTGAGAGAGAGGGGGGGAGGGAGTGAGAGAGGGAGGGAGAGACAGACAGACAGAGGGAGGGAGAGGGAAGGAGCGAGAGAGGGAGGGAGCGAGGGAGAGAGGGAGGGATGGAGAGAGGGAACAAGTGAGGGAGTGAGAGAGAGGGAGAGAGGGAGGGAGTGAGGGAGAGAGAGGGAGTGAGGGAGTGAGGGAGGGAGAGAGGGAGAGAGGGGAGTGAGAGAGAGGGAGTGAGAGACAGGGAGTGAGAGAGAGGGAGAGAGAGGGAGTGAGGGAGAGGGAGTGAGGGAGGGAGAGGGGAGGGAGAGGGGAGTGAGAGACAGGGAGTGAGAGACAGGGAGTGAGAGACAGGGAGTGAGAGAAAGGGAGTGAGAGACAGGGAGTGAGAGAGCGGGAATGAGAGAGAGACAGACAGAGGGAGGGAGGGAGACAGAGGGAGTGATGGAGCGAGGGAGGGAGACAGAGGGAGTGAGGGAGTGAGGGAGGGAGACAGATGGAGCAACTGAGTGAGCGAGGGAGGGAGCGAGGGAGTGAGAGACAGACAGACGGAGGGAGAGGGAAGGAGCAAGAGAGGGAGGGAGCGAGGGAGTGAGAGACAGGGAGTGAGAGAGCGGGAATGAGAGACAGAGGGAGGGTGGGAGAGAGGGAGAGAGAGAGGGAGAGAGGGAGCGAGGGAGGGTGGGAGCGAGCGAGGGAGGGAGGGAGAGGGAGAGAGGGAGAGAGGGAGAGAGGGAGAGGGAGAGAGGGAGAGGGAGAGAGAGAGTGTCAGGGGCAGGGGTGGACAGAGACTGAGACCAGAGCACTGTATGTCAAAAGCTAAGCAAGATTTATTAAAGGTTTATAAGTTTTATGAGGGGTTGTAGTTTTCCTTCCTTCTTGGGGTCGTTTTCTGTATGCAGGGAACGTCACAGTTTGATCCGGGGTCCCGGTTCTCGTGGCCTCAGGGAAAAGGAAAAAAGAAACGGGTTTTACTGATCGATTCTCAGTACTACTTGTAGTGCTACCTTCACCAAGTTAGAACAGGGGTTGTGATTTCAGTGCAAGGGCCACCGCGGGGCCTCCCGCCTCCCCGACCTTGCTACCTCCCCCCTCCCCAAACACCCCAACAGAACGCCCCTCTTAACAGCACTTGCCTTGGGCTGTGGCCCGACTCTCGGACCACAGCAGCAGGACCCGTGGCGTCTTCTCCCTTCAGCCCACCGGGTATGGTAGCAGTGTTGGTGACGTCGCTCCGCAGCACTCGCAGTGTACTCTCCTCTGTCTCCGGTCTCACGCTCTCCTCTCTTCTGATCTCCTCCGCCTCCGCTCTCACGCTCTCCTCTCTTCTGATCTCCTCTGCCTCCGCTCTCACGCTCTCCTCTCTTCTGATCTCCTCCGCCTCCGCTCTCACGCTCTCCTCTCCTCCGATCTCCTCCGGGTGCTCCACAGCCTCCTCTCCGCCCTGGCACACCGTCCGTTCCACGCCTCTAACTTTTATGCTTCCTGGTTCCGTCGGCCGACGGGACTCCTCCCCCTTCAGCTGTTCAACCACTAGAGCGCGATTGACTTCCTGGTTCTGTGGTCTCGGCAACCAGGAAGTGGTGTTTCCGTCTTCTTCGTCCGCTTCGGAGTGTTCCAGCCTCTCTTCCTCCCCACACATCCTCCCCCTCAAGAACGGACGGGGTGGCCACTCGGGGTACGGATGACGGGACAGATAGTCAGCACAGACCTGTTTGGAGCCCGGAACATGCAGGGTCTGAAACGAAAAGGGTTGCAATGACAGGAACCACCTGAGTATACGTTGGTTGGTGTCTTTATTTCGAGCAAGCCAAGTGAGGGGAGCATGATCAGTCAACAAAGTGAATGTACGACCCAAAAGATAATACTGTAGCGCCTCCACCGCCCATTTGATGGCCAGACACTCTTTTTCCACCGTGGAGTAATGCACTTCTCTCGGGAACAACTTCCTGCTTATAAACAAAACCGGCCTCAGTTCACCTGTCAGATCGGGCTGTTGAAGAACCGCCCCAAGGCCAACACCAGAGGCATCTGTTTGCAACACGAAATGTGACTGAAAGTTTGGGCACCGCAGGATTGGCGTAGAGCATATCACGGATTTAAGTTTCTGGAAGCTGGTTTCATGTTTGGGTTCCCATACCCTAATGTGTGTAGGTTGTGTGTTGGCTAACAGGTCAGTAAGGGGTTCAGCGAGGGTGGAAAAGTGGGGAATGAACCGCCTGTAGTAGCCGATAAACCCAAGGAATGATCTGACATCCTTTTTCGTTTTGGGGCTCGGTATTGCTTTAATGGCTTCCACTTTACTCATCTGGGGTTTTAGATGGCCACCCTGAATGGTGTACCCCAAGTAATGGATGGAATCAGTGGCCAGTAACGACTTCTTAGGATTAATCTTCAGGCCAGCGTTCTGTATGGCTGTGAACACTTCAACAAGATGGTGTACATGGTCCTCCCAGGACGTGCTAAAGATCACGATGTCATCGAGATATGCAGCCGCATAAGCTCGGTGGGGTTGGAGGAGGCGATCCATAAGCCTTTGAAATGTGGCGGGAGCCCCATGGAGGCCGAAGGGCAACACCCGGAAATGGTAGAGTCCTGAGGGGGTTGAAAAGGCAGTTTTTTCTTTGGCAAGTGGGGACAAAGGGATCTGCCAATAACCCTTGGTTAGATCAAGAGTTGACATGTACGTTGCGGCTTCGAGTTTTTCTAGCACCTCGTCGACCCTTGGCATTGGGTACGTATCGAACTTGGTGACACTATTCACTTGCCTAAAGTCGATACAAAAACGTAAACTGCCATCGGGCTTTGGTACTATCACGATGGGAGAACACCAGTTGCTAGCAGAGGGTTCTATGATATTAGCTTCTAGCATGGCAGTTACTTCCTTTTCTACGGCCACCCTTCTTGCTTCGGGTATCCTATAGGGCCTCTGTTTGACAACGGTGTCGTTTAGGACGACGATGTCGTGTTGTACCATGGTGGTTAATCCGGGTTTGGAGGAAAAGAGACCAGGGAACTGGGCGAGAGTGGCCTCGAGTTGGATCCTTTGGGTGGGGTTTATGACCTTTCCTATGGGAATGTCATCTGGGGAGGACAAAGCAGTGGGGATGACAGGAATGCCCAGAGGTGTCTGTGTGGTTACCAGTAACGACGACTGTCCTGTCTCCACATTTTCAGGAGGTTCTACCCAGCTTTTCAACAGATTCACATGGTATATTTGCTTCCCCCCTGGATGTAGGGGTTGAAGCACGCTGTATGTGACCGGGGTTACCTGCTTCTCTATAGTGAAGGGCCCTTGCCATTTGGACAACAATTTATTGTCGGACGAGGGAAGCAGTAGCAACACTTTATCCCCTGGCTGGAAGGTCCTTAAGCGGCTATTGCGGTCGTACAAGTTTTTCTGGGACGCTTGAGCATCTTCCAGATGGTCATGGACCATACCCCATATCTGAGAAATGGAATTTCTAAGGTCAGCGGCATATTGGGGTAGGGGTTTACCCTCCTCTTCCTCCTCCTCCCACTGTTCTGCGGCCATATCCAGCAGGGTACGGGGTCTCCGACCGAACAGAACCTCAAAGGGGGAAAACCCCGTAGACCTCTGTTCGTGAGTCCTTATGGCAAACAGTATAAGGGGTAACTGGTGGTCCCAATTTCTCCCTGTTTCTGAGATGACCTTGCGGAGCATATTCTTTATGGTCTTGTTGTACCGCTCCACAAGGCCATCTGTCTGAGGATGATAGGCTGAAGTCCGTATCTGCCTGACGCCCAGGATCTCACATATGCGAGACATTAATCGAGACATAAAGGGGGTCCCCTGGTCCGTGAGGATTTCCTCAGGGAAACCCACTCGGGTGAAGAGAGTGATCATAGCCCTGGCTATCACCGGAGTAGACACTGTAGACAAAGGAAATGCCTCGGGGTACCTACTGGCGTAATCAACAATCACCAGTAGATACTTATGTCCTCTTCCTGAGGGAGTTAGGGGTCCCACAATATCCATACCCACCCGTTTGAATGGTATATCTATAATGGGAAGAGGGTGTAAGGGAGCCTTTAGGACAGCCGCGGGATTGGAGTACTGGCACCGAGGGCAAGCCGCACAATGTTTAGCCACATCTCTATAAACACCTGGCCAATAGAATCGGGTTAGAAGATAAGAAAGAGTCTGTTCTTTGCCATAGTGTCCTCCCCCAGTATAATTGTGTGCGAGCTCTAACACATGTCTACGGAATGCCAGCGGTACAAGGAGTTGGGTTGATACCGTGTCACCCTTTCTGGTGGCCCTATACAACAAACCCCGTTGTACATAGAAATAGGGTCCTACCTTGTCTTGGTCCAGTTCTTGTACTTGCTCCCAGGCATGCAACAAGGTATTATCATCCAACTGAGCTGACCGGAAGCTACGAGCAGGTCCCACCGTATCTGCAGGGGTCATAGAAAAAACAGACAATAGCCCTTTCAACTGAGAGTACTCGGCTTTCTCTCTTCTCTTTTCCTTTCGACTCTTACGGTCTCTTCCTGCTATCCCCTCCACATCGCTGTCTACAAAAGGGGCCTCCCTCCACCAGTTTACGGAGTCTTTTTTGGCTTCATCGATGTATTGATCGAACTTTGGGTGATCGGTGCCTATGATAATGGCCTCTGGCAGGGAGGGTATAACGCCCACTCGGCGCATTTGGGGGTCGTCGGACACATCCAGCAAGACCTCTGCTACGGGATATCCTTTGGTGTTACCATGAACGCAGGTCACATAGACGGTCTCTTCTTTCTGTATCTGATGGGGATGGACCAGCGAGGTGTCAACCACAGACACACGACAACCGGTGTCTAATAGGGCTTGTTGTTTTTTCCCATTAAGTAAAACCTCTCTTTTATACTGACAAGGTCCCTTGCCTATGACGTACACACGCCCTCTGGAATACCCTATCTCCATGGGTTCGGCCTGTTGGCTTCTGTGTGGGCAGTTTCGGGCGATATGCCCCCACTCCGAACAGTGATAGCACTGGGGTCCCTGTGTACCAGACCCAGATCCGGGGCTGGTCGGCCTAAATGGAACGCGGGGAAGGAGGGGAACCCTGGGTTCTGGCCTGCTTTGGGGTCTGGGAAGCAGGGGTCGAGGGCTGGGAACGGGTGCTTTACTAGGGCTTGTGCGAAACTCAGGCGACCTGTGATAAGCACAGGCTAAATCCACCGCTACAGTTGGGGTAAGGTTGGGATGTTGCCTAATCCAGGATCGAGTGGATGGGGGTAAGGCATCCAGGAATTGTTCTAGGAAGACCTTAGCCATCAGGTCTTCTATAGTGGAGTTCAGGGGTGTCAGCCATCTTATGCCTAAGTCTTGGATTCGATAATACAGGGCTCGTGGATTGTCTCCGGGGTTCCACCTTTCCTTCCTGAATTTGGCCCTGTAGTACTCTTGATCGCACCCAAGTCTCTCGAGGATGGCTTTCTTCACGTCCTCATAAGTTGTCCTGCCTGCTGGATTTGCTGCCTGGTATGCCGCCTGTAACTCGCCTGCTAGAAGGGGGGCTATACACTGACTCCATCTCTCCTTTGGCCAGGACGCAGTTGTCGCTACCCGTTCGAAATTAGTAAAAAAATAGTCCGGGTCCTCCCCGTCCTGGAATTTTTGTAGTACCGAACTGGGCACATTGGGATGTATGCGAGCAGTGGCTATGGCATCTGTGAGGCGGAGGATAGCCGTATCCTGTACCTGCTGATTGGTGGTAAGAAGGATGGCTTGGTCCTTTAAGGCTTCTTGAAGTGCATCCCTTTCTGTTTTTGCGGTTTGGAGCTGTTGTTCGAACACCAGTTGAAGGTGTCTCTGTCCCTCCGCTAACTGAGTTATAATGTTCTCCACCGGGACAGGCACGGGCTGTGTCATGGCGTCACCTGTCTATCCCACTTCTGACACCACTTTGTCAGGGGCAGGGGTGGACAGAGACTGAGACCAGAGCACTGTATGTCAAAAGCTAAGCAAGATTTATTAAAGGTTTATAAGTTTTATGAGGGGTTGTAGTTTTCCTTCCTTCTTGGGGTCGTTTTCTGTATGCAGGGAACGTCACAGTTTGATCCGGGGTCCCGGTTCTCGTGGCCTCAGGGAAAAGGAAAAAAGAAACGGGTTTTACTGATCGATTCTCAGTACTACTTGTAGTGCTACCTTCACCAAGTTAGAACAGGGGTTGTGATTTCAGTGCAAGGGCCACCGCGGGGCCTCCCGCCTCCCCGACCTTGCTACCTCCCCCCTCCCCAAACACCCCAACAGAACGCCCCTCTTAACAGCACTTGCCTTGGGCTGTGGCCCGACTCTCGGACCACAGCAGCAGGACCCGTGGCGTCTTCTCCCTTCAGCCCACCGGGTATGGTAGCAGTGTTGGTGACGTCGCTCCGCAGCACTCGCAGTGTACTCTCCTCTGTCTCCGGTCTCACGCTCTCCTCTCTTCTGATCTCCTCCGCCTCCGCTCTCACGCTCTCCTCTCTTCTGATCTCCTCTGCCTCCGCTCTCACGCTCTCCTCTCTTCTGATCTCCTCCGCCTCCGCTCTCACGCTCTCCTCTCCTCCGATCTCCTCCGGGTGCTCCACAGCCTCCTCTCCGCCCTGGCACACCGTCCGTTCCACGCCTCTAACTTTTATGCTTCCTGGTTCCGTCGGCCGACGGGACTCCTCCCCCTTCAGCTGTTCAACCACTAGAGCGCGATTGACTTCCTGGTTCTGTGGTCTCGGCAACCAGGAAGTGGTGTTTCCGTCTTCTTCGTCCGCTTCGGAGTGTTCCAGCCTCTCTTCCTCCCCACAGAGAGGGAGTGAGAGAGTGAGAGGAGTGAGACAGAGAGGGAGGGAGTGAAAGAGGGAGTGAGAGAGAGAGGGGGAGGGAGTGAGAGAGAGAGAGAGTGAGAGACAGACAGAGAGAGGGAGGGAGACAGAGGGAGTGATGGAGCGAGGGAGGGAGACAGAGGGAGTGAGGGAGTGAGGGAGGGAGACAGATGGAGCAACTGAGTGAGCGAGGGAGGGAGCGAGGGAGTGAGAGACAGACAGACGGAGGGAGAGGGAAGGAGCAAGAGAGGGTGGGAGCGAGGGAGTGAGAGACAGGGAGTGAGAGAGCGGGAATGAGAGACAGAGGGAGGGAGCGAGAGAGGGAGGGTGGGAGAGAGGGAGAGATAGAGGGAGAGAGGGAGCGAGGGAGGGTGGGAGCGAGCGAGGGAGAGGGAGAGAGAGAGAGGGAGAGGGAGAGGGAGAGAGGGAGAGGGAGAGAGAGAGGGAGTGAGAGAGTGAGAGGAGTGAGACAGAGAGAGGGAGGGAGTGAAAGAGGGAGTGAGAGAGAGAGGGGGAGGGAGGGAGTGAGAGAGAGAGTGAGAGACAGACAGAGAGGGAGGGAGAGGGAAGGAGCGAGAGAGGGAGGGAGCGAGGTAGAGAGGGAGCGAGGGAGAGAGGGAGGGAGTGAGAGGGAGTGAGGGAGAGAGAGGGAGTGAGGGAGAGAGAGGGAGTGAGGGAGAGAGAGGGAGTGAGGGAGGGAGAGGGGAGTGAGAGAGAGTGAGAGCGGGAATGAGAGAGACAGACAGAGGGTGGGAGCGAGGGAGAGATAGAGGGAGCGAGGGAGGGAGAGAGAGCGCGAACAAGACGGAGTGAAACAGGGAGCGAGAGAGGGAGGGAGAGAGGGAGGGAGGGAGTGAAGGAGAGAGGGAGGGAGGGAGTGAGAGGGAGAGGGAGGGAGTGAGTGAGGGAGTGAGAGAGAGAGAGGGAGCGAGAGAGGGAGCGAGGGAGGGAGAGAGGGAGGGAGATAGGGAGGGAGAGAGGGAAGGAGAGAGAGAGCGAGAGAGGGAGTGAGTGAGTGAGGGAGGGAGAGAGATGTGTGTATGCCGGGTCTGGTGGCTCAGTGGACGATATCCTAAACGCCAGAAACCTACTAGGAGCAGAGTCGCCATTCCAGCCAGCGGAGCCGTCCCAGGAGCACCATTGCCGCCGACCTCGCTGCAGCTCCACCGTCGAGTACCTCCCCCCCCCGCGCAGCCTCACAACAACTGCGCTGCCGCTGAGTGGGGGAGAGGGAAAGACTACACTTCCCAGCAGCCTCCGCGACCGGAAGTCGCGTCGAGGCGGAGCGCGCCAGGAGGCGCTTAAAAGCAGCCTTCAAACTTCAAAGGAGTGGGTAATATCCTAAACGCCAGAAACCTACTAGGAGCAGAGTCGCCATTCCAGCCAGCGGAGCCGTCCCAGGAGCACCATTGCCGCCGACCTCGCTGCAGCTCCACCGTCGAGTACCTCCCCCCCCCGCCGCAGCCTCACAACAACTGCGCTGCCGCTGAGTGGGGGAGAGGGAAAGACTACACTTCCCAGCAGCCTCCGCGACCGGAAGTCGCGTCGAGGCGGAGCGCGCCAGGAGGCGCTTAAAAGCAGCCTTCAACTCCCGCGTCGCGGGAGCGCGCGGGGCAGCGCCGGGCTAAGCCCGGGCAAAGGGCGGGCCCTCTGTGGCCCTCAGGGGACCGAGGAGTCCGGGACGGGGCTACTCCCCTGAGATCCTGCCTAGTTGTCATCAACCAAGGTAAACGCCCAATGCGAATTCAAATCATCTGCACTCGCAAGCTATTACCTCTTTTTTCAGCATTATTGCCTACAGCTGAAAATAACTAAGCGAGGATGAGTAAAAGTCGAAATACCCCCGTGACCACAAGATCAGCTACCAGATTGAAAGATGTCACCAACAGCCCTCTTCCCACAATAACCGCCATAGACTTAATGCTACAAAAAACGATCAATGTCGTGGCGGATGCAATTCAGGAGTCCGAAAGACGCCTCTCACTTACTCCAGATTTATGTTTCCCCGACCTCTCTTTACACACCACAGGTAACATAAACATTCTGGATAACACTATAAACTCTGAGGAGTCTATTCTAACGTTGTCATTTACAGGGCTTCCTAGTCCCCAAACAAGAGACAACACGCAATCAGCCTTGCTTATCTCACCCTCAGGCAACAGTAGGAACAACAGTCTTGCACCTACCGGTGAAAACAGCAGTAGCACCCATATGTCACCTATAGCTCACTTACACTCAGTAGCCCCTTCCCCGGGTGGTTTTACATCTACAACGACGAAACCGGTTACTAAAGTCAGTCGCTTGATAAAGAGCAAAACCAGGTCTACTGGCATACGAGGCAAACCCAAGTCATCTATTGTAAAAAAACAAAAATCTCACCTCAAGGCCAAACACCTCAGCTCAGCTAAAGACATTTGGTCTACATTTAGACTGGCTAAACCTGCCCCAGAGAAGGCGACCTTATGTCCTTTCATAAGCAGTCAAAACCCAGACCTGTTCTTGAATAAAGAGACGACAGTACCCATAAACACGTCTATACACACCACAGCCAGGGCTGAACATACAACGATAAATACAAAATCACTTCTGAGTGACCTTGAAAGCTTGATCAAGTCTCTTCTGTTACCTATCAGTGAGAGAGTCCTTAACATTGAGAATGCCTTAGGGAAGTTTGAAAGGGCCCAAAATGACGCAACATCCACCTTGCTTAAAACATTGAAGGTATCACAACCAATTTCTACCTTCACACCAGCCAGTAATTCCCTTACTTTGATTAGCAATAAAAACCCCAGGGTAAAAAAAGCCATAGCTAACCCTACCCTTGCTAGTAAGCAAAATCAGCCAAAGACTCCTCTAACCACCCCAGCGACAACTCAAGATAGAGGTACCATCATATCCCACCCAGTGGCAGCCACACCAAGTAGCTCTCAAACCTTACATGATGCAGAGACAGAAGATTGTGAATGGGCCGCTGAAAGTTCCCCAATCAAAATAGCAACTACCCAGGTAGAACAAACGAGACCAACCAAAAACCCCAAACAGGGCATATCTTCAAAACAATTAGGTGCTACCACGACAAAATCGGTGGTAGTAAAGAGTCCACTTCATGTTAACCTCCCGCCTGAATGTAGCCCGTACACCATTGTAATGATCGGTGTACCTAAATTAACGGGGGACAGGGTAGAAACACATGGGGACTTAAAAAACAAGGTGAGCCATTGGCTCACAACTCATAGACCGATCCCTAAACATATTAGTGGTCACATTGCACAGGTAAGAAGAGTAGACTGGGTGGGAAACAGATTTAAATCGACCGAGGGTGATTGTATAGTGGTAACCCTTGGGGATAGTCGTGCTGCCAGTTTTATAAGTAGCTGGAAAAGCGGTGTGACAAATAGCCTGATCCGCACCATGGCCTTAAGTTACTTTTATCCAAATAACCATGGTCATCGTCGTACACAAGTGCAGTCAACCTACGGACAGGAGGGGCTGCTTGAGCCAATAGTTGATAATCAATCAGGGGCCTATACACTGCCTATTGGTCCATATACTCGAACAAATCATATCGACTATAGGCATGAACAGCCATGGCAGAGCAGACCTAGCAACCACCCTAGTAGATATCAGGAGAGAAGCAAGCTTTTTACTCGTCCCCAGCAGCAGCTTTTCTCACATCCCCAATACTTAGACACACAATATGGGGTACCTATTTCTAATAGGTTTGATGCTTTTTATAACATCGACTACTTAGATGAGATCGATTGACAAATCGTATCTCCATCCTCCTACTCTATCCCTGTTGAGCCCCCAACTAAGGTAGCTCCCCTTTATAGAGTATCAAGCATCTGCCCAGAGTGCATAAGTGTTTCCTCCCCGGAGGCCAGTGAAGCGCCTAGGGCAGCTCCTTTAGTACAACTCCAAGAAAACACATTGAACGTGAGTGGGCGCAGCCACTCAGGTTCCACCAATTTAACTCAACGCATAGTGCACAGTGGAGTAAAAAACCCTCTAACCATTAGCAATGTACCGCAAGAACACTTAATAACGGATCATGGGGTCCAAGCAATCTCTCCTCCCGCAGATCAGGCCCAGATAGCAGGCCTGGGCCTCACCGAACAACGCTCCATACATCTTTTATCTTGGAACATAGCCGGCTTAGCCGTCAAGATTAATGATCCAGTGTGGTTAGCCTATGTAAAAAATTATACCATAATATGTTTTCAAGAAACCTGGCTAGCAGATGAAAATGCATACATTGAGGGCTTCCAAAGTTTCTTCTCACCAGCAACCCCATCAAATAGCGGAAGATCCAAAGGGGGCCTGCCAACTTACATAAGCCTTGCACTCAGCTGCCAGGTCACAATCAGAGCATCGGACAACAAACATATTCAAATCTTAGTGCTCAGGAATGGTAAAAAGGCACTGACACTTATTAATTTTTATAATGCCGTGCTATCAAACAAGGAGTGTAACATTCTCAAATTACAAAACCTTTTAGAAATAAAAGCGGATAGTCTACCTCGAAATATCATTATCGCTGGAGACTTTAACGCCTACCCCTGTGGCAACCCTGAAACGTCACCTATTGGCCTCTTAGGCTGCAACAGGAGGTCTGGCTTTCATTTTGATCACTCGCCCCGAGGCACCTGTATCAATAACTTAATAGATGGCAGGAATCTAACCGTCGCAATGACCACATTGGAGGACTCACACCAGTTTAACGTCCCCACGTACAAAGGCCACGGTAAAGGCTCCTACATAGACCACATATTCCTCTCAAGAGATCTAGTCGATTTAGCCACTGACTTTGAAATTCTAACAAGCATCTTCAGCGACCATAACCCTTTGTCGATCAGGATTGGAGGTGATCTTTTTGATCATAGGAAGCCTCGACCTGATCACGGTGTCTTAAAACCCATCAATGGAAATCGTCGCCTGAAGTGGTCAAAGGTTAACAGCGATTCCTTGTATGATTCAATTACCACTAGCTGTGGTAATGACCTAGATCTTTGTGTTTCTCCATCTACTTTGCCCGAAGCGACTCGGATTGCCTTTGCTGCTGTTGTTGAGAAAATTGGCCAAATGTTGTCAGTACCAATAAAGGGACATCATGAACACCAACCAGGGTGGTTCGATCAAGCCTGCTCAAAGGCCGGACGAGACTTAAAAAAAGCACTTAAGGCTACTCCAAGAGACCCTGTTCTTATTAAGTCACTGCGATCTAACTACAAGACAGTCCTGGCAGCCCGGAAAAAAGAAGTAAAAGCCGGTGTTTGGGAGAAGCTATGTGATCCTGCAATTCTGGGTAATAGCTCCAAGTTCTGGAGCATTGTAAACAAACCTATGTTTGACGTCCCCTTAAATTCTATTGTCGGGACCAATATACCTGAGGAAGAGTGGATGTCACATTACAGCACAATTTTTAAAAGTGATAATTTGCAAGCAGACTTTGTTTTTAAATCTTCTGACGAAAATGTGTTGTGTTTCACAGTGGGGAGGTAGAAAAGGGGATACAAGGATTAACCTGTAACAAAGCACCTGGCCCCGATGGTATACCACCCGACCTATTCAAATCAAACATTCTCTTATGGGCACCAGTCATCACCGCAGTTGTAAATGCAGGCATTTTGGCTGGTTGCCCAAAAGCCTGGGGGTCCTCCACCATTGTCCCTGTTTTTAAGAAGGGTGATCGTGGTAGTGTTACATGTTGCAGACCCATATCCCTGATTAACTCAGTCACAAAGGTGGTGGGGGGTATTATCCTAAACAGATTAACAGCCTGGGCCAACGATAATAATATACTGTCTCCAATACAATATGGGTTCAGACCAGGCCATTCCACGATAACCCAATGTCTGAATCTATATTTAATAAACAGTAAATACACCCTAGCAAGAAAAGGGACGATCCATATGGCCTTTATGGATTTATCGTCCGCGTTTGACTGTGTAGACAGAGGCAGGCTATGGGAGGTGCTGTTAAAAATGGGGGTGGAACAAAATCTGGTCAACCTTCTTGTTGACCTCCACTCGGACACAAGAGCAAACGTCCGTTACACCCATGACTTGAAGGTAACCAGAGATTTTAGAATAACTCGAGGTGTCAGACAAGGGTGCATCCTTGCCCCTTTTCTTTTTAATCTTTATATTAATGAGTTGGAGGAGCACCTACTAAAAACTGGTACAGACTTTCCCTACATTGGCAAGAAGGGCATACCGGTCCTATTATATGCGGACGACGCCGTTTTAATTTCTAGAACGGCGCTCGGTCTCCAAATCTTGCTAGATTCTTTTAATGACTTCATGAACTCCCGTGGCCTGAGCATTAATAACTCGAAATCCTTTACAATGACGACAGGTGTATCTCCAAAAAAAATATATCCTCACTTTGTAAATGGAGATAAAATACCCACTACTAAGACCTTCTCGTACCTTGGTGTTCTTTTTGACCACAAATTAACTTGGGCACCAGCAATACTAAAGAAAAAGGGCGAGGTAGTGCGGGCCAACGCGGCAATACTGGACTTCACTAGAAAAATGGGCAATAGTCCGGTGGCTGCTGTCTTGAAGTTATATCAAGCCAAAAGCACCGCAATTGCACGTTATGGAAGTGAAATATGGGGATCAGAATCACTAGGTGCCCTTGAAGTTACTGAGAATAACTTCTTAAAACAGGTCCTAAGGTTACCCAGGGGGACGGCCAACTTCCCGGTACATGAGGAACTTGGCATCCCACATCTAAGTGATAAGCTGGCCGTGAATCCTTTGTTATGCTGGCTGAATAGCTGGCTAAACACAGCCATACCTCTTACCAGAAACATTCTTCAAGAGGCACTACAGTGGGATGGTAGACTTAAGATCCCATGGTTAAAATACGTAAGAATGTGGCTTTTTGAATTAGGCCGACCAGATTTATTTTTATCCCCCGAAACAATAACCAAAACTGATGTAACCTTTGTTAGGAACACTTTTATGCTGTCCAGGTGCATGACACGGGAGGAAAATGAATACAAGAAAAGCAGTGTGAGACAGTATGCCTTAACCAAAACCTGTTTATATATGGAACCCTACCTGTCCTGGCCCATGTCCGGTTATGACCGTTTTTTATTAACAAGGTTCCGATTTAACATGTTCCATTTTTTATTAGCTGTACCAAGTGGAGCGCATAGAGGACAAGTGTTGCCAGCTTGCGGCTGCGACAATAAGTCTCCGCAAGATCTGGCACACTTTTTATTTTTCTGTCAGTTTTATACACTCCCCCGTAATCTGTTTTTAAAACCTTTACTTAAGCACCTGAATTTTGTACAATTCAGACCTGCACTGTGTCACCTTCAAATGCTAAATAGTGAATGTACCATGTTTGTATGTAGTTAAACATAGAAAAAGCATGGAAGGGTAACTAACTCTGCTGCTGATTGTACTCCCACCTCTAATGTATTTTATTCTTTTTAACCATATTATTGTGTATATGCTTGTGAATGTCTTGTTGTAATACTACTCTCCCCATTTTATTATTACTGTATGGATTAACTTGTATGAAATGCTCTTTTATGATTGTTACTTGCAAACAATCGAATAAAGATATTCTATTCTCAGTGGACGAAGGCATCCGCTGCAGGGACCTGTGATCAACCTCATGGTCAGTTTTTTTGTTGCTCTAGCCCGCACCCTCCCCCACTGACCCCGCCACAACCGGTGCGGCCCTCGGACACAAACCACACTGTAAATTTGGCCCCAGAGACAAAGTTTGTGAGTACCAATGCTCTATACCAACCAGCAAAAATGTTTATAAACCAATAGAAAAAAAGTAATCCGGGACTGTGAAACCTAATATTGTTTTTCATACAGTGAAGACAAAAGGGTCTTAAAAAATAGCATAAACAAACAATTCATAAACAACCACCTAAACCGGATGTTCATGACAGAGAAGCACCAACAACCCGTTTGGCCCATTTTCCCGGAGCAACACCTGCAAGAAAGTTTTCATCTTGGTCACACTATTAAAACTAAAACATTTATTTCCCACTGTAGTACGTACAAGCGGTATTGCGGAGAAATCTAAAAAAAGAAAAAGTGAGGCTTGTTAAAGTATATTTTGTTGCTCTGTTAAGTCTCCTTTGTTGTTGTTTGGAACTCTCATAAATACATTCTTAACTGCTAGCACATTCTCCTACCATTGGTTTGTCGTAAGAAAGAACCTCGAGTCAGGAATGAATACCAACATGCAATGTAGTAGGATGGAATTTCCATACTACTGGTCTGTCGCCTGAAATGTGTATGTTACTACTTCACCTACAAATTTTTTTTTTTTTTAAAGACTTCCACCAGTTACTAGACTATCGCAACCTTTCCAACTCGGGGCGCTTTTCTCGTTTCGCCTTTCAGCATTAATTAGGAACCAACCTGTTACTACTGTGAGACTCAGGTCCGAAAATCTACATAACATATACCTTATTACGGATTGCTTGACTTTACCCTTTGTATAGAAAACATTCCCATGAATCCTTCCCTGAACCCCGATACCCAGACTCCATCTGAAGAAACCTTGATGCCCAAAGCCCTTCTACAGTGATTCCTACGACACAAGTAAGTTAATGGTGATCCATGCACCATTTTACTGCATTTAGTCAGAGGCTATTACAAGAATATGCATCTATTTTAACGTCTATCATGTTGCAAGTGAGCCTGCATGCAAAGCATTCACTGGAAGTAAATGTAAACACTACTAAACACTTTTTGGCAACAATCTGTCCCTCTCCGAGCATTTAACTATGCTAAATCAGCACTAACCAAGAAGCAAAAGTGCAAGAGAAACACTTTGTGCCTAAAATATATTAAGATTAAATAATAAGGATCTAGTGAAAATACACTGCATTCACAGCACTTGCTTTTACTAGACTAGCTCGAAGTAGGATATCTCACCCACAAATACTTCTGCTGCTTGTGGAATACAAACAGCATTTCAATGATGAAAAACGCATATCAAAGTAATTGTTTCTGATCCGAAGACTGTAAAGTCATCACGTGGCTCAGGACTTTCATGGGCAATTAACCATAGAGGTTCAGGTGTTTGCAGGCCAGTACCCAAAGAAGGCTTCTAAGCTATTTCAACACAACGTTACCCCCCAGCCCTGTTTTGTGCTGAAGTATGTGATGACATGGATGTCATGGCGATTGACTTTGAGGCATTATTAATCAAAATAATATTACATTTTAGACAGCGTTTATGCTAACATCCCACATCTCTGGTTATCAACCATTAGCAGGCTACATCTAGCGGAGTGGAGTGCACTGTGGTGATTGAGCTGGTAAGGATTAGAGCGCTCTAGTGTACCATAAATCTGCAGCTCTGAAACTAGAGTACCTGGTCCAGTGCACAGAAAGGAAAAAACATGGTTTCCTTGCCGTGGTCTCAAACGAAAAACACTACGGTTTGTAAAGAATAAGCAAGATACAAGTAAAGGTCTGGTCTATTTTTTTTTTTTTTTTTAATATTTCTGATGCTTTATTAAAGAGTATAAGGATCGCTGGATGTGAGATTCCACAAACTGAGTTCAGATATAATCATTCTTTACTGAGGGATTCAGCATTTGAAAAACGGTGCTCTATTTGACAGAGTGGCGGAGAGCATTACCTCCATCATGCTGATGGACCATGTACCTCTGATTTAGAGATGATCATCAGTCCAGCGGCCATCTTTGAACGGTGAAAGGAATAGCCATCATGTACATAAGTTACAAAGAATTAGTATTTAAAAAGTATAGCGGAGGTGTAGGGTACCACTGTGCTGAGAGACATCATGTCACAAAAAGTAAAACAAAGAGCAGCAGACAGACCTCTCAAAAAAGTGCTAAACTCATTTTAAAAAACTAGTAGGCAAAAATTCTGCAAAGGATATTTGAAGCCCCTTGGCACTGCCGTGGTGAGAAAGGGGGAGTGTATAATGGCTGGGTGGAGAAGGTAACATTGGCTGCTGCTGTTCTCTTCTGGGTGGAGAGGTGGTTAGCGTTCATCAGTCTGTCTTGGCTGGAGTGAGTAGGAAGATTCTACTTCTCTCTTCTGAGCAGGAAGAGTAGGGTGACTTCCATGGCTCTCTTCTGGGTGGAAAAAAGTGTTATGTCTTCCATTACTCTCTGCTGGGAAGGGGAGAATAAAAGAGCCCTCAATACTCTCTCGGGTGGAAGTGGATGGCATTGCTTCCAATATGCTCCGCGGAGAGTGGTTTCCACTAATCTCTGCTGGCTGAGAGTCAGTGGATTATCTTTGAATGAAGAGCAACCTGGCTTCCATTAGTCTCTCCTGGTTGGAGGGGAATAAGATGTTCCACTACTGTCTTCAGCAAAGGAGAGAGTAATATTGCTTCCAGTACCTGGCTTGCAAGAATGGAGTGGAATCCAATTTTCCTTAAATTCCTAATTTGGCCCCTTTCGATGGAGAGCTTGCACAGTACCCTTTCTCTTTCACACACACTGGAGTATAGAGCTATCAAAGGTTGTTAGCTGTCTCTCCGTGTGGCACTGAATCTGATCAGCATCAAGGGTCAGATTTCCTGTGTACTCGCCAACAGGGCATAAAAGGCATCCCATTCTTGTCCACCGTCCAGGTCACTATGTCATAGCCAATATTCATATTCCCAAATTCATCATAGTAGATGGTGCTGTTTCTGATGTTGAAGTTTATCGTCTTTAATTCTTTGAACAGCTCCTCTCCAGCCTGGATGCTATCCACCGTCCTCTAGAAACGCACCGCACGGCTATCTCTATCATTTGATAGCCACAGAGGCAAGGCTGGCTGTGGCAGAACTTCAAGAGTCCCTGAAGAGTACCAACAATTGTCTGATAGATTCCAAAGCCTGGGCATCACTTTCTGGGGTTTTCTTCCCAGAGTCTGCTGGCGTCTCCAGATTGTTCGCTTGGAGTCCAGTCAGAACTTCAAGAGACCCCGTCGGGGGTGCCAACAATTTTCCGATAGATA
This sequence comes from Lissotriton vulgaris, assembly GCF_964263255.1. Lineage (NCBI taxonomy): Eukaryota > Metazoa > Chordata > Amphibia > Caudata > Salamandridae > Lissotriton > Lissotriton vulgaris. The sequence continues at coordinate 513,627,246 of NC_141700.1, forward strand.
CTGCAGTCTGGGCAGCACGTTCTAGGGTTTTCTTCCCAGAGTCTAATGGCGTCTCCAGATTGTTCGCTTGGAGTCCAGTCGGAACTTCAAGAGACCCCGTCGGGGGTGCCAACAATTTTCCGATAGATACTGCAGTCTGGGCAGCACGTTCTGGGGTTTCCTTCCCAGAGTCTAATGGCGTCTCCAGATTGTTCGCTTGGAGTCCAGTCGGAACTTCAAGAGACCCCGTCGGGGGTGCCAACAATTTTCCGATAGATACTGCAGTCTGGGCAGCACTTTCTGGGGTTTTCTTCCCAGAGTCTGTCGGTGTCGCCAGAGTATTCTCTTGGAGGCCAGTCTGTTCGCGAATGCGCTGCAATTCAGCATCAAAGGCTCGGGAAGGCTTCTCATCTGGGGCCTGTAATTGCAATGGGTGGTGCCTCAGGGCTGGGACCAGCTTGTAGCTTGGTATCCTCCGAAGAGCTTCATTCAGCTGATGCATCTTATTCAGCTGCTCCTGCGCACTACGCAGCTTAGCGCGGACCTCTTCAAATGCATTGCGAAGAACCGTACTGTCTTCCAATAGTTTCGATATTGTATCCATCAGCATTTCCACGTGGTTCTCATTCTCCCGCTGGAGCTGGGCGTATTTCTGGTTGTGGCGCTCCAACGTGCGCCGGTTTTCCAGCTTTAGGGAGTTATACTGCGCCTGTAAGTCCAGGAGCTGCTTCTTGGCTCCTTCATGCTGGTTCTTCAGGGTCATGTGCCGAGAGGGGAGGGTGACGTCGGGGTTCATGGCGCCTTTCTTCTCCTTGCTCAGGGCTTCTTGAGCTTTTAATTTATGCACCCCAAAATCTTCCTGGGTCTTGTGCTCCGCACGCTCCTTCTCAAGGGACTGCTCCAGACTGGACCGCTGCTCATACATCACTTCCACCAGGCCGGAGAGCGTCTCCTGCTGCTGCTGGAACTGGAGCTGTGAGTGCCTGTACAGGTAGATCACGGACCCCAGGCACGTCACGAAGGCCAGCAGGCAGAAGACTACCTGCAGAATCCTCGTCTGCCTGCGAAACCCGCAGGCGCAGAGTCCCATCATGGCCGGAGAGCTTGGTTCCTCGTCAGGAGGGCAGGGCCCTCGGACTCCCGTGAGCATCTTGACCGCAATGTCCGACTGACAGACTTATGGGCCCTGCGCGGCCTTATCTAGCCCTGCTGAGCCCCCCGGATTATGACGTTGCTGTGATACACAACGCCGCACTGTTACATCGAGTCAACGCGCCTTGCGTCCCAGACAGCATCAACCCTGGCTGTCTAAGTAGTCCGCGCCCTGAGCAGTGCAGCTTTGCCATCCCGTGTGTAGGTCACTGCACGTGCTGTGTGTGCGCCTTTCCTGGCCACGTGAGGGGGCTCCTCGACCCCTGACATGGATGCGATCAAAGACTCTGAGGCGAATCTTCCTGCAGGAAGCACGTGGCCTTCGACGCACAGCGCATCCCCTTTTCCGTGGAAGTGGCCCGTTTCCACAACGCTGCGCTCTGTGCGTCCGAGGCACCAGAGAGTCTGCCGCCAAACTCTCACCAGATCTGACACCAGGACACCTCCTGGTACCGGAAACACACAAATCACGAGGTCCCCAGCCAGGTGAAATACAAAGAAATAGGAATAAACATAGTCAACTCAGGGCGACATAACATTCCCCCGCCCCACATACCCAAACCCGCAAAGGAAACACAGACAATTATAAGTTTGGGTAAAAACTGCTGCAGGATTTATTTACATACAACATATGTAAAGATGGTGGGTTAGCTTACGGGCGATCCAGGACAGGCCGCATTCTCGCCACCTGTCCGCCTGATTGAGCCAAACAGCACAGTGGCGAACCACCCAACTGCTGTATAACATAATAAAATACTGACACACCCATTTGCTGGGCGTGCCTAGGCAAACCCCCGGCTGCACAGGCCCACAACCGCCCGAAGGACTACTGGGGTGCCGACACGGATTCCTGCACCTCCCATGAGGTTACAGGTAGGCTCTGGCACCCCTATGTGCCCGCTGAAGTACATCATTTGCACCTCTCTTCTTCCGGATCGCCCCGTAACTCCGCCTGCAACGATAAACAAACACATTACAAAAACCCCCCAACCCTTACCATTAACACTCTGGGTAAGCGGAAGGGAGGGAAAAGAGTGTTCAGCGAGGTCGCGACGGCGTCCGGGCGGCAAAGAGGATTCGGGGAAGGGGCGCCGCAGCATAAGTACCCCATAAGCCCCTCCCCGCCGCCCGGACGAGATTCTCGGCCGGCCGCCTCCTCCAACCGGTGAGGCGGAGGTGCCGGACATTACAGTGGGGGGGCGGGACCGCCCTCCTTGACTAGGTACCCGCCCTCTTGATGGCCACTGCGTGGCCTCGGGCAGGCGCATAGTCAACTCAGGGCGACATAACATTCCCCCGCCCCACATACCCAAACCCGCAAAGGAAACACAGACAATTATAAGTTTGGGTAAAAACTGCTGCAGGATTTATTTACATACAACATATGTAAAGATGGTGGGTTAGCTTACGGGCGATCCAGGACAGGCCGCATTCTCGCCACCTGTCCGCCTGATTGAGCCAAACAGCACAGTGGCGAACCACCCAACTGCTGTATAACATAATAAAATACTGACACACCCATTTGCTGGGCGTGCCTAGGCAAACCCCCGGCTGCACAGGCCCACAACCGCCCGAAGGACTACTGGGGTGCCGACACGGATTCCTGCACCTCCCATGAGGTTACAGGTAGGCTCTGGCACCCCTATGTGCCCGCTGAAGTACATCATTTGCACCTCTCTTCTTCCGGATCGCCCCGTAACTCCGCCACAGCCTGTGCGGTGGTAACCGCTGCCGCACAGGCCCCCCACCAATGTCACCTATACTACCTGCATCCTCTGCTCATGAGTGCCTCCTTCAAGTCCAACAAAAAGAGGTCTAAGCCCACAGGCGTGAGGTGGACACCATCCTCCTCGAAGTACCCCTTGACCCTTTCCTGAATCAAGCCATGTTTAATGAAACCAAGCCCTCTGTGCTGTGTGAACTTTTTCATGGCCGTATTTACGCGTCTTCTAGTCCTCTCGATTGCCTCACCGGACTGAGCACCCCGCCAGTGCCTCCTGGGCACTAATTCAGACCACCAGACCTCGCATTCGCGCAGCATGCTACCAATGATACCCAGGTCCGTTTTCATCCTGAGAAGCAGAGCTGACTTCCCCACTGAGGTAATGTCATTGCCACCCAAATGGATTATTAAATGCTGAGGAAGAGGCCCCCCCCGGGAAAGGATCTCCTTCAATCGAAATAGCAGGCTATGCCAGCGCATACCGGGGAACCCCCACCACACACACTCTATTTCTGCGAAGGTACCCGTCCACTGTCGGATGGCAGCCCAGCGCGCCAATCTGCTGACCATAGAATGCCCCAAGACCCACACACGAGTACCTGTCAAAGAAAGACGCGATATGTTCAAGGGTGTTTATTCCAGACACATGTTATACAAATGTGAAGCACAGCAAACAAAATTGTGAAGCACAGCAAACAAAATCAACAACACTGAAAAAAGAGGGGGGGGGAGAGGTCAAGGCCTGACATAACGCCTATAACAGGCAGATTCCCAACGTCCCACCGACTGCACCTGCCCTGGAGACATCCCCGCGCGGAAAGCTGAAGTGGCCGCCCCTATGCGGAATGAGTGACTCGAGAACTTCTTCCCTACAACCAACAAGCCAGCCCTGTCAAGGCAAGCCAACATAATCTTGTCCAGTTGATATTTTGTTAAAGGGCAGGAATCGGCATGCACTAAGAGGTAACCAGGCCCCGACGGGCGTAATGCCAAGAAGGCTTGCAGCAATGCCACGGGGCAGTAGCGGGGATCACCAAGGGGGGAAAGTCTAATCAGGGACCCCCTCCCAGACTGGTCAGTTTTGGATCTTCTCAGCTTAACAGATAACCCACCCTCGAGATTGATATCCGCCACACCCAGGGCATCCATAGAGGTATCGGACTTAGAGCGCGCCACCAGCTCACTACTCCTGAATGCACCAAAGAAAGCTAGGGCGAAAGCCGCCGCGAAGAGGGACTCCTCGTACCTGGAGTGCACAACAGCTTGCAACCTCTGCAACATGGCCTGGAGGGAAGGGAAATCAATGGGGGACCTGTCATCTGGGGCCCTAGGATCCTCCCTCGCCCAACCCTTCAAGGCAGCCCTAATTGCAAATGAAGAGGTGGGGTCAAGTCCCCCACACAATCTAGCCTCGTGCCCAATTGCCGCTAGGTGGCCGCACACCCAAGAGTGCGATTTCAACTGCCGTTTAGCCCACACTAAAAAGCATGAACTTTCTTCTCTAATGGCAATGTTTGCAGACCCAGGTCAGAGATCACTTTAGTGAACGTAGCACGATGGCTTGCGTAGCGCTTACGTGTACTCAGTGCTAATGATTTTTCGCCCAGTTCCCTCATGTGCTGCTCCACTCCAAGATGTGCCAAAGCCTTGGCGCAAAGGGGGTCATCTCCTCTCTCGCCTGAGGGCAGGCTGCCCGGAAACGGTCCAGCTGAAAACGAGAGAGAGCGTCAGCTGCGACATTGGTGACCCCCACAATGTGTCTGGCTCTAAAATCGACATTGCAAAACAGGCACCTGCTAGCCAGTTCCCGGAGCAGAGACAGCACCATGGGGCAGTTGGCGGACAACCCATTGATCGCCTGCACCACTGCCATGTTATCTGACCAGAACAAGACTTTTCTGTGGGACAAGGCCTCCGGCCACAGGTGTAAGGAAATGACAATCGGGAAGAGTTCCAGGACAGCAATATTGGAAGTAATGCCTCGCTTGCGCCAAGAGTTGGGCCAACGCTGTGCGCACCACTCATCTCCCAAAATGGCCCCAAAGCCCTCGCGGCCCGAGGCGTCAGTGTACATGTTTAACTCTGGACTCCCCACCCAAGGGGACCTCCACTTCACTGTCCCATTAAATTCTGCCAAGAAAACATCTCACATCCTCAAATCCTTCTTGAGACCGGAGGTCAACCTGACAAAATGGTACGGTTTGTTAATTTTAGCAGTGGCTTTGGCCAGGCGCCTAGCAAAGACGCGCCCCACCGGAATCACTCTCGCAGCAAAGTTTAGCTTACCCAAGAGGCTCTGAATGACCCCCAGCGGCGCCTTGTCTTTGCCCAGCAAGGCCTGGATGTCCCCCCTCAAGGCCCCCACCTTCTCTGCCGGCAAACGGGACACCCCCTGTACAGTGTCAAGCTCAATCCCCAGGAAAGTCAGCACCTGAGCAGGGCCTTCGGTCTTACCCGGCGCTAAGGGCACCCCCAAGCGGCCAGCCAGCTCCACAAAACAGTCCAAGCCCTCCTGGCACTCCTGCGTGCCCTCCCTTCCAATGAACAGGAAATCATCCAGGTAGTGAGACACCGCAGACACATTGTATTCCTCCACGAGGGCCCACTGCAGAAAGGTGCTGAATGCCTCAAAGAAAGCACACGAGACAGCGCACCCCATGGGCATACATTTGTCAAAGTAGTACCCCCCTTTCCATTTGAATCCCAAGAGGTGCTGACTGTCAGGATGGACCGGTAGCAGGCGGAAAGCCGCCTCAATATCTGCCTTGGCCAGCCAAGCTCCTACCCCTGCCCTCCTCACCAAATCTATGGCCATGTCCAGGGAACAATAGGAGACCGAACAAGCTTCTTCAGGCAACCAAGAATTAACAGAGTCCCCCTCTGGGAAGGACAAATTGTGAATCAATCTGAAGGCCCCAGGATCTTTTTTGGGGACCACACCCAAAGGGGACACAACAAAGTCGTGGAGGGGGGGAGACAGGAAAGGCCCAGCCACCCTCCCCAACGCTACCTCCTTGTTGATCTTTATGTCTACGACCTCTGGGAGCTCCCTTACTGATTTTTGGTTATCAGCATCTCTGCTGACTCTGGGGCCCTGATAGGGGATCTGGAAACCATCGAGGAAACCATGGGACAGGGTATCCCTATCTTTCACATTGGGGTATTTATGAAGGAGGGCAAGTAACCTGGGCAAAATGATTGGCGATGGACCTTTGGTCCCATGATTGGGGCAATCCCAGACCGGCAACACAGGTGGACGATGGGGCGGGCTGAGAGGCTCGCGCTGCTGGGAGACCACAGGAACTGGGGGAGGGGGGGAGGGAAGGACCCTGGGAGTACTACTTGTCTTTGTTGGCAGCATTGGGGGCAGGGGATCTCTTCTCGCAAGAGGACTCAGGGTGGGGGCCACCGCACTTGCTGCACGCATGGGAGAACTTGCAGGCTTTCCCCCAAGTGCAGTTTCCCGCATTAAACATCCTGCAGGTGGCAGGGGCATATTTCTTGGCGAATTGCTTGTTAGAACCGCCCCCCCCTCGCCCCCCACGAAAGGACTGGCGAAAATTACTCCTCTTCTGGGTGAACAGCTTCTCATTATCTGACTTCCTGGCCTGGACAACACTGTTACCACTTTCTACTTTACTTTTACCCATATGAGCAATCCACAGTCTGACCTCAACCTGATCCCACTCCAGCTCGGGGCAGACAGACATCTTTTTTCGGAACTCGCAGTCATAAGAATACCACCCCATCCCAGTTGTTGCTTCCGCTTCATTAACTATGATGCTATTGTATTGAAAAAGACCCTGTGCTTGGTCCGGAAAACGTTCAGTTATGACTGCTGCCAGGATGGCGAAGGCCTGACGCCAGTTTCTGATAGACTTCTCGGGCCAGGACTGGAAGCGAGCTTTCTTCTCCTCATCTTTAGACCCCATCCTACGCACATCTACCCCATCCGCCCCCAACATGAGGAGCGAGAAAATGTCAATGAACTCCCTCCTCCAAATGCCTTCCTTCGCCGCCTGGGGAACCTGCCAGGCCAGGGAGCATTTGCCTGATAGAAGGGGCGCCATGGTCATGAGGGCTGTGGGCGCAGGGATGGGCACCACTGATGTCGGTGGAGCCACCACACTGGTAGTCGGCAAAGGGGGGGGAGTGGCCGATAGTCCCGCTAGAGGCTGGGCAGCGACAACCGCCGGCAAAGGGGCCACCTGGGGCACACCCTGAATTGGCGGCAAAACCTGAGGAGGAAAAGCACCCGGCACCTGACTGTCTATCACGCTGACCGTCTGGACAATAGGTAAAGTGCCGGGACCCACAACAAACCCCCCTTGTGCAGGAGCACCACCCCACACTTGAGCAACATCTGCCTCCCCGGCAGAAGACAAAGGGGCCACTGGCGAAGATGGCAGAATCACAGGTAAAGCAGAAACAGATGATCTGGACTGGGCAGGGCACAAACTGGCTCTTATTTCGGACATAAAAGAGGCCAGCGAGTCAGTAATCTTACCCAGGTCCGCCCGGGTAGCGAATTCCGCACTCGGGACCGCCAAGCGTGGAGGAGAGGGGGGGCACACCCGGACCACCGCCGGGGGGGATGCCGGGGCATGTACTATCACGTTTCTGATCGGTTCAGCCGCCCTGGACTTTGCGGGGGGCTCCGGTGGGAAGTCTTTGACTGTTGGCTTCCTAGTGCGCTTGGACCTCCCTGTGGTTGTGTCCTCTGCCGCCTCTATTTCAGTTATGAGTGGGGCAGGGGGCGGCCCCGTTGCTCTAGGGGGGTTGGCAAGTAAAAGTCCACTCGCCCACGCCACCCCATTAGTCTTTATCGCATCCAAAAGGGCTTTCATCTGGGGGTCTTGCGACGGTCCTAGCCCAGAGTCCTCAACCAGAGAAGTCTGTGTGAAAAGGGGGGGGGACCCCTGACTCTCCATGCCGCAGTCGAAAGTATCCTGGAAAAGAGAGGACCGTGAGGACGTGTACACACGACTTTGAATAAACCAAAAGACACCATACACCCCCGAAAGCTCTCCCCCGAAGCACCCCACGACACTAGACCAAAAGGGGGGGCGAAACTCCTGTCCCGCGGGCAGATTCCACCCAGGGAGGCCCACTCGCCGAAAACATACCTCAGCAAGATCCTTGTGACTTGGAAGTAACGCACCAATGCAGTCCCCCACACGAATAATGTACCTGAAACAACAGAATGGGCTGTGAAACGCCTGAATCACCACATCAAATGCCCATGCCGGGACACAAAGAGCACCATGATCGTAAAACGCCGGTAAACGCCCAACGTGAAAGCGTGCACAAACATTCAGGATGCGTGAGACTCTCTACAAACACGTCAATCACGCGCGTGTAAAAACGTACCTTGCGCTTCCCCTGCGTAAGCGTGTGCGCAAAATAGGACGACCAGTGAGGCACGGGGGGGGGGGCCGGTGGGGGGGCAGGTGGGCAGGCGTGCGGCAGAAGGTGCGACAAGATGCCCCAATATCCGGTAACCACGGAAGGGCTAGGCGCGGAAGCGACTGCGCGCAAACGGCCGGACTCTGAAAGACAAAGGGAAAGAGGCATGTGAACAACGAGGCCCCGCCGGAGCCGCAAAGCGTGCGCACGCGCCAACCACAATGAAGCCCATGCGCAACCTCCACACGCCTTCTGTAAAAGAAACCAATGATTAGAAAGTACGCAAATGAGAAAGGCAGGCGCCAGGCAGCAAAGCCCCTGCAGGCCCGGGATCCCAGGACGCAGGCCCCCCCCTACCTCCGGCAGTGTAAACACTCCGCACCCCCGGGGAGGGGCATACGAAATGGCGGGCGCCCGCCAGGTCCCTCACCTTGATCTCGTTGAAAGAAACATTTGAGCCAAACGGTGCGCCAAGCCAGAACAGCGTAGAGCACGTCGTGTTCTGCCCACCTCCCCACACTCTGAAAACATAGCAAACCGCATATTGAACACCAGCATGCGTGCGACCACAAGGGGGGACGACGCTACAAACACAAAAGCGTTATAAATCAACATTCCGAATACATCCGCCGCGCCATCACGTCACAAACATTGAAACATTTATAAGGCATCATTAGGAGAACATCCGCCGCGCCATAAAACACAACCAGCCCTCCAGCATAGTGAAACCACTAACTAACACATGTATTGACTTGAGCATAATCGTAAAGTTGGCTAAGAACAGACATAAATGAGCCCGCAAGCTGAAAAACTGGTTCCCTGCAACCCCTCGAAAACATACCCCGCGCCATCAAGAAACGTAACACAAAGCATCAATAATCGAAAACAGCTGTATTAAGTGAATACGGCATATACATAAGTATGTACAACAGATGCGAACCGAAAGGATTCGAAACTTCGAGCATGGAAAGATCTGCCTATACATAAAGGAAAAAGGTTAAATACATTTCGAGCGGCAAGCATCCCATGCGCGACTGGCAGGCAAAGGGGGAACAGCACACGCGATCCAGCCACATCATACCTCACCCACGCGGGCAGGCCCCCCCAAACAAATAACCCGCCGATCAGGACACAAAATGGCCACCCCGACGGGAGAAAGATAGGCGGGGAAAGCGAGCGGAGGTCGAAAACCCCCCCGTGAATACAGGCCCAATCCCACCAGGCCGCACAAATCACCCCGGCCCCATCCCGGTGACGAGGGTCAGCTGCCCGGGGAATCGCTGTGGGGCCCGTAAAGTACCCGCCGCAACCCGCATCCGCCAGGGACAAGGACCGCAACGGCCCCGGACGTCCCCCACCCCCACAGCAGCCCGCCTTCACGGGCCACCTCGCCAGCTCTCACCTCACCTCGAGGGGGCAGGCGGCCAAGCAGGAACTGGGGGGTGGAGGCGACAAAAGGCCCGAGGCCCCGCTCACCTTGAAACGACGAAAGACGACAAAAGAGTGTTCAGCGAGGTCGCGACGGCGTCCGGGCGGCAAAGAGGATTCGGGGAAGGGGCGCCGCAGCATAAGTACCCCATAAGCCCCTCCCCGCCGCCCGGACGAGATTCTCGGCCGGCCGCCTCCTCCAACCGGTGAGGCGGAGGTGCCGGACATTACAGTGGGGGGGCGGGACCGCCCTCCTTGACTAGGTACCCGCCCTCTTGATGGCCACTGCGTGGCCTCGGGCAGGCGCAAAGTTGTGGGGTTGTCCATCATTAACACACAATCTAAGTCGCTCTCTATGTGCACAGGTGCTAACGCGTCTTTAGCCCCTGAGTGAGGCTGCCTGCGACCCACGCAGGGAGCCCCCATAGTAGAGCCACCTTAGTGCCACAGGAGGGCACACCCGACAGGCTAGTGTTTGGACCCACTGGGGGTCCTGTGCTGTTAGGTTGAATTTTCCATGAAAAAGTCCCAGCTCTACCGCCCGTCAAACTAACCAGGATCAGAAAACCTTCCAATAAGGGCCACTGTAATTATGTGATTTTTTCCCCCAGCGTTTTCCACATAATTAAGAATTTGCCGCATGGGCTGTACAGTCCATAATCTGCTGCATAATTTACAGATTTTGGGGGAAAAAATGTTTTTAGCTTAAACAAGTTACTTAAATTTTTTAAACAGCAACCCATGTGGCATGCAGTGGAAAGCCCTTCACAAAAGTTGACTGGTCATCTTTCAGAAGTTTATTGGTACTGAGATGAAATCTTTGCTAAAACAGTGTTAACATTGGTGAAAATTACCACATTTTGAAGTCATTCTATCACAAAATGTGCTGTATTATGCGACCTAATTTGCCTCTTTTTGCCGAATAATTTAGTCGGCACGGCCGCTTAATTTGGTCATCTCCTGCCGCTTAATTCCAGTGGCGCCGACTCCACTCCTAAACAGGTTGCCTATGTCCATTCTTTTATAGTCCCGTGTCTATCTTAAATGTGTTTTTTTCATGTGTTCTCGCATGCGGGCGCACTGAAGTTGCTTCAAAGTGTAATAAAACCTGTAAATATGACCTAAGAAATACGTGTATTTTCTTTTATGATGCAATGCCCAGCGTGGGAGACCTACTCAGGACCTCTCGGATGTGGTTTTACTCAGCTATGCCGCCGAGCTTCTGTGAGACGGATCCCACAGGTGAGTAACGCATGGCCGCCCGCCGTCCTGCCTACATATACTCTCTGTCTCGTGCGCCATTTTGCATAGTGCCGGAATGGAAAAATCCTCTCACATGCACATATAGCGCAGCTACGTATGTATTGCTACTCTCAACCAGTGCCGCAAGCGTCGTCGCTATACAATGAAAGAGTGACTGGGCCATGGTCCATACATACCCTTTGCATAGGAGCAGTGTGCACTAAATGTAATTTAAAATACGGATCAAACATTAATTAGTACACATTTGCCTTGAGCGATGTCCAATCGGCCCTGTTTTGTAATTGGTTAGTTAATGCAAAATACGTTGTTTCCAAAGGCAAGTCAGTGCAATGCTGATGTTGTACTGGCGACTCAGCGTCGCCTTGTTATGTATATGCCAGCATTTGTAAAGCGCATAGATACCTCCGACGAGGTGTCCCAGCAGTGCTGGGGGCCCTCGGGAAGATTAAGCAAGCTATTGCCCAGAGTCTCAGAGTGCTGGGCTAACCTGCCGCCAGAGGCTGGGATCGAACCGTGAACCCTGTGGTCCGGAAGGAGGCACCCTGGCCACTGCGCCACACCTCTTCAACAAGTGCCTCACTTCAGTTTCAAAGTGCTGTAAGCAATAGCTGTTGTCATTGCACCGTTTAATATTGCTCAAATGGGCCTCAGGCACATTAAATGCTAGTTGATTTTGCAGGGGATTCAAACTCCTGCTCCGGGCCAGTTAATAGTTGTGAGGTACGTCAGATCTGATAGGCAGGGGATGCAGAGGGGCGGCGGGAGGGCGGTGTGTATTTCTTCTCTGACATATTTCGCATTTGGCACAGTAGTTCTGGGCATCTTTATATATTCTGGGCCAAAAGAAATGCCTTAGTATACTCTCCGTAGTCTTTTCCTTCCTGGCATGGCCTGCAGTGAGATGTGCGTGTGCAAAGAACAACACTTGGTCACGAAAAGACAAGGGTACTAGCAACTGTGGTTTGCTTCCTTCATGTGATAGTCGATAAAGTAGGTCCTTCTTGATGACGAATCGGGGGAATACTGGTTGGGATGCTCCCTGAGAGGAATGAGCACTTTCCCAGGCATTATTCAAGGTTCTATCCTCAACCTGGGCAAATCTAAAACTGCGGTCGATGACCAATGGTTCTGGTGTTATGAGAGCGGGAAATGGACCACCTCCTTGGAGCTTGGACTGGTTCAGGGACTTTCTAAAGAGAGAGAGAAACTCTGGGTTGTCAACCCATAGAATCATGTCCTCTGGGAGGGAATCTACTACTCCTACCCTAACATTACAAGAGCCTTTATCCATGTGGGTCAGGGTGATCAATGCAACAGGATAGGGCTTAACATCCCCATGGACACAGCGTATATGGACAATGGTGTCCGGGATATACTGACAGGGCCGCACAAACCTTTCTTGTACCACTGACTGCCTACACCCTGAGTCAAGGAGGGCTCTCACTGACTGGTCATTCATCCTCATACTCACGTAAAATGAGGCCCCCATTTCGGCGGTATATAACACAGTCCTAGGAAGATAGCCCACTTCCATCGGCTCCTCAGGGGGTCGTCGTCGGGGGCACATTCTGGCAATGTGGCCCCACTCGCCACAGTCGAAGCATTGGGGTCCTCTTGAAAGGGATACCATTCCCGAAGGGTTAGGTCTCCTTGGTTCCAGACCTAACTTGGGTTTCTTGTCTGTTTTTGAGGGCAGAATGTTTTTGTTAGCTTTTTCAGGTTCCCAACCGGTGGACCTGGGCTGGGCCCTGGCATAGTGAGCATCCATTTCGATGGCCTGTTCAATATCAAGTCCTGCATGTTGTCGAAGCCACCTATGAGAGGCATACGGGAGGGTTTCTATAAATTGTTCCAAATAGACTTTGTTTAGAATCTCTTCCTTAGTACACACCTTTGGTTTCAGCCATTTATCGGCAGCCATCTTTAAACGGAAAAAGAGGGTTTTGGGGTGCTCTCCGGGTGTCCCCCTTTCCTTCCTAAACCGGACTCGGTAAGCCTCTTGGTCTAGTCCAAGGTGGTCCAAAATGACCTCTTTTATCACAGTATAGGGGGTATTCCCCTCGGGGTTGGCGGCCTGGTAGGCCGACTGGGCCTCGCCGGTTAGGAGAGGTGCCAGGAAGAAGGGCCATTTCTCCTCTGGCCACCCCAGAGACATGGCAGCCCTTTCAAATTTTAGCATAAAAGCGTCAGGATCCTCGCCAGATACATATTTTTGCAGCGCTATACCCGTGGGGTGTGGACTATGGCTCCTACCGTCTATTTGAGTCACCACAGTTGGAGGCGGCACACTCTTCATGCTTTCGAGATGAGCAGTAATAGTGTTCTTAAACATGTCCCGGTCAGCCTGGGCTGAAGTTAGTTGTCGTTCTACTGCCCACTCAAGCTTTTCCTGTCCTTTAATAATATGCTGGATTAGGGCGTCCATCTCACTTTCACAGATGGGCTGAGGTAAAATGGATCCCACTGCTGACACCACTTGTACAGGGGTGGCCTGGGCCTAAGAGACTGAGTCAGAGACTTTCAGTAGAGATCTTAACGAGGGCTTAATTTTGATATACGATCTTCGTTTCCTGCTGGTTATGCGCTCTCGAGCAAACGCTGCCGGATCTGTTATGGGCTTCCGTAGGGAATCCAGGATGTCTCTGGGTGGGTGGACAATCCTCCGTCAGGCACAGCAACCGGGAAAGAAGGAGAAAAATAGGGTCAGTGTGAGAAGTTGGCCTGATATATGATGTCTCCAATTCTGGGGGCACCTTGTATCAGTCTAAACAACCCTTATGGTGTCTGGTTGTAAGTCAACCTTATAGACAAGCTATCCTAATGGTAGCATGGACTAAGCAGCCTTAAAGGCTTAACTCAAGAGGTCGTGTTAAGCGAGCTGTTTTACCAATCACAATCCTGTAATATCAAATGAAAGGACAACACACAAGTTATATATTATAAAAATATATGTATTTATTACTAGAATAATCCTCTGTACTCTTTATGAGTGCAGAGGCACAAGCATTTAAACAAAAGCACAGATAAACATATGAACGTTGCACAATTATGGATGAGGCCCAGGGGCCATGCAAACCATATATTAAAAAAGTGGTATAAGAGATACCAATCGAACAGTGGTTAGGCCTAGGGCCTAGGGAATCGCTGGGAGTAGTCGGGACTAGCAATGCTGAAGTCGGGAAAAGCCCGCGGGATTCGGGTGCAGCGCTTAAAGCACACACATGCACCAATGCAATGTCAATGGTGCGTAAAAGTTATAAAGTTACAGTTAAAGGAGACTTCCGCTTAACCTAGCAGGATGAAACTTTAGACACATACACTAGAGGTGTGTACCAGTGTAGGAACACCGGCGTTGCTGAGTTACCTCACCCACAGGAAGCGGGTGCACAGGTGCGAAGTAGTGTCGGGTTTTGTCACGCTGGTTGATGGTGCTTGGAGCTGAAGATGCTGCAGGCGTCGAGACGAGAAGTGTCCGGTGTGATCCAAGGGTGGATCGAAGATAAAGATGATCTGAAAGCAGAGGGGACAGAGTCTGGGTCACTCAGCAGTGACCAGGAAGGAACCAGGCAATGTTGGGCGCTTTCAGGTCGCTGTCGTGAAGCTTCTCTCCGCTGCCACGTGGACTCTGGGGCACCGAGGATGTCCAGGAGTGGATCACGAACTGTCCCACGAAGGCTCTCGCTGTCGGCAGTGTCGGCTTCCGGATTGGAGCAAACAACCCTTGGCAAGCGCAACCCACGCAGGACTCGAAGATGGCTTAATACTCGGACCAGGAGGGTCAGAGTGGGTGCTCCTTTTCAGAGGAGCGAGTGCAAGTCTGGAGCAACCAGATTCACAAGTTAGATTTCAAGGTTCGTCGGCACAGGGGCCACAAGCCAACGGGCAAGTGACCGGGCCAACGCGTTGAGCCAAAAGATGCAGAAGGGCCCCACGCAGCACTCGGTGAGTGTAGAGGGGTGATCTTTGGTGCAAGAGAGGCTCAGGGCTGGGGCTTCTCAAACCCCAATGCACAGCTTCGAGGGTCACTCGTGGGCTGCACGGTCAGCATCTCGTGGTCTTACCAAGATGGTAGGCCCCACGCTTCCGGTCGCCTCCACGGGTCTCAGCTCTGCAGGGACTGTGGATCGGGCTGTTAGAAGGCAGGCACGCTTGGTCTTGTCGAACTCTGTCGCTCGAGTTCTGACGGGAACTGCAACAAAGCAAAGGTTGAGGTGCTGGATGGTGCCTGTTTGCACAGGGTGGTGACTCCTTGACCACAAGAGAGATTCTTCAGTCTTCTACGTCGAGTAGGATGTCGAAGGGTCCAGAGTTTCGTTTCATAAGTTTCAGTCAGGATATTCTGAGTGCGTTGGCACTGCTCCCATTCTTATACCAATCTAGGGGGCTGGATTACCTGCTAGGTCCCTCCTATGGGTGGGACCCAGGAAGGGGGTGGTTACACCCCTTTCCCTTTGTCCAGGGTCGTGCTGGGACTGCGGCTGGTGTGCCCCAGAACTGGTTTGACCGGATTATCCAAGGGGAAGCCTTGTGCTCCCCAGGCACTGTCTGGTTTCTTTCAAACCTCCCTGCTACAATCCACTATCTCCTGTCTGGGGTGGTGTGACACCTCCCTGTGACAGGAAACCCTTTGTCCAGGCCTCCTTGGCTGAGTTTCAGTCAGCAGCAGGAGGTCAGACCCGTGTCTGTGGCAGAAGCGTCCATTTTGTGATGCTGAGGCTCTTTTAAAATCAACCGTGTTTTAGCAAAGTAACATGTCTTCTCCCTCTAGAGGGGTGGAATGCTATCCCCGTCGACAGGACTGTCGAGGGGATAGTATTCCAAATCGTATGACACCTTACACAACATGTTTTGATAAAGCCAAACTAAAGTTAACATATAACCGCGATGGATTATAATGCACTTAATAGTATATGGTATGGCATTATCCCGGAACAGCTAAGGGAATTGGTCCCGACAGCTGCAGACAGGCTCAGCTCATGCTAGAGCACCATCTCACATAAAACCAAGCACTCTGCCTCCAGGATTGTTAAGGCTTGCCATAGGAGTGACTTATAGGTATATATATATGTCCAGTTAGGTTTAGATATAGGCATACTATATCTAAGCAAGGGGTGATTACACCACCTTGCCCCAGCTGAGTGATCAGCCAGCTGTGTCAATTTTGGATAGCCAGCCAGGGGTGGCAAAAGATATGCTGCAGCCCCTGGTAGGCCTTGGATGCACCTATGCCCTAGGCACCTATAGGGCTCTGTACAGGGGCTGATAAGGTGACCCAAGCCAATTTAGTTATGCACCTAAGGTACATGGAATCCATTTTACAGAGAGAGCAGATAGCCTGGGGCCCTGATTAGCAGGGAACCAGGCCAACTAAGTTGAAAACCAGCTAACCACAAGGCAAAAAATCTGGGGTAACCATAGTCAGGTAGCCACCTTCCTACACCCCCCCCCCCCCCCCCCCCAAGCGAAAGGAGATAAAGCTATCCTTGACCAGGTAAGCCTATATTGCCTGAGTGGCCATATAAGGAAGTTCCTGCACTAGCATGGGTACCCCCTGTCTCATGGTCCACTAAGCAATCCCTCACCCTTGGGGTATTAGAGGGTCTCCACCATAGGGAATCACTACCTTGGGTGTGTTTATGCAAAGTAAAAGGCTGGTTTTGATATGGAGTATTGAAGTGAGGCTCTACTAATTTAGGGCTCAACTTCCTCCAATTATCGTCCACCATGTGTGCCTTTCTTTCTTCAACTGAGTTGCACTGTGCTCTCAGGGTCAACCTCTGGCTACCTAAAGCTGGTGGCTGGGTCCCTCTGTTTGGTTTACTGGAGGGAGAGGTCAGGTTTGGGCCCTTTGGGTCCCAGGTTTGGCTGTGCCCAACAGAATCCATCTGTGGGAGGTCCCTAACTGATTTTAAGGGGGAATCCCTCAGGAGTTTTTAAAGTGTTCACCTGGCTAGGGCTGCTAGCTTCGGTGCCCCAATCTGTTGATGGGGGTGCTTTATTTGACAGGGGCCCTTTAGGGTCTCACTGTCCTTCTTGTCCTCTGCAGCCCTGGGCTGACTAAGGCAAGGTAGAGAGGGGCAGGATACCTGCTCCAGACTGGGTCCCATCTGAGAAGGGTCCACTGCCATCAGAGGCTCTGTCAGGCCAGGCCTAACAACCTCTGGGACAGCTCCTTCATCAGGGGTAAGATCAGTTCCCTGAGGAGGCTGATCCTTTCCTAATGTCTGGTGAGGGGGAGATTTCTCTTGCTCCTCCATGCTCTCTGTTTGTGTGGAGTGATCCATCATTTCAGGCTTCACAACACAGGATTCAGTTTGAGTTCGGGCTGTGGCCATCACAGCCCCACCAACCTTTTCAGGAGGAGACTCAGTTTGGGTATGGGCTGTTATCATAACAGCTCTGCTATTCTGTTCAGGAAGGGAGTTAGCTAAAGATGGGGCTGAGAGTTGCTCAGCCCTACCAACCTTTGCAGGAAGGACATCTTGAATTGGGGCTGTAGCTATCACAGCCCCACTAACCTTTCCAGTGACATTTATCATTTTAGAATGGATTTCCTGTTCAACCTCAGCCCAGGCTGTAATTTCCAAATCATTTCCTAGTAGACAGTCTACAGGCAAGTTTGGTGACACTGCCACTCTCTTTGGGCCAATGACACCTCCCCAGCTGAGACTTACTAATGCCATGGGATGATTTGTTTCTATGCCATCAATGTTTGTCACCTGGTATTTGGCACCAGGTAAAAGTTGCCTTGAGGGGACTAGACATTCAGCCACCATGGTGATGCTAGCCCCTGTGTCTCTAAAGGCCTCAACTTTCAAACCATTGATGAGGGGCTCCTGTCTGTACTTGCTCAAAGTGTTTGGGCAAGCAGTGAAATTGGCAAACCCCATGCCATTCTCATAGACAAGAGTAGCTGTGTTAGGGGACCTGGATAGGCCAGAGTCCAACTGTGCTCCAAAAGTAAACCCACCCAAATTCTTGGGGGCGCTCCCACAACCTGGGGGACCACTGCTAACAGTGACAGGAGGTGTTGGAGCAGGTTTTGGAGGAATATTTTCTTTATTGCCATACTTTGGACCACAGCTGTCTGATTTCCAATGGCCAGTCTGTTTACAGACATGGCAGTATGGCTTTTTCTGGGTAGATGAAGTGTCTTGGGACCCACCCCCATCCTTGGAGTTTTGGGGCCCTGGGGAAGTCTTCTCATTAGATTTATCCCCACCCTTATCTTGAGGTTTGGTAGACTCCTTCTTCTGGTCATTGCCCTGATTCTTAGGCCTAATCCTGGTTCTGACCCATTTGTCTGCCCTCTTACCCAATTCTTGTGGAGAGGTCAGATCTGAGTCCACCAGGTACTGGTGTAAAAGCTGGTTCTGACAATTACTTAGGATCTGCTCCCTCATAATCAAATTATACAATCCTGTAAAGTCATGTACTTTGCTGCCATGTAGCCAACCTTCCAGAGCCTTAGTAGCACAATCTCCAAAATCAGTCCATTCCTGTGTCTGTGTCTTCTGGGTATCTCTGAACTTTAACCTGTATTGTTCAGTGGTTAGGCCAAACCCATCTATTAGAGCACTCTTCAGGACATTGTAATTTTTAGCATCCTCAGGTCTACCTGTGAGGAGCTTATTTCTCCCTTTCTCAGAAAAGGAGTACCATAAAATTGCAGCCCACTGTTCCTGAGGAACCTGCTGTACCATGCAGGCTCTCTCCAGAGCAGTCATCCATTTGTGGATGTCATCCCCTTCCTTGTAGGGGGGGGGGGGGCACAATCTTTGTCAGGTTTCTAGTTTCATAGGACCGGTCTTTCTCTTTAGGAATATTGCTGCCACCAGTGGAATCTAATCCACACAACTTTTGTTCTCTTGCTAAAGCAAGTTTAGCTTGAGCCAGAGCTATCTCTTCCCTCTCTATCTGGAGTTGGACAGTCCTCATCCTGGCCCTATGCTCTTTTCTGGGGGGGGTGGGGGGGGGGGGGGGAGTCATTCCCCTTGGAGATTCCCTGGAGGCACTAGAAATGTGAGAGTCCCTGGAAGGTGATCTCACTCTCCTATTACCCAAGGGAATGATGTTATAGGATCTGGGGAGGTGCTGGCCCTCTCCATTCCCATGTAGGTCCAAGTTGGTCTGGTTAAGCCTGCCAACTAGTACCTGGTTAGCCCTCTGATTCTGACCTGACTCATCCTCTTCTGAGTCTGCTTCTTCCTCCTCTTCTTCCACCTCTGGGGTGTCCTCATTCTCAGGGGGGTTTACTCCATCTCCTGCATCTAAGGGAACTGCACTCACCTTAGCCAAGTCATCCTTTTCTAGGATGGCTATCAGGGAAGGAATGGTGGGGTTGTGACCCCTTTTTAGCCCTCTTGCAATGCATATGGCACTCAAGTCTTTATTGCTAAGTTTGTCATAGCTGGAAGTTGCCTTGGTAAGGTCAACCCTCACAGGTGAAGAGCCTGAAGCTCCCTCTGTGCCAGCCATGACTGCTAGTGAGGTGCAAGTGGTGTACTTACCTACACTAAGTGTTTTCCTACTGTACCTTGCTAGTGAGTTGTAGGCAGGGTGTGCTAAGCCCTTTGATCTACAACTACTAAGTTCAGTAGAACTTAAATATGCTAAGCTTTGTTTATATGTACCTAAGGTACTTGATGTGATCTTTCAATTTGATAAAAAAAGATTGCAATGGTAAAACAACAGCAAGCTCAAATCCGCACCGCTGCACACCAATGTGAGAAGTTGGCCTGATATATGATGTCTCCAATTCTGGGGGCACCTTGTATCAGTCCAAACAACCCTTATGGTGTCTGGTTGTACGTCAACCTTATAGACAAGCTATCCTAATGGTAGCATGGACTAAGCAGCCTTAAAGGCTTAACTCAAGAGGTCGTGTTAAGCGAGCTGTTTTACAAATCACAATCCTGTAATATCAAATGAAAGGACACCACACAAGTTATATATTATAAAAATATATGTATTTATTACTAGAATAATCCTCTGTACTCTTTATGAGTGCAGAGGCACAAGCGTTTAAACAAAAGCACAGTTAAACATAAGAAAGTTGCACAATTATGGATGAGTCCCAGGGGCCACGCAAACCATATATTAAAAAAGTGGTATAAGAGATACCAATCGAACAGTGGTTAGGCCTAGGGCCTAGGGAATCGCTGGGAGCAGTCGGGACTAGCAATGCTGAAGTCGGGAAAAGCCAGCGGGATTCGGGTGCAGCGCTTAAAGCACACACATGCACCAATGCAATGTCAACGGTGCGTAAAAGTTATAAAGTTACAGTTAAAGGAGACTTCCGCTTAACCTAGCAGGATGAAACTTTAGACGCATACACTAGAGGTGTGTACCAGTGTAGGAACACCGGCGTTGCTGAGTTACCCCACCCACAGGAAGCGGGTGCACAGGTGCGAAGTAGTGTCGGGTTTTGTTACGCTGGTTGATGGTGCTTGGAGCTGAAGATGCTGCAGGCGTCAAGACGAGAAGTGTCCGGTGTGATCCAAGGGTGGATCGAAGATAAAGATGATCTGAAAGCAGAGGGGACAGAGTCTGGGTCACTCAGCAGTGACCAGGGTGGAACCAGTCAAAGTCGGGCGCTTTCAGGTCGCTGTCGTGAAGCTTCTCTCCGCTGCCACGTGGACTCTGGGGCACCGAGGATGTCCAGGAGTGGATCACTAGCTGTCCCACGCAGGCTCTCGCTGTCGGCGGTGTCGGCTTCCGGATTGGAGCAAACAACCCTTGGCAAGCGCAACCCACGCAGGACTCGCAGATGGCTTAAAACTCGGACCAGGAGGGTCAGAGCAGGTGCTCCTTTTCAGAGGAGCGAGTGCAAGTCTGGAGCAACCAGATTCACAAGTTAGATTTCAAGGTTCGTCGGCACAGGGGCCACAAGCCAACGGGCAAGTGACCGGGTCAACGCGTTGAGCCAAAAGATGCAGAATGCCCCACGCAGCACTCGGTGAGTGTAGAGGGGTGAGCTTCGGTGCAAGAGAGGCTCAGGGCTGGGGCTTCTCAAACCCCAATGCACAGCTTCGAGGGTCACTCGTGGGCTGCACAGTCAGCGTCTCGTGGTCTTTCCAAGATGGCGGGCCCCACGCTTCCGGTCGCCTCCACGGGTCTCAGCTCTGCAGGGACTGTGGATTGGGCTGTTAGAAGGCAGGCACGCTTGGTCTTGTCAAACTTTGTCGCTCGAGTTCCGGCGGGAACTGCAACAAAGCAAACGTCGAGATGCTGGATGGTGCCTGTTTGTACAGGGTGGTCACTCCTTGACCACAAGGGAGATTCTTCAGTCTTCTACGTCGAGTAGGATGTCGAAGGGTCCAGAGTTTCGTTTCATAAGTTTCAGTCAGGATAATCTGAGTGCGTTGGCACTGCTCCCATTCTTATACCAATCTAGGGGGCTGGGTTACCTGCTAGGTCCCTCCTACGGGTGGGACCCAGGAAGGGGGTGGTTACACCTCTTTCCCTTTGTCCAGGGTCGCGCTGGGACTGGGGCTGGTGTGCCCCAGAACCGGTTTGACCGGATTATGCAAGGGGAAGCCGTGTGCTCCCCAGGCACTGTCTGGTTTCTTTCAAACCTCCCTGCTACAATCCACTATCTCCTGTCTGGGGTGGTGTGACACCTCCCTGTGACAGGAAACCCTTTGTCCAGGCCTCCTTGGCTGAGTTTCGGTCAGCAGCAGGAGGTCAGACCCGTGTCTGTGGCAGAAGCGTCCATTTTGTGATGCTGAGGCTCTTTTAAAATCAACCGCGTTTTAGAAAAGTAACATGTCTTCTCCCTCTAGAGGGGTGGAACGCTTCCCCGTCGGCATGACTGTCGAGGGGATAGTATTCCAAATCGTATGACACCTTACACAACATGTTTTGATAAAGCCAAACCAAAGTTAACATATAACCACGATGGATTATAATGCACTTAATAGTGTATGGTGTGGCATTATCCCGGAACAGCTAAGGGAATTGGTCCCGACAGCTGCAGACAGGCTCAGCTCATGCTAGAGCACCATCTCCCATAAAACCAAGCACTCTGCCTCCAGGATTGTTAAGGCTTGCCATAGGAGTGACTTATAGGTATATATATGTCCAGTTAGGTTTAGATATAGGCATACTATATCTAAGCAAGGGGTGATTACACCACCTTGCCCCAGCTGAGTGATCAGCCAGTTGTGTCAATTTTGGATAGCCAGCCAGGGGTGGCAAAAGATATGCTGCAGCCCCTGGCAGGCCTTGGATGCACCTATGCCCTGGGCACCTATAGTGCTCTGTACAGGGGCTGATAAGGTGACCCAAGCCAATTTAGTTATGCACCTAGGGTACATGGAATCCATTTTACAGAGAGAGCAGATAGCCTGGGGCCCTGATTAGCAGGGTACCAGGCCAACTAAGTCGAAAACCAGCTAAACACAAGGCAAAAAATCTGGGGTAACCATAGTCAGGTAGCCACCTTCCTACAGTCAGGTTAGGGAAGGGTTTTCACTAGGAAGAGTTCAGGGCCGGGTGTGAGGAAAGACCACGTGTAAAAGTGCCAGTAACCCTCGTTCGTTGTGATTTTAGTAGTGCTCGTGAGGAGGGAGGGGTGTTACCAAGACTGTACACAAACGGGGCTTTACACTATTTACACGTTACTCAAAAGGTCGGGCACGCCGTCCCACCCAGCCTGCTACTTTGCACCGTACCTGTTGGAGCCACGCCCTTCCCGTGGGAGTGTGGTGGGGCGACTCGTGAAGTCGATGGCCTACTGGCTTCTCCTGTGCTTCCTCAGCGGTCTCCTCTTCTTCGGGCTTCTCCTCGTCCTCGCTCATCCTTCTCCTTCCTTTCCACTCTCGTTCTCGCTCCTCCTGGGAAACGCCGTCCGCCGCTTCCTGGGTTCCTCCTCTACCGAACACTGAACTGCACCTGCTGCACCCGAGAGACTCACAAAAAAGAATGTGCCTGTTGTGTCCACTCGTAGAAAAAGGCTCCACTTATGCCAGGATGGAAGAAGTGACTCAAAGCACAAGTTACTACTTGTGTAACGATATATCTGTAAGAGACATTAGTTAGTGATAGATTCCTTACCTTAGAATATCCCCAGGCGTCAGACTGGATCTGGAAAGTTTTGCTTAGCAGTACTCCTGCGCGTTAGTAAGTGGTTTCCTGAGGCTCCGTGTCCGTCGCTGGCGTCATATGTGCCGAGATGATGTCACGGAGACTACTTAGGAGCTACCCATGCGCGCTGGCGTCAGTTCTGTACTTGACTTTCTGCGCCAGGAATGCAGAGCCATGCAAGATACTGACCACTTGTGCTTTGGACACTAGGGCCCTGAAAGGGATGACCTTAACCCTAGTAATCAGTTTGCCGAACACGGAGGATGGGACGGGCGGTAAGGAATCTATATCTAACTAATGTCTCTTACAGATATATTGATACACAAGTAGTAACTTGTGCATCTGAAAGAGACATGTTAGTTATAGATTCCTTACCTTAGAATAGATACCCCAACAATACCAACCCCAGTGGTGGGTCTGCGAACAAGATTACACCAGAAAGTCACGGAGAACAGAACAGCCAAAGAAGCCGTCTCTCCGGACTTGACTGTCAAGGCAGTAATGCTTGGTAAACGTGTGCAGCGAGCCCCACGAAGCTGCCTGACAAATGTCCTGCAAGGGAACGCCGCGTCCCAAAGCAGTAACTGCTGCCGTTGCCCTGGTGGAATGGGCACACAGCCCCACAGGAGGCTCCTTCTTAGCCAACGAGTAACAGGCCTTGATGCAGAGAACGACCAACCGAGAGATGGTCCGTTTTTGCACGGTCGGACCTTTTTTGGCACACACGTAGCCAACAAAGAGCTGGTCATCCACCCAGAACTGTTGTGTGCGCTTCAGATAGAACGAGAGAGCACATGTTAGGTCCAGACGGTGGAACCTCTCTTCCTATGTTAAAGGATGCTGTGGCGGAAAGAAGGTGGGCAAAGTGATGGTCTGTCCGATGTGAAAGGGCGTAACAGCCTTTGGCAAGAAAGAAGGACGGTTCCTTAAAACCACCTTGTCTGGAAGAACAGAAAGGAAAGGAGGTTTAGAAGAAAGAGCCTGGAGCTCACTCACTCTTCTGGCAGAGGTGATAGCAACCAGGAAAGCAGTCTTTAAGGTGAGAAGACGTAAAGGTTAGTTGTGAAGCGGCTAAAAGGGAGCGCACATCAAATCAGGCAACACAAGATTCAAGTCCCACTGAGGCATTACAAAGGGGACCGGAGGGAACGTGTGTGTAATGCCTTTCAAGAAACGACTAACAAAAGGGGACTTGAAAAGAGAAGGCTGATCTGGAAGCCTTAAGAAGGCGGAAATGGCCGAGCGATAGCCCTTGATAGCGCCCAGGGCAGAGCCCCGCTGGGCCAGAGAAAGGAGGAACAGAGAACTTCTGAAAGAGGGGCAGAAAGGGAATCCACAGCCTTCGCTGTGCACCATGCCACAAATGTGTTCCACCTGCAGGCGTATACCGTTTTTTAGTGGAGGGGCGACTGGCTGCCAAGATCATCACCACAGACTTCGGTAGGAAGGTCAAACGGTCAAGCCGGGACTCTGCCGGAGACCAGAAGCCCCTGATCTCCGCCTCTCCCATGTGGCCACCTCATCCCAAGAGAGATCCCATCCGTCACTACTGTGAGCTCCGGTTGGGGAAGGGAGAGGGATCTGCCATTGGCCCAATTGTGGTTCGGGAGCCATCACTGTAAGTGTTGTGCCGTGCCCTCCGAGATCTGGTAGTGATTTCGACTGGTTGCCCTGATGCTGTGCCAACTGGAACTTTAGGTCCAACTGCAGAGCCCGCATATGCCATATGGCATATTCGATCAGCAGGATGCAGAAGGCCATGAGGCCCAGCAGCCTCAGGGTTGTCCTGACCGAAACTCAGGACCAGGGCCGAAAGTTGGAACCATAGCCCTAAAACCCCGGACTCACTGTTTGGGAGGATAAACCCGAAACTGCACCATATCCAGAACCGCTCTGATGAAATGGAGCGTCCGAGAGGGAATTAGGTGTGATTTTGGCACGTTGATGGAAGACTCCAGCGAATGCAGGAGGTCGGCCGTAGCCTGGAGGTGGGAGATGACTGCCTGGGGCGAGTCTGCCTTGAACAACCAATCGCCAAGATAGGGGAAGACTGAAACCCCTGCTCTGCACAGACGAACTGTGTCCCCGGCCATCACTTTAGTGAACACCCCTAGGTCAAGGGCGGCGCAACTTCCTGTTTGCAAAGCGTCCAGCGATCCCCTGACTGGCAGTGGTACTGACGCTACATATGGACTGAAACAGCAGGTCTCGAGGCAACGGTGGTGGGGTGGCGGTGGACTGATCCACCCGCCATTCTCGGATCCACCCTGCTGTCATACAAACAGCTCTGCACACGGAGGATGCGGGGTCAAGACCATAGTGGATGATGAATCCCGCCGCATCTCTGCCCACTGTAGTTGCGTGGGAGAGTACTCTCCAAGCCTCCGTAGACACCGCGACCGCACCTGCGCCGTGTCCCACACAGAGTTGGAATAGAGAGCCAAAAGGCCCTTGGAGAAGCAGAGCCCTAGACCACTAGACACCGTGGCGGAAGGCGCTGTGCTAGGAAACTGGGGTTGCCCCATAAGCACAGACGCCCCTGCGTTACTTTCAAAATGTGTTATTGAAGGGTAATAGCGGCGCTGTAGAGGAGGCCGCTGCTAAAGTACTGCAGTGAGGAGATTGGCCCTGGCAAGCACTGTAGCAAATTTGAGGACAGGAGCCTCCCCTACGCCATGTCACAGAATGAACCCACCACCTCCGTAGCTACGGAGGAGGGGGAAGTGTAGCAGGGTGTGGAGATAAGGCCAGTGTGCTGGGACCATATTGTCAATCTAGTCTAAACCATCCTCACAGCGAGCTGCGATAAGACCCCCAGACGCCTCACAGTACTCCCCTTCGGAATTGGTGGCACGACAGGGCAGGCTCGTCAAAACCCGCCCTGGAGGCAATGATGCTGTGGCACCGAGGCCAAAGGCAATGCCAGAGTCGAAGGCAGAGCCAACGCCGGGCCCACTGCCTCGCCGAGGCCAACGGCAGTGTCTCGGCCGGAGCCAACGGCTGCGCCGAGGCAGGTCCCGCCCCCGAGGCCAGAGCCATAGGCCGTGCCGAGGCAGGACCCAGCCCCGAGGCCGGAGTCAATGGCCGCGCCCAGGCTGGAGCCAATGGCCGCAGCCAACTGCAGCGTTGAGGCCGGAGCCAACGGCAGCGCGAGGCCGGAGCCAACGGCAGCGCCGAGGCCGGAGTCAACGGCAGCACCGAGGCCGGAGCCAATTGCAGCGCCGAGGCCAGAGCTAATTGCAGCGCCGAGGCCGGAGCCAACGGCAGCGCCGAGGCCGGTGCCAATTGCAGCGCCGAGGCCGGAGCCAATTGCAGCGCTGAGGCCGGAGCTAACGGCAGCGCCAAGGCCGGAGCTAACAGCAGCGCCGAGGCCAGAGCAGACGGTAGCGCCGAGTACGGAGCTAACGGCGGTGGCGCCGAGGCCAGAGCCAACGGCAGCACCGAGGCCGGAGCTAACAGCAGCGCCGAGGCCGGAGATAACAGCAGTGCCGAGGCCGGAGCCGACAGTAGCGCCGAGGCCGGAGCAGACAGTAGCGCCGAGTCCGGAGCCACAGCGGTGGCGACGAGGCCAGAGCAACGGTGCCACAGGGTATCTGGCCAGCGTAACCGGGTCGAAAGGCGGCGGCATGGGGACAGAACCACCCAAGGGGTCTGCGGGGCCCAAAGGCGCTCCGGAGGGACCCTATGGGACAAGGAGACGGCCCATGGCCGACAATGGTGGCCCCAGGGGGCCGCGGGGGAGTGACCACCCGCCCTCTCCACTGAGTCCCACCACAGGTGAGGGGAAGACGAAGAGAGACGCCGCTCCTCCGCCTTCAACGGCGCTTGGACTTACCTGTCCCCGATTCCAAAGAACGATGGTGTTGGCTGCGCCAGCGGGAGCAGGACCTGGAGTGGCACGGTACTGGGTGCCGGGCCTCCAACGACTTCCGGGAATGCTCCCGTAAGCCTTCTGCGCCATCGCCCGACAATCGGGGCACGTCTCGGGGAGATGGCGTGCCCCAAGCAGAAGAGACAAGTTGAACGGGTCTGTCACCGACATGGTCTGACGGCAGTCCCAACAGGACCTAACCCCGGGCGTCCCTACTGCACCAAAAGTCGAATTCTCAACAAAAACAAGAGACAAGTCTCATAATAAGCCAAATTTATTGACTAGGAGTACCCCTCTCTCTCGGATCTGTGCTTGCTGGCGTGGAAAAA
Source organism: Lissotriton vulgaris (assembly GCF_964263255.1). Taxonomy (NCBI): domain Eukaryota; kingdom Metazoa; phylum Chordata; class Amphibia; order Caudata; family Salamandridae; genus Lissotriton; species Lissotriton vulgaris. The sequence continues at coordinate 513,654,484 of NC_141700.1, forward strand.
GAAAGAACTGACGCCAGCGCGCATAGGTGGCGCCTAAGTAGTCTCTGTGACATCATCTCGGCGCATTCGACACCAGCGACGGACGTGGAGCCGCAGGACGCCACCTACTGACACGCAGGGGTACTGCTAAGCAAAACTTTCCAAATCCAGTCTGACGCCTGGGGATATTCTAAGGTAAGGAATCTATCACTAAGGTGTCTCTTTCAGATTGGCTAGTCTCCTGTTAAGTACCAGGATCACAAAAGATAAAGGAGACCTGCATCCTTGAGAGCAGAGCTGCCCAGGAACACCGGTCCACAGCTGGACGCCGAAGTGCCTCTTGGGATACAGAGTCCTGACCTTCATGAGGTGCCCCCAAGTCCATTGGGCAAGCGACATAAATTCAAAGCGGACTCTGGTCCCCCCAGTGAAGATTTACTCACCTGCAAGGTGTCTCCAGGAGACACCTGTAAGGCTAGTGGTGACTGGACCTACACTGGTGCATTGTGGAAGATCGAGGCCTGAGGCGACCACCATTGCTTGTGGATACAAAGGTTGCCACAGGAACGCTCTCTGCATATCTTCAGCATCCTGTATCTCCAGCATCAGGACCAATTCTTTGCTGAACAGCGGTAAAAGAGAAAGTGCACTCAGGATGCTAAGACTGCTGGACCCGACTGGTAACCATCATCTTGGACCAGATTTGTCCCTGTGACTGGCTCCCAACCGATTGTGGCTAGTCTAAGCAAGACCTAACAGCCGTTTTAGCCCGTTGGCTTCAAACTGCTTTAAAAAATGTATTGCATTTATAGACTGAATGGCAGAGATTTAATTTCATCTTGAAAAACCGTATCTCCTGTTTCCCTCAATAGATTTTTGCCCTTTTGGCAACTATTTAAAGATTAAAATACAACCTGTTGTTATAAATTGGTGTTAGGTTTTTATTGTGTCAAGTTTCTACTTATTGACTGTGTTGATACTTCTAAATGCTTTACACTTGGTCCTTTGATTAAGCCTGACTGTTCTGTGCCACAGATACCCAGGACAGAGCTAAGGGTTGTATTAAAGAAACATAACTGGACCTGATAAAGACTGACATTATTATATGGTGAGATTCCACAACCACACCATATAATAATCTATTTTCTTACATTAAGGTAATCAACTTTAAAAAGGCATGTACATCGAAGAATACGGTAAACTGTATAAAAGCAAACACTCCACATAAGACCGAAAACTGAAACTCTGGGTAAAGAAATAAATACTTTACTACATTCCAACAAACCCGCCTGCTGGTAGAGGCAGTCTCAAAAGTCACAACATGAAAAAGTGTGTGGACTACATTTGAGAAGATATTTACATATTAATTATTAATGTGCTTTCCATTTTAACATTTGTCATGAAGTAAGAGCTTTTGAAAAGTGCCTAAGGGAGAAACTTTGCCCCATTGTATACACAATATCCGCCGTGCCTTTCACTGACGTGTCTCAGGTCTGTGCAGTCCAACTCACCACTTAATGTTGCGCCTTGCTCCTTCATGACCATACATTCACCTTGCCATTCCATTGTTGGCTTAGCTCTAGATAGGGCTGTCTCAAAGGGAGAAAAGTGGAACATGGTGTCTTCTAATAAAAGATCTGCCTCTCTCTGGAATTACTGCTTCAAGAGAAAACCACTAACAACCTTCTAATTTATAGCAGAAAGGCGAAGTCCAGATCAACACATGACAGATTGAGACAGACAGAGAATTTGAAGTATTGTAGAACATGTACAGCCTTTATGTGGATCAGAATGCAAGTCGTCTGCAGTAGCCTGGCGGCTCCACATCTTTCTTAAGTCTCTATTGAGGGAGTGCAGTAATAATGCCCAATAAATCCTTGATCTCAAACTCTGAATATGTCAAAGGGTGATGGTGACAATTTTGAGTCCCTTTCATTGGATGGACCTTCAGGTATCTCGTCTAGGTCTGGGGGGGAAGGATCCACAGGGGCCTCCACCACTCACTCAGCCAGCCCTGTACAAATCAGAAAACCAGAACCATTACTAGATTCAGACATGGCGACAGTTTTGCGTGCTAGAAGAAGCGTATCCTCCATCCTGTTTGCAGAATCGCAACATCTCTACCCACTGTGCAATTGGCAGAACAGAGGCGAATCATAGGATTTTGGCAGAGGGAGGATAACACTGCTCTCCGTTTACCTTTATATCAATGGCTTTGGGTGAGAGGGAAGATCGTTCTTCAAGCTGAGAGCCTTGCTCCTGTCTGACCCATTGTGAGGCTGAGTTTTGTAACTTAGACCAAAATCAACAACTGCAATCACGTGCCACCCGACAAATGCCATAATCATTCTTATTTACTGGGACTCTATCACCTAGCTGAAGAAATCATATTCCCTAGATCGTTTAGGCAACGTCAGTTCTTTTTCTATCCCACGTGGTCGAATAGTCTAGACCCTTCACCACTGCTGCGCATCTGCTAGCCCTAAAATTAATTGTTCCAGACTTCTGTAACATTTTCCAGTGTCCACCACTGAGAAACAGCTTTTCATTCTCACTCTTGCTGCTCAAGCAGGACACAGCCTAGACCATGCCGGAGCGTTCAAATGGAAGACTTTGGAGTAGTCATCTTAAGCTTCTCTGCACTGTCTCTCTCACTCTCGCTCACTGGGCCTTGGTAACAAGTTGTGCTGCAGGTGTGCCAGTACATGCTCCTTCTTGGTCAGGCTTCCATCCCCTACAAGCGCAGCCTCTTGATGTCTTCACTGCGGAAGTCGTTGCGGAGTGCTAAGACTTGCCTGACCTCAGCTGGCGTGAGGCGCCAGGTCAGTGGACCAGAGTTTGGACCCCAGTAATCCAATATCTCAGTTACCTGTGAACAGAAAATGAGTAGTCAATCTTTGTAGTGAAAGGATTGTATAAAAGGAGGCCTGAAAAAGGTCAGGAATACTATAAGGAGTTGAAGTCTCTTTTTGTAAGAGGCAGTACAGAGAAAAGCATGCATTACACCAAAAACTGTGGGTATGCAGATAAACACATGCAACCATAGAGAAGATTAGAGGTGAAAAGTGAAGTAGTAATGCCGTAATTTTGCTAACCCCCGGGTGATTAATGTAGCTGGTCAATTAGCTGGTGTAAAGTATTGGGGGATGAGTAGTGGTGGTGAGGAAAGAGCACAGGGTAATTTGCCACACAGATGATGGCTGGGATAGCATAGACCAGTTGCTCTGCAGTGAGACAGTCCCTCGCAGAGGACACCAAGAAAGGAGAAAAACACAGAGCGGACCATACATACCCGCTCCAAATTCAGGATGGTCGCCATCTGGGATAGACGAGCAAACTTGTCACGGATGGTCCAGGTGGTCACAGTGGTGAGGTACGCAATGAGGGAACGGAGCTCCTTGTCAAACTGCAGACCTCCAAGCTGAAAGAGAGTACTGAGGCATTGAGGGCAGGGGAAAACTAAAGGTGTTACAACAGAGCCTGGGAAGCCAGAGCTAAAACCGGGAAGATTTTCAAGTAAATTAAAAAAAAAAAATAATAGCAAGAAATAATAACATTTTACTATTACCCAAGTCAATGGCTCTCATTTTATCAACTGTGGAAGGATAAAAGACTATGGCACGAAGATAAGAATCTGGAGGCTGCAAGTTTAACCTAGATCTCTGCAGAAGGTACATTACATTTAAATGGTCTCAGCAGGATTTACAAGTACCTGGCCTGATGCAAAAAAAGGCTGGTCATTAGCACGGGTTTTCCATCATGCTGCAACCAACCATCCCTTTTGTGTTGCGAGGAATGCTTTAAGCCCTTGCACCACAAGGGTATTTTCACAAAGTTCACAAAACTGACAGCCATGTGAATGTTAATAAAGCAGAAATCGTATTGTGGCTCACTGCGAAAAGTAGTGAATGGAGGGATAGAGCCATGTGGGGGAGAAGGCCCCTTGGCAGTCCCATTTCCTTGCAATGGTTTGCAATTTCTGCATTGCGACTTGTAACAGCCATCCAGAACCGCAATGCCCTCTGTGCATTGTGAACTGTCACTCGGCTTTGGAAAAGTGAGTAGATCTGGCTATGTGAAAGCGAGGCAAAGTGCTTTCTGCATCAGGCCTCATACCATTTCTTCAAACTAAAAATGCGAAGTGTTAAAGTGCTGTCACCGCATTGTCAAAGTGCCATTCAATATACCCTCAATAGTAAGCCCTCAATTGTCAAAGTGCTGTGGGGTTAGACTAATATAAGAAGTTCAAAAGTGTGTGACACCCATTTATTGGCTATCAAACGGGACAGCCCGGTGCGTTCGCACAGGGAACACATCAGGAGGGACTCAAAGCTCGGTGAAGGTCACTGCTGGGAGGGATTTGTGTGGGGATGAAGGTAAAACATTATTCTGAACAAATGTCATACGAAGCAGCCACATTTTAGACTTTAGCCGTCTCCTCTATTTAGGACGACAGAAGAGGACCAGTTGCTTATGAGGTGTGCGTCCTCCACCTTGGATTTATTTCACTTTTCAGCTTCGTCCCCCATTTGCATAAATCCTTTGTCAATCTTTGGTCTGTTAACACACCCAAAACCACTTAGTATCAAGCTCACACTGTCCTGCTCACAGCTGATGAGGTGGTGCAGACAATGTCCATCTTTGTAATGGGCAATAGGTCCGCTAACAATTCACTGTTATGCCCGACACATCAGTGCAGGGGTGCCGTCACGGCTCTGCATCGGGGGGCTTAGAAGGCAGTCCAGCGTCACGCAAACTTGCAATGACCATCAGTGTCACATTTTGAGAGTTGGCCAGAAGTGGATATCGTCAATCCTAGCAGTAGAGAATATATGTGCAGCTGTACAGGCAGGGAGGATATTTTAAGGAGCTCAGAATTGTTTCTAGAACCTCCTCTGTACCACCAGACATGAGTCTTAAGCATGGGGCTCCTGCATGACAGCAAAATCACTACACACAAACTTTGGAGAAAAAACACACACCAGACATAGTGGACGTTTGTAGACTAGGTACAGAGTGAACCATAAAGCTAGGATAAGCGGATCTATAAGTGGCCTTCCATATTTAAGTTGAAGCTGTTGTCCAAGATCCTACCTCTTTTGTGAGTCCTAATACAAGGGAAAAAAAGAGGAAGAGGCAACAGTAAGGTCAACAGGGGAAGGAGTGTGCCACTTACCCTGTTAAACGTGGACTTCAAAACCACTTTCTCTAGCTCAATGGCAACCAAACTTGTCATGAGGCTGGTCAGGTTATCGTAGATGACAGATGACAAGCCCACCTGCAGGGACAAAGAAACACAACAATACTCCACTGGAGGCATCTTTAAAGTGAAGGAGTCTTACAGAAACCACTTCGGAGAACTCAGGAAGGCAGAGTCTACACAAAGCTAAAAAGGGTGGCAACCAGGCAGCTCTTATAACGAGTTGTTGTCCATCATCTTTAATCATTCATTAACAGGCAAGCTTGGATTTCATATCTTCATTTTATCTGACTATGTAAGTGGAAAACCAACACTTAGAAAAATCCATGTCCCTCAATTCACATCAACACAACTTTCATAACAGAATGACCCATACCACACAAGAGTGAGATGGGAGCCAAAACGGAGGCATCTTGGAGTTGTAAATGGGCAGGCTACATGATGCTCCATGTTAGCAATCAATTTATATTTGTCTGTGACACTGCAATATTCCTGCCAGCCAATGTGTAAGTATTAGAACTATCATGTACGAGAGCACTCATCAATAACCCACAGTTGAAACTTGAGCAGTCGGAGAGACGAACAGACAGATTGACCAGTAGTGAGAGGTTACCAGGAGCTGGTCAGTTATAAACGGAATAGGATCTATAGCCCAGCAGTACAATAACATTTTGAATTGCACCGAGTAGTTATGTACAGCAAGGATGTTTTCCACTGAGGGGTTTTAAATGTCAGGCAATGAGAGTCCAGTCCTGCCAACCCGCCTCAACTCCCTTGAGAGGCAGATCCCTTCAAACATAAAAATAGTGCAGCGCTTACTACCGTCACATATTAAAATTACATAATCAGGCCCCATGCCGTACTCCCTGCGGCTAGCTGCCCCCCACCCATTTAATTGGGTTAACTTAAGTGACATTACAGAAGTTGACAACAGCCGCCAGAATCTGTTGTTTTGCATAATGACTCTCTGCAGAACTTATACATAACACCACTTTGGTGGCCTGTGGGTCTATTCTACCTTATCTCTAACAACACTTCAAATGTATACAAAAACAAACAGAGATCTTAACTAAATGACAGAGACTACGACTTTTAATCGATAGAATGACTGCACAGTATGCTCCATTACAGAGTTGTTAATACCCAAATACACACCGCCCCCTCTAACCCTGTTCCACTTTCCACCCCCAGTAGAAGTATGACTATCAGAATAAGTATCTTCTCAAGGAGGACAGTGTCTTGGATTTTCCCAAACCTGCTTGTCTGGTTTATTACTCGTCAGATTTAGGGGAATCAAACCCATTATTCAAAAATATGGATCAGATTCCTGCCCAATGACCAAAGGCCATTACTATACAATTGGGGAACCAGGACGAAAACTAAAGGACCTGGGTATAAAATGGTACAAAAATATTTGGTCCCAACTGTAATATTTAAACAACAATAGTGCCCAAAACATAGAAAACAGACACTAAAAAAAAGTGCAAAACTGTCAAGTTATATCACAAATTTCATCACAGATGCATTTTATTTTACAGTTTTATAATTTTCTAATCAAGTTGCTCAGAAGTGCTTAAGAGAGTGATTGGAGAAAGTGCTTGTGATAAAGATCAAGTTGAAGGCAAAGGTTTATACATAAAATCATTATATACAAATTCCTACATAAGAGGCCTGTTAGGATTTTTTTTCTAAATTACTGATTTATAACTCTTCTTCGTCTTAGGAACAAAGATAAAACGTGAATCGTACATCCGATACAGGTAGTAAGTATGTGTCGATGTTTCGACCTCAAGTAGAAGGCAGGTCAATAAACTTCTTAAAAGGGGGTCTTCATCAGGACAGAATAGAGAGTAACCTAAAACAACCACCGGTCAGAGACTGGTGGGAGGGCCTCAAGACCAGGCCTAGCCGGCTCCTAGGGGCCGATAAGTTGGTATTGTTAGATGTTCACAAGAATCCAACCACTCAACGTGCTATATAGTAATGCATCTGACGATTGTGCCCACCAGTATCCAAAATGACCGTGTGGCATATAGATTGGGAAAAAAATCCTAGGTCCAGAGTAAATCCTTTTACAGGAGTGTTATTCCGTAACTGAGACGAGGGCCCCAAAGTGTAGACTGAATCCAATGACTTGCAAAGTGTTAAAGTCTAATTAATCAGTTCTGGTGTGGTCACGTCGTCCGGCAGGCAACACTCTGACCAACGGCAACATTTAGTTGAGTGAGAAACCCAAGAATACCACACTTCAGAATGGAGAAGGCTTTTCGTGACCCATCTAAGATGTGGAGTACAGTGTATAATCTGAAAAGTCACTTTACTATAGCATTTGCTGTCCAGAATGTGCACTTATTTAAAAAAAAATATGTTCCCCCATCATTAAGGACACCCCTCACCTTTAACCCCTCCCATGCTCATGACGAGCTGAGCTCGTCATAACGGCCGCAACACTCGCACGCTGGGCTAATTCCTCCGCTGTGCTGAACGTTCTAAGGAAACTGGTGTGGCTCAGCTCGTCATGAGCACAGCGCCACTTGTGCTGCGTGACGAGCTCAGCTTTCTTTAACGGGCGGATGCCATGCTGAAGAAGGAAAAGCGAGTTGCTTGTACCAATAGTTCCCCTGCAAGTTCCCCTTCATGGGTATCCAACCCATAGTGTAATGCTTTTCATTATTCTGTAGTGTAAGGAAGGTAGACACTGCCCAAAACATTTTATGTCTAGAGTATATGAATTTGAGGAAGAACGTATATTGGTTGCATATTCAGTATTTTCTTGGGGCAAGAGAATTTTAAAAGGAATATGCCACCAGAAATGTTGGTATATGGGCAAAACAAATGGATGAGCTCGATGAAAAGCAGGAATAAACTTCAATTTTATTTGTCTCGAAAGTAAGAAGATTCATAATTATGAAGAATTATAGCCAGGGCCACTGGAATTATGTGGCGGGGAGGGCCAAATTATGCGGCAGGTTAAGTAAATTATGCAGCACAAAAAAGCAAATTATACAGCATACAGCAGCACATTTTGTAATAGTATTACTTCATTATTTCGCCATTTTAAATTTGGTAATACTGTCTGGGCATCGGCTGCACCTCATTAGTGCCATTTTAATACACAAATATAGTAATAAGCAACAAAAAGATGACAAGCCCAGCTTTGTAAAAGGCCTTTCACTGCGGGGCAACAACTGTTGCTGCAATTTTAGTACATTTTGAACTGTTAGAGTTAGAAACAATGTTTATTTTGGTTACAATCTGTACATTATGCGACAGATGATGGATTATAGCCTTATAGCCCGCCGTAGAGGGCTATACCGGCTATTAAAGGCCCTCTCCAGCGTTAAAGGCCCGAGCCGAAGGCGAGGGCCTTTAACAAGGGAGAGGGACTTTAATAGCGGTATAGCCCATCTACGAAGGGCTATAAGGCTATAAGAACATTCTGTCACTAGAGGATGGAATGTTCTAACAAAAAAAAACAAAGCCTTTTGGGAGCGTGAGGGGATTGGAATCCCCTCAGGTTCCCTGAAGCCTTTGTTCACAGCCAGAGCTTTGAACAAAGAAACATTGAAATGTTGGAGCTCCAGGCTTATACCAGCTATTATAAGCCCAGAGCACTCCATTGTTTTCAACGGAGCTCCCAACATTCCAATGTTTTAATATGTGTTAAATGCAGCCAATCTATATTCATGAGAAAGTCGACGCAGCCGCACAATCGCATGATTCCAGTGACCCTGGTTATAGCCCAGAAGAAGTAGGTAGAGAAGTTGGAGGAAACAGGAAACATTAGACCATTATTGGTTTTAATGCAACGGCTATGATCTCACCTTGAACTCAGCCATTAGGGTTTCGAGGTTGACTATGAACTGCTGAACCCAAGGGTCGTTGGCCTCGTAGTCATTAAACTCCTCCTAAATAAGAAGAACACAAAGATGTTATTGGTCACTTCTCTCAAAAGTCTCTTCCTTCCACTGCCCAGGGAGGACAGCTTACGTGAGTAGCACCTACCTGGCATGGACCACACTCTTCATTCTGTAATGTGCAATTTCTGAAACTAGGCCATAACGGCTTCTGAAGCGAATCCTCAAGAACGGATGTTGCATCCATGCAATAAGAGCAACTTTGCTAAGTGGAGTCATTATTACTATTGTTAGCATGTGGAGTTGAGAAAGCCAGCACTGAAAGGAATGAAGAGTCGCTCAACGGATGCAAAGCTGGAGTGATACTGAAGTGGTTATTATAGGGACACTGTTGGGACCGCAGAATGCCAAAGTCATGTGAACTCTTTAGGTTTCTTGTGACATACTGTTCTGGTGGACATGTAAACAAACAAAGGGTGGTGGAATTTTGTGGACAGGCAGGAGGAGAAATTATAGTTCTTTGGTAGAGAATGTTACAGTTGATCAAAAGATTATTTTTCCAGGGGGTTGCAAATATTGGGAAAGAAACAAGTACTCAATGTACAGCCATTAGAAAGTGAGAGCCATAAAAAACATAAATAAAAAAGGATGACTTAATTTCGGTTAACATTCCACACTGCTGATTTCCTTACTTCACGATCTCAGTTCCATTATTATTTGCAATAGAGACTCGGCCTCTCACTCTCGCCCGTGGGATATGTAGTCCTGCTTCTGGAACTGGTCGTTTAGTAATTAAATTAACTAAATTTGAATGACAAATTGTGAAAGAGCATCGCTTGTGCTTTAATTCAATTTTATGTTGATTTCTTTCTCCATTCCACCAACACAGCAGAGACAGACAAAATGGGCATTGTGATTGACAGGTGTATAACAGCCAGTATCATTTTGTTTTATGATACTTTGCATAGGTATAGAATAGCACAGACTGTTGCAGAAACCTAGAACTTAAGACTTTCCTTCCTCTCTAGAGGGCCTCAACTTGGTATGCTACTCATCACATATTGCTTCAAACCCCCAGCACAAGTCAGAGGACCCAATGTTTTAGTTTCCCTTCATTCGTCTGCTTACCTCCTCTATGTTGTGAGAGATGGACAGAAAGACGTTGATCCAGGGTTTCACCTGTGGCTTCACTGCCATGCTGTTGAGCTCTCCCAGACCTTCCTGTCGAGTGACAAGGGAGAGAAGACAGGCGATAAAGAAAGCAAGTATACAGCTGAAAAACGAAAAATCAGCCATGCCATACGCATATGGCTGAGGTCCTAATGTTCTTTACGGGCACTAACTGCTGTTAAAACTACATACATGGCATCATTGGCATACCCTTGTTAATCCAATTCAGTATTGAGAGATTCCACAGGGCCATATGCGTTAAAGGTCAAAGCAGCATTAATTATGAAAAGGGGCAAGGGTCAGTCTTCAATCAGTGGATCATGGATTGTCAACAAAGTGAGAACATCGCAACTTCTTTAGATTGGGAATGAAAACTGATACATGGAAAGCAGGTGTCTTTGTCCTTGAAAGAGTATTTCTAGGAACAGTTAGTGAAATAATTCAATTTCCAGATTTCTGCTTAACAGATCAATCATTATACAAAATGCATACTAAATGAGGCCTTTCCCTGGCTATGACTGGTGTGTTTGCGAAAACTAGAACTGTTGTCACATTCGGCTCAATCTTCAAGGAAAAAAAGAGAGTCTCCAAACAGGACATCCCGACTCAAGTAACCTGACGGAATGGTGCCTCGAAGCCACCGATTTCCTGGTTTATGACAAATCACGAGTACATTTCACAATATGGAAGGTTGTCAGAGCAGCATTCCTTTAATATTTCACAGCCTAGATTTGCAAAGTAGTAACTTGAAGGAAATGTCACATGCCTCAAGAGCTCTAATGACTGCAACAGATTGTAGAACAGACAACTAATTGAACAAATTTAGTAAAAATGAAATCTAGGACAAGTAAATGATTATTCATCAATGACACGCATTCCTATGTTAAGGGACTACAAGGTAATATATTCAACAGTGTTTGACTTTAACCTATTTAAACTAAATCACTTGACATGAGAACCCTGCTTCTTTCATAATATTTTCTCTAGGACCAATACAATGTCCATGATACCACCCCTCAATATGGGCCAAGCTAGACCTGGGCTATATTGAAAGGGTAGCATGTGTATAGATAGTACTCAACCCAGGGTGTGTACATTGTGAGGATTCGAAAAATGACATGCAGGACAGAGTCTAGCAACAGGCGCCGTAAGACTTGGCAACATGCTAGCAATAAACGTTTAAAAAGGGTAAGCATCTCGTTCAGAGCTAGGTGGATTAATTTTGTTGGTAGATTTAAAGAGTAAATAAGGAAAGACGGGAAAAAGATAAATATGTCCAAGGACTTAAAAAGGTACTGAATCGTATTGTGATAAGTGTGACCTGAAGAGGAAGCAGCAGTGATAGCTCTAAATGTAGATATAGGTTGTGTTATGTTGTAATTCTAGTGCACAACTAACACTGCAAGGGGTTTCCTGGATAACCTAAGGCAAAAGCTTGTGGAAATAGAAATAAACAGAAAGCAGGTAATAATATGTACAAGATAATGAAATATTAACCTTAGAGATTTCCTCACCTGGAGGAGGTCTCGGAATTTGTTGGAAACCGATGCCAAATCAGAGAGGCAACTCTCAATCTTTGCCCGGGCCTGTTCGCCACCAAATCCCTGGTTAAACAGCTTGCTACAATCATTCTGTGGAAGAAGAGACAACATCAAGTTAAACAAGTCCAATGATCTACTTTACTCCCTGTGTCTTACAGCACCCCACCCAGATTAAGAAAAGGACATCGCTGCTGTATTGTTTACGTAAACCCGCAGAAGAATGGTATTAAATCAGTGCAGCAAAATAAAATCTTAATGCAAAAATGCTCCTGTATGCACGTTAAAACTCAGTCTTGCAATTACTAATGTGCATAGTTGAGAAGAGTGAGTTTTCAAAGGTGTTGAGTCTGACACTGCCCCACTGCTTGCACTTATTTAAGCAGTAACAAGGGACAGGGGAGATAAACAAAGACGAAGCAGTCAACAAAAAACAGGAAGTCCTAAAAATTGTGGCAGCAAAAGTTCAGAAGGCTGAAAAAGTCTGTGTTCTACTTAAAGAAGTCCAGATTTCCCACGCACCAGTCAACCGCTTTATGATCGTACCCGCATCCAGGCCAGGATTCAACGGGTGAGAGTGCATTAACATACCTCCAAATTTTTTTTTAATGTCATGATGTTCTCAGTGGAAGCTTCTATATTGTTCAGGGTCACCTAGAAAAAGGAAAGATGGGTATCACCAGGAGTTGGCAACACTTGACAAATGCACATTTTCCACCCACAAGCACACTTCCCTTTTTATTCCAGTGACATTTCTTAGCACAATGGATTTAAGGGCAGTCTTAATACTGAAAGGGAAATATGTATGAAAAGTCAATTAGAAAAAAAAGGTGGTCCAAATTGCAGAACAATAGAGGAGAATGCTGTAAATGGACCGGTGTACTTATAGGTCATTTCACAAAATTCCCATTTGGAGTGGGTCGCAATCCAACCGATCTCATTACTATTTATGAGGCAGGTCGCAAATTGTGACTCACTACCATTGGTAGCCATCACAGGGATGGTGGCCTGAAGACTATCTCGAAATGCAGACAATTTTCCTTTTAGGAAAAGAGGCTGCGTTTAAACAAAACATATGCACATTTTTTAAAAGGTTTGTAGAGAGTAACACTTCCTACTCCCCAACAAATGTTTTTTTTAACATTCACAAATGGGAATAGGGCCCAGGGGTATCCCTTCCATTTTGTGAGTGGGTTATCACCTCAATCTGGGAGTCAGTATTTATTGTTTTGTGATCAGATTACGGTCGCATAACTTTGATATATTAAATAATTTAATGCAATTTGGCCGATACAGCTTAAACACGCCTCTTCCAAACAGTAATTCACTATAGATTTGTAAACCCATTTTATGAATGCATAATGTCTTTAGTACATGACAGAAATTAATTTTGCAACGCAAACCCTGTGATTTTGTGAATAGCAGGCTTTTCAACCACAAAAAGGCCTTGTACATTGGCTCAAGGATATCTTAGGATATTAGTCATGTGCTGAAGTCATCTCACTCCTACATAATACACACCAATTGTCCCTTTTGCCTTCTACTGAGATATGTGGTATCTTTCCAAATAAAGGATACCATATATCGAATATGTACTAATCCTTTTGAACATTCTAAAATAATAAGGTGCAACTCGGACAAACCAGTCAGCATTTCTATAAAGGTGCTGACCACCTCAAAACATGAGATCATGCATGCCACTACTACGGTGCACACACACGCCTGTCAGATGTTTGGGGGCAGTGGATTACCATCACAAACATATCGACAAGAGTGTCCTGATTGACATGGCATGACCTTCTTGCCAATGTAGGTTATTCTCTTAGCACCTATTCCATCCTGTGCATGGGGTAAGTGAACAGTGTGTCATTCTGAAAACCTACAACTAACGGAAGGATAGCCCAGTAGTAAAAGAAAATGCAGACTATCTTCCAAAACGGATTTTTGGTATGTTCTCCCACACAGCCACCTTCCATACATGCACAGACCTCTTCACTCACCAGGAATGACTGTTTGGCCTCATCAGTGCTCTCAAAGCCCTTTGTGTCAAACTTGCCCTGCTGGAGGCTGCTCTGCATCAGATTGACTGCACTGGTCACTCCACGCTGGATGTCCTGGAAGGTGGTGGCTGGGAAACCCATCCGTAGCTTGTTACACAGGACTTCCCTGATGGAAAAAGAAACACAGTAGGGACTCGTATATAGGGAAATAAAGAGATTTTCTGTGGGTTACAGAGAACAAGAAAGTTGTACAGTCTGCCTGGAGGCATGTGAAAAAGTAGGGCTAGAGTGCACATCCAGCATGACCCTTTTCATGGAAGTAAAAAAGAGACACAATATGTCCCAGGAGGAAAGATAAACAAGCACTTGCAATGCAATAGGTCTCGCATTAGGAAAGTTTGAGCTATTGGTATTGCTAATGACAAATTTGTTATTTATGTGTTGGGTTTGAAAATAGCGAAATTAATAGCTTTGTCATTTACAATGCCAATAGTTTTAACTTTCGCAAATGTGACACCTATAGCATTTGTAATGCAATATGTGTTGTATTTACGTGACTTAGATGTATTGATATTACAAATAACAATTGCTTTTAATTTTTTTTAATAATTAATACCTAAATAAATGTTATTGTAATTTATAATGGCAATAGCTTAAACATTTATAAATAACTTTTGTGAAGATTATGTTCAGTGTTTTTTATTGTGATGAAAATTCAAGAACAGAAGTGAAATATTAACATCTTTTTGTGACATTTGTAATAAAGCTTCAAACATTGAGAGAACATATTTGAACCAGTTGTTGAATGGTTGCACAGACTGATGCTGTGGTGGCACTGAGTGATGTTGTGGTGGCGAAGAGTGATGCTGTGGCATTCAGTGATGCTGTGGTAGGGCATAGTGATGTTGTGGTGCCCCTGAGTGATGCTGTGGTGGTGTGATAGATAGAGTGAAGACGATGCGATAGATAGAGTCAGGGCGATAGATAGATAGGGTCAGGGCGATAGATAGATAAGAGTCAGGGCGATAAGTAGAGTCAGGGCGGGCGATAAGTAGAGTCAGGGCGGGCGATAAGTAGAGTCAGGGCGGGCGATAGATAGAGTCAGGGCGATAGATAGAGAGAGAGATAGATAGAGTGAGGAGAGATCAAATAGTAAAAAAGCAAGACTTCTGGTGACCAAACAGGAGCTTGAATGTCATATTTCTGGCTGTAGCACTTAAATTAAAATGCAGTTCATTCAACTAAGATTACCCCTTACTAGAAGGTACGTGCCCTGCTATGGCGTTTTACTGGGTTCCAAATATAATGTAAGCATGTAAAAACATTGAAGAGGCCTTCAGCGTGGCAAATACTAATTACAAAGCATGTGGTACCCCTTCAAAAACCATATGATTAATGTGGTTTTAGGTGGTCAAACTTCATCTTGTAAATTACTCTCCTTTTAGAATAGAGCAGTCTCTTTGGCACCAGAAGCCTTGCAGACACCCCTTTTGGGAACTGAACTATAATGTAAGAGAAGCTTAAACTATTTCATGCATCACTGAGTGCGATCTACAGTGTCCCTTCCACAACATCTTGGGGTGTGCTGGAAGCGAACTCTGTGTATCCAACATGACAATCAACAGCCGTAATTGCTTTACAATAACCACTTATTGTGAATTACGCTGTTGTCACTAAAGAGGTTTGGTAACTCCCTGCACCCGTGTGTGTCCACCTCATAAAAACATCACCTCATAAAAACATCACTGAAACACCTAATCCAACTACAGAGAGGGGAGGGGCAAAAGGAAGGGCGGCTGCAAGATTGGTGGACAGGGGGCAGGCCCCCATGTGGCTGCCGAGGAGCATACTGAGGGGATGGAAGAGGTAACAAGCACTGTCAAAATAAACACGAGCAGTAAGGGCACTCACCGGAGACCCTGGTGGGGCTCTTCTCTATACTCAGGGACCTCTCCAAACTTTTCTCTGCGCCCTTCTCCGAGCCTTTCTCTGCGCCCCTCCCTGCAGCCTTCTCCAAACTCCTCTCTGGGTTTTTGTCTGCGCTCCTTTCCAGGCCCGACCCCCTCTCTGAGCCTTCCTCGTTGTCGTCCATCTCCAGGGCAGAGTGGCGAGGGCAGCCCGCCCCTAAGTCCAGACTCCTCCTCGCCTCCCCTATGGATGGGTGCCGCCGACCTCTCTGAGAGTCCGCAGATCACACTGGAAGTCTGCACGGGCCCAGCAGCCACGGCCAGTGATGGAGATAGGGCTCAGCAGCAACTTTACAAACATCTTAGTCCCGGAAAGTAACGGGACGGGGCTCTGCTCCGGCAGGAGCCGAATCACAAATTTAGCGCCTTTGGTGAACTCCTCCCAGTGCATGCGGGGTTCGGAGGCCCTAAAACAAAGTTCAGAGCGAGGGAGGTCCGGGGGGGGCCTCACAGAGCCCGGGTGCTGGCCCGGCTGTCCTTTGTGGCCCTTAGCCGTGCCTAGATTAAGGGCCTTCCTGCTCCTCCAATCAAAGGGATGAGCACTGCCTCCGAGGGGTGTGCGGGGAGGACGCCCACGGGCGCGTAGTGGACGGCAAGGAAGGGAAGCCGGGGTGAGCCCCCCCCCCCTTCCTCCGTACAAGCTAAGGAGGCTATGAGCACACGGTCAGGGAAAGGGAGGGTGCGAAGGGCTGCTCCCCACGGCGGCCATTGGCTTGGATAGAGACAGGAGGTGTCTATGGCAGGAAGGGGCCGGTGTCAGGTTCTGCTTAACTCTTCCGCCGCCACGCAGGGGCCGCAGCAGAGAGGGACTGGGGGATGGGGCGTATTTGAGGGTGAATTTGAAGGAGGAACTGCCGACGCCCCACACAGATTCTCATCTGCTTTTTCCTGCTTTGATGATAGTTTAGTTAAACCCTTACGGCCAACCCACCCTTTCCGAAAAGGACAAAAAAGGGCAATGCATTTCATTGGCATGCAAATATCACCACACTAAACATGTTAAGTCCTGTAATGCAATTTATAAGTTACCATCTGTCCAATTAATTGACATAATCCTCCTTCCCCTACAAGCATGCATATTATTTATGTACGAGTGTTAAAAAGTGCCACGAGTTACCTTTCTGTTACTTCTGAGCACTAGAGGAGCAGGCAATATACAATTTAAAAACAAGCAACAAACACGACCGGGAGGAGAGGAGGGGGCAGGCGCGATTCACTCGCGGGAGCGATAATTGCTGCTAGATGGGCCGCACGCTCCCGCAAGTGGATCTCCTGACGTGCACGCGTTAGCATTGAAGGCTATGGAACGCGTGCACGTGCTTAGCTGAAAAGCCAAAGCGACGTCAAAAGGTAATTTGCCTTCGCGCAAGACCTAAAAAAGCAAACAAAATATAGAAAAAGCACTGAAAATGCAACAGCTCTCGCCTTTTGTTAAGTTAAAGCCATTTACTGTGCTAATGGTATTGTATAGCAAAGCAAATGGCTTTAACTTAATAAGAGGCGTGACCTATTGCAGTTTCAATTCTTATTGTCCTTCTAGTCTTCCTTTGCCTTTCTCTAATAATCTTTCCATTTCCTTTCTCCCAACCGTTTACTCAGCCACTTGAACTCGACCGACGTCAGACATCCAGATACACGTACGCACTCACATGTACAGGCATGGACCACACACAAACACGCAGGGTTGAGACAACCACACGGGAGACCTGAACAGCAACCCGTATCCCACTCGCGCACTCACTCCACACACATCAAGTGCGCCTTCACACGCAGGGGTCATTGCATATAGCGCCACAGAGACGCATGCCTAGACCCACTACTCGGACTGCCCTCCACAAGGGAGAGTCACAATTCACAGACACACCATCACATGAAACATGGGAGCCTCTACAGTGCACATAAGTTCAAATGAGCTGCGCGTGCACGGACCTGGCAAATAGATAACAAATACAAGCCCGAGAGGCACGCACATCAGACGAGCTTTAATGTGATGGTGACGAATTGGACACGTTACACAGAAACAAGTTAATACCAAAACAGCAGACACCTGCCAACTCCTACCACACAATCCAACAACACACACAGATAACCTGCATACAATCACGCCTTTATGCATACGTCCCCAAGCAAATATACATCTCCACACACAGACCCCTACACTTGGAGACCTCTTGCACCCACTCTAACACCGGCCAATCACATCAGCGCACACAGATAGAATATAGATACACAATCAGCCCGCGCAGTTATACCTGTATGCGCCTATATGTATACATCCCCCTCACAAATACACACCTCCACACACAGATGCCTACACTACAGACCTCTGGCACCCACTCCACACCGGCCAAGCAAATGTACGCACACAAACCACCCAGCCACAAGCCCAGTTAGACATCCACGGGCAGGCACGCACGTCAAACAGCCCCCCTAAACAGGCAGGCGATCGCAATTGCACATCCACACCGTGCCCGAAGCACACAACTGTAGCAACTGTCCGTGTCCCTAGACCATACCAACTGACTAACATAGCCACCACTCAAATTACTTTCATATTTAATATACTATTTCACCACTAATACTTTATGGTTTCTGGAGTAGCGTGCTACCCACCAAAAAGTGCTTTGTCAGGGGTAGTAGGCGATACATAAATGCAATTACAATACAATACATAACATAAGCCAAGTCTGCAGCACTGCATTTGGCTTTCTGTAATCTGTAATAAATATTTTTGTATTTAATGTTCATAATTTGATAAATCACTAAACTGGCCACCAAATAGACACCATGCATTTATTTTCCGACTGCCTAAAGAGCCCAGAAGAAACTATGCATTACTTTGTAAATCCTATTTTATTATTGTGCCCTTTTTTTTTTTACATATTAATACATTGGAAAGCTGTGGAAATGTGCATACATAAAAGTTAAATGCAGCTTTCTGCCCCTTACTGAACAGCGTCAATTCCTTTTGCTGTCCAGGTAAAGATGGATAAGCCAAGTAAAGTGAATGAAGATGCCCAACGCCTCAATGGGTCAACGGATAAACCTAGTTAGTGTTGTGGCAGCTGACTCGGGGGCTACCAAGTTTGGAGCTCTATAACATAAGTATTTGTAAAGTGCACGTTCACCCATAGGTCTCTTGGCGCTCAATAACAGATGTAAATTGTTACCCAACTAAATGGTACTCATTTTATCGATCTCAGATGGATGAAAAGCTGAGTGACCCGCCGGGACTCAAACTTGTGACCATGAAGTCGAACACAGTGACTGCATTAGTCCACTGAGCCACCAGACCCGGCACTCTCTAGTCGGTAATGCAAATCTAGACAAAATTTGCACTGACTTGTATTGACTTGAAGTGTTATCTCCATGCACACATTTAACCTAGGATTTACTACCTGACCACATTTGTGCATGAAAAATATTTAAAAAATCAGCGTTCTGCAGAATGAAATTGGATTCCACAAACATCCTTAAAAACCGAAGTTTTGCTTTGGAACTACCAGACAAATGAGCACTTTCCCGATCTGGGTGCAAACCTGCCAATAGCAAAAACAGGTTCGCCCTTTAACAGCTGCAAACAGTGCGTCATTGATATTCAAATCTTCAAAGCAGCATTACCTAATTGGTTTCAGTTCTACCTTTAACCTCCATGCTAAGTTGTAAAGCAAAGCAGCTGACCTATTTAGCAATACACGCTTATCGAAACAAAGACCCTTGTCCAATGAGTGCGAGGTCGCGGACAATGCACCTGGAAGCCACTGTTTGTACTCTCCGGTTCTGTTAGTGCTGCCTTGGCCAAGGGAAGTCGGACAGGGGATATTTCCAGGCCCCCCATCGGGGGCTGCGGGAAAGAAAAAATTATTAACTTACGGGTACCCGGGCCCTTCCATGGTCTTATCTAGCGCGGATAAACTCGGAGTGTGGCGCTGTCTCACCCTGAACTGGAGCAAATATAACTAGGAAGCACTGCACCACGGACATCGGAACTGGAGACTCACGTGACCGTACGTCAATGCACCTGCGCAGTTCCAGCCTCAAGCGCCGCCCTCCTGTGACTGATGCTAAGAGACTTCACGTAGGAGGAGCAGAGGCCGCCGATGCGAGAGGTAAGCCCCGCGTGACGGAGCCTGTAGCCCGGTGAGCGGGCAGGTGGGGCTCAGTTGTAGGGGGGTGGGTGTGGGTGTGTGTGTGCATGCATGTGTGTGTGTGTTTGTGTTTGTGTGTGTGTGTGTGTGTGTGTGCATGGGTGAGTGTGGCTGTGTGTGTGTGTGTGCGCAATTGTGCCTGTGTGTGTGTGTGTGTGTGTGTGCGCATGCGTGTGTGTGTGTGTGTGTGTGAGTGAGTGTGTTTGTGCATGTGTGTGTGTGCGTGTGCCTGCGTGACTGTGTGAGGGCGCGCGCAATTGCGAGTGAATGTGGGACAGGAGATGTGCACGGCTCCGGGCTGGACGTGCGCATCCATACACCAGAATTGCCACGCGTGCCCCGGTCAGTCTCCCTTGAGAGGCAACTCCACAATAGGTCTCGAGAGCGAGACCTAAAAATGGGTCAAGAGACATGCGAGGCTTTTTTGGGGGGTACTGGGGCTACTGTGCAGAGTCCTTTGTGGGCACTGTAAGTTACCATTGGTATCCCAGGGCAACCAATATCACTGCTGTAGGAATGTGTCCCTTTAGCAATTCTTGTTTGTGTCGAGATTCTAGTAAGCGGTCCGAAAAGTCTACCTAGCTGCGGATCGCGTACAGTTCATGTGATCCAGGCGCGTGCACATCAAACACCACAATCCTCGGCATCAGACTTCAAAGGAATGCACTCCCCCGCCCCCGCATCAGACTTCAAAGGAATGCGCTCCCTGCCACAGCAATGCCGAGAGCTTAAGTGTTTTTTTTTTATTATTTCATTGCGTGGCCCGGCCGCGCGGCCAATGCTTGTTGGTTCACGGCACCGTGTGCTTTTCTTTCTATGCAGCTCCGTTTCTCTTCTGCTCTAACTTCATTTATTCCGTTTTTAGGTCTCGCCTGTCGATGCGCATGCGCATCGAGCAAGCGAGACTATTGCGAGTTATCCACTCTTTATCTACACTGCAAGGAATCGTGGCGATTCCTTGCAGTGCCCGTGACTTTTAAGGTCAATGCGCATGCGCATTGAGCTTATGCGCATGCGCATTGACCTTAAAAGCGCGTGCGCGTGCACGTCCGTCTTTATTTACCCGCTCCGCCCCCTCCCGCCGTGTCGCATTTCTCCTCCCCCCCCCTCCATGTGGAGTTAGTTACCGGTTCGGAGCCTTTCCTCACATTCCCTACTCAGAAGGAATCTTGGTTTGTAGGCTTCCACGCCTTTCCTTCCTGAATTGGCCGCTTTGTATCCCGCTTGATGCTTCTATTTATTTACCCGAATTTTGATTTCCTTTCTCGAGCGGAGCTCGGCTACCCCTCTCCACGAGTGTGTCTCTGTTCCGCCCAGTAACCCCCAGAGCCGGACGAAACGCCTTGTTGCGCGTAGAGTGTGTTGCTGATCCGCTCTGTCGCACCTCCCAGAGCCGGACGGCACACCTCTTGAGTGTGTGTCTGCTCCGCCCTCAGAGTTTCTCTGGGAGCCGGTCGGAACACCTCAATTCCATTCCTTTCCCCTTTTAGAGGTTCTGTGTCTCTCCAGTGGCCATCCGATACGTACAGAGCCCCCTATTTGAGTACTTGCTTCCTTCCTGAATTGGCCGCTTTGTATCCCGCTTGATGCTTCTATTTATTTACCCGAATTTTGATTTCCTTTCTCGAGCGGAGCTCGGCTACCCCTCTCCACGAGTGTGTCTCTGTTCCGCCCAGTAACCCCCAGAGCCGGACGAAACGCCTTGTTGCGCGTAGAGTGTGTTGCTGATCCGCTCTGTCGCACCTCCCAGAGCCGGACGGCACACCTCTTGAGTGTGTGTCTGCTCCGCCCTCAGAGTTTCTCTGGGAGCCGGTCGGAACACCTCAATTCCATTCCTTTCCCCTTTTAGAGGTTCTGTGTCTCTCCAGTGGCCATCCGATACGTACAGAGCCCCCTATTTGAGTACTTGCTTTATTGGGGTGTTTCGCTTCTACTCTTCTTTTTTAGCTAGACCTCTCACCTCCATTGTCCCCTCCACTTACTTTCCCCTGGTGTGGATGTTCCCCCTCTGAGATAGTCCCCTATATTGTGCTCGCTACTGAAGACTTCAACCAAAGTGACGTCATCTGTGGCTACAAACATTTAAAACCATTGAAGGACTACCTTGGGGTAAGTGGAAAGAAAAAAACTGCCGTTTGACACTCTGCAAGGCCTTAAAAACTCGTCTCTTCAATAAATAGGTATGGCTAGAAAGGTAGATTACAATCATTCTCATGTTACTCTCTTGCTAGGTCTTTACATTAGGTTTCTCCTTTCTCTCATGCCAGAATCTTAGTGCCTAGACACCTTTGGGTAGTAGAGCATTCTACAAATTGCCATTACTGGTAGATAGTGCAATGGTTTCAAGTGCAATTTGCATCTTTTTATTTTTCATTTCATTCTAACCTTTTCACTGAATCTTTGCATATCCATACATGGCTCCAACAAAGCCACGTTGTTCTTTTAGGCTTGACAAAGTGGGCTTCATTGCATTACATCAGACAATGTCATTCATCATTATTGATGCAGGGTCCTAAATACTCTATGCCCTTTTTTGAGTGGAGTATTATTGCATTGCTGGTTTGCTGCTACTCCTTGCTCGCACCCATCTGTCAACACTGTGCCCAGCTGGGAGAGGCTTGGATGAAGATGGTGGTATGAATAGGGCACACAGAAAAATGTCACAGAAGGCATCTAGAAAGGGAACGGTGTACAGCTTACTGCCTCACACCCAAATGTCACATTGGTTCTACTGAGAGCAGGCTTGCAAAGAGATAAGACAGAGGGATAGCATATTAAGAAAGGCAAAGCATGCAGACACAGATTAAGTGGACCCAAACCAGATATGGAAGGTGGACGTCGGTCCTATTCCGGGTAGTGTCTGACAACTAATTGTACTCAATGTACAGTCGAAAAGCTTTATTTGCATGCGAGGATAATAAAGCAGTAAAATAATCCTACACAGAAACCATTCCTAGTGAGATGGGAGCCCGAGGCAGTCTGACATCAATGAGACATGCACAGCCATAAGCTCAGGCTTTCCTTCTCCTTGACAAGAAAGACTAATACAGTGTCAGAAATGATATAGTTGCCGGAGAAATGCCCTCTACAAAGGTAAGTATATAGCCAGACAACACATCTTGGCAGTGTAGGTGCTGGAGATTGTGTTCCATCACTCCCACTACCTGTGCCACCTTTCACTTTTTTTTTTAAACGCTTACCTTGTGCTGTTATAGGCTGACTCGCCTGATGAAAGCTGGCATTCAGTGACTTTGGGTTGAAAATGAAACTGACAAAAATGATCTAACATATTTGTTTATATTTATGACCGACTGACTTCAGAGCAGACAGGAGGTTTGTGCAGCTTTCAGATGTTCACCAGGCTTTCATCGGCCGGCTATCTGAATTCTGCATAACAAATGTGTGGGATACTGAGTTGGGCCCTGGTCTCCGGAATCAATATTATATCAAATGTGCTTTCTATTCTTGTGGGAACTTCTTAGTTTAGTTATGAGTCCCAGCAACGCTCGATCTTCATTACTCAGCTATCCATACCTCCCCTCCGCTCACTGCCCGACCCCTCTTGCTCTGCTCCCCCCCCCCTGCTTCCCTCACATTGTGACCTGCTTCCCAGAGTCGCTCTTGCAATGCCTGCAAAAAGATAATAGCTTCCAAGGTATACAATGGGCTGGCTTTCTAGGGCGTCTTTCGCCACTTCCACTTCACCCCCTTCGTGTGTATGCCTTTCTCACCTTTAGAAAACATTCTGCACATGTGCGTCTCTTTGTATGTACGCATTTATTGCATTCTGTATGTGAGCACGTGTATTATTGCTTTCAGTCAGTGTGTATTTTTGTGTTATGTGAGTGTGCCTTTGTGTGTGTGTGCCCGTCTGTGTGTGCCGGATTGCTCCTTCTCTCTCACCTTACCTAATCACTTCTGTCTTCATCTCTCTCCCCCTTGCTCTCTTGCTCTCTCTCTTTACCCATCCACTCATGTTGCCCCATCTCGCTCTGTGTCCTTAAAATCTCTTGTTTCTTCAAATCTGGACGCTTTAAACCTCCCATTGCAAAGCAGTGAACGGCAGGGGTCTTCTGAACCTTCACAGCTGTGGTTCAGGAAATAGGAAACCCCTCTAGAGGGTCCTGTAACACTCGCAGCCTTCTAAAAATCCTGGTCACTGCACTCTACCCTCAGCCCAGCCACCATCTTCGCCATCCTCACCCCGACCATACTTTAACCAACCGCACAATGGTGTAGCGCCCGCTGTTACGTGAGTTTAGTGCTCATACAAAATATGTGACGCAATGGAAAAAATGGACATGTTGCTTCACTGCAGGCTCATTAAGTAATTGACATTTTTTATTGTTGTCATGCTCCATTAAAGTGCATGTTCTACAAGGGCATCTTCTGCCCTCCCTGTCCTTACTTGCACCCGCCTCCCACAGCACTTCTACATCAAAATTGCTTCCACCCGCCCGAGCACTTCAAATGCTTGCATTTTTCAAAGGTGTAACATTAATATTTCATTGAAGCCACCTCACAGGGGTGAGACAAGAGATACAAGAGTGTGTGCGTGTATAAGTGCGCGTGCATGTGTGTCTGAGTGTACACATTTGCATAGGTATGTAGGAGTCCCTGTGTTTGTGTGTGTGCTTATATATCTGCATGCGTGTGTGTAAATGTATCTGCTCTTGGTAGTGCTGCATATGTATATGCATGCTTGCTATATGCATTTCTATGTGCATGTGTGTGTCTGTGTTTGTATGTGCTCCTGCTTGCAAGCGTATGTGTGCCTGAGAGTGTATATGTATGCTTGTGTGGTTGCATCTATCAATGTATGTGGCTGCAGGTGACTGTGTTTCCAGATGTGTGCATGTCTGTCTGTGCATGCATGTTTCTATATTTCTGTGCTTGCACGTTAGTGTTTCTATCTGTGCATCTATATTGATATTTAAGAGTTTTTTAGGTCGAGCTATTCGATTCGCATGCGCATCGAGCTTGCGAGCATATAGGGCTTTAAACAAACTTTAACTTACCCTCAACCCCTCACCCTCAACCCCTCACTCACCCTCACCCTCACTCACCCTCAACCCCTCACCCTCACTCTCACTCACCCTCACTCACCCTCAACCCCTCACTCTCACTCATCCTCACTCACCCTCAACCCCTCACCCACCCTCAACCCCTCACCCTAACTCACCCTCACCCTCACTCACCCTCAACCCCTCACTCACCCTCACTCACCCTCAACCCCTCAACATCAACCCCTCACCCTCACTCACCCTCACTCACCCTCACTCACCCTCACTCACCCTCACTCACCCTCACTCTCACTCACCCTCACTCACCCTCACTCACCCTCACTCACCCTCAACCCCTCACCCTCACTCACCCTCAACCCCTCACTCACCCTCACCCACCCTCACCCTCACTCACCCTCACTCACCCTCACTCACCCTCAACCCCTCACCCTCACACAGTGCAATAGGTCTCGGAGCATTTGAGTTAGAGCTTTTAGAAATGTTTATGGCTTTTTTTTTAAAATTCTTTAGCATTGGCTACAGGAAACAAAAATGCTAAAGATTTACAAAAAAACCCATAAACAATTCTAAAAGCACTAACTCTAATGCTGCGAGACCTATTGCATTTCCAATGCTTGTTTCTACTTAAGCACAGCGACATACTTTGCTTACATTGAGCACGCCATACGCGCTTTCACTTTAGAGCAGCCGGGAAAATACGGACGTTTGTTAGCAACGCCATAGAGTTCCTGCTCACACAATTGACTCCTTTTCAAAATCAAAATGCACATTATTAATAACATCGAACACGCAAAAAAGCCACGTTTGAATTGGCATGCCTAAACTAGTTAATGAGGTTTATTTGCTTACAGCTTGAAAAGTGTGTATAGCTCAGAGACCGCTACTGTGTGCATGTCTACTGGGGGGAAAAAGCCTTATAAACAGAGGGGCGCAGGAACCTGGGAACATTTTAAGCCGTTTTTTATTTGAAAATTACTGCGATATATCTTTGCGTGACACACCCCGAGCTACGGGCACCAGGTTTTAATTAATTCAAACCATAGCACATGTCTTACCCCCTTCTAATCAGTAAGCTGAATTAAAAATCAAACTCATCCCGCCGCAAATCCCTACAAATTGCAAGCACGCAATGGTTCTACATGCCTAGAAGCGATAAACTTCACATTTAAAAAAATGCACAAGACACATGACAAAAGACAACCCGTGTCCAAAAGTAAATTCTGAGGCTGTTTCCTTGTGGGGAGTCTGTCACAAGTATGTTCCCCATTTGCTTGTCAACTCCCGCATTCCAGCTCCTGGAAGAGTATTTATTTTTCTGAAAAACCACACTTACCAGACAGGTTCTTACACCAAGCACCTTCGCCAACTAAACAGCTCAAATGTCAAAGTTCTTTTTTGAGAATCGATTACATAAAGTTAACTTAAAACCTGCCTTTCGTGGAACGGCGTGCATTAACTTTAGTTCAAGTTCCCAGTGCACATTGTGGCGGGAAGATCTGCCTGCCCAAGCCTCTTTTCGAATGGAGTGGTTTATTTAATGCGTCAGTATAATAGAAGCAGCTACATTTGAAACAGAGACTGCAGTGTAGTATAAAGGAAACAAAGGCTAAAAGTACCAATATTTTGATTCCCTTTTTCAAAGTTACTGCCAAAGTGTGATATCATTGTGGAGAATAATACTGAACAAAGAACAGTATCTTAGCAATATTCACAAAGCTTATTCACAGATCCCCACTCTGTCTGTACATTCAGAGGTAGAACACACGTATAAATGATGTTAGGAGGACTATAGTTCCCATTGTGCTCACAGTGTAAACAAAAAAGGCAGACATAAGCTTAATGACAAATGGGCACAGAGGCCGCCGTTTATTCAACCATCCCAGCAGAATAGTGAAAGGTGAAGTGCAATGTGCTCCGTCGCGTCTCACCACCATATGAATTCAGAACATTGCTTGCAGAAGGCTATATTCGACGGTCCAAAGTAATCGCATTTAATTTGCTATTTCATGAATGAAAATGGCTACAAGCGATCATTTATAACTAGCGCAATCTCACACATTACACTCAAATGGGCTGATTCATAATAGCATATAAATGCATGTTTGAAGTAGCAAGAGTAAGTCACAATGCGCATGCGCATAGTTAACTATGTTTAGTATATTAGTAAGTTCCCTTAGCGTTATGTCAGGATACATGTATGAGGTAATGCACGCAGCAGTATTTAAGTAACAAGTGTGCAGTAATGACTATCCTCACTCTTCCTATGCGAATGGACGGTTGGGCCCAGCATATACACAAACCCCTTGTCCTCACAAATGTGTATGTAAACCCCAATAGGAAGGCAGCAACAACAGAAAAGCGTGCAGTATACATGCTTCACTTAAAAAATAAATAATAACAATGGGGAGACCCGGTCAAGTGCAGAACCTGGAGATAGATACGGTATATGGACAGTGGTTCTGCCACCAAGAAGCCCCTAACTACCAGTTTCAAATGTCTCTGGGACCTTGATTATAGATAGAAAATATCCAGGCAAAACCAATGTAGACAACTGGCAACAAAATAATATACTTAAAATGAACACAAGTAAAAGAAATATTTAAACACAATACATGTAGATATACATAAAATTTAATCACATTGATAAAAAATTGATAGACATGTGCAATCAAATACAGAAATATATAAAACCAATAAAAGAGAGTACGTAAATCAATTATAGTAGTCTCTAATGTCAGAGGGAAAAGTTAAAAATTATGATGATTCCCACAGTTGATGTTTTTCTGTCAACGCGTTTCAACGCAAACAAAGCGTCTTCATCAGGACAACATCAGGACAACATCATTGTTTATCAAGAAAGGGGGCTTTTCATCCGTTTTTTCAGGTTAACAAAGGTTCCGGAATGTAGGGTGTATTATGCTGTATTCTCGTAATATCGATATCTGAAAGTGTGCTCGCTACACGTAGATTTAGTAAATAATGTAGCTCGGATAATTACGTCCTCATCTGTAATGCAGACCACCCGATGTCAACTCTTAAAAAGTTAGGAGAAGACGGAAAATGGTCGTGGTCAATAACTTTCAATGGTTTCAATCTCAATATAGATATGGACAGTACAACACGTATTAAACCAACCAGGGATAAAACGTATGTTTTCTTAAATTATCGGGCCTTGTTCCCTCGTGTTATGAGGTCATATCTGGATGAAGTGCGCGTAGTAATTACACCCAGGGTTAACAATCAAACCAAGCTTCCGAGATTAAAAGTCGAGCCTGTTTCAGAGATACGATAAAGTGTGGTCACCAGCAGCGATTCCGTCCGTAGCAAAAAAGGAAAATGGGACCTTGATTGCCAACATCTCCCTTGTTTAACTAGCCCTTCAAACAGACCAGAGTCGCCAATGGGCCTGAAGCCAGACAGAGCCATCCTGCTAGATTAATGGATTTGCATTTGCACGTGAAAGCAGTAAACATGCCCGAGGCGCCAGCAGAGCCCAAGCCACACAGAGACATCCAGACACCGTCATTATTTCCTCTGTGAGACGAGTTATTTTACGCTTAACTCCTAACATACAAAGGTTGTATTTTTATTTAGAAATATATAGTATCTTAAACAGTAATGTGTTTGTGGTAAAAATTGGAACAGCACTATGTTGGACTCATCTAAGTATTTCCCCCTGTTAGCATTATGTTCGGGATTTTAGCCAAATGTAAGGTTTTTTCTTTTCAAAAATACTTTATTTGTTAGTCATATACAACGTAAAGGAGTTTTTGTATTGTTTTGATTACAGGATATTTGTACTACATTTAAAGTTTACACAGTACACTAGATGATTTTTTTTTTCTGTCACATATATGCAAAACGTATATAACTTTCCATTTTGTATCTTGAATGGAGATTAAAATTGCCCTCACAGCTTGTTTATTTTGCTAGCCAAATTAATACCATCCGCACTTTCACCAGGCACACGCACATCACCAGTTGTTAGTGCACGTTTTCAACAGGCACACTCCTGCAGACATCAGTGCACACTTTCACCAGGCACACACCACTATCTGTCACTGCAGGCTTTCACCAGGCATACACACCCCCAGTTGCCAGTGCATGCTTACACTAGGCACACACACCACTTGCCATTAGTGCACGCTTCCTCTAGACACACATACCACAAGCCATTATCACCAGTCAGTAAATGCTTCCATCATGCACACACACTACTAGCCGTCAGTGCACGCTTACACCAGGCACATATACCACGAGCCTTAGTGCACACTTTAACAGGCACACTCCACCAGCCTCCAGTGCACGCTTTCACCAGGTATACACACCATCAGACATAATTGCACACTTCCACTAGGCACACACACCAGCAGTTGTCAGTGCACGCTTCCACCCGGCACACACCAAAAACTGTCAGTGCACGCTTCCACAATACACACACACCACTAGCCATCAGTGCACACTTTCACCTGGCACACACCACCAACCGTCGGTGTACACTTCCACCAGGCATACACACCACCATCCATCAGTGCACGTTTCCAACAGACACACACACACATCACCAGCCATCAGTGCACGCTTCCACCAGGCACACACAACTAGCCATTACTGCACTGTGTAGGAAGGTGGATACCTGACTATGGTTACCCCAGATTTTTTGCCTAGTGTTTA
This sequence comes from Lissotriton vulgaris, assembly GCF_964263255.1. Lineage (NCBI taxonomy): Eukaryota > Metazoa > Chordata > Amphibia > Caudata > Salamandridae > Lissotriton > Lissotriton vulgaris. Next base: position 513,684,041 of record NC_141700.1, read on the forward strand.
GCTGGTTTTCGACTTAGTTGGCCTGGGATCCTGCTAATCAAGGCCCTAGGCTATCTGCTCTCTCTTTAAAATGGACTCCATGTACCCTAGGTACATCTCCAATTGGATACTGGATCACCTTATGAGCCCCTGTACAGTGTCCTATAGGTACACAGGGCATAGGTGCATCCAAGGCCAACCAGGGGCTGCAGCATATATTTTGCCACCCCTGGCTGGCCATTAAAATTGACACCACTGGCTGATCACTCAGCTGGGGCAAGGTGGTGTAATCACCCCTTGCTTAGATATAGTATACCTATATCTAACCTTATGTCTGGACACATATACATCTATAAGTCACTCCTATGGCAGGCCTTAAAAATCCTGAAGGCAGAGTGCTTGGTTTTATGTGAGATGGTGCTCTAGCATGAGCTGAGCCTGTCTGCACCTTTCGGAACCATGTCCTTATAGCTGTTCTAGGATATTGCCATACCATATACTCTTAAGTGCATTATGAACCTCCCGGTTAGGGGGGCGTGGCTTGAGCGCCGAGGGAGATGGCGGCGTGAGCTCGAAGCTCCGTGCCTCTTCCCCGCGAAAATCCTGACACAGGGGCCGGAGAGCCCGTGGGTGCCCCGGCGCCGGCAGAGAGATCATCGGAGGCCAGCTGGGCGAGGTTTGGGCGGCCGGCGGACCCGCAGCGCCGAGGCAGACCGCCGATCGCTGATGCGGAGAGGCGAACTGCGCCACACAAGATGGCTGCCGCGACGGCGCCCCGGAGCACCGAGGGCTGCACAGCAGGTCGCAACGCCGGTGGGCACTGAAGAGACGCGATAGCCGGCAGCGCCGATCCCCCGCGCAGCGGGAGGCGATCCTAGGTCCGCGGCCGCGGAGTGCAGCGAGGACGTGTGGGGACGAGGAGAGCCACCCGGACGCGCCGCTGCAGGCGCGACTTCCAGACAGACTCCTTGGCAGGGAGAGCGGGACCTGGAGCATCGGCCCGGCCCTGATTGCCAGCCAACCCATCAGGTGAGCGGAGTGCCGCCTGGAGAGGGGATCCCGGGGAGACGGGGCACGGCGCTGCACACCTTGGCGCCCCCCCCCTACCCCCCGCAGCGGGAGCCCGGGGAGCGAGCGAGTGGGGACATAACGGAGGAGCCCATGGGCCACTGAGGGATCTCTAACAACGCCAGACGACCGATGGCGCGACCAGCCTAACGCGCCGCTCCAGGGTAGTGAGAGCGATCCCCCACAGCACCCGGGGATCGGACACCACGGTGGACGCTCCCACTGGGGAAGTGACTGAGCAGCAAGACCCCACAGCACGCAGGAGCTGACCGCACGGATAACAGGCGGACGTGGCAGGCGGGAGCGAGGAGGCCGGCGGCTATGGGGAAACCGAGAACCAAGGCGGAGGAGGCGGCGTCATCGAGTATGGCAGAAGGGGGCCCCGCTGAGCAGACGGACCTGCAGAGACTGCAGGATCGGATCTTGGACGCCATTTCGGCCACCAGGGACGCGCTTCATAATGACATTGCGCAGGTGGCGTCGGGGCTGGGCCTACTTCGAGCGGACCACGACAAACTAAAAGACAGGGTCAAGGATGCCGAAGTGGCGCTGAGTGACCTGGCACCGGCTCATAAGGCGATGGAAAATAAACTAACGGACGCCCTGGACCGCATACGCACCCTGGAACGGCGAGCCGAGGACGCGGAAAATCGAAGCCGGCGCAGCAATGTGCGGATCGTAGGCGTGCCAGAGACGGAGGGGTCGGGGAACTTGGTTGCCTACATGGAGGAATGGCTGAAGTCAGTGGTGGCGCCGGAGGGGCTCTCGCCGTTCTTCACTCTGGAGCGAGCGCACAGGGTCCCCTCGGGACCGCCCAAGCCAGGGCTCCCACCTAGACCGATTATAGCCAAGTTGCTGCACCACAAGGACAGAGATCTGCTCCTACGGAAAGCTCGAGAGGATGGCCCTTTCCAGATAGCGAACAGCGCAGTCACGCTTTTCCCGGATTTCACCTTTGAGACGCAGAAGCAACGGGCCTCCTTCCTCACAATCAAGAAGGAGCTGCGGGCTGAAGGGATTGCCTACTCCTTGCTTTTCCCAGCTAGGCTCAGAATAGTAGTGGACGACAAGGCGATCTTCTTCGCGACGTCAGCGGAAGCCTGGGAGTGGTGGGAGACGTACAAGGCCGGGACTGATGGCGCCAAGGCACGAGAAGAGCGGGAAAAGGAACGAGAGCGCTCGCCCAAGCGGCTGCGGAAATCGAGGAGACTATGGAAACGAGGGCGGGGGAAGCTGGGACCCACGGCCTCCCAGACTGAGGCGGAACGGCAGGCCGCGCTACTGGAAGTCGAGAAGATTGGTCGAGCGGAGGGCCCTGAATCCAGGGGGGCCATGGACTCGGACACTCACGTATCGGCCTCTGGATCGGAGTCGGACCTTTCGGGGATTCACCGCATAGAGGGGCCGCGGGTGACACCGCAAACGGCGGATGAGATCCTGAACATATGAACTTCCGTTGATGCAGCATGGGTAATGTTTGAAATGACTGGGAGGGGAACCATTGCCTGAGCACACAGTGGGGGCCGGGGCACACCGCAGGGCTCGGGGCAGGGCGACCATGTGGAACGGGGGAGGAGACGGGGAGCGAGGCGGCGCAGCCCCCCTCTGGACGAGGCCGCGCTCCGAAAGCCCTTAAGGCACCCACGGCTACGGCTGTGTAGTTGAGACCTGGGTCATCAGGTTTGGGAGTTTGGATGGGGACTGATATATCAATATTGGGGCCTGTTCTGGGGGAGGGGGGGGGGTACCACAGTTGGGGACTGTTTACTTTTCTTGAGGTTGTTGACCCTGGGTGCACCATGGGGAGGGCAGTTGCAATGTTTTGTTTTGTTCAGGGGGGGCACCACCACCGCCGAAGGGCAGGATCTGGGGAGAGGGTTACGACTAGACCACCGGGACAATGGCTAATGTGAATGGATTGAACTGTATTACCTGGAATGTCCGGGGCCTACACACCATGCAGCGTAGACATAAAGTGCATGCCTATTTAGTGCGGAGGGGAGTACACATTGCAATGCTACAGGAGACGCATCTCACACGACAAGAGGGGGTGGCGTTACAGAGGAGATGGCGGGGACAGGTTTTCCACACCAGCTACTCGGCCTATGCGCGGGGAGTGCTTATATGGGTTAGAGCGGGCACCCCTTTCCAACTAACGCGCCAATGGGTGGACCAGGACGGGAGGTATGTGGTGGTGGAGGGGAAGCTAGAAGGTAAGGATATTGTGCTGGCTAGTATATACGCCCCGAACACGGACCAATTGGCTTTCCTAGCGACACTGTCAGGGACGCTGGCCCACTCCTTGGCGGGCCCGGTCCTGCTGGGAGGCGACTTTAATTCCATTGCCGACCCCTTGCTGGATAGGTCCCACCCCCCCCTACGTGACTCCCCAGTTCATAGACTATCTAGAGGGAGGAGGGAATGGCAGGAGAGCTGGGAGCTAATAGATATTTGGAGAGGGCAACACCCGACTGACCGGGATTATTCGTTTTTCTCCGGGCTCCATGACTTGCATGTCCGTCTGGACACGATGCTCTGCTCCCGGGGGGTGCTGCCGAGCGTCACCGGTTCAGAGTATCTCTCGAGAACAATTTCGGACCATAACCCGCTCCTAATCCGGCTAGCATGGATAGCGGAGAAGCCCAGGATTCCGCTCTGGAAACTGAGGCCGGAGACCCTAGAGGACCCCCTCTTCGGGGAGGCCCTAGCGGAGGGAGTGGACCTATATTTCGCAGAGAATGCAGGGACGGCGACCTCTAGAGCGACGGAATGGGACGCCTTGAAGGTAGTGGTGAGGGGTATTTGTATTAAGGATTATGTAGGTGTGCGGAAAGTACTGCTGGGCGACTTGACTAAGGCGGACACTACGCTTAGAGAGGTAGAGAAGAGGCGGCCCGGACACCCAGACCTCCAGGAGGCTCTATGTGCGGCCAAGGAGGCAGTGGCCGTTGAAGTGGAGAGACTTCGAGCCTTCGACTACAAGCGATATGTACTGCGCTCCCATGTTGAAGGCGATAAGGCGGGCACGCTCCTGGCATGGCTCTCGAACCCCACAAGACGGTGCGCTCCCATACTCCAACTGAGGGACACAGCGGGCGTGGTGCAACACACACAGCTGGGCATAGTCAACGGCTTTCAGCAATATTACGAGGGTCTATACCGGAGTACCCCGGGAGACAGGACGGGGCTGGTGGAACCCTTCCTGGCTGACCTGCCCCTGCACCGGCTGGAGGCGGACCAGGCGAAAGATTTAGGGTCTTATATTGACGTGGGGGAGATACGGTCGGCGGTGCGGCGCATGGCAAGGAACAAATCGCCGGGAATTGATGGACTCCCTATAGAGTTCTATAGCAAGTACCTGGACGCGCTGGCACCACGGCTCCTGACTGTCTATAGAGAGGCCAAGGCGACGGGCCGGCTGCCGCAGTCGATGCGGGAGGCGTTAGTGGTCCCACTATTGAAACCCGGCAGGGAGGGCGCCGACCCTGCGTCCTACCGACCACTCTCCATGCTCACAGCGGATTATAAAATCCTGAGCTCCATACTAGCGGCGAGGCTCCTGCCTCATATGACGGGGCTTGTACACGGCGACCAGAACGGATTTATACCACAGCGCAACACCTCACTGAATATCAGAAGGCTTGTCCGTATCATGGATGGGCTCGACGGCGGGGCAGGGACGGAGCTGGTCCTCTCAGTCGACATCGAGAAGGCCTTCGACAGCCTCGAGTGGGACTACCTCTATGCTGTTATGGAGCGCCTCGGGCTGGGTGCCGGTTACATTCACTGGACGAAGGTCCTTTATGCGGGGGCGGTGGCAAGAGTGAAGGTGGGTTCGACTGTATCCCTCCGCTACCCAGTGGAGCGGGGCACACGTCAGGGCTGTTCCCTCTCGCCGCTGTTATTTGCGCTGGCTATTGAGCCGCTGGCGGCTGCGGCCCGGACAGGGCAGCATACTCGCGGAGTGCGGGCCCGAGACGGACACCATTTTATCTCGCTATATGCCGATGACCTACTGTTGTTCCTCAGCGACGGTGTGGAGGACCTGCAGAGAGCGGAAGCCCTGCTGGAGAGCTTCGGAGAGATGTCGGGCCTAAGGGTTAACTGGCCCAAAACGAGCTTGTTCCCGCTCCTGGAGGACACTGCCCAGCCACAGCACCAATCCGAGGCGGTCTGGAGCCCTACCTGTATAAAATATCTGGGGGTCCACGTTTACCACAAACCAGGAGACTTGCTTGAGGGCAACCTGGGGCGCTGCATACGTGGACTGAAGGGCTGTATGGCCTTTTGGGCCACGTTACCACTGTCGGTAGCGGGCCGGATATCACTACTTAAGATGGTCGCCCTGCCGAGATTACTGTATTATTTCCGGACGCTCCCAATCTGGCTACCCGGCTCTTTCTTTAGACAACTTAAGTCTCAGATTACGGCGTTCATCTGGGGAACGGGTCGGTGCAGAGTAGCGCTGGCCACGCTTTCTCGTCCGAAGGCCGAGGGGGGGCTTGCGGTACCGGACTTTGAGCTATATTACCTAGCAGCCCAATTGCAAGTCTTCACGCAGGAAGTAGCGAGGGTGTTCCGGGGCCCAGAGGATGAAAGCTTACGGGGAACGCCCAGACATGTCCTAGCATATGTAACCCTCCAACAGCGGCTGGACAGTCGGGATTTGTCACTGGAGCAGCGCACGTACCGACAATGCTGGAACCGGGCCCAAAAGAGAGCGGGTATCCAGCGCCCATATGCGCCCGAGATCCCCCTGGGCATGCTTACGGCCCTACCGCATGGCGGCGACTGGTCGCACCTACAGGAATGGGAGGAAGCGGGAATACAGGTGGTTGGGGACCTGTTTGAAAATGGCGCACTGCTCCCATTCCAGGAGCTGACAGATCGCTTTGGCATCCCGAGAGGGGGATTTCTGCTGCACGCAGCCGTAACCAGGGCGATGCAGGCCCACTGGGGCACGGGATTGGAGGAACCTGGGACGGCAGCGGCGTGCCAATACACCATGATGGCGGCAGGCACGATCAAGGCGGTAACGTGCCTCTATAATCGGATGCTCAGAGAGAATACCCCTCCACTCGCATCCCTCAAAGCCAAATGGGAAGCGGACCTAGGAAGGGAAATACCTGACACAACGTGGGAGCAACTTGTCCGCAGGGCTCGCAACAGCACAAGGAACGCTAGGTTCCAGCTAATCCACTACTACGTGCTGCACAGGGCGTACATGACCCCGGGCAGAATCAGGCGGTATTTTGGAGATGAGACAGCGGCCTGCCCTAGGTGCCCGGAAGAGGGGGCCGAACTGGTGCACATGCTGTGGGCATGCCCGGCCCTGCGGGAATATTGGCAGGACATAGGAGAGGTGTTGAATGAGGTGACTGACAGATCCATAGAATACGGTCCAGCGGAATGCCTCTTGCACTGGTTCCCCCACACCCCCAAGAATAAACTCACCAGTAAGTTTATAGACATGGGACTGATGGTGGCCAAGAGGGAGATCACGAAGAACTGGAAGGCGAGAGTGGGGCCAACTCCGCGGAGGTGGCGGCAGGAATTCCTGAAATGGGCCGCGGCAGACAGCACACACAGGTACCAGCTTGCGCGTAGGACCCCTAGCCCAACAGCAGCTGACACTGCTACCTCATGGGAAGTAATGGTGCAGGCACTTAGGGACAGCGAGGCTGATGATGAGGGGGAGGCCCCCGGGGCGGAGGAGGTGGACTGAGGCCCTAGGCGCAGCAGGTATGCAGGGGGGATGACACTAGCAATCCAGGAATGGTCGCAATGGAACCTCAGGCAGGTGGTGGTGGGTGGGATTGGTTGGGGGGGGAGTTCGGGGCTTTGCGCAGGGAAGGGGAGTTGGGGATTAGCGCGTAGTTAGGTAGGACTATAAAAGTAGGCATACACAGTAATCCGGACATTGATTACTCCTCCATATGGAACGTCAGGTGTGGACGAGCAGAGACATCATCGCCGCCCAACCCCAGGGTTGTGGGCATGTAGGCTGTGTACAGATTGACGAAGCAAGTTGAAAGTCTGCTACATTTATGATGATACTTCTATGTGTAATGACCTGCACAGGTATGTCTACAATAAAAATTATTTCAAAAAAAAAAAAAAAAAAATGAACCTCCCGGTTAAATGCTAACTATGGTTTGGCTTTATCAAAACATTTCGAGTAAGGTGTCATACGATTTGGAATACTACCCCCTCGCCAGTTCTGGCGACGGGGGTAGCATTCCACCCTTCTAGAGGGAGAAGACATGTTGTTCCTACTATTCCCGGTTGAAGTTAACCAGAGCCTCAGCATCACAAAATGGATGCTGCTGCCACAGACACCAGTCTGACCTCCTGCTGCTGGGAGTCCTTCCAGCGAGGGAGGCTTGGACAATAGGTTTCCTGCCTTGGGAGGTGCTAGCACCACCCCAGACAGGACTTTGTGTATTGGGACAGGGAGGGCTGAAAGGATTGAGACACTGCCTGGAGCACACAAGGTATCCAATGCATAGGCCAGTTCAAACCGGTGCTGGGGCACTCCAGCCCCAGCTCTGGCGCGAAACTGGATAAAGGGAAAGGGGTGTAATCGCTCCCTTCCCTGGTCCCACCCATAGGAGGGACCTAGCAGGTAATCCAGCCTCTAAGATTGGTATATAGGTAGGAGCTGAGTCTAGAGACTTTAGATTATCCTGACTGAAACACTGAAACGAAACTCTGGACCTTCATCACTCTACTTTGGAAGAAGACGACTGAAGAATCTCCCTTGTGGTCAAGGGACCACCCTGCACAAGCAGGCACCATCCAGCGATCGACTACTTGCTTTTCCGCCGCCTCCCGCCGGAGCCAGAGTCCAGAGCCTGACAAGAATCGGATTCCCAGACATCCAACAGCCCGATCCACAGTCCCTGGAAAGCTGAGACCCGTGGAGGCGATGAGAGACGTGGGACCGGCCATCTTGAAAAGTCTGCGACCTGCTAACTGTGCAGCCCCCGAGGCCTCCTCAAAGCTGTGCGTTGGGGATTGAGAAGCCCCAGCCCAGAGCAGCATCTGCACCAAAGATCAGCCCTGCACACTCCACGAGTTCTGCGTGGGGCCCTTTTGCATTTCCCTGCTTGACGCGTCTGCCCGGTCCCTTGCCCGTTGGCTAGTGGCCATCTTGGCGACGAATCTGTGAAACTACACCGCTGGTCTGGTTACTCCAGACTGGCCCTCGCTTCCCTCAAAAGAAGCAGCCCCTCAGACCTTGCTGGTCTGAGTAAGAAGCCTACATCGATTCCTGCGTGGGTTGCCTTTGCCAAGGCTTGTTTGCCCCAATCTTGAAGCCGACACCGCCGACAGCGAGAGCCTTCGTGGGACAGTCCGTGCCTGCCTCCTGGTCATCATCGACGCCTCCTGGTCCACGTGGCTGCAGAGACAAGCTTAGAGAATTAGTGATGGGAGAGGCACTCCAATTTAATACAATAATTGATTTTTAGTTTTTCCAATTATCTAAGCGTGCTGCAGAGGAGGACGCAATGCCCATACTGCGCCAAAAAGACAAACATGAAAGAATCAGGCTGAACAGCCTGACCTCTGCGCACTGTGGCTCTTACCCTTTTGGGTTAGATCTATACATATTATTGATCGTTTTTCAAAAAAATCAAAACAACACCAACTATGATTATGATTGTATCAAATTGTATTATCAGAACATAATCAACAATTACATTTAGATTCTCATGTAATTTATTCATTTGAAATTATAGTCACATCAGAGTGGCTTTCATCTTACAATTTATGGCCAAAAATTATCGTGCCCAATGCATTTCGGGCCGCACGGCCCTTCGTCGGGGGCAGTACCTGAAAAAAACATAAATATTGTTGTTGCTTGATAAACTGGTCTAACAGCATGCAAAGTTGCAGTGTGACACAACTAATTGTTAACTTATATGTTAAAAAGTCCGAATGGTTAAAGTTAATTATAACATTTAACTGACAGTTAAATGTTATAATTAACTTTAACCATTCGGACTTTTTAACATATAAGTTAACAATTAGTTGTGTCACACTGCAACTTTGCATGCTGTTAGACCAGTTTATCAAGCAACAACAATATTTATGTTTTTTTCAGGTACTGCCCCCGACGAAGGGCCGTGCGGCCCGAAATGCATTGGGCACGATAATTTTTGGCCATAAATTGTAAGATGAAAGCCACTCTGATGTGACTATAATTTCAAATGAATAAATTACATGAGAATCTAAATGTAATTGTTGATTATGTTCTGACAATACAATTTGATACAATCATAATCATAGTTGGTGTTGTTTTGATGTTTTTGAAAAACGATCAATAATATGTATAGATCTAACCCAAAAGGGTAAGAGCCACAGTGCGCAGAGGTCAGGCTGTTCAGCTTGATTCTTTCATGCAGAGACAAGCTTCCCATCAGCACCTGATTGCAACACAACATCACCTGGTTCAATCCTGGTCACTGGCTAGTGACCCAGACTCTGTCCCCTCTGCTTTCAGGTCCTCTACATCTTCGATCCACCCTTGGATCCACCCGGACTCTTCTCTTCTGGCCGCCTGCAGCATCTTATCTCCAAGGCTTCATAGATCTCCACGACGAAACCCGACACACTTTGGGACCTATGCACCCGCTTCCTGTGGGTTAGGTAACGCGAGTACTACGATGCCCCAGTAAAGGTTTACACTCCTAGTGTCCTAGTTTCAAGTGATTAAGTTGTAGTCCAGTAGGAAGACTCCCAAACCTTTAACTTTACATTTTTACGCACCCATTGACTTCTATGTGTGCACGCGTGTGCCTTTAGACACTGCACACGCATTCCGTGGGCCTCCTGGTCCCTAACCATTGTTAGTCCAGTGTAGCCCCAGCGATTCCCAAGGCCCTAGGCCTTACTATTGTTCGTGACGTGGTACTTATACCACTTTTTTAAAATATGGTTTAGCGGGCCACCCGGCCCTATCCATAATTGTGCAACTTTTGTGTATTCTATTAAGTTACTTGTTTTGCGCTTGTGCTTCTGTGCTCATAAAGAGTTCAGGGGTTTGTTTAGAAATATATACATATATATTTTGAATATATATCCTGTGTGGTGTCCTTTCATTTGGTATTAAAGGGATTGCATATGGTAAAACAGCAGGCTTCACATGCCCTCTTGAGTTAAGCCTAAGACTGCTTTGTCCATGCTACCTCTAGGATAGCTGGTCTAGAAGGTTGACTTTACAACCATCACCATAAGGGTTGTTTGGACTGGTGCAAGGTGCTCACTAGAATAGCGAACATCATATACCAGGACAACTTCTCACACACGCTTCCTATAGACACACACCACAAGCTATCATCACCAGTTAGTGCATGCTTCCCTAATGCACACACACCACTAGCCGTTAGTGCACGCTTCCACCAGGCACACATACCACCAGCCGTCAGTGCATGCTTCCACCAGGCACACACATCACCAGCCGTCAGTGCATGCTTCCACCAGGCACACACATCACCAGCCGTCAGTGCACACTTTCACAGGGCACACACCACCAAATGTCAGTGCACGCTTCTACCAGGCATACACACCACCAGCCATCAGTGCACGCTTCCACCAGGCACACGCACCACATGCCATCACCACCAGTTGTCAGTGCACGCTTCCATTAATCACACACACCACTAGTTTATTGTGAAACCGCTTTGCTTTATGAGTAGCTTCTCCCATTCACGCGCTCAACATGCCATGCCCGCTTTCACTTTCAAAGCAGGGACAATGGCGGCTCTCATCATGACTCTACACCAGCCCTCGCACTCTCTCTTACCATAACTCCCCTTCTTTCTGAAACTGCTTTGCTGCCCTTTCCAGCCATGCCGTGCCTTTCATTTGCATTTCTTAAGTTCACCGCAGTGATTTTGGGATCAACGGTGTCCGCGGGCTATATGCTTACCTTTCCCTCCATAAAGTGTTAGTTGGTTTAATTAACTCCTAGCTATTGCCTCACTATACTTGTGTAATCCTGTATGCAATCGGCACACATCAGGCAACACCGAACAAGCTCCATATGTTTTCGCTTGTTACTTTGCTGGAAACCTTCATTAGGTGTTTTTAAAGTACATGTAGGGATTCGGTATTTGAAGTCGTTTACCACTTCGATGCGGATGACGAGCTCAGCTCGTCATCAGGCTTACCTGCCGTGTGCGGATGACGAGCTCAGCTAGTCACGTAACGCGGTAATTTCGAAAATGCCGCACACAGCGGGAAAAGCCGGCGCAGCGATGCGGTTAAAGCCGCATACGCATCTAGACATTAACAGCGTAACTAAGCAAGAAGCTTCAACCCTTCTCAAAATAAGACACTTATCGGTATTTAACTTTTATATTTGTTATTGATGTGATTTAAAAATCAAAACAAAAATCTGGGGAGTACCTGTAAAGCCGTGGGGTTGGTGCAGCTCATCATTTGCCCCAAAAGTGTTTATTTAGCCGCATTACAGTTGTGCCGGTTTTATGAAAACCAACGGGGTATGTTTTATGAGGATAAACATGTAAAATAGACTAATTCGTTTTTCTCCTTAATTGGGACAGCGGCTCTCTATGCTTTAGCTGCTGTTTGTGCTTTTGGTTTTGTTAATATATGTTACAATAAGCAGAAGCCATGCTCAGCTAGCATTCACTTTAAGCGCTTTTATTTTCATTTTTCACATTCACAAAGCAATTTATTTCTTTTCCGAACCCCCACAGCAGCTTGTTCTTCTCCTATCCCGCAATCACCTTCTCCTGCTGTTCACGATGATGGAACTTGTTATGTAGAGCTGCAGCACTTCCCGGCTCTCCCCCCTCACCGGGACCCCAACGACCCCCTCAGCGCCCCCTCAAAGCCACCCCTCTTTTCCCCAACGATGCCAGCTTTCACCCCCACGGCCTCCTTTTTGCGGTGGGGGCGCCCCCAGCCCCGTATCTTGTTTTCATCGATTCTGAACGGGGCACACTCAGCAGCAGCAGGGACAGATTCAGCATAGATATGGGATATAGCAGGATATCACTGTGCACACAAGAGCGCACCTCTCTCCGTGCACCATTATACAACAGTGCACAACCCCATGCACAACTTTTAACTTTCACCTCATACTGTCAATTGTTTCAGCCACCCACGCACCCTCCCTCATGTCCCCTCCCTCCTCCCTTGTGTATTCCACCAGTTCAAACTGAACATAATCTTCACAAAAGTTATTTACAAAAGTTTAAGCTATTGCCATTATAAATTACAATAACTTTAATTTAAGTATTAATTATTAAAAAAATTAAAAAACTATTGTTATTTGCAATATCAATACATCTAAGTCACGTAAATACAACACATAATGCATTACAAATGCTATAGGTGTCACATTTGCGAAAGTTAAAACTATTGGCATTGTAAATGACAAAGCTATTAATTTTGCTATTTTCAAAACCAACACATAAATAAAAAATGTGTCATTTACAATATCAATAGCTCAAACTTTGCTAATGCGAGACCTATTGCATTGCAAATGCTTGTTGAAATGGTCACCACCATTTTTTTACCTGGTCCTTAATGCAACTTCGACTGGAGTGCACTGGGTCCCTGCTAACCAGGTCCCCAGTGCCAGTGTTCTTTCTCCAAAACAAGGTAACTGTGCAATTGTTCCACAACTAGCAAGACCTTTAGCACCCTTGTAAGTCCCTAGAAAATGGTATCCCCAATGCCTAGGCCCTAGATACTAAAGAGGGTCCCTAAGGGCTGCAGTATGTATTGTGACACCCTAAGGGACCCACCATGGCAGTCTGCATAAAATGGTGCAGACAAAAGTGAAAACACGACATGGCGCACACCCTGTGTGCCATGTCACCAGACACCGCAGGAAATATATGTAAATCAGCCATAAGGCATGCTGCACTCTGTGAGGGCATATCTGCTTGAGCAGATAGGTACCTGTGCTGTCTAGTTCAATTACTAGATAGTTCAAGTGAACAGGAAGTACATGTATTGGGCACTGGTCATCACAAGTTCACAAGCTACATGATGGCTTCATTGAAACCTATGGTGTTTGGTTTCAAATACCTTGTCTGAATAAATCCATACTGATGCCAGTAGTGGATTAATTAAAACAGGTACCCAGAGGGCACCTTAGAGGTGTCCTCTGAAAACCTACCAGCCTTTAGTGTACTGGCTGACTGGTATTGTCCAGCATGCCACCACAGACAGGTCTCTGATACCCTGCAGGGGAGAGCCTGCGCTCTCGGAGTTCAGAAAAAATGCCTACTACGGAAGAAGGTGTTCGCACCTCCTCCAGCAGGATGGCTAGTGAATCTGCATACCAAGGCCAGGGACTTCAAAGCCCCTGCTTCCTTTGATATGTGGCCTCGGCTTTCCCCAGACCTGGGAGATGCCACCCCCTGCCCAAAGGCCCATTTGGCACCAGGACAGGTAGGAATTTAGATATGCACGTAGGCATGTTGCACTACCAGGCCAGACATACCTAAGGTGGGCGGCCATATGTACTCCACGAAAGAAGGGTTCCACCATTAGATTTTGGTGGAATTAGGAACTCTGGGACAGGGTTATAGTCACTCCCCACAGAAAGTGGTCATATAGTGGGTGTAGTGACTGCAAGAGTAAGTAGCCCATTGGCTACTACCTTTCTCTCCCCTTAATACCCCGAAATTAAGTACTTAGGTGGCCCCCTGACACCAAGAACTCAGGTTCCCCTGACACAAGAAGAAGAAGGACCAAGAAGAGCCGAAGAAACGAGAACTGTGGACTACTGGTGGACGTTGGCACCAAACCCTACCTGCCAGGTCCTGTCTCGACAAACGCGACAAACCAACTCACCCTGCAGCTGGGCATCCTCAAAAAGCCTCTGAGGCCTCCAGCACTTTGCCAAGCCATCAGTATCTCCCTTGAAGTAGAGGAGCCACTTCCCTGCAACCTGCAGGCACAGACCACAATGTCTGGATCGCCCTCCTGCTGTTTACTGGGTCCACAGACACAGCAGTCGCCCAAGAAGAGGGCACCATCTCCAGGAGGCCAGATCTGCCTCCCAACCAAGTGTGAAGACGCCTGGACCAACCGGAGCCCCCTGCACTAATACCTGGGGTACTGGCCCCAATGCAGCACACCTCGCTTGTAGTGTAGACTTCAACAGTGCATTGGCACTGGGGGACCTGGTTAGAAAGAACCCAGTACACTTTAGTCAAAATTACGTCAATTTCCATGAAAAATCTGGGGTGACCATGCCAAAAAGGCTCACTTTTCTACAAACACCTAAGTGGTCCAGGTCGGTGCGTCATATCACAATGAAAGTATTGCTGTCAGTGCAGCCACAAACTCTCACTTGCCCTGAAAGCAGCACATAGTTACAGGTGGACCAGCTTTTTGAAGCAGCCATCCACCATTCAATCTGAAGGCCCCAAACAGCTTGCATTTGAAAGGGTGGGGGGAGATCCGGATGTAGCAAGCTGCAGTGAGTGACTGAATCTGCTCTAAGGGGGTTGTTTGGGGCGGTCCATAGTACCCTCTTTTCCCGCTTTCTAGGTTTGCCCTGATGAATGTACTATCTGTGCACCACTTCCATGTGGGACAGTCAGTGCGCATCCTGTTTTCTCCTTTTCCCCTGCAGCTATAATATGGCGCGGGCACGAAGACAATGTGGTTACAAATTTTTGCAGGATCACATCCCCATGCAAATGACGGTAGGCCTGCCTAAAATTGCACTGGTGCGAACTGTAAAGCAAAGGGTTGCAAAAGCATGTGGTACCAAACTGACCTAGGATTGCAGGTAGCGGGCCACATGCCTGGGTGTGCTCATGGTAATTCAGCCCCAGGTTTTCTTTAGTGCACACAGATCTATGCTACACTGGGCTGCACCTGTGCAGCTCATCTCTGAAAATATGGAACATTCATCTTCTTTGCTCACCTTCCTGTTCGCCTAGACTACTTGCCAAAGTGCACTGCTGCAATGCCATTTGGGAAGGCCGTCTTCCTGAATGATAGCTAATGGAAATCAGTCAATAAATTATGTTTGTGTGCAAATTTAAAACCCCTCCTGCACAAAGGACTATTTAAAAAAGGAAACTTTGAACAGATTACTGCCCGTAAACTGACAGACTGGACATACATCTTTACACAATCACTCTGGACATGGGGATGTGCTGGATTGGTTAAAAAGAAACTTGTAAATTATTTTTTATGTTTTCGTAAACCTACTCAGCTGGTTTCAGACAATTTAGGGTTCTGAATACATATAACGATTAATGAGAAGCAGGCTAAAGATTTGCTAAATAAAGCACACAATTTATGCACCCTCATTTATAGCACTCAATTGTTACTTTGCTCATCTTTTTTACAGTGTGGTCCCCTAGTTTCCAAGGTACCTGAAATCTGACTCCAAGACAGTGGTAGAGTGGTTGATCATAGCACAGAGACAGTCTATACTGGAACTGGACAGGGACCGCCCAATGCACTTCTTCACAATGTAGAAAACATCGTCCACCATACTGGAGGTCAGTTGACCTTTCTCAAATGAGTCCATTGCCACTGCCTGTCAAGAAAAGGGGAGAGTTATATGGGTAACGTAGCACCTACAGTATCATCCACACTGACGCAGAAAGCAGCGCTTCTCTTCGGAGAGCAGAGATAGAAAAGACTGTAGTGTTAGACAGTCCATAAGAATACATCATTCCTAAGAGGCTGTCAAAGAAGATGCTCTGAGCCCTCACTCTGTAAAACAAATGAAATTAACAGTCAACAAATAGAATTTTGAAATGCCACGGTGTCATAGGATTCAAATAACAGATCCTAGAAAGGTCAGGAGGTCAGCGGGATCCATCAAAAAAGGTAGGCTAGGTCGGGAGTTCAAAGTTGTATAGAAACCGCCCAGCAAGGTTAGAAGGACAAACAAACTTAGCAAAGGAGCCAGGCTTGTTCAGAACGTCAAAGTGGTCAGTGGTCAAACAAAACAGCAAGGCAGAGTGAGTGGTCCAAAGGCTAAAAATAATCACATGTAGAAAGGTTATACAATCGAAGGAATCAGCCTTCCAAGAATAGGTGGAATAAAACGGCCAGGCAAGCGCAGTGTTCTCAATCTATCTGTAAACATGATTTAAAATACAAAATTATTAGTAAGATAAAGATCTGAGCTAATGGTCTGAGGCGTAATGCCATAGTGTTCTGACTTAAGTGCAATCTGCTTACAACTTTTTTCATAAGAAATTATTTTGAAGCACACATTTTTCATGAGGGTTTGCAGTGATATATGCAACAAGGACCAAGTGCTGGCACCTGCCAAATCTATGAATGTTATGGCTGTCTCGTCTCTTCATGTACCAGCAGGTGAATTAAGAAAACACAATTCAGGGCCAGAAAAATACAAGCGTGCCGACTAGAACATGGCAGGGCATATCAATGTAACACAGTCGTTGGTGATTTTTGGGTGCTTGGTCTAAATGAAACTTTCAAAACCAAGATTATACATCCACAATTGTATGGCTGTGGAGCAACTCTGCTGGGGGTAGCAATTTAATTTGGACAGGTTGGAAGAAAAGTGCTTAAGAGTGCACTCTCTTCATGTGCCATTTAGAAAGGAAACACACCTTCAAGCCATAAATATAGCAGCTTACGCTCCAGTGGTATTTTGCTTGAGGGTTTATTTCAAAATCAGTTTTACTCAGTACCAAGAGCTTATTTTGAAAGGTTTGGGACTGTGGAGAAATCTGGGTCTCAACATAAACAAAAAGATCTATGTCAGGGGTCTCCAACCTTTTGTGTAGTCTGAGCTACTTCTGGCCAGTGAAAATCGTCGTGAGCTACTGAACCCGAATCAACTTGCGCATTTTATCGAGAGACCCCCCCACGCCCAGTTTCATTGACTTTAAGCCTAATTTCATCAGAGCCCATACTGTGGTTTAAACAAAATACCCAAGACAGGCCTGACTTAAGAGTTCCCTAGAACACCAAAAGGAATGACTTTGGATTTGTGACGCTTTAAGTCATTTTAATTAATAGGTCCAAAATTAAGACCTTCCAGTAATAGTGGTCATTGAAATAATCATTGTAAGCTTCTCCTCTGTCGTGCAAGAATGGATGCCCACCCCCACGTTGTGCACGCGCAGGCTCATCTTATATAAGATCTGCCCGGGCGTGCTTGGTTAGGGATTTCCCACGCATTCCGCGTGTCACCGCTGACTGATCCTACTAAGCAGCATAGTGCTCAGAAGCTTGAACACCCCTCCTCATGTTTCAGGAGCGTGTAGACCTCCACTACTTTTCAAGGCGCAGAAATGTTGGCAAACTCCCCCCTTCACAGTGTGTAAGAGAAGGCAACACATTGAAGTCCTTCAAGTGTTGGAAGGTAATGCCCCCCCCCACCCCTTTCTTTGTGCATGGGGCGGAGTATCACCTTCCAAACACACAGGTGCGTGAAAGAACGGCAGATCCCCTTTTCACCCCACATCCGGCACTTGACCTCGTTTCTTCCACTCCACACAACTTGCAAGCGCTGACAAGATCCAGTACAATGCACTACAAGACATTTTTATTGGCAGGGCATGTCAGGCAGGTGTTTCCAGAGTCAGCACATGAGATTCCTGCACTATACATTCACAGTCACTTCAGCGTGATGAGTTCACCTCCCAGATATGTGGAAGCAGATGTTTTGTGCACTCGCTGTTTTGGTGACACACTGTGATGCTCACTGCAGTTTCTGCTCCTAGCACGAGGCACACTTGCGCAATGTTCCTTAAATCTTTGTGCACATAAAAAATGTGTGCAACTATTTAGATCAGAAACTCCCTGTCAATTATGGTGACTTTTAAATCTACTGAATATCTTTATGCGTCAACAGCGCCATACTTTACAGGCGGCTCTGTGAACCAGGCAGCCAACTAGAGCCAAATTTCGGGGGGGGGGGGGGTGCTGAGGTGTTGCACGCCTGCTGCGAACAATTTCGCTATAAGGTTTCCTTGAGCTCTGTGTGCCCGACAAGAAATAAACTGCAGCGTGTTAGACTAGCTCCGTCGCAGGGAGGAGGGCGAGGGAACAGCAGCCCGGGAGGGGAATAGGAGCGGAAGCAAGGAGGAGGCCAAAACAGCAGCCCGGGCTGGGGCAGCGAGGGAGGGGGCCCTGGCTACTGAGAAGGGAGGGAGCGGGGCAGCAGAGCAGCCCGAGCGGGGGTCAGCGGGAGGGGCCCTGGCTGCTGGACAGAGGGGCACCAGATGTGAGGCATATTTTAACAAAAAAGGCACGAAAAACGGCACAATCGGTGGGGGAGAGGCACACAAAACGAGCTTACCTGCAGTGGCTGATTCTGGCGGCGGGAGTCACGTCTCCTACTGCTCGCGCAATGGCAGTCAGTGCGATACCAGCGCGTTTTCAGTATGTAATGTCAGACTCTCACGAGAGTCGGAAGCTCCAGGAGAGGAGCGTCATTGCGTCATCCTCTTCGCCCACCCCATCCACACATTATGCCCAATCAGAGCGAAGGGCTGGACGAGCTACTCCCGGGGTCTCCGCGAGCTACCGGTAGCTCGCGATCGACCGGTTGGAGACCCCGGATCTATGTTATTTCAACTATGAGAATATTTTTCCTTCTAAACAATCCACAACCATATAATTTCCATTCCATTTCCAAAGTCTAGCTTCAACGACTTGAACCATGACTCTGAGAAATAGTAAGTCAAATTGTTAGAATTTATAAAACTGTCCTGCATTGCCAAATCAGGGTAAGTGGGTATTTTCAACTCATATTCATTTTAACTGCGATTTTATTGTTGAATAGACTCTTGCCCATGTTTTAGTTGTCCTAAATGTGTATTAACTCAAAGATTTCCTACATCCACAATTTATTATGAATGCTATAAGAACTGTTAAGCCTACACCAAATGTAATATTTACCTAGTCAGTCAGTCAGTCAGTCAATCTTTATTCGGGTACCACAGTACCCATAAAAGCACAATATAAAACACTTTACATACATGTTAAAATTTTAGCCGGGCAATTAGTCTAAATACATTCATTATACTGATCATAAGTGACTTAGTGCAAAATTTAGGATCATCACAGTACAAAACTATTTACATCACTCTCAGTCTTCAACCATGGATCTGCGTGCCCTTACTGCCGTTTTTAGAAAAGTGCAAGTGCGAAAAATAAGATCCTCATCATCTAAGGTTAACATGGAATCAAATGCTGCCTCTAAGCTAATTGGTCTTCTCTTATTAAAATACAAGCATATAAACTGTTTAAAATATTTGATATAAAATTTGGAGGAGAATATAAAATGCTTTACAGTTTGCTCACTCCTCCCATCGCACGGGCACGGGATTGAGTTTAAATTGGAACTATAACCAAGTGGGAAGGAGAATGCAAAACGAATTGTGCCAGCCCTTAAACGGAACAGTAAACTTGTCTCCCAGCGGGTCATCAGTAGTAACAAATAGATGTGGAGTGGGAACCTATAATGTTCAATGGCCATATAGTTACGCACAGTAGTTTTGCTGGCCTCTGCTGCTTCATGCTCGGTCTTATATAAGGAGTACAGAGCATTCTGCACATCCTTTTTTGCGACTAAAGCAGCAAGTGAAGGGCCCCAAAAATACTTTCCATATTAATACTGCGCAAACTGCTCAACACTCCACCCAACCACGGGATATCTAGGCCCGTAGCACAACCGAAGCAATCTTTTATTATTGACTGGGTCAGGGTGGCTGCTTCGTTCTTCCATACAGCAATCCACATAAGTGCTGGACGAGCCCTAATAAAATCAGTAATAAAATTAATATTGAGCTCTTTATGAGATATGTAATGGGAGGTTGAAATAGGGACATTCAGTATTTTTCTGCAGAATCTATTCTCCTCCTGCTGTAGACCAGAGCAGCTGACTGTCCTCCATATCTCAGCACCATAGGTCGCTACCGGGGTACACTGATGTTTAGAAATCCTTTGGACAGCTAATACTGCACCCATCGTCTTGGGGCGAGGGATGCTTAAAATCGAGTTTTTGGCCTTTGAGAACTTGGTCCTGGCGCGAGCCAAGTGCTCATTCCAGGAGCTGTTCGCAGCAAAGGCCAAACACAAATATACGAAGGATTTTACCGCCGTCATCTTATGGCCGTCTATTGCAATCGGGCGTATAGCCAGTTTGCCTGGGCCACTACTCATTAAAAATGATTTTTTAAAATTAACTTCTAAGTCTACATTTTCGTAATATTTACCTAAAGACAGTGGTCACCGTCCCTAGCAGTGGGATACTATTAGCTAGAACTGCAACTAGGTACGCATTGAAATTATTGCAATGATGATTGCATTTTATGTTTGCCGGTTTAAATGGAATGTTAGGAAGAAATAAACATTCACTATTTTCTGGAATTTTAACAGAAAAACAGTTTGACCCAAAGTGCCTATAAATGCATGCACCGGGAATGCTCGTACTGTGAATGAGTTGGTAGCAATGCTGTGCTAAACCTTCTTAATTTAATAATCTGGCCTGCTGCAAACCTGAATTACCTAAACTTTAAGGCTTAGTTGACATGTTAACCCTTCTTTTTCTTCAGCTGATGAATCATACTACATCTTAACAAAAAAAAACATTCTGGATCTTTAATTTATGTTTACTATTAAGTTTCACACATTCGTAAATAATAATAATAATAATAATAATAACAGAGAATGAGAACAAGGTTTATGGGTTCCATACAGACTTGTGGAAATACTGCAGAAATATTTGTGCTAGATACTGGAAAAGTACATAGTATGCTGTGCCAGTTGAAATGAGACTATACATTTTTGGGGATTTGCTGATCGATCATTCTTGCCTTTTTGTTTAACATAACAAAACTCTGTGAAAAATCAGGATCAGATCTTTTTTAACACAGCCCATATGGAAATCTGTGTAGCTATGGACATGATCTTTATCTTTTAATGACAATGCAACATGCAAATATGTTCATAAACTACATGAAATCCAAGCTCTCCTCCCCCTTAAATAAAGGAACCAAGGAGATACATCACTTACAGGATGTGATGGGATGGATATCTTTCCCGAAAGACAAATTCATAAGGGAGGATCTCTAAGAAAAAATGGTCCATCTGCATCTCTAATCTAGTCCCTATTTTGTTTCCTAAGAAATCAGCTCTAATGAAGTACCCGCACTTCAGTCTTGCACTCAGCATTACCTCAGCCTCTCTCCAGACTAAGTCCGGAAATTGTAGAGAAATTCAAGCTCCATGCTCAAATCAGAACTCACCACAAAGAGGAAATAGGGCCAATTACAGTGGTGGTTTTAGTGACGTGGTCTATTGTGATTTTATATTCAGGGTAAAGAAGCCTCTTTGTGCCAGGTTCATGCAGAAGTCTCTACCTTATTAACAGTTTCTCTCATGAAGTATTCCTCCATGGTAATGTAATAGCCAATCAGCTCCTGCATTGTGCGGCTCAGTAGACAGTGGTTTAGCAGCTTCTCCAGGCTCTTGGTGTGCTCTGCAGAGGGAAAAAGGACATTCTGAGCATCACACAGGGTCCAAAAGAGAAACCAGGATATAAAGGTGAACTGAGGATGACAGCATTAAACGCTAATGGACCTTGTAAAGACTAGTATAGAATGTTTCACTTTCACAAACCGCGATCTAGGCAATAGGAGAATTGACTGCTGAGTATTCCTGATGGGGACATAATGCCCAACTGAGCTAAACCTTGGTGTCTGAAGCCTACCGATGCCTGATAATAAGTGGGGTCCCTGTTAAAAGGAAGGCTTGCTTTTCATAGGCTGCTGGGATGGAATGTTCACATTTAATTCATAACTACAATGAGGCTTCACTGAAAGGAGCCTCTCATCTCGTACTTTTGATTTTGGGTAGTTCGCAAGATTGGATGGGTTAAAAAAAGCTACTTGGAAGTGACATGAAAGGAGGGCAAAACAGAAAGCATCCAGGACAGAGAGTAATGGGTACACTCAGGCCACAACCAAATACAGCATTTGAAGTACAGAGTACATTTTTCTGTCAAGAAAAATTAAAGTGAAGGCTAAAAAAAGCCCAAAGTAAAAATAGAAATAACGAGTTTAATCAAACCGATGTGAGTTTTTTTTTAAATACCTACTAGGCGCGAAAGCATATTGCAAGGAAGTACAACTCAAAAACAGGAAGGACTGAAGAGTGAAAAGTTTCCATGAACAGCTTTAAGAAGAAGAGAATAAGTGAACAAAGATATTTTTATGTGCCAGGTGTTGGGGTGTTCAACAAGTAATTCTAACAACCATGAGAATCTACTGAAGATATGCTCTGCATACCTTTGATGCATTTGAGTGTTTTTTAAAAATTGCAAAATGTGTATTATACGGTCAGAGAGGCTTAGTTGGCATATCCAAATTGCATCAATAATGCCAACAATATTCATGCAAACAATTATCTGGCGCACTCATTAAAAAATATGTAATTTGATCAAAATGATTCATAATGTTAAATGTATTGTACAAAGGGAGTCTAAATGTCTACTGCTCCTTAGTAGTGATTTTACAGACAATAAAATAAGAAGAACCTTAATGGAATGCACTTTTAGCGTATTCCCCCTAGCGCCCTCCATTTTGTTGTTGTTGTCCTCATACTTAGCCCGCCCCGCCTCCCAGCTGAGACGCCCTCCCACAGACTACAACAGCGCTCCGTTACCTGGAAGCGCGGTGACTCACTCTACGCTCCCCAGCTGAGTGGTCGCTCCCTTTGGCTCCGGTATCGTTGTGTTGCGCTTTGGGCTGGAAACTGTGAAAAATCAATTGCCTGCTGTGCGCTTTGTATGCCGCTTTGTTTATTTCAGGATTAAGATTGCCAGCGCGACTTTCCTGCACTTTTAGCGTATTCCCCCTAGCGCCCTCCATTTTGTTGTTGTTGTCCTCATACTTAGCCCGCCCCGCCTCCCAGCTGAGACGCCCTCGCCCCTCCCCCTCCACATATGACAGGAGTCCCCGCGCGCAGCGTTCACGCGCAGCGACCGCGCCCAATTCGCGCCGAAGGTGCGCCAAAGGTAAGCCCGTCTAAGCCCGTCCGCGCCTGGACCGCGCCCAGCGCCAGACCCCCTGCCCCTCGCGCTGCCCAGCCCTCCCGCATTACCAACGATGCCGCAACCCTCCTAGCCCTTAACCCCGGTCGCGCCCCCAACTGCGTCCAAGCAGCTCCTGGACACACCCATGGACCTTTCTCCTGCTACTCCTGCAAATTCAGCGGCACCGACAACTACTCCGCTACAACCACTCCACAGACTCCCGACCCCAACCACCTACAATGCATCCTTCTCAACACCCGCTCGGTCCACAGACATGCCATTGACCTATGGAATCTACTAGACACCATCTCTCCAGACGTCGCCTTCCTAACAGAAACATGGATGAACGCCTCCTCCGCCCCAGACATCACCATTGCCATCCCTGAAGACTATAAGATCACACGCAAGGACCGTACCGGCCACACAGGAGGAGGAATCGCTATCGTCCATAAGAAATCTATCCGCATCTCAACCAGCTCTGACGCCAACTCCGAACACCTTCACTTCCAAATCCACATCGACCCCAAGACCACACTCAGAGGCACCCTCCTCTACAGACCACCAGGACCCCGCGCAAAATTCAGTGAAGACATCACGGACTTCATCACTCCACACGCGCTCCCCTCCAAAGACTACATCCTTCTGGGAGACCTCAACTTTCACCTTGAAAAGATCAACAACCGCAACACCACCACCCTCCTGGACAACCTCGCCAACCTCGGACTTAAACAACTAGTCACTTCCCCCACCCACATCGCAGGTCACACACTCGACCCCATCTTCTCCTCCAGCAATCATATCTCCTTCAGCCACACTACGGATCTCCTCTGGACTGACCACAGCTGCGTTCACTTCACCTACAACAAGCCAAAACCCACCAACCACCTCCAACCAACTCTGCAAAGAAACTGGAACAAAATCACCACCGACCAGATCTCCGCATCGCTCCTTCTAAACACCCCAGCCCACTCTTCTAACCCAAACCAAGCCGCCGCCAACCTCACACTATGGTTATCCAACACCGCCGACACCTTAGCACCACTGAAAAAACGTCAAAGCAAACCTGGCAGCAAGAAGGCCTCATGGTTCAACGATGATCTTAAGAAGTCCAAGAAACTCTGCCGCTCCCTTGAAAAGGCCTGGAAAAAAGACCCAACCACTAGCACCAAGGACGCCTTCAAAAACGCCACCCGCACTCACCACCAACTAATCCGAAAGGCCAAGAAAACAGCATTCAAGGATCGACTTGACAACAACACCCACAACAGCAAGGAACTTTTCAACATCGTCAAGGAATTTTCCAATCCCTCGGCCAACTCCAACGACATCACCCCCTCTCAAGCCCTCTGCGACTCCCTAGCCTCATTCTTCCACAACAAGATTGCAGACATCCACAACAGCTTCGACAACCAACCCGGAGACCAACCCATCCAACCATTTGCTGAACATTCTCCCCCCGTGAACACCCTTAACGACTGGAACCCAATCTCCACTGAGGACACAATCCGCCTGATGAATTCCATCCACTCAGGATCCCCCACAGACCCATGTCCTCACCACATCTTCAACAAAGCAGACTCCGTCATAGCACCGCACCTCCGAGACGTCATCAACTGCTCCTTCAACTCCGCCTCCTTCCCGGAAGACTGGAAACACGCTGAACTCACCGCCCTTCTGAAAAAACCCACAGCGGACCCCACCGAACTCAAAAATTACCGCCCCATTTCGCTCCTTCCATTCCCGGCCAAAGTCATCGAGGAAGCTGTCAACAACCAGCTCGCCGCTTTCCTCGAAGCCAACAAATCACTCGACTCCTCACAATCTGGCTTCCGAGCAAAACACAGCACTGAGACCGCCCTCATCGCAGCAACAGACGACATTCGAACTCTACTGGACAATGGAGACACAGTCGCCCTCATCCTCCTCGACCTCTCTGCAGCATTCGACACAGTCTGCCACAGCACCCTCTTACAACGCCTCAATAACATCGGAATACAAGGAAAAGCACTTGAATGGATCACCTCGTTCCTCACCGGAAGAACCCAGAGAGTCCGCCTTCCACCATTCAAATCGGAGGCCACTGAAGTCATCTGTGGCGTACCACAAGGATCCTCACTCAGCCCCACCCTCTTCAACGTATACATGAGCCCCCTCGCGGCCATCGCCCGCCAACACAACCTCAACATCATCTCCTACGCGGATGACACTCAACTAATCCTTTCTCTCACCAATGACCCCAGCACCGCCAAAACTAACCTACACGAAGGAATGAAAGAAGTTGCCGAATGGATGAAACAAAGCCGTCTGAAACTGAACTCAGACAAAACAGAAGTCCTCATCTTAGGTACATCCCCCTCTGCATGGGACGACTCTTGGTGGCCGGAAGCCCTTGGAAAAGCACCCATCCCGACAGACCACGCACGGAACCTAGGCGTCATCCTGGATTCTTCACTCTCAATGAACAGACAAGTCAGCGCCGTATCCTCATCCTGCTTCAACATTCTCCGCATGCTCAAAAAAACTTTTCGCTGGATCCCCACCGAAACAAGGAAAACAGTCACCCATGCTCTGGTCACGAGCCGACTGGACTACGGAAACACCCTCTACGCAGGTACTACCGCTAAACTCCAGAAGAAACTCCAACGAATCCAAAACGCCTCAGCCAGAATCATATTAGACATCCCGCGCAACAAACACATCTCTGGTCACCTGAAAGACCTCCACTGGCTACCCGTCAATAAGAGAATCACTTTCCGACTGCTAACCCACGCACACAAATCACTCTACGACATCGGACCAGAATGCCTCAACTCACGACTGTCCTTCTACACCCCCTCCCGCCAACTACGTTCTTCCAGCCAAGCCCTCGCCACTGTACCTCGCATCAACAAGACCACCATGGGAGGCAGATCCTACTCATACCTAGCTGCTAAAACATGAAACTCACTCCCCGCTTACCTTCGCCTTACCCAGAACCACCTAGCATTCAGAAAGCAACTTAAAACGTGGATATTTGACAAGTAATCCTCCTCCCCTTTCTAAGCGCCGTGAGACCCTCTGGGTATGTAGTGCGCTATATAAATTATCTGACTTGACTTGACTTGACTAAAGATATGTTCAACTGTTAAAACCTAAACTAGCTCCAACCTAAAATGCAAGTTGAATCTTGTATTTCAAATGGGTAGATTTATAAAACAGCTTTGGGTGCACGAAGTTTAGTAAAGACAGTTGCACATTCAAAGGATAGTATGCAGGAGATGTCTAACATTTTTCAGTATGCAATTTAGTCATTAACCTGTCAACATACTCACAGGGAAAACAAATCTACTTGCACCATTCACTGCTAAGGTTAATACGTTAGTAAAACTCATTATTTCCTGCTCTTGGATACATTTGTGCAAGATAGAAAATATAACATACAAATGTCAAGTATCCTGGAACGATTTACAAAAAGGGGGTGGTGATGAACAGAGTGTCTGAGTTAAACAGACCACTCTTACCCAGTCCAAGGATCAGGGCTTGATCCATCACCGTTATTTATCTCACTGCCCCATCCCAGCTCAGAACCTGGCTATATGCAAATCAGTCTGTCCCTGGCCCAGTGCATCATGGGAACAGGGCAGACTAAACTACCAAGCCAATTCTTCACCAGAAAAGAGACAAGCTACCGGGGACCGGTTTCTGGCATTTCAGCCTTCTTCGGCCCGGCTTGCTTGAATCCTGATGGAGCAGTGAGAAAGGGACTCATGTCTGAGTATACCCTGCCACACCTATAGTGGCCAAAAACGATTTACAAAAAGGGGGTGGAAGGCACTAATTGGTTCCATCTACACACGGTCTAGTCCCCTGAGCCTGGACTGTGAGTTGTCCTTTTGGTGCCGTTCCGCCTCTGATGTTGTTATAATAATGCGGTGTTAAGATGTTCTGAATTGCTTGATATATGCACTGATCCGCCTCCCAGATCAAACTGTCCTGATATTTTCTTTTATGATAGACTCTATATGCTCATTTTACATTGTTCTACCTGCTATGTGCTGCTAATGCCTGCGATTATTCTTTATTACGGAGGATAACTGTTGTCTCTGCAAAATCATAAATAAAAATAATTTTTAAAAAAAAGTATCCTGGCAAGCACTAATTTCTTCTGTCCAACTGCCACAAATGGAGTATCTTGCTGTAGGCCAAAAAATCTATTCCCACCCTACTCCTCTACAATTGTAAGTTTCTTATTGGAAGAGTATAGCCAAACCATAATTCCATAAATTAACAGAGGACTACTTTCATTCTGTATGCTTAAATCAGGAAAGCGAGAAATAAGCCACCATATTTAATGCAAAACAGTCAAATGTACTGCCGCTAGCAGCAGTGTGGTGTTTGCTGCTTTAACTCTGGGACATTGAGGATTACAGAACGGGACTGCGAGGACCAGCAGTCTGAGAACTACATACAGCTGGGTCCTCTAACCGCCCTCCTCCTATCTACTATTTAAATCACGCCTATTCCCCGCCTCGCGGGATGCGCTCCGGGCCAAGGGTGGGCCTGTTTAAGCCCGTTCCAGCCCGGAGGAGACCGGACAGGGCCACCGCTCTTTCATCTGGCCTGTCATATTGCGGTTGTCCCGGCGCCCTGTAAGTACCTGTTTGTTTTACTATCAGTGCCTGAATAATGGAGGGCCATGAAAGCAGGAGCAAGGCGGTGACTTTGGGTGGATACCTGGTAGGGACACTGGATAACTTAATTATTAGAGCTAATTCAGTTATTGATCATGAAATAATCCTTATGGAGCGTCCCCTTTCCCAAGATCTTGAATGAATGAATGAATGAAACATTATTTATATTGCGCAGCTATGCCCAATGGGCGTCAAGGCGCCTAATCCAAATAATGACTGTAAGCGAAAAGAAACAGAGCCTACTGGTAAGCATTGATAAAGAGCCAAGTTTTCAATGATTTCCTAAAGAGGTCAAGGGAGGGCAGTGTTTTGATTTCCAGGGGGAGTGAATTCCACATCAGAGGAGCCAGTATGGAAAAAGCTTTGCTCCCCCATCTAGCCTTCTTGGCTCTGGGAATTACCAGTTGATTAAGCTCACTGGATCGGAGACATCTACTCGGAACGTATCTAGAGAGAAGTGATCCAAGGGCATCAGCCGGGCCTGCAGTTAAAGCCTTATATGTAAGGCAGAGGAGTTTAAAAGTGATCCTTGAGGGGATGGGGAGCCAGTGGAGGTTCTTCCTCGCTAAGGTCATCGAGGCCAGCCAGGGCAAAGCGAGAGCAAACCGCGCTGCCGCGTTTTGTATGACCTGCAAACGCTGAAGCAGGCCCTTGTTGGCCCCGGCGTACACTGAGTTGCAGTAATCAAGCCTTGAGCCAACAAGGGCGATCACCACCTGTTTCCGTGCCTGAGGGGACAAGTAGTGTACGATTCTTTTCAAGGTCTTGATGACTCCCCGACAGGTAGCCACCGTTCTGTTGACCTGAAGCTCCATGGAGAGCTGGGTGTCGAAGATGACGCCTAGGTTCCTGGCAGATTGTGTTGGTGTTGGGCAGCTACCTAAAGAAGGAGGCCACCAATCATCTGACCATATGCCCTGGTCCTTGCCAAAGACCAGGACCTCTGTCTTGTCCCCGTTCAACTTTAGGGAGTTGGCAATCATCCACTCTGCAACAAGTTGCATGCAGGCCCTAAAGTTAGAAGCGGTTTCACCCACAGAGTGAGTCAGGGATACCATAATCTGCGTGTCGTCGGCATACGACACTACCTCCATCCCCTGAGATCTTACTAGTCTTGCAAGTGGGGCCACGTAGATGTTAAACAGGGTCGGACTCAATGCCGACCCCTGTGGCACCCCACATTGCAAAGACTTAGCGGGGGAGAGGTATTCACCTAGCATGACACGCTGCTCTCGTTGTTGAAGAAAGGAGCTCAGGAGACTGAGTGCCGGTCCTTCTACCCCTGCCTCCCTTAACCTAGTTGTTAAAGTAAGGGGAGACAGGGTGTCAAATGCTGCTGAAAGATCCAGCAGCACCAGTACGGTGGTTAGACCCAAATCCACTTTTCTGCGGATGTTGTCCATGACTTTCGTCAAAGCAGACTCCGTGCTATGCAGCTTTCTAAAGCCATGTTGGGACCCGTCCAAGAAACCAGAGGTATCGAGGAAGTTTGAAAGATGGAAATTCAAATGGGTCTCCAACATCTTAGCAGGGGCCGGCAGCAGAGAGATGGGTCTAAAGTTCTTCAGTACTCCAGGGTGGTCTTTTTCAGCAGCGGCTTCACGATGGCTTTCTTCCAAAGTGACGGGAAGATGCCCTGTTCCAATGCTCCATTCATGACTTCCAGCATTGAAGGAAGAATGATCTCTCTGCAGTTCTTCAGTACTTTCAGAGGAACTGGATCGAGTGGAGATGACGATTTAGTTTTGTCCAACAGGCTATTAAGATCCTCTAGCGAGAGGGCAGGGAAATGATCAAGGGAGTGAGAGGATTCTTTAGTCCAAGCTTCCAGACGTTTAATTTGGGAGAAATCCTCAGCATTAAGCGAGTTCCCCTGCGACTTTAGAGCTATGTAGATATCATCTATCTTTTTGTAGAAAAAGTCTGATATATCATTGCATAGCTCCTGGGAAGCTACTACAGGATCGGGGGCCTGGAGAGAGCACAAAGAGTCCACTATTTTGAAGAGCTCTTTGGAGGATGTTAAAGAACAGGTTAAATTGGAAAAATAATCCTGTTTTTCCTTAATGACTCTCTTTTTGTACTCACGTAGTTGGCTCTTATAGCCTTCTCTATCCTTGAGATCCCAGGATTTACGCCACCTACGTTCCTTCTGTCTGCAAGTTTGTCTGAGAAGCCTCAGATCGACGGAAAACCAGGGGGCAGTTGGCTTCTGTCTAGCTGCAGCTTTCAGGGAAGGAGGAGCTAGTTCGTCAGCGGCTCTGGTGATGGCATCAGCGAGTTCTTGGGCCGACTCATCCACCTTCCGCTGAGTTGAAATATGGGCATTGAGAATAAAAGGGGCCACAGCCTCCTTAGTAAAATTTTTGAAGCTCCTTTTGAATTGTTTTTTACCAGAGCCCACAATGGCAACGGGGCAGGGAATGTCTAGAAACAGCGGGACTGCTAAATGGTCAGACCAGGTAATCGGGACCGGTGTCCCAACCCCTAATCTGGGGTCGTTGGAAAAGATCCCGTCAAGGATATGCCCCGCCTTATGAGTCGGGTGGAGAACTCGTTGTACAAAGTCACATGCCTCCAGAGAATTAAGCAGAGAGCAGGTCTCTTTCGAAGTAAAATCCTCTAAGTGAAAATTAATGTCGCCCAGAATAGTGTACAAAGTCACATGCCTCCAGAGAATTAAGCAGAGAGCAGGTCTCTTTCGAAGTAAAATCCTCTAAGTGAAAATTAATGTCGCCCAGAATAGTGAGATGGGGTCTATCTTGCCACAGCAACGCTCGTACACCAGATCCTATACCGCAATTAGCTATTGCTGAAGTTCCTGTGACTGTACTTAGCCCAGAGATTACTCAGGTCCAGGGGCATCCATCTCCAGCTGGCGAGTCCCAGCCATCACCACCAATAGAGTCTACCGAAGTGTCAATCGCGGACAGTACTCCGGAAAGGCCTAACACTCGCCAGTTACGGGGGAGAAGAGAGGGGGCGATACCTTAAAGGAAGCGAGGGGCTGCTGCTGCCTCTGGTGGCAGGAAGCCCAAGCATGCAAAGCGCACCACTAACGGTGAGGCTACTACCCTGTGCAAGGTCCCAGATGTTTCGAGTGTTGTGGACATAAATGATAAACCATCCTTAATTGAAAATACTCCAGGAGTGGCAAATCCCATCACCGCAACATCCGCAACGGAGGACCTGCTCTTTATAAGAATGGGCGCCCTTCTTAGGTCATCAATCCAACCTTTCGAAACTAGACTTTTGCAGATTGAGCTACGGTTGTCTAACATTGAAAAAGTAACATCGGTGACTGTAGACTGTTTAAAGTCTAATCAAGTGATTCTGGGTAATGTGCAACCTAACAAAGGCCAGGTGGGGATACTATCACAAAATTCTGTTTTAGCAGTTGAGTTACCCTCTGTTAATGTGGCCAGTACTAAGCAGGTATTACCAGTGGCTTCCCTCGACAATGTGTCGACGGTGGCTAATAGTGAAAAGTCAAAGGAGGATCGTCAAGAACAGTATGACAGAGGCTCCTCTAAGGAACTCAGAATAGACTTGCCTCCAGAATCGAGCCCATATCTTGTGGTCCTAACAGGGGTCCACAAATTAAGTGATGCCAGCAGGGAATCTTTTGGTTCATTAAAAAACAAAGTCTCTGATTGGCTTAATAAAAATAGACTGCTCCCGGGTCGCATCAGTAGTGAACTTTTGATGGTTCGTAGGGTGTCCTGGGTGGGGCGCAGATCAAAGTCTATAAAGGGCGATTGTGTGCTGGTAAACTTTAGAGACCCATGGATTGTGGCGCACATTTGTGAGGGGATGCGCCGCAGTCCTGGGTCAGCTATTCAGCCTTTCCCACTGTCATATTTGTATCCTCCATCCGACACCCTAGATATGGAATGTGACTGGACCCTAGTAGAGCCTCGAAGAGTGGGCAGGGTGGACAGGGGTAGGTTTGCACAACCTTACGCACCCAGTTACATCTGTACCCAAAATAGATACAGTGGCCTGGACATGGTAGACTGACTGCAGTATAACCGGGCGGGTTCTTTGGGGATTACACAAAGAATGAGCTATGCACTTTGCGGTGGAGTTCTGGAGGTTGGCAGCAGTCGATCAACCCGGGAATTTTCAGACACACACTCACCTATTATAGGCACTAATACAGCCAGTAGTGACCAAGCATCTAGTAGAACTGTGATAGGTCATAAAATGGATCCCATGAAGATAAGCTTGTGTGAAGAAGGCCTAATGGGGAGTTGTTATATCAGCGGCAGGGACTGCAACCCAGGCTCCTTAACAATATTGTTGTAGAATGTCGCTGGATTACCCAATAAAATAGCTTGCCCAGAGTGGGGAGCCTTTATAGACAAGTACGACATCTGTCTCTTTCAGGAGACCTGGGCCCGAGAGGAACAGCTTTGACAAGGCTATGCTGCATTCCATGTTCCTGCCCGTGGGGTGGAGGAGGGGGGGGGGAGGGGGCGGGAAGGGTGACCGTCTGGAGGTCTTACCACCTGGGTCGGTTCGCATCTGGGTTGTACTGCTAAAACTTTGAATACTTATTCTGAGGATGCCCGGTGTGTAGTTCTTGTTTGGCCACATGCTTTCAAGCTTGCCCTTGTTACCTTGTTAATGTTTATTCGCGACCAGTAAGTGTAGCCAGCGAATCAAGAACAATTGAGGAGCTGTCGCATTTTTTGCATACCCTTTCCAGTGATATCCATCTCCTGGTAGGGGGTGACTTCAACTGCCACTTCGAGCCCCTGCCGGGGATGAAGGATGGCGTCCTATTGACGGAGGACGAATACTGGGCAATAGCACCGAGTCAGTCCCCATCACCAAAGACATGGTCTCACTAAGCAATCCAGATCACGGCCCTAACTTTAAATCATTCTATTAGGGCCTGCAGTGGTCGCACGCCCTCTGACACTCCAGCTAGGTGCACATTTAATAAAACTGGACAGGAGTCACATCTCGATTATACTATGGTCGAGACGCGGTTGTGGCCTAAAGTCATTGACTTCAATGTAAATACAAGAGTCGAGAGCGACCATAATGCTCTAATTCTGGAGCTGGTTTTTCCCGGCCCTAATAAGAATGGCACAACAAACTTGGGGGACTCGGGTGATGGGCTCACACTATCAAATGATAGACGCAGAGTTAGGTGGGACAAAATTGTGGCAAACCCGGAAGTGCTCCGCAAAGTATACAAACAAATTGTTCCCTTGTTTGTGGAGGTTGATGCCTTAAACACTCAACCCCCGCCTCCCGATTATGATGCTAAAATGCTGGCTCTCTACAAGGATCTAGTATCCAATTTAGTAGAGGTATTTAATCCTCAGGTGGCTAATAGGAGAAAAAGGGCACCTGCAAGCTCATGGTATAATGAGGCATGCATAAAGGCCAAGACTGAGCTAGTCCAGGCCCTAAAGTTAAGTAGTAACAAACTCCAAATTCAAGCCAGGAGACTACAGTACAAAAAGGTAACTAAGCATGCAAAGCAAGAATGGGATCAAGAAAAGTGGACCAGTCTAACCGTCGCTCTTGAAACAAGGGATGCACGGAGATTCTGGTTGAGAGTCAATACAGGTTGCGGGGAACCGAAATCGGCTATCGAACCAAATAGAGATGCCATAGTTTGGAAAGATCACTTTCAGGCCCTATACTCTACAGAGGAAGGTACGGAAAGCACACTGGTACTCCCGCTGCTGATCCCCCAGTCTGATGAACTAGAGTTTACTTTAGAGGAGGTGTGTAATGCAATTGCTAAACTTGCTGTGGGAAAAGCCCCGGGCCTTGGCAAACTTCCGGGAGACCTCTTCAGACACGAACCGAAGATCTGGGGCCCGTACTTACAAATACTTTTCAACGCAGTCCTGAGGGGCATGGCGGTTCCCTGTACTTGGCTGGGAGCAGAAATTGTCCCTATATTCAAGAAGGGCTCTCCTCTGCTCCCAGCCAACTACAGGCCAATTAGCCTGATTGACGTCCGGCAGAAAATGTTTGCGTGACTCATTTTAGATTGTCTCCAGGACTGGATCGAGGAGCACGCCATTCTTAGCCCGTACCAAGCTGGGTTCAGGAATAACACCTCCACCATGGATCACATTTTCCGCCTAGCTTTACTATTCTGGAAAACGGTGAGGATAGAGGGTGGCAGCCTCTACATGGTGTTTGTGGACCTTCGCTCTGCTTTTGACTTGGTTCCCCGGGGGAAACTATGGTCCGTGCTCCTTGAACTGGGTATACCGGCTCAACTTTTAACTATTCTGATGAGGTTACACGAGGCGAATTTCACGCAGGTCAGGTGTGGGAAGAATGGGGCGCTATCATCTAGATTCCCCGTTGACAGGGGCTTAAGGCAGGGGTGTGTATTGGCCCCTACCCTGTTTTGCCTCTATGTTAACGGGGTAATCGCCCACTTAGATGAAGTACATCACAATGATGCCCCGAGGTTGGCAGGCAGTAGGGTTGCGGCCATCATGTTCGCAGACAACACCCTCCTGCTGTCTAAGTCTGCTATGGGGATACAGTGCATTTTGGAGGGTTTTGAGGAATTTTGCAGAGGCCGGGGTTTGGAGATAAATGCCAATAAAACAAAATTCATGATCTTCAACCCACCCGCAACTACTCGCCCAAATCCCAGCTTAGGCCCAACCACATTAGAAAGGGGGTCGACTTTTGAATATCTGGGGGTTACCATCAATGAGAACTTGTCATGAGGCCCCCAGCAAAACAAGTCACAAATGAAACTGTCACAGCTCGCTGGGGGAATCCTCAAGCTCTCCAATTCGTCGACATTCAAACCCTTTGGTCCCCCTTTGGAGATTTATAAAAAGCAAGCAAGGGGTGCAGTCCTATACTGCGGTGCGTTATGGGGATATTCTTGCAGGCCTGAAATTGTCAAAACAGAGATTACATTTTTAAGACAATTGCTGGCCCTTCCACCTAGTACCCCGCTCCGCCTTCTGAGGTTTGACCTAGGGCTGAAACCTATTGATGATGAATTAGCGCTTAAGCCTCTTAGGTTCTGGCGCAGGCTCTGGATAACACCAGAGCTGCTAAAATATAGGCTAGAACTTAACCCTCATGTCGGCACTCTAACTGATTCTTTTATAATGACTAAAGTATCTTATCATTTTGAGCACTTCATGGATGATATTTACCCTATTTTAGCCATATAACTTTATGTACAATGGAGATACGGTACTCTACCGCTAAGAGCCTTTACTAGCAAATGGTCCGCCTTTGCAGCGAGATATTATCCTGGGTGTAGCTGTGACATAGAAAATGAACTGCACGTTCTCTTCTTTTGTCCAGCCTACTGTAAATCAAGGAAGTATTGGCTAGTACCTCTGTGCAAGAATGTGGGTTTTGTACAGTGTATGCATGCTTTTAGAGTTTTAAAAACCGACACGACCAGACACGTAGTATTTGCTGGCAGCTATGTGGCATAAGCGTAGGTACTTAATTGGTAATGCATGATAGTGATTAGTTTCTAGGTGACCAGACTGGTCTTACCAAAATTATGTATTATTTCTAACATGCATGATTTTAACTACCTAACATGTATGTAACATTGAATTGAACCTTCATCCCGGAATACTGCTTTTTTTTTCTTCTGCATAATAGTGATTAGTTTCTAGCTGACAAGACTTGTCTTACTAAAATCATGTACTATTTTAGAACCAATGCTTTTAACAACCCAACAAGTATGTAACAATGAATTGAACTATCATCCCTGAATATTGCTTTTTATCTGTTTCTGTACTCTTTTATGGCAAATCGCCGAAATAAAGATTTTATGAATGAATGAACTGTGATTAACTAAAAAAAAGACAGATGAATATCAAATCCATCAAGCTCAGACACTTTGACCTTTAAGTTACAAGCTTTTCTTAAAACATTCTTCCAATATAATTTATTAACTTATTGCACACTGAAGAAGAAATGAGAGCTAAGCTTTTCTAATTGATTACCATTGATCTGTGAATGAAAGATCAATGAAAGCTCAGATCACACTTGCTGGATTAATCATAGAAGTTAATAAATAACATTTCTGAAAAAAAAGAGCAAGCATATTGCAACCTTAAAGTGCTAGCATTTCAATCTATTAGATTCCCACTACTTTACTGTACGCTTGCTCTAGAAGCACCACCTTTGCTTTGTTGCGAGTTTCCTCGTATAAGAAATACAGTAGTACAAGCTGGAGTTGACTGTAACACAGCATGTGACTTTACAATAAGCCACATAAGAAAGCACACTGTTTACAAATAGTGAATGCCGTTTAGGAAGATATTCCACTGGCTAGCTGTATAAGAAGCAGGGACATTTTATTATGCGAAGGGCAACTAGTCTGGTATCAGTAGAACAAATGTGCTATTTCACAACATATCCATTGGGAGAACATCAGCTCTATGGGGTGCTTAACAATTTTCCTTTAGTGAATGGCTAGTCCATTTCCCAGTCATAATTGGATAGCTGGAGATAGAAGGGAAAGCCTACGTTAACATTTAGTAGGGAGGCAACAAAATATAAGAAGAAGATGCAAACTTTGTTTTATTATGAAGTATACTACAAATGATTGTTTTTTAACTAAACATGTACTATTTTTACAGTTTCTCCACCTTCGTTCTAGTTCTTTACTGAGACAAATACACTTGTACTTTATGTACTGACTACACAATAGGTGCATATATATAATATTGAAACTTTTCATGAGACATTTAGTGTAGTTATGAAAAGATTGTGACTAAATGGAGTAGAGGATCACATCATAGCTAGGAGCAGTCAAGGAAAACACTCGCAAATAAGACAGAGGACTCGAAAATTAGAAGACAAGGAAAGGTTGAGAAATTAATTTAGGGTAAAAGGATCTCAATAAATGATCGCAAGGTAAAAGGAGTCAAGAAACTCACCATGCCAAATATATATATATTTTTAAATAAATCTTTTTATTAACAATGCTCATGAGACCATGCAGTACAAAGTAGTTCCAAAAGTCCATCGTTGGAGATACCACAAGGACCAGCAATAAAATAATCATGAGGGAACAACAAGGACAATCAGTAACCTCCTATCCTGCCAATCTTTATATGTCCACCCCAGATTCTCATTATTTCTGCTAGGGTGCCCACCCTCTCTTCCATTTTTTAGCACACATATCCAACTTTTGTACACACTTTCTTTGGCCCTTTGGCACCAGTTAAGGTCCCATGCCAAATATTATTGAGGCTGAAAGGGGAAGCCGATAAATGCAATGTAAACTGGAATGGGGGGATTAAGGGGCTCCTGGAAATGCACTGTGACATGGAACGAAGGAGCTGTGTAATCCACTCCGACAATGGCGTGGGGAAGGAGTTGATAAAGAGAGCTAGGACGGGCAGAGCTAGCAAACACAATGCCATGAAAGGTACCGGGAAATACAACATAACATATGCAGGGCTGCTTTGAGGAGCAGAGAAGCTAACAGTGCTGTGGGTAGGACAGGGAAGAGCACACCAGTAAGAGGAAACCACTATACTCGCTGTACGAGAGGAACTGTTGAAATACAATACACTCAGTGAGGGGTATATATACGGTGTGGTATAGAAGAATCAGAAAATGAACAGTTGTGGGTGGGATTCAGAGGGCATATAAATTATGAGTAAGGTATGTAAGGTATGAGTAAGTAACTGCTTCACAGAAGAACACTTAAGATCGCATCTTAGCAAGTCAGAAGGAAATACACAGGATTTATGCACCTTATTTTTGTCATCAGGCTAAGAACTGACTAGGGTACAATTTTACCTTGCTTCACCTCTTCAGATGCCATTGAATCTCCCACCTCGAAATCAGCAGTGATGCGACGCTTCAGGAAGCGGAGGTACAGCTCACTACGGGCACTCATTAGTGCTACCTCAGCGAGAATAGGGTCGAGTTCCCTGTAAATGTACAAGGAGACAGACAAACAATTTCAGAGAGGTGCCTTCTACCAAAGACAGGGAAAGGCTTCAAATACAGCTAACTGGATCAAAGCCATAGTCAATGGTCCATGTAGACATGACAAGGAAGGGAACATGCATTTGCAGTGCAATAGGTCTCACATTTGCAAGATTTTGAGATATTGAAATTGTAAATGACAATAGTTTTTATTTATGTTTAAAAAACCTGAAATCAAAAACTATAAGTAAAAGGTGCACATAAATAAAAGGCATTGTCATTTACAATACCAATAGGTCAAAGTTTCGAAAATGCGAGACCTATTACATTGCAAATGCTTGTTCTTTAGCAAGCAGCCTCAGAGAGGGTTAGGCACGAACAGCTTCTTTGAGATCTAAGCAACTCTATCAAGTGCAGCTTGGCTGAGGGGAGTTGTGCGCTATGCGTGCCGTTGCTAGAAAGTAATACTTCTCACTTTAGCTACTTTCCTTTTCTTTTAGAAAGCTGTCCCGGGCTGCTTGGAAAGTGAAAGCGTGCATGGCACGCTGAAAATAAAAAAACAAAAATTTGCCATTGTCCAAGGCTGCTTGGAAAGTGAAAGCACGCATGGCTCACTAAACATAAAAAAACAAGAAGCAGCTGCCATTGTCCCGGGCTGATTGGAAAGGGAATGGATGTAAGGTGCGCTGAACATAAAAAACAAGAAACTACCGTCCCTGTGCCGGTCTGCTTGGAGAGTGAAAGGGCGCATGACGCGCTGAACATATAAAAACAAGCGCCTCCATTGTGAAAGTAGCGTCCCACGAGTTCTTTAGCAGGCACCTCAAGACATTAAAGAACAAGCATTTGCAATGCAATAGGTCTCGCATTAGGAAAGTTTGAGGTATTGGTATTGTAAATGACAATTTTTTTTATCTATGTATTGGTTTTGAAAATAGCGAAATTAATAGTTTGTCATTTACAATGCCAATAGTTTTAACTTTTGCAAATGTGACACCTATAGCATTTGTACTGCAATATGTGTTGTATTTACGTGACTTAGATGTATTGATATTACAAATAACAATGGCTTTACATTTTTTTAAATAATTAATATTGCAGGTTTTAAAAACAAATTAATAAAAGGCATTGCCATTTACAATGCCAATAGCTCTAACTTTAATAATGCGAGATCTATTGCATTGCAAATGCTTGGTATTAAAGTTGGTAATGCTGTTTGGGCATTAGTTGCACTTCATTAGTACCAGTTTAATGACTAAAAATAGAAATAAGGAACAGAAAGGTGACCAGTTCAACTTTGCAAAGGGTCTTCCAATGCACGGCAACATGAATCACTGCATTTTTAGTAACTTGTGAACTGTTTGGGCTAGAAGAAAATTTAGTTTTTCTTAAAATATGCATATTATGTAGCAAATTGTGGAATATGTGGCACATCTATAATTATGAAAAAATCTATTGGCTTTGTAAATGTTCATATGCTGAATATACAATTCAGCAGGCGGCTTCTATTGCCTAAGTCACTAACTGTGTTATTATTGAGGTTGGTGTGTGGCATGTAGGAGAGTCAGTTTTCCAGACAATAAATTATTTCTTTCCAGCAGGTTGGCTGTTTTACACAACTCGGGGTGACGGTTGCGGTCCTTGCTAGATAAAATATTTATTTTTACTACAGTGCAGAGTGCATTGTGTTATCTCTGTTCCGGGGCTTAAAAGCTTCCCGTGCTGGCGCTCCGCTTTCCTAGTTTCCTGAAGTTCTGCTGAGGAGTCTGCGGCCAGAGCAATAAATGCAACAAGCATTGGCATAGACACTAGGTTTCACCTTTGGGACCTTATAAGTATTAAGTCATGCAGCACATTATCCTGGGTGCTACAACAACTACTACAGATGCAGTATGTTTCCAATCTTGGTTGCTGTAGTTCCCATTAATAGTGGATCTGGGAGAGGATGCTAGTGGGTGACTGCGCTTAAAATAATGTTTATACAAATGTGCTCCTGGACAGACACAGAGACAGATGCAAGTGTATACACGGACAGACATAGCGACAGAAGAAAGCGTGCACAGACACTGCGATAGACGCAAATGTTGACACCGACACAGACAGTGCGACAGCTGCAAGCACGCAACCGTACAGATTCAAGTGTGCACACACACTGACACAATGACACCGTGACAGTCGTAAATGTACACAAAAAGCAAACCGCCTGACTACTTTAAAGCAAAGGAATGTAAAGAGCATCACACATATGGACACATGCCCACAACCACAGATAGTCACAGAGTAAAAAGGACAAACCAATATGGACAGACTGATAGTCACAGTGAAATATTTTTCATTAACCATCACACAGACAAGTTAAGGTTAACACATCTAGACATGCACACATAGACGCCAGGTTGTAGGCAAACAAAGGATGCTAGAAACACACACTGTGGTTTGCGAACAGAGGTACTCACAGACATACATGCACAAAGACATGCCGAAGCAAACATACACGCCGTGCAGACTGCTACGAGGATAAGGGGATATGCACTCAAAACATAATGGTAATGCAAAGCACATGAGACATACCGACAAGTACACACATATGCAAAGAAGCAAATCCGCAGGTAAACAATGAGAGAAATTGTCAACATGCAGACACATAGAAGCAGGGGGCTTTGTTAAACAAATCCTATACAAAAAGAGAGCCGTAGAGATTCCTACTCAAAAACATGTGCACAAGCACAACACAGTCGAGTTTGTATGTCCTGCACTGCTCAGTGGTTTTTGGTGACGCTGATGCTAACTTGCGGGGCTGCAGGCAGAAGAAACATAGGGAAAACAACCAACAGATGAGCATGCATATCGGCTGTAAGAAAAAGTAGGGGTGAAGAAGAGGGACTGCAGAGACATGCAGTAAAAAAAAGTGCATGTCAAAAATGAAACTAGCAAAAGCTCATTTCT
This sequence comes from Lissotriton vulgaris, assembly GCF_964263255.1. Taxonomy (NCBI): domain Eukaryota; kingdom Metazoa; phylum Chordata; class Amphibia; order Caudata; family Salamandridae; genus Lissotriton; species Lissotriton vulgaris. The sequence continues at coordinate 513,724,658 of NC_141700.1, forward strand.
CCTTTCTTCGAAAAACATGCCATGAAGAATATGGGGGTGGTAAAGATATTGGAGGGCGGTGGGGTGCTGAGTTAAATCACAGGGAGTGGGAGGTGGGTGCGGGGGTGCTAAGCGCAGCTTGTTCTGAAACTTCGAACAGAATATAAACACGAACAGAGGCAGATTAGCGAGGCCACGAGTGTAACAGAGCCTGTGCCTGTGCATGTAAAAACAGCAAATAATCCATTTGACAATAAAGACTCAAGTTGCCGTGGACATTTTACCTGGCCGGAGTATGTCTGCCCTTTTCTGACGTGACGCAATACGCACATGCAGTTTAGCTCATGTTGATGTTTTTATTGATTGCGTGCTTTATAACTGAAGTTAACCAAACGACATGAAATAAATCTTAACGAGAACAGAGTAGCGTGTGCTTTTAAAGAGAAGAAGAGCATCATGGCTGATATGTTTAACAGTTCAAATAATGAGGAATAAAAAGCAGATTTACAGGGCCATCTGACGTGCGGGAGGTGGGGACTGCACAGGGAGATGTGGTGATTTACGCCAAATATGAAGCAATCCGGCCGGCAAAATAAACGAGCGAACGAGCGGCAAAGAACAAAAAGAAAGTGGACACACAATGTCAACAGATATATTCCTTCGTAGCACGTCTCTGTGGGCTAAAACATTTCTTTAAAAGAATTCAGACTTTACTACGAATTGACGGAATGGAAGTTCATGTCCCCAAATCAATGACTTTGCTCAAAACACTTCCGTATGTCTGGATTTGTACACAAAATCCCAAACTATTTAGACTTTCAGAGAGTTGTCACACAACGCCTAACTTTAAACAAGCAAACTCACAGCCGCAGCCCGGCTTCAAAAGGAAGCCAGGCAACCTTTGTTGGGACGGGGGCGGGGCCGGACAAAAACAGGAAGCAGGCGCTCCTGTGCCCGCCGGAGGATTTCCGTGTTGGCTAGCGGGGCTCCCGTGCTCGTGGAGAGCCCCGCGGCCCCCGCCTGCTAACCTGAATGACCCGCTGGCTGCCGAGGGACACGCAAGAAGAACATGGTGAGTGGGGTGTGAGGGGGATGTGTGCGCGCGCGTGTGTGTGTGTGTGTGTGTGCGCACGTGTGTGTGTCTCTGGTGAGGTAAGGGGGGGAGCGTGTGTGTATGCAGTGTGTGTGTGCGCGCGTGTGTGTGTGTATGCTATGGCGGGGGTGGATTCTCTGTATGTATGGGTGCGTGCATGGGCGCTTGTGTGTCTCTGTGTATGTGTATGCGCATGCGTGTGTGGTGCTGTGCGCGCACTCGCGGAGGAATCTGAGACAGCGACGCTCGTGCGTGAGCTCCGTCTCAGATTCCTTCTAACACGCCAACAAAAGATGTCTCGCAGACAGCAGGCTTACGCCTGCTTTTTACGTCTGTGAGACCTAAAAAAGTGCTCACAGACTAGATAAAACAGATTGTGTAACAGCACAAGTAAAAAGTACAGTCTTCATGGAAGGTTGCAAATGCAGACGAGGCGGTACTAAGGATGGACTACTAAGCCTATTCATAAATCAAAAGCAACCATTTAGAAAGAACAGTAGCAGGAGCCAATTGAAAAGATGGGTGGAAAATGGGCAGAGCTTTAAGTCCATACCTGAATACAGCATGCCTAGCAGAGCAGCACATGGGTCGCCCTGGCTTGACCTACAAAGGTCTGTAGGAAGCTGGCTCTTTAAATAGTGGAGAAAATGAGTCCAGGCAAACCTTAATAGGCTGACAGGGGCACAAATGATAACCTAAATGCCCTCTTTCGTGGTAGTGTGGGCGAGCAGTTAGGTTTATCAGAGGGTAGTGCAGAGCATTTATTGCACACACAAAGACACTAAGTGAGACACACACTAAAAGAAATCCATCAGCAATTTATAAATAGAACACAGATTTTGATATTAATTTAGAAAATCACACTTCGTGCAATTGCTGAAACAGTAATGTTACCCTCTGGTGGCAAAACATATACTGTACGGGACTTACAGGACCCTTCTGGGCTTAAGGTGAAAATGGGGCAAGGTTTAAGGCCACAGCAACAGGTCACCTCGAGCGGCTCTGGGGCGTCCAGGTGTAGAGGTATATTTTAGCGTCAGGTGCCCCGTTCAATTCAATGGGGAATGGTCCAGTTGTAAAGAGGCTGCAAGCTGGGAGTGGAGGCCAGCCTGGTTGAATCCACAGTGGAGCTCAGTCTTTGAGCTGCTTAAGCACTTAGGGACACCATTGGTCCACTTCTGCTCGGGCTGTGAGGCTCAGATGCAGTGATGATTTTAGGTGTCAGGCTCGTGCTGCGGGAAACACTCTAGGTTGAGGGGGGCCTGCAAAAAGAGGCTGTAGGTGGTGACTGGGAGTCCAATCTGGGCAAACCCAAGGGTGTGCTTAGCCTTGGAGGGTCTCAGGACCCTGTTGGCACCGCCACCTTCCTCAGACTCAGGTTGTGGGGCACGGGTACAGAGGTTCTTTAACGTGGCGGGTGGTGGTCGGAGGCTCTCTATTTGACTTTGTTCTGCAGAAGAGGGGCAAACAGGACAGCTGGCCCACTCTCAAGATCCCTGAAGTCCCTCAACGTGCATGATGGTCTTCCTCAGCGTTGGTGTCCTGGCTGGACAAAGCAAGTTTAGGGTAGGAAAGAAACAAGTGGGTGTAATACTAGTCCACCCATTCTAAGCTCCAGCCTACCTGGTGTCACTTTTAGTAAACCTCTCAGTTTGTCTCTGCTCATTATGTACCTTTGTTCTCTCTTCCATTATGCCTGCTTGCCCCTACACTCACATGCCAACCAGCACTGTGTCAGCTATTGTCTAAACCTTGAAAGGTAAATGTTCAGAAGAGCTGAAGTGAAACAAGCATCATGATGCACATATCAAGCACTGCTACGGTCATGGGGAGTCGTAAATTTACCCACAGCCCATCAGTGAGAAGTTAAAATTGCAATGGAGGAGGCACCAACCCTGAAACCACTGGCACTGATTAGCATGGAGGAGGAGAACCATTATAGATGCTTGAGGCACTTTTGCCAATTAATTGTCTATTGGACCATAGAGATTATGGCACTACTGAGGATGCTGGTATTTAGTGTCCATGGCCATCAACAGGTCATTGGTTCCGAGACAAACAATTGACACCAATGAGCAACAATGCTCATTGGTCTCAATTATAGCCACTGTAACCAATGATCTTTTGTGCACTGAGGCCACTAAGGGGGCATGCGGATACTTTCACATGTTGAACATTTGCCATTCCAGCTCTCTGGAGAATGTCAAACAGGTCACTGATACAGTCCTCTAAAGGCTAATTCAACAAGATCCCTACCTTGCATCCATCTTTTCTGTGGCTGAAATTCTCATCATGCTGGTTTGCACCTGCTGAAACTGCAAATATAAATGGGAAACAAAATGAAAACTGAATCCTTCTAAATCATCCTCCTTCCATTTCCCAACTATCAATCCTCTCACCTTTTCTTTAATCAATGCCCTGCTCCCTCCACTTTCATTATCCCCTGCCTGCTCTCCTTCCACCATTTATACTTTGGCTACAAACACCCTATACATTCAGCCCTCTCTCCATTGCTCCTTCTAAACTTAGCAATCTCTCCTTCCAGACCCCAGCTTTTAATGTGCTCTTATACATTTTCTCAATCTTAGATTTCTCTTCTCTGATTTTCCTATTCTTACCCACCCCCTTCAATTCCTCTAACACTTAGCACTCTCTCCTTTTCACATACATTCTCATCAATTAGCACAACCGCCCTCCTCTTTCAATTACCTTTACAAAAAAATCTATCTCCTTTCAACTCACTGCACACACCCCGTCCCTATCCACTCCATGCACTTAGCCCACTATTCCTCCTGCAATTAAACCATTGTAGTCTCACTTGATACTCTACACGTAGTCTTTCCCCTGCTATTCCGTACATTTAATTCCTTCTCATCATATAGCCCCCACACTTTGAACTCTTTTCATTTTCTCTACACTTAGCCTCTGCATTGTATTTTCCTCTAAATGTACCCAGTTATAGTCACGCCTCACTACCTCACCTAGAAGGGCCCTATAATGTGCTCTCATTCACCCTCCAGTAAATATCTCTCTCCTACACTGCCCTTGGACTTCACCCGCTTCACCCATTTCACCTATTATTAATCCTTTGTCCTTCAAGTCTCTCTACGCTTAAACCCCTCATTGCTTTCTTACCATACACCACTTAGTCCATTTTCTCCCATTACTGCTACATAAGTCCATTCTTATTCACTGTAATCTCGCTTGTTTCATTCCCTACACCTGAACCCGCTCCTTTGTCCGTGGTGTACACCTTCTCTTCTTCCATTCCTTACATGTAGACTTCTGTATTGCTAGTTGCTCTACACTGCAGCCCCTCTTCTTCCCATGCCCTACTCGTTATGCTTCTCTAGTCCCATTTGTCCATACTCAGTGTCCCAACCTTCCATTCCTAGTACTCTAATATTACTCTCTTTCTGTTTGCTCAAGCTTTGCTCTGTTTGCTCCAATTCCATTTTTTTTATTGCAATAATACTCACTAATCTTTGGTTGGTTCGCAGCCCATAAATGGAGGACCAGAGCTAAAATATACAGCTCTCAACTATATGATATATAGTTAGTAATACAGATGAATAGTGTAGGCAACTGCCTCTTTTTGTGATATATCAAAAATCAGATGTACAGTGTAAAAAGTCCAGGGGTTCTCTTAAGGGTGGACTGGGGCTTGCTATGCAATCCCAAAGTGCTCTGTTGGTGGTGGTGTGGTCGAGCAGCATTAAGCTTAACACACAGGAGTGCAAAACATCTGCAAATATACACAGTGATCAATAAATGACACGCATGACTCAAGGAAGAGATTCACACCAATTTATATAAACCCTTTTCAGTTCAAAAGTGGACACAGTGTAATTTTTGAGTTCTGCAATGTTATCCTATGGAAGGAAGAACAAGTTCTGAAAACAAGTACAGTAACTTATGGGACCAATCTCCAGGAGTTAAGGTGAGTGGTGGGCAAGGTCCAAGGCAGCAGCAGCACATCGCCGGTTGCACAGGGGCAGCCTGAGGAAGGGTGCAAAACAGCATTGGGAGCCCAATAGGTTTCTATGGAGATCAGTCACTGCGAAATGAGGCTGCCAGCTCTAGCTGGAAGGCCAGTCAGGTTGAACCAAGCGATACCAAATGGGATGATGGACGGAGCGTTTGAGCAAATCAAACTCTCACCCCCAGTCAACTGATCTGGGTTTAATCCATCACTATTCTTTAGCTCACTTCACCACCCCAGTTCAGACATGGCCATATCCAAATCAGTCTGACCCTGTGCCCCATGGCAACAGTCCAGCCCGAACTGCTAAGACATGTCTTCCCTGGACCGGAAACAAGCATCCTGGGACCGGTTTTGGATTCATAACCCTCATCAGCCAGGCTATCTTGAATCCAGTGGTAGAGTGAGCAAGGGACCCACGTCTGGGCATACCCTGCCAACTTAGTGCGAACAAAGCGATACCAAAGGGGATGATGGACCAACGGGGTGGTTCAAGTGTTGCGATGCTCAGGATGTAGGGACACCTGCGGTCCTTTTCTTCACAGCCCGGTGGCGACAGATGCAGAGGTAACTTTAGGTGTTGGGTTTTCTTTTTGGGAGCAGTCGCGGTAGAGGGGGGCCTGCATGCAGAGGGAGCCTGAGTGCAGAGGCTGCAGGCGACGTCGGGGAGTCCACGAGGGGTGAAACCACAATGGACTTGAGCTCTGGAGAGCTAGAGGACCTTGTTGACACTGTTGGCCCATTTTTACTCGGGCTGGGCGACAGGTTCAGTTGTTGCTTCAGGTGTCAGGTTTTGTCAGTTCCAGAGGCCTCAGAGTCTTTGCTTCAGAGTTCCTGCATGGTGCAGAAGAACAGGTCCGCTGTTCAAGGGAGGTCTGGAATTTTTATCAAAAGCAGGCAGTCCTCCCAGGTTTCTGGAGTCAACAGCTGATGTGCGAGTCAACTTCTGGCGCACTTTTCAACAAGGGATGCAGACAGGCCGGCTGGCCTGATACCGTCTGCTGCTTCTCCTCTCTTTTTGTGGCTCTATGATGTCCTCTCTCTTCTTAGGTCATCAGGATCTGCCTCTCTGGTAAAGGGTCTCCCCTAAATACTGAATTTAGGGGTGTTAGGGGAGTGTAGGCTAGTAGCCAATGGGTTACTGACCCTTGGGGTCACTACGCCCCCCTTTATCACCACTTCCTGTCTATATCTATCTATAGGAGAGAAAGCTTTCCAAAGTGCTGTAACCATAAGTACTCTAATGAGACACAGCATCTGACCGGGGCAAAGGAGGATTTTGCTAGCCTCACACACAAGTCTAGACAGAACAGCAAAAAGGCCATCTGGTAAATGGATTGAAGGTTGAACTGAGTGGTGTAGTCCTAAACCAGCTAGTTGTTTGGCTATGGTCAACAGTGTGAGCTCAAAAATGGGGCAGCTTCGGCTATCAGACTGGTTGCGGAGTTAAAAAGCAGCATTTAGTAGTGGAAATGACTGCCGCTAGCCATTATTCTTGGTCGGACACTTATTGTGGGAGACTGTCCAACAAAGTAGAGTTGTATAGTTTTCTAGAGATGACCTTTTTGCACGAAGAGAAGGGTCAGTACTTATTGGCATAAGGCTGGCCTCTGTCTAGAGTGGTGTAGTAGGTGAAACTACACATTGGACTGCTACATAGAGCAATTGCCAGTGGGGTAGACTATTTGCAAGCATTCCTCCCATCACCTTTTGTGTCTTTAATGTTTTATTTTGGATAAAGGGCCGGGGTAAATATTCAGGCCTATTTAATTCAAAATGAGTAGTTTGCTACTACGTCTTAGAGGGTTAAAAACATGTAATTATTTTTTCTCAAACTGTGTTGTGATATGGAGACGACAAAAACAATGACATATGGAGAACTCCCACTAGCCTAAACAAAAGCCTTACCAAGCATGATATTCTAATGTTCTGGGGTTGAATGCTCACTGACAACAGGTGACCAAGACTCACATAATTTAAGAAGGTAGCAGAGGTGAAGAAACCCATGGTCACAGGAGGAGCTGAGCATGTATTATGTGGTATGCCTAGCAGCTATTCCTCAAGAGGAAATGAAAAGAGTAGGTATGAATAATTATCCACTCACTTCTCATCTTCCAATTCCAAACTACATGGGTGGCTTTAGCATATATCTACCATATGAGGAGGAAGCCATTCTTCTAAATGTCTTCCCTACAGAGTAGATAAGCTAGCACAACTTGTCAATAAGAGCAGAAGCTGCAGATGATGGTCACTTGCGCAGATAATGGTAATAACAATGCATGTGGATCAGGAGCAGAACAGACGCAAATTGCCTACAAGTGGAAGTGGGGGGGGGGGGGCGCTGTATTTGTTGGCATGAACCGCCACAAGGGGTTACTGGCTAATGATTACCAGTTTAAGCTAATCATTAGCCAGTAACCCCTTGTGGCGGTTCTTCCGTGAGGGGCTCTCTCGCTCTCCTCACATTTTTTCATTGTTTGGAATGTGTGGTCTGAAGGCGGTAGCTGATGTGTGGTTCGTTTATGAATTTGACACAGTGACTTATAGGAATAAATGAAATTCCTATAAATAAGGAAACAAGAAAAAAGTGGGTTTCCCCATTAGGTCACGTCTATATTGAAATATGTGTCTGATAGGAGGAGGCCCTGGTTGTATGTAAAGACAATTTTTTTCACCAAGACTTTAAGACTGAACAGCTACAGTCAACGATTTCTAGCAGAATCGTGAACACTTTACATGTAACTGTGGCTTTGAATTATACGTATCTAGTCATTTTCTAATTTTGTATTGCATTTATAAAGTTCTGCATGTCAAAACAAATGTATTTCAGAGCAGTTCAGCGAGCAGAATGTGTGAAGAGGTTATGTAATGAGTGACACAATTTGGGAGCAACCACAACAATGCTTTGTACAACTATGACAGTGGTCGGTACATCCACCATGAAAAGAAATGATGAAGTCTTTGTTCTGTGAAGGTCCTCTGGATATCTCTGGTACCCACTGCCCTACATATGTGTGCTGGGAAGAAAGTGCTACACCGCAAACAGTCTAGTTTGAGAACTGTGAAAAAGGATGGACACAGACCTGGGACAGGTTTCTGGTATTTCATGCAAAAAATATGGAATGGGGCAATGTGCAACATTCTTCTTCCAATCTTTTTCCTCACTCACCTCTTTTCCTCTCTACAGATCACTACCCTGCTGATACATTTACACCTCATCATCTCCTTTACTACAAATTGTAGTACATGTACAATCCAATTATCGTATGTTGCATTCCTTCTCTATACCTAATCTTTTCTTCTGCAGCCCACCCCCACAAATCCCTTGATCTCTCTTACTGTTTTCTCCATTCAGTACAACCTCACTTCCTTCTATTTTCTTGTCCACCTCATTCTTTTTGTAGATTCCTTCTGCTTCAATGCACTCCATCCTCTCTCCTACGGTTTCCTCAAAACATATCACACTAACCTCCAATTAATTTTTCATATATTCTAACTTGCATTCCATTTAAACACCCATACACTTGAATTTTTTCTACATGTTGTTCTTTTACGTTTTTCATGCTTTGTTCACCTTTATTACATTTTCCTACACTTCACTGAACTTCGTGCTCAAATGCAATCTGGCTCTTCTCAATCCTTCCCTGCTCCTCTTTCTTCTCACCTTTTTCTCTACATCTTATGTTCTCTTCAATCTATTGCCATATCATCCTCTCAATGGCTTACCAAATCTCCCTTTGTTCGCTTTATGTTTGATTTCCTACTGTCTTTACATTTCTTATTCACAAATCATGGTCTCCCCTTCCATTCCCTTCCAACACCAGGTATTCATTAATTGTACACACTTCCCTGTAAGGCATACAATGCCTTTCTATTTTTGGGGATCTCTGTCTGTAAGCAGGCCGTTCCATTATGTGAATCTGGTGTGCCCCCTCACCTTCCGGTGATAGTCCCTCTGTGAGATGAATTTGTCCACAACTTTGTCCACCTGCTGATCACACTCAGTTTGCAAGTGCCTAATAAGCATGTAGAGTCTTCCTGGGCCATAGTAGGTCTCGACTATTGGCTGGTGTGTCTCTATGATGCGTGCAATTCCTGTAAAACCAAAAGATGAAAAGAGTTATTTTCCCGATCTTGCAAAATCTCAAAGCGATTGTTGTATACAAACACACAACTTTTCGAAATGAAATACACAGCACAGTTAGTAGACCACATTTGTAATTAATAAGGTAATGGGGGGTGCAGCTGTAGGAGTCTCTCACGTAAGGCTAGACAAGACCGTTTTGTGGTGATACAGGTGAGCCTATCTGGTTGTTACACCCAAAAGTCCACCAACATGGAGAACTTGTGGTGATACAGGCGAGCCTATCCGGTTGTTACACCCAAAAGTCCACCAGCATGGAGAACAATTGTCAGAGAGAGGATAGCTCCTGCTGTTTATGCAATATGTCCTAGAATAAATTCTCCACATTGTTGCATCAATGTATCAATGATTCTTCATTTAACTGCTGCAATTAAATGAGGAATCATTGATACATTGATGATACAATATGGAGAATTTATTCTAGGACATAGTCAATAAATGGCAAGCGATATCCCCTCTCTCACTTTTGTAATCACAAGCAGGAAAAAGAAACTTACAAAACTTGTATTTTAGAATGACATATATATGTCTGTTCCTACCATCATGGACAGATACATGCAGAAAGAGTGATTCATTTTAATAGCCCTTGCGCAGTCTCTGCTCAAAGACCAGTAAGATCATGTTTGCTTGTTGCAGTGACATGAACCAAATACATTTTTCAGAAGTATGCTTCTCCCTACAAATAGAAATTAATTGCTTTAAATGCCAGGAAAAGAATGCATCTTAACTGAAATTGTTTCCACGCAGAATTTGTAACACTAGCTCAGAAAGGCCCCTACTTTGCTTAGGATTCACAGACTGCCTGCATCTAACAATGTCAATTTAGCTATCATTAAGGAAGGGATATCCTTCTATTAACAAGCATCAGACCTGCCAAGAGTGCAACTAGTGTCAAGGACAAACCAGGGCTGTATCTTACACAGACTAATTGCTTGTGTGAAGCATGTGCCTACAGACATGAAGGACCATACCTAGCCACAGACTGTGCTTGCGATACAAAAGGTTTGGCTATTTACTAAATTCTTGGCCAGTTATATCATACAGAGTTTGCTTGAGGCACATTGCCCATCACATTTCTCTGGGTTTGGCACAGGTAAAAAGAAAATTTCTCGGTTTGCCCAAAGCATAGATTAGAGCTGCAAGGTAAAGGAACAGAGTAGTTTCAGTTTATCTGGGGCAAGGCTGTGGGTGAAATTACAGTTCTAATGTCAAAGTCAAAAAACTTTATTCAATTATAAAACTGATAATCATAAAAGTGCAAGTGATGATACATTAAAATTCATTAATAATCAGTTAAAACACTTTGCTTCATGAGCGAATCCCACATAGAAATGAGACATCTCGCAGTACTTCTAATAAACGGGATGTCAAGTCAATAAGTACAATGCAAACGTTTCGATAAAAAAAACTCCATGTTCATTGGACCAAACGGAAAATCAAAGCAATAAAGTAGGCATCTTAACTAATCCTCTAGATACGTTAAACCCAGTTCCTTGTGGCACATAAAATGTGAGCTAATGGGGGGTCTGGAAAGTGGACATTGACAAAAAATATTTTCCTCAATTTGTAGTGCTGTGACCTTGGTATATCCCTTTATCCCAGCACCATAAATGACGATGCTGAGACACTAGGTTTCATAAATGTTGAGGAATGGAGGTATCGATTTATCACCTAGTGATGGAATCAAATTAAAAAAGTCTTGTCCAATTGTGATAACTTATATAAGATGAACAATATAGTAGTCACAATACAGCTCTGCCCGTACCCCGTGCTCAAAGATAAAATAATTGGTGCATTCCACGACGATCCAAACCGGTCCATTGCAAACTTCCAATCAGAATGGACACAAAATGTATCAAAGAAGGGTCCATTTTCATATACAGTAAAATAGGGCCATAGTTTCAATCTGTTGACCCGATCTGATGCATTTGAACGTTCCAGGAAGGCCAGGTACAATGGGCAAGGTCTTTCAATAGCATATTTACAAATGATTAAATGACGATTAAGACACTGCTCCAGTGCACCTAGGTTTTCTTAAAGTCTGTATTATATGTTCAAAATGGCATTCTCATTGGCTGTAGGCAAGCAGTTCTTTTTGACAGGGTCACCCCCACTTTTTGCCAGGCAACTGATGTGAGTTTGACTGGAAGTGCACTGGGTTTCTGCTAACCAGGGCTCTTTCCCAAAACTGTACAATTGTTTCCACAATTGGCAAAACCTTTAGAACCCTCTGTAAGCCAATAGTAAATGGCACCCCTGGTACATACGGCCTGAGGTCATAAAGAGGGTCCCCAAGGGCAGCAGCACAAATTGTGCCACACTACGGGACCACTCGCCAACCACATGCAAGGCTGCCATTGCAGGTTGCGTGTCTTGGTGCAGACAAAAGAGAAAACATGACATGTCACAAATCCCTGTGTGACATGGCCCCTAACACTGCATGCCATATTTATACGTCACCCCTACAGCAGGCCTGACAGCACTAAGGCAGGGTGCCAAATAATACTTTTGAGGACATACCTGCATAAGCAGATATGTGTGCACGCTGGTCAGTCCTATTACTGCCAGTGCAAGTGGACAGGGAAGCCATTTTAAAACATGAGCTAGACACTGGTGAAATTGAGTTTCCCAGCTACATGATGGATTTACTGAAAATAGGGATAGTGAGTATCAAACTTCTCGTATTGCTAAACCCCCACTAATTCCAGTGATGGATTTATCAATACATACACCCAGACGGCACCTTAGCGGTGTCTCCTGAAAACCTACCAGCGTCTGGTGTGCTCCCTGACTGGTTTCTGCCAGCCTGCCACCAAGACACTGTTCTCATCTCCTAGGATGAGTGACTTTGCTCTCACGAGGCCCAGAACAAAAGCCTGTCTGGGAAGAGGGTGTAAGACCTTCTCCCATAGAATGAACTGCTGATTAGCCTTCTTAGGCCAGCAAGCTTCAAAGAGCTGCTGCCTTTGGTATGTGGATCTGGCTCCCCTCACCCTTTCTCCAGGACCACCCTTGGCAGCTGGACAGGTGTGAAAATTAGCTAGTCAGGAAGTTGTGCCACCTCCAGGCTAGTATTACCCTATAGGTGGACTGAACTGAGTAGAACACTACTTTTCCGAAGACACCATTTTTGTGATAGCATGCTTAGGAATTTTGGAACAGGATTATGCCCACTTCCTACAGGAGGCGGTCATATAGGAGGCATAGTGGCCTCAAGGGTCAGTTGCCATTAGCTACTACCCTACACGTCCCTAGCACCCCTAAATTCAGTATTTAGGGGAGTCCCTGACACCCGAGAACCAGATCCTGGTGTCCTGAGAAGAGAGGACACCGAAGAGCTGCAAAAGCAGAGAGGAGAGATGAAGAAGCTGACCTGGTACCATCTCAGCCGGGCTGTCTGCATCCCTGATCAAAAACTGCACCAAAGTTGACTCATCCTGCTGCTGTTGCCTTCAGAAACTTGGGAGGACTGCCTGCCTTTAATAAAGGTCCCAGACCTCCTGTGAACAGCAGTCCGGTTCCCCTGCATCCTGCAGAAACTCCCAAGAACAGCCTCGGAGGCATCTGGAACTGCCAAAACCCGACACCTGAAGCTATCCGTGCACCTGTCACACCCGGCCCGTGTTGAAGTGGGCCAATGGTGTCAATAAGGTCCCCCAGCCCTCGAGTCCATTGTGGTTTCGCCCCTCACGGACCCTCCGAAGTCGCCTAAACCCTCTGCACGCAGGCCTCCTCTTCCGGGACTGCTGCTGGTAAGAAAACCCGTCGCTAAAAGCCATCTCTGGATCCATCTCCCCTGGGCTGTGGAGAAGAGGACCAACGGTGTCTCTACATCTCGGAGCATTGCAAGGCCTGAGACCCCCTGTTAGTTTAGCCTGACTGGCCTTCCAGCCAGAGCCTGCAGCCTCTTTTTGCAGCAACTGAACTCCATAGAAAACCGTTGGGCTCCAGACACTGTTATGCACCCTGCACCCAGCCGCCCCTGTGCCTCTGATGTTGTACTGTTGGCGCTGCCTTGGACTTTGCCTACCACTCACCTTAACTCCTGAAGTTTGGTCCTGTAAGTCGCTGTACTATACCTGTTAGCAAAACTTGTTCTTCTTTCCATAGGAAAACAGTACAGAACTCAGAAATTGTAGTGTCCACTTTTTTAACTGAAAATAATTTATATCTAAAAACGTACTAAACGGAACGATTTTTCTCTGATGCCTAAACATATATAAAGATACTTGTTATGTTTATAAATTGGTGTGGATCTCCTTCTTGAGTCGTGTGTGTCGTTTATTGATCATTGTGTATATTTGCAGATGTCATACATTTCTCTGGGTTAAGCCTAAGGCTGCCCGACCACACTGCCCCCTAACAGAGCACTTTGGGATTGCATAGCAGGTCCCTGCCCACCCCTAAGGGAACCACCAGGAGTCTTTACACAGTATATCAGACTTTTGTATATATCACATAAAGAGACAGCTTCTTACATTGACCCAGAACTTGATTCTATTAAAGGCAACGGACTAGAAATTTGACTGAGGAATTGATTAGGGAAATATGTTGACCGCATCGAGCACAGCTTACTGAATCATTTACAGCAAGTTTCTAATATGGGATTTAAGTCATTTTTTTGCCAAGGATGTCTCGCCACTCAGCAATTTGTAATTGTTGTTGCTCAGTCAGCTGTATGCAAGTCGGTTAATGAAATGCATCTAGAAGAGAGGCACAGGTAAGGATTAAGACTTTTTTTATGTAAACCAGGCTGCTCTTTATGCCACCTGGGTTCACTCCATCCCTTCACCACATATATCGTATGTTGTGAAGGGATAGAGTGAACCGTATGGTTTACATTTTCTCAGTAGGAACTGTACGTTTGATGGGTAACAAACGTTGGGATAGTGCCAGACTGATTCCATGCACCCCCTTCAAGATATGTCAGCCTATAGACCTGCTAGTTCACAGTGCCACCATAAGTACGCCTAACCCTAGTAAGGGAACAAATGGTTTGGGCAACCTCAGAACAGGACAACCCTGACTCCCCATGGACTGATCTAGAACCTTTTCGCTCAGTCACTTGTGCTCACTCAGAAAGGTACACAAGAAATACACAAAGCGGAGTTACAATTTATCGAACCATTGCGATTCTTGGAGAAAATATATGCGCTGCAATGATTAAGAGACAGAAGTAGATAAAAGTGATTAGCAATAGAAGAACAGTGCAAAGGATACACAATGCCACCATCGTGCTAAAACAGTGTATATATACTGGTATGTAAGCACTGGGTATAGTGTACTCCTACTATGTGCTCCCAAACCTAGTTGTCTAGGGTGTGTGTTCTGCCAAGAATCGCCTACTGGAAGATCTAACTCCCCATTACCTAAGGCAAGGTATGTAGGTCCCCGTCTTGGTCACAAGTTGTACATCCTTCCTCGCAGAGGGTAAATAGTAATCAGCTGGGCTGAGACTCCAACACAGCGTCAACATCGCCATGACAGCAGAATGCTCCTCTGACCTCAGAAACGTGTGTGTTTGTATAATAAGATCATCCGAGCTTCTGTGTTAAGGTTTCAGCTCGGCCGACATTGGTTATTGTCTTTGTGATAGCCAAGTCGTCTCATGGACAAACAAGCATTGGAAATGCAATAGGTCTCGCATTAGAAAAGTTGGAGCTATTGGTTTTGTAAATGACAATTTTTTTTTAATGTGTTGGTCTTGAAAATAACCAAATTAATAGCTTTGTCATTTACAATGCCAATACTTTAAACTTTTTCAAATGTGACACCTATAGCATTTGTAATGCAACATGTTTTGTATGTACGTGACTTAGATGTATTCATATAACAAATACAAATGGCTTTTAATTTTGTTAAATAATTAATACTGAAATAAAAGTTCTTGTAATTTATAATAGCAATAGCTTTCATTCTCTAAGCTCGTAATTAGATTTCCTTTGTTTTAAAACTAGCACAAGGGAAGGTGTGAGTGCTGGAGTCACTGTTTTTAGCATTGTTTGTTCCAGGTAATCAGTTTATGAATCGTATTAATAAAACTGGAGCATGGTGGCCAAGGGGTCCTGGGTTACCAAGCATGCGGACATTGTGTTGGAACTAGAGATGCCGGTTGCCTAGAGAATAACAAGTCAGGCGGCACAACAGGGGCAGAAAAAAAGGCTGCAAAATGAAAGTTAAAAACGTGGCCGCGAAATGAAAGCCTTTGATGCAGCAAGGGGCGGAGCGAATACCTTTGAAGAGCTGCTGGAGGCACCAAGCTGGGGAACAGATGGCTGGCTTTGATGTGCACGCGATCTGGGTGTCATGTACACTCCTTAGTATGTGTGATGGATATCAAGATGGTGCACTGAAGGCACACTCCGGAAAAGCAGCTTCAAGTCAATAGAGTAGAAGCAGCGGCTGTGCATGCTTCCCTCGCGAGTAGAATGTACTGTCCAGTCGGCTGCAGGATATTCTTGGCTCTTTGTCAGGTGGGAGCAGCTCACACTTCCTCCTTTGCACTTACCGCTCACTTCAGTATTTTTTTTAAACCTTTATCATGGCAAAACAAAAGCCACCCGAATGCGCAAGTAAAATCGGATCCAATGTGCACGACCAAATTATAGACTGAATTGGCTACCGTGGCTTGTCTGTGATGTTTAGTGAACTCTGTAGCACTCACCAGCCGTAGTGCAGTCCACTTGTGAACATGGGGGATGGGCAACAATGTCCGAAGCCAGAGATCTTGTTGCCCCATGGCCGATGCAGCTAGGTCGTCCTGCCCGGTTACTTCAGTACATTCTATTTCTTGTAGCTTTATCTTCTCCCAAAAGCAGGAAGCACCCGAATCTTACTGCAAAATATAGCATGCAAGGCACCGAAGCCTACTTTGCACCACTAAATATACAGGCAGTGCCAAATCAAGGCTTTAAGCTTGGCGGATCCTGTTAGTACACAGCACAGACTGTATTGGAAATGTGACATTGAATCGGGACCCCGATTACCCCTCTATTCCTGCCTTTCACTCACTACCAAGTTTTTAATGTCCTTAGATAGCACTTAAGGAGTCTGTACAATGTAACCTCTCATACACCATTACCTGAAAACAAAGTCACTTATTTATCCGGAGCGAGGGAAGTAATGACTGGTGACCTCCAGAGCCTCAGGAGATTAATTAATGTGCTGGGGTGTGGAGCAGCTTGTCTTGTCGCACTCTGTCATGCAAGGAGAACGCAGAGCAAAAACTTGCATGGGCGTCGGAGATTGGGTGTGAAGGAGCCAGCGACTGCCAGCAGAAAGGGGAGGCATGAAAATCTGAGAAGCAGTGGCGGAGAGCTGCATTGAAGGGAAATGCAACATGGCCATATATACCAACAGAGAGGAAAAGACCATTGCTGTGGGGAGGGGGGGGGGGGGGGGGGGGGAGAAATGAGACACGGCCTGGCGGCCGTGAAAGTGAAACTTGCATGGGCGTCTGAGATTAGGTGTAAAGGAGCCAGCGACTGCCAGCAGAAAGGGGAGGCATGAAAATCTGAGAAGCAGTGGCGGAGAGCAAGATTGTATCCAATATTCCATTCGTATTCCTATCTAAATTAGATCATGACAGCTTTCATTCTCTAAGCTCGTAATTAGATTTCCTTTGTTTTAAAACTAGCACACGGGAAGGTGTGAGTGCTGGAGTCACTGTTTTTAGCATTGTTTGTTCCAGGTAATCAGTTTATGAATCGTATTAATAAAACTGAGCAAGGTGGCCAAGGGGTCCTGGGTTACCAAGCACGCGGACATTGTGTTGGAACTAGAGATGCCGGTTGCCTAGAGAATAACAAGGGTCGGAGCGGATACCTTTGAAGAGCTGCTGGAGGCACCAAGCTGGGGAACAGATGGCTGGCTTTGATGTGCATGTGCTTTTTATGTCAATGCGCTTGCCCATTGAGCTTGCTTTTCACGGGCACTGCATGGAATCGCCCGATAGTTAAGCTCTGGATAAGCCCCTATATTCTCGCACGCTAAATTCGCAAGCGCATTGACAGGCGAGACCTAAAAACAGAGACCATGGAAAACGTCAGCACATGAGACACCCATAGTGGGATGTAGTTATATATGTATATGTATTTAAAAGCACCAGAGCTTTTTTAATTCTTCAACATTAGGCTATACAAAAACAACTGCAACGTTCAAAGCACAACACAAATATTCATCAAAAATTCAATTTGATTAGTTATATCCACACATTAATATAAGTACAACCGATTACAGGAAAGGACCTCATGAGACATCCAATGTTCCAGTTAAACTCCCATTAAAAGACTACACTCCAGCACCCATTATAATATGGCCTATGTAAACACCAGTACAACATGACTAAGCCACATCAAATATAAAACCAAAGACGATAAGCACACTAAAAAAATCACAGACTCAATGCACATTATAACATTACGAAGATAGTAACAAACATAATTTGACAGTCCTGACAGTGTAACGCACCTAACACATGCAACAGTATTACATACCCTGTGAGTACTGCATTATCACTGGACAGTAGACAATATATTACATAGCCAATAAGCACCCCAATACCAAATACAAAGGTTTTTTATTTGCATAATTAGTTAAAATTATTACAAAATTTGCATAATAAAATAACGATACAAAATGTATTAAAAAAATTACTAAAATTGTTGTCTCTCGGCTATTGTTTTGTTTGGGGGCGGGGCTTGTGAGGTCCTAGGGTTAAGCACGCCCTGTTTGCCCTGTTTGCCCACGAACTGGATGGTCCTCATATTCTATTAGGTCTAAAAGTTTTCTTGCTTCTGCCAAGAATTTGACTCCACGGCATACTAGGATTATGTTGGAACCACCGAGCCAGCTTGTGACTGCGTGTCTGCAGGATCGAATGTTGAGAGCATTAAAGATGGGTTTCAATAAGAGTCGTCTCTGACTTATCAGGGCCGGACATAAGCAGAAAAGGTGGACAAGTGTTTCGGTGTTGTACCCACAAAGGCGACATTGATTCGTCTGGTGTGATGATTTCCAGGACGGTAGTAAATCCTTTGTGACATGCATCCCCATCCGATAGGCTGTAAAAGACTTTTTTAGATGACCACTGAAGTGGGATGTTAGATATGTGTGTGTTTTTGGGGTTGTGAAGCTGTTCAGGATGGTCCAGGCATGCCGCCGTTTTGCCAATAACTCTTTGTCCTCAAAAAAAGATTTCCATTTTGCTGCTGTATTGGCTGATTTTTTTAGACTTACTTTATCTGTCCCTGATTTCCAAGCGACTGCTAGCTCTAACTTTTCCACGCAGAATGTCAAATACTTTCCCCAATTGTTCATGGATTCAGTTTCCCCTCGTTTTTTAATTTCCTCCCAGCTTAGCCAGTCCAAGGAGTCTGGATCTGCAGATCTAAGTTTGTGGCAGAAGTTCACGAAGCCGCTCATGCTCCGGAACTTCTGATTTTGCAGTCCAAATTCGAGCCTGACTTGTGCGGCTGAAGCAGATTTGGGAAGATTGAAGACCGCTTTATAAATTTTAATTTGTAGTTCATTCAAAAGGTCCACCTCCTTACCGCACCACGTGACTAAGCCATAGGATAAAGTGGGCATAATCTGTGCAGCCATTGTTTTTAATAAATGATTATAATTGGGGCAGTCCATTTTTTCCTTTAGAGAGCGATACGCGAAGATTAAAGATTGTACTTTTGCTTTGAGTGCTATTTTGTGGTCCTTATAATTTGCTCCTTTAGTTATTGTAATGCCCAAGTACTTATAGTGTTCTTGTTCTTTCACTGGTGCCCCTTGGGCCATCCATTTGTACTTTAGGTTTTGCCGGTCAACTAGGCGGACCACTTTAGTTTTCTCTTTGTTAAGTGCTAGGCCTTCCCGTTCTAGGTACAGAGTTAATTTATTAATAGCTCTTTGTAAGCCAATAGGTGTCTTGCTCAATAATACAATATCGTCTGCATATTGTAAATAGTATATTGGATTGTTTGCCAAAAATGGAGGATGGTTGTCTGCTGATTCGATCGCACTTGTGAGGTCAGAGAGAAAAAGGTTAAAAAGGGTAGGGGCTAGTACACAGCCTTGCTTTAAGCCTTGGGGCGTTTGGATGCTACTGGTGGTACTGCCACCATTTCCCAACTTTACTCTTACCCAAGTATGGTAATGAAGAGCTTTGATGGCTCTTAGGAGTTGGTAAGGCATCCCCCAACTCTCTAGTTTGCTCCACAAGCGCACTCTGTTTACCCGATCGAAGGCAGACTTGATGTCTATGAAACAGGCATACAAGCGAGTGCCATTTGCTATTGCTTGGTCCGTTAGGATAGACAGGCAGGTTAGGTTAGTTGTTGTTCCCATTCCTTGCCTGAAGCCTGTTTGAAATTTTGGCATGATCTTTGTTTCTGATATCCAGACTTGTAATTCACGTAGAATGCAAGAGGCGTAGAGTTTGGCCTCTACATCTAGTAAGGATATCAGTCTAAAATTTGCAGGGTTGCGATGATCGCCATGCTTAAAAATTGGGTGGATGATACTTCCCTCCCAAGAGGCGGGTATCTCTGCGAGATTGTATATTCGATTGAACAGTGGCGTTAGAATTTCTGCCCACAGATCCGGGTCATGCTTAAATATCGCATTCGGTAGACCGTTTGGTCCTGCTGCACCCTCTGACTTTAATCTTGAAATTATACCTCTTAATTCAGTTTTGGTGATTAAGTCAGCCGGGTCTGTTGACCCCTTAAGGGGTTTTTCCTGGTTGGATTTCCAATTGTCCTTCTTCGTCACTCCTTTTGGTTCCTCCATGTTGGCTTTAACTGCCCCTGAATCTTTAACGAGACCTGTATTTGTATTGCTATATAGGGTTTGCACATGTCTGATCCAGGTTTCTGCTCCAACCCCGGCTTCTTGTGAGATTTTTGCCCCTTGGTTAAGCTCGTTTATGATGCCCCAGAAGACCCTGCTATTAGGTTGTTTTCCCGCAATTAGCAGTTTATTCCAAACAGATTCTTTGTATGAATACTTTGCGGCTCTCAAAGCCTTCCTGTATATGTTCCTTGCTCCCCTCAGGTTGGATTTGTTTACCACTAGCCCCGACATTTTTTGGTTTGCGACGGCCCGAACCTCCTTAGCGACCTTTCTTTTTTTGGCTCTTAAGTCCATATTGAACCAGGGCTCCTTCTTGATTTTAAAGTTACTGTGCTTCCCTTCCCTTGCTGGGAACTTTTGCTGCAGAACTCGAGTCATTTGCTCCCAGCTTATTACGAGGTCCTCTTCATTTTGAATTCCAAAATTGGCTATATGTGATTTTACTGTGTCCGTAATTTTACCCAACCCCTCTCCGTGCCATTTCAATTTTTTCAAGTTGAACTTTGATGCCTGATACAGAAGGGCGGTCGTTGTTAGCGCCATACTTGGTGCAATATTGAAGGTTAGTATTTGTGGGAAGTGGTCGCTTTCTACCCGATGTTCTATAGCACAACACAAATATTCATCAAAAATTCAATTTGATTAGTTATATCCACACATTAATATAAGTACAACCGATTACAGGAAAGGACCTCATGAGACATCCAATGTTCCAGTTAAACTCCCATTAAAAGACTACACTCCAGCACCCATTATAATATGGCCTATGTAAACACCAGTACAACATGACTAAGCCACATCAAATATAAAACCAAAGACGATAAGCACACTAAAAAAATCACAGACTCAATGCACATTATAACATTACGAAGATAGTAACAAACATAATTTGACAGTCCTGACAGTGTAACGCACCTAACACATGCAACAGTATTACATACCCTGTGAGTACTGCATTATCACTGGACAGTAGACAATATATTACATAGCCAATAAGCACCCCAATACCAAATACATTCTAAAACACTAAAATTATACACATGCAGGACCCAATTTAACATCACAGGTCTAATGAAACAAAGTCACAGGCACAATACATGCTATAGCATCATGGAGTGAATACCCACTGCATATCGCTGGAAAATGAACTCAGTTTATTGTCAGATACTCAGAGGCCATTTGGAGCTCACATGTTAGAAAGAGCAGGAAGAACTGCGTTGTTAGAACTGACTATGTGCTTTGAAAGATTGCTGGTTTTATTATATTTTTGTTCATGTAAGCATTCCCTGACTCATGCAGAGTGGATAGATTTTTAACTTTTGTTAGGGCACTTGATCATGATCAATATCAAATATCCAAGACCTACTGTGAATCCCAGACAGAACTCAAACTGGTGTGTTACAGATCACAAGCAACAGCAGCAACATTTAGTTGTATTTCTGGTGGAGGCTATGGGTGTGCGCTCCACTGTTGAAACAGGGACCTGTTTTAAAGGACAGCTGTGTGGGCTCATGTCCGGCACCATGACCGCTAGCCTCTGCCACTCAGCCTTTATTTATGCCTGTTGCCTAGAGAATAAAAGAGCTGAAAGAGCGCAGCGGGCAAAGGCAGAATATTTCCTAGAAAAGGAGTATTTCACCTGGGATTTTGTAGAAATAGCCGCTGCCCCAGACTGAACGGGACAGTGGCTTGGCCAGTGACAAGGATGCAAAGCCGCAGATGACGTGCGAGGCACACAAAACTCTGCTGCTTCCAGTTCTCTCTCAGGCCTCACCTTGGCCTGACTTCTTGTGAGATTTGCATTACAGACTGTAATTTAATTTTGACATTAGATTTAGGAGGGTTTACGTTACCAAATCTTCCCCTGAAACACTACACAAATAACTACCTGGGAGCCTCGGTTTATTACATTTGAGTGGGCTTGCTCTTGGCTCAAATGCCAGAGGCGGCCTTTTCCGCATGAGACTGATTTGATGGAAACAGAGATGAGCCCAGTTATATTGACGGCGTTAGCGCCATAGCAGGCACACTATACAGTAGCTGCTATTTTCATATGTACACCAATTCCACAGCAGAGGCAAGGTGTAAACATTTGGTGAATTTGTTAGAGAAATCCGACCCAAAGGCAAGAATGAAAACAAGCCCTCAGCTGTAACGGAAGGCAAGGTTGTTTTTGGAACTGCCTCGCACTGAAAAGAAAAAGAAACTGCACCCTTGTGAAAACGTGCGCCGGAAGAGCCTTGACAGCACAGTGTGCCACACTGGAAGCGTCTTGCGACAAATGAAAATAATGGAAAACAAGCTTGAGAGAGAAAGAGCAGCGCAGGATGGGACGAGAGAGAGCAACACGGGACGGGAGAGAGGCATGTAAGAGGTCTGGGAGGGAGCGTAAGGGGGTGTATCTTGACAGGAAGCAAACAAAAAGGTGACAAGAAAGAGGGAAGAGGAAGGAGGAAGGGGGTGGGAAGGGGGTGGGGGGAGGCCGAAAACGAGAGAATTGGCATTGCTGTGGGGAAGGGGGAGGAGAAATGCGACACAGCCTGTCGAAATTAAAGCCTTTGCTGCAGCAGGGGGCGGAGTGGTGGATTTAGGTGGAGGAGTTTCTACATTTGGGAAGAGATAACAAGTTTGAATGTAAAATGTGTTTTAGTGCCACACGTCCTGTTGGTGTCTCCGTTCACCCCCACTCTTGCCCCCCCCAGCAGCTGCCATGAATCAGTGTTAATGGCCCATCAGCGGGAGGCGCCACTTCGCACAATGTGTACAAACGGAAAACCTCCCTTTGTGTAGGCGAGTGCTGGGCAGCTTCACACATACCTGCCAGATGTCATGTCCAAAGCCTGCTGGGGTCGGGGTGGGTAGTCGGGTGGTATCAGGTGTGCATACCTTCATTCTGTTTGTTGTGCAGCTGTTCGCATCACAGGTGGGCCATTGCATGGAAGTCCAGAGAGCCCTTGGAAGCAGCAGTGAGGCGTGTGCTTCCGGATAATGACGTCCTCGCGACTATTTTGACTACGCTTAGCTTGCAGCCACCAGTTATCTAGGATAAATCACCTCATACCCGGATGCTACTAAATTGGTTTCTCCTCATGAGAATATTGTAGTACCGGTGTTCCGATCTGCCTCACTTATGCAATTTTTAGAGTACACAGCTACGTGGGGGTAGAATAATATTTGCGTAAATTTCTGAACCTAAAGATATGGGCATTTTTAAAAAGGCAAAAGGCCATGTGTACCTTCTGCCGACATGCTGGCACAGATGCCCACCAGGCAGAGAGGCAGAATGGTGACAAACCTGGGCAAGGGGTTTTCAGATTGTGTACATTTGCCTAGTGCTTCAATCCGAGAGAGCAACACAGGAGGGGAGAGAGGCATGTAAGAGGTCTGGGAGGGAGCCTAAGGGGGTGTATTGTGACAGGAAGCAAACAAACAAGAAAGAGGGAAGGAGGAAGGGGGGGGGGGGGTAGGGGAGGCCGAAAACGAGAGAATTGGCATTGCTGTGGGGAGGAGAAATGCGACACGGCCTGATGCAGCAGGGGGCGGAGCGGATCTCAAGAGCTGCTGAAGGCACCAAGCTGGGTTAACAGATGGCTGGCGATTTGATGGTGTGCACGCGCATTTTAGGTCATTGCGCTTGCGCATTGACCTAAAAGCGCACGGGCACAGCATCAAATCGCCAGTCTAGTTAAACCTCTGTTTAAGCCCTTATAGTCTCGCTCCGCTCAATGCGCATGCGCATTGAGAGGCGAGACCTAAAAAACAAACAACATTGTCACAATGTGTGTTCAGGCCTTGTACTAAATGTTCAAAGCACTATTCTGATGCATGAGAAGTTATTTGACCAGTATTGAGAAAGGCCAAAAGCTGAAACGCATCTACCTGCATTAAAATTACAGAATGTTCAGCCCATGAGTGCTCCATGCCTATCCTTTTTGGATGTTTGAAATGCAGATATCGTGGATCCACTCTTATGCAACGGAGGCACCCGCCCTTCATGCAGGCAAGTTACTGGTGGTCTTGTGAAGTGAATAAAAAAATAAATATATATAAAGAATGCATAATGTTTAAAAAAGAAAGGTCCAGGTTAACACTGTGCAATAGTAATACATGTCCTAACAAAGCTATAGTGGAATGTGGCCTGGCTTTACCTGAAACTCATTTAGTAATGTTCTGCCATGATTAACAGACACATAAAACTACCCAAAAGAGTATGGTTTGTTAGACACAGGAGCCCTTGCATCTTTAGAATTGAGCATTTGATTAGATGATCTGAAATCTTTTAATAGTACAATATCTCAGAGCCCGTGTAAAAACCAGAGAAGGCAGTGAATAACCGTCCAGGGTTGCCATAATTACAAAGCAGACTGGAAAACACACAACCAAATGAGGGAGAGAATCGAATACTCGTTTTGGGAGAAAAGATTAATGCATACATAGTATTACCTGTCTCTATGGATTTATCTAATATAGCAATCTGAATCTCACGACTCACCCGGCTGAAGTTAAGGAGATGACAAATGCTTTGCATTTTAGATCTGATTTATGAGTGGTTTCACATATCCACTCATTGTTTCAGTAAAGATTATATTAGATTAGATTTAGATTTATAGAGCGCATGGCTGCCCTAGAGCGTCCCAGCGCTGAAACTGACCTGAACACAGTGAACTCAAGAGGGGGCGGATTTAGGGAGTGGTAGGGAAGAGAAAGGTTTTGAGAGCTTTTCTGAATTTAAGATGAACGGGTTCCATCCGGAGATCTCTAGGAAGGGCGTTCCACTTATTTGATGCATTCAGCGAGAACCGGCGGCCTCCAGTGCGTGCCTTCCTCACTCTTGGTATGATGGCCAGATTTTCCCTGTCTGAGCGGAGGGCCCTGGCCGACTTATAGGGGCGAATCAGTCCTCTCAAGGCCGGAGGGCCTTTACCCTTCAGCGTTTTATGGGCAATACAGAGTGACTTAAAAGTGATTCGCTCTTGGATTGGGAGCCAGTGGAGGGCCTTTAATAATGGTTTGGCTGATGCCCGTCTAGGCGCCCCCATAAGCAACCTGGCTGCAGCATTCTGGGCTCGCTGGAGAGTATTGATAGTGGCAAGAGGAGCAGCCAGGAAGAGGGCATTGCCATAATCCAGTTTGGACAGAATCAGGCCCTGGATTAGTAGCTTTCTAGATTGAAAAGGAAGGAGGGGGAGAACCTTCCGGGCTGCTCGTAACAGACCGAAGCAACCTACTGCAACCTTCTGCGCGTGGGTCTTAAAAGTTAATTGGGGTTCAAACCAGATCCTCAGGCTTTTAATTTTCTCCTTGGGGAAGACTTAGATCACCTACTAAGCAGGGGAAACGCTTTTATATAAATAGTGAAATAATAATTCTGTGCATGATTTTCCAAAATGCAGCAATAGCTGACAAATGGACAAAGATTTGAAACTCTGATTTTGTTAGAGGAAGAGGATGACTGAATATGGCTTCTTCTCAACAGTGACTGCATTCATCATATGCTGAGCTAAATACTTTACATTGATAACGTATAATTTCCTTATAAATGTTTTTTCACTTTCTTAATCTTGATGCATTCTGAAGCCAGGTCTAGTTTTGCTAGTTAGATGCAGGCTGCAAAGTTAACCCTATGTTGCTCTGTAATCTGAGAACAGTATATGTACGTTTTATTGTACATTCTTTGAAGTGAGTAAAATAAGAGGCATTAAGGTGGTTGATTGTGGAGAAAGGCGGATTTATCTTGAGAAACTCTCTTTTGCTTCCACAGAGCAAGTTGTCACTGAATGTTAATCCCAGAGCTTCTAAAATGTAAATTAATATTGCAAAATGGGTGAATGATAAGGGTATTGTGCTGCTATCAATATCCCATTTGGTTTAACAAAGTCAATAAAAAGAAATAAGTTGAATGTGCCAATGTCCAAACACCTTAAATGCAACTTACAAACAAAAGAAATAACATAATATAAATAATGTACCTGTAAATGTTGCTAAGGATTAATGAGGAGTAATATGCCATATGAAGCACATTTGCTGGCAGAGTAATTTACACAGGAACATTACTCCCAAGTGAGCTACAATATATTCAAAATGTACAATATATTTAAAAAGTATTTTTGGGCCACAATGGTAAAATGGCCTAAGAACTCAACTTAGTGAAAAATCAAATCAAATCAACAGGAGTCTTGAAAATGAGAACCAGGTGTCTGTGATGGAAAAGGCTGTCTTTAGATTTTAAAAACGATATCTTTGTGCATGTTAACGCACATCTTGATTACCACTATATTCAGGCATGCAGAGCAGCACTGGGGTAATAAAGGGAAGCAGTGTGATGTGTTGAGGAACTCAAGTGAGTGGAGGCAAAAGTGGAATATAAAAAAGTGAAGGCATATCAGTGTTTTTTTCTGGTCCTAAGAATTTTGATATTTAGTCTTCATAGGTCGGACTGGTTCTCCCAAACAAAGCACCACTTGGTGCCTTCAGAGGTTGTCCTTAAGGTTATGATCTCATTTCTCTTTACTGCCTTATCTTTTTTGCCTCATGGAAGCGACTACTTTTATAAGCATAATATCTCAGGGGACATTTAACATTCAGAGTAGGCAGGGAATACTCCTCCAAGCTTGAAAAAATTGCATAGCAGACAGGAATTTGTTAAGTCCACCTGGCAGCTTACCTTCAAACAAGAGGGTCAAGGCATCTACAAAGATAACTGCAGATCGTCTGTCGTTCATGTCAGTCCCCAGCGCAAGCATTAGGTTCTCCTCAGCTTTGCTGGCCACCTGAAAATTAAAGAGCGCCAATCTGAATGTGTGAGTGTGGATTGGTAGGGAAGTAATGGCAGTCAATCTGCCCAAATATGCTTGATGAATCCTTAAGCCACAGTATGTCGATCAAAATTAAATCAGGAGTTTATTTTTTGCTACAATGTATTCAAAAGAGGGGTGGCTAATGTGACAAAGTTATCTTTTAGGATGTGCATAGCAGGTATGCACAAAGAATACAACATTTTTATCTCAATGTGTCTTGTACGTTTTTGCAATGTATATGCATAAATTAGAAACTGCATCACTACTACTAAACAACTGCCTACAGTTACCCTTCAAAAGCATGTATCTTTTCAAGTCTGCGGGACTGAAAGAAAGATGAGCCAAAGAAGTCCACTTTAGCTTCTCTGGCTCCTCCTCGAAATAAAAAAAAAGTCTGAAATGGCCTATATCTCTTATAAAGCACACACAAAGAGATAATGGATGGAGCACTGAAACTTTTCAGACACTCACCCTCAGTCACAGATCTGGGTTGAATCCATCATCGTTCTTTAACCCCCTTCGCCACCCCAGTTCAGACCCAGCCATATGCAAATCAGTCTTCACCCTGTTCCTCGTGGGAACAGTCCAGCCTGAACTGCCAAGCCAGGTCTTCCCTGGACCGGAAATAAGCATCCCAAGTAAGGTTTCAGGGTAGCACCCCTCATCAGCCAGGCTAGCAGGAATCCAATGGCAAAGTGAGCAAGGGATCCACATCTGGGCATACCTTGCCAACTTAGGGCAAACATAAGGAGTGCTGAAATGTTTCAGACACTCACCCCCAGTCACAGATCCAGGTTGAACCCATCATCATTCTTTAACTACCTTCACCAAAAACGATGGATTTAGGCACAGATCTTTGTACTGGGGTAAATGTAGGACATTGATCCATCAATTATTCTTTTTGCATTGGTCACCCTGAGTGCGACAGGTATGCCCAGAAGTGGATCCCGTGCTCTCCATGCCACTGGAGTCAAGCTATCCTGGCTGTTGAGGGCTGAAAGCCCCAAACCGGTCCTAGGATACTTGTTTCCAGTCCAGGGAGGACCTGGCCTGGCAGTTCGGTATGGACGGTTCCCAGTGGGCGCAGGGTCAAGATTGATTTGCATATGGCTGGGTCCAAATCAGAAAGCACTACTTTGGGCGCTTCCCTGAAAGGGTTTCAACAAAGTACATAACTCAGGTGGTGAGACACTTTAGGAAAATCCACCCCAACTACTGGAAATACAAACAAGCATTTGCAATGCAATAGGTCTCACATTAGGAAAGTGTGAGCTATTGGTATTGTAAATGACAATTTTTTTTAATGTGTGTTGGCTTTGAAAATATATAAATTAATAGCATTGTTATTCACAAAGCCAATAGCTTACACTTTCCTAATGAGAGTCCTATTGGCTATGGCAATGCTTGTTGGTAGCAAGCAAGGACAGTGCTGTTGTGGTGCTGAGTGATGATGTTGTGGTGCTGAGTGATGATGTGGTTGGGCTGAGGGATGTGGTGGTGTCCCAGAGTGATGTGGTGGTGTCCCAGAGTGATGTGGTGCTGTCCCAGTGTGATGTGGTGCTGTCCCAGAGTGATGTGGTGGTGTCCCAGAGTGATGTGGTAGTGTCCCAGAGTGATGTGGTAGTGTCCCAGAGTGATGTGGTGGTGTCCCAGAGTGATGTGGTGATGCCCCCGAGGTATGTGGTGATGCCCCCGAGGTATGTGGTGGTGTTCCTGAGTGATGTGGTGGTGTCCCAGAGTGATGTGGTGGTGTCCCAGAGTGATGTGGTGGTGTCCCAGAGTGATGTGGTGGTATCCCAGAGTGATGTGGTGGTATCCCAGAGTGATGTGGTGGTGTCCCAGAGTGATGTCCCAGAGTGATGTGGTGGTGTCCCAGAGTGATGTGGTGGTGTCCCAGAGTGATGTGGTGGTGTCCCAGAGTGATGTGGTGGTGTCCCAGAGTGATGTGGTGGTGTCCCAGAGTGATGTGGTGGTGTCCCAGAGTGATGTGGTGGTGTCCCAGAGTGATGTGGTGGTGCCCCTGAGTGATGTGGTGGTGCCCCTGAGTGATGTGGTGGTGCCCCTGAGTGATGTGGTGGTGTCGCAGAGTGATGTGGTGATGCCCCCGAGGGATGTGGTGGTGTTCCTGAGTGATGTGGTGGTGTCCCTGAGTGATGTGGTAATACCCCTGAGTGATGTGGTGGTGTCCCAGAGTGATGTGGTGATGCCCCCGAGTGATGTGGTGGTGTTCGAGGGATGTGGTGGTGCCCCTGAGTGATGTGGTAGTGTCCCTGAGTGATGTGGTGGTGCCCCTGAGTGATGTGGTGGTGCCCCTGAGTGATGTGGTGGTGCCCCTGAGTGATGTGGTGGTGCCCCTGAGTGATGTGGTGGTGCCCCTGAGTGATGTGGTGGTGTCACCAAAACAGAGGGTATGAAGGCAAAACATTTTGGGAAATACCAGACCACGGATGTCCGATTTAATTGCCTGCCCTCTTAATGTTCCACTGTGCACCATGTGATCCATTATAGGAATGCGGACAGTTTCAGCAGACTGCTTTTAAAGCTTTCCAGACAGGTGTACTGTTTAAAATTTGAACAACTATTTGTGTTTCTTGATTTCTGTGTATAATAGATATCCACATTTGCCCAATTTCCTGCCACTTGTGTATTACAAGATTGATTATAGGTAATTTTAATGGCTACACTAAAAGTGACTTTGCAAGTTTCTTCCTTAGATGTTTGAACTAACACCTAGTAACTCATTAGGAGCTGAAGACGAATGCAAGCACTTTTTAAATAATTGCACAGCTTTATTATGGCTCATCACTAACAACACTGAAAGAGTCTTGAGTTATGCAGCCTTAAACATGAGAAAACAGAAAAATGTAAGATGGATGTCAGGGGTTATATGGTTTGTTCTGCTTTATCTATCTTTAGTGTGACCTTTCCCATCAGTGCCATTTGCATTCCAGCAGGTAAATTATGAGTTCTAAGTAACTAATTACGAGAAGCAAATAATATTTCAGGCTTACTTTTCAATTAGAGCTTGGACATATCGTGACTGTTTTATTACAAGGAGCACAAAAATCTCTTAAGCGCAGACAAGGGCCCACAGACCGGAAGTTTAAATAAACGGGAAAGACATTTTACACACACAAGAGTGAGTGGGAGATTAAGTTTAGGTATGCAGCTGATGTTTTGAAGAAATTGTGTACCTTTCAACATATTTCACGCTGTAGTTCGCATGGTTTATCTCCAGCCAGCACACACGGAAGAAAACACAATCTTTTAAACGCCAATGCCAGTTACTGGCGATGCTGAGAAGAGCTAACAAATTGCCCTACAAATGTACCCTATTTGTAAATAAAGAATTCCTTGAGCACGTAGTGGAAGCTGTTATTCAAAATAGAGCAGGATACCAAAGAGACGCAGTATGTTTGGGGACCTCTCTGCAAATAAGGAAATGCTGCGTTTATGTGGAAGGGCGCATCAAAGGGCTAAAATTAATCAAATAAAACCCCACTGCTTCAGGGGCTGTGTGTGCTCGGATGGTGGGTGGAGGGCTTATAATGAAGCAGAAGGGGAATCGAAACGGCCAGTGATGGGCCAAAATCATAAACATACTGGCATCATGGTGCGAGGCACTCACACGGGAGAAACAAAGGCAAGCTTTCTCCAACCGTGTTTGTCAATCCAGAATTCCCTGAGAATGTAGCGGAAGTCATTATTCAAATTAGAGCAGGATAAAAGCGATGCAGAAAGCTGCGACCTCTCGGCAAACAGGAAAATGCTGTGTTTGTGTGGAAGGGCACATTGACGGGCTAAAATATACAAGTAAATTAAGCAATAAAGCACTAACCTCTATCATTGCTCACTGGAGTACCGTGCAGAAGACCTATCCAGGGCAAGCCAATTGAAGCGTCTGGAATGAATTAAAATAATACACGGAAAAAATTCACGAAAGAGCGGAGGGGGCGGGAAGGAGAGATTAAGAAAAGGTTGCTTTCGCTAGGGAGGGGGAGGTGCGAGGTAGCTGAGAGTTATCTCTAAATCTGTGGGAAAGAAATGCGTGCCTAGAGGGAGAGCAGTGGAGGAGGGGTGGCAGCTGCTCGTGCACTGCAAGCCTGGGGCGAAATATTGCCCCACACACAACAAGCAGGATTAGGTGAAGCAAGACGAGGGAAAGACAAAACACATCGGGTGGGGAGAGGCGAAGTAACACCCATTTTGAATTATTACTATGACTGAATTGCTTGTTATTTTCTGTAAATTTGGTTTTAGGAGGTATGGACTGCGGGCTAGAACGTGACAAGGCAGCTCGCGGTAAAATAGTGCGTCCGCAAAAAAATGAAGTTAACACCCAGGGGGAGCTTTAGTTCAAATAAAGTGTCCAACTGTACGTGAATATAAAGCAGCGACGTGCGGGAGGGGAGATGTGAAAAAAGCAGCGACGTGCGGGAGGGGAGATAAGGTGATTTATGGAAACATGCATTAAATTAAGTGCGGCAGCTGTGATTTCGCCTCATGTTGAGCTTCTCCGCGTGCTTCACTATGACAAGGAGAGAGTGGGTGCCAGGGAGTGGGCACCAAGATGCCACCTCATGTTTCACTTTCCTGAGGCACTAAAAGCAGGTCAGAGATACAACGGAAGGGGTAAAGAATGAGATGGTGAGGACGGGACTAAAGGCGACAAGGGAAACTGGTGAAGAAAAAGCGTGGTGCGTGGCAGCGTTTATAGTTACCGACAGGTAAAATTAACAGTAAATGTAAAAAAAAAAAAAACAGACGGGTAGCCGTGCACATAAAAGTTAGGAGCATGTCCGCCATAGTAACATAATGAAAGCAGCCCATGCATATTAAACATATGCACATGGCGTCCGGTGATCCAGGCGCCATGGCAAACAAGCTCTTGTTATTGCTGTGGGGGTCAGGGGAGGGGGAGCAGGGGAGCTAGCGAGTGGGAGGGAACGAGCATATGGCGAGCGGCGGGGGAGCAGCTGGGGAGCGCATTCCATTGAAGGCAGGCTGATGGGTTTGACGTGCACGCGCGTCTCACACGAGTGGAGCACATGAACTGCACGTAATCCGCATTGAAAAATCCCCTTGGTAAGCTTGGTTGTTCCACCGCTATATGTCTCGACATCTGCAATGCGCAAGCGCATTGGCAGAGGTCGAGACCTAAAAAGACCAAAAAGCTAAAAGAAGCAATCTCCTTACCAAGAACATGGAATCAGCCACTACAACGCCTTACTTAACCTCAGCCCGTTGGCATTTGAAAAAGACCTGAAACCTGTATTTTTAGACTGTGCCTAGCAATCTTAGGAAACATATTATTCTCTCATTCATATTGACACGTTATTTTGTTTACTGTTATGTGTGAAGTGCCTCCCTTCTACTGTGGCTAGGTCTGTGCTTTACAAATATATTTAGGAAATAGATAAAATGTGAGATAAAGCCAGGAAACGAGAAAGCAAGAGACAAGTCATACAACACTGAACATAGTCGGATATAACATTAACAGTTGCACAACTTCCTTGGAACAAGATCTATCACCTTTAATCCCAATATGCATGAAATATTATATTGTTTACTTTAAAGCATAGTCTATCAAAGTTAGTCAATTAAACAACACAAACCTAAATTTTGATAAAACAAGAGAACTCTTAAAATACTAAGCTTTTTAACTAGAATGAAGACTTTATACGGCAACCTGACTAGCTCTCTGTATGTATGTTAAACTCACTAGTAGCTTTAGAAATAGGATACAATAATGTCTGCAAAGTTTTGTGGGTGGGTGGGCATTTCCCCACCATGCTTACAAATGAAAAGGAGTGGCATTTTCAGATTCTCTTAACAATAATTAATTTCCTATTCATTCATCTCCTACCAGTCATACTGTACGTCTTCTCCTTTATTAAGTAAGCAGGAAACCTACATGTGTCGCCCCCCCACCCCAGGATAAACTTGAATAAAGTGATATTGCCATGCATTTATATATATACCACAAAGTTCTTTACAGAGTTTTCTCAACCCCAGTTTGAACTATCTCCCCAGTGACTGAAGTGACAATAATGACACTGCCTGGGAAAGTGTGAGAGGAGAGAGAGTGTGTTTGTGTGCGAGTGAGTAAATGTAAACATGGATATGGAGTTAAACTTACCTGTTAATTTTCTACCACGCATACTACTTTACCATGCATGCATTTATAACGGAATGGTAAGTATTTTATAAGTAGGTATAAACCCATTAGACATATACATATGTATATATACAAATACACACACACGCGCGCACACACACACGCGCATGCACACACAACACATACACACATACATTATTCAACAAAAAGGGTTTATACTTGCCTGTAAAATACTTGGATGTTTGTTGCAAAGGCATACTTGTGGTAAACAATAGTAGTATGTTTCCAGAGTTGTTGTAAAGGCCTACGTGTCAAATGCCCTCATTGTTCCATCATACATCTATACTGCCTGCATTGTGCCTTCTTCCACCTAGAAATGCTATTTTTTCATTTGCCCATTGACATTTCATTCAATAGTTCCAGAAATGGGCCCTTGTAACTCTTGGTCATCAATTAGTGTAGGAAGCTGGGTCTCTGTACAGTGCACTAAAACTAAGTACACTGTGTAAAGAGTCCAGGCAACACTTATTGGTTTACATGGCTTAACATTTTTTGGTAGATTTGTCGAGCAGCTTAGGCTAATCAAAGGGGAGTGTTGAGCATTTTTTATACACACAGTCAATAAATGGGACACACACTCAGAGAAATCCGGCACAAATTGGCAGCAAAATCACAAATAGGGAGAAAGAAGTATTTGCCTCTAAAATGCCCAAAGAATTGCCCCGAAATATGTAGAGTGAGGATATCACCAAGTGGTTTACAGCCTTTGAGAGGGCTTGTAAGATGAGGAGAGTCAGCCAGAAGTATTGGGGGCTCTACTCTGGGACGTGCTTTCAGAAAAGTGTAGGGATAGACTTCTGACACTGGACGAGACAGATTTTGATGTCCTATGACCTCATGAACGATACTTTGATTGAGGACTTTGGACTCACATCTGAAGAGCACAGAATCAGGGATACTCACAAAACATTGAGTCAGACCTGGATAGATTTTGTAGACTTCTCAGTCTACAAAATAGGGGCCAGATGTACGACTATCGGCAATTGCGACTCTCAAATTGCGCCAAGTTGCGAGTCGCAATCCCCAATGTACAACAGTGTCTGAGACACTGTTTGCGATTCCCAATGGGGTCGCAAATTGCATGCCTCATGCACATTAATGAGGCTGTTGCAATTTGCGACCCCATTGGGATTGGCTGGCACTCCCTGGGATGGTGGCCTGCTGGGATCAACAGACCTCCATGTCTGGGACTGCTTTTAAATAAAGCTGTTTTCTTATTTGGAAATGGAGCCCGTTTTCCTTAAGGAAAAACGAGACGCATAAAAAAAAATGTTTACTTTTTCTTTTTCAAGGGCAGGCAGTGGTCCCTGGGACCACTGCCTGCCCTTAAAAAATGTTTGTGCTTGCATTCCCATAGGGGAAGGGGTCTCCAGGGGGTTTGCGAGTGCTTTACCACCCTCTTCAAGAGGGTGGTAAACTGTGAGTGGTTTGCGACCGCAATTGCAGTCGCAAAACATTCTTACATGGCTTCTGGAGACGCTATTAGGAAGGGAACGCCCCTTCCTAATACCTAGTCGCTAAAGACTATTTTGCGAGTCCAAAATAGGGTTAGTACATGGCCCACAGGTTTTTGCACGCGCAAAGAGATCTAAAACCCATTTGCGCATGCAAAATTCAGTCGTACATCTGGCCCTAGGTGGCTGGTTAAAAAGGTAACCAGGTGCAAGACTATGGTGGGTATTATAATCTTCGTAAGAAAGAGTATCTGTGTTTCCAAAAATCTACATCAGCACTCGGTGGACCTAGGTCCAGCCTCTCCCCAAGCTTTGGGAAATGCGGCTGACCACAGTTTCAAGAATAGGGTAATCAAGACAACTCATGGTGGGGGTGACCAAAAGAAAGGGGTTGCTAAGCCCCCCAAAGGGAAAGATGGTGAACAGTCTAAAGACAAATACAATAAAAAAAAATAAAAAAGAGTCTGCTAAAGGCCCCTTAAGGAGGGTGGTCCCTGAAACAATACACAGACCACGGGTGGGTACCAGGGTAAGAACTGGGATCCCAAGAAGGTTTGATGCTTTAATTGCAAAGGCAATGGACACCGTTCTGGAGACCCTATCTGTCCCAAAAAGGATCTCTACTAGTGCAGTTGCAGTCCCTAATGCAGTAGTAAGTCTCCATATAGGACCCTTGGTGTGGCCTGACCAGGTCAGAGTGCACAATGAAGCAATTCTAGTCTTAGGGTGGAATGGATGTACCTGCCCTGGCTTCCTGTCCCATCAACCTAGAGAAATACAGACAATAGCCACATATTAATGGGGTTAGAGTTAAAGCACCAAGGGATACAGGTGCAAGTGTAAGTATGGTGACTGAAAAACTGATATCCCCAGAACAGTATCTGACTGGTGAGACCTTCACTGTTATCAATGCTGACACCCAAGCTAAAGTCCATCTCATGGAAATGGTATCCTTAGAATGTGGAGGGGTCACTGCCCAAAAGAAGGTGGAGGTATCCTCTGCAATTCTTGTAGCCTGTCTGCTAGGAAATGATCTGGAGTCCTCAGCCTGGGCTGAGGTCAATGTGAAAACCCATGTAGTATGCTGGGTATACCTGAATTGCTGTGTGTAAAACAAGAGCATAGTGCAGAGCCCAGGGTGATAAAGAGAAGTTGGAGCCTGCAATAAAGGTCCAATCCTCGAAGAGAAAAGGAAGTAAGTATGGGAAACCAGCTTTAAATCAGACACAAGCTCAGGTCTCCTCTCCTCAGGGAGAAGATCGGTCAGTCTCAGAGGGAACTGAACCCCAGGAACTTGGTCCTTACCTGGCAGAGCTCCTAGGTTCAGGGGGGGGCCCTTGAATGAAGACCTGTGCCAAACGACCAAGGACCTGCCCTACTCTTGAAAGCCTGAGACAGCAAACTGCTGACCAGGAAAAGGGAAATGTCAGTGGCTCCCACAGACCTACTGGGAGAAGGTACTCCTATACCCTGGGGCCAGAGACTCCAAACATGGTACCACTAGTAAAGTGGTAGTACCTCAGTAGTATAGAGTTCTTACTCTCTTTAGCTCATAGCATCCTCAGAGCTGGACATTTTGGCAGGACCAAAACTTGGAGTAGGTCAGTCACCCACTTATACTGGCCAGGTATGTCCCAGAAGGTGAATGTGTTTTGTAACTCCTGTACTGCCTTTCAAGCCAGAGAAAAGACAGTTAACCACCCAAAGGCCACCTTAAATCCACTTCCAGTGTTTGGGGTCCCCTTTGAAAGGGTAGGGGTTGATGGTGTTGCCCCCCTGGACACTGCAATAGCGTCAGGGAAAAAATGTAAACTGGTGGTAGCTGATCATGCCTCCAGGTACCCTGAGCTATTACACTTAGGGCTGTCACTGCCCCTGCAGTTGTCAGGGCCATCGAGTATCTTTACAAGGGTAGTCTTTCCCAGGTATGTGGCGTCAGACAAAGGTAGTAACTGCATGTCTGCTATCTAAAGGAATAGTGGAATGAATGTGGTGCGACTAACAAGTACACTACGCCCCATCATCCACAAACCAATGTTTTAGGCTAGAGATTAAACAAAACCATGAAGGTATGATTATGGGACTCCTGGAAAAACTTAGGTGAGATGTGCTTGTGCCATGCCTGCTTTTCGCTTACAGAGAACTACATCAGAAGTGAAAAAGGTTTAGTTCATTTGAACTTATGTTTGGAAATCCAGTAAGGAGACCATTGTGTCTGGTTAGATAAGGCTGGGAGAGACCTCTCAGAGAGCCAAACAATACATTGTGGACTATGTACTCAGCCTACGTTTAAGGATGGCAGAGTACCTAGAGAAACACAAATGACACACCAAATACTCTCTTTTGTGGTAGTGTGGACGAGAGATTAGGCATATCAGAGGGTAATGCTAAGCAGTTATTGCACACACAAAGGCAGTAAATGAGACACACTGTAGGAAGCTGGCTCTGTACATGGTATTCCACAATGTGTTATACTGTGCACAGTGTCCAGAGATTCCCCAGAAGTGTACAGGGCTCAATGTAAACCCAAAGTGCTCGATAAGTTGGAGCAGGGTTGTGGAATTTAATAGAATATCTACTTATCAATGGGGCAGGTTACTTCATAAATCTACTTGTCATGTAACAAAATCCACTTGTCCCTTTTTTGCCATGTAGTGCAGTGACAAATTATGGCAACAATCTCATTATATAAGAGCTCTGAAATAGTTTCCCTGATCATGACAGGGCTCAAACCATAGTAGGGTTTGAATACTAGCAATTCCCTTATTTTTCCACCTTTCTGCAGATCTACATACTGGGGTTGACGGTAGTGGTAGGCAATCGTTCCAGGATTGGAATGCCCTTTTGAGGCTACCTACTAACCTACATGTTTTAAGGGTATTCGCCAGCTGTTCTGTAATCCTTTCCCATACTAAGAGAGGTTGGAAATTTACTCCTGGCAATGGAAGACGTAAAATTACTTCCAGGTTTGGGAAAAAAGTGGTTGGTGGGAAAGTGATCTTGCATACGCTCAACAGATTTTCGCATGAGCAAATCTACACATGCATGTTTGCTCGTGCTAAAATGCAGTTCACAAATATTTTCTAGGACTAGAATTTCTTGACCTACTTCTGTAAAATCTTAGGAATTCACAAAAACCGTAAATCTTCACTAATGCAAGAACATTTACCATGGGTTCACTTCGGAGATTTCTTTAATAATTGGGCCCCTAATTAGGGCAGGCATTAATCAAGACCTTTTGTGTACATTAAAATTCTATCTGTCACTCTGTCTATTTATTGGCTGGTTTGACTAGGAGTGGCAGCATTCTGCTCTTTCACAAAGAGCATATTGGCACACTGTAGGAAGCTGGCTCTGTATATACTATACCAAAACAATGTATAGTGTGCACAGAGTTCAGTGTAACCCCAAAGGTAGGCAGCAGTAAAAGTAGATAGTACCTTACTCTCTATTTGCTGTAGTGTGGGAACGCAGTAAGGCGTTATCAGAGGGTAGTGTTAAGCATTTGTTGTGTTGTACACACTCAGGCAGCAAATGATGTTACACACTCAAAGACTGAACTCAGACCAATTTGTTTGTATCAAAAATATTATTAAGTTATTTTATTTCTTAGAACCAAGCCAAGCTTAGGTAAAGTAAGTGAAATAAATGCTTTACAAAATCTTATGCAGTGTTTTACAATTGAATTCAGGTTCAAATGCAGTTGCCTGAATTACAGGTTTGTCAATGTTTTGAAATTACTTTTGAAATTACTATGTACATAACTTTTGGGATTATGTTTGCTAATCAGTGTGATATGCGTAGGTATCACACTGAGACAACTCCTAGACAAAAGGTAAGTAATTCACTTTTACTACATGGACAGTTTTTCAATGTTCCATACAAACCAACCCCACACTTAGAACAATTTCAAGGAAAAACAGTCAATGTATTCCTATGGAGAAAAATGAAGTTAACGGTTTGCAGGCAAGTACTGTTTTGTGGGAGTTGGTATTAGAACCAGGGTTACCCCAGGGTCAAGGATGCACTCTTGAAACACCCTCAGCGGCACTAGGGTGGCCGGGTGCATAGTGCTGAGGCACAATGTTATCCAATGGGGATAGGGGGCCTCCGGTTGGTGGCTGCTCACGAGCAAGCCACAGGATTGTGGGAGCAAAGCTCCTGGTGTTAGGATAAGGGCAAAGGGGGATCCGAGTTAGTACCCAAAGTACACCCGCAGCGGCGCAGGGGCAGCTGGATGCAAGGTGCTGGTTTGGCGTTGGTTGCCCTGTTGATTTCAATGGGGATTCTCTGGTTTCAACAAAGACTGCAGGCTTGGGGACGAAGATCTTCTGGAGGTGACCACCGGTTGGAGAGGTAGGTTGGGATGCCTGGGGATGCTGGGACACCATTGGTTGGGCCACCCAAACCCGTGGGACTTCGGGTGCAGGGGTGTCTTTAGGCATCGGGTTTCTCTTACCAGCTCCAGCCGCAGTCAGGGAATCCTCTAGAAAGAGGCTTAGCTGGGTGATTCGAGGCACGTCAGAGATCACCAGATCCCGGGTCAGAATCGCTGGGAAGACCTCCTTGTGGTGCAGACTTGCAGATTTGGCCGTAGCCAGAGTCTGTGGGTAAACAAATCCGGTGTTCATGGGAGACCAAGTCTTATCTGTGGAAGGCAGGGCAGGTCCTTGGGGTTCTTGAGGTTGCTGGCTGCAGGACACACTGGAGTTTTGCTTCTACAGGTTTGAGGTGGGTACAGCCGGTAGGGCTGGGACCAAGTTAGTGGACGTCCTCCTCTTTTTAG
This sequence comes from Lissotriton vulgaris, assembly GCF_964263255.1. NCBI lineage: Eukaryota > Metazoa > Chordata > Amphibia > Caudata > Salamandridae > Lissotriton > Lissotriton vulgaris. The sequence continues at coordinate 513,763,916 of NC_141700.1, forward strand.
CTACACCACATCTGTACGGTCCTTCTTCTTTTCTTCTTGGTCGTTGTTTGTCTGAGGAGGCAAGGTTCAAGGGTGCCCCTACATACGAGATATTGGGGCGTTACAGGTATGTAAAGCTTGGCACCAATTTGTCCCTTCCTTGGGGTGGGTACACCTCCTAGTATGCGCATTTGCCTGACTCTGGTTGGCTGGGTCCCCCCATCTGCAAGATGGCGGGGACTGAGAGTTGTGCTTCACCTTGCCTCCCCCACCTGAGGGGTGGGATTGGAAAAGGTTGGCAACCCTCTCTTCCTCACTGGGTTTTCCCGCCCAAAGTGGGGGTTAGAACCGGTGGGTAAGAGTTGCTAGAAGCAGCAAAAGGCCTGGGGAAGCTCACAAAGGAGGCAAGCCTTTGAAGCTTCCCCTTCCTGGACCCTGCCCATCTGAGAGAGGAGGTTTGGCACCTTGTCCCACGATGTGCATTGTTTCAGACCCCCGAGAGCAGCAGGCTCTCGACCCAGGGGTCCAGAAACATGTCTGGTGGTGGCAGCTAGTGAGCAGCCACTGAGCCTGGACACTAGTGTTAGGTCATTTTTCAGGGGGGCATCTTTAAGATGCCCTCTGTGTGCAATGTTTTTATTAAATCCCACACTTGCATCAGTGTGGGTTTAATGTGCTGAGAAGTTTGATACCAAACTTCCTAGTTTTCAGTAAAGCCATTATGGTACTGTGGAGTTTGTAATGACAAACTCCCAGCACCATATACTCTTAATGGCATTACTGGACTTACAATGTCTAAGAATTGGCTTAGACACTGCAGGGCTCATGCACATGTACCCTCACCACAGGTATAGTGCACCCAGCTAGAGGGGTGGCTGATCTGTGCCAGGGCAGTGGGTTGTAGGCATGGCACACAGGGATGTGTGCCATGTGGACTCCTCACTTAGTTCTGCCCCCCAACATGCAGCCTGCAAAGGCAGTGTGTGTGTGTGTGTAAAGGTACAGGGCCTCTAAGGGTGACACAGTAAGTGCTGCAGCCCTTAAAGGCCTTCCCTGGTCACAGTGCCTTGGGTACCTGTGGTACCATTTACCAGGGGTTGACCTGTGGCCAGAGTGCCAATTGGGTTTTGTTTTCAATGCAGTTTTAGGGAAAGAACATAGGCCCTGGGCACCCGTTTGTCAGGAGCCCAGGGCACACTTAGTCACAGTACATCAGCAGTTCAGTAAAAAGTGGGGGCAGCCATGCAAAAAGAGGGCACTTTCTTACAAATATCGATTCATAAAATGAAATAAACAGAATGGGCTGTGCTTCCCTAGTACATGCCCTGCTGAGGTTAAGTAGCTGCTGCCTAAGAGGAGTGAAAAGAACTCTTATTGCAGCATTTTCTTTTCAGGACTCCAGCTAATTGAGGATGCTGGCCCTTCATAACGGTACCTGCATCTCATGCACATCTGTGCCACCTGTGTTCCAGTGTAAGTGGAGGTTAGGGTAGATGTGGTTTCCAAAGCCGAATTTACTTCTTAGACAGCTAGAGATTGAGGAAGGCCTGTCACAAGCAAAGTCAGGGCAACATGGACAGCAGAGAAAAGTCAGGCAGGTGGTGTGCTTCCACTGCAAACGAGGCATGGCTGGGTGCTGGTTGCTGACTTGTTTCCTGTTTCTGTGCTTGATTAAGCAGCTCTGTGCAGTACTAACTAAGTTGGCATACTGTATAAGAGCCACTCAGTGAAGAGTATTAACAAAATCGTAAGTCACAACATAAATCTCAACATTCAAACAAGTCCATGCTCATTTATTGGTGGGATGCCACTGTCCTTAACTAAGGTTGGCTGGGAGATCACAAGGTCTGCGCAATGACCCCATGCCATGACACACACTATCAGTCAAACTCAATGTGGCCTATTAACTAGCAACATTTGAAGTGGGCTCGCTGCTTATACTAAGTGATTGCTTAATGAATGGTATTCTGGTGTGTACTACAGCAAACATGCGACTGGCAGCAGTTAGTCAAATTGGCACCTGTCAGTAAACAGTCTGTTTTTTTTTAAGGGGGCAGGGGGGTCGGGAAAGCAGAACGTAAGAATCTCGGCCATCTACCTTCCAGCTGAGACATCCTAACTAGTATGTGATATATTACGAGAAAGGTGCAATGTAAGCAAGACATGATGTAGTAGCAGGGTGGAAATAAAGATCAGCCATTGGTCTTTTGCTCACTGTGGAAATACCCTCTGCAGCAGGCGGGGTGGGAAAAATGGGTTATGACCTAAACAAAGCTCAAACTCTCTGCAGCTATGGTGTATAAAGCGAGGCATTGACAGGGATGATGATGCAGGCAATGCCTGCTGGCTTTACTTTCCTGCAGAGATGCGCACATTCAAGAAGGGCTGTGATGAAAGCCAAACTTTTTGGCCTTCCCTACCTGCAGATACCCCTGTGTAGTATTTGAGATGGTACAGTGTGTTATGTGATGTAATAAGGGCCTTGTAATTTTACCTCACTACAGAGCTATCCTGGTTAGGGTGAGGTAGGTGAGAGATGGGCGACATGTTTGCTGTCCTTACCTGCTTGCAGAGGTACTCTGAGAACTTGCTGAGTCCTTCTTCATGCAGACCGAGCAGTGGCATGATCTTAAAGAACCGCTCCACCTGGGGCAGGTCGCCTTCCTTAGTAGCCGCATCCAGCTTCTCACTGACAATGACTTTCAGTCGACGCTCTGCGTCTTGGAGCAGATCCAGGTTGGCATTAATAACGTTTCCTGGCATGGGGTTTTCAGAGAGGAAAATTACTGTTCTGTGACGACAAGAGAACTGGCAGTGCTTTTTACTTTTAACAAAATGGTAGGATGATAAAGGCAAGGATGCAAACGTAGTGCAGTGCTGCAAGAAAGGGAATAACAATGGGTTTTCATTCTTTAACAAATTTATGTGCTTACTGCAAGAAATCCAATGCTGGATACTTTTTTATTTGTACTGAAGTTTACATGGATTTTAGACTTTGCGATTGCCTTTTTAAAAAAAACATGACTGTGAGCCTTACTGTTAGCTATGGTCACAGCTAAGGCTTCCCTTTCAAACCTAAAGTGATAGGCGTGCTGCAGGAAACCCTTCACCGGAACAAGAGAAGCCCATAAGTGATTTGAGAGTTAGAGGAGGCAAGCTTGAATATTGGCACTACTGCTGCCTCCACTACTCCTCTAGATGGCAATGATGTAGTATTTACTTGTATAGCGGTCTTATTTCACCCTCTCATGGCAATGAGTGCTGTCAGGATTGCATTTCATTAGTACAAAAGGGGCTTCAATTTCTCAACAGGGATTATTTCCATCAAAACGTTGTTCCTGGATCAAGAATAGTTTGTATTCCATTTTTAATAAGGGAATAGTGTGCGTTGTTAAGCAGTAATCTCCACATGATTTATTATGGGTGCTCACAAAAAACCTCCTTCAGAGGAACAAAAGTGGGGCCCAAGGTTTAGAAAGAAGGAGAGATTCAATGATTATGTGCATTACTGTCACTGAGGCCTTGTCAGACACACATAGTACCCCCAATAGCATAAATGACAGGCAGCATGGACAGCGAGATGTTCTCATTTGCGCATGTTTGGTGTCGACTGAACTGCAGTATCTGCAGACTAGACTGGAAGATGAGAAGAAGAGGAGCCAGAAACTATTTTTCCCTGAGAAGCACATCACCATCATAGGTACACAACGATTCAGAGAAGTGGACCTTTCGGGTTCTCAAGTATTCCTTGCCTTTAATGTGACCCCCTTTATGGGGGAAGGGATGTAGATGCAGAACTCTCGAGTATTGTTTCCTGCTCCTTACAGGATTTCTGTTTGGTTAAAGATGTAAACACTCACCTTCATTTCCCTGTCTGCTGAGTTCAATGACAGACTTGTCTAGTGAGAGATAGCGGTGGATGTGTGCAGCTGCTTGCTCATAATCCTCGTTCCTCAGGGCTGTCTGAACACCGTCCATACAGAACTTCAGATCTAGTATGTCATCAGCTCGCTGGATGGCCTGGTATAGCCGATTCTGCAAGAAGTACATATAGATTGGGACCCATACTGTGGCTGGTGATGCCTGCCCGGACAGTAGATTTACAGTCCAGACAGTCATTAATGCAGCATAGCAAACCAGTGACAGGCAGAAACATTCTATACAACGTGCATTACAAAAGTGTGCACATGCTATCAAACTAAGGGTGAAAACCAGACCAGCACCAGACTCTACAGCGATCACTTGCACATCCACACGCCATTTCCAAAAACAAGACAGAATTGGTACTAAAATGAGTGGTCTGAGCAAGCCCCGCACACAGACTCATTGCTACTTGGTAAGTCCAGCATGCCTCAAACATCCTATGCACATAGACTTCAATATGTACCAGATTGTGGAAAACTAGCATTACAAGTGCACTGCTATTTATTTATTTTAGCTGTTTTATAACGCGCTCTGTTACTACCAGAGTATCCTGGCGCGAAAAAGAAAAACAAGCAAGTGGCATCAGAAACAAAAGAGAGAAACTAATAGACAATTCTAAAAAGATACGTTTTTAATGCTTTCTTGAAAGAGACAAAGTTTTCAATTGATCTCAAAGGAAGGGGTAAAGTGTTCCATGTCCGAGCTGCGACAACCATAAGCGAGTGGCCTCCCAGGCGTACTCGCTGAAAGCGGGGCACCCTCAGGAAATTGCAATCCAATGAGCGCAATGTCCGAGTGGGTACATAGCGGCTAAATCTTTTTCTCAGATAAGAAGGCCCCATGTCACTGACTGCTTTGAAGGCTAAGGTAAGGATTTTAAAAGTTATCCGTTGCGCGATCGGCAACCAATGAAGTTCCTTCAAATGTGCTCGCACGCTTTCTCTACTTGGAATTTTGCACAGCAAGCGTGCCGTCGCATTTTGGATAATCTGCAGTCGGGCCACTAGGAAAGCTGGAGTACCGCTAAAAAGAGAGTTGGCGTAGTCGAGCCGTGATAAAATTAAAGCCCTCGCAACCGACTCTCTTGCAGAAGATGGCAAATAAGGAAAAAGCTTTCTCATGGCTTTAAGGGATCCGAAGCACACCCCTGTGAGTTTTTTTTATGTGTGCCTCGAATCTCAGATCCTCTCCAAACCAGACTCCCAAATTCTTTGCCGAGATAGTAACTGAGCCTGGCTGGGGAAAATCAGGTGGCCACAGGAGTTCTCTAAAATTGAGCGGGAACTGGCCATACAGCAAAATTTCAGTCTTGTCTTTGTTGCACTTCAGCTGTGCCATTGCTAACCAGTTAAACACAGCAGAAAGGCACGAACGGACAATCTCTGTATTAGTTGCTGAATCCTGCCAGGTAAATAGAAGCTACGTATCATCTGCATACGCTATGATTTTTGCTCCCATTCGTTCGGCCAACACAATAAGAGGGGTAAGGTATATATTAAAAAGCAGGGGGCTCAATGTAGAACCTTGAGGAACTCCAGTGGAGAGTGGCCTAATTGAGGATGAAAAAGGAGGACCTGCTGAGATCTGTCCGATAAAAAAGACTTCACCCACTCCAGTGCTGAACCCAGTACACCAATCTCAGCCAAGCGAGTCAGGAGGAGTGAGTGTGAGACAGTATCAAACGCGGCAGAGAGGTCTAATAAAATCAGAGCCGCTCTGCCGCCGCTGTCCAAACACTCCCTGATTGCCTCAGTAATCTCCACCAGAGCCGACTCCGTGCTATAAGCTGCCCGGAAGCTAGACTGAGCAGGATGCAAAACCTCTGAGGACTCTACAAAGGCATTCAGCTGAGCAAATGCAAGTTTCTCCCCGATTTTAGCTATAGCTGGGAGTAGTGATGTGGGTATGAAGTTATTAGGCACAGTTGGATCTGCACCTGTCTTCTTTAACAATGGAAGCAGCTTAGCCTGTTTCCATTCGTTAGGAACCATAGCTGTTGTAAAAGATAGGCCCATTATTTGAGAAATCTCAGGTGCCACCACTTCTGCCACTTCGGCCAACACCCTGGCCGGGCAAATATCGCCAGGGGCACCAGATTTTAACGATTTAATTGCCACTAAAGTGTCATCCACAGAAGGTGGAGCAAAGCTCTCCATGGTGTGAGTAGGTTCAACCTTCGATCCAGCATTGGTAGCCATCAAACACCCTCCACCAATTGCTCTAAGACTTTGCTGGATTTTCGCTATTTTAGTCAGGAAAAAGGAGGAGAGACTTTCGCACCATTCAGTAGAGGGTTTCATTGAAATTTGGCTATTAAGGGCAAGCAGCAGTCCTTGATTAAAGTAGCACAACACAATTATAATTTAGCCATTAAGGAAGCTAAGAGGGACTGGGACGATAAGTTTTGGCAAGATCTCAAGAAGGCCAGTGCGGGAAAGGACGCACAAGGTTTCTGGGATCTAGTAAGATCAAGGAACAGACCGGATAGCTCCCTGATCACCTGCAACATCACTGGTGATAGTTGGTTTGCCCATTTTTCTTCCCTGTATACAGCTGACTCCCTCAGCGAACAAGTCCAGTATTTGGAAAGCCTTATGGTATCTGAAGAGGAGGCCATTGAATTCACGGCAAAGGAAGTTGAAGCGATTATTTGCTCCTTGGTCCCGCGCAAAGCTGCAGGCCCCGATGGGGTTCCAGGAGATCTCTTGCGCTTAAACTACTCAGAGTGGGGGAGGATTCTGGCAGGTCTCCTTAATGCCATCATGAAGGGTGCACCAATTCCGGAGTCTTGGAGAGGGGCGGAGGTGGTCCCTATTTTTAAGAAGGGCTCTAGGGACGACCCCGCCAACTACCGCCCTATTAGCCTAATAGATTCCACACAAAAGGTTATAGGGAAGGCAATATTAGGCAGAATCCTCCAGTGGGCCGAAGACAACAAAATTCTGTCAGATCTACAGGCAGGGTTTCGCTCTGGAACGGGAACAATTGAGCAAGCCTTCCGACTACATTTGTTGTACTGGAAAACAGTTGTCCTGGGCGGAGGCAGTCTTTATCTGGCCTTTATAGACCTGAAGACTGCCTTCGACTTAGTGCCGAGGCAGAGCTTATGGGGGGTTTTGCAGGACTTGGGTATGCCTCCATATATTTTGAGTATCCTAATCAAGCTCCACGAGGAAAACTTTGCCCAGGTGAGGTGGGGTAGTCAGGGCCAAAAAACACCTAGAATAGCTGTGAGTAGGGGCGTCCGTCAGGGTTGTGTGTTAGCCCCCACTCTATTTTCACTTTATGTTAATGGAGTGGTGGACCATCTACTAAGAATATCTGCAGATGCTCCCTCCCTGGCGGGCAAATGCATCCCGACCCTGCTATTTGCGGACGACACCCTCCTCATCTCGAAGTTCCCAGTAGACTTGCAGAAGCTACTTGATAGTTTTCATCTGTTCTGCACACTTAGGGGTCTGGTAATTAACACTGGAAAAACTAAATATCTGGTATTAAATCCGGCAAAAAAAATGGGAATTCCGCCGAACTTGAATGGGGTACAGCTGGACAGAGTGACGGAATTCGATTACTTGGGCATTAGACTCTCTGACCGTATGCACTGGGCCCCTCACATTAATAAAATGGTCCTTTCCCTCAAAAAGGGTAACAGGCACACTCTTAAAACAACAGCGCAGTTCGACAACAAAACCTATTTCCCCCATTGTAGAGATCTACAACGCAAGAGCAGTTAGTGGGTCCCTGTATGGGGCTGAATTATGGGGTGCCTGTAATATTGACCAGCTTACCCAGTCAGAGAACAAATTCTTTAGGTCATTGTTGTCCCTTCCCCAAAGTACACCTATGATTCCGGTATTGTACGATCTGGGGAATCGCCCAATAAAGGACCAGGCCCAGTTCCGTCCACTGTTATTGTGGTCACGATTATGGCGAGTACCGGAACTTTTTCTTTATGCGGAAGGGCTAACGGAAATCCTGTCTATGTCTGGTTGGACAAAAATAAGTTGACTGCGAAATGTAAAATCCCTACTTGGTGAGCTTGGGTTGGGGGAGGCATGGTTAACTAGATCTGCTGTGCCAAAATCTCAATTGAAGCAGATTTATTGGAGTTGGGTGTAGAACAAAAAATACTCAAACCCTAAAAATGGTAGGATTGTTTCTAACTATCTTCTTTTAAAGGATGTACCCTTGTTAGAGCCCTATCTTGATTTTATTACAAAACCGCGGGATCGCATGCTATATTTTAGATTTAGGATTGGCACCCTTCCTCTCGGCGAGTTTACAGCACGCTGGAGTGTGCCCTCAAGCACCTCTAGCTCGTGTCCATTCTGTCCGCTGACCCTGGAAACAGTGCCTCACATTTTATTTGAGTACACTGCCTATAAACCTCCGAGATCCAGGTGGCTAAAACCAGTGTGCAGGAATATGGGTACTAGGTCTCATCTGATGGCTTTGCGGATACTCATGTCAGATACTCGGCTAGTATATGTTTGTGCTATCTCTAAGTTTCTCAGCTGGGCATGGATCATTAGAACAAGAAGGCTAAAAAATAAATGACTATAATGTTTAATCTGTTTTTAACTTTAATGCAGTATCAATTTTTATTGTTGGATGGTATATTGTGTATGACCATCCTCCTTTGTTTTATCTTGTAGAAAATGTAATATAAAATTGTTTTTATTGTGATGCTTTTTAAGATAAAATTTCATCGAAATAAAGCCTTCTACAACAACAACTATGGAAAAAAATTTGCGGCTGTTGTTATTCGCCCTCTCAATTCTTCTGGCAAAATATTCAGTTTTAGCCAGTTTGATGTTAGCATAATATTCTCGCTGAGCAGAGCGGTAGGCTGCCTTTGCTGTGCATAATGTCCAAAATAGGTCAGTCAAAGGAACATCTAAGACCAAGCTCACCACTTTCAAAACATCTAAGAATGAGAAATGGCACTTGGTTTGGAACTTCTCAGGCATAACCTACGATGTGGATCCAAGGCAGGCAGAGGCCCAGTAGAGCAGTACTCTTCCTGGAACTTTTCAGGTAACACCTAAAGTGAGGCTTCCAGGAAGACCAAGTAGCCCTCAGGCTTTAGCATGGATTAACAGTGGAGGAGGGAGGGAGGGAGGGAAAAGGGCAGGTCAGAGCAGTGGGAGGGATGATGGCAGTCATCGATATTTAACAGTACATATTCAGAAATCAGCTGCGCAGGTCACGTTGAATGTGGATTGTATCGTAGCACGTAATCTGGAGTGAGACAGAAAGGTAAGCAATCCCAATCAAGGAGCACCAAATTCCTACATTGGCTGAAATAGCACAACTATGATATTAGAACCTGTTCGCTTGCTTTATTGAGTGTAACCTTTGCCACAAGCCAAAAAGTGTAATATAGGCACTTTTATTTAGGGGAATCAACGTGAGGGTGGAGCCTAAGCGCCCCTCGGAGTAGTACTCTGAAAGCTACTTTTTTTTGATCACACAAGGTCTCTATACCGCTATGCTGTCAAGCCAGACCATAAATAAACACACAATCCTGCAGCACAGATGCATGCATACCATTGATAAAGGTGTAAATCATAGAGAGAAAAAAGAAAACTATGAAGCAGAAAAAGTTGTTTCTAAAAATATCCACGTCCTTAATTTTGGACCTTCTGTGGTAGCAGGAAGCAACAGGTATATTACTGTACATTAGGATTCACGATAACTCATATTTGCAACCCTAATGTTAAATACTTTAAACACTATTTGATACAGAAATTGGGCCCTGGGAACCCTAAAGGCTCTGTGGATTACTGAGACAAGAGCATAAATGTATGGGTATAGAAAATGGGGAGGATGAGGTAAGGAGAGTGGAATAAAACAGATTAATAAAGCAAAAAAGGAGGCAGAGGTCTTCTAGGCAAATACCTTGGCAAGGTCAAGTTGACGAACTTTGCTACTGACATTCTCTGCAAGACTACAGGTGAAGGTGATCATTCCCGATAACTGCTTGGCATCACCCTCAATTAATTGGAGGTTTGGGCTACAAGGAAGAGAAGGTAGCATGTCAAACAACATCAGAAGTGACAAAATATGATACTAGGACAACAGATACTTATGAACCAATAGAAAAGAGAGTGAAGGTGGGCATGCACATGGTAACTCGTGTTGATGCAGAGAAATGTTTCATGCATAGAGACAGGAGAAAACCCTCAGAGGTCAAATGAACTGAAGAGTTTATTGTGAGTACTTCCAACACATCAAATAACACAGAGTCACAGGAGGTGCAAAATAACTGAATCTATAGGTTGTAGTGTATGCAATATTAACACCTTAATAATACAGACCCCATGCGCTGAAGAGAAACCATCTTGCTCTCAATAGTGCTCTGCTGTCCCAGGAGAGCCTCAAGCTGAGCCTCCACCTCCTTCTGAAAATAAAAACAAAAGTACAGTTAGCCAAAGATACAGCTCTGCATTCTAAAGTGTGACCTAAAGCATGGCTCACTGCGATGACTTTAAACTACAGACACTCAGACATACACAAGAGATAAGAAAAGGATTGCATCAGAGCACAAAAATAAGGACAGGATTCAGAATAGAAGGAATTGATACTGGTGAATGAGAGCAGGATTACAAATGGAAGAAACGAAAGAACAGGAATGGTTTCTGTAATGATTCATCAGGTCTTACTCGCGTTCTTTAGGTAAACGTAGCGGTACAAAAGGGGGTGGTAATGGACGGAGCATCTGAACAAATCAAACACTCACACCCAGTCAACAGATCTGGGTTTGATCCATCACCGTTCTTTAGTCCACTCTGCCACCCCAGTTCAGACATGGCCATATGCAAATCAGTCGGACCCTGTGCCTCATGGGAACAGTCCAGCCCGAACTGCCAAGCCATGCCTTCCCTGGACCAGAAACAAGCTTCCTAGGACCGGTTTCTGGCATTACAGCCGTCTTCAGCCAGGCTTGCTTGAACCCAGTGGCAAAGTGAGCAAGGGACTCACGTCTGAGCATACCCTGCCAACTTATGGCGAACAAAGCGGTACAAAAGGGGGTGGTAATGGACGGAGCATATGAACCAATCAAACACTCACACCCTGTCAACAGATCTGGGTTTGATCCATCACTGTTCTTTAGCCCACTCTGCCACCCCAGTTCAGACATGGGCATATGCAAATCAGTCTGACCCTGTGCCTCATGCGAACAGTCCAGCCCGAACTGCCAAGCCATGCCTTCCCTGGACCATGGTAAACGTAAGCGTTAATTAACCCGTTTACCGCGGCGACAATTCCGCCGCGGTGCGGGCGTTCTAGTGTGCGGGCGGGCCGCGTTGGCAAACGGACGTACGCAGCACTACCGAGGTAGTGCTCACGACGACCGTTGGGAGCATTTACGGGGTTAAGCTTCACCCACGACATGAAGCGCATCTCCGGCACAATGCTCGATCTGCAACTGACACAGCCCATCTAACCTCGAACCAAAGTACGCTCCATGCGCACATTCAAAGACTAACATTGTACATTACATACATAGTATTCCAATAGCAAGTAAGGCAGAGACACAAAGTAAAACAACCCAGTACATCACCTCCTCCTTTATCATAAAAACAAATTATATGCAACAAACGCATTGTATCTAACAGGAGCATTTCTCAGCCTGCCACTACGACTAAACGATGGAGCATCCAAATCAGCTGACACTGACAGAACTGTTGGTGAACAAACTTTTGTTGCCGGAAACAGGAACAGCTTTCACATCTGACTGTAACCAATGTGTCCACCCACAATTTTTAACCTCCAAATTGTCACTGGCACTACTAACCAACTTGGCCTGCTCTTGTGACTTTTTAATAATGGTCTTTTGTTCCATCAACCTCTTTCCCATCCAGGAAAGTGGCTCCTTTTCTAACTTTGTTAATCTGAACTGGGTTTGAAAATACTGAATTCCCTTTCAAAACTTTAAATGGTTTTTTGATCATTACCCAAACACCAACCGAAATTTCCAAGTTTCTCAAACAATTTTTTTTAATCGAAATTTTCTTTCATACGCTCTTGCTTTTCTTTAACTTTGTTTGCAATCATTTCAGTGTCAACAAATTCCTTTGCAACATTTGAACTTTTTGTTGCCAAGAGGAAAATAAAGTAGTGTGTGCTTTTCTACCTCTTAGCAGTTCAAAAGGAGTGACTTCTGTGGTACAATGGGGAGATCTATTATAGTTCCATACTTTCTCTTCGAGAAATTTTCCAACATCTAGACCTGAAGCAATAGCTGTCTGGATCCCTTCTTTCATCATTTTATTTCCACACTCCTCAAGCCCATTAGAAGAAGGTGAGTACAGTGCTACTTTAAAGTGCTTAATGTCTTGCAAATCCAATTTTTTTCGCATTTTATCAGACACAAAATGGGTCCCATTGTCCAGGACTAGAACACACCTTCTTTAGAAACGTGATGGTATTGTCTGAATAAGGCGAGTTCACAAATGTATAGTATATCCATTTTGAATATTAATCTATTGACAAAATGAGGTACCGCATCTCATTCGGTAAAACATTATAAGGGACTGAAAAATCCAACCTCACTTTTTCCCCATGCTGAGCCAGGGAACTGCGTAGGATGTAGAGGAGAGGATGATGTTTTCCAATGCTTATCTGACAGCAAGCCCTCCTCGCAATTATATACCATTGGCCTGATTTGTGAATCTATGCTGGGCCACCAATAATGCTGTTTGATTCTTATGCATGTTTTAGTAACCCCCATATGACCCTTGTGAGCCATTTTTACAATAGAACTTCTCAGATCTGTTGGAGGTACAAATTTATCGTCCCTTATGACAATGTGGTCTTTTACTCAAAGTTAATCTGCCACTTGAGCAAAATTTCTCAATTCCCCAGACAGATTCCTTGAGTCAGGCCAGGTTTTGGATGAAAATTCTATCACTTTAGATAGAACCGCATCCTTTAAACTAGACTCTTTCCATCCACTCTCAGAAATTGCCAAACTCCATTCATCAATTCGATCTACCACCGCCACACATTCGACTTCTTCAATCAAATCATCCTCATCATCTTTTCCCATTAACATTCTAGATAAACAATCTGCACGAAAATGTCTTCCTCCAGAGATATGCTCCATTTCAAAACTATACTCCTGGAGTTTTGATACTAGCCTGGTTAATCTTGGGGACATATTATTGCCAGCAACCTCACTAAATATAAAAGAAAGGCACTTGTGGTCAGAATAAATAACAAATTTGCGTCCCCAAATATACATTTTAAATTTCTGTGCTGCCCAAACGCAGGCCAAAGCCTCTTGTTCGATAGTACTATAGTGGCGTTCAAACTGTTTAAGTGACCTGGAGGCAAAAGCTACAGTGTGTTCCTTGACGTTAACCTCCTGCCTTAAAACTGCCCCCAAACCATTCATACTTGCACCCACAGTTATGATTAAAGTACAATCATCCCGGAAGGCATGAAGAGCTTGTGCTGAAACAATCAAATCTTTCACCTCTGCAAAGACTACATCCAGCTCTCTTGACCACAAACATTTATGACCCTTCTTCAGTAAAGCACGAAGAGGTTCCACGATTTGAGCATAATTGACCACAAACCTTGTGTAATACTCTGCTAACCCCAAAAAGGAGCGCAGAGAATCTTTAACACAAGGTGCACTTGCTTCCTTCAAAGCTCTGACCACTGAAAATGTCGGTTTGATACCAGACTCCGATACTGTGTGACCTATGTACTCCAATTCTTCACTCCAAATTTACATTTATCTTCTCTAGCTGCAGGGGTGTGGAATTTAATAAAATATCTACTTGTCCATGGGACAGGTTGCTTTATAAATCAACTTGTCCTGTAACTAAATCCACTTGTCCCTTTGGTGCCATGTAGTGCACCGTCAAATAATGGCAGCATTCTCATTATAGAGAGCTCGGATAATAGCCTCTCTGGTTATGTCAGGCTCAGATTATAGAAGGTTTCGAATACTAGTGATTTCTTTATTTTGCCTCTTTTTTTGCACATCTACCCATTCATCATTTCATTCACCTACTGTTATCTAGCATTTCACCTTTACATTGGTATACATTCATTCTTTCATCAGACTTTCCCCATTCTGTTTGTCCATCCATCCATCCATCCGCCCGCCCATCCATATTCAAACCTACCCATCCATCCCCAACCATATCCATCCATCTCAGCGATCGGCCCATCCTTCCGTTCATTCATCAATGTACCCTTTCACTCATCCATCCTTCGACTCATCCATCAATTTACCCTTTCACTCATCCATCCATCAATACACCCTGCAACCCATCTATCTTTTCACCCTTTCCTTCATCAACACATCCATCCACCATCCCCATCACTTAATCATTCCTTTCACTCATTCCTCCATCTAGTAAGCCAGTTACAGTCACTCATCCATCCATCCATTCATCCACTCACTCTCTGTTACACATTAATTATGGGCCTTTGACTGCTGAGCTGCAGACAGATGAGGCCCATCAAAAGCTCCACCCCCACTGTAGCTGCTAAAGAGGGGTTCACAGTGCCCCGGTCCAAACCTATCCTTCCAGCTCTAGATCTATCATTTAAATTCATTCATCCCTCCTTCCTTCCACTCATCCATCCATCCATCCTTTAGCTCATCCATCCACTTTCACCCCCTCTATCCACCCTTTCACTTATCCCTCCATCCTTTTGCTCTTCCATCTTTCACCCCTCCATCCTTCTTTTCCCTCATATCCATTCACCTTTTCACTCATCCCTCCATCCGTCCTTTTGCTCTTCCATCTTTAACCCCAACCATCGTCTTTTTTCCTCATATCCATCCACCCTTTCATTCATCCCTACATTCACCGTTTCACTCAACTATCCACCCTTCTATCCATCAATCTATCCATCCTTCCACCCAGCCATCCATACACCCACTCCACCATCCATTTATCCACTCTCTCTCATCCATCAATCCACGCTTTCATTTAACCATTCATCTGTTCACTCATCCATCCACTTTCACCCCATCCATTCATTCACCCTTGCACTCATCCATCCTTCTACTCATCCATCCTTACATCCATCTTTTAACTCATTCATCCATGTATATATCCTTTCACGTCAATTATGAACCTTTGTCTGGACCTTCAGAAAGAAGAGGCCCATGAAGAACCCTACAGCTGCTGTAGGGTGTTCAGATGCCCCTGGTGCACGCATGAAGTGACACGAGAGGCCCAGTGCAAGGACAGACATGAGGGTGTGCCTGAAGACTGCATGAATTCCCCATGGGGAAACTATTGAGTGTTATTGTAAGTCCTGGATGATGCAGGATATGAGAGACCAAGGGGGCAGGTCAGGGCAGTGAGAGAGAGAGTAACAGAGGGGGGTGGGATTAGCAAATTCAGGCACTGGGTGAAACATAAGGTGCACAGTAAAGGCAAAGTGCAAAGGAGGGTTGTGCAAGAGCATGATGATAAGGGAAAGCATGTGCTTTACTGCAGGCCCACGGAGGCGAGGGTGAGGAGCGATCCTGGGGCCGATTGAGGCCCAAGGGTGAAGCACAGAATAAAAGGCAGCGGGTCACACGGTTCAAGTCTTAGCAGGAGCCAAGTGGCAGATAACATTACCTTCCAGTTATGTGAGTGTTCTGGAGCTGCAGAAGCTCCGTGTTCGTTTTGTGCTCGAAGAAAATGAAAGGACTAGGGGAGGGCCTGAAAGGCACAAATGAGCCTCTGGGAGAAAGCAAAAAGACTCCAGTGCTGTGGAAGTATTATACGGAGCTGCAACTTTGAGCTCAGCTTTATCATGTTGTGCTTCTGCTCTTGGGAAATTAAAATGCAGACCCCAGCTTTTACATTGACCCTTTCACTGACAATAAACTTTGCAGAGCTACTTATTAACTGGCTGTGACCAACAGGGTTAAACAGCTGTGTATCAGATTACCGTAAGACTGTCTACATGTCCTTTGGACAAAATAGAAATGAAAACCTCTTGCCCTTGTAAGAAATCTTGATGTCTCGGGCGTCGGGAGATAGGAATTCCCCACCCCTGTAGCTGTCATGCCACGTTCACCCAAAATAGATAGAACTTTTTAAAGTAACAGATTATGCTCTTCTATGCTTTCGGCAAATGTCAAAATATCGTCTTAGTATGCCTGCACCCCTTTCAGATTCTTAAACATTGTATCCATAAGTCTTTGAAAGACACTGGCCGCCAATACTAGACCAAACGGGAGTCTCAGGAACTATTACGCCCCAAATGGTGTAGCAAAGGTTGTCAGCTCCTGAGACTCCTTGGACAAAGGAACCTGGTGATAGGCGGATTTTAAATCGATTAATGTGAACCATTTGGCTCCCCCCAAATTTGCTAAAAGTTTGTGAATCCTGGGTAGAGGGTGACAGTCCACCTTGATGTTTTTATTCAGACCCCCGAGGTCTGCACACAATCTAATTTCGCCCGTTTTTTTTCAAACTACAACAATGGGGGCGACCCATTGAGGTGACTCTGTGGGTTGAATTATACCTTGGAGCATAAATCTT